>NC_050578.1:66622110-67868360 GCF_011100635.1 Trichosurus vulpecula
GATCCTTTGGATAACTCATTTGAATAGGATTCCCATTTGAATAGGATTATACTATTTCCCATCAGTATCACACATTTCATCTGGGCCAAACCTACCAGGACTCCTGGCTTTGCTCAAATTAACCCAAGCTACACTGCCACTCCAAATATTTATTTGCTCTTGACAGGGTTAACCTGATTCAGCACTTCCAAGTGAGAGCCATACTTTTCTTCCCCACGTGCCAAATGTCAGGGAAGAGAGGCATCTAGAAGACAAGGCACTGGGTGTGGAGTCATAAAGATTTGAGTTTATGTAATACCTTAGGCTTTTGCTAGCAATGAAACCCTGGGCACGTCTCTTAATATCTCTGCTATTCAGTTTCCTCATTAGTAAAATGTGAGCAGTTGCACTCAATGTGCCCAAAGATTCATTCTGGCTCTAACTTTATGATCCTAAAGACAGTAGGGGGTTTCTTTTCCATTACAGAGAAGTTGCAGGCTAAATTGGTTCAAATAGCTGGTTAAACCTTAATCAGAAGGGAAGAATAATCTAATCCATTAAGGTAACATTTCATACAATGCTGCTTGTCGCCAATCATATCTTTTATTTGATCATTCCCATAAGCAATAGTTTCTTGGATAGAATCAGAAGACTGAGATTTTGAATTAGTTTTCCCTTTTCCTATGTAATTTTAAAGAAGTAACAACTTCTCTGGTCCTTGGTTTCCTCATTTGCAAAGAGGGTGGGGCCAGATATTCTTTAGGATATTTTCTAACTTTAGCAGTGAAAGATTACATGATCTTTCTGATTACTCTAGGTTGAAGGGAGATTTCCCATGTCAGATTACTCATGGCATTTTGGTTGTGTCTCATGTTTTCACTTAGGATTATAGATTTAGAACTTAAAGTCAAGTAAATAAGTCAACAAGCATTTATTAAGTGCCTACTGTGTTCCAGGAAGCATGCCATGGACTGGGGTTACAAATGCAAAAAGTCCCTGCCCTCAAGAAGCTCAGAGTTTAGTGGGGGAAACAGCATGCAAAAAACTATGTGCAAACAAGGCATATATTATACAAGACAACTTGTAAATAGTCTCAGAAGGAAGACACTAGCATTAAATTGGACAAGGAAAGGATTTTTTGGAGAAGGCAAGACTTTAGTTGAGAAGTGAAGGAAACATGGGAAACCAAGAGGTGGAGAGGAGGAAGAAGAGCAGTCCAGACATGGGAAAAAGCAAATAGAAGTATATAGATTTGGGAGATGGAGTCTTTTTTGAGGAACTGCCAGGAGGCAACTGTCACTGGATTAGAGTACATGGAAGGGAGTAAGGCATAAAAAGAATGAAAAGTTAAGAGGGGATCAGGTGATGAAGCTCCAGTGGATTTTATTAAATGAGGGTGGGAGGAGTGACTCTTTAAGACTGTTTCTGGAAAATCAACGTAACAATTGAATGGACAGAAGTGGGGAGAAACATTGTGGCAGATATACCAACTAGCAGCTGGGCATTGTCTGATGAGAGGAGTCATATAAGTGAAATATAGATTTGACAGGACTTGGCAATAAATTGTATATAAGAAGTGAGGAAGAGAAAGGAGTTGAGGTTTACACCTAGGTTGTGAGGCTAGTAATAGGAAAATAGTGGTTCCCTCAATAGGAATAGGGATTTTGGGGAAAGGACAGGGTTGAAGGAGGGGAGATAACAAATTTAATTTTATTCAGATTGAGTTTAACATGCTTATGGGACATCCAATTTGAAGATGTCCAAGCAGCCATTGGAGATGAGAATCTAGAGGTTATCAGGGAGGTTAGGATTAGATATGTAGATTTGACAATCATCTAGAAAGAGACAATAACTGAAACCATGGGACCTGATGAAATCAGTAAGTCCTGGGAGAAAGCCCTATGGAGGTCATGTTCTAAAAGTTAGAGGGAATGACCTGGATAGCAAAGAAGGCTAAGAAGATGAAGTCAGGCAGGTAGGAGGAAAACCAGGAGAATGCAGTTACATGAAAGCCTACAGTAAAGGTTTTATCAAGGAAAAGAGGGTGATTTATTGTATCCAAGAGTACAGAGAGGTCAAGAACAATGAGGACTGAGAAAAGACCATTGGACTAGGCAAATAAGAGAAAGTCAGCAACTTTGGAGATTCAGTTGAATGATAAGATGAGAAGTCAGGCTACAGAAGGTTAAAAGAGTAAGAGAAATGGGAAGTGGAGGTATCTATTGTAGATGGCTTTTTCAAGGAGCAAAGCTGCACAAAGTAGGAGAAATGTTGGATGAAAGTTAGCAGCAATGGAGAGATGAAGTGAGAGATTTTTGAGGATAGGGGAGACATGGATTTATTTGTAGAGAGCAAGGAATCACATGTTAGACAAGGAAATACTGAAGTTCAGTGAGACACTAGGGATGATAGAGAAGATAATCTGTTGGAGAAGGGGGACAGAATGGAATTTGTATATGGAGAGGGATTGCCTTAGCAAGGCACCTAGTTTTTTGAGACATATATGGAAAAATGGTTTGGGAATAGTAGAAGATGAAGAACAGGGGAGGAGAGAGAGAGAAAGAGACAGAAAGAGAGACAGAGAGACAGAGACACAGAGAGATACAGAGAAACAGAGAGCATGCTCTTGTGGAGATCATTTAATTCAACATCCTCATTTTACAGCTGAGGAAACTAAGCCCAGAGACTTCCCTAAAATCTCACAAATAATAACCACCAATATGCCAGAAATAGAACTCATCCACCCATCAGTTATACTACCATTGGAAATGAACTTGTTAGAGTGAATGCTTTGGAGACACTCCTTTACGTTTGAGTTCACTTTGCTCAAAGACCAAAGTGTTATTCAGGAGAGTGTGTCCCAACAAGTTTTGGTGGAGAGAAGAGTAGGAGAATGCTTGCACTTTTGCTCTTGCTAAATCTTCAAAGTATATAACCTTTTGTTAAAGCTAAAAACAAACAAAAAGAATATAGGAAATGAGAGAAGTTGGGGCAATACCTAACTGGACAAATAAAGTAGATTAGTTTATTTGAAACATAGGGTGTAGACATAGGGCCTAGTCTTGTGATTTCATTCATATGAGGGCCTCCCATACAAGCAAACAATATGAAACAGAGTCTTTTCTGAAGCTTAGAATTTTAGGGTTCCAAGAGCACCAAAAGTTAAAGTGACTTGCCCAAGGTCACAGAGACAATATATGTCAGAGGTGAGATTTGAATTCAAGTCTTTCTGGCTCTATCCATTTATCATGTTGTTAGACCATATGAAGGAGAATTGTATAAGATGAAACTGAAAAGGCAGGTTCAGGAAAGACTGTAAAGGACTTTACATACCAGGATCAGGAGCTTACACCCTCTTTGGTAGACTGTGAATATAGGAATGCTCCTAACACAATGGTACACAGGAAGGTAATACAACCAGTTGTGTGAAGGATAGATTGGAGAAAATATGGACAGAAAGATGGATTGTCTAGAGAAGGGAGGAAAGAATAAAAAAGTGTTAAGTTCCTACAATGTGCCCTTAACACTGTGTTAAGTGTTGTACGAATGTTATCCCATTCTGTTCTCATAACCTGTCATGAAGGTATTATTACCCTCCTTTATACAGTTGAGAAAACTGAGGCAGAGAGAGGTTAAGTGACTTGTTAAGAATCACACAACTAATAAGCATCTGAGTTCAGATTTGAACTCAGGTTCTGGACTCCCAGTCTAGCACTTTATCCGCTGTGCCAACTAGCTACCTCCAGGGGAGAAGAAATGAGACCATCAATTGGTATTTGGAGTGAAATGAATATAAGGGCATAAATATAAGAGATATCCTGGAGGTAGAAGTGAAAGGAGTTGGTAATTGATTGTTCATATAGGGTAAGACAAAAACAATTCTGAATCAAAGCTGGCTCTGGAGTTTCAAATCTGGGTGATTAAAAGACTTGAGGTGGGTGGGGGGAGAGGACGGTTCCATTGATAGAAATTAGAAACTCAGAGGGAGACATAGGTTTGTGAAGGAGGGTGATGAACTCAATTTGAAGGATATTGAGTTTTATGGGCGTGCAGGCCATTTAAGTGGAAATATCAGGAAGTCCTGATATTTTGAAATATGGAATTGCAATTCCTGAAAGAGGTTGGAGATGGAGATAAAAATGAAAATCTGGGGGTATCTTCAATGTAGCTCCTCTAAAATATTCTTATATCAATTTTCAACTCTTCAAGGAAATGTGACTAACTCTGAAATTGGCACAGATTTTAGGCTTTCATTGTGAGTTAGGGACTGGGATATGTTAACATGAGCAGCACAATGTGTTCATGTGCATAAATACAAAACAACAGGTGATCTACAATTGTTAGGGCCAGGACAACTCAATTATTCTGACTCAAAGTCTAGAACTTCTTTTATTATTTTTCTATCACACCGTGTCCCCAATACCAAAGGAGCTGTGGCTATGGTTATGTCAATCGATACTTCCCCCTTCTTTAATACCCATGTCTGAGGGGATGATAAGTCTGCCATTCTCTGAGTGACTGATAGCCTCTTAAAGGTTTTTCTGTTCCTTCTTCTTTGAAAGAATCAAAACGTCTATAACTTCTTCTTGGAAAGAAAGGTGTGAAGTAAGCAAATAAGAAGGAAAGAAGAGGCAAGTCATTTAAACTTGATAGGATCCATGATGTTATCAATGTGAGTACTTCCTCCAGTGATACCAGCTCGTGTCAATCTTCTGATTTTATGGGATTATACTTCAAATTTTTCCATAAATCCTCCATGGAGCAGCCACTGAATCTGCTGGAAGGTTTCTTCTATGATTTCTATCATTCTGTAAGTGCCAGTGTACCACTCAGGGTGACCATCAGTTGTCTTCCCTTTTGCTACATAACCAACCTAAATTCTTTTCCAATGGTTACTTACATGGATGATGATTTCACTCACGGTAGTGATCATTGCTACTATGCCTACTTTTCAGTTAGGCAATAAGCATATATTCAGTGCTTAGCATGTACCAGGGCAGCTTTTCTCATCCCTTCCTCACTCCAGGAGGTGAGCAGTGAGGTTCTTTAAAAAAGCTTCTCATATACCCAGGGGACTGTTGAATTCCACTGCTGCTTGAGTCCAGTGAGAAGACAACATAATGGCCTGGGCTTGTGAGTAGAGGGTTGTGAGTACAGCTCCCAGTGTATCTGCATCTGCTGCTTTGTCACTTGCCTATTTCCGCATAACTTTGAAGAGGTAAAAATGCTAAGATAGTATGGGTGATTTCTTTTGACCACTGCATAAATTAGATTTAAGTGAGGCAGAGGGTTATGAAGCAGCTTCCTCTTTCATCTGGAATCATCAGAGTCCAGTGGCAAGACAAAACTCAAGGCCATTGGCAATAGCTCAGGATGCAGTGGATGACCTTGGCATTTTCAATGGCTAATGAAGCTTTAAGAGCTCCATAGCATCTGCTTGAGCAATCTTCATGGCTCTTGGAACAAAGTGTTCTCATTCCCGTTTCACTGGGGAAAGTTTCACATTCTTGGGATAGACACTCCCTTAAATCAACAATGAGCTTGAGACCTCTCAGTTACAGTCAACTTGGTTTGGTCTGTCTGCTGAAACTGTTTACCAGGGTGCGGCTACTGCACGTGCTACAGCTTCTTGAAGGCACAGGGGAGAGTTGGGGGAATTAGGTGGACCCCAAAGGAGAAAGGAGAACTGACAATAGCTTAGTAGCTCTCACATCAGAAATACTCATTTTCCCTGAACACCCTATCCCCAATATATTTAAATATGACCATATATTTAAATGCACATATAGATTTGAATGTATAAGTGAATATACATATATATTTTGTATATGTAAATTTTAAAACATATATACATATATAGAATACATAAATATGTGTATATCTATTTGTGTTTGTATATATTTACATGTGTGTGTATATAAATGCATGTGTATATCTAGATAGATGAATATATGCTAAAGATATGAACATATCTTTAGCAGACCCCTGACATCTTCATTTTTGAGGCAAAGTTCAGGTTAATGGAAATATTTGGGTAAAGAAGCAGAGTATATTATAATGTCAAAAGTATATTTGGATAGTGTAGATAGATGTGTATGTGTGTGTGTGTGTGTGTGTGCGCACACGCATGTGTATTACCTAAAGGAGGAAGGCATCATATGGACCTGAGGAACCATCATGTTTGTTGCCCCTAGGTTTAAAATGAGATAATCATTGTAACAAAGTATTACAAAATGATAAACCAATATATATTCTAAGCTATAACCACTTTTTACCTGTTCTCCATGGACACATTGCAACCTTGGAAGGGTAGAAAGAAAACTGACTTTAGAGTTAATTGATTGGGCCCTGAGTGTTTATTACCTAAATAATCTTTGTAAGTAATGACTTCCCTGAGATTTAGGGTACTCATCAGGGAATTTAGGGAGCTGGACTAGATGACCTCTGGGGTACCTTCTGATTCTAGATCTTTGATCCCAAGACCTTAGTTCAAAACCTGCCTCTTACTGATACTACTTGAGTAAGCCTCGGTAAATCACTTAACATTCCTGGACTTGGCCCTACCTAGTCTCTGACATTCCTTGCATTTCTAGCTCTTTAATCTTATGGACTTCCAGAACACTTTCATCACAATATTAATCAGTCCCAATACAATGTAGCAGGTAAGGGCCAAGTTTCAATGGCATATCAGAGTTCTGATCTTTCTCTTCTCAGATATTTCTTTCTTTCAATATCTAATTTTTTCAAGTGATATATGAAAACAATTTTTAACATTCTGTTTTTTTTTTAATTTTGAGTTCCAAATACTCGCCCTCCCTTTCCTCTCCCCTACCTTTGATAGTAAGAATTTGATGTATATACATGTGTAATCATGGAAAACATTTTCATATTAGTCATGGATTCTCATCTATTTCTACAAAGCGAAGGTGTCTGAGTATTCTTTGGGAAGATATTCTTTAGGAATGATTTTCTATTTATATATTCATACCCTGATGAAGTTTCCTGAATATGTCTTACAGAAAGGATTTTGATCAAGACATGATAAGGTCTGTCTTCATTTAAGCACTTAAATCTCTAAGATTATGAGGAACTTCAGAATGCAAACTTGTGCTGCTGTTAGATTGTATAGGAGGTAGAACTGTAGGAGGTACTTAGAAATTGGAAGTATGTGACCATTTTGTATTTGATGAATCTTGACTAGGTTTTTGTAGGAACAACAATAAAAAGAAAAACGCTAGATCTCACATGCATACAAACACATATACATGCTAGAGAAGACAATTGTTTGGTTCTATCTGCAGTCAGTCAACAAACATTTATTAAGCATTTAAGGTAAGTGCCAGTCACCGCTAAGCCCTGAGAAAAAACGGTCCATACAATGGTCTTTGAGATGAATTATTCCTTCCAGATTTATTTATGGTAGGGGTTTCATCAAGCTCCTTGAGCACATTGATGAGCTTTTGTCTTTCTTTGTAACCTCCATGCTTAGCTTAATACCTGGGACATGGTAGTCATTAACAAATCCTTGCTGACTGACTATGGAGAAATTCAGATTGTGTTATCCTTGGGGAAGACTTCACTTCTCCCATAAAAAAGTTTGACCTTGAATAATATCTACTCGGTTCCTCTGAATAAAATAAGCACTAGTGTTCAGAAAGCCATTGTCAGTTCATCAATGATGTGTTGCATTCAAGGTGCTCAGAGAAGGCTCTTTTGTTCTTACTCTCCGTGAACAAGAAGGAGCAACTTTATCTTTAATATAGGATGAAGTTTGAAATTCCAATTTTTGTGACTATAATGCATAAGACTAAAAGAAGAATTGGTTGTCCCTTCTCATTTTCTCCTCTCTCACTAATTTGGTCCCCAGTGGTAGGGGTACCATTCATGAAAATCTAGGAATTTGAATAGATCTCTAAGAAGGATCTGAATTTAGGCCATTTTCAGAATTTCTTCTAGGAGGTAATGGTATACAACTTGTATTGGAAAGGTTAGGCCTCTTGTTATTATAATCCTACTGTTGGTTTTATGATCTTAGATGTGCTTCCTTTATTTTCTCAGATTTTCAATACTTTAAAGATTGAGGGTAAAGTGAAGAATGATCATGCAGGCCACTTGCTTTTATTTTCCCCAAAATTTGTTTACCATGGATAGTTTAATGAACTCAACAAATGAGTGAGAACTCATACATTTCTATGTAGTTTCAAGTATTTCTCCTTCTCCGGAATATGCAACAGATTGGAGTCTTTGAAATTAGTCCCAATTGGAGTAGGATAATAATAGTTATGCAGTAATGATTCTCACCTCTAAATAAAAGGATTATAAAGAGGTCCTCTCTATTATAGCTCTTTCAATATCTGACTCAGATACATTTCAGTTGCTGAAATAAATAAGCCAGTGAGGATTAGTCTGAATGCTCAAAATTCTATCTGAATGGAGATTCTCTTGGGTGATATGCATCACTTAATCCGCTTCTCCTTCCTAACATTTTTCAAACAGTTAAGGAAGAATTGCAGAGCTCAACAGTTCTCCTTTGAGGGATATTTAAAGGTTTAGATTCCTTTTTTAATATCATCTCTTCCCTGGCTGATATTGGATGAAGCACATATATATCACCATATCCCAGCCATTAGTTCAAATGCTCAGGCCTCAAGTTTGGGAATGTTACCCAAGTGTATTATCAAATTAGAGATACAAATAATTAAAGTGAAGTTATGTCATTGAATGTCATGACTCAGTTGTTTAATGTAGAATTCCACATAAAACCTTTAGAAAAACTGAGATCAATGTCCCTGGTTTCACATAGAACCATCTCATATGGGATTGGATGTAATTTGTTTCCTAATTTTATTGGTTATGTAATATAAAGAAAATGATAATAAAGCACATTGAGAAGAGCAATTCCAGCTCCCATATTTTAGAGATAAGAAAAATGAGGATAAGTAGTTCACCCAGGGTCATAAACATGGTGTGTGGAGCATTTAATAACAGGAAGAAATAATGAATATGAAGAAGAAGAAGAAGAAGAAGAAGAAGAAGAAGAAGAAGAAGAAGAAGAAGAAGAAGAAGAAGAAGAAGAAAAGAAGAAGAAGAAAAGAAGAAGAATAAGAAGAAGAACAAGAAGAAGAAGAAGAACAAGAACAAGAACAAGAACAAGAAGAACAAGACTTTACATGGCATTTAAAGGTTTGCAGAGTGTTTTACAAAATTTTCTTATTTTATATGCACAACAATCCTGTAATGTAGATTCTATTAACACCCGTATTTTTAAAAAAATGAGGAAACATGCATTTACTTAGTGCTTACTATGTACCAGGCACTATACCAAACACTTCAAAAATATCATCCCATTTATTTTCACAAGCCTGTCAGTTAGCTATGATTATTATCTCCATTTTACAGTTGAGGAAACTGAGGTAGACAGGCTAACTGACTTGCCAAGGGTCAGGCAGCTAATAAGTATCTGAGTTTGGCTTTGAACTCAGTTCTTCCAGATTCCAGGTCCAGCCATCTATCTACTTTGCTACTGTTTCTTGCTCCAAGTCCATTCACTGCTCTGTATTTCCTTTAGTATGAATTTTACAAAATGTCTTTCCAGAATTAGTCATTTACCCACTGTTTTCCCAAAACTTCTAATACCATACATTTATATCAGGCTAAAGAACATAAGGGTAGCATGGATTCTGATCTCGGCTCTGACACACACTGATTGTGTGGCCCTCGAAAATCAGTATTTTAGGCAGCTAAGACTATGTTTCCAAGAATCTGCCAAATGACATTGGTAGAGGGAGCTTCCTGAATGACATCTAGTCCTCCATTAAATAATTTGTATATAATGAAACATTTTTAATAAATGATACAAATTTATTAGATGCTCTTAAATTTATAAAATATATTAATCTCATGAGAGAGATACTTTAAATACAGTTATACCTTCCACACTGTGACTTCCCCATCATGACTTCACTATATTGTAGGTTGGCATAAAAAATTAAATGAGAACTTTGGGGGACTTTGGTGGTAACTACAGTTAGCACCGGAAGACCAGCAGACAATAGAGAATAAGGTTTATAAACTCAGAAATGCATAAAACATATATATAGTGTTCGATAATATCAACTGTTTTCTTTTAATAACATAATAACTCAAACTTCCTTTCTGGTATGAAGGGAGGGACAAAAATTTTATGTGGATTTTCCAGATACACCCTAACCCCCATGATGTGGGAGAGACTGTATCATTGTCCTCATTTGGAGGAAAATGTTGAGTAGATACATATTTGTATATTTACGTGAAGGGTATATAGGTAGTTCAGATAGTGTTCTAGGCTTGGATCTGGAAAGGCTTGTTTTCCTGAGTTCAAATTTTTCCTCAAACATGTACTAGCTGTGTGACCCTGGGCAAGTCATTTAACCCTGTTTGTCTCAGTTCCCTCATTTGTAAAATGAGCTGGGGAAAGAAATGACTAATCACTCCAGTATCTTTGCCAGAAAATCCCAAATGTGTGGCATGAAGAGATGGACACAACTGAAATGACTGAACAATGTGTGTGTGTGTGTGTGTGTGTGTGTGTGCGTGTGTACAGATATGGTGAGGCAGAATGATATAATGGACAGAGATCTGGCCAAGTATTCAGGAATACCCATTTCTGCCTCTAAAGCATACTGGTTGTTCCACCCTCAGCAAATCACTTAATCTCTAAGTGCCCAGGATAACACTCTTGGAATGTAAATTGGAAGGAATGCTTAGTAGAGTGAGTTGTTCCTTGGGAGCTCACTACATCAATAAAATCACAAGGTAGGTAAAACAAAATAGAATAAAATCTCTCTCTCTCTCTCTCTCTCTCTCTCTCTCTCTCTCTCTCTCTCTCTCTCTCTCTCTCTCTCTCTCTCTCTGTCTCTGTCTCTGTCTCTCTCTCTCTGTGTCTGTCTCTGTCTTTCTCTCTCTCTGCTTAACAACTGACAGACATAAATATAGAATTGGAAGAAAAGAATCTAAGAAATGACAAGGTCTTCTCTGTCAGCTCTGGCTGCCTTGCTCCCCCCAACCTTTGTTTCTGGGGATTCCCAGTAGAATATGGGAAGACCTCTTGCCTCCAAAGATCTTCTTTAACTGGTTTTTGCCTGATGCCTGGCATGTCATCATTTTTTGGGGGGTGAGACCTGTCTTGCTCTAGACTCCTTTTACAAATATATAAAATCCATAAAGAAAAATACTAGAATTTTTATGTAACATAATAAAAATAACTAATAAGCATAGCCACATTACTAGCAAGCAGAGAATGCAACAACAGCTTTCCAGTGGCAGTGAGAAGATTAAATTTGTAATCATCTTTGCATTAATGACTTATATTTTTTCTTATGGGACATACCCCCAGGAAACAGAGCTTTTTTTCCAGTGAGACAGAAAAGATTTCTTCTTTTAAATGACATTGAATTTCTGCTTCTTTCAGATAAATCAGGATCTAATTTAAATTTTCTTGAGATTGTTTACCTCATTTTCTGTCTTACCTATAGATAAAATACCAGAGTATCTGACTTCCATTATAACGTGAACTAATCTAAATGTATCTAAACAAAACCAGACTTGCAAGTCCAAGATGAAAATGATTCTAAAAATGAATGGGGAGAAAGCATATTTTAAATAACTTTAATTATCTTCCCTTCCCCCGCCCACACATTTAATTCAATTCAGCACATATACATATAGGTTAAGTCTATAAAGTCAATTTTCAGTCATCTCGGTGTCACATCGTCTATCCCATACCATCATAATCTAAAACTTCCCCTTTGCTAGGATCTCAAAATAATATTGAGGAGTTACTGTTGTAGGAGAGAAGAAACTGGGGAGGGGGGAAGGCAAGAGAGTGAATCAAGAGAAGGGCAATGGTAAAACAACTGAAATACCGAGTAATAAACAGAGATGTTGATCACCCATGCTTACTTCAGTAAGGAATAAAGGTTCCCCCCATAAAAAGAAATCTCCTGCTACTGAAAAACTTTAGCCATGGACTCTATCAGACCTTTACAGATGCTGTTTTAAAAATAACCAAATAGATCCCTTTGGGGGATGGAATGGTGGAAGAAGATCAAGGAGTGAGGCCTGATTGAGAAGATTCTTAAGGGAAGGCCTGACATCAGCACTAGATTAGTTCAGGATCATTGTTGACAAGAAATGAGTCATTGGCAAGTCATAGAACAGATAATAAAAGGATACTTTGCCCTAACATAGCATGTATATGCAGCAAGGATACAGTGGCATTTAGCTTCTATAGACCCAATCCTACCTTGTCACTACATGGAGACCAGAGGAGGGTGTCCTGACTTTGTGGCCTACAAAGATTTTAAAGCCCTTAGGTGATTAGGAAGCTGCATATAGAAGACACTATCAGAAAGCTGCCTTCTAGGGAGGCAGGGGCCAATCAAGCCTCAGAGAAAGCTTCATTTGCCTTTTAGGGGAAAATTAATCCAAGATGGATTTCCATATCAAGAAGTCATAGAAAACCTTGCCACGTGATAATTCTATCACTGGAGATAAGGGTTAGCAGGTATGTGGTTGCTCCCTAGGGTTTTACAGGTGTTGCCATTTGCAATGGAAGGCTTAGCTCCTCTCCCCAACCCTCAAATTGTCTTAGAAAACTTACAAAAATCATTGATATAAGAATTTCTATTTCTGTTGATGACTATCCCTGAAACATTACTTTATTTGTCATGGGCACTGATTTGTGAACTGGATTAGCAATAATAAAGCTTGCTTTTTAGATTAACTTTAGTCACAAAATAGTCAGTGAGGATTACGTTACTTGCCTGTGGTTAAGAACACTGGATTAGGAATCAAAAGACTTAGGCTTTAATACTGTATCAGTCTATTATTAGCTTGGGTGAGTCATTTCATGTTCCTGAGTCTCAGTTAACCAGAAAATAATACTGGCTTAAAAACTAACTATAATTCATAAAGATTTTGTGAGTGTTTAAAGAGAATGCAAGTTAAAGGCACTCTACAAATTAAGATTTTTTTAAACCTTCTGCCTTTTCTTCTGGTTAAAAAAAGTAGGGGGTACTAACACAATATTATTCCCTTCTGCCAAGCCACAATTTAATAAAAGACACAGAGAGACTTTGTGTAAAATGACTTAAGAATATTATGAACCCCTAACCCAACTTCATTAAACTAACAGGCTTTACTGCTAAAACTGACCTTAATAATCACTTAGCCAAACCCCTTGGTTTTATAGGCTAAGAAATTAAAAATCAGAAAGTCTAAAAACCTTATCGATAATCAATCAGGGAGCCCTTTTCATGGTGGCAAAATATTGGAAATTGAGGGGATGTCCATCAATTGCGGAATGCCTGAAAAAGCTGTGGTATATGAATTAATGAAATACTATTGTTCGAAAAGAAATGATAAACATGCAGATTTCAGAAAAAAAAATCTGGAAAGACTTGTATAAACTGATGCAATATGAAATGAGCAGAACCAAGAGAACCTTATATACAGTATCAGCAATATTGGGTGATGACCCACTAGTATACAATGATGCAAGACAAGTAGAAAGTACAAAGACAAATGTTACCCACATTCAGATTAAAAAAAAAAAACTGATTCACGCTGCATACAGATTAAAGCAAACATTTTTCACTTTATTCTTTCTCATGTTTTCTTTTTCCCCTTTTGATCTGTTTCTTCTTTTACAACTGTAACTAATATGGAAATATTTTTACATGATAGAACATTTATAAACTACATCAGCCTGCCTACTATTGTCAGAAGAAGGAAGGGAAATGCAGAAGAGAGAAAATTTGGAGCTTCAAATCTTATAATAAAGAATATTAAATATTTTCTTGACATGTAACTGGGGAAAAATAAAATACTATTAAAAAAGAAATAAAATCTACCAGGAAATAAATTCTAAAATCCAGGATTTGAACCCAAGTCCTCCGACACTAAATCCAATATTGTTTCTATGACATTAAGGCATATCTTTGGCCACATTTCAGTGCTAAAGCCCATAGACCAGGGATGGGAAACCTGCAGCCTCAAGGCCACATGCGGCCCTCTAGGTCCTTGGTGTTGCCTTTTGACCGAATCCAAATTTTACAGAACAAATCCTTTATTAAGGGGATTTGTCCTGTGAAGTGTGGATTCAGTCAAAGGGCCACACTTGAGGACCTAAAGGTTCACATGTGGCCTCAAGGCTGCAGGTTCCTTCCCCCATTCTGCCCATTTACATACTGAATAGAGAGACTTCCTGTCATAACTAGGCAAATGACACCAGCAGTGGTAATTTCAGAGACAGTCAAATACAGATGTGATTCAGTTGCCATGTGGATGTATGAGTTGCCCTGGCTTTATGTGTTTCTTCTCCCATAGGTAAGGCAAGAATTCTGGAAGAGTGTATCCTCTTGTGTGTATGGTTGTATTTCCCTCATGATTCAGTGATCTCTTCTGTTGAGATGATTTTCATTTGTCTTTTCTGGTATGAGCTGAAAAAAAAAAAGATATACATTGCTGTGGACTCTTTTTTTTTAATAAGGGAATAGAACAAAGTCTTCAAACTAGAGACCAAAAATACCACTTAAATTCCTAGGAAAATTCTAGAATTTAACTCTAGAGAATTAAAGACATTCTTGGAAAACATCAAGAAGGGAAAGTGGTGATTATAAAGAGTCAACACAGCTTCTTCAAGATCAGGTGACAGCAGACTAACCTTGTTTCCTTTTTTGACAGGGTTACTAAATTAAGAGATGGAGGGGTGTCAGATAGAGTCTACCAAGATTTTGATAAGATCTTAAATAAAATAGCACATACCACTTTATGGCGAAGATGGAGAGAGAAATGGGTTAGAATAATACACAAAGAGTTGTTGTTTGTCCTTCATTTTTGAAGCAGACCGATGATATCAAGGGTAATGCCTTAACTTGGATTTAAGTGAGGCAAGGGTGCAGAAAATTATGAACTTCACTCTCTCTTCCTCAGTAATTGAAATTTAATGGCAGGACAAAAGTCAA
Organism: Trichosurus vulpecula; assembly: GCF_011100635.1. Lineage (NCBI taxonomy): Eukaryota > Metazoa > Chordata > Mammalia > Diprotodontia > Phalangeridae > Trichosurus > Trichosurus vulpecula. The sequence goes on from NC_050578.1 coordinate 66,637,095, forward strand.
GACAACTGGCAATGGCCCAGGATGCAACCAAAGACCTTTACATGTTTGGTATCTTATCAAGCTCTAAGCACTCCATATCACCTTCATCCACCTTCATGGCCTTTGGAAAAAAATATTGTCATCCATCCATTCCACTAGGTGAAGTCTTCACATGCTTGGGGTAGACATCCCCCTAAATCACCAACAGGTTTGAGACCTATCAGTTAACTTCAACTTGGTTTAGCCCATCAGCTGAGATGTTTTACAGGTGTGCCTGCTGTGCAAGCTACAGCTTCTTGGAACCACAGGTGAGAATTGGGAAGGGGAGCAGAGGTGGACACCAAAGTTTCATATGAGTAGTCCTGAAAATGTGTGATGGGAAGCAGGATGGGAATTTTTGCCTTTGTTTGAATCTGGCAGGTAAAGTGGGACCTTTTGTTATGTTTGTTTGTTTGTTTGTTTGTTTTGGAGTGCTTTTCAGCACTGAGGTAATCAAGTACCTTTGATGAGTCTTGCCTTTCAAATGTAATGCAAGTAAAGCAGACTTTTTGTTGTCTTTTGTTTGAGAGCTTTTCAGCAGCAATCTAGTACCTTTGATGAGTCCTGCCTTTGTTTCAATCAAAAGTCTTTGATTGGATGAAGAGTCTTTGATGACCTGCTTAAACCATGGGAAGGCTTAGATCACATGGGTTTGATTCACATGCTTATATGCCCTGAACAGGGTACATAAGCTCTGAGGATGGTGTTTTGGGGCTCTTGCTCACTGGAAGAGTGTGGCATGATTTGGCCATACCAGACTCTGGGTAGCCATCACAGAACCCTCACCCCCATTAAAAACCCAGATGTTGTTACTTCTCTCCTCTGTAACAGTTTATGTATTGCTTGGACAGACAACTAGAAGCCTGTCTTCTGATTTGTCTTATTTTGCTCTGTTTATATAATGTATGCTTGTAATTTCTGTCCGTATTCTTTCTGAAAATCAGGGTTCTGGCTTTTTCCCTTGAACGAAGTGAATGATATATGTATGTTTGATTAAACTGAGATTGTAAACCCCTTAAAGTTGCTTTCCTTAGAAAAGTAGATCAAAGAATCTGTGCTAGCCACCGTTCTTTGTGCTGGTGTTGTTGATTTTACACAGCCTCAGTAGTGGCAAGCAGCATTGTTGTTACAAAAGAGTTTGGCAAACTCTCACACCAGAGGTGCTAGTCCTTGCTGAAAATCCCATACTCAGAATAGGTGCTAATGACTCAGTGTCAATCAATGTAGCTGGAGATCTCCTATGGGATATCCCAGATACCTATTTTTCTCTGACTTTTGTTATCAATGACACAGCAAAAGTTAAAGGTGACATTCTCATCAAATTTACTGATGACATAAAGGTGAGAAGTATAGCTAACATACTGAATGGAACAATCAGTATATAAAAAATCTTGATATACTAGTATTAGAATCTTCTAGAATATCCTGTCTCTGTTCATGTGTCTGAAGGATTGTCATGTGGAAGAGGAAATGAACTTGTTCTGTTTGACCATGGAGGGCCAAAGCAGTAGCAATGAATGAAATCTATGAACATGAAAATTTAAGATTGATATGAGGGGAAAAAATTCTCCCTAACAATTAGAGCAACCCACAAATGGAATGGCCTGAGTAGAGTACTGATAGATTCTCCCTGTACTGAGGTCTTCAAAGAAAGGTTAAAAAGTTATTTGGCTCTTCTCAGCAATACAAGGATCTAAGACAGCTCCAAAAGACTCATGATGGCTCTTTTGCGGCGGCCTGCAACATGACTTCCCGACTAAGGAAGACGAGCCTCCACAGGCACGTCAGCCACGGCGACAGGCACATCAGCAAGCACCGGAAGCACCCGGGAGGCTTCTGCAATGCAGGAGGGCTGCACCATCACTGGATCAACTTCGACAAATATCATCCAGGTTACTTTGGGAAAGTGGGTATGAGGCATTACTACTTGAAGAAGAACCAAAGCTATGCCCAACCTTGATAAGCTGTGGACGCTGGTCAGTGAGCAGACCAGGATTAATGCTGCCCCTATCATGGGGCTATTACAAAGTTCTAGGAAAATGGAAACTCCCCAAGCAGCCAGTCATCATGAAGGCAAAGTTCTTCAGCAGAAGAGCAGAGGGAAAAATTAAGGGTGTTGGTGGAGCCTGTGTCCTTGTGGAATAAATATCTAATTTTATCAAATAAAACAAATGTCTTTATTAAAAAAAAAAAGACTCATGATAGAAAAAGCTATCCACATCCACAGAACAAATTATGGGGTCTGAATGCAGATTGAGGCAAACTATTTGCTTTCTCTCTTTTTTTCTTCTTTTTTGGTTTTGTTTCTTCTTTCTCATGGCTCATTCCATTGGTTATAATTCTTCTTTACAACTTGACTGTTGTGTGAATAAGCTGAATTGAAAGGTATATGTAGAACCTATATTGGATTACATGCCTTCTTTGGAGAGAAAGGTAGGAGAGAGAGGGAGAGAAAATTTGGAACTCAAAAACTTGTGGAACTGAGTGTTGTAAACTAAAAATAAAAAAAAATAAACTAAAAAAAAGGAAAAAAAAAAGTTATTCACGGGGTATGTTGTTGTGGGGATTTCTTTTGTTTGTGATTTAGACAAGATAACTATTCACTTCTCTTTAAGCTCCCAAATTCTGTGATTCTTGATTCAAGAATCATGCTTCAAAAAAATAGATATTCAAAGTGCACCTGGAATCTGTGATAGCCTTTTAGGGCCCATGGTTTAAGTAGACCCAAAGCATTCATAGAACCAGTGCCTGTGTTTTTTGCCTTAGGAAGGGAATATACAAAGAAGAGGACAACACCTTTGAAATTGGATCCACTTTCCAATTGATATATGTTCAAATAATATGAACAGGAAGTTTTCAGAAGAAGAAATCAAAGCTATTAATAAACATATAAAAGTACCCTAAGTAAATAATAATGAGAGAAATGGAAATGGAAACAATTCTGAAATTCATAGCCATAAGAGTTAGCATGATGGAAAAGGAAAATGACAAATTCTGGAGGAGATGTGCAAAAATAGAGACATTAATGCATCTTTGGTGGAGCTGTGAACTGTTTCAACAATTCTGAAGAAAAATTTGGAACCATAGCCAAAGGGCTATAAAAGTGTGCATACTCTTTGACCCAGCCTACTGGTTCTGTACTCCAAAGAAAGAGGAAATATATGCATAGCAATATTTATATCTGCTTTTTGTGATGCCAAATAATTGGAAAATGATTCAGACAAAGTAATTAAAGCTATCTATAGCCATATTAAAATATTCTAGCTCACTATTGATTGGAGAAATTCAAATTAAAACAATTCTGAGGTACTACCTCATACCTATTAGATGGACTGATTGGACAGAAAAGGCAAATGACAAATGTTAGAAGGAAAGTGGAGAAAATATGATATTAACACATTGTTGGCAGAGTTGGGAAATAATTTAACCATCCTATAGAGCAATCTGGAACTATACCTAAAGGGCTATAAAGACATGCATATCCTTTGAACTACCAATACCACTACTAGATCTGTATCCAAAAGAGATAAAAACAGAAAGGAGAATGACTTAAATGTACAAAAAATATTTATAGAAGCTCTTTTCTAGGGTAAATAATTGGAAATTGAGGGGATGTACATGAATTGGGGAATGGCTGAGAAAGTTGTGATATGTAATTGTGATGGAATACTATTGTGCTATAAGAAATAATGAGCAGGATGCTCTTAGAAAAAACCTAGAAAGACTTGGATGGGTTGAAGCAAAGTGAAATGTACTGTGAACAAAGTAACAGCAATATTGCAGGATGATCAGCTGTGAATGATAGCTATTCTCAGCAACAAAATGATCCATGCCAACTCTGAAGGACGTGGCATAAAAAACGCTCTTCATCCGCAGAGAAAGAAGTGATGGTGTCTAAATACCAATGGAAGCAACTTTTTTTGGGGGGGGTTGCTTTATTTTTCTTAAACTTTTTTTTATTAACATATGTTTTCTTTCACAACATGACTATTATGAATATGTTTTGCATGACTACATATATATATGTATATATATATATATATATATATATGTATATATATATATATATATATGTAAAACCTAATTGTATTTGCTTGCCCTCTCAATAAGGAGTGGGGAGGGAGGAAGGGAGAATTTCAAACTCAAAGTTTTAAAAACAGATGTTTGATGTTCACATGTAACTGGGGAAAATTAAATACTCAATAAATACAAAAAATGAAAGAAATGATGAGCATGATGCTCTCAGAAAAACCTGGAAAGACTTGCATGGGTTGATGCAAAGTGAAATGTACTGTGTGCAAAGTAACAGCAATATTGTTAGGTGATCAGCAGTGAATGACTTGGCTATTCTTGTAATACAACCTAAGGCAACTGAAGGACTTAGGATGAAAAATGTTATAGATCCCCAGAGAAAGAGCTGTTGGTTTCTGAATATAGATTGAAGCCTACTCTTTTTAACTTTGTTTTTCTTGAATATTTTTGTCTATGTTTTCTTTCATAAAATGACTATTATGGATATGTTTTGCATGACTACACATATATAACCTATATGGGATTGCTTGACATTTCAGTGGGAGGGTGTGGGGAGGAAGGAAGGGAGAGAATTTGAAAGTGAAAGTTTTAAAAACAAATGTTAAAAATTGGCTTTACATATAACTGGGGAAAAATTAAATAATAAATGAATGAATGAATGAAGAATGAAGGAGAGAAGGAAGGAAGGGAGGAAGGGAGGAAGGGAGGAAGGAAGGAAGGAAGGAAGGAAGGAAGGAAGGAAGGAAGGAAGGAAGGAAGGAAGGAAGGAAGGATTAGAAACTGAAGGGATGCCCATCAACCGGGGAATGACTGAACAAGTTGTATTGTATGATCATGGTGGAGTACTATTGTGTGTAAGAAATGATGAAGCGGGCAGTTTCAGAAAAACTGGGAAGACACATGAGCTAAAGCAAAGTGAAGGGAGTAGAACTGGGAGAACATTTTACAGAGTAACAGCAATATTATAATGACAATCAATGGTGAAAGGCTTAGCTATTCTGATTAATACAATGATCTATGATCATTCCAAAGAGTTCATGATGAAAAATGTTATCCTTCTCCAGAGAGAGAACTGATGAACGTTGAGTGCACTTTTGAAGCATATTTTCTTTCCCTTTATTTTTCTTTTGCAGCATGGCTGATGTGGAACTATGTTTTACCTGACTTCACATGTATAATACACATCTTATTTCTTTCCTTCTCAGTGAAAGGGGAGAGGGTCATAAGCAAAGGAGAAGAATCACAGTTGAAAATAAAATTAGAAAAAGTTCATGGGTCAGCCTTCATACCCTGCTAGAGTCTTTGGGGTTCTAGAATGGAGACCAGCATTTCAACATATCAGTACTTCAATGATCTGTTCATTTCTTTGGTACAAGTACTTCATCAATCCTATCTTCTATCAGAAATTATTCCTCACCCATACCTCTTAATTCTATTGCCTTCCCCCATTGATCATCTCCAATTAATCCTTTCATTAACTTATTTGTACATGGTTATTGGGATGTCTTCCCCATTAGACTGTGAGCTCCTGAAGAGCAGAGACTGCCCTTTGCCTTTCTTTGTTTGTCCAGTACTCAGTTGGCCATAGTAGATGCTGATTAAATGATTAGTGACTAATGGACTGTTCTTTGATGACTGTAGGGACCCTCCCCCCAAATCTAATACTTTGTAGCCAATTTGGTAGTGTGCTTCTGTAGTCTTTGCTACACTGGTACTCAGATAACACAGAAAGTCTGTTTCTAGGACCATATTCAGTACAGTGGTAGTCTTCCAGAATTTGTGCTCTGTTGACACAATCTTTGAGAACACAGGGGCATCTTTCATGCCATGATGAGAGAGCAATGGAGCACTTTGTAGAGAGGAATCTGTTTCACATTTATACAAAGAACCAACCAGAACTAAATGGTTTCATATAATAACCAAGCTTTGCTCTACCTTTCTAACCCTGGTAAGTGATAAGGGATAAACCCTAATTTTTTTTAAAGAACTGGGAAAGGGGAGGCAGGAAGACATTTAAGGACAGTAAGTTGGCAGTGTATACAGCTTTTAGTGCTTATATGCTAATCAAAAGATCAACAAACCTTTGTCAAGCAAGTAAATTATGTTAAGTTATGGGGCTATCAAGACAAAATTGCAGTAGTTCCTGACTTCAAGAAGCTTAGGTTATATTGGGGAAAACTGCATGAACATATGTAATATATGGGTAATGTTAATGGAAGATAATTGGTGAGGCAGAAATCAGGACTAGGGAGCGGATAAGGAAAGGTTTCATGAATGAAGCCCTTGAACTGAGTTGCTCAGGAAACAAGGGTTTCCAAGAGGTAATAGTGAAAAGAAAAAGGAACAAACATTTATTGAGCACCTAATATGTGCCAGACACTTTACTAAGTACTTTGAAAATATTTTCTCATTTTATGGGAGATCACAGTCTCCTAATATGTTATACATTCTATTTATTATTCACTCATACATCATGCAGAAAGTTATGTCTGGAGAGAAGGTAGAGCTCATATGGAAGAGTAAAGTGAGGGACCTTTGCCTGAGCTCTCCAAAATTCCCCTCCAAACTACACTAAAAAAAAAAAAAAACAAACCTCAAAATAAATTCCGAAGCCATAGAACCAACAAAAGAATATGGTGAAATTATTTCCCAGGCTAGGACAACTTAGAGGGTTGGCAGGAAAGGTCTGTTTCACCGGTATAAGAGTGAAGTACAGCTTAGTATAGGCCATGCCAGCTCAGGTTTTGGGAGTGACTGAATCAGAAGCAGTGACTTCTGAAACTCTCAGACCACAGAAGTTGTGTGGTCCTGACAACTGGCTGGAAGGAGATTACCGGGAACCTTTTGCTGGCACAGGGAGCAGTACTCTGTTGCATTGTCAATACAAGGTTCCAGGTTGTAGTACCAGGGTGAGGAGGATCACTAGCAAGGACCCTGGACACAGTTCAAGGATGGGAAAGAGTGGTTGTGGTCACTCATAGAGCAGAGCAGAGGCCAGGAGAGCACTTACCATACCTCTCCTTATATCATACTAAGTTTGGAAGAACTGAAAACCTACAGACCCCACAGAACTAACTTTGAAAACAGCAATATGAAAAACCTGCAGTTTTGGACAGTGCCCCTTGCACCCCAGGAGAAGAACCCAATTTTAAGATAAAGATAAAATTCAATAAATGGGCTGGAAAAAAATGAGCAAACAACAACAATAAGAACTTGATCATATAAAGTTACTATGATGACTGGGAAGCTGAAAACACAAATTCATAACCCTTCGGACAGAAAGAAAAGGCACACAAAACCGATTTCCATGAGAGTTTCCCATGTCTTTCTGGACATATATTATAGAATCAGTACAAGATTTTTATTTTATATCAAATAGTCTTTAGTGATTTGAGGATATGCCTACAATCCCTTATTAGATTCTCCCTTTACTATTGCTGATCTTTTTTTTATTAAATTTATTTAACATATTTACTTTTCAGCATTGATTTTCACAAGAGTTTGAATTACAAATTTTCTCCCCATTTCTACCCTCCCCCCCTCCAAGATGGCATATATTCTGGTTGCCCTGTTCCCCAGTCAGCCCTCCCTTCTGTCACCCCACTCCCCTCCCATCCCCTTTTCCCTTCCTTTCTTGTAGGGCAAGATAAATTTCTACGCCCCATTGCCTGTGTATCTTACTTTCTAGTTGCATGCAAAAACTTTTTTTTTCTTTTGAGCATTTGTTTTTAAAACTTTGAGTTGCAAATTCTCTCCCCTCTTCCCTTCTCACCCACCTTCCCTGAGAAGTAAAGCAATTCAACATTGGCCACATGTGTATCATTATGTATAACACTTCCACAATACTCATGTTGTGAAAGACTAACTATATTTTGCTCCTTCCCAAGCCATCCCCCTTTATTGAATTTTCTCCCTTGACCCTGTCCCCTTTCCAAAGTGTTTGTTTTTGATTGCCTCCACCCCCATCTGCCCTCCCCTCCATCATCCCCCCCCTTTTTTGTCTTCTTCCCTCTTATTTCCTGTGGGGTAAGACACCCAATTGAGTATGTATGGTATTCCCTCCTCAGGCCGAATTTGATGAGAGCAAGATTCACTCATTCCCCCCTCACCTGCCCTCTCCCCTCCTCCCAGAGAACTGCTTCCTCATGCCACCTTTATGAGAGATAATCCACCCCATTCTATTTCTATCTCTCCCTATATTCCTCTCTCATCCCTTAATTTCTTTTAAATATTTTCCCTTCATCTTCAACTCACCCTGTGTCTGCTCTCTCTCTCTCTCTCTCTCTCTCTCTCTCTCTCTCTCTCTCTCTCTCTCTCTCTATATATATATATATATATATATATATATATATATATACATATATACACATATATATATGTATATATACATACACATTCATATATATGTATATATATACATACACATTCATATATATATATATACATAAACATATATATATACATATATGCATATTCCTTTCAGCTACTATGCTATTGAGGTCTCATGAATCATACACACCATCTTTCTATGTAGGAATGTAAACAAAACAGTTCAACTTTAGTAAGTCCCTTATGATTTCTCTTTCTTGTTTACCTTTTCATGCTTCTCTTGATTCTTGTGTTTGAAAGTCAAATTTTCTATCCAGCTCTGGTCTTATCACTGAGAATACTTGAAAGTCCTCTATTTTATTGAAACTCCATCTTTTGCCTTGGAACATGATACTCAGTTTTGCTGGGTAGGTGATTCTAGGTTTTAATCCTAGCTCCATTGACCTCCAGAATATCGTGTTCTAAGCCCTTCAATCTCTTAATGTAGAAGCTGCCAGATCTTGGGTTATTCTGATTGGGTTTCCACAATACTCAAATTGTTTCTTTCTGGCTGCTTGCAGTATTTTCTCCTTGATCGGAAAGCTCTGGAATTTGGCGACAATATTCCTAGGAGATTCCTTTTTGGGATCTATTTGAGGAGGCGATCGATGGATTCTTTCAATTTCTATTTTGCCCTGTGGCACTAGAATATCAGGGCAGTTCTCCTTGATTATTTCTTGAAAGATGATATCTAGGCTCTTTTTCTGTTCATGGCTTTCAGGTAGCCCAATAATTTTTAAATTATCTCTCCTGGATCTATTTTCCAGGTCAGTGGTTTTTCCAATGAGATATTTCACATTGTCTTCCATTTTTTTCATTCCTTTGGTTCTGTGTTATAATATCTTGATTTCTCATAAAGTCACTAGCTTCCACTTGCTCCCATCTAATTTTTAAGGTAGTATTTTCTTCAGTGGTCCATTTGACCTCCTTTTCCATTTGGCTAATTCTGCCTTTCAAGGCATTCTTCTCCTTATTGGCTTTTTTGAGCTCTTTTACCATTTGAGTTAGTCTATTTTTTAAGGTGTTGTTATCTTCAGTGTATTTTTTCAGTATTTTTTTGGGTCTCCTTTAGCAAGTCATTGACTCCTTTTCCATGGTTTTTTCACATTCTTCTCATTTCTCTTCCAAATTTTTCCTCTACTTCTCTAACTTGCTTTTCCAAATCCTTTTTGAGCTCTTCCATGGCCTGAGACCAGTTCATGTTTTTCTTGGAGGCTTTTGGTGTAGGCTCTTGCACTTTGTTGACTTCTTCTGGCTGTATGTTTTGGTCTTCTTTGTCACCAAAGAAAGAATCTGGGTGTGTTTTCGCCGCCTGGCCATATTCCCAACCAACTATCTTGACCCCTGAGTTTTTCAGCGAGGTATCACTGCTTGTAGACTAAAGAGTTCTATGTTCCATGTTTGGGGGGGATGCACCAGCTCTGCCACACCAGCACTCCTCCTTCCCCAAGAACCCCCAACCCGACTGGGCTTAGATCTTCAGCAGGCTGTGCACTCCTGCTCTGATCTGCCACTTAATTCCTCCCACCAGTTGGGCCTGGGACCGGAAGCAACTGTAGCTGTAGCTGCCCCACCTCTGCTGCCCCCGGGGTGGCCGAACCTTGAACTCCTTCCACTCCTGCAGCTTTTCCCACTAACCTTCTCTGCTCTCTTTGGTGTTTGTGGGTTGAGAAGTCTGGTAACTGCCTTAGCTCAGTGGTTCAGGGTGCTAGGGCCCACTCCACCTGGCTCCTGGTCTGGTTGGTCCGAGCCTCTCATGCTGGGCTCTGCTCTGCTCCACTCCCAGCTCCCAGCTCTCAGCTCCATGTTGGATAGACCTCACCCAGAGACCATCCAGGCTACCCTGGGCTGGAGCCCTGCTTCCCTCTGCTGTTTTGTGGGTTCTGCAGTTCTAGAATTGGTTCAGAGCCATTTTTTATAGGTTTTTGGAGGGATTTGGCTGGGAGCTCATGCTAGTCCCTGCTTTCCAGCCACCATCTTGGCTCCACCCCCGGAAGTCTCCATTGCTGATCTTCTGCATAACCTTGAGCAAATCACTTATACTTATGGAGCTTCCATTTGACTTTATATAAAATTAGCATGCTCTTTTTTTGCACTGTTATGAAAAACTTTGAGCTAAATGTAAGATGTGATTTGGTACTTCATATTTCTCTTCAGTTGATGACCTGTAACATATTGATAAGACATTTAATAAACTTACTCTGAAACTGAAAAGAAAAACACAAATTCAGAAGAACAAAACAATGTCAAAAAAGCTACCTGCAAAGCATGAAAAATATTAATTAATGTCAGGCCCAAAAAATTCCTGAAAAACCACCCAGAATTTTAAAAATCAAATAAGAAAGGTAGAAGAAAATTGGTGGAAAATGAAAGTGATGCAAGAAAAGCATGAGAGTCAATAGTATGGAAGACATAAAAATACTGAAGAAAATAAGATTTGGCATAGGACAAATTGTAAAAGAAGCACAAAAATAGACTGATTAGAAGAACTCCTTAACAAGCAGAATTGGCTGAATGGGAAAAGGTGGTACAAAAGCTCACCAAAGAAAATAATTCCTTAAATATTAGAATTGGGCAAGTGAAAGCTAATGACTTTACCAAACATCAAGAAATTAAAAAGGACTAAAAGGTGGTAGAAAATGTGAGATATCTCATTGGGAAAACAATTGACCTCCAAAATAGATCCAGGAGAGAGACTTTAATAATTTTGTACTACCTGCAACTCATGAGTTTTTAAAAAAAGAGCCTAGACAGCATCTTTTTAGAAAACATCAAGGAAAATTGCTTCATATCCTACAACCAGAGGTTAAAGTAGACATTGAAAGGATCTATTAATGACTTCCTGAAAGAGATCCCCAAATTAAAACTCCCTGGAATATTATAGGCAAAATCCAGCACTCCTACTTCAAGGAGAAAATAGTGCAAGCAGCCAGAAAGAAACAATTGAAACATTGTGGAGCTACAGTCAGGATGAGAGAAAATTCAGCAGCTTTTACATTAAAGGATCAGAGCATTTGGAATATGATATTCTCGAGGGCAAAAAAGCTAGGATTATAACCAAGAATCACCTACCCAGAAAAATGAGTATAAGTCATCAGGGGGGAAAAATGGACATTCAATAAAACAGAGGCCTTGGAAGCATTCCTGATGAAAATATGAGAGTTGAATAAAAAGTTTGACATTCAAACATAAGACTCCAGCAAAGCACAAAAAGATAAACAGGAAAAAAGAATCAGCTGAGGTTGAATTAGATTAAATAAACATTCAATAAGATGTGAAGATGATATTTGTAACTCCTAAGAGGACCAAAAGGAAGGCAAATTGCTAGAGGTGGTGGTCAGACACAAATCACCTTTGATGAGGGAGAAGCTGAAGGGAGAGAAAGAGCAGGAAAAACAAGGGGGGAAAGTAGGATGGGGGAAACATAGTTACTAGTCATAACTCAGAATGTGAATGGGATGAACTCATCCACCAATAAAATAGAAGCATATAGCAAAGTAGATTACATGATTAAGATATAAAGGGTGGTATAAGCAAATTAGAGAAGCATGGTATAGTTTACCTGTCAGATCTATGAATAATTGAAGAACTTATGACTAAACAAGAGATAGAAAGTATTATGGGATGTAAAGTGGATATTCAGCCAAGCAGAAAACTGGTGGTGAAATTTTAGGGCAAATGTCTGTAATAAAGACTTTATTTCTCAAACATATAAAGAACTGAATCAAATTTATAAGAATACAAGCTATTCCCCAATTGATAAATGGTCAAAAGATGTGAACAGACAGTTTTCAGATGAAGAAATCAAAGCTATTTATGGTGAAATGAAAAAATGCTCTAAAATCACTATTGATTATAGAAATGCAAATTCAAACAACTCAGAGGTACCTCTTCACACCTATCAGATTGCTAATGTAACAGAAAAAATGACAAATATTAGAGGGGATACAGGGAAATTGAGATACTACTGCACTCTTGGTGGAGTTGTAAACTGATCTACCTATTCTGGAGAGTAATTTGGAACTATGCCCAAAAGGTTTTAAAACTGTTCATTCCCTTTCATGCAGCAAGGCCAATACTAGGTCTATATCCCAAAAAGATAAAAAATTTAAAAATGGAAAAGAACTATATGTACAAAAATATTTATAGGATTTATTTTTATGGTTGAGAAGAATTTAAAAATTGATGGGGTGCCCATCAATTGGGGAATGGCTAAACAAGTGTATGATTGTGTTGGAATACCATTGTGCTATAAGAAATGAACAGGATGGTTTCAGAAAAACTTTGAAAGACTTATATTAACTGATGGAAAATGAAGTAAGCAGAACCAGGAGACCACTGTATACTACACAATGGTTAATCATGAATGACTTAGCTAATCTCATTAACACAATGATCCAAGATAATTCTGAAAGACTTGTAATTTAAATTGCTATTCACCTTCAGAAAAAAAAAATTAGGGAGTCTGAATGCAGATCGAGGGAATTTTTTTTTACTTTTGTTGTCTGTGTTTTCTTTCACGTGATTAATATAGAAATGTGTTTTGTATGACTGTCACAATGAGGGGAAAGTGAGGAGAGAGGAATTTGAAACCCAATTTTTAAGTAAAAATTGTTTTTAATATGTAATTGTAAAATTTGTATTATATATATGTATTTTGAAAAATGAAAGTTACTTTTGACAACTTAAAATTTACTTGGAATAAAAGAATGTATAATAAACTATTCCTTAGGAGCTCCTGAGAAAAGTATGGTTCATGTGCTCATCCCCAAACAGCTGGCATGAAACATTTAGTAATAATTAGGGAAATGAAGAGAAGCCATTATAATCTATTTTAGGCATGCATAATACAGGCAGGTGTGGCAAATATTTGGGTATAGGTACTAATGGACAGAAACTTTTTACGGAACAAAAAGCATTATCAGATTTTCCTCTAAGTATGTCTGCAGAAAAAAAAAATATGTAGAGCCTTGCCTTAAGGTATTTGAGTGAGCTTCAGGATACCAAGATGAAATACACATAAGGACAGAATACCATAAGATGGAAGAGTCAATGGAGAGAAATTAAAACAAGATAACTTTATTGAGTGGAAATACTGACAACAAGAAGGGGCATCCAGGAAGGAAAGAAAGAGGTCAGGTCCTGCTGGGTTCTCAATGGAATCAGATGCTCAAAGAAAGAAAGCCTGGTGGGTTTTTATAGAGTTCTTATTTGGGTCAAGAAGAATCAGGCATTGGGAGCAGGGAGCCTATACCCAGTGTACATGTCAGGCTTTGGGACTGGAGCTGACTGATGCTGGGGAGGAAAAAGAGAGGGACACCTGGGGGAATTGGAAGCTAATTTAAATTTCCATATCCTTTTGGCTGCTCAGCTGGATACAGGTGATTGCAACCTGTTGGGTGGGATGATAGGGGTTTCTTCATTTAGCAGAGTCAGAGGCTATTGAGGTCCTCGTATCCCCTCCCGTGAGAGAGAATAGTCAAAATTCAATTCTGAATTTTTCACATTTTCCAATCAACAGTCTAATTAGATCTACTTATTTCCACGCCTCCCCCAATGAAACTCAGTCTAATAAAGATGGAAATGTATTTAAAGTCATAATGATTACATGTAGCAGGGTATTTTTGGAACTTCAGTCTTTCTATCTTATAATAAATCACAGGGTTACAGTTCTATATTCTGGAGAATCTTGATTTCTTATTAGCATATACAGTTATTCCCTGAGTTGCCTGAAGCTAAGCTGTTGCCTTGGTAGCAAAAAAAAAAAAAAAGTCAAACAGCACTCTTGGCCCCAAAATCCAAATCCTTGCTGAAAAATCATGCATTCTCAGGTGATTTTTGTAGATCCTTATCTGGAGAGATGAGGAGGAGGGAGGGAACTGATCTATAATTGCCATAATTGCCTTCTTCCATCTGACAAGGCCTTTATTTACTGGCTCTTTATAAGGAGCACTTCAAGCCAAATGGGTAGTTCTGGAATGATAGTTTAATATTTTAAGAAGAGAATAGGCCTATGGTAGAAACATATTGGTGTGACTGTAATGAGACCGATTTCCATAATCCACACAAGAGCACGTCTCACTACTTTACAGTTATACTATGTACACGTCTCTTGTTTAGATAGCCCAGAAAATATACTGAGAGTTTTCAAAGACAAGTGAGCAGCTGGTAAATTCTAAGCACAATCACTGAGACCCGGGTTCCTATTCTGCTTCTGACACTGAGTCACTGTGTGATTGTGAGGAAGTTATTTGATTTCATTGACCCACAGTTTCCTCATCTGCAAAACTGGTGTAAGACCTATAGTACTTACCTGATAGGGAAGTTGGGAGGATCAAATGAGATAAATGATGAGGAGAAGAAGTAAGACACACTGAAAGGACAAGCATGAAAATGTTAGCTGAAACCACCATGACCTTAATATCCACCTCTCCCCACTCTAGGCTTTAGAAGAGGCATCCCCATAGAATTTCATGTCTGACAGTAGTGGCCTCTGGTGTCATAAACCCTCTTTCCTTAGCAGCTTTGGCCACTGAAGACCTTAAAAAGAATGATATTACCACCCCATTCCTTTTGTACTGTCAAATAGTTCATTGTTAGAAATGGATATGGCTTTGCTGATCGAAATAATACAACACTGTGCTTGTATCTTATCTCCCCTCTCTGCTTTAGTCAAATTGGATTACTTGTCATGTAACAAGTCAGACCTTGCCTCATGTACTACTACTGAAACCTTTAGATCACTAAGCCTTATTATCTCTACTGCTAAGATCACTAGGTCTCCTGAAGTTGAATCTTCCTATATGTGACGGGGATTGGCTCTCATTTCGTCTTTGAAATCCCAGTGCTTTTCACACCATAGGTGTTTATTTTTTCCCCTCTTATTCCTTCATTCATAATGTATATAAAGAATTTTGTATTGAAGCATGACACACCATATCAAGCAATCAAAAAATCTGTTAAGTAATTGCTATGTTATAGTTATTGTGCAAAATTTTGGAGATACAAAAAATTAACAGAAAAACAATCCCCTCAAGGAGCTTGTGTTATTTTTAAAATTTTTTAATTAGCATTTTATTTTCCCCAGGTACATGCGAAAACAATTTTTAACATTCATTCTTAAAGCTTTGAGTTCTAAATTGTCACCCTTACCTACCCCACCCCCCCATTGAGAAGACATGCAATTCAATATAGGTTATACAGGGGTAGACATGAAAAACATTTACTTATTTGTCCTGTTGTGAAAGAAGACATAGCATAGGCAAAAAAACCCTCAAGAAAAAATAAAGTATGCTAGGGCCTCTGGTTTTGTGAAGTGTGCAGGAGGGGTGGTTTCAGCTGTTGTCTGTCCTGGTGTCTGCCACTTCCCATCTGTGCTTTTTCACCTATGGGTTTCTGGTGTTGACCCCAGCCATTCTGGAGAGTAATTTGGAACTATGCTCAAAGGGCTAAAAAATGTGCATACCATTTGACTCAGCAATACCACTTCTAGGGCTGTATCCCAAAAAGATCACACAAGTGGGAAAGGGACCCGCATGTATAAAAATAGTTATAGCGGCTCTTTTTGTGGTAGCAAAGAATTAGAAATCAAGTGGATGCCCATCAAATGGGGAATGGCTAAACAAGTTGTGGTGTATAAATATAATGGAATACTATTGTGCTGTAAGAAATGGGGAAGATACGAACTTCATAATAACCTGGAAAGACCTACATAAAATGATGCTGAGTGATTGGAGCAGAAGCAGGAGTACATTGTACGCAACCACAGATATATTGCTTCTGTGATGACTAACTTTGATAGACTTATCTCTTCTCAAAGACAGCTCCAAAAGACTCATGATGGAAAGAGCTATCTACATCCAGAGAAAGAACTATGGAATCTGAATGCAGATAGAGGCAAACTATTTGCTCTCTTTTCTTTCTCTTCAATTTTTTTGGTTTTGTTTTCTTCTTTCTCGTGATTCATTCCACTGGTCATAATTCTTCTTTACAACTTGACTATTGTGTAAGTAAGTATAATGGGAAGGTATATGTAGAATGTATATTGGACTCCATGCTGTCTTGGTAGGCGAGGTGAGGGAGGGGAAGAAAATGTGGAACTCAAAAATATGAGGAACTGAGTGTTGCAAACTAAAAGTAAAAAATCTTAATTTAAAAAAAGAAAAAAAGAAAGTAAAAATATGCTTCAATTGGTATTCAAACACCATCAGTTCTCTCTCTGGGGATAGATAGCCTTTTGGGAGGAGGGAGGTAAAAATCATACTTTAAGGGAATCACTTTGGCAATTGTAAAGAATAGGTTAGAGTAGGGAGAAACTAGAAATAGGGAAACCACTTAGATGGCTATTGAAATAATCCAGTTCATGAAGGTATGAACTGGGATGTGAGTAGAGAGAAAAAGGCATACCTAAGAGACGTTGCTGAAAAAGACTATAAAATTTGGCAGCTGGTTGAATATGTAGGATGAGTAAAAGTGATTATTTGAGAATATCTCTGTGGTTTTGAACCTAGGCTACAGGAAAGACGGTGTACCCTCAACAATCCTAGGAAAGTTTAGAAGAAAAGTGTGTTTAGAGAAAAGGAAAGAAATTCTGTTTTGGACCTGTTATGCTTGAGATGTACAATATTGTTGCAAAGGCAAGAAAAGATTAATATTTACAGGTCATAATGTTTGCTCTATTTGTGATGGTATAAATAATTACATTGAGTTTCAATCAGTATGATATTGATTTCTAAATTAAAAGACCCCTAAAACTAAAAAGTACCACAAGTAAGTTCTGTGGTCAAGTGAAGACATCCTTAATAGCCTTTCTTTTATATTTAAGTAGGTATCAGTCAAGATGACTTAATGAGACTAAGATCCATTTATGAAGTGAATTTAAATGAGGTCGGTCTTATGAGGGACTTGAAAGTCTCCTTCAGACCTTTGGTCATAGCTCTTCTTGCAGAATAAAATGCAATTTCATACATATTCAGAAAAAAATATATAAAGAATTAGGCCCTCAGCCAGTTTTCTCTGCATGGAAGGGGACTGGCTATTCATAGAATTGCAGAACATCAGAGTTGGAGAGGCCTTGGAGTTACTTAATCCAATTTTTATATGAATGAGAATCTCTCCCATAGTAATCCCAGAATATAGTAATTCAGACCCTACATGAAGACCTCTTTTGTTGGGAAATTCACTACCTTCTTTTTAAATATATTTTATTTATGTTTTTTTAAGAGAGAGAGAGAATTGCCATTTTCATTTATATTGTCTTCCTCCCTTCTCTATAGAACACCCCCTTACAAAAATTAGAATAAAATAAAACAAAATGAGGTATCCAAAAGTGGAATGGGCTGTTTTATTGTTCAAAGTGTTCCCTTTATTGGAGCTCTTCAAGCAGAGACCTAATGACTCCTTTTTGAGAATGTTAGAGTTGAGATCCCTTTTTTGAATATTGATCAGACTGTACAGCCACTTCCAACCCTAAGATTCCATGGAGGTGGGGAGGCAATTGGCCATGTATGATAACATATGTCTCATTTTGTAACTATATTCTACCACTTCTTTCCCAGAAGGATGTTTTAATCTCATTCTTATAGAGTCATCAGTGGTCAATGCATGGATCAGAGATCTAAAGTCCTTTTATATTGTTTTTATGTACATGATTGAATTCACACCCCTCTGAAATAGCCCATTCTTTGAATAAGATCCATGTATCTTCGACAACTCAAATTGTTTGGAAGATCCTTTGAATTTTTTTTTCTTATACACAGATGAACTAATTTTCCACTCATTGTCTCAAATACAATCTCTCTTCGCCTTGATACTTCTTCAAGTTCCTAAACAGAGTAAACAGGTTACCCTAAATCTACTCTTTAGTGAAAGACATGCAGTTATTCCAACATGTGTTCAAAACTTCTGGTCTTTTGTCATCTAGCTATCTTGGATACCCTCCTCCAGACAGATTTCATAAGCTTGGTGATCTCATCAGCTTCCATAGACTTAATTATCATCTCTATGCAGATGACTCTCAGATCTACTTGTCCAGCCCTAACCTCTCTCTTATCCTCCAGTCTTACATCTCCAACCCTTTACTGTTTTTCTTAAACCGGATGTTCCATAGACATCCTGAACTTGACATATTCAAAACTCATCTTTCACCCAAATCTCTCCCCTCTTCTTAACTTCTATTTTATTGCCAAGCACGCCCATCCTCCCAGTCTCCCAGACTTGCATGGTGACTATCATCCTTGATTCCTAACTGTCTCTCTCATTCACCTTATGCAATCTCTTATCAGGTCCTATTGTTTCTACTTTCATATCATCTCTTATATTCTTCCTCTTCTCTCTTCTGACACTACCACCACTTTTATATGTGTCCTCAACACCTTACACCTGGACTGTTAGTTGATCTCCCTGCCATGTTTCTCCCCATTCAAATCCATCCTCCACTCATCTCTCAAATTGATCTTCCTAAATCAAAGATCTAACCATGTTACCTTCTTCTTCCATTCAATAAATATGGAGCCTTTTTAAATTTACAACCTGGCTCCTTCCTAGCTTCTTACACTTTTCTCCCCCTCTATGTATTCTATGACCAATTACACTGGCCTTATTGGTATTCCTCACTTAAGATATCCTAACTCCTGACTAAGGGCATTTTCACTGGCTATCCATAAATCTTGGAACTCTCTCCTTTTTTCCCTACCTCCTAAATTCCCACCTTCTATAAGAATCATTCCCCAAACCTTCTTATTCTTAATGCCTTCTCTCTGGGATGACTTCTGTATGCATTTCATTTGTACCTAGTTGTTCATATACTATCTGTCCCATTAGACCATAAATTCTTTGAAAGCAGGAACTGTTATTTATTTTTTTATTCTCAGCACTTAGCATAGTGCCTGACATGTAGCAGGCACTAAACAAATATTCTTAACCTAATTGATTAATAGATTAATTAATTCACTAATGTGTCTTTTTTTGTGTCTTTAACCTTCTTAGGGTACAAACATAATAGTAATATGGTTTCACTGGGCCAAAGAGTATATCCAAATTAATAACATTTTAGGTATAATTCTAAATATTCTATTTCTAGAATGATTAAATCATTTTATAGCTCCACCAATAATTCATTCATGCAGCTTTCCTCCCACAGTTCTTTGCATTGTTGTTTTCCCTTTCTATCATCTTCAGCAATCTGAAGGATATGGAAATAGAATCTCAGAGATATTTTAATTTGCATTTTCTTACTATTGGTGTTTTAGAACATTTTTTTCTTTTTTTCTCCTTAATAGTGTTTTATTTCTTTCCAGTTATATGTAGGGATAGTTTCAACATTTGTTTTTGTAAGATTTTTGATTTTCAAATTTCTCTCCCTCCCTCCCCTACCCATCCCTCAATACAGCAAACAATCTGATATGGATTATACATGTACCAGCATGCTAAACATATTTCCACATTAGTCATGTTGGGAAAAAAAAATCAGAACAAAAAGGAAAAACCACAAGGAAAACATTAAAAAGTGCAAATTATATGCTTTGATCTCCATTCAGCCTCCTTGCTGGATGTGGATAGAATGCTCCATCCCGAGTCTTTTGGATCATTGTATTACTGAGGAGAACTAAGTGTATTATAGTTGATCATTCCACAATCTTGCTCTTTCTGTGTACAATGTTCTTTTGGTTCTGCTAACTTTGCTCAGCATCATTTTATGGTTGTTCTGAAATCTGCCTGCTCATCATTTCTTATTACACAATAATATTCCATTACATTTATATACCACAACTTGACCAACCATTCCCTAACTGATGGGCATCCCCTCAATTTTCAGTGCCATAACAAAAAGAGCTGCTATAAATATTTCTGTACATGTAGATCCTTTCCCCCTATTTATGATCTCATTGAGATATAGACCTAGTAGTGGTATTACTGCATTAAAGGGTATGCACACTTTTGTAGCCCTTTGAGCATAGTAGAACACTTTTTTCACATGGTTACTGATCACCTCACGTTCACTTGAGAATGAACTTTGCCCACTTATCTCCTGGGGAATGGCTCTTGTTCTTATACATTTATACCAATTTAAAATACTATTGATTTTAGACCTTTGTCACACAAATTTACTGTAATTTTCTTCCATTTATTATTTCCCTTCTTATTTTAGCTGCATATCATTTGTTTGGGCTGAAAATTTTCACTTTTTTAAAAAAATGAAGTTGTCCTTTTTGTATTTCATGATCATCTTGTTTAGTAAGACTTCTTCTCCAGCCTTGATTGTTTGAAGTATCATCTCCCTCTGACTTTTAATTGTTTTATGATATGACTGACCTTTTGTAATTTAGTTTTATATTGGAGCAATATCTTCCAAGTAGGCTAGACTGTTTTTTTTCTTTCAAAGATTCTAAAACTGTTCTAGAGATTTAATTGGCTCAGAGGACTAAGGCTTGCTGGTGGTTTATGAACAAAGAACTAAGACACAAGGACTTTGCACCTCCTCCTTCAGACTTCTGACCAGCAGACCAGCATGGCCAACCCAGTGACAGTTAAGCTCCTCTCAGTGGAACCAATGCTACATCTTTGCTGAGTGTCATTCCCTGCCATGACTAAGTAAACCAGCTTTTACCATCTGTTAAATAGTTTACGAGTATCTCATTAAATTGTAATTCCGAACCTCTGCCTGAATTAGACTTGGCCCACCTCCAACATTCTGGCATAGTTGGCAAGATTTGATTAGTATATCCTAGTTGAGGCCAGAGAAGGGAGACAGAAAATAAGGGAAGTCCCAAGGGGCCACAGACCACTAGGCATTCCTTGTTACCTTGATAGGGAATGGGGATTAAATAATAAATTGTGGACATCTAGTGATTATAGATTATGTAAATGTGCTGTGTCTTTAAGAACTATACTCTGAAAATCATAAATGCTGCAAACTGTCATTTGTTGAAATTGCATGATTTTTATATTTGGAAGTGATATTGATCTCCAGGCTCACAAATTGTAATAGGCCAGCATTCCTTAAACCAGTAGGATGGGAATTTAGGAATACTTTGAAGGACTAAGCCATGTCAGTTGGTTCAGTGAAAATTTTTATCCCTCAGGAAAACAGAAAATAGAGATA
Source organism: Trichosurus vulpecula (assembly GCF_011100635.1). Taxonomy (NCBI): domain Eukaryota; kingdom Metazoa; phylum Chordata; class Mammalia; order Diprotodontia; family Phalangeridae; genus Trichosurus; species Trichosurus vulpecula. The sequence continues at coordinate 66,658,615 of NC_050578.1, forward strand.
GTTTGAAAAATTTTATTTCAGAGTAAAATTATGATATATTTTTTCCTCAATTGACATTCCTTGTCTTTTTCATGTTAAAGTCTGGGTTTTTAGATTAACCTAAGAGCTATGCTAAAAGCACTGCTTGGGATTTTTTTATATGGCATTTGGGAAGCCATGGAGAACTCAGTCATGTGGAATTCTTTGGGGCAAAGCACTAAGGGAGGTACATGAAGGAAGAATTTAAATATATATATTTAGTAGACAACTCTCAGTTCCACAAATTTTTGAGTTCCAAATTTTCTCCCTTCCCCCTCCCAAGATGGCATGTAATCCAATATAGGTTCAACATATACCTTCCCATTAAACTTTTTTATACAATAGTCAAGTTGTAAAGAAGAATTATAACCAATGGAATGAATCATGAGAAAGAAGAAACAAAACCAAAAAAGAAGGAAAAAAAAAGAGAGCAAATAATTTCCCTCAATCTGCATTCTGTCTCAATAATTCTTTCTGTGGATTTGCATAGCTTTAGCCATCATCAGTCTTTTGGAGCTGTCTTTAAACCTTGAATTGATGAGAGGAGCCAAGTCTATTGAAGTTAGTCATCACAGATACCATATGTCTGTAATCGTGTATAATGGTCTCCTGGTTCTGCTCCCCTCACTCAGCATCAGACCAAATAGGTCTTTCCAGGTTATTATGAAGTCTGTCTTCTCCTCGTTTGTAAAAGCCCAATAGTACTCCATTACATTAATATACCACAACTTGTTTAGCATCTCATTGATTTCCAATTCTTTGCCACCACAAAAAGAGCTGCTATAAGCATTTCTGTAAATTGGGGTCCCTTTACCACTTGTGTGATCTCTTTGGAATACAGCCCTAGAAGTGGCATTTCTGAGTCAAAGTGTATGCACTTTTTTATACCCCTTTGGGCTTAGTTCCAAATTGCTCTCCAGAATGGCTAGATCGGTTCCTCAACTCCACCAACCATGTAACAGTGTTCCAATTTTCCCATATCCTCTCCAGCATTTAGAATTTTCCTGTTTTGTAATGTTGGCCAATCTGACAGGAGAGATGTGGTACCTTAGAGTTGTTTGGATGTGCATTTCTCTAAACAATAGTGATTTAGAGCATTGTTTTCATGTGGTTATAGATATCTGAATTTCTTCCTCTGAAAACTGCCTGTTCATATCTTTTGACATTTCTCAATTGGGCAATGACTTGTATTCCTATAAATTTGACTCAGTTCCCTGTATATTTTAGAGATCAGTCCTTTATCAGAGACACTGGTTATAAAAATCCTTTTCTAATGTTCTGCTTCCCTCCTAATCTTTGTTGCTTTGGCTTTGTATGTACAAAAGCTTTTCAATTTAACATAAACAAAATTATCCCTTTTGCATTTCATAATGCTCTCTATCTCTTGTTTGGACATAAATTATTCATGAAGGGACAATTCTTGATTCTCATCAGAATCCCAAGGACCTTTCTGAAGTTGGGAATATGGGTACATGGTCATATGTCATGAAGAGGTGGGAGGCATATCAGTCTAATTTTTTTAAAAAGTATAAAGGATGTTTTCTGCTCTTATTCCTTTTGATTGTAATGTTTTCTTTCTTGGATTTCCAGTGAGGAGTGGGTGAGGGGTCCCTGGGGAATGGACTGAGTAGCACCAAAGGCATTGCTTGGCTCAACACAAGAGGGCCTCAGGCCCCAGCAGTGGTAGTTTTTGTTGTAGTCCTCCACTGGGAATTTGGTAATGGGGTAGGGACAGTCTGTGGAGGTGGCAGCACTCATGGCAGTACTCAGGCCCTAGCATGAAAGAGTATCACTCAGCCTGGGACAGGGGAGCAGCATTCATTTTCTGGCTTAAGAAGGCATCCCTTGGGCAGAGCAGAGCCGAGATGGTGTTGTGAAAGGAAGGAAAAACCAGAGCTCTCTCACAAGTTCTGTCAGATACTTCTAAAAAAGTGAACCTGAGCAGATTTGAGAGAGTTAGAAGCCACTAGTGGACTGAGAGGGGTAGGAGCACCAGGCATGCGGCACCAGACCAAACCAATGGGGAACAGGAGAGGAATCCAGCCAGTGTGCAGGTCTGGGAGAGCATTGGGTGAGGGAAATGCAGGAGCAGCAGTGCGGGCCCATGGTGGAACTACTGGCTATGGCCCCGATCAAGCCCCAGCCTTCTCAGCCCAGGACGGGAGTTGGTTGGAGCACAGAGCCTTGGGAGCAACTAGTCCAGAGGCCTCCAACACACAGTCTAAAGGTTTGAAACTTGCCTTCTTGAACTTCTGGGAGCCATGATGTGCAGGTAAAATGGCTTTTATCCCTCCCTTGAATAAACTCAGAGAATAATACCTCAGGAGAAACAGAGGAGCCAGAAGGGGGGCTTCAGTAGTGAGAGAAGTGGGGGAGAGGGCCCTTCCTTTGGTGGTGGAAGGAGACTAGTGCAGGAAGAGAGGTGTCCCAGCAGCCCTCACCTCAGCAGAACAAGGAGTGTAAGGAAGCCCCAGAGGGTGGAGCTAACTAATGTCAATTCCAGGACCCCAGACTTGGCTTTGCACAGCCTAGGGGAAGTGGTAGACAGCAGCACAGACAAGAGCTGTGACAAGCCATGCTGTTGAACAGAGGAGACTCCCAGTAGCCAGACCACCCCTCCCCCCCACTTCATGAAACCAGAGGCCATAGTAGATAAAGCTAGATCCCAACACAAGAAACTTGGGACAGCGCCCCTGAGCCCCAGAAGCAGAGATCACCTTCAGAAACCAAGAGAAAATTAAAAAAAAACCAGGAAAAAAAACTTTCAAAGACATTTGATTCATGTTATGGAGACAGGGAAGATCAAAATACCAATTAAGAAGAGGACAACATGGACACTACACCCACAAACCTCAGTAGAGAAAGTGAACTGGTCTCCCAACCAAAAAGCATTCCCGGAAGAACTCAAGGAGGACTTTAAAAACTAAATTAGGGAGGTAAAAGAAAAAAATGGAAAAAAGGAAAAACAAATTAAATGAGGAAAACAATCTTTAAAAGGTACAATCGGGGAATTGGTTAAGGAAAATCAGACTACAAACAGAGAAAATGCCTCATTGAAAAGTAAAATCAACGAAATGGAAAAGGTGATAGAGAAGATAAAGGAAGGAAAAACCAGAGCTATCTCATAAATTCTGTCAGATATGTCTAAAAAAGCGAATCTGAGCAGATCTGAGAGAATTAGAAGCCACTAGTAGACTGAGAGGGGTAGGAGCACTGGGCACGCAGACTGGCACCAGACCAAACCAACCAGGAACAGCAGAGGAATCCAGCCAGCCTGTAACTCTGGGAGAGTGCTGTGTGAGTGAAACACTGGGGCAGAAACAGGCCCAGGGCAGAAGTACTGGCTAAGGCCCCAATCAAGCCCCAGGCCTCAGAGCCTGCAGCTGCTGGAGCAACTAGCCTGGAGGCCTCCAACCACAGGCAAACTCAAGGGCACCAGACCAAACCAGCTGTGAACAACAGAGAAACCCAGCCAGAATGCCGGTCTGGGAGGTCTCTGGGAGAACAGAATGCCAGAGCAGGAACAGACCCAGGGCGGAGGATTGGATACAGCCATGATGAAGCCCCAGGCCTCTCAGCCCAGAACCAGAGTCTATCGGAGTGCAGAGACTGCGACTGTTGGGGCAGCTAGCCCAGAGGCCTCCAACTCACAGTCTAAAGGTTTGAAACTTGCCTTCTTGAACTTCCGGGAGCCATGAAGACCAGGTAAAATGACTCATATCCCTCCCTCAAATAAACCCAGAGAATAAAATCTCAGCAGGAACAGAGGAGCCAGAAGGGGAACTTCAGTAGCAAGAGAAATGGGGGAGAGGGGCCTTCTTGCGGGGGCAGAAGGAGACTAGTGCAGGAAGAGAGGTGTCCCAGCAGCCCTCACCTCAGCAGAACAAGGAGTGTAAGGGAGCCCCAGAGGGTGGAGCTAACTAATGTCAATTCCAGGACCCCAGACTTGGCTTTGCACAGCCAGGGGAATTTGCAGACACCAGCACAGACAAGAGCTGAGACCATCCATTCTGTAGAACAGTCCTGGGGAAGAGGAGACCCCCTAGCACTCAGACCATCCCTCCCTCAAACCTCATAAAACCAGAGGCCATAGCATGCAAACATAGATCCCAACACAAGAAGCTTGGGACAGAGCCCCCTGAGCCCCAGAGGCAGAGATCTACTGCAGAAACCAGGAGGAAAAAAAACACCATGAAAAAGAATAGCGAGAAGCTTTCAAAGATGATAGATTCTATCATGGAGTCAGGGAAGATCAAAATGCCAATTCAGAAGAGGACAGCATGGACACTACACCCACATCTGAAACCTCAAAAGGGAAAGTGAACTGGTCTCCAGACCTAAAAGCATTCTTGGAAGAAATCAAGGAGGACTTTAAAAACCAAATTAGGGAGGTAAAAGAAAAAATGGAAAAAAAATTCAATGAGGAAAACAAATATTTAAAAGGTAAAGTCAGGGAATTGGTTAAGGAAAATCAGAATATAATTGGAGAAAATGTCTCATTGAAAAGTAAAATCAACCAAATGGAACAGGAGATAGAGAAGATAAAGGAAGAAAACAAAATATTAAAAATTAGACTTAGGCAAGTAGAAGCTAATGACTGTATGAGACATCACGAATCAGTCAAATAAAATCTAAAGAATGAAAAAATAGAAGAAAACATGAAATATATGATTAGAAAAACAAGCGACCTGGAAAATAGATCCAGGAAAGAAAATCTAAGAATTATTGCTCTACCAGAAAGCTATGATGAAAAAAAAGAGCCTGGCCAGTATCTTCCATGAAATCCTTGAGTAAAATTGCCCAGAGGTCCTAGAACCAGAGGGTAAAATTGTCATCAAAAAAATCCATCGATCACTCCCTGAAAAAGATCCCCAATTGAAAACTGCAAGAAATATCAGCCAAATTTCAGAACTACCAGGTTAAGGTGAAAATATAGCAAGCAGTTAGAAAGAAACAATTGACATACCACAGAACTATAGTCAGGATCATGCAGGATTTTTCAGCTTCTACATTAAATGAGAAGAGAAATTGGAATATGATATTCTAAAAGGCGAAGGAGCTTGGGCTACAACCGAGGATCACCTACCCAGCCAAACCGAGCATGATTTTCCAGGCAAGGAGATGGACATTCAATGAAATAAGGGAATTCTAGACCTTCCTGATGAAAAGGCCAGAAGTCAGTGGAAAATTTGATCTCCAAATACAAAACTCAAGAAAGATATAAAAAGGTAAATGGGGGGAAAACCCTTAATTAATCAGTGAGGCTATCTAGTTACATACTTATATAGGATTATTTTCTTTTATATATGTTTTGTATATGTTTTATATATATATATGTATATATAGATATACATATATATGTAAATCTTGAGAATAGTATATTTATTATGACAGTTGAAAGCCATATTCATAGACTGTACATATCAGTTTAAATAATGATACAATGATAAAAATATAGTTAAGAGATATAAAGGGATGGTTCTGGGAGAAGAGGTAAGGAGGTAGTAGAAAAGGGTAAATTACAACACATGAAGAGGCACAAAAACATATTATAGTAGAGGGAAAGAAGGGAGGGATCAGAGCAGTATTTGTGCTTTACTCTCTGGATTTGGTTCAAGAAGGTAATAACATACCTTGATAAGTATAGATATCTAACTTGTCCTACAGGCAATAGGAGAAGAAAGGGGTAAAAAGGGAGGGTGTGGTCAGAAGGGAAGGAAGAAGTAGCAAGGGGAAAATGGTAAGATAAAGGAGGGGAATCAAGAGGGAGGGTAAACTGAGGAAGGTGGTGGTCAGAAGCAAAACTCTGTTGAAGAATGGAAGGGGAAAGGGAGAAATAAAAGCATAAACAGGGGGGAAACAGGATGGAGAAAAAGACACAGGTAGTAATCATTACTGTGAATGTGAATGGGATGAACTCTCCCGTAAAATGGAAGTGGCTAGAAGAATGAATTAAAAACCATAATCCTACAATGTTCTGTTTACAAGAAACACATTTGAAACAGAGGGGCACACACAGGGTAAAGGTAAAAGGCTGGAGAAGAATATATTGTGCTTCAGCTAAAGTAAAAAAAAAGCAGGGGTAGCAATCTTAATCTCAGCCAAAGCAAAAGCAAAGATAGATTTAATTAAAATAGATAAGGAAGGTCACTACATCCTGCTAAAAGAAACCATAGACAGTGAAGCAATATCATTATTTAACATATATGCACCAAGTGGTATAGCAGGCATATTCTTAGAGGAGAGGTTAATGGAGTTACAGGAAGAAATAGACAGCAAAACTATAATAATGGGAGACCTCAACATCCCCCTCTCTTAACTTGATTAATCTAACCTCAAAATAAACAAGAAAGAACTTACGGAGGTGAACAGAATTTTAGAAAAGGTGGGTATGACAGACCTCTGGAGAAAAATGAATGGGGATAAAAAGGAATATACATTTTTCTCAGCGGTACATGACACATACTTGAAAACTGGCCATGTACTAGAGCATAAAGACCTCACAATCCAGTGCAGAAAGGCAGGAGTAGTCAAAGCATCTTTTTCAGATCATAATGAAATAAAAATTATTTGTAATAAAGAACCATGGAAAAATAAGCTAAAAATTAATTGGAAACTAATCTAATTCTAAAGAATGAGTGGGCCAAAGAACAAATCATAGAAACAATTAATAACTTCATTCAGGAGAATGACAATAATGAGACCACATACCAAAACTTATGGGATGCAGCCAAAGTAGTTCTTAGGGGAAGTTTTATACGTCTAAATGCTTACATGAATAAAATAGAGAAAAAGTAGATCAATGAAATGGGCATGCAACTGAAAAAAAAATGGAAAAAGAACAAATGGAAAATCCCTAATTAAATACCAAATTAGAAATACTGAAAATCAAAGGAGAGATTAATAAAATTAAAATCAAGAAAACTATTCAATTAATAAATAAAACAAAGAGCTGGTTTTATGAAAAAAAGCAATAAAATTGATAATCATTTGGTCAATTTGATTAACAAAAAGAAAGAAACAAACCAAATTACCAGCATCAAAAATGGAAAGAGTGAATTCCCCTCCAATGAAGAGGAAATTAAAACAATAATTAGGAAATATTTTGCCCAATTGTATGCCCATAAATTTGACAACCTTAGTGATATGGATGAATATCTACAAAAATATAATTTGCCCAGGTTAACAGAAGAGGAAGTAAAATTCCTAAATAACACCATTCTCTGAAAATGAAATTGAGCAAGCCATCAATGAACACCCTAGGAAAAAATCTCCAGGGACAGATGGTTCTACGTGTGAATTTTATCAATCACTTAAAGAACAATTAATTCCTATACTTTATAGACTATTTGGGAAAATAGGTGAATAAGAAGTCCTACCAAATTCTTTTTATGACACAAATATGGTACTAATACCCAAACCAGGAAGAGTCAAAACAGAGAAAGAAAATTATAGACCAATTTCCCTAATGAATATTGATGCAAAAATATTAAATAAAATATTTCAAAAAAGATTGCAGCAACTTATCACAAGAATAATACACTACTACCAGGTAGGATTTATTACAGAAACACAAGCCTGGTTCAACATTAGGAAAACTATCAGCATAATTGATCACATCAACAACAAAACTAGAAGAAATCATATGATCATCTCAATAGATGCAGAAAAAGCCATTGACAAAGTACAACCACAGTGCCTATTAAAAATATTAGAAAATATAGAAATAAATAGTGTCTTCCTTAAAATTATAAATAGCATCGACCTAAAACCATCAGCAAGCAATATTTGCAAAGGGGATAAGCTAGATGCATTCCCAATAAGATCAGTGGTGAAACAAGGATGTCCATTATCACCCTTACTATTCAATTTGCTACTAGAAATGTTAGCTATATCATTAAAAGAAGAAAAAGAAATTGAAGGAATTAGAATAGGAAAATAAGAAACTAAATTATCACTTTTTGAAGATGATATGATGATTTACTTAGAGAATCCTAGAGAATCAAAGTAAAAAACTACTTGAAATAATAAACAACTTTAGCAAAGTTGCAGGATATTAAATAAGCCCACATAAATCCTCAGCATTTCTATACATTAATAGCAAATCCCAACAGCAAGAGATAGAAAGAGAAATTCCATTTATTTTATTTATTTATTTATTTATTATCAATTTTTATTTTATTTTTAGTTTACAACACACGGTTCTACATAATTTTGAGATCCAGATTTTCTCCCCTCCCTCTCCCTCCCTCCCCAAGACGGCATGGAATCTCATATAACTACCATGTATAACTTCGCATTGAATTAATTTATACACTAGTCGAGTTGTGGAAAAGAATTATGACCAATGGGGTGAATCATGAGAAAGAAGAGACAGAACCAAAAAAAAAAACCCCAAAAACAAAAACAAAGGAGAAGAAAAAAGGCGAGCATGAAGTGTGCCTCAATCTGCATTCAAACTTCACAGTTCTTTCTCTGGATGAAGATAGCATTCTCCATCGTGAGTCCCCTGGAGTTGTCCTTGCACCTTAGGTTGCTGAGAAGAGCGAAGTATGTCAGGGTTGGTCCTCACAGAATCCATATATCTGTGGTTGTATACAACGTTCTCCTGGCTCTGCTCCGCTCACTCAGCATTATATCGTGTAGGTTTTTCCAGATTGTTACGAAGTCCGTATCATCCCCATTTCTTATGGCACAATAGTATTCCATTACTTTCATATACCACAGCTTGTTCAGCCATTCCCCAATTGATGGGCATCCCTTTGATTTCCATTTCTTGGCTACCACAAAAAGAGCTGCTATAAATATCCTTGTACATATGGGTCCTTTTCCCACTTATGTGAGAGAAATTCCATTTAAAGTCACTGTAGACACTATAAAATATTTGGGAGTCTATCTGACAAGACAAATCCAGAGCCTATCTGAACATAATCATGAAACACTTTTCACGCGAATAAAGTCAGATCTAAATAAATGGACAAATACCAGTTGCTCGTGGTTAGGCTGAGCTAATATATTAAAAATGACAATTTTACCTAAATTAATTTATTTATTCAGTGCCATACAAATAAAAAAATTATTTTACAGAACTGGATAAAATAATAACAAAATTCATCTGGAAGAACAAGAGGTCTAGAATATCAAGGGAATTAATGAAAAGAAATGCTAGGGAAGGTAGCCTAGCCATATCAGATATTAAACTGTGCTATAAAGCAGCAGTCATCAAAACTACTGGGTACTGGCTAAGAAACTGAGTGGTGGATCAGTGGAAAAGGTTAGGTACACAAGACACAGTAGTCAACAACTATAGCAATTTACTCTGTGAAAAACCCAAAGAATCCAGCTTCTGGGCTAAGAATTCACTATTTCACAAAACTGCTGGGAAAATTGGAAAATGGTAGAGCAGAAACTGGGCATAGACCAATATCTTACACCATATACCAAAATAAAGTCAAAATGGATTCATGATTTAGGAATAAAGGCTGATACTATAAGCAATTTGGGAGAGCAAGCAATAGTTTACCTGTCAGATTTATGGAAAAGAAAAGACTTCATGACCCAACAAGAGATAGAGAGCATTACAAAATGCAAAATGGATAATTTTTATTATGTTAAATTGAAATGTTTTTGTATCAAAAAGTCAATGCAAGAAAGATTAGGAGGGAATCAGAAAATTGGGAGAAAATCTTTACAACTAGTGTCTCTGATAAAGGCCTCATCTCTAAAATATACAGGGAACTGAGCCAAATTTATAGGAATACAAGGCATTCCCCAATTGAGAAATGGTCAAAGGATAGAACAGGTGGTTTTCTGAGGAAGAAATTAAAGTTATCTGTAGGCATATGGAAATATGCTCTAAATCACTACTGATTAGAGAAATGCAATTCAAAAGAGCCCTTAGCTGTCATATCTCTCCTGTCAGATTGGCTAAAATGACAAAACAGGAAAATGATAAATGCTGGAGAGGATGTGGGAAAATTGGAATAGTGTTACATTGCTGGTGGAGTTGTGAACTGATTCAGCCATTCTGGAGAGCAATTGGGAACTATGACCAAAGGGCTATAAAAATGTTCATACCCTTTGACCCAGCAATACCATTTCTAAGGTTGTATCCCAAAAAGATCACACAAGCGGGAAAAGGACCCATATGTACAAAAATATTTATAGTGGCTCTTTTTGTAGTAGCAAAGAATTGGAAATCAATGGGATGCCCATCAGTTTGAGAATCGCTGAACAAGTTGTGGTATATGAATGTAATGGAATACTATTGTGCTATAAGAATGTGGAAGATGTGGACTTCATAATAACCTGGAAAATCCTACATGATATAACGCTGAGTGAGCAGAGCAGAACCAGAACACTATACATAACCACAGATATGTGGATTCTGTGATGACTAACCCTGTTAGACTTCTCTCTTCTCAGCAATACAAGATTTGGAGACAACTCAAAAGGACTCATGATGGAGAGAGCTATTTATATCCAGAGAAAGAACTATGGAGTATGAATGCAGATTGAGGCATACTGTTTGCTCTCCTTTTTTTTTCTCTTTTTTATTTTTGGTTTTGTTTCTTCTTTCTCATGATTCATTCCATTGGTCATAATTCTTCTTTATAACTTGCCTGTTGTGTAAATAAGTTCAGTGCGAAATTATATGTAGAAGATATTGCTGATTCCATGCCATCTTCGGGATGGAGGGGCGTGGGGGGGAAGAAAACGTGGAACTCAAAATCACGTGGAATTGAGTGTTGTAAACTAAAAATAAAAAAAAAATCTTAATTAAAAAAAAGAAGGTATCCCTTGGCACTGGTGTAGGGATGCAGTGCTTAGGGTCTAGTAGTGGCAGGGCCTATGACAAAACTCAGTTGGCCTTCAACTCTTAGTGCAGGGGGAACATTGCTAGGCCCCACCATAATTGGCAGTAGAGGTGGCGGTGTGCAGTAGTGGCCTACAAAGCAAACATTAGCATGTGCCTCAGCAATCTGCACAGGAATAGACTCCAGGGAAGGACTGAGAAAGAATGAGAAATGAGATAGAATTCAGTGGTAACAAAATGAGAAGTAAGGTGGACCCTAGTGGAATAGACAATATCATGGGCTGCAACAAAAGTAGGCCCAGCATAGTCCTGTTCTCACTATGATTTGGAAGCAATGAGACCCTATATATTGTTACTAGTGCAGTATCCAGTATGCAATTGAAAATCTGATTAGCATTTTATCTAAACTTTTCTTCTAGTCATTGATAAGAACTGTTTCAGAAAATAACATGTAATCTCAGAGTTCAGAGCAGCGTTGTGATTAGGAAGTCATGGTCCTGGCCAAGAATGAGAGAAGGTGGGAAGGGAAAATATTTCTTGGGGAGACATTGAGGCTGCTAGTAATAAGGCTATGTACTAGGCTTGTAGCAGACCCTATGAATTAGGGCTGGGCTAAAGAGGAATTTGCTTAGGTAGTGAAGACCCCATGTTGCCATCTCCAATTTTCTCTGGCCTTCACCTTCATTGTATCACGAATGACTTTTGTTCATTCTACTCATGGTTTGGTATATTCATCTTAGTGATGAAGCAGCCTGTCTTTCAATTAATCTGACCTGTGCCATTATGATTTAATTCATTGGTATTGTTCGTAATACTTTGTTCCAACTCAGACTCATGGTGAATTTTAGTTCTCCTAATGATATTCTTAAAGATCCATTCTACCTTTTTGTATACATCTTCCCTTATGTAGCACTGTGGAATGCCCTCTCCCAATCCAAAGAGTAACTAGACCAGACAAAGCTACCACAAGTTAAAAATACTTCATGCTTCTGAATCTACACAAAATCACAGCTAATGAACTATCATAGAGGTATTTAATGCTTAACAAGAAGATACAATTGGTTGAAAGTAAAGACATTTAATGAGATAGCAAATATTCATAACAATTTCCCCCATAAACTGATTGCATAGTGTCATCTTATTCTATAAGGCATGCTCCCACTGGTCGTATAGCTATGAACTTCTCCATTCTTCTGAATTCTATTTTTGCTTAACATCCTTGGCTATAATGCCACCTTTTCCTAATGAGAAATAGAGGCTCTGCCATGTTCCTTCAGTTCCAGACCCTGAGGCCTTTTTGTTTAATAGCATTTTTGGAAATGCAGTAGCTTTTTGCATCAGCAATAAGACTATCATAAGTCCTCCCTAGAGAAAAAGCAAAAAGCAAAAGCAACCTTCCCTACCTTTTCCCTTAAGGAGTGATCTTATTCCCCTCAGAGTTTTCACTATAAAGCACCTCATTACCATTTCCAGAAATTCTTTGCCTCCAGAGCCAAGTTTTTTTAGAACAAAGAGCAGAGATTCTACTTGCTAGAAAGCTAATGGCCTCAGTTTCCTATATGATTTTTGAATTGAACTTTCTAGTCCAGGGAATGAATCTTTTATTCAGAAACCCAACTAAAACTAATAATGAACCATCCCTATGACTTCCAACTTTAGTATCTGAAGGATATGTTAAGTCTAGTCATAACACATGCAAGGGTTACTCTCTCATTAGCTAAAGTTTCTAATGTTCTAGGATGCCCCAGTCTTTTTCAAATACAAGCCCCTTTCACTATCCAACATAGATGGATTAGAAGAACATTTGGAAGATCATGAGAAAAAAAAAAAACTAAGAGACATAGTTCAGGCTGGGAGACAAGGGCATTGAATCATCTTGTATCTCCATTACATCTTCTACCTATCTAACCAGATTCCTACAATTTTGTCCATATGGACAAAAATAAATCATGAAAAATGTTTTAGTCTCATGCTTTTATCCTATGCTGGGATAAATCTGTAGTCTCAACAAATTACATGGGAGTACATTATGATATTTGTGACTATAAAAAAAGCATACCATAGTGTATCATATAATTTATATAATATAATATATATGATGTGCTATTGACACATGTGCATATGTATCATACATGATTTATATATGTTGTATATAATATGTGTATGTCATAACTGCACTTATATTGCATATGTTTATGTCTAGACTTCTGGAATTCTATAAAATTGCAGCTTTATGATATGTGCATTATTTATTTAAAATTATATATTTATATCTTATATATAATTATATATTTATGTGTTATTTTATTCACACATATATTATGTATAGCATACTATGAGACATGATAAATAGGTATATATACCATACACATATTTTTGTGTATGTGTGTATATGTATGGACGTGTGTGTGTGTACACAAACACACATATACATAAACACACATATATGTGTATGTATACATATATGCATATACACATACATATATGCATACATATATACAAATACACACATATACACATATATACACAGAGAGGGTGTTTCCAAAAGTCTTACTATAGTTTTAACCTTTAATATGTTCAGAAACAGAAATTCTATAGAGATAAATGTGTATGTGTATGTGTATGTGTATATATATATATATACTCATAAATTTACATACACACATATACATAGACATATATGTGAATCTGTATATGTATTATGCATATATATATACACATACATATGTTGTGTTTACATACATGCAAACACATGAGACCACACATCACTTCACCCAACTTTCATTCAGGTTTCATTTCTCTTTCTTGTCCATATTGCTACTGTCAAATTCATTGGTGAAATCCAAGTATAGTATGTCTATGCAATTCCCCTGAACTAAAAATATTTGGCAGCCTTTGACCTGTTTCTGGTGAATACAGATGAAAACTTAATGATAATTGTATCATCTTAGAAATGCTTATATGAGTCAGTCAGCAAGCATTTATTAAGTGCCTATTATGTGCCAGGCACTATGCTAGAAGTACAAAGAAGGGCAAAAGGAGTCCCTGTTTTCAAGGAACTCATGATCTAATAGACTAATGCGAAAGGCAACAGACAAACAACTATACAAACAGTATGTACTTGGGATAAATTGGAGAGAATTAATAAAGAGAAAGGACTAGCATCAAGGGGAATCAGGAAAGGTGTCTTGCAGAAAGTAGGATTTTTAGATAGGATCTGAAGGAAAATGAGCCAGAGATATAGAAGGAAAGAATTTTAGGAATGGAGGATACAAAATAAGAAATGCCCAGTGCATTTGACTTCAGGGGAACTCACTCAGTGGAAAACTATTCCTGCAACATGGCCAGATGAGACTCTGGGTAGCTAATAAAGAGCGCCCCCCCCCCCCTGCACTTTGAAAACCCAGATATTCGTGCTTCTATCTCTGGTAACTCTATATGTGTTTCTATGGACAGACAGATAGAAGTCCTGTCTGCTGATTTGTGTTATTTGCTCTGTTTATGTAATTTCTGCCTTTAGTTTCTGTTTGTGTTTTTTTTCTGAAGTTCAGGGGGCTGACTTTTCCCCCTGAACTAAGTGAATGATGTATTTATGTTTAATTAAAGTAAGATTATAAACCCCTTAAAGTTGCTTTCCTTAGAAAAGCAGATCAAAGAATCTGTGCTAGCAGCCCTTCTGTGTGCTGGTACTGTGGGTCTTATACCTCCACAGCAGCTGCTAGCAGCATTGTTGTTACGGTAATAATAATAATAATAATAATAATAATAATAATAATAATAATAATAAACAGTAACAACAACACATAACACTTTAATGTTTATAAATATCTTTACACACAGTATATCATTTTGTCCTCACAAGAGTTTTGGGAGGTAAGTGCTATTATTATCCCCATTTTACAGATGAGGAAACTGAGGCAGAAAGAAGTTAAGTGACCTTCCCAGGGTTAAACAGCTAGTAAGCACCTGCAGCCAGCTTTGAATTTGGTCTTCCAGTCTTCAAGTCCCCTGTTCTAATCTCTGTGCTACTCCACTGCCTAATGGCAATCCTTTAAAAAGTTTAAAACTTCAAAAATTCAAGGAGCGCCAAAGGGGAAATGGTGGGAGTGTCCTGTAAACTAGTACTAAAACTCAGAATGAGTGGATACTGCCAAAACAGGTGAGGACAATAAAATTGCTAAGCTTTATTGGGAGAAAAAGAATTAACGAAGAAAGAAAAGGATCTCTGATTGAGATGGAGGGGTCTTTTATAAATAACGAGAAAGACAGAAACGATGCTCAGTTTTTTT
Organism: Trichosurus vulpecula; assembly: GCF_011100635.1. Classification (NCBI taxonomy): domain Eukaryota; kingdom Metazoa; phylum Chordata; class Mammalia; order Diprotodontia; family Phalangeridae; genus Trichosurus; species Trichosurus vulpecula. The sequence continues at coordinate 66,673,738 of NC_050578.1, forward strand.
TTTTAGCTCTGTTTTCTTTGCCAAGCAGAATGACTTTAGCCATAGAAATGTCAAAAGCAAAAATCATTAACAAGAAATGGATATCCTAGGATAGTAGGTAAAAAATCTGTTGCTGTTGGTGAATTCAAATCACCTGGCTCAGAGGGACTAGAATCAGGGATGGGTAACCTGTGGTCTCAAGGCCACATTGGACTCAATCAAAAGGCCACACCCAAGAACCTGGTCTCAATGCCACATGTTCCCAACCCTGGAGATCCTCAGGTACTGACAGAACTAGCAGAGGTAATTTGTAAGTCACTGTCATTAACATTTGAAAAATCATAGAAAAGAAGTGCCACAAGAACAGAGAAATACAAATTTTTTTTTAACAGAAGAAAACCATGCCTGAAGATTACTAAGTGTCTAACTTGACTTTTTTTTTCCTGGAAAGATTCTAGTAAAGACAATTAAAGAGATGTCAGGTAACCATCATGAAAGAGCGTAATGATTACTTTAAGAACAGGCCATGGCATACTAACTTTATTTTCTTTTTGGGCAAGGTTTCTAAGCTAGTAAATGAGGGGAATACTGTAGATGTAGTTTATCTGGTTTTTAGCAAAGTATCTGATAAAATATTGAATACCATCCTTCTGAGGAAGATAGACAGATGTGGAATAGAAGATAATACAATAAGATGAGTTCAGAGCTGTTTAGATGGCCAAACTCAAAGTATATTTAGTGGTTCAATTTCAATATGGCAGGGGATCTCTATTGGAGTGCCCCAAACATCTGTGTTTGACCCTGTGCTATTTAATATTTTTATCAATGATTTGGATAAATACAAAGATAGAATGCTTATCAAATTTGCATATAACAACAAGTTGAGAGAGATAACTAAGACAATGAATGGCAAAATTGGGATCCAAAAAGATATTTGACGTACTAATAGGGGTGGGGAACCTTTAGCCTCAGTGCCACATATTGCCTGCTAGGTCCTTAAGTGTGGCCCTTTGACTGAATCCAAACTTCACAGAGCAAAGCCCCATAATAAAAAAGATTTGTTCTGTAAAACTTGTACTCAGTCAAAAGGCCATACCCAAGGGCCTAGAAGACCACATGTGACCTCAAGGCTGTAGGTTCTCCACCCCTGAGAGCAATGGGCTGAATCCAATGAGATGAAATTCAGTTGGAATAATGTAACATCTTATAATTTGGGAGAAAAAATCAACTCCAAAATTATACCATAGAGAGGAGAGTAGTTAGAAAGCACTTTGAAAATATGTGAGGGTTTTAGTAGAATACAAGCTCAAAGAATTATTGGTGTGATGTAGCAGCCAAGAAAGGTAATAGAATTTTGGGCTTCATTGAGAGGCAGAGCTTCCACAAATAAGAAGGTAATCAGATCTCCTATATAGTGTTACATCAGCTCTGAGATCCACATTTTCAAAAGGATATTAACGAGTTGTATAACATCCCCAGGATAAAAACCGGGATGGTGAAGGACATTAAGTAACTATCATATGAAAATGTGTTGAACGAAATGGGGATGCTTAACTCTAAGAAGAGAAGACTCAGAGCTTACATGATCATGAGATTATAAGTATTTCATGGGCCTTTGTATTCAGGAGAGATTAAAACTGTTCAGTAGAAGGAATTTGACTATATCAAACATAGCCTGTTGGAAAAGGACATGGCTGGAAAAAATACTTGTATTTTTCTGGAATGAATATTTTATAAATTTTACATAATTTTATCATTACAAAATTTCCATCATTAACTGCCAACAGTTCTGCCTTATTGAAAAGAATCAGGCTCATAGCACCATTACTCTTGTCAATTTTTCAATTTTTTAAACAATGAAATCATCCCTTAAGTGAGTAAGAATATCTCAGCTACTCTGAGTTTTAGAACAAAAAGCTCCAATATATATCAGTGTAGTTGAAGCCCACTGTCGCTGTCAATAACACATCATGCCACAGTGCCAGATATATAACCTGTTTCCTGAATTCATAATCCATTTTTTTCTTCTGGCCTGATGGTCTAAATTCCCTTTTCAATCTTATTTCTATTTCTTCACCTAAATATTTGGCACTTTTCTTCTACTTGAGTTCTTTAATTTCATCATATGATTCAAATCTTCTTGACATATGATGCTATTCCATTGCAACATTTTATAAATCTTTGCTTTTAAATAAGGTTTTGGGGACAATATCTGAAAATTCTTTTGCTTCTGTTAAAAATCATTGTTGAAGTATGTTTCAGTTCATCTGACTGATAGAATCATACTGAAGACTTCTCATTTTTTTTAAAGAAAAAATCAAGACAATCTAAACTTTGAGAGGATCTGGGAGTTTCTAGAAGTAATACTCTAATCCTGGGGCTATCAATGATTCTTTAGTTCAGCTTATTTGCCTAAATAAGTCAAAGTGTACAATACACAAGACCTTCAGAAATTTCTACCATTGGCCCCAGATAAGTTGCAGAGGAGTAGCTGACTAGATTGAACTAAGAATCAAGGTAAGTAAATGCCTGTATTAGCATTTTATTTTTCAGCTTCATTATTTTTACATTTTTCTCAAGTCAACAAGCATTGATTAAGCACCTACCATGTGTCAGGAATTATGCTAAGTATTGGGGATAAGCAGAAAGGCCGTTTATTTGGCAACTTTGTATCAATGCTGACAATTTTTCAGTAAACGATATGATATTTTTCATCCAACCTCATGATGCAGCTCATACTTGGTTTACTTTTGTGCCTGGGAACAAATACAGATTGGTTTTGATATTTGTGCAAAGGAGCTGATTTCTAGCCTGATTATATCTGGACTGAAGTGTGAGGTGAGTTCTATAAAGTCATAATTCAACACATAAATATCATTTCCATTCTAGCCACAAAGCAGAAGAGTATAGAGTGATTCTTTTGTAACATAAACTAAATTGACACAAATTATTGGGGGCACTCTTGGATACACAAGTCATACCAATGGAGCTACTTTGTATAGCTGAAGGAAGCCTTCAGATTCACTTGCTTATCTCCACTTACATAAGATGGGAACTACTGAATGATGCCCAGGCTCTGCAAGTACTTCATCAGTCCCACTTTGCAGTGTGGCATGAAGTCGAATCAGAACAGACTTCATTCAATGAATAGGTTAAATAATTTATCTTTCTCTCTATTTCTATTTTGTTCTCTCTTCAGTCCTTCAAAATGAAGAGTATTAACCTTTGAGAATGACACTAATGCCTGCACTACTCCCTGACCACCCCAAGTATCTCCTATGAACCTGGAAAATATTTGTGTTGATCTTATCACTATCAGAAAATTAATGTCATGATGGTAGAGACTGGATCTTATCTAAGCTTGTTGGCTTCCCTAGGAACTTGCATAGTGCTTTGTACACAGTATGCTTTGCCCGAATGCAGTGAAAATTATTTAATAAATAGGTGGAAATCCATTAAAATAGATTTTACTTTTCCCTCAACAGCAATCATGGTGCAATAAAAGGAGCACTGGATTCCAAGTTAGAAGTCCTGCATTTTGGTTCAACCTCCACCCTTTATCATCTAAAGAACTTGTAATATCTCTGGGTATCAGTTTAATTACAATAAAAGGGGGATAACTTATCTATCTCACAGTATCCTTGGGAGAAACAAATAAAACAATATCAGTGAAAGCACTTTGAAAAGGATGCAATGCTAATTCAATGTATTTCGTGGATAACATTATTTTTTTTGGAACAATGATACATCTCAAAGAACAAAAGAAGTTGCTTATAAAGTAAGTCAACACATAAAAATAATTCAATTAACTAGATAGTGTGGCCCACTCCCATAATCTCTGCTGCTAGGATTGGCTGAGGCTGGTGGATTGTTTGAGTTCTGGAGTTCAGAGTCACAGTAGGGCTAATGCTTATCAGATGTCTATATTAGATCAAGCACTAATATGTTGACCTCTGCAGAGTGGGGGAAGGGAGCACCAGGCTGCCTTTGAACAAACTGGGTCAGGTTAGAAAGCAAATAGTTCAATACTTCTATGCTGATCAGCAGTGGGGTTGGGCCCATATTAGGCCTTCACCTGGCAATCCACCTTTTCTTCTTAATATTCCTTTCTCTTTAGGTTTTTGTGACTCTACCCTAGTTCTTCTCCTACCCATTGTTCTCAGTCTTTTTCTGATAAATATTCATCCAGAACATGCTCAGCAATAAGGGCTTTCCCCAGAGGCTCTACCTGGGCCCTCTTCTCTTCTCCCCCTCCATACTATTTCATTTGATGATCTCACCAGCTCGCATAATCAACTAACAGCTCTGCATGGATGATTATCACCTCTATTTGTGCAGCCCTAACCTTTGTCCTAAGCTCCAGACTCACATCTTTGACTGCCTACCAGGCACATTGAACTGGATACCCTGCAGCCATATTAAACTCAACATATCAAGAACCGAAAATATTATTTTCCCCCTAAGCTCTCCACTCTTCCTATCTTTCCTATCACTGTGGAGACTACCAGCATCTTCCTAGTCACTCACCTTCGAAACCTATTTATCCTCAACTCCTAATTTTCTCCCACCCCTTATATTCCATCTGTTGTCAAGGCTTGTCTCTTCTCCTGTCATTACATTTCTTGAATATTTGCCTCTGTCTCTCCTCTGAAACATCCACCACCCTGATTTCAACAATCGGATTGTTTGTCTCCCTGTCTCAGTTCTCTCTCCACTCTAGTTGATCTTCCACTCAGCCAACAAAGCCACCTTTCTTAATTAAGTGCAGGTCTGACCATGTCACACACCCCCATCAGTAAACCCCAGTGGCTCCCTCTCACCTCTAGGCTTAAATAGAATATCTTTTTGTCACTCAAAGCCCTTCATAACCTGACCTCCTCCTAAATTGCTAATTTCCTTACACCTTACTCCCTCTCATGTACTCTGTTCCAGTGACACTTACCTCCTTTCTCTTTCTTGAATAAGACATTCCATTTCTTAACTCTGGGCAATTCCATTGTCTCCCATGCCTGGAATTATCTCCCTCTTAATTTCCATCTCCTGGCTTTCCTGGCTTCCTCCCAGTGTTAGCTAAAATACCATTTTCTACAAGACATCTTTCCTGATCCCCCTTAGTTAGCACCTTTCCTCTGTTGATTTTTTATCTCTAATTTTTTTAGTACATGGTTTGCATGCAGTTGTTTTCATGTTATCCTTTCCCATTAGAATGTGAACTTCTTGAGAGCAAGAACACATCTTTCTGTCTTTGTTGCCTTTGTTTGCATTCCCAATGCTTAGCATATGCCTGACACATCCTAAGTGCTTAATAAATGATGGATTATTGATTAATTGTTCTAACAATGACAGTGGAGCCATTACTCCTAGACTCTTGTGCTGCAAAAGGAAATAGAAATCACTCTAAAGGAAGTGAAGATGGAAAGAGCAGTTGCACAACACTAATGTAAACAGAAGAATTCCATTCTGGAGGCAACACAATTTTGTGGATGTTGATAGATTGATCATCAAAATATGAAAGTAGGGAAGGACACCAAATATCTGGGGAACAAATAAAAATCTGTGAATGTTGCTACTGAAAAAAAAATCAGAAAGGCATCCATAACTACCAACTCATCAAAATGCAAAATATTCTTTAAGAATAATTTACCCAACTGTCAAAATGATTCTTCATGATGACATGAGAAAGGAATGTGTAGACATTTACAAATGATATTCTATCACAGAGAATCACAGAACTGAATAAGGTATAGAAAATCCAATTTGTTTATTACAAAAGGTATCGATCAATTTGTATATACAAACACATATACATGTATATATTGGGATGTCCTTTAGGAAAGGGACTATATTTTGCCTTTCTTTGTATCCCCAGTGCTTAGCACACTGTCTGGCACATAATAAATGTTTATTTGCTGAATATGTATATACATATATATACATACATATATATATGTGTGTGTGTTTATGTTTATTTACTGATATATACACACATATGTATTCTTGTTTGTACCTTTAACAATGCCTTTTGATTTTATATAATGTGTGTATGTATATATGTATATATATACATACATGTATTTGTGTATACCTATATAGATGTTTATATGTATACGTATGTGTATATTTATGAGTCTATGTATCTATGTATATATACATGCATACACACTTATGGGTCTCTTTTAATTTTTATATCAAACCAAGTCTAGATAAATCCCCTCTAACAAAGAAAAAAAATCAGCTGACAGAGTCAGATACTTTATAGAATATTCTGCACCCAATAGTCCTCAACTTTTCCAAAAATGAAGGGAGGCATATTTTTTATCCCTTCTCTGCAGTCAATAAAACCACAGCATTCAATTTTGTTTTAATATTATTTCCCTTTACATTACTATGTTAATACTACACCATAATATAGTACACACTATATGTGCCATATTATTTTCCTGACTCTGTTTACTGACACATTTCGTACAAATATTCCCATGTCCCTTGGAATTCCTCTTGTGGATAGGTTATTATAGCATGATAATATTCCATTATTCATATATTTAAATGTATCCAGACATTCCCTAGTTGGTAGACACCTACTTTGTCCACTGTTTGCTAGTTCTATAAAGAGACTTGCTTTGAATATTTTGGTTTATAGAGAGCTTTTTCTGTTTTATTTTTAATCTCCTCAAAGTTTATGCCCAACAGTGAAATATTGGGCAAAAGGGTATTAATATATCTGTATACACATACATACATATAGAGTTTTCTATATATACACATGCACAGAAATACATGCATATTTAAATATATTCACATATGTAGCTATAAAAATGCATATGTATGTATAAGATTAGAGGAGTGAAGAGTTATTCTGTTCCTGACTGAGACAGGAACCACCAAAATGCTACACTGGCAAAGACAAATGTAAAGAAGCTAGGAACACTTCACTCTGCAGATATAGCTGATTACACTTTCTCTCCAGAGCCACATAGACTCCTGGGAGTAGAACACCATTGTGTCAGGTGTGAGAAGAGCACTCCTAACTATGGAGTAGCCAGAAGCAAGTACTGAGCTCATGCCTTTTCAAAATCAGCTGAGAGTCACTAGGTAACAGGAGATTGTCAAAGGCATGTTTCAAGCCAGCCCAAGTTATTAAAGAAGACAAGTATGAAGCCAGAACATGGGCTAAGTTAATCTGAAGCAGAAAATAGGCTGAGCCACAGTACAAAGGATAAAAGCAAAATGGGACCCAAGTTCTAGACAGCTAGATATAGGAGCTAGGATGGGAGTGGGGGTAGAAGATTGGTGTCCAATTCATTTGAATTCAATAAACATTAAATGGAAGGTTCTATGTCCAGAATCAAGGTCGAGAGTTGAATCTTTCAAGATGAGCACCTTGTTTCTTCTTGAGCAGTGTGAAAGTTTGATAGGAAGAGGGCTAGTGAACTGTCCCTAGGGAGGCAATGGCGTGAGTAAGCTTCTGTGATCCAAAAGGTTGTCCACCCTATTCATCTCAAGCACCCCTTGAGTTCACAGGTACGGGAATTGCTTTAAGGGAGTTCTTGTATTCCTTTTGGGATTCCTTTTTCTGCTTTGGGGGTTTCATTGTCTATTTCATTCTCCAAAAGACTTCTCTAGAGAGTGACCATAGATCTGGGACCTTACCCATGGTTACTTACCAACACCTTTGAAAAATGTTTAATGATTCATTAGCATGACAAACTGTGAAAATTCTAAAACATCTGCTATCTACAGATTGCAAAGTTGTTTCAGATAAGTAATCTTAAAGAGATTTCTGGAAGAAAAACACTGAAGGGCAAGTCACAATGTCTTTTCTGGAGCTATTCTAAAAGTCTAGCTTGACCAAATCATGCAAATGTAGCGTGTAATAAAACATAAAGTGAAAAGGATCAAAATAGAAAATGTGGTGAGTTAGCATTTAATAGCCTAAGAAGTCAATACCAAAAGCAGATAATGGTGTTTAGAAGTCAGTTATGGTTTCTTGGAACTTTATGTCCTAGCTATTCTTGTAGTAACTTCATTTAGGGGATATGGAATCAGGTTTTGCTGAACTTTACACAGACTACTAATATACTCCACTGGCCTACAGATTCTAATTTTGCTTAAATGTAGGCTCTTACATAATCTCTGTCTTTCCAAAATGTAAACATTGCAGAGATCATTTGACAGCATATTGAGCATTTGCATTTGAGCAAATTAAAATGCCTTTTCTTCTTAATCAAGTTATATCTGGGAGTTTACAAACCCAGTTCTCTTTGCTCATAAGTAGTCTATTCTCTTGTTGTTTGGAAAGGCAAACATTCCCATGCACTTTTGAATATAGCCTGTGATGTGATTTAATTCCTTCTAAATTTAACCAAGGTAAATACTTTCCCTTGACAAAATTTGATGATGATAAATACTAGCTTGTGATGACAAAACCTTTTCAGGAACTCTAGGCTTATATCATTATTCTTCAAAGGTGAAATTCCATTGTTATTTTTACAAAGCATCCAGCTTGAGGAATAAAATGTTCTAAGGGTTACATAATGTGGATTATGTTTGAGTAACATCCCATTATGCTTATCCTCATATATCAATGATTGTCATTAAAAGCATATTTTTGAGGGAAAGAAGAGTGAGGGAATCCACAGGATGGGATCCAGACAAGGCATCCAGAAGGTATTGGACTAGCAAGAGACTTTGCCTGATGAAATGGATCAAAGTGAGCAGGATATTTTCTTTACAGAATTACATGAATGTATCTCATAGGGCCAAGGGTCATTAAAGATTTGCCAAAGGCTTTTGCATCTTCTCCTATGTTATATGCCCAACATGGCCCAGGTGAAATACTCCAAGGGTCAGCCTTTGATAATTAAAACTATTCACCCTTGTTATTAAAACTCATCTTGCTTGTGAAGTCTAAAGCCAGGCTGCTTTGAGGAGCTCAAATCATAATTAGTTTAATAAGATTATCTGGGGAGGTTATAGTAGAAAAAAATATCATTCAGTTCAAAGGCAGAAACAGGAGAATCTTGATCCAGCTTAGCAAGTGAATTGACAAAAGTCTTTCATGACTCCATAACTAAGTTTTAAATTTCTTGGGAACAGGAATTGTATCTGATACTTCTTATTTATCCTCCAGAGCACCAAAGACTTAAGCATTTATTTGACACTTCAGTGGATCTTATATCTCATCGAGGTGGCTACTCCACTCAGTGACTTATAAGAATGCTCTGGGATCTCCTCTGGCTCAGCCCTACTCTGTAAAATGAAGGTAATAAACCACCTTCCTTACTTTCCTCACACAGAGAGGCTGACTGGAAGGATGATAATGTATGAGAAAGATTGCTTGCCAGGTTTCTTCAGCTATAGTTGCTTGCTAGCAATCTTCATGCGGGGCTTTGAATTTCAGTTTTTGGATTGTTTTTATGCCCTTCTCACTTCTGGTTATCATGTTGGTTTGTTTTTTCTCAGCCATACAGTTACTACCCTTCATTCAGTTCTACTGAGTTCTACTGTAGAGAAGGTGGTTTCAATATTTGAATGGCATGGTTAAATCAAGATTTAGAGAAATGATGTACCAATAATATTCTTCACACACACACACACACACACACACACACGTATGTGTGTGTGTGTGTGTGTGTGTGTGTGTGTGTGTGTGTGTATGAGTGTGTGTGTAGTTGATAGAGGGTTAGCTTTGGAGTTATGAAAAGTAAGTTTTGCCTCTGGTATATAGACTCATAGGAGTGTAAAACATGGATGGTAGATTAAACTAGTCATGGTTTAAGCTCTTTAAATCACCCTGACTTCAGACTTGCCAAAAGAGCCCATTTAGTCCAATAATCTTAATTAAATGAGGAAAATGAGGCCCAGACAGATTAAATAAGTTGCCCAGGTTCATCTATGTAGAAGATGACACACCCTGGATTTGAATGCAGATCCTTTTACTCATTCTACTCTACCATGTTTGACACATAAGTACATATATGCATATGTGTATATATATGTGTATGTATGCATACATACATATTGTCTCCCCCAACTAGACTATAAGTTTCTTTTTAAAAACATATTTAAGGCAATTGGATTAAGTGACTTGCCCAGGATCATGCAGCTTGTGTCTGAACCCATATTTGAACTCAGGTCCTCCTGACTTCAGCACTGGTGCTGTGTCCACCCAGTCACCTAGTTGCCTCTAAACTATTAGTTTCTTGAGGAAAAAGGCTTTTTCAACACTTATCTTTGTATACCTAGTCTCTACAATAATAGTATATAGTGCCTGGCACAAAAACACAATAAATCTTTGTTATTTGATAAGAATCCAATTTACAGATAAGTTGCTCCAATGGATAAGTAGAGAAATACTCATAGCAGAAGTTCCACACTCCTAAAATCCAAAGTCTAGGCCAAATTAACTAAAGTGTCCTCTACTTTTGACCTACAATTAATTATGATGAATCCAGATTTAGGACTAAAAGGGATTATTGAGGTTATCAAATCCAACCCCTACATTTTCACAGATGAGAACATTTGAGGCTCAGTGAGGTTAAGTGACTCCCCTAGTGTCTCACAGGTAATAAGAAGCAAAGGCAGAATTAAAATTCAAGGCCTCTGACTCAAAATAAACAGCACTAATTTCCTTTGCCACAAAGCTCTGTCTTCAGTAGAGGAAAGTTTTTACCTCAAAGTGTAGGCCAATGTGGAGAAAGCTCTTTAGGATAAATAACAGCCTAGAGAGAATCCGGTGAACCTGTGGTCTGACTTGGCCCTGAATAGGCCTTAATGTGTGTTATGAGAAAGATTCATAATGCCCCACACCTCTCTTTCCCATCTGTTAGCTGAGAATAATCATCATGTTTGTTTACTTAGTATTATTGGATTCCTGTAGTGATTTTTCTCCAAGAGCCTGAGGCACTTATCCTTCACCTAAACAAAAAAAATTCTGAAAAATAATGCAGTTATCCTCACAGCTATTTGTAAAGGACTTTTGAGGTTCTTAGAAGAAAGGCTCAGTATGACTCAAAATAGAGTTATTCTACTCATCAGTAGGGCAGAGTTAGCCTTTATTTTTTTGGCTTATAGATTGTTTATGAATATTCTACAAGAAGGCTATGGAAATTTGGCACATCCCCCTCCCTTGAAAATCTTAGGCATTAGGCCTACTGGTAAGGATATCAACAACACAAAATTAGTTCTTTAACATAGTCATGGTATTAGTTTAAGAAAGTTTGTTACCTCATTTCCTTCATACATTGCATTGTCTGTTCTTAAATTAAGCTATTAAAACTAAACTTCTACTTATACCAAGATATGAATATTTGTCACTAAAACGTGTTGGCAATCAATAAATATTTACCAAGAACCTAAGTGGGTGGTGTGTTATCAAGGAGGAAAAACAATGGTTTTAGAGTCAGAAGGCTTGTTTTTAGAGCCCTTAAGTTGGAATTTGAACTGTAATTCTTCCATTTATGATTTGTATGACCTTGGACAAGGCAATGTCTCTGGGTTTCATTTTCTTTATTTATAAAATTAAGGCAGTTGCATTAATAGTAATAGCATTTATGGAATGCTTAAGGTTCGCAAAGTTCATTTTATCCTCCCAACAACCCTTATTATGCCTTATTTCTAGATGAAGAAACAGGCAAACATGTTAAGTGACCCTTCCAGTATCACATAGCTAGTAAATTTCTGAGGCTGGATTTCAGCTCAGGTCTTCCTATCTCTGAATCTAACACTCTGTTATCTGTACCAACCTAGCCGCTTTCCAGGCCTAAACCCTATAATCATTTTCTGTGTCTAGTGTTGTGCTAGGCCAAGTAGAATCTACAAAAGATTAGGAGCTTTTAATCTAGCTGGAAAAATAAGATGTATGTATATAAAACAATTAATGAATAAGCCAAATTTATCTATATACGTGTACTTAAACATATATACACATACATACAAATATGTGGATGTAGTATATACTCATATATTAACTTTACTAAATTCTGTAGCATCATCCACTTGAGAACTGGACATTTCTAATGTGTTAATTCTGTGGTAAAGACCCTAAGTTCGTAAGCACTGGATACAGAACAGATCAAAATAAAATCTTAACCTTAAAAATAAATAACCAAAATAAATATTAAATGACAACTTATGTAAGTAACTTTGCAAGTTACTAGGCAAAGATGAAAAAATACAGAGACCGTATCCTCAAAGAACTTATCATCTAATAGGAGGGATCAACCATGAACATAAATAAGTATGATTCAAGGTAGAATTTGATAAAGGAAAAGAAGGGTTCTAGACACAATGCTATAAGATGGGAGAATTGTTTTCAGTTGGGGGGGGGGGATCAAGAAGTGTTTCAGAACAATTCAATAAACTATTATGTATCATATGGAAGAGAGATTAGACTGGCAATGTTTGGTCCCAAAAGATAGAGCCAGAAACAGTGGGTAAAAGCAAAAAAATGGCTTGACATCAGGAAAATCTAATAATTGTAGCTGTGTAAAAAAAGTATCATGGGCTATCTCAAGAGGCGGTGGGTTTTAGCTCTTTGGAAGTCTTCAAGCAGAAACTATATGGTTGACAGCATATCAGTTATATTATAATGACAGATAGCAACAAGAGTCCTGGGAGTAGCAGCCCCCAATCCCACCCCAGACCACCAGTTTTTCTTCCAATTCAGCCTTCACAGCCATCATCTGGGGAAAGAAATCCCATGGAAAAGGGGCCAGCCTTCCCCACCCACTGCTAAACAACTGCCTCCCACAGAGCACACAAGCCAGCCTAGCTTGAGGACAAAGCTACCTTGGAGAAGAGACAGGAGTCAGTATGTACCAGAAAAGCCAAACCACAACCACCTTGGCCACCATTTCCTCTCAACCCCAATGGAAACAACCCAGGACCCTGAGACCAAGACACTACTGCCCATATTTGGGGAAATCTAAAAATGGCTTCCATTTTCCATATGTAGTTCTGCTTGGTTTCAACTCCATGGAACAAGTTGCCCCTTTCAGGACAAGGGGATCACCTCTCGTCTCATCACTATGGAGCTAACTCAGCCTTAAATACTTCTTCCCACCTTCCTCAACCTCCTCTTCCCTTTGATTAGAGGGATGGAAGGTGGAGCACTGAATTATTCCCAAAGCTTTCCTTTATACAGGACAGGGATTGAATTTCAAGATTACCTCACTTTCCATATGCAGCTCTACTTGGTTTCAACTCCATTGATCATCTGGCACCAAATGGCAGGTGGTGCCCTTTCTTCTCTACCCCGTCCCCACTGAATTTCAGCTTCATTTTGTGTATTGTCTTTCCCCATTGGATTGTAAGCTTCTTGAGGACAGGGATTGTGTTTCTTTTTCTTATTTGTAACCCTAGAACTTGGCACAGTGCCTGACACAGAGCAGGTACTTTAAAATATTTAATGAATTGACCTATTCCTCAAGTAGATTTATTTTTATTTAGAGACCTTCTTATAATACCCTCTTGGAGTAGAACTGAAGGAAAGTATCCAGTTCTTGTGAGCCCAGGATGTAGAAAAGCTTTTGGTCGTGTATTTGTGTAAGTAAATAGAACATATATGCTAATAATTACATGATAATAATAATGATAGCTAGCATTTACAAACACTTTCCAATATTATCCCATTTAATTCTAATAACAGCCCTGGGAGTTAAGGCCTATTTTTATGCCGATTTCACAACTCAGAAAACTGAGGAAGACAGAAAGTAAGTGATTTGCCTAGGATCACAAAGCCAATAAATATCTGAGGCTATATTTGAACTCATGTCTCCTTATCCACTGCACTGCCTAACAATTAAAGACATCAAGAGAAGCTTCTATAAGAATTACCAGTTGGATTAAGCCTTGAGTGATTTCAAGAAGTGATTAGATTTGAAGAGGAAGAGTATTCTAGAAATTAGGAGACATTAATATGGAAATATATTTTACATGACTTGACATGCAAAAATGATATGTTGCTTGCCCTCTCAAGAGATGGGGGAGGGGCAGTGGAAAGGAAAGAATTTGGAACTCAAAATTTTAAAAATATAATTGGGAAATATTTAACAAAATATACATATTACAAAAATAGGGTTAAAAAAGAAATTGGGAGATACCCTATTCAAGATCATGGAAGTAGCATCTGGAATGACCTGTAGAGGAAAGATCATGGAAATCAAGTTTGGCTAGAAAGCAGAGTGTATGATCCATCTATAAAAATAGACCAGAGGTCCTTAAAGGGCAACAGAATAGTAGATATGTACAAATGGCTTTCTAGTGGTTGTAGGACTGAACTAGACCTCCTACGGTGGGCTGGAATATGGATAAGCAGAGAGGAAGGGGTAAAGCATTCCACACCAGTGAAACAGAAGAATTAAATGCAAAGAAGTGATGAAGAGCTTCCTAAAAGGAGCAGAGAGGATTTTTGGAGGAAGAATAAGAAATAAAATAAAACTGGGTGTTTTGGGTGAGGTTAGATTATGGGCATTCATATTTTTTCTGGAGACAAAACATGAGACAATTTAATGGGGAATATTGAATCATGGAATGTTCTTACATAAGGAGCAGTATGAGAAAGGAAGAAAGTCTCATGCTGTATGGTGATGCATCTGGTAGCTGGTGGCATCCACCTCAGTCTTTCACTCAAATGAAATATCTTGAGGGATTTTTCCCCCTTAGTTCATCTTCGTTTTAAAATCTTGATGATAACAGCATTGGACCAAATGCAGAGAGAAACCACTGAAAGTCAGGCATCTCTTTCAACAATGGATTATTAACTTGTTCTGTATCATTCTTTGCTTATTCTAATATCAAGATGCTGCCCTGAAATTCTAAGATGACTGTTATACTGAGGAGGAGTTTACTCTGCTCAGTGTATTTAACATGAACTGGAAGCCAGGAAGAGAACACATCAAATCCTATCCCTTGACTCTTATTCACTGTGTGATACTTGACAAATCACATTACCTCTCAGTTTCCTCATCGTTAAAATGGAGGTAATAATAATATCTACCTTATAGGGTTATTGTAAGGATCAACTTACAACCTGGGGCAGATAGGTACTACAATGGATAGAGCACTGGATTTGGAGTCAGGAAGACCTGATTTTGTATTCAGCTTCAGATACTTACTAGGTGTGTGAATCTAAACAAGTTACTTTTGTGTTTGCCTCAGTTTCCACCTCTGTAAAATGAGCTGGAAAAGAAAATTGTAAAACCCTTCCAGTATTTTTGCCAAGAAAACCTCAAATGTGTTCACAAAGAGTCAGAGAGGATTGAAAGGACAGGAGGAGGAGGAGGAGAAGAAGAACAACAACAACCATAACAACAGCAGCAACAGCAACAACAACCAGTAACCAGCCAAATGACAAATGGTAACAACTAACAATAACAACCAAGACGATTGACTTAATTTATATAAAGTACTTTGTGAATTTTAAAGATCATACTCACTCATTCATCTTTTAGGTTCTTTTTAGTTGTATTAATCCTAAGGCCATTAGAGGCATCCTGATACCTGAGTTTTACAAAAACTAACTGTGTATAGAATTTTCTACTGAAAATAAGAAATGATCACTGACTTTCTCATGTATGTTCAGCTACAGAAAGTGAAGGGCTAGCTAGAGAATGTAGTTCCAGTTTCAGGAAAACTAATAAAATCCACCCACTGAATTATTTTAGTAGAAATAATAGAAATTGGTTTTTGTTTTGTTTTCTGTTTGCTTTTTCGTATTCACTATTTTGCAAAGGAAAAGAAGCACTTGAACAGATTAGCAGACGTAATTGCAGAAGACTTTCAGTTGGATTGGAGAGGTAAAATTCCAATTAACACTTCTCACAGGTGATGATTCATTGCTATGTTCATAAACACACTAAAAATTCAAACTAAAGATTTTTTTTGTCAAATGTTTTCCAGTGAAACATTTGGAAAAAAAGGAACATTAATTCTTTAATCTACTGGTGTTGGCTTTCAGTTATTAAATCACTGCTCTGGGCTTCTGGGGCCATTTACTCAAAATACTAAGATCTGCAAACAGTAGCATTCTCCAAGCCCAGAACCCAAAGCAGCTGCTACAGAGGCTTGGAACAGTGCTCATCAAGAATCATTTATCATTCCTGATGACTGACCCAAGATGGTATAAAAAAGTTTTCAGGAAGTTGGAGAGTATACTGTAATGGAGGGTTGGTATAACATATAAGATTTTGTGGTTGAAAAAATCACAGCCTATAAATTACACAAAGATGGTATGGTAGGGGGTGAGTCAGTCAAACAAAAGGCAGTTATAATCAAACCTTGAATAGGAAACTAGAGAAAAATGGTGAGTTTATAAGCCTTTATTTTTCCTAGTTAGAGTGTAGTAAGTATAACCAGAAAATCAATGTATAATATAACATAAAAATTGATAAAAAGGAATAATTTGGAATAATTTTGTCAACTAATAAAGAATGAAATAGGCAGAGCCACAATAAGAATTTCTATAATGAGAATGCTGTAAAAAATACAACTTTGAAAGCATTGAAAACCCTCATCAATGCAATGACCAAAGAAGATTCCAAAGGACCAATGATGAAACATGACATCCATTGCAAAAAGGTGATAGTTTTTGGTTACAGAATGGGATATGCATACATACTTATGTATGCATGTGTGTGTATATATATATATATATATATATATATATACACATGTACATATAAACATGCTTGTATATATAATATACACATACATATGAGAAAAAAGCAGTAAATGAAATGAAAAGTGAAATGTTTATTTATAAAATTCAATCTAGGCAATTGATACAAAATATTTTAAAGTTAAAAATCTATGTGTATGTGAATAAATATGGAATTTTTTTTGGGGGGGAAGAAATCATTAAAAGCTTAGAGACAAGGGAAAGCCTTTTGTAGAAGGTAATGCTTGAGCTGAACTTTGAAGAAAACTAGAAATTCCAACAAGTAGAGATACACAAGGAATACATTCCAGACTGGGGAACAGCATGTATAGAAGAATGGAGATGGGTGATAGAAAATTTTATGAGAAAATGTAAGAAAGCTGGATCATAGAACAAGTAGAGGATTAACGCATAATAAAGAAGAAAACACAGGTGAAAACCAGTCATGAAAAGTTTTAAGTGCCAAAGAAAGGAGTTTGATTTTCACCCTAGTAGTAATTACTAGAGTTTACAGAATAGTGATCAGAGACATGGGTCACATCTGAGATTTAAGAAAATCTTTTTAGCAGCTGGATGTTATTTGTCTTCTTTCTCTTTATTGCTCTTGTGCTAAGAGATATCTATCATATGTGTGTATGTGCATATGTGTGTGTGTTTCTGTGTGTGTATTCGGTCTAGTCCAATCACTCTCCAAAGTTCACCATCTTAAATCAGTTCCTACATATTGTGTATCAGGTACTAGGATGTGGGGCTTCCATTATTGTCCATTATGATTCCACGTCACTAGGGAAATATTGGAAGATGTTCCATTCCATACATTCCCCCCTTCCTAGTTTCATTGATAAATATTCTCCAGATGTTTGCTTATCCTCTCAAATTTTTTTTTTTGCTTAACTTTGGGGCAACATCCTCGGTTATCTTTTGGCATCCTATCCTGTAAGGTCTTATGGATTAATGTGCACCCTATAGTGTTGCTTTTGTTTTCCACGCTTCTCTTCTCTAAATTGTTCAGGTGTTTGCTGGTAGAGATTGGTGCTCTGGTCTTGTGGCCCCCTTGTCATGGCTACTGTTTTTTTATCAGTTCATCAGATACCACAAAATCTCAACTTTGGAAGGAAGGACATCAGACACCAGCCTGACACCTAAACAAGAATCCACCTTACAGTACAAAGTTAGTACAGCCTTTGCTTGAAGTTAACCTTTTAAAATGTGAGCATCACTGTCATTATTTTTGTCAATTTTCCATTTTGTGAGGGGAAGTGGAGTTGAGTTTTTTTTTTCAAACAAGTCAGGATCAGGATTCTATAATCATATGAAGAGTTTTCCTAATGTTCAAACTTAGAATTGGTGTAAGACCTGAAGATCTAGTCCTCCTGCAATGTCTTACTGATGAATTAACTGCTTACCAGACTGGTTTCAAGTCAGAATAAAGATTTGAAAAATTGACTACTTTTATAACCATATCATAATTCCTCATATTGTTAGTCCTTGCCACATCTAATGCTTTTCAATTCCTTGAGGAAATATTTATGACACACAAATGTAGGCTTCTGAAGAGTCTGTGAAACTTTAGCTATTTCATTTCTTGATCTCAAATCATATTTATTCAAACAGGATTTCTCATCCTCCCCCTGCCCACTTTCACATTTGAAATCAATGAATATTAAGGTATAATCTTGATTTTGGAATGTCTTATCTTCATATAATTTCTCTTTTTCTTTTCTATCTCCCACAGAGGTTGGCATACAGTCTGTAATTATCTTAATGCAGTCTGTTTTCTCCCTATGAGTTCTGAAAGTTCAGATGACCATATGTGTTCTCTGGTCTTTGGGTGTACCATAAAGCCATCTCTGTCAAATTTGTTTGGCCACCATAAAGAGAAAATTCAATTGTAAACTACTTTTTAAAATTATTTTATATTTATTTAATAGTTTTAGTTTTCAGCATTGATTTCCCCAAGAGTTTAAATTACAAATTTTCCCCCCATTTCCACCTTCCCCCACACTCCAAGATGGCATATATTCTGATTGCCCCATTCCCCAGTCAGCCCTCCCTTCTGTCACCCCACTCCCCCCACCCCCTTTTCCCTTTCCTTCTTGTAGGGCAAGATAGATTTCTATGCCCCATTACCTGTGTATCTTATTTCCCAGTTGCATGCAAAAATAGCTTTTTTTTGAACGTCTGTTTTTAAAACTTTGAGTTCCAAATTCTCTCCCCTCTTTCTTCCCCACCCACCCTCCCTAAGAAAGCAAGTAATTCAACATAGGCCACATGTGTGCCATTATGCAAAACCTTTCCACAATACTCATGTTGTGAAAGACTAACTATATTTTGCTCCTTCCTATTCTATCCCCCTTTATTCATTTTTCCCTTGACCCTGTCCCTTTTTGAAAGTGTTTGCTTTTGATTACCTCTTCCCCTTATCTGCCCTCCCTTCTATCATCCCCCCTTTTTTATCTCCATCCTCTTTCTTTCCTGTGGGGTAAGATACCCAACTGAGTGTGTATGTTACTCCCTCCTCAGGGCAAATCCAATGGGAGCAAGATTCACTCATTCCCCCTCAGCTGTCCCCTCTTCCCTTCCTATAGAACCACTTTTTCTTGCCACTTTTATGTGAGATAATTTAGCCCATTCTATCTCTCCCTTTCTCCCTCTCTCAATATGTTCCTTTCTCATCCCTTAATTTTATTTTATTTTTTTAGATATCATCCCTTCATATTCAACTCACCCTGTGCCCTCTGTCTCTCTATATATGTATATTCCCTTCAGCTGCCCTAATACTGAGGTCTCATGAATTACACACATCATCTTTCCATGTAGGAATGTAAAGAAAACAGTTCAACTTTAGTAAGTCCCTTATGAATTCTCTTTCTTGTTTACCTTTTCATGCTTCTCTTGATTCTTGTATTTGAAAGTCAAAATTTTCTATTCAGCTCTGGTCTTTTCACTGACAAAGCTTGAAAGTCCTCTATTTTATTGAAAATCCATATTTTGCCTTGGAGCATTATACTAGTTTTGCTGGGTAGGTGATTCTTGGTTTTAAAATTATTTATCCTGGATATATTTTATAGGTCAGTTGTTTTTATAATGAGATGTCACTATTTTATTTTTCATTTTTCAATTTTGTTTTGTTGTTTCTTTATGTCTTATAGAGTCATTAGCTTTCACTTGCTCGATTCTAATTTTTAAGGAATTATTCTCTTCAGTGAAGTTTTGTACCTCTTTTTCCATTTGGCCAATTCTGCTTTTCAATACATTCCTCAACACACTAGATTTTTGTTCCTCTTTTGCCATTTGGACTATTCTGTTTTTTAAGGTGTTATTGTCTTCAGAATTTTTTATACCTCCTTTACCAAGCTGTACACACTTTTATCATGATTTCCTTTTATCACTTTAATTTCTCTTCACAAACTTTCTTCTACCTCTCTTACTTGATTTTTAAAATCCTTTTTAGCTTTTCTATTGCCTAAGACCAACTTATATTTTTCTTAGAAGTTTCAGATGTAGGAGTTTTGACTTTGCCGTCTTCCTTTGAGCACGAGGTTTGATCTTCCTTGTCACCATAATAACTTTCTGAAGTAAGAATTTTTTTTTCTGTTTTCTGCTTATTTTTCCAGGCTCTTTCTTACTGTTTCATTCTTTGCTAAAATGGGGCTCTGCTTCCTGGTAGAAGGTGCATTTTCCCCAGCTTCAGGGTTTTGTGCAGCTATTTTCAAAGATAATTCTAGGGACCTGTACAATTTAGTACTTCCAAGGCAATATGATCTAAGGAAAAGTGTTTACTACTCTTCTGCCCTGTGCTCTCATCTGTGAGCAACCACAGGCACTCTTTTCTGTCCTGAAACTTTGACCAGCATTCCTGTTTCTCTGCAGCTGCAAGCTCTGGTATGCTAGTGCTCTTCTTCACCTTGGAACTGTCATCCAAGAATGCAACCTGGATTCAAGCATAGGCAAAGCAACAGAGTCCTGCCCTCAGTGACCACAAAGAGACCTTTCTAATCTCCTTCTGACCAGTTATTCTACCCCCTTATGTTTGTGGGCTGATAGCTCTAGAAGCTGCCACTGTGGCTGCTAATTCAGTCACTCCCAAGGCTTGCTCCTGGTTCACTGGGGTCTGGTCTGTGCTGGTGTGGCCTTTATCATACTATATTCCACTCTTACCCTGGTGAGAAAACCTCTTGTGCCAATCATCTAAGTTGTCTTGGGCTGGAAAATTGTTTCATCCTTGCCTTTTATGGCTTCTGACATTCCAGAATTTCTTTTAGAGCATTATTTAAAGGGCTTTGAAGGGTTTGAAGGAGAGCTCAGGTGAGTGCCTGCCTTCATCTTCCCAACACTTCTTAGTGCTAGGCAAAGCACCCCCTAATTCTTCTGCCCTCCCTTCACTCTGTTTATTATATCTATATCTATATCCTCTGTACAGCTTCTTTGTATATATTCATTTGCATATTGTCTCCTCCAGCACTTAGCACAATGCTCTATTTTTGCTGTTTTCACAGTATCTATCAAACTTTTTTATGGCAGAGGACAGTGTGCTGATAGTAGTTAACTGGTAATTTTTTCATCCATAATTATCTATGACAAAAGTAAATCATAAAAAATTAAAGAATAGAAGTGGTCTGATTATAAAATGATATTTCAATGATTGTATTACATCATTTAATTTTCAAAAATGAAGTTAATATTTATGATCATAGGCTTATACATCTGTCTGAAAAAATAACAGATTAAAAGATTCTGATATTCCTAGTGTTTATAAATGTATAGCTAAGCTTTTATGTATGTATAAATATGGTAATATAAGAATATAGAAGGAGCAAAACCTGTACAGAAATGAAAAAAAAACATTCCTTTAAAAAGTTTCCTGCATTATTCAATTTTACTGAAAAGGCGTGATAAAATTTTAGTATACATTTGTTAGTAATGGGGTACAGATTTTCAGTTACTACTATAAACACCTGAATTGTCTGTCTTAAAATCTTTATAGTATGTAAAAGTAAAGTTTAGTTTTTAAATCCCATCTCAAAGCTATCCTTACAATGGAGTGATGACTCATCAACTAAATCCATGGCTTGTTTTCATTTTAAAGAAATTCAGAGGTCCTCAGATCCTGCTTTGGAATGATTGTGCACAAGTGATCACTATTTGTCCACACAAATATAAATACGCATCAATTTCGATTGGATAGTTAAATTACTTTGATGTATGTTTCTTTAAATGAAAGGGTCATGTAAAGAAGAGTCTTTTTCATGAAGGTCTTTTTTCATTTTTAAGTGGCTAGTAGTAGCCACTTGTAACAGTAATGAAGGTGGGACTTTTACTGTTTTCTCTTTTGGAGCACTGAGGTAATCAAGTGCCTTTGATAAGTATGGTCTTTGTTTCTTTGATTAAATAGGGAGCCTTTGATGACCTGCTTAAGAGACAAGTAAGCCTAGTTAACATAGGTGTGAATTGCATGGTTGTGACACCTGAAGAAGCATCATATGGTTTTGGGTGGCATGAATGTGACACCCTTTGTCCCTGAACACGGTATAAAAGCTCTGAGGCTGGTGTTATACCTTTGGGGGCACATGCATTGAAAGAGTTTTGGTGATGAGACTCTGGGTAAGCCTTTGAAGCAGGCCCCACCACAGCTTTGAAAACCCAGTTGTTGGTACTTCTCTGGTAACTATGTATTGCTATGGATAGACAGATTTGTGTTTATTTACTCTGTTTATATAATGTAGGCTTGTAATTTCTGTTTGTATTCTCTCTGAAGTTCAGATTGCTGGCTTTTTCCCACGAATTAAGTGAATGATATATGTATGTTTGCTTAAAGTGAGATTGTAAACCCCTTAAAGTTGCTTTCCTTAGAAAAGCAGATCAAAGAACCTGTGTTAGTAGCCTTCCTGTGTGCTGGTGTTATTGGTCTTACACAGTCACAGTAGCGGCAAGTAGCATTGTTGTTATACTGCTTAATAAATGCACACTGATTGACTGATAAAATGTAAACCTCTTGAAACCAACAATTGTTGCATTATCTGCATTTATATTTGAAGCACTGAGGACAAGACTTGGCACAAAATAAGTGTTTAATAAATATTTTTTGATTGATTGATTGTTACAGTGAAAGAAAAAAATATGCCTAGTCCTAGATTGAAAATATTTGAGTGAAACATGTGATATTCAGACACCATCTCTCTTTGCATAAAAGTAGATTTGAACCTATTTTTAGGTATTCACTCAATTTTGGGCTGTTAATACAGAAATGTATAATACCGGGGATCATTCTTTTAGATCTGAGATTATTTCTTAATTTTTTGTATGTCATGGCCCCCTTAGACATTATGGTGAATCCACTGGCCCTCATTTTTAGAATTGTGTTTTATTTTAATGCCATATTTTATTATTTAATATTTTTTAGTTTTCAGCATTGATTTCCACAATTTTTGAGTTACAAATTTTCTCCCCATTTCTACTCTCCACTCACTCCAAGATGGCATATATTCTGATTGCCCCATCCCCCAGTCAGGCCTACCTTCTGTCACCCCACTAACCCCCCATCCCCTTTTCCCTTTCTTTCTTGTAGGGCAAGATAGATTTCTTTGGCCCCCATTGCCTGTATATCTTATTTTCCAGTTGCATGCAAAAAACTTTTGTTTCTTTGAGCATCTGCTTTTAAAACTTTGAGTTCCAAATTCTCTCCAACCTTCATTCCCCACCCACCCTCCCTAAGAAGGTAAGCAATTCAACATAGGCCAAACATGTATCATTATGTAAAACACTTCCACAATACTCATATTGTGAAAGACTAACTATATTTCACTCCATCCTCTCCTGTCCCCCTTTACTCAATTTTCTCCCTTGACCCTGTCCCTTTTCGAAAGTGTTTGCTTTTGATTACCTCTCTTCTATCCCTTCTCCTCCCTTCGATCATGCCCCCTTTTCTATCCCCTTCCACCTACTTTCCTGTGGGGTAAGATGCCAAATTGAGTGTGTATGTTATTCCCTCTTCAAGTCAAGTCGAACAAGATCAAGATTCACTCTTTCCGCCTCACCTGCCCCCTCCTTCCTTCCAATAGAACAGCTTTTCCTTGCCACTTTTATGTGAGATAATTTAGCCCATTCTATCTCTCCTTTTCTCCCTCTCTCAATATATTCCTCTCTCATCCCTTAATTTCATCTTTTTTTTTAGATATCATCCCTTCATATTCAACTCACCCTGTGCCCTCTGTCTATATATATGTATATTCCCTTCAACTGCCCTAATAGTGAGAAACGTCTCTTGAATTACAAACACCATCTTTCCATGTAGGAATGTAAACAAAACAGTTCAATTTTAGTAAGTACATTATGATTTCTCTTTCTTGTTTACCTTTTCATGCTTCTCTTGATTCTTGTGTTTGAAAGTCAAATTTTCTATTCAGCTCTGGTCTTTTCACTGAGAAAGTTTGAAATTCCTCTATTTTATTGAAAATCCCTATTTTGCCTTGGAGCATTATACACAGTTTTGCTGAGTAGGTGATTTTTGGTTTTAATCCTAGCTCCTTTGATCCCTGGAATATCATATTCCAAGCCCTTTGATCCCTTAAGGTAGAAGCTGCTAGATATTGTATAATCCTGATTGTGTTTCCACAATACTCAAATTGTTTTTTTTTTTTTTTAACCTGGCTGCTTGCAGTATTTTCTCCTTGACCTGGGAATCCTGGAATTTGGCAACAGTATTCCTAGGAGTTTCCTTTTTGGGAACCTTTTCAACAGATGATCGGTGGATTCTTTCAATTTCTATTTTACACTCTGGCTCTAGAATATCAAGGTAGTTTTCCTTGATAATTTCTTGAAAGATGAAGTCTCAGCTCTTTTTTGATCATGGCTTTCAGGTAGTCCAATAATTTTTAAATTATCTTTCCTGGATCTATTTTCCAGATCCATGGTTTTTCCAATGAGATATTCCACATTGTCTTCCATTTTTTTCATTCCTTTGGTTCTGTTTTATAATATCTTGATTTCTCATAAAGTCACTAGCTTCCACTTGCTCCAATCTAATTTTTAAGGTGGTATTTTCTTCAGTGGTCTTTTGGACCACCTTTTCCATTTGGCTAGTTCTGCCTTTCAAGGCACTCTTCACTGCTTTGGCTTTTTGGAGATATTTTGCCATTTGAGTTAGTTTATTTTTTATTTTAATTTTTTTGAGATTTTTTTATTTTTAGTTTACAGCACTCAGTTCCACATAATTTTGAGTTCCAGATTTTCTTATCCCCCTCTCCAACTCCCTCCACAAGATAGCATGGAATCCAATATATGTTCTACATATAACTTCACCTTGAACTTATTTACACAATAGTCAAGTTGTAAAGAAGAATTATGATTAATGGAATGAATCATGAGAAAGAAGAAACAAAACAAACAAACAAAAACAAAGGAGAAAAAAACAAAGGGAAAAAAATAGGCGAGCATAAAGTGTGTCTCAATCTGCATTCAGAATCCACATTTCTTTCTCTGGACGTAGGTAGCCCCCTCCATTATGAGTCCTTTGGAGTTGTCTTTGAACCCTGTAATGCTGAGAAGAGTGAAATCTATCAGGGTTAGTCATCACAGAATCCATATATCTGTGGTTGTGTATAGTGTTTTCCTAGACCTGCTCCGCTCGCTTAGCAATATAGCGTGTAGGGTTTTCCAGGTTATTATGAAGTCTGTATCATCCACATTTCTTATAGCACAATAGTTTTACATTACCTTCATATGCCACAACTTGTTCAGCGATTTTCCAATTGATGGCTATCCCCTTGATTTCCAATTCTTTGCTACTACAAAAAGACCTGATATAAATATTTTTGTACATATGGGTCCTTTTCCTACTTGTGTGATCTCTTTGGGATACAGCCCTAGAAGTGGTATTGCTGGGTCAAAGGGTATGAACATTTTTATAGCCCTTTCGTCATAGTTCCAAATTGCTCTCCAGAATGGCTAGATCAGTTTGCAACTCTACCAGCAATGTAACAGTATTCCAATTTTCCCACATCCTCTCCAGCATTTATCATTTTCCTGTATTGCCATTTTAGCCAATCTGACAGGAGAGATGTGGTACCTAAGAATTGTTTTGATTTGCATTTCCCTAATCAGTAGTTATTTAGAGCACTTTTTCATATACCTATAAATGTCTTTAATTTCTTCCTTGGAAAACTGCCTGTTCATATCCTTTGACCATTTCTCAATTGGGGAATGACTTCTACTCCTATAAATTTGACTCAATTCCCCGTATATTTTAGAGACAAGGCCTTCATTGGAAACACTAATTGTAAAGATTTTCTCCCACTTTTTTGCTTCCCTCCTAATCTTTCTTGCATTGACTTTTTTATAGAAAAACATTTCATTTTAACATAATAAAAATTATCCATTTTGCATTTTGTAATGTTCTCTATCTCTTGTTGTGTCATTAATCCTTTGCTTTTCCATAAATCTCATAGGTAAACTTTTACTTGCTGTCTCAAATTGTTTATCGTATCAGTCTTTATTCCTAAACCATGAACCCATTTTGACTTTATTTTGGTATATGGTGTAAGACATTGTCCTATGCCCAGTTTCTGCCCTACCATTTTCCAATTTTCCCAGCAGTTTTTGTGAATTAGTGAATTCATAGCCCAGAAGCTGGAATCTTTGTGTTTATCATACAGTAGATTGCTGTAGCTCTTGACTAATTCATCTTGTGTACCTATCCTATTGCATTGATTCACTGTTTCTTAGCCAGTACCAGGTAGTTTTGATGACTGCTGCTTTATAGTACAACTTAATATCTGGTATGGTTAGGCAGCGGTAGAGCAGCTCTGTGGCTGCTTCCCTAGCATTTCTTTTCATTAGTTCCCTATTCTAGACTTCTTGTTCTTCCAGATGAATTTTGTTATTATTTTATCCAGCTCTATAAAATAACTTTTTGGTAGTTTGATTGGTATGGTGTTGAATAAATAAATTAATTTTGGTGTAATTTTCTTTTTTATTATATTAGCTCAGCCTAACCATTGGCAACTGATATTTTGCCATTTATTTAGATCTGTCTTTATTCACTTGAAAAGTGTTTCATAAATAAGTTCATATAGGTCCTGGGTTTTTCTTGGTCTATAGACTACCAAATATTTTATAGTGTCTACGGTAACTTTGAATGTAATTACTCTTTCTATCTCTTGCTGTTGGGATTTGTTAGTACTGTATAGGAATTCCAAGGCTTTATGTGGGTTTATTTTATATCCCGCAACTTTGCTAAAATTGTTTATTACTTCAAGTAGTTTTTTTACTTGATTCTCTAGGATTCTCTAAGTAAATCATCATATCATCTGCAAAAAGTGATAATTTAGTTTCTTCTTTTCCTATTCTAATTCCTTCAATATCTTTTTCTTCTCTTTTTTTTTAAATTTCTTTATTTATTTTTAGTTTACCACACACGGTTCTACATAGTTTTGAGTTCCAGATTTTCTCCCCTCCGTCCCCCCTCCCTCCCCAAGAAGGCATGGAATCTCATATAACTGTCATGTATAACTTCGCATTGAATTAATTTATGCACTAGTCAAGTCGTGGAGAAGAATTTTGATCAATGGAATGAATCATGAGAAAGAAGAAACAGAACAAAAAAAAAAAAACAAACCAAAAAAAAACAAAAGAGAAGCAAAAAAAAGGCGAGCATGTAGTGCGCCTCGATCTGTATTCAAACTTCACAGTTCTTTCTCTGGATGAAGATAGCATTCTCCATCGTGAGTCCCCAGGAGTTGTCCTTGCCCCTTAGGTTGCTGACAAGAGTGCAGTATGTCAGGGTTGGTCCTCACAGAATCCATATATCTGTGGCTATGCACAACGTTCTCCTGGCTCTGCTCCGCTCACTCAGCATTATGTCGTGTAGGATTTTCCAGGTTGTTATGAAGTCTGCATCATCCCCATTTCTTATGGCACAATAGTATTCCATCACCTTCATATACCACAGCTTGTTCTGCCATTCCCCAATTGATGGGCATCCCTTTGATTTCCAATTCTTGGCTACCACAAAAAGAGCCGCTACAAATATTTTTGTACATATGGGTCCTTTTCCCGCTTGTGTGATTTCTTTGGGATACAACCCTAGAAGTGGTATTGCTGGGTCAAAGGGTATGAACATTTCTATAGCCCTTTGGGCATAGTTCCAAACTGCTCTCCAAAATGGCTGGATCAGCTCACAACTCCACCAGCAATGCAACAATGTTCCAATTTCCCCACATCCTTTCCAGCATTTATCATTTTCCTGTTTTGTTATTTTAGCCAATCTGACAGGAGAGATGTGGTATCTAAGAGTTGTTTTGATTTGCATTTCTCTAATCAGTAGTGATCCAAAGCATTTTTTCATATGCCTGTAGATAGCTTTAATTTCTTCCTCTGAAAACTGCCTGTTCATATCGTTGACCATTTCTCAGTTGGGGAATGGCTTGTATTCCTATATATTTGGCTCAGCTCCCTGTATATTTTAGAAACGAGGCCTTTATTAGAGATACTAGTTGCAAAGATTTTCTCCCAGTTTTCTGCTTCCCTCCTAATTCTTGTTGCATTGGCTTTTTTTGTACAAAAACATTTCAATTTGACATAATCAAAATTATCCATTTTGCATTTTGTAATGCTCTCTATCTCTTGTTGGGTCATGAATTCTTTACTTTTCCACAAATCTGATAAGTAAACTTATTCCTTGCTTTACCAAATTACTTAGAGTATCAGCTTTTACTCCTAAATCATGAACCCATTTTGACTTTATTTTGGTATATGGTGTAAGATATTGGTCTATGCCCAGTTTTTGCCCTACCATTTTCCAATTTTCCCAACAGTTTTTGTGAAATAGTGAATTATTAGCCCAGAAGCTGGCCTCTTTGGGTTTATCAAAGAGTAGATTGCTAAACTTGTTGATTTCACCTACTTGTGTTCCTATCCTATTCCACTGATCCACACCCCTGTTTCTTAACCAGTACCAGGCAGTTTTGATGACTGCTGCTGTGTAGTACAGTTTAATATCTGGTGTGGCTAAGCCACCTTCTCTAGTATGTCTTTTCATTAATATCCTAGATACTCTAGACCTCTTGTTTTTCCAAATGAATTTTGTTATTATTTTGTCCACCTCAGTAAAAAAAAAAAATTTGTAGTTCGATTGGTATGGCACTGAATAGATAGATTAATTTAGGTAAAATTGTCATTTTTATTATATTAGCTCGGCCTAACCATGAGCAACTGATATTTCTCCATTTATTTAGATCTGATTTTATTCGCGTGAAAAGTGTTTCATAGTTATGTTCATATAGGCCCTGGGTTTGTCTTGGCAAATAGACTCCCAAATATTTTATAGTGCCTTCAGTAACTTTGAATGGAATTTCTCTTTCTGTCTCTTGCTGTTGGGCTTTGTCAGTAATGTATAGGAATGCTGAGGATTTATGTGGGTTTATTTTATATCCTGCAACTTTGCTAAAGTTGTTTATTATTTCAGTAGTTTTTTACTTGATTCTCTAGGATTCTCTAGATAAATCATCATATCATCTGCAAAAAGTGATAATTTAGTTTCTTCTTTTCCTATTCTAATTCCTTCAATTTCTTTTTCTTCTCTTATTGCTACAGCTAATGTTTCTAGTACCAAATTGAATAATAGGGGTGATAATGGACATCCTTGTTTCACCCCTGATCTTATTGGGAAGGCATCTAGTTTATCCCCATTACAAATAATGCTTGTCGATGGTTTTAGGTAGATGCTATTTATAATTTTGAGGAAGGTTCCACTTATTCCTATGCTTTCTAGTTTTTTTTAATAGGAATGGGTGTTGTACTTTGTCAAAGGCTTTTTCTGCATCTATTGAGATGATCATATGGTTTCTGCTAGTTTTGTTGTTGATATGGTCAATTATGCTAATAGTTTTCCTAATATTGAACCAGGCTTGCATTCCTGGAATAAATCCTACCTGGTCATAGTATATTATTCTTGTAATGAGTTGCTGCAATCTCTTTGCTAATATTTTATTTAAAATTTTTGCATCAATATTCATTAGAGAAATTGGTCTATAATTTTCTCTCTCTGTTTTAACTCTACCTGGTTTGGATATTAGTACCATATTTGTGTCATAAAAAGAATTTGGTAGGACTCCTTCTTCCCCTATTTTCCCAAATAGTCTGCAAAGTATTGGAATTAGTTGTTCTTTAAATGTTTGATAGAATTCACATGTAAAATCATCTGGACCTGGAGATTTTTTCCTAGGGAGTTCGTTGATGTCATGCTCAATTTCTTTTTCTGATATGGGGTCATTAAGAAATTTCACTTCCTTCTCTGTTAGTCTGGGCAGTTTATGTTTTTGTAGATATTCATCCATATCTCTAGGTTGTCAAATTTATGGGCATACAGTTGGGCAAAATAATTCCTAATTATTGTTTTGATTTCCTCTTCATTAGAGGTGACCTCACCCTTTTCATTTTTGATACTGGTAATTTGATTTTCTTCTTTCTTTTTTTTAATCAAATTGGCCAAAGGTTTATCAATTTTATTGGTTTTTTCATAAAACCAGCTCTTTGTTTTATTTATTAATTCAATAGTTTTCTTGGTTTCAAATTTATTAATCTCTCCTTTGATTTTCAGTATTTCTAATTTGGTATTTAATTGGGGGTTTTCAATTTGCTCTTTTTCTAGCTTTTCCAGCTGTATGCCCAGATCATTGATCTCCTCTTTCCCTATTTTATTCATGTAGGCATTTAGAGATATAAAACATCCCCTAAGAACTGCTTTTGCTGCATCCCATAAGTTTTGGTATGTTGTTTCATTGTTGTCATTCTCTTGAATGAAATTATTGTTTCTCTGATTTGTTCTTTGGCCCACTCATTCTTTCGAATTAAATTATTTAGTTTCCAATTATTTTTTAGCTTATTTTTCCATGGTACTTTATTAAAAATGATTCTTATTGCATCATGATCTGAAAAGGATGCATTGACTACTTCTGTTTTTCTTTTTTTTTATTTTTTAATAAATTTCTTTATTTATTTTTAGTTTACCACGCACGGTTCTACATAGCTTTGAGTTCCAGTTTTTCTCCCCTCCCTCCCCCCTCCCTCCCCAAGATGGCATGAAGTCTCATATAACTGTCATGTATAACTTCGCATTGAATTAATTTATGCACTAGTCAAGTCGTGGAAAAGAATTTTGACCAATGGAATGAATCATGAGAAAGAAGAAACAGAACCAAAAAAAAAAAAACCCCCAAAAACAAAAACAAAAGAGAAGCAGAAAAGGCGAGCATGTAGTGTGCCTCAGTCTGTATTCAAACTTCGCAGTTCTTTGTCTCGATGAAGATAGCATTCTCCATCGTGAGTCCCCAGGAGTTGTCCTTGCCCCTTAGGTTGCTGAGAAAAGCGCAGTATGTCAGGGTTGGTCCTCACGGAATCCATATATCTGTGGCTGTGCACAACGTTCTCCTGGCTCTGCTCCGCTCACTCAGCATTATGCCGTGTAGGTTTTTCCAGGTTGTTATGAAGTCTGCATCTTCCCCATTTCTTATGGGACAATAGTATTCCATTACCTTCATGTACCACAGTTTGTTCAGCCATTCCCCAATTGATGGGCATCCCTTTGATTTCCAATTCTTGGCTACCACAAAGAGAGCTGCTATAAATATTCTTGTACATATGGGTCCTTTTCCCGCTTGAGTGATTTCTTTGGGATACAACCCTAGAAGTGGTATTGCTGGGTCAAAGGGTATGAACATTTCTATAGCCTTTTGGGCATAGTTCCAAAACGCCCTCCAAAATGGCTGGATCAGCTCACAACTCCACCAGCAATGCAACAATGTTCCAATTTCCCCACATCCTTTCCAGCATTTATCATTCTCCTGATTTGTTATTTTAGCCAATCTGATAGGAGAGACCCAGAGCACTTTTCCATATGCCTGTAGATAGCTTTAATTTCTTCCTCTGAAAACTGCCTGTTCATATCCTTTGACCATTTCTCAATTGGGGAATGGCTTGTATTCCTATATATTTGGCTCAGCTCCCTGTATAATTTAGAGATGAGACCTTTATCAGAGATACTAGTTGCAAAAATTTTCTCCCAATTTTCTGCTTCCCTCCTAATTCTTGTTGCATTGGCTTTTTTTGTACAAAAACATTTCAATTTGACATAATCAAAATTATCCATTTTGCATTTTGTAATGCTCTCTATCTCTTGTTGGGTCATGAATTCTTTACTTTTCCACAAATCTGATAAGTGAACTCTTCCTTGCTTTCCCAAATTACTTAGAGTATCAGCTTTTACTCCTAAATCATGAACCCATTTTGACTTTATTTTGGTATATGGTGTAA
This sequence comes from Trichosurus vulpecula, assembly GCF_011100635.1. Classification (NCBI taxonomy): domain Eukaryota; kingdom Metazoa; phylum Chordata; class Mammalia; order Diprotodontia; family Phalangeridae; genus Trichosurus; species Trichosurus vulpecula. The sequence goes on from NC_050578.1 coordinate 66,705,686, forward strand.
GATATTGGTCTATGCCCAGTTTCTGTCCTACCATTTTCCAATTTTCCCAACAGTTTTTGTGAAATAGTGAATTATTAGCCCAGAAACTGGCCTCTTTGGGTTTATCAAAGAGTAGATTGCTAAACTTGTTGATTTCACCTATTTGTGTACCTATCCTATTAGTACCATATTTGTGTCATAATAAGAATTTGGTAGGACTCCTTCTTCACCTATTTTCCCAAATAGTCTACAAAGTATTGGAATTAGTTGTTCTTTAAATGTTTGATAGAATTCACATGTAATTCTTGTAATGGGTTGCTGCAATCTCTTTGCTAATATTTTATTTAAAATTTTTGCATCAATATTCATTAGAGAAATTGGTCTATAATTTTCTTTCTCTGTTTTAACTCTACCTGGTTTGGGTATTAGTACCATATTTGTGTCATAAAAAGAATTTGGTAGGACTCCTTCTTTACCTATTTTCCCAAATACTCTACAAAGTATTGGAATTAGTTGTTCTTTAAATGTTTGATAGAATTCACATGTAAAACCATCTGGCCCTGGAGATTTTTTCCTAGGGAGTTCGTTGATGGCCTGCTCAATTTCTTTTTCTGATATGGTGTCATTAAGAAATTTCACTTCCTTCTCTGTTAGTCTGGGCAGTTTATGTTTTTGTAGATATTCATCCATATCTCTAAGGTTGTCAAATTTATTTGCATACAGTTGGGCAAAATAATTCCTAATTATTGTTTTGATTTCCTCTTCATTAGAGGTGACCTCACCCTTTTCATTTTTTATACCGGTAATTTGATTTTCTTCTTTCTTTTTTTTAATCAAATTGGCCAAAGGTTTATCAATTTTATTGGTTTTTTCATAAAACCAGCTCTTTGTTTTATTTATTACTTCAATAGTTTTCTTGGTTTCAATTTTATTAATCTCTCCTTTGATTTTCAGTATTTCTAATTTGGTATTTAATTGGGGGTTTTCAATTTGCTTCTGCTTTTCTGCACTGGATTGTGAGGTTTTTACGCCCTAGTACATGGTCAATTTTTGAGTATGTGCCATGTACTTTTGAGAAGAAAGTATATTCCTTTTTATCCCCATTCAGTTTTCTCCAGGGGTCTATCATATGTGCCTTTTCTAAAATTCTGTTTACCTCCTTAACTTTTTTTCTTATTTATTTTGAGGATAGATTTATCAAGTTCAGAAAGGGGGAGGTTGAGGTCTCCCAATATTATAGTTTTGCTGTCTATTTCTTCCTGTAACTCCCTTAACCTCTCCTCTAAGAATTTGTATGCCTTACCACTTGGTGCATATATGTTAAGCAATGATATTGCTTCATTGTTTATGGTGCCTTTTAGCAGGATATAATGTCCTTCCTTATCTCTTTTAATTAGATCTATCTTTACTTTTGCTTTGTCTGAGATTAGGATTGCTACACCTGCTTTTTTTACTTTAGCTGAGGCACAATATATTTTACTCCAGCCTTTTACCTTAACCCTATGTGTATCCCCCTGTTTCAGATGCGTTTCTTGTAAACAGCATATTGTAGGATTATGGTTTTTAATCCATTCTGCTATCTGCTTCTGTTTTGTGAGAATGTTCATCCCCTGCACGTTCAGGGTTATGATTTCTATCTGTGTCTTTTTTTCCATCCTAATTCCCCCTGTTTATGCTTTTATTTCTCCCTTTCCCCTTCTCCTCCCCAACAAAGTTTTGCTTTTGACCGCCGCTTTCCTCAGTTAACCCTCCCTCTTTATTCCTCTCCCTTATCTTACCATTACCCACTTGCTACTTCTCCTCTCCCTTCTGACCACCTCCCTCCCTTTTTCCCCCCTTACCCTCCCACTTCCCGTAGGACAAGTTAGATTTCTAAACTTATCAGAGTATGTTATTCCCTTCTTGAACTAGATCAGATGACAGTAAAGCTCAAATACTGCTCTTCTCCCTCCCATCTTTCCCTCTATTATAATATGTTTTTGTGCCACTTCATTTGGTGTAATTTACCCTTTTCTACTACCTCCTTACCACTTCCCTCATAGCCCTCCCTTTATATCTCTTATTTATATTTTATATCTTTACATCAGTTAATTTATACAGGCATTCACGACCTATGTATATCCCTTTCATTTCTCATAATAGTTGTACCATTCACAAGAATGACTTATATATGTATATATATATATATATATATATATATATATATATATATATATATATATATACATATATACACACACACACACACACACACATATATATATATATATATACACATATATATATATATACATAAAAAACATACATAAGATGATATAATCCCACATAAAGATGTAAACAACCTGCCCTTATTAGTTAATTAGGTTTGTGGGGTTTTTCCCCCTGGTTACCTTTTTATGTCTCTCTTGAGTTTTGTATTTGGAGATCAAATTTTCCATTGAGTTCTGGCCTTTTCATCAGGAAGGTCTAGAATTCCCTTCTTTCATTGAATGTCCATCACCTTGCCTGGAAAATTATGCTTAGTTTTGCTGGGTAGTTGATCCTTGGTTGTAGTCCCAGCTCCTTTGCCCTTTGGAATATCATATTCCAATTTCTCCTGTCTTTTAATGTGGAAGCTGAGAGATCCTTCGTGATCCTGACTGTAGTTCCACGATATTTGAATTTTTTCTTTTTGGCTGCTTGCAGTATTTTCTCCTTGAGTTTATAGCTCTGAAATTTGGCTATAATATTTCTTGGTGTTTTCAGTTTGGGATCTCTATCAGGGGTTGATCGGTGAATTCTTTCAATGACTATTTTGCCCTCTGGTTCTAGGACCTCTGGGCAGTTGTCTTTGATAATTTCTTCGAAGATACTGTCAAGGCTCTTTTTTTCACTGTAGATTTCCGGTAGACCAATAACTCTCAAATTGTCTCTCCTGGATCTATTTTCCAGGTCAGTTGTTTTGCCAATCAGATATTTCACATTTTTTTCTATTTTTTCATTCTTTACGTTTTGTTTTATTACTTCTTGGTGCCTCATAGATTCATTAGCTTCCACTTGCTCAAGTCTAATTTTTAATGAGTTAGTGTTTACATTTTGCTTTTGAGTCTCCTTTTCCAATTGGTTGATTTTGCCTCTCAGGGTGTCCTTTTCTCTCTCTAGATTCTGAATCTCCATAGCCATTTTGCCAATCTTATTCTTTAGGGACTTGATTTCATCAGTGAATTTTTTTTTTCCATTTTTTCCATATTTTCTTTTAGCTCCCTAATTTGGTTTTTAAAATCCTCCTTTAGCTCTTCCAGCAGTGTTTTTTGGACTGGAGACCAGTTCATATTAGCTTTTGAGGTATCTGATGTATCTACAATGTCATTGCTACCCTCTTCTATGTTGATATTTTGATCCTGCCTGTCTCCATAAACAGAATCTATTATCCTTGGTTTTTTTGTGTTCTTCTTCATGTTGGTTTGCCTTTTGCTGGCTTTACAATGAATTTCTATCTGTGGGTCTCAGGGCTTTCTGTCCCAGCTTTCTTATTCTGGGGGTTGTGAGTCTAGAATTATAACCTTCAGTTTCCTGAGGTGTGGGGGAGGGGTCTGGCTCCCTGGCATCTCACTCCCTGTGGGTGCTCTCCAGCACTTGCTTTTCAGCAATGGTCTCAGCTGTTTGTTGTTTGAGCTGATGTCTGGCACTTCCCCTGGGGGAGCAAGGTTACGTCTGGGCTCCTGGTGTTGACCCCTGCCGACTCTGCCCCTCTGGGACTAATGAACTTCTGCTATTTAACCACTGAAGCCCCACTAGTTTCTGCTCAGTTCCAGCGTTCTTTTTTTTTTCCCCTGAGGGATTCTCTGGGTGGGGATGGGATGGATTAGAGCTGTTTACCTGGACATTAAGAACTCCTGGAAGTTCAAGAAGTCGCGTTTAATACGTTTGGGCTGCAAACTTCTGGAGACGGTGTTTCATGGGTGGTGTTGCGCTGCCTCTCGTCGCTTCCACAGACTGCCGTCCTGTGTTGGGAGTCCTGGGGATCTCCACCGGTTTCGGTCGCCCAGCTTTCTCCCAGCCCATCTCCCACGTGGATTTCCCAGCCAGCCGCTTCCGTTTTGGTGTGGAGCAGCTCTGCACTGAGCAGTCTCTGAGCCTACAGGTTCATGCCTCCAGCCTTTCAGACTCTCCCAGCTTGGAAATTTGCCGCACGCAGACTGCTCGCGGTTTCTGACTCTCTCAAATCTGCTCAAATTCACTTTTTTATAGGAATCTGACAGACCTTGTGAGAGGGCTCCGGTAAGACGCTGCCTTCACATGGCCATCTATCTTATCTTCTCTTATTGCTACAAGTAACAATTCTAGTACCAAATTGAGTAGTAGGGGTAATAATGGACATCCTTGTTTCACCCCTGATCTTATTGGGAATGCATCTAGCTTATCCCCATTACAAATAATGCTGGTTGATTGTTTTAGGTAGATGCTATTTATAATTTTAACAAAGGCTCCATTTTTTCCTATGCTTTTTAGTGTTTTTTTTTAAAATAGTAATGGGCACTATATTTTGTCAAAGGCTTTTTCTGCATCTATTGAGATGATCATGTGGTTTATGCTAGTTTTGTTGTTGATATGATCAATTATGGTGATAGTTTTCTTGATATTGTACCAGTCTCACATTCCTGGAATAAATCCTACCTGGTCACAGTGTATTATTCTCATGATAAGTTGCTGCAATCTTTTTTGAAATATTTTATTTAAAATTTTTGCAACAATATTCATTAGGGAAATTGGTCTATAATTTTCTTTCTCTGTTTTGACTCTTCCTGGTTTTTGTATTAGTACCACATTTGTGTCATAAAAAGCATTTGCTAGGACTCCTTTTTCACCTGTTTTCCCCAAATTGTCTTTTTCTGAGATGGGGTTATTTAGGAATTTTACTTCCTCTATTTTTAAGGTGTTATTTTCTGCAGTATTTTTGGGTCTCCTTTAGCAAATCATCAACTTGTTTTTTTATGATTTTCTTGCATCACTCTCATTTCTCTTCCCAATTTTTCCTCTACTTCTCTTACTTGCTTTTCCAAATTCTTCTTCACCTCTTCCATGGCCTGAGACCAATTTATATTTTTCTTGGAGGCTTTTGATGTAGGCTCTTTGACTTTATTGACTTCTTCTGGCTGTATGTTTTGATCTTCTTTGTCACCAAAACAAAAAAATTCTAAGGTCTGAGTCTCACTTGACCCTTGAGTTTTTGTCAGGGTATGACTGCTTGTGGAGTAAAGAGTGCTTTGTCCAAAGCTTTAGGGGCCTTGTGCTGTTGTTTTCAGAACTACTTCTACACAGCAAGCTCTGCCACAGCAGTGCTCCTCCTCCCCCTAGAACCACCAACCAGGATGGCAACCGAGATCCAAGGAGGCTCTGCACTCCCACTCTGATCTGCCCACTTAATTTCTCCCACTGGGTGGCCCTGGGGCCAGAAGCAACCACAGCTGGAGCTCTGGAAGCAGCCACAGAGCTACTCCACCTCTGGTGACCCTGGGATTGTGGCCAACCACACACTCCTCTCACTCTGATCTAGCAGTTTTTCCACTAACTTGCTCTGTTGTCTTTTGGCATTTGTAGATTGAGAAGTGTGGTAACTGCCACAGCTCAATGATTCATGGCACTATGGCCTGTTCTATCCAGCTCCTGGTCTGGTTGGTCCTGGAGCGGCCCACACTGTGCTGTGTTCCACTCAGCTCCCAACTCCATGTGATAGACCCTTCCCAGCAACCATCCAGGCTGTCCTGGGCTGGAGCCCTGCTTCCCTCTGCTCTTTTGTGGGTTCTGCAGCTCTAGAATTTGTTCAGAGCCATTTTTACAGGTGTTTGGAGGTATCTGGGGGAAGAGCTTAAGCAAGTCCCTGCTTTCCAGCTGCCTTCTTGGCTCCATCACCTAGAATTGTGTTTTTAAAATCATAAAATAAAATAGATAGTATTTGAAAGGAAATCAATTATACTGAATATAGTGATATATATATATACATATATATATATACATATCACGTTCTATATATCATATATATCACACTTACTATGCACACATACATACATATGTATAGATACATATATACACACATATATATTATATATGTATTTGTGTATACACACATATGTGTGTATATACATATTTACATATACATACACACACACATACACACACAAGTTCCTAGAGCTCCCAATAAGAACTCCTGTTTTAAAATGCCCATTGTAGCTGTTCCTTTCCATTCCCACACTTGGCCTGGCTTTCATCACCCTAGGAACGTATTACTACAACAGCTTCCTGGCTGGTGTCCCAGCTTCCAGGCTGCTTTGCATGCCAATGTATTCTCCACATCATTATCACTTTAGTATTTCTAAGGCACAGCTCTGATCATATTCTTCTATTGTCCAGATATCTTCAATGGCTCCCAATTGACTAAAAACTGAATTCAAATCTTCATATCCTGGTATTTAGGGTCTTCCACAATTTGGACCCACCCTATCTTTCCAACAGAGGAAAAGCCAGGCTCATCTTTCATATCCTAAGAATTTACCATACTCACTATGTCATCCAAAACTTTGCTAGGAAATACCTTAGTCACCACATTGCCTTTTTTCTATCTATCAATATACAACTCTTACTTCAGGACTCAGTATATGTCCTAATTTATTCCCAAGGTCTTCTCCATTACTCTATCCACAAATCAATGTTCTATCCTTTCTACAAAAACAGATAACAGCATTAACAATACAGTATTTAATGTAGTATTTTAAGATTTGCAAAAACTTTATAAGTATTGTCTAATTTTATCCTCACAACAGCCATGAGATGTAGGCATTATTTTTATCACTCCTACTTTACAGTAGAAGAAACTGAGGTAGACAGAGGTTAAGTTTTTTACTTATGGTAGCATAGCTAGGATCTGAGGCCATATTTCAAGTCAGGCCTATCTTATTCCAGGCTCAGCACTCTATCTATCTGCCTCTACCTAGACAACTCATTTGAATATTCAAATGAGATGTCCAACTCATTTTACTTTTCTTTCTTCAACTGCTACTTATTTTTTTTTTCTGTTTTATATTGTTTTTTTTCTATGTTGAGTCCTTTAAAATGTAATCCCTTGAGCATCCTTCACTACATTTTATTCCCTTGAACATTTGGATTTAGTACCATGTTCAGTTAATAATACCTTGTTGAATTTATAATGTGCAGAACACACAGTCTATATTGTTTTTCTATCCTGAGGCAGTTAGGTGGTGTAGTAGATAGAGCATTGGATATGGAATTAAGAAGTAAGTTTGGATCTTGCCTCAGATACTTCCTGGCTGTGTACATATATACACATACATCATTATTTAAATAATTCTTCTATATTATATACATACAGACACACATTTGTGTTTATATATATATATGTATAGTAAGTGTGCATATGTATATATGTGCATATACACATATGTGTGTATGTGTGTATAATGCCATATAGTTCTTCTACCAATAAGTGCAAATGTGAATTATTTATAAACAATTACGGTACTTAGCATACCAGAGGGGATCTTTCTTTCTTTTAAGAGTGAATTAAATGTAAAACAAGCCTGAGGACTTTAACATGAACTTTTCTAATTGTTCCAAGTTTAATTCCCATGAGGAATTGGCTAGTGAATCTAGGCAACATGGAGTACTAGATAGAACACTGGACTTAGCGGCAGTAAGGTTCAAATTCTAATCATGCTTTGGCTACTTACTAGCAACATGATCCTGTGTAAGTCACTAAATTTCTAAGTGCCTTGGTTACCTCATCACTAAAGTAGGGTTAGATTTAATGGCTGTTGAAGTCTATTCTAGCCCTGAAGGTATGATCCTGTGATCTTTCAACTCAAAGACTTTATGATTCAACTATTCATTTATTTTCAAATGGATTTTTTAGTCTAGCAAAGTTCAGTTTTTCCATAGTGTTGAAATCAAACTATCAGCAAATAAAATTGACTTTAAAATGAAATCTTGTATATTGTTAAAAGTTGGGCTTTCCCTTGGTCTTGGAAACTAAATCACAGATTTTCTGGATGAGGTTAGATAGGGAATTTGACAGGAAAGTATACCCCATGAAAACAATCCATGCTAAATCGTGTCTTTATTAGAGGTTTTTCAATTACTCTCTAAAAACAAAGAACAAACATTCTGCCTGTATATTATGACATATTTTAATGACTGTTTCTCTTGCTAAGAAAACCCAAGCAAAAGTGGAAACATTTGGAAGGAATTGATGAATGGGAATAAGTTATCAATGGAAAAGCATCTCCAATTGGTCTGTCTCTTGGAGGACGAGATCTGGAGTGATCAGGGAGTGCAACACTCTGGAAATCAGAGAAGAAAAGATACCTAGAGTTTAGAGTTTCATGGAGGGATAGGTTATATGGAGTAGTGGGGGGGGGAAGGAAAGGGAATAAGCATTAATAAATTAATAAAAATGCCTACTATGTGCCAGGTATTACATAACATTTTCATAAATATTATCTCATTTGATCCTCGTAAAAGCCTTCCTGTAAGGCAGGTGCTGGTACTATCCCAGTTTTACATTTGGAGAATCTGAGGCAAACAGAGTTTACATGGCTTGCCCAGAGTCACATAGCTACTAAATGTCTGACGGCAGATTTGAATTTAGGTCATCCTGACTTCAGGCCCATTTCTCTATTCACTGCTTCTCCTGGTACCTCAATCATGTGGGGCTGGCTTTAGTAGCATCAGACTGCATAACTGAACACTAAACACATGAAGAAATTTAAATATTGAGCTCACATGTCTGAAATCATGAAGTTATCATGTAATAGGTAAATTGGCTAAAGGTTGGAAAGCATTAATGATCAGAAAAGATTTCAACTGGCAATTTAAATATGTAGTCTATTTTTACCTGAATTCTTCCACCTAAAAATAGTTGAATCTCTAACTCTCTTCTCCCTCTTGAATAATCTTTAGTGGAGACAGTACATATATCTTGACCACACAGGGGTCTGGTGAGGGCTGCTGAGTTAATGAACATAAAGTGATTTGAAAGTGAAAAATAGGACAGAAGAGTGTTCTTGGGTTATTTTATTTATTTATTTATTTTTAGCCCACTACATGAGATTACAAGGGTGGACCTTGTCATTTCTACATTTTTTTTTCTTATCACATTAACAAAGAAGCTAAGGAAAAATTGTAAAAAGAGATTTTTTAATGAATAAAATATATAAAAATAAAATGACAAAGTTGAAATATTCAAGTACAAACCAAATTAAAATTTTCATAAAACATTTTTGCATTATATTGTGATAAATGTGGATTGTTGGGATGCTATTCATCAGGGAAAATAGTTTTTTATACAACTGTTATTTCCATATGACCCATATTTTAGTAGATCAATGAGCTCCTTAATGTTATTGGTATTAAAGATCATGACCTGTTCACATCTACCCATCTTGTATCACTCATTGATACCCTTCTATAAATTATCCATAAAAGGGCCACCTTTTATGCATAAAAATGGTCAGTGACAGGTTGGGTCCCTAGAGCATCCTTGGCTGCCTATCCTTTCATCATACTGGAAGTAATCCTGATAGATTGGTCCCCATCCCCACCATCCATGATTGCTCAGGCTTATTGTTCATAAGCTCCTATCAGTGTGTTTTCCCCATTGATTATCAATGGAAATAAATTATCTATCTGAACTTATTTAGTTTTTAGTTAGGGGTACTTACTAAGGTGATATAATTTTTTTTTAAAGATGGAATGAAATATCTCATCCCAAATTCTAGGACACACTCTTACATAAGTAAATACAAAATTCTGAGGGAAACGGGCATTAGCAGAGTGCTAACATGATAAATGTGTAAGTCACTGCTCTTAGAAGCTGGAAGTCCTTTCCTTCTCTTCATAGGGTTGTTTTGAAGTTCTCCTCAGGTATAACATAGTTTTTGCCTGGTACCTTGTGGAGTCCTGAAGCTAACTTTCTTGGTGTGTTTAATTGGTCCAAAGCAAATTCTACCCAGTGTCTACTGATGGCCTTGGAACACTCTAAGGAAACTTATAAGAAGTCAAGAGTTCTTTGACCTATCATAATTAACAAGTCTATCCACTAAGCATGTAGAGAGCAAAAAGATATGGAGCCCTCCTCCCCGTCCAATAATTCCCTTTTGTGGACTTGGGTGAATCTGCTTCCACCTCTGGGCTTGCCAACACTTAAGTGCTTGATGCCAAACAAGCTTTCCTGTTTTATCCAAGACTCAGAGTTTGATTGACACTCTTCAGCTGATACAAATAACATTCCTTTTGGAAAATCATTCCATTTCATCCAAGGACTAGAAACATTTGGCTTCTTACAAATTAATTAAGACATTTTCACAATTAATTAAGGGATTTTCACACCTAGCTTATTTCCTTTTATTGGGTTTTGAGGGGTTTAACAGAGGTGTGGTAACCTGATTGGGATGTAGTGTATCATGTTAGATGTTTTAATTTGGGTGGGGTGATTGATTGAGCCATTGATTTAATTAAGGCAAGAAGAACCAGAATGAGCAGTGTTTAAAAAAAAGTAGAGAGGATGTGGAAATAAATAGCATAAATGGTTTTTCAAGGAGTTCAGCTGAGAAACAGAGATGTGATATATCATGACAACTATCGATGATGGTGGAATCTATTAATGGCATTTTTCCAAGGATGGTGAGATTTGGGCATGTTTGAGGATGGCAAGGAAGAAACTAGTAGGTAGAAAGAAATTGAGGAGTAGAGAGAGGGATGATGATTATTTGGGCAAATGGATGGAGAAGATGGGAGGCAATGGGATCAAAGGTAGATTGGCCATGGTGAGGAGAAGGTCCAGTTCATAGAAAATTAGAGTAAAGTGGGAGATAGTGGGAGAAGATGTCAGTGAGTTTGCATATGTAGAACAGTAAAGAAGAAGGAGCTCAATAAAAAGGCCTTGATTTTCTGAATAATATTAAGGTGGCAATAATGTAGAGTTGCATTGGTTACCTAAAGTGTTCAGATTTGGAAAGGAGGAGAGTAAAGACAAAGTAAGGGAAATATGTTTTCAGTAATGCCACTATGGGGTGGAGAGGTGAGAGATCATGGTGATGATGAAGAATACATATGGGAGTATAGCATGGAATGATAGGTTATTTTTATTGGATAAAGAGTAATTAAAAAACATGGTAAAATTTCCCAGATTGTACCCTTATTTTCAATCTATCCCTCCAATTTGGGGTCAAGATCATTTTTCATTTGCAGTGTCTAAGATGCATGAACTGATGAACAAACTCTAGGTTGGGTGCCTACTGGTTTGAACAATAGACATCTATTATCTCTGCCTTTTCCTGTGTGAAGAGTTAAGCCAAATTTTTAGATCAATCAGAAATCTATTTAGAGGCTTTGTTGTATTACAGGGCTTGCTGCAGTAAGTGCAATCCACAAACAGGAACATCTGACGGATATCTCTATCTATAGGAAATTCCTCTTTGACTTGTACCCTTCCATGAATTTCCTCCATGACATTGGCAATAACTTTTGATAAGTATATATCTCCATATTTTATGTCTTGATATTGATAAAGACTTGATAGAAACAGAGGATCATCAGGCAAAGTTATCTTTGTTGTTACATCTTTCAAGGTATCTTATTTGGTTTTGACCTTATTATTGTCCTTATTAAATGCCATAGTCATATAATCCAATATTCCTTGATTATGTGGAACAGAAAAGTCTTTGCAGAAACAAAATTAATTCATCTAAGATAAAAAGTAAAGCTTCCAAATGGGGAATACTTTTTGTAAAATCAAATATCTATCGGTAGGATTTAGTATGCAATATACGTGATAAGCTGATAGGAATCTATTAGGGCGAAAGCCATTCATTCCCCAATGAATCAAAGCATATTATAATATGTATTATAAGATTATCATATTATAATAAAATAACAACAGCATTTATAAACATTGGAAGTTTACAAGGCAATTTCCAAAACTTATCCTATTTGATCCTCACAAAAGCCCTAGTGGGTCAGTATTATTAAGTGACTTGCCCTGTGTTACAAATCTAGTAAGTGTCTGAGATTGGACTTGAATCAGGTCTTACTGACTCCAGATCAGCATGCTATTCCTCATGCCACCTAGCTATCTATCATATAGGTATTATGTTGATTGGAACAATATCTTGCCATCATAGTTGGGGAAAATTATATTTCATTCTATTTATTTCTGTGCCTGACTTGTGACGATTGCACAATGAAGTTCTTGTGAGATCCCTCAAGGTGAAAGTTACTTTTAAAATTATGTAAACTTATTTTATGTATATCCTTTCTTTAATGTTCCCTACACTTCTACCTGCATCCTTTGCCCCTCCTCTCAGAGAACTTTATTAAAGGAGGAAGAGGAAACAATATTCAGCAACAATTTTTAAAAATCTGATGTTACATGTAAAGTTCCACTTCTCTGGAATCCCACCTTTACAAAGGAATGGGTAGAGGTGGTCTTTTATATCTATTCCTTGGGTGCAAGCTTATTCTTTATAATTTCACTTTTACAGTATTGAATTTATTCTCTACATCTTTTCTTGTCTTTGATCATTTCACTTTGCATTAGTTTATGTAGCTCTTTCAATACTTTTCGGTATTCATCATTGTCATCATTCCTTAGAACACAGTAATATTCCATTACACTCACGGATTGTTAATAGCTTACTCATTCCCCAATCTGCTTTGTTTTCATTTAAATGTTAATGCAAAAAGTGATACTATAAATATTTTGGTGTATATTGGGGGAAAAAATTCCACAGCCTCCCTGTTGTATATGCCTAGGAGTATAATCTCTGCATAAAAGGATGTGGTCATTTTAGTCCTTTTATTTGTAGAATTTCAAATTGCTCATATCAATGCACCAGCAGTACAGTTTCCATCTGTCTTTCCACAACCCCTTCAACATTCACTATTACATCTTTTGCTACCTTTGCCCATTTGTGGGGTGTAAGATGAAACCTTGGAACTATTTTGATTTGCATTTCTCTTATTGATTTGGATCATTCATTCCTATGGCTGTTAACAGTTGGCAATGCTTTTTACTTTATTTTTAATTTATGTAATAAAACAAGCATTTCCATAACATAGCATAATAGAAAAAGATGATTGGACATGAAAAGAACTGTTTGTTCCCACCCTTTGGTAAATTATTGGTTTTTAACCTGATATATTAGTAGCTTCCTATATATCTTAGGCATTAAATCCTTTCCAGTCATATTTGATTTTTTTTTAAAAAGGCTTTCCCCCACATTCAAAAGCTTTGCTTCTTATCCCAGACACATTGATTTTGCTTCAGCAAGTTTTTTTCAATTCTGTGTCATCAAACTTAGCTATGTTGTCTTTTGTAGTTGTCTTTATCCCTTCTTTTGTAAGAATTCATCCCCTATGGATGGCTGTGAAAAGTTGAAGTAGTTACTTTTAGAGAGGGCCTCAATGAAAAGTGAGCCTTGGGCTCTTCTCTGAAGGAACTTGTACAAAGCTAATTATAAGGCACGTTCACAGTCATTCCAACCTGAATCTTTCCTACCTACCTTTTATGTGAAGGGAGAATGATGTGAAGAGAAGCTTTTCCAGGTTATCTGAGGGAAAGAAACTGCAGAAGTGCCTCTGGTATAGATACTGAAGGAAAATGTGCAAACTTGCAACCTACTTTTGTGCACTGGGAACCAGAGACATTTTAGGGATGTGTTATTTAGGTGTATTCGTTTGCACTTTTATTTCCCAAGGGTTGAAAAAAAATGTTCATTCCACATTTCTTTCATCAAAACAGGAAAAAGGTCCCACTAGCATAACTCTGTTTGGGGGTTTATTATTAAGAAGTAATTTTAAAGAGATAAACAATGTTTATCATCTAGGGTGTGAGAATAGGCTTTAATTTCCCTGAATGGTAGAATCAACTAGAAGATAAATCTTGTAATTGTAGCATATCAGGACCAGCCTCTTTCCTTACCCCTTAATCAGTCGGTTGCTGGGCCACCTACATAACCCTCTCTGCAGTCCTCCTGCCTAGATTTCTCTTCTGCTCCTCTGTTTCTTTCTTTTCAATGTGATCAGCTTGCATTTCTCTCGTACTCATCACCTCCAATATTCTCCTAGGAAATTCTTGAGCTCATTCTCTGGCTCTCTTGGTTCTTTCTTTGTTTTTTTCTGTCTTTCTCTTTCTATCACTATGTGTCTCTTTCTATCTCTGTATTTGTTTCTGTGTCTATCTCTACCTCAGTCTCTCATTCTCTACATCTGTCTCTTTCTATTTCTGGCTTTATTGCTGTTTTTCTCCTTTTATTGTTCTGTCTCTCTCTATGTCTTTCTGTCTCTGTCTGTTTGCCTCTCTCTCCTGTTTATTACTATATTCTGGTGCCTTAAGCCCCAGGGTAACTTCTTTGTAGCTATCAACATCTGTGTATGGGGAGGGGATGGGTGGAAGTACAAAGTAGTTCAGGAGATTTAATCTGTTTATGAGGATCCCTCTAGGATTGAAGATTCTAGAGCTAGAAGGGGCCATAGGGGTCACTAGTTCAACCCTCTCATTATTAGGTGAGGAAACTGAGACTCAGGCAATAGATGTTAAGTGACTTGTTCAAGGTCACACAGGTAGTAAGTGGATGAGGCAGGATTTGGATTCAAGTCCTAGATAAATGATTCCATTGGTTCTCTTCAGGTTCTGCTGAAACACATTCTTGAACCCCCAGAGCCAAAATTTACTTAATAGTTGTAGCTTAGCCTCTAGTTTACAATATTCAGCCAGTCTGGTTGGGAGACAGCTGAGCTTCCCAGTCACCACAGCCTCAACTTAAAATCTTAATCCCAACCAAAGGCAAAAATGATGAATATTTTTGAGGCTAGTAAATGCATACTCCCTGAGATTTTTTTTTCTTTCAATCCAGGTCTAAGAAACACTTTTCCTGTATGCTCTGTAGTCCCATAAACTGAATGACAATGTGCCCTGATGAATATGTATTGGTTCTCATTAATAATTCATAGATATCCAATGAATGCTTCTTGACTTCACTTGCCTTTTAAACTCATGGGAAATAATAGAGCTAACAAAGAAAGGAAAAGCTTTAAGACACATTGGGCTTCTGGCTACTGTAAGCTTATCCACATGACAATAAAAAGCCATAGTCGGGAAAAACAAAACAAAACAAAACATGTTTTTGTACACATGTACAGAGATGCAAGATTCTAGCAAAGGTCAAGGTGGTAAATAAAAAGACATCTAAAAATCCTTTTTTGCTAGAAGGGACCTTGAGAATTCTCCCAGCCCAGACTTGTGAAGGGCCCCTTGTCTTCTTGCCTAAGATGAGTAATAATGTTAAGCAAGAAGTGAAGAATACATATTTCACCACTAGCATAGCATATATGTTCCCAGGGATGAGTGATAAGTTTTCAAGTTTATACAGTATAAAAACATTTTTGTATTAATTTAATATTGCTAATCTGTCCCTGACTGGAAGGCCCATAGAAGAATGATGGAATGTTAGAATCTGATTGATTTCCCTACAAAGGAAAGATAAAAAAACTAAAGCTCAGGAATATTAAGATAGTTGCCCAAGGTCACACAGTTAATAGCAGAACACAGTTCTCCAAATGGTCACTCAAGGTTTTTTTTTTTAAAGTAAGTTTTTTGATGCCTTTTTCTACAATCACATTTTCATCAATATACTGTTATGCCTCTTCTACTTGCCCCAGATTGAAAGTTTCCTTTTAATAAAGAAAAAAAAATATTTAAATTATAGAATAGAATATAGTACAAAAGAATAGAACAGTATAGTATAGCATAATTAATGATATGATATAATGTAATACAATATGATATAATACAATACGATATAATATAATATAATATTACATAATAATACATTATAATATTACTAAATATTATATTTAAAAATTAAAACACTCAAAATACCCGATTGAGTGACAATGTCTGACAATGCATTCACCAGGTCACAAGTTCCTGAAGTTAGACCAGCTCACAGTGTCTGGAACTTGACACTTAATAACTGCTTTTTGAGTCATTATTTTGGCACTTGGATCCATTCTAAATGCTCCCAGTCTTTAATAATGTATTCTTGATTTTGGCCAAGAATTGAAGATAACACAATGTAGGAGTGTTTAGCATTGCTCCCAAACCCCTTCAACCTCCCTCCAAACCTTTGCCTTCCTTTAGCATTCTGATCTTTAAGGTGTACATTTCTTGCCTTATCTAATCATTTCCTGTCAGTGTCAGTCAACACATATTTAGTTAAGTCCCCACTATGTATCTCTGAGACAACACATACAAAGGGAGATAGTTTTGCCCTCTAGGGCCTTACTTCTTACTTCTGATTCTAATGTGAACATGTTCAAAGTAAAACTCATTTGTTTCTCACCCCCCCCCAAACCAACCCTCTTGTGAATTTATCTATCGCTGATGGAGATGCCTGCACCCTTCCATTCCTTCATCTTCACAAACTCAGATTTACCTTCAACATCATCGTTCTATCCTCAACCACCCTCACTCTAAATATCCATTCAGCTTCCTGTAATATTCATGGGATAATAGGATCTTCTATACCCATTAATAGGCCTCACAAGGAGCCCATTGGGGGAGGGATTTGCCTGAGGAGGAACTTGCTTAGGGGGAGGCTTGTTTTGTAGGAAGACTTTCACACGTTTTGGTACTAAAGCTAATTAGGCACTCAGTCAAGAGGGTTGTGATACCTTCTGCCTCTGAGCGTATTAGCCAAAAGTGCATCTATACTCTGAGTTGGTATTTTGCTTTGGGAAGGATCTTGTGATTTCCTGGTTGAGACTCTGAGTAGCTGCATGTTCAGACCCCCAACTGCTCAGAGGTAAAAGCTCTCTTGATCCAGTGGTGTATGTAAAGTGTATAGCAATATTGTTTTGATTCAGGCATTCAGAGCTCTGTCTGTTGGTCTGTATGCTAATTTCTCTGCTTGTATTTTCTTTGACTTCAGGTGGCTGACCTTTCCCCTGAACTAGTGAATGTAATTACAGAAGATTGTTGACCCCTTTAAAGTTGCTTTCCTAGACTAGCAGATTAAAGAACCTGTGCTAGCAGGCTATCCTGGATATGCTTGGGTGCTTCCTGTTACACTGCCAGATATTGCTGATTTTACATCCACAGTACCACTGGAACATGTCCCCTTCCCTCCTCTCACATGTATTCTACTACAGTACAAATCCTCCCTCATCATTATTAGCCTCAACTATTGCAATAGCCTCCTTGCCTCATATCCCTTCCTATGCCAGTCCTTCTTCCATACAGCTGACAAAGTAATTTTCCAAATGAGCAAATCTCATCATGGAAATCCCATGCTCAATAAATACCAGTGGCTCCCTATTATCTTTAAGATGCATTATGAACTCCTATATTTGGCATTTATAGCCCTTTATGGCATACTCTCCAACATACCTTTTAAAACTTATGTTACTGTCATTCACAGATTCTGCAGACCACCCAAACTGGCTATCTTACTGTTCCTCATGCATGATACCGGTATTTCATCCTGAATCCCCATAACTTGACTGCGTATACCCTACATACATACCTAGGATTTACTACCTCCTCATCTCTGTCTCTTAGCATCCCTAATTACCTTCCAAGCTAAACTCAAACACCAGTTCCTCCATGAAACCTTTTCTGATCCCCCTGTTGGGTTCCTGTATTAGGAGGGCAGAGTTTATAATCTCAAAGAGGATCATATATGTGTCTGAAAGGTTCGGAACCGCCGGATATAAGAAACTCTCAAAGTAGGAGGCAGAAGAATCAAAGCATATATTTAGGCTCCACAGTAACCAACCCATGAACCAGCATCCCCATTTTGACATATTGATCAAAGCTTCCAGGCCCAATAAGTACACCTTACAAGAGTAACCAGGAGGCTACAGAGAAGCATGATGGTGTAAAACAAAATCATGCTTCCCCCTCTATGGTAAAAAGATTACCCACTGGCCTCAAGTCCTTGTTCAGCTTCCTCCCGTAGGTCAGCTCTGCTACTGGCAGCTGCAACTTCAGCTTCGGCTTCGGCTTCGGCTGTGGCTGTGGCTGTAGCTGTAGCAGCCTCTGGCTCCAACGGAAGCTGTTTTTAACCATCCGGCTTCTGCGGGGGGGGGGGGGGGGGGGGGGGGGGGGGGGGGGGGGGGGGGGGGGGGGGGGGGGAGGTGTAAGGTACGCTGGGGAAAGCACAGGTTCTTTCAATCTGCTTAAGCAAGGGAAGCAAGGTGAAGGGGCCGACAAGCTTACTCCAGTCCAACATACAAACAGCATTCAGTTCAGGGGAAAAAGCCAAATTAGTCAAGGGCACTTGTTGACTAAGTGCTAAGGAGCCCATTTTTGGTTGCCAACACAGTTCGTTTATAGAATCTGAGCTCTTTAAGGAAAAGGACAGTTTCCTTTTTCACTTTGCATCCCCAGGACTTTGCATAGTGTCTGACACATGCATATTGAATTACCGATTAGCTTTGAAAGTAGTGGGCTCCCCCTCACTGGAAATCTTCAGGCAGAAGCTAAATGACCACTAGATAGGAATGTTATAATGTGAATAGTTTTTCAGGTATGATGGCCTACATGGCTTCAGAAATTCAGGAAGTCCTTCTGAAATTTAAAATTCTTTTTTTTCAATTACTTCCTCTCTCTCAGGCTCAGCATCATCATCTGTTAAATAAGGATGAGACAGGGATGTTTTAAGGATCAAATGATATAATGTATATAAAGTGCTTTGCAATCCATAAGGCATATTTTAACTATGTTTCTTTGATGATGAAAAGGATGTCACTGTTGGGTAGAAGAGTTTCTTGCTCAGAGGCTGGTTGGGCTAGCTGACCTCAGAATCTCTTTCCAACATTTAAAGTTCCTGATTCAATCATGTGATTCTTCCTATCCCCCTAGTGGTTCCATGTAGACATTCCCCCCTGTAGATAGCTTTCCTTCCTTCACACTATCTCCCTTAGTGGTCACAACTTCTCCTATGGATGGTAATACCACCCTTATACCAATTCCTCATCATATCTAAAACAGAAGTCATTATCTTCTCCCTCAAAATGTCCCCTTTCTCCAACATCTTTCTATCTTACCCATTCTGCCCATCTAGAGGGACCTTGAGCCCACGTGGCTTTAAAGCTTGGAGTCACCCTCAACTTCTTACTCACTCATATTCCACATATCCAATGAAGTGCCAAATCTTATTATTTCTACCTTCACAACATTTTTCAGATATGTCTCCTTCCCTTCATTCATATAGCCTCCATCCTAGTTCTTACCCTCTCTTGCTCCTATTTGCTCCTTCTGCTGCAAGCCTCTCATCACGCTAATATTTTTTTCTGTTTCCAATCAGCTGACAAAATTATTTTTCCAAAATTTTAGAATTGACCATCTCAACACCCTATTACTTCAGGACAAAATATAACCAGTTTTGTTTTCATTTGAAGCTTATCACAACCTGGCTCTTCTTTGAGTATCATGTTTCTTACCTTCTCAATAGGTGGAGGAGAGAGAGGAGAGAAGGGAAAAATCAAGACTAAAAATATTTCTTTTTCAATACACAAACCTAGCTGCTTTTTCCCCTGCCAATCTTTTATTTTTTATATTTTCCTCTACAATGTGGTTACACTGGCACACTGGTCCTCAGGCAGTACACTCCATTTGCTAGGTCTGCTAAACCTTTCTGCTCATAGTCTTTGCACTGGTTTTTGGAAATTTCTTCTTCTTCTTCTTCTTTCTTTCTTCTTCTTCTTCTTCTTCTTCTTCTTCTTCTTTCTTCTTCTTCTTCTTCTTCTTTCTTCTCCCTTCTTGCTCTTCTCTTCCCTTCTTCTCTTCTTCTCCTTCTTCTTCTTCGTCTTCTTCTTCGTCTTCTTCTGTCTTCTTCTTTCTCTGCTTCTTCTTCTTCTTCTTCTTCTTCTCTTTCCTTCTTCTTTTCTTCTTCTTCTCCTTTCTTCTTCTTCTTCGTCTTCTTTTCTCTTCTTCTTTCTGCTTCTTCTTCTTCTTCCTTTCTTTCTTCCTTCTTCTTCTTCTTTCTTCTTCCTGTCTCTTCCTCCTCCTCTTTTCCTCCTCCTCCTCCTCCTCCTCTCCTCCTACTACTACTCCTACTACTAGAGGTAAGTGTTCATCCTTTATTCTAAAGAGTCAATTAAGGATAGCATATTTAGGAAGAGGAGTTGGCAAACTGAGCAGGGTCCACAAGGAGAATGTGTCCAGGATGGTCAACTGACTGATGTTAGAAACTAAAGAGTTGTGACTTTAGAATAGAGACAGAAATTAGAGGGACATTATAGCTGGTGTAAAATATTAAAGGGCTGCCCCATAGAGGAGAGATGAGACTGATCCTGCTTGAAACTGGATGACAGAAGCAGAAACAATGGGAGTTACAGAAAGGTAGAGTATAGGTTAATGAAATGTTATCTTCCCCATAAAAAGTGATCCTGTCTGTGTTCTAAATGATTTTTACATCTCAGGCTACTGTGTGTATTCAGAAAGTCAAGTCCAAAACATTGATATTTCTTGTTGAAATATTACAATGAACCCATTTCATCAAGATGCAGCTGGGATTCGATCCAAACGAACCAGGGTCAGTCATGGTAGCCAGCAGTTTCTAGGCAATGTATGTATTGCCCTGAATTAGTCACAAGGGGATGTGGAAAATCTAGCCATATTTCATCCTCTAAGACAGAACACTAGCATTTAATTGGAAAGAAGTCCACAGATAGTGAGGGTGGGAAAAGGAATTATTTGGAAGGCAACCTTGTATAAATAAAAAAGGACCACCCTAATTATCAACTCTCTTGTGTTATGCAGAAAGTCAAACATCTGGACATTTGGTGTTGATCAAGCCAAACCACACACACCTACACAGTCTCCCAGGGTATGTGTTCTGCCTATAATAGTATTGGGAAAATAAATGGAAGCTCTATCTCAGGTTTCTGAGTAGCCTGAGGGTTTGGCTATTGGAAACCAGAGTAATTCAGGAAGAAAGAGAACATTTCTCAAATCTATAGACACTGAATAATGGAAACAGTCATATTGTTCTCTACCTGCAGCTTCTACTAAACAAAAAGTCATCATTATTCAGTTTTAAAACATGTTTTCTTTAGTAAGTATTAATAATATTGTGTTAGAAAGCGTTATTATGAACATTCATAGAATCATGGGTTAGGAGCTTAGAGAAGAGACCTTGGAAAACTTCCAAGACCCTCATTTTACAAATAGGAAAACTAAGGCATAGAAAGGAAGTTGCATATATGTATGTACAGGTGTGTACAAACACATCTACATACACATATATGTTTCATTGTCTTATTTGTTATATATGTTATATATGGAACTGATTCAAATCAATAAAAATAAGAGTTTCCCTTAAAATAACAATGATCTAAAGATATGAAGAAGAAGTTCATAAGGAAAGAAATCCAGGCTGTCAATAGTCATATTTAAAAAATTTTCCAATTACTACTAGAGAAATGAAAATTAGAAGAATTCTGTAATTCTACCTCACATTCATCAAAGATGACAAAAAAAAGAAAATGATAAATGTTGGAGGGGCTGTGGGAGAACAGGCATATTCATGCAATGTTGGTGGACATATAAATAAATAAAGCCATTCAGTAAAACCATTTGGAAATATGTGCAAAAAGATTACTAAACAATGCCTGCCCTTTGACCAGCTACTAGACCTATAAACCTCGAATATCAAAGAAATTACAAAAGGTCCTAAATGTACAAAAATATCTGTGGAAACTTTTTAGCAAAAAAATAAAACCTGAAACTAGGGAGAGGTCCATTAATTGGAGAATGACTGAATAAATTGTGTTACATGAGTGTGATGGAGTGCTATTGTGCTGTAGGAAAAGAGGAAATAGATGATTTCAAAGAGACATGGAAAGACTTATTTGAGCTGAATCAGAGTGAGGGAAGCAGAACCAGAATAATTTGTACTCTAACATTAATATTGGGGCAGCTACATTGTGCATTGGATAGAGAGCCAGGTCTGGAGTCAGGAAGACCTGAGTTCTAATCTGGCCTCAGACACTTAGTAGGTGTGTGACCCTGGGCTGTTTGCCTCAATTCTTCATCTATAAAAATGAGCTAGAGAAAGAAATGGCAAACCACTTCAGTATCTTTCCCAAGAAAACTCCATATGGGGTCACAAAGAATGATATACAATTGAAATGACTGTACAACAAACAACATCAATATCGTGAAAAATAATAATTTTGAAGACATATCAACTGAAGAAGAATGATGAGCAGAATGAAAGAAACAATTTATGCAATGCCAACAACACTGTAAAGACAAACAACTTTAAATCTGTAAGAACTATGATCAACAAGTATAAGCAGCATACATGATTCTGGAGGACTTCTGATGAGAGGTGATAAATTTAGGGGGTCAATTTGGAGATATAGCTAAATATATAAATAGGTAGCTATATATGACTATATGTTTATACACGCGCACGCGCGCACACACACACACACACGCACACACACACACACACAGCCAACAAGGGAATTTGTTTTGATCAACTATTCTTTTCTACTTTTTTTCATGAATTGGGAGTTTGGAAGAAAGGATACCAGATTTCTATTATTATTTTATAAATAAAGAGTGGGGCTGCTACAGATGTAAAATGTCTTATGAACTTTCTAATGAGGTCACTATATTGTTAGTTTTACTTTAGTTACCTTATGTTGTTATACAAGACCTTTCATGGAATGTTTGCAATGTAAATACAAAACACCTCAATAGTGTATTGTGTGTATACATATGTACGAATGTATATACACATATATGTATATACACATATATGTGTATGTATATGTATACAAACAAATCTACATTTAAGTGGTCAATTAATAACTTTTTGTCCAGGCATTGGAGTTCTGTTTGTAAACTACTTTTGTGGATGGATTTTCCAAGACCTAAAGTTTTTTTATTGCCTTGAATTCAGATGTAAAATTGGTAAAAAGTGGACATTTAAATCTGACTTGAAGGTTTTTTTCTGTTTTGTTTTGTTTTATCAAATTGAATTGATAAGAAAGTTGGTGGCTATCATGATAGAACACTATCCTTCAATTTCTGTAGGCATGATTCACTGAGAAATGTGAGGGAGAAATGTATGAACATCAATATGTGTAAAGGAGGCAATAATATAAAATTTCAACTCAAAACATGATCCACGTTTTTATCAATACAATGGTGAAGTACAACCTCCTATCCAACCCATAAATAAATCAGTACAACTTTTCTTGGTGTCCACACACTTACTAACATTGATTGTCAATTATTTCTATATTCACTGGAGAGTGAGAAGACATAAGGGGACATGTATCCTATCAATATTTTAATCTCTCCAAGTCTAAGAATGAATGATGTCTAACAACTCATGCTTTCTTGAAAACTGACTGAAAGTAAACATGTTTTCTAATTATGAAAGCAGGATGATTGGGAATTTGAAGAATTATGAGTGGAATTTAAGGTCAATATTTACAATCCAATTTCCTTAATTTGGACCATCATGATGTGACTCCCAACCTACCTTTCAAGAAACTATCTCTAATTCTTCCACCTCACCATCCCATGCTCCTGCCAAAACTAGCCCATACCAACTAGCCAACCAACTAATAAAAATAACTCTGTTATGTACTCTCCATTCCAGCAAAATTGGACTAATCTCCATCCCTTATTCTTGCCCACCTTCTCCTTTCTCTATGCTTTTCTTTATGTTACTGATCGTGCCTATAATAGACTCCCCTCTTCCCATTCCTATCTCTAGAATCACCTCCATTGTATCGAAGCCCAGCTCAAGGGCCCCTTCTTTTTAAAGTCTTTCCAATTCTGTTTCTCTTCCCATACAAAAGTGATCTTTTCCTTCTTAGATTTCTTGAATAATTTAAATTTATCTTTTTGCATTTATAATGAACCCTCTTCTATCTTATTTATTTGTGTTCATTTGCTTATTTGTGCTTTTCTCTCCCTTTCCTTTATAAACTCCTATAGTGCCGATTGTGGAAGCTGTGTGGTATCTGTGTGGTGTCTTTCTTTGTAATGAGTACCTCATATATTGCCTTCATGTACTAAGTTCTTAATATTTACTGAGTTGAATTGCATTGAACAGAATTTTCCCATCTGCAAGTGACTTTTTCCTCCTTTGAATTCACATTGCACCATAATCATACCTCTAATGCTCTTATATTCTATCTTGTACTATAGTTCCTAATTTCATAAAGTATGTATGAAAGATAGTGAGACATCATGGATATAGACCTGGCCTAAAGACTGGAGTTCATATTCTCCCTCTTGCATATATTGGTTGTGTCACTCAATGCAAGGCAGTTCTCTAAAACTATAACTTGAAGAACAGATGCTGATCTGCTTTGGTGGAGAACATTACAAGGGAATTGAATTTATTTTGTTTATATCCACACTACGGACTTGCATATAGTGAAGACTCAATATTGAATGGATGGATAGATGGTTGGATGGATGATAAATAAATGAATAACAAGATAAGATTTCTAAGCTGCATGGAATCAAAACTAAATTTGTGGCCAATAAACAGACATTCTAACTTTGAAAGAATGCATCAGAAGAAAACAAACATTTCTCAAGGAATAATAAGAAATGAAAGGAGGTTTGCAATATGTCAGACACTGTGCTAAGCACTTTACTCATATTACTAACTCTTGATCCTCATCACAAATCTGTGAGATAGATGCTATTATTATTCCCATTTTACAGTTAAGACAACTGAGGCAGAGAGGAGTTTAGTGACTTGCTCTAGGTCACCCAGGTAGTAAAGTGTTTGAGGCTTTATTTGATCTCATGTCTTTCTTACTGTATTCACTGTACCCTAGATTTAATGTTGTGTTACCTTGATGACATGTGGCAGACTTCCATATGATATTTATGTTCTTTTATAATATTTTAGGTAGACAGGAAGGCACATCAAATCATTCAGATCACTAGTATACTGTTTAGGGTACTATTTATCATATCACCTCTATGGTCCAAACAAGAAAATGATTTTAGGTTAAACAACATTATGGAGGGCAGTTAGAAACAGTGTAATAGAAATGAACAGAGGTCAGCCTGATCTACTGTAATAGTAATTAAGATGAGACTTTTTGCTGTTGACCTTTAATGATTCTGGCCTTTGTTCCAATGGGGCAGATAAAGTGGGATGTTTTTGTATATCTCAGCAATGAGACAATTGGGAGTCATTGATTGATTTGTATCTGATGTGATATTGGGGGTGGGGAACTTTTCCACAACCTGCCTGGGTGAGGTCTGGGCCCTCGGGGCCATGAACAGGATATATAAGCACAGAGGTTAGAGTTCTCTCTCAGAGCTCTGTGCCACAGTAGGAGTGGCGTGTGACTCTGGGCCAGCCATTGTATTGAGCTCCCCGGCTGAACACTCAGATGTTGATAACTACGAATTGTATTTGGTCTGTAATTCATTGTGCTGGTTTTGTTTTTCCCCTGAATTAAGTAAATGATATTTGTATGCTGGATTAAAGTAAGATTTTTAACCTTTTAACATTCCTTTCCTTAAATAAAGCAGATCCAAAGGACCTGTGTTTGCAGTGTTCTGCATGCTGGTTGTTGTTGGTTTTACACCCACACAGCAGCTGCTAGCTGGATTGTTGATACATCTACTCTTGTAGGAAACCTAAAATCAGAGTTTGGAACTGTTCTTTGTGATTGTATTGTGGAGCTACAATGTTCTGAACAATATATGGAGTATGCCTCTAAATTAAAATGGGTATAAGAGTAGGGCATTTTTCCTATAGGACAGTAATATGTCCAATGGGAGCTTGAACAAATAGCTCTAGAGAAAAAGCTGCTCCAAGATCCTGTGGGTCCCATGAAACCCCAAGGAGATATGTATCTCACCTGGCCTTAAGAAAGTAGGGCCAAAACATGCATGTTATAGTTTTCTTCATTGAAATCTCAGCTCAAGCATTACCTCCTATGAGATGTCTTACCTAATCAGCTAGTAGCTCCTCTGCCTAGGATTTATCTTGCATGATAGATTAGATAGATAGATAGATAGATAGATAGATATACATACACATATGTGTGTGTGTGTGTGTGTGTGTGTGTGTGTGTGTGATAGAAAAGTCAGTGGAGTATAGTGGATAGATTCAAAGCTAGGAAGTCCTGGATTCAAGTTCCCCTTCTAACACACACCGTTTGTCAAAATCATTTAACTTTACAGGGTACTAATTAACTATCTAAGACAATAAAGTGAAAGAAATATTCTGACACACTGGTAGAGGAAATTTCCTCACCTGGGAGCTCCTTAGACCAATGAAATTGCAGCCCTGATCCCTGGGCAAGTCAAAAAGCACTTATTAAGCACCTATTATGTGCCTGACACTGTGTTAAGCATTAGAGATACAAGGAAAGGCAAAAACAATTCCTGCTCTCAAGGAATGTGAAATCTGCACAAACAGCTATGTACAAACAAATTATATACCAGATAATTGAGATATTCTCACATGAAGAGACACTAATGTTAAGCAGGATCAGGAAAGAGTAGTAGTAGCAGAAGAAAGAGCATTGTTAGAGAAGTAGTAGAAAGTAGTAGAAAGACAGTTTTTAGTTGAGATTTTAAGGAAGCCATGAGGTAGATTTGAGGGAAAAAAGAATTCCAGGTATGAGGGATAGCCAGTGAAAATGCCCAGAGTTAGGGGATGGACTATATTGTATATAGAACAGCAAGGAGGCCAGTGGTATAAGAATAATGGAAAGGTAGCAGAGGTCCAATTTATGAACAGCTTTGAATGACAAACATAGGTTTCTATATTTGGCAGAGGTAACAGGAAGTCATTGGAGCTTACTGAATATGATATGCTTTAGGAAAATTAGTTTGAAAGATGAGTGGAGAATGGATTGGAGTAAGGAAAGACTTGAGGCAGGGGGACCAAACAGCAGGCTATTATAACTCAACTGGCTTAAGGTGATGGGGGTTGGCATGAGGACAATGGCAGAGTAGGAAGTTGGATGGACAAGACTTGAGCTGACAGTATGGATGAGTTGAAGGATGATGCTGCCATTGAGAAGAAATTTAGTAGAAGTTAACTTATTTATTTATTTGTTTCTTTGTTTGTTTATTGTTTTCAACATTAACTTTTATAACATTTTGAGTTCTAAATTTCCCCCCTCCCCTCTCTCTTCCCCAAGATAGCATACAATCTGATAGAGGCTATACATGTACAATCATATTAAACAGATTTCCACATTAGTCATGCTGTGAAAGAAGAACCAGCACAAAAGGGAAAAACTATGAGAAAGGAAGAAAGAGGGCAAATAGTTTGCCTCTATTGGCATTCAGTCTCCATAATTATTTCTGCAGATGTAAATGGCATTTTCCATCATGTGTCTTTTGAAGTTGTTCTAGATCATTGCATTACTGAGAAGAGCTAAGTCTATCAAAGTTGTAATAGTGCAATGTTGATGTTACTTTGTATAATAGTCACCTGGTTCTGCTCACTTCTCTTAGCATCAGTTCATGTAAGTCCTTCTAGGTTTTTCTGAAATCTTTCTGCTCATCCTTTGTTATGGAATAATATTATTCCATCACATTCATATACCACAACTTGTTCAGCCATTGATGGGCATCCCCTCAATTTCCAGTTTTTGGAGATGCTCCATCTTCTACACACATTTACATGATATATTTTATAGCCCTGGATGGAATCTAAGTTCCTTGAGGATAGAGACTATTTCTTTTTTTTAAATTATAAACATTACAATCGTCAGCTTACATAAGCATTTCAATACACAAAGCATAAGAAAGAGGCCAGCAGATTCATTTATTTTCCTTGAATATACAGCTTTGTTACAAAGGCAGGCTTCCATTGGGGAGGGGTGAGGTAGTGGGTACCGTGAGAAATGTCAAGTGAAAAAAAATTCTGCAGAATTGTTTCTTTTGCATCTATGACAGGATGTAGCATATAGCAAGTGCTTCTTAAATGTTTGCTGGAGGATTGATTGACTCAGCTTTTGATGCCATGGTAGCAAATCAGAATCATTTTTAAGGATTAATAAGCAAGAGTGGAATTTGATATAATTAGTTGAGGGAGCCCTGATTGAATTTGCATGCCATCAGATCATTTGCATACTTATAAAGCCAGAAAGCCTGAGAACTGTACTCCCCTGGGCTCCCATTCATTTCAGCCACTGGGAAACTCAGCTCAAGGAAAGTACCTGAGCATGGAACTTTTGATCAGGAAGTCACATGTTGTATTTGTCCTTTGTTTTCAAAGAGGACCACGACATCAGGGAAATGATGACATGACTTACCGTTGACTTTGATTTGAGTGAGGGAGGTCTGTGCAAGGTCATCACCCTCACTATCTCCTGCAGAGTCATCTGGATCCAGTGGCCAGATATTAATCAAGACAACTGGAGATGGCCCAGAATGCAATAGAAGACCCTGGCATTTTTAGGCTAAGGTCTTTTCAGGTTCTTATTTTCAGTGAGGCAACACCCATTCAGTGAATAGGCCTCCTTAAGAAGTGAGTCGAGGGACGGCCATTTTAATTGAAAAAAAAATCAAACTGGAAGGGGAAGATCCTCAGGGTTGCTGACCAAAAGAGAAACAATCACTATTGACATTGGTTCTGAGCAAGGAGGGCCCAAAATGTAGCCATTAAGTGGAGCTTGGAAAAGAAGGAAGGAAGGAAGAAAGAAAGAAAGAACATGAACAAACACAGGAGTTTAGCAAAAAGTAGATTTAAAAGTATTAACAATTGGGAGCCATTTCCAAAGATTTGGAAATGGAAGCCATGTAAGATAAGATGGTTTGCTCTGGGAATGATGCCAGTGATGGCTCCTTCCTATCTCATAACTAAAATGAGGTCTTAGTAGCACATAAAATTTAAAAAAGACTGTTCTTTGGCTGAAATGTACACTGTTTTTGAACCACTTCTGGTTAGTAACAATTGTTTTGCACTTTGTAACACTGTAGAAAGATAAAATAAGCCTAGGACTTTGAGTCAGGAGTCAAGAATATGAACCCAAATTGTTTTACTACTACTCCCTGTGTCTTGTTGGATTACTTAACCTTGCAAGATCTTAGATTTCTCACCTGTGAAGACAAACAAACATGAAGACATTGTCTTTAATGTCACTTAAGTAATGTCACATTCTCCTCTAAATCAAATGATTAGCAGTGAAGAGCAGACTTTTCCAAGTGCTAGTCATTTGTGCACAGCTAATTCTCAGGTGTTCTCTCTGGTCAAAGTCTTATATTCCTGTTCTTATAGTTTATTTTCTCCCAAACTCATGAATGAAATTGTATGACACCTTAATATTACATGAGATTTAAGACCACACCTTTTCCCCATCCCAATCCTATGTCACTCCACCTAGACCCCAAATTCCCAGTGAAGCCAGTTTTTACATGCCAGTGATTCATTGGTGGGAGTTATTCCCAAAGTGGGGAAAAGATCACTGCAGTTCCCCAGCATCCACAAAATACAGGTTCTCAAACTTTTCTGCTCTTTCTAGTAAAGAGTAACTATTACTCCAATTATAGTGGTAATGATAGCATGGGGCAAGAGCAAAATTATAATTATTTGTATCACTATAGTCCTTTTCATCTGAGGGATGCCAAGAAATTTGCTGAATGAATGTGTTTCTCAGAAATCAGATAGTACCAGCAGTTGCTATGACAAGGAAAGATTAATGGAAAGTAGTAGTTGATGATAATAGGGACACACCAAGAATCCCTAATGGCCAGGTTGCTGCCATCTGTTTTCTGTGTGATGGCTTAGCAAAGGAAAACAACCACCACAGTGAGATGTCATTGCCAGTCAGCTTCCTACATATTGGTGGATCGAGGCATTCAGGCACAAGTAAGATATGGTGACACATATACTCCTGCCTGGATTTTCTGGGTGGTTTATCCCTGACCTACATGGAACAGCATGACTCTGCTTCCCCACTTTTCTCCCTTCTTAGAAAAAGGGTCCTTGTTGTGCAAAGAAAAAAGTTTTTGAGGGGCCAAGGAGAAAGCAAGGAATCCAAACAAACCATAAGAATCAAATGGGGGGGGAGGGAGGGAGAGAGAGAGAAGGAGGGAGGGAGGGAGGGGGAGAGAGAGAGAGAGAGAAAGAGAGAGAGAAAGAGAGAGAGAGAGAGAGAGAGAGAGAGAGAGAGAGAGAGAGAGGAGAGAGAGAGAGAGAGAGAGAGGGAGAGAGAGAGAGAGAGAGAGAGGGAGGGAGAGAGGGAGGGAGAGAGTTCTTAGAAAAAAGAGAAGCTTGAAAAGAAAGAGAAGCTTGATAAGAAAATCCAAATACATCTTTGCTTTAGATCTGTCATAATATTTTAATATTTTTCTCTGTGTTGTCAGCAAAATTGGAATGAAAAAGACACACCAGTAACCATCACTAATAACCTAAATCTTCTGTAATATTAAGAAAAATAATCCTGTTAGTTTACACGAGGAATGTTTTAAATTAAATAAAGTTCTTATGGAATGACATCAATATGCTTTCAAAAACCACATACATATAATAATATTTAGCATTTGTATAGCAATTTAAGGATTGCAAAGCACTGCAAATGGTATGTCACTTGATCCTCACAATGTCCCTGTGAGATAGGTGCTCCTCATTATGCCAATTTTATAAGTGCAGAGAAATTGTTATTTTCCCAGGGTCACACAGCTAATAAATGCCTGAGCCCAGATTCCTAATATGTCATCTCCCTAGCTGCCTATATCTATATACATAATATATAGGTACATTTCTACACACATGTACACATGCACATATATGTACATATATGCATAATATACACATGTTTCAAAGAGTATGCCCCATATGCATGATGAGGTTGCTGTCCTTATGAGGCTCAAAAGAAGGCATAATAGACTTTTCCAGTTTCCCCACCATCACTCCACTTCTCCAAGGGAGACTTCTATTTCGGACAGGAGGTTGAGGCTGTAGGCTACCATTCTCCTCTCCTCAGAGAGAGTAGTTACCAGGTTATATGTATATCTATTTGCTCCCTTAAATATTAGTCTATGGGATGGTACTGGGTTTCATCTAGCTTGTGATGGCTTTTTCATTTTAGAGGAAAGGGGGACCCCAAGCTTTACATCTGAAACTTGCCCCCCTTTCCCACCTCATACCAGTTCTATAACAAACACAGATAGACAATAGGATGTAAGCCCATTTATCCAAATCACAGCAACATAGAGATCAGCTAAGGTATATAAAGTAGAACGTATAACAGACATTACAAAATAAAAGATCTCCCCCTTTGGGAGTGAGGTAACAAATCAACCAAAAGAGGGTTCTGGATCTCACCCAAGAGAAAATTCCTCCAACTCTCCAGAGTAGCAAGCTGGGAATAGGGATATAATAGAGACTTCCAGCTTCTCTTCCCAAAGTCTTTTGCTTCAACAACCTGAAGTGACCTCTTCTTCCTTCTTTCTTGAGGCTGGAAGAACTCAGTGCTTGAAGGAAAACTTGAAGCTTGACCTGTTCTCAAGGTGAGGGTGGGCAGAACTAGACAATTGAAGCTCTCTGTCTCTGGCCAACTCCATCCTGTTCCTCATGCACGGTGGGGTCTTCATCTCTGCCAATAAAGAAAGAGTCTCATACTAATGGGCCTTGGGACAGGGGTTACACATACACACACACATGTGTGTGTGTATACATATGTATGTGAATACACATCTGTTTATGCATGCATATTTGTTACCTTACTCCCTATGATCCAAACAGCCTAGACTTCTTCCTGTTTCTCACACAGCTGAAGCTCCTTTTCCCATATCTGGTGTCTACACTGACCATCATTGATGCCTACCTGAATTTTGCCTCTTATAACTCTTTGTTTCCTTCAAACCTCTATTCATATTCCACCTTCTAGATGAAACATTTATTGATTCTTACATTACTATTGTTCTCATGATCCCCAAAATGTGCCTTGTATTTATTTACGTGCCTGTTGTATCCCCTGAGAGAATGTAGCATCCCTGAAGTAAAGGTCTGTTTTGTGTTTGTCTTTATTCCCAACATCAGGCAGAGTGCCTACAAATATTAGAAACTCGGTGAATGCTTGTTCATTAAACTTTTATTACATTGATTTCCTGGTAATTTCCTTTCCATTGAATGATCCTTTGCAACAAAGAAAAATGAGCAACACCAACCAAAAATGAGCATCTTAAAATTGAGGTAACATTCTACTCCTAAAATCTTTCATCTCTCTATCGAGAGAGGTACAAAGAGATTCATACCATTCAGGCCCCCTCAAGTTCTCACCATGATTTCTTCCTAATACTTCTCCCTTGCTGGCTGGGTGGTGCAGTGGATAGAATGCTGCGCCCAGAGTCAGAAAAACTGAAGTTCAGATCTATCCTCAGACACATAGTAACTGTTGGCCTTGGACAAGTTGCTTTAACCTCTGACTTAGTATTCTCAACTGTAAAATGGGGGATATAGTAACAGCACCTTACCCCACACCGTTGTTGTAAGGATAAAATAAGATAATATTTCAAATGTATTTTGCATAGTGCATGAAGTTGGTGATTAAGAAATGCATTTTCTTAACCATTTCACATATGTAAAATTGTATAATTACTAAGTTTTTAGCCAGGTATCTTATTTTCCTTCATTGAAATCCTGAGAAGGAGGGAAAACAGAATTTTTATAACTTTAAGAGTGAGGAAGTTGAATTTCAGTGAGGTTATGTGAATTGCCCAAAGTCACATGAATAAGTAACACACACTGTAATAGTTCCACATTGCCATAGTCATTAGAAAAGACTAAGGTATTTTATAACATTTGCCCTGGAAAGTAGTTTAATTAGTTAACTTCAGGGAATGAGGGAGTGGAAGTATGTTCCAGTTCAGGGGGTAGAGGGAACCTGCAGCCTCGAGGCCACATGTGGCCCTCTAGGTACTCAAGTGCAGCCCTTTGACTGAATCTAAACTTCACAAAAGAAATCCTCTTAATGAAAGTATTTATCCTGTTAGACTTGGACTAGGTCAGAAGGCCATACCCAAGGACCTAGAATGTCACATGTGGCCTCAAGACCACAGGCTCCCCATTCCTGTTCAAATGGATAGAGAATTAGGATTCAAGTCACGTGGCTATCAAATCCTCCATATAACACAGACTAGTTGTATGACCCTACACAAGACATTTAACCTGTAATTGCTCCTGGCAACTCATTAAGACCTTCAGTTACACAACAGGCACTAATATGTGCTGGTAGAGATGCTTTCCTTCCTAGAACTTCCAGGGGAATTACAGATTTGGTTAAGGAAGAAAGGTGGGGAGTGTCACAGTGGGTTAAGGCATATACATAAATGACTACAGTACAGAACACAAATAGAGTGTAAATGTATTTTGAAAATAGGGGGAAATGTATACAGAGGTAAGAGAAAAACTGGTCACTTCGGGATGATAGATTGGGGGTAGTGGGATCAGTGAATGCTGCATGAACAAGGTCCTGTTTTAGCTAGACATTATAAGAGTAAGATTTTAGTAGATGAATCTTGGTAGAGAATCAATCCAAATGTAAGGAATTGTGTAAGGAATATACAGATTCAGATACACATATATTCAGAAAAGCACAACCCACAGAGACATCTTAGGAGCAGCTAGGTAGAGCTGGATAGAGCACTGGGCCTGTAGTCAGGAAGCCTGAGTTCAAACCTGACCTTAGGTTCTTACTAGGCTCTGGGCAAGTCATTTCACCATATTTGCCTCAGTTTCTTTATCTATAAAATGAGCTGGAGAAGGAAATGGCAACCACTCTAGTATCTCTGCCAGTAAAACTCCAACTAGGGTCATGGTGTGTGAGACATGACCTAAATCACTGATCACCAGCAGCAGGGAGATTTGGATACAGCCCAACTTGGCTATGGAATAGAAGTTAGGGGAGAATGAAAGAAGGTGTGACAGGGCTGGAAAGGTAGAATGAAGGAGGAAATGTGGCTTATTAAAGTCGGGCTCTGTTGCTGATCAGAATATTTTGAAGTTATTTTAAAAAGTACATGCCCTTGTTCCCTTACTTTGTGAGCATCAGCCAAATGAACATAAATCTTTAATATTATTTCCCTTGTAAAGTATCTTACTAATGATGACTTATTAAATGAACCCTCAAGGCATGCTAAGCAATTGAAATATCAATGTTTGGGCAGCAGATGCATCTCCAAAATGAATTTAATTTCAAACAGCAACGGGAAAAATGCAGAATAATTGTTTTGGTTTGCTAGAAAGCAATAAACAGAAGCTTTTTTTTTTTCTCTTTTGCTTCAAAATTACTGTGAATCATTAGTAATCGGCATGGATGGCTCCTTCCCCAAGGCCACAATATATCTTGATTATTTTTTATTGCTACTAGTTATAATGAAACAGCATGGGGATCGTTCTTTGGTAAACTTAGTATATTTTGATTCATAAACATGTGCAACCAGGGTTAATTTAGTTGCAGTAAGAGACCTTAAGTAGTCAAATCAAGTCACTTGATAGCCAATTACGGAACAGTGAAAGGGAGATACTATTAGGCTTTCCAAAGTGATAATTCACCACTGTGAATTGAACCTGTGCAAACCACATTTAAGGGGCACCAACAAGCAAAGCTCTAAACCAAGCATGATAGTGCACCAAAACAATGTTATTTTAGTCAATTAGAGAAACCATTGTATTTCTTCTGCTATGGGCTATTTTCACTGTGACAGTTTTAATAGAGGAGAATGTTAGTTCTATGATTTTGAGTTGTGAAATAAATCATAATTACTTTTATCATCAGATAACATCTAATAACCCTTCTTTTATCCATGTAATTGAGCACATTCACACACACACACACACACACACACACACACACACACACACACGCCATAAAGGACTAGAGCAGAGATAGTTCCTACCATTTCCTATTTAAGTTATTTTTATTTTGTTTTTATTTATATTATTTTTAATTTATAAAATATGAAGGAAGATGCTATCTACATCCCCACTTATATTGTAACACAGACAAAAGCAATATCAACAAGTCAGACTCTCTAAAACTAGAAGGAATCTCAAATATTATTCCTTATATCTTACACCTGAGTGGGATTCTTCTATTCAGCATCTCTCTCAAGTGGTCGTCCAGACTCTCCAGGAACAGACACAGTAATGGGGGAATTCTTTCCCCCTCCTTACCAGATACCTCCCTCACCATTCCACTGTTGGACAGTTCTTATTGGTTGGACATTTTTCCTTTCACTTGCCTATGTGCTAATTCACTTGATTCTCCTGATTCTGCTCATTGGGCCAAACAAAATACAAGTCCTCTTGTTCTGGCTTAAGACTTACATGTGCATACAAATATAGAAGGAAGCTTCAGAGTCCCAATTATACAAGTGGTAGTAGAAGTATTCCTAGTGTCACTCTCTTGACTGAAGATACCGTAAGCATGTAAACTAGTTAGGGAACTAAATATCCTGGAACAGAGCAGGGGAGACTTAGCCCAAAGTAACAGTAGGAGTAATGAAGAAGGGAATATTCCTGAAGACATATGAAAAGAATAGTAGAGATTTGTCAGTGGTGGAGAGATTTTTAAAAACAGAGGAAGAGTTAAGTGGAGGAACAAATTCTATGTGAATTTAGGAAAAGATAAAATCTAGAACACAGGTAAAAAGGTTGGTTTTTTCTTGGAGAAAATCAAGGTCAAATGACTAGACCAGGGTCACACAGCTAGCAAGTATCTGGGGTAGGATTTGAACTCAGGTTCCCCTGATTCCAAGGACATTACCCTATCTGCTGGGCCACTTAGCGGCCCTGAAGGTTAGTTCTAGTGAGGAATAGAACTGTCTCTTCTTTTTGAGACTGGAGGTGCAGACAAGAATATCAACAGAAAGAAAGTGGGAAGGTAAATGGTGGGTTTATGCTAGATAGCCTCCACCTTCTCAGCCAAAGATAAGGTGAAGTAATCTGCTAACAGGGAAGGGAGGGGCCAGTACTGAGCGTTTGAAGGAGAAGAAGGTTTAGCACAGCTGATGTGGGGGAATACACAGTAGGGGTGAGAGGTGGGGAGAACAGGGTTGAGGGAAATCGTGGGCAGATTTATTAGGCATTGGGCCTATTTTAAGAGGAATTTTTAACAAGCGAATGCTATGTGGGTGAGTTCTAACAGTATTTAAATTATCCAACATATGAGATAGATATTTCATTTGAGATATTTTACAAGGTCTGGAGTTTCTTAAGGAGAATGATATTTTTGTCTTTTCTCTGCATCCACCTACTAAAAAGTCTGTCCTTTCAAAGAATGAAGAAAGGGATTTGTCCTGCAGAACCTTTGATTTCTGAACGTTGCAAAAGTAAAAGCTACCAGATTTATTTCCTGATTCTTTTCCATACTATGCTATTGGAAATTTGGATTTTCTGTTCAGAAAGCAGCTACTCTCACAACGGAAGGTATTGCCAAGTGTATTCTCATGTGGCAAGAAAGAAAGGTTTTGTCCATTCTGTGAATCAAGGAAGTTAAAATGAACAAATCCTCACAAAACTACAGACATATGGCAGTAAAAAGTGGCCTAACAGTTCTTTAAAATGTTCTATTTTCTGTATATGTACATATATACACACATGCATATGTGTGTATACATACATACATAAATACTCACATATATGTGTGTATCTGTATGTATATGTACATATACGTGTATATTTGTATCTATGTATGTTGTGTGTATGTGTACATATGCATTTTTTCTCTATGAATACAAGTTTGGGTATATCTGTTGGCTAAGGCAGCCTTATCCCCAGCCCTAGCCATGTGCAGGGCTCAAGTGTCTACAAACTCAAACCTAGGAACTAATAGATGTTAGTTTTCTTCACAATTTCTGTTTCTGTGGACAAAACTAAATGAAAAATTAGGGTCATTACCAGGATAATTGGTTTATCCCTCCTCTGTTTTTCCCAAGCCCTAAAATGAAGATATTTGTTCACTCATCAGTGTTTTAAGTGAAATATGATCTGGCTCAACTTTTCTATATGGTTACCTTAATCTCCCACTTGGATTTGAATAACTATTCGTCAGAATAGACTTTGATGATGGCTGGCACATACTCATGTGCAGATGAATATTGGTGCATTCTTTGTTAAGTCTGACCATGGATACCCCTAATATCTACAGAAAACTCACAACTTTTGACCCTGTATTGAATATACAATAATATATACTTTCCTAAGAGTGAGACTACCCATGCAAAGCCCTCTCAGCAAATTAATGTGCTAATTTCTGAGGGTGTTCATTCCCTTCATTTACTTCTACATCACTCTTCCACCATTGAAAGATTAGTGTTTACAAGGTAGCTCTCGCTTTACTGTGCCAGACTACCCCTCCATCCTTATTACTTAATATTCTTGTTGTTAAGTTGTTTTCAGCCATGTCTGACTCTTCATGACCCCATTTGGAGTTTTCTTGGCAAAGATACTGGAGTGGTTTGCCTTTCCTTCTTCACCTCATTTTATAGATGAGAAAACTGAGACAAACAAGGTAAAGTGACTTTCCCAGGGTCACACAGCTAGTAAATGTCTGAAGCCAGACAATTCAAGTTTTCCTCTAGTCTCACCACATCCTGGTCATTGTTTAGACCCTGATGGCTCAGAGTGAATGTAAATAGCAACTGAGAATCTTCCCTTCCCAGATTTACTTTTTTTTATTTTTTTGACTTGGTAAAAGAGGCCATTCTTTACCTCATTTCATATCTATCCTTAATCACTGATTGGGAATTCCTTCAGTCAGACTGAGACCTGGGAAAGACCTTAGGTTAAAATGGCCAATGTCTCCCTCTGCATCCAGGGCCATCTCTAGTCATCCTGATCTATATCTTTCCACCAGGCCCAGATGGCTCCAGAGGAAAGAATGAGGATGGTGACTTTGCACAGTCTCCCTAAATTAAATCCAGTTCATATACAAGTCATGGCATCACCTTCCTGATGTCATGGTCCTCTTCGAGAAGGAAGGACAACGATTATCCGCTGTGGCACCTAGTCACCTCTAATAGGAAGGACACTTAACAATAAAATAAGGTTCCAGAGGACATAATGGAAGGGGGTTGGAAGAGTAGAATAGGGATAGAAGAAAGGTAGTGTCTAAGGTGGGATGTGAACTCAGGAAGGACTCTAGGCATGATGTTCTATCCAAAACACCACCTACCTGTCCCATTATGAGCAATGAAACCCTACCAATTGAACCATGATTAATAGTTGATTTTAATTAGTTAGCCAGTCAAATATAACAATAGAATATTTACTACTGATGTACTATAGTAACTATGGCATGGAAGAAAATGCCAACCTCTCCAAAAGTCTGTGTAGCAATGCATATGGACCCCTGGAGGAGGGTGGCTCAAACTTAGAAAGTACATGTAGTAAAAGGGGAATAGAGCTCTGAGAGTGTTTTTGTTAAAGTCTTCAAGATGTTCCCCTGAAGTGTGTTGTAGCATCTCTCATGGGCTCTTTGTAGAACCTTGAATCTGTGTCCAGTCTGTCCTTGGTCCCCTGTGTTCATCTTTTTGCTTGTTGGCACTATGTTGGAGACACTGCTGGGCACAATACCTATTCTGATAACTGAGAACGGAATTTGGTTTTCTGGACCAGAGTTTATAAGATAAGAGTAATGTACTCTTTTCTAGGGACTTAATGAAGACCAATAACTATGCATTTTCCTAGAGTCTTAAAAACATGTTTAAGAATGTTCTAAACAGAAAAGGGAGGAGAATACAGAAAACTTCCCACATATATCTTCTAAAAGAGATACCGTAGAATAGTGAAAGATAGATAATAGTAGATGAAATTCATAGGAGGCAAAATACATGAGAGGAAACAATTAAACCCATGCTATAGCTTTAGATGTTTATGGATAAGTATAGAAAGTAGGGAAAATAAACAAGAGAGCCTAATGCAGGGGAAATTTCAGTGTTAATGCAGAAGGAAAATTAATAGGTGTCACTGAGATTCGATGAGATGTGACTCATAATTGGAATATAGCTCCAGGAAGATATATACTTAATTTAAAAGGAACAAAATAGATTAAAGAGGGATCAGTGAGTCATTCTATATTAAGAAGATGTATATTCACATGAGGAAATTAAACAAAGCTTGGAAGTGTGGTAGAAAGTATTTGGATAAAGATCAGTGGAGGGGAAAAGAGAAGGTATCTATTCACATATATTTAATTAATCAATTAATTTTGAACATTCATTTTTTAAAAATTTTTGAGCTTCAGACTCTCTCCCTCCCATCCTTCTCCCACCCATTGGAAAGGCAGGTAATATGATTTCAATTATACATATGAAATCATGCAAACATATTTCCATATTAGCCATATTAACCAAATAAAAAGAAGAAGCTTCAATTGGCATAGAATTCATCAGTTCTTACTCTGGAATCGGATACTATTTTTCATAGCTCTTTTGGAATTCTCTTGGATCATTGTTTAAATAAGAGTAGGTAAGTCTTTCACAGGTGATCATGCTTACAATATTGATGTTGCTGTGTACAATGTTCATATAAGTACTATCTTTCCCTATCAATGTCAGGTTTTTCTGAAGGCATCCTGCTCATCATTTATTTTGCCATAGTAGTATTCTATCCAAATCATATACCACAACTTGTTCAGCCATTCCCCAATTGATGAGAATCCCTCAATTTCATTCTTTGCCACCATAAAATAACTGCCATAAATATTTTTGTATATGTGGTCCTTTTCCTTTTCTTTGATCTCTTTGGAATATAGATCTAATAGTGGTATTGCTGGATTAAGGGTTATGCACAGATTTATAACCCTTTATTGTTCTTTATTGTTCTCCAGGATGGTTGGGCCAGATCAGAATCCCATCAATGACACATTAGTGTCCCCACGTCCCCTTCAGCGTTTATTATTTTCTTTTTCTGTCATGTTCTGATAGGTACGAATTAGTAAATCAGAGTTGCTTTAATTTGAATTTCTCTAATCAATAATGATTTAGAGCATTTTTAATGTGACTTCATAACTTGAAGAACTATATTTTTGGCAATATATTGCAGATCACTTGGACAAAAAGGTAATGGATCAGGAGTCTGGAGAGAGAAAAAAAGGTTACAAGTGATATAAAATTTTATGGTAGTGAGAAGGCACTTCAATTATTTACTCATTTGCAGAAGTGTTTTTCTTTCTCTGTCTCTCTACCTGTCTCTGTTTCCATTGTATATCTGTCTGTCTCTCTCCCCACCTCTCTCTCTCTTTCTCTGTTTATGTCTTTCTGTTTCTTTCTCTGTCTGTCTCTGTGTCTCTGTCTCCGTTTCTGTTTCTGTGTGTTTGTGTCTGTCTGTCTCTGTCTCTCTCTATCTCTCTGTCTCTGTTTCTCTCTCTGTCTCTCTGTCTCTGTCTCTGTGTCTCTCTGTGTCTCTGTGTCTCTGTGTCTCTCTCTCTCTCTCTCTCTCTCGCTCTCTCTCGCTCTCGCTCTCTCTGAACACAAATTATCAAAGTAACTTATAAAATTTATATCCTTGAAATGGTAAAGCAATATGGTGGATTGTTATTTTGGATGAATTTTTGATCCATAGTAGGAAATTGTTGCTGAAACAGAAATTCTGAGAACCTTGGGGGGGGGAGGTAAGAAATTGACCATTGTAAAATACATGTAGGAGCAAGTTTTTCTTTCTGCTGAAGAAGATTCACTGGCTCTATATTGTCTTTCTGTTGTTGCTTTGTTGGAGGCAATCAAGGTTAAGTGACTTGGCCAGGCTTACACAGCTAATAAATGCCAAGCGTCTGAGGGTGGATTTGAACTCAAGTCCTCCTGACTCCAGAGCCAGTGCTCCATCCACTGCACCACCTAGAGACTCATCCATATTTTCTTTAGGGGAAAAATGAACTCTTCTGTTTTGTTTTTCTTTAAAGGTCTACACAATCTGACTGCAGCGTGTCCTTCCAGGCTCTCTACAAATTATTTCCTTCATGTTCCTCCCAAACTAGTCTACTTTCTGTTCCCCATATGTTTTGTTGCAGTCTGGCATTTCCCATGTCTGGAATTCACTCTCTCTTCACGTCCATCCCCTAGAATTAGCTCCTTGAATTTTCAGTTGAAGTATTACCTCCTAAGAAGTCTTTCCCGATTTTCCCCACCCTACATCATTATAGATCTATTTTGTATTGTGTCATTACTTATATTTTACCTTGTTGCTTCCCCTTAGTAGAACGTAAGGTCACCTGAGTATAGGGACTGTGTGACTTTTGTATTTTTCCCTCAGTGTTTAATAAAGTGGCTAGTGCTGAATAAGTGACTGTTAATTGATTGAGTTCAAATATGATCCCAGGTAGTGGCTGTGTGAATCTGGGTGAGTCACAACCTCTATTTGCCTCAGTTTTCCAATCTGCAACATGGGTATAATAAAAGCACCTACCTCTAAGGGTGGTTATGAGGATATAATAAGATAATAACTCTAAGGCACTTAGTATAGTGTCTGGCACATAGTATCCCCTATATCAATGTTAGATTATGATTATAATCAGAAAAGCTGAGTATAGTCTAATGTGTATCTAGATTTTGGGAGAATACATTTCAAGGTGTTCAGAGAAAGAGTAGGTAGGATGCTGGAGTGGTATATCTAAGGTGTTTTTTTAATTGGGTCACCAGGAGAGAACCCAGAAGCCAAGGATTCCGTAAGTGGGTAAGGCTAGACCTAACTAGCTGCTATAAAACTCCCAATAGGACTAAAAAGGGAATAAAGACCCAATAGAACCTTGGGTACCCTGTCCAAGTATTGGGAAGGAATATCATCTGGCCCTAGCAAAAAGCCCTAATAAGGAACCTGAGATTAGAAATATGGACACATTTAAAAAAATGAATAACAAATATACGCATATAAGTATGGAAATATGGATAAACAAAAATGCCAAATAAAAAAGAAGCATTATTTATTGAGAGAAGCCCATGAGATAAACCTAGAAGAGAGTAATTTCACAAATATGAGCAGTCTCAAAAAATTAGTCTGACCACAAGGGCTGCAGTTAGATAGAAGAAATGAAGTAAAATATTTTTAAATGAAATTAAGATACTCATTAAAAATGGAAGGAGAATAAATAGCTTCGAATAAAAGTGAAAGAACTTATTCCAGATTCCCCGAAAATTAGGATAGAGTTTCTGACCTAATAATTCCACGAGGAACTAGAAATATTTAAATAATCTAAAGACTAAAAAATAGAAAGGAATGTCAGATATCTACTATAAAAATACTAACCTGGAAAATGGGTCAAAGAGAAATACTTTAAGAATCATCAAAATCACCAAAACTATGAGTATAAAATAAAAAGTTTAGATAGCATATTTCAAGAAATCATAAAACCACCTGAATCTATTAGAAGTCAGTGAAAATAGAAAGGTTTTACTTATCACCTGCTTCTCGAAATTCCAAATTTAACAAAGCCATAGCCAAAATCTTGAAATATATATATATATACACACATACTGTAAGCCAAGTAAAAAAGTGGAAGCACCACACTCAGGATCAAACAAGATTATCCTGCGGGTACAACAAATAAATAGAAAATCTTGCATATGCATATATATATGCATATGTGTATACATATACATATATATATATATATATATATATATATATATATATTTTCAGAAGGCAAAAGCTAAAGGTTTGTTATGTCAAAAGATAATTTCCCCTGAAAAACCGAGTATAATCCTACAAGGGAAGAAAAGGAACCTTTCAGAGCACAATATTCTCTTGTGTTCATTCTTGTAATTCCAAGTGAAACTCTCAGGTTGGGTCCCCCAGAAGGCAACTAAATACTTTTTCCCTTAGAGAAGGGAAGTTCCACTGTGGAGTAACCCAGAGGGAATAGGAGTTTTCTAATACTGTCACACAAGTCCCTATCCAGTGTGCTCCCCAGTAACTCTCAACCAGTGAACATCAATTAATTTTCTACTGAGAAAATGTAGTGAAAATAGCTACAAGACCTCGAACCACCAACCCAAAGTTACACTGTCCTCCTACACATACATGAGGACTCTAGGCACAGTAGGTTCCTACTTTATGCACAATGTCAGCGATGCACACATGTAGTGAACATGTGGGATTAATCTCCTAGCCCTGGAGCTTCTTTTTCTTCTTTTCCAAAACCATCATCATGTTCACCTACAGCCAAGGTACCAGGACTACGAGAGCTGGTTCCCTTTCACAGCTGGGTTAATATGATATTTTGACTGATGCATCCACACATGAGCTAGGTCAAGAAATTTCCTCAGGATCATGCACTATGTTGCTGCCCAATAGAAAATGCCTACTGCTCCTACTGGCTCCAGTTTCTGGCACAATTTCTTTGATGGATCTGCCTATCTCTCTAGTTATGAAGGCACTTCTTAAAATACTCACCTAGAATCAGGAAAGAATTCAAACAAAAGGAACAAAAGTATCATATGTTCACAAACATATTTACAGGTAAGTGGGAGAGAGGGTAACCACTTCCTGTCTCCAACCTTATGACCCACAGTAGTTCTTACCTTGCTCACCAACAGGAAAGAACATCAAAAGGTCTTGCTCCTTTTGAATGAAATCTCAGTTCCTACTCCTTACATACAGAGTCATTAGTCTTTCTATCTCTTCCACCAAACACAAGACCCTTCAGCAGCACACAATACTAGCATCCCCCCACCCCACCTAAACCCCAGGCACTCACCACTATGAGAAGGTTCACTAAGTTCT
Source organism: Trichosurus vulpecula (assembly GCF_011100635.1). Lineage (NCBI taxonomy): Eukaryota > Metazoa > Chordata > Mammalia > Diprotodontia > Phalangeridae > Trichosurus > Trichosurus vulpecula. The sequence continues at coordinate 66,749,407 of NC_050578.1, forward strand.
CATATGTTTATCTGAAATCAGGAAAGATATGTTGTGCACGCTCTGTACAACCCACCAAGACAAGTAAATACTAGTGTTCTCTCATTGTTTGTTCATAGTCATTGTCATATGATAGAGGAATGCTAAGTATTCCTGATGGAAAGACATGAGCTGATTGAAATACAAAATACATTGAAATAAAAAAACAGGAAAAACCTATAAAGTGATTTATCTATACTTGTACACCTTGAACTCCTCACTACAACAAAGTCAAATAAAAGTGACTGTCAAAATGATGTTATTTCACAGCATATAAAACAACCCAAATTCATCCTCCTCCCCCCGCACTGCCACTGAGATGAGAGAAATGAGTTTTATAATCTGTCCTCTAGGACAAAATTTGGTTATTGAGATTCATAATTCACCTAATATTTCAGCTGCTTTCTAGTGTTGCTTTGGTTTACTTTATTGTATTCTTTCTGCTTTATTCTGATTTTGTTTAGTTGTTACTACATCAGTTTATACAAGGGTTCCTATACAAATACATACATATACATATATACGTATACACATTTACATACACACATACATACATATATACATATACACACATATACGTGTGTGTATACATGTATGTGTATATACCTATATTCGTTCATTCTCAAACTTATGAGCACTTGCTTTATATCTAGTCATTTTGAATATTTTTGTGTAGCTTCTTTTTTGTAGGCTGGAGAGAAAGGATATAGGCAAAACTCATGCCTTTTTGGCCTACAGCTGTTTTCACCTTGAGGTGACTGAAATTCTACTGCCTCAGAGAGAGAAGGAAAAGCTTGACTTTGAGGAAGACATATAACTGATTGAAGAGCAGTAGCCAAAGATTAAGGGAGTGGAAGTTCTAGGTGACCTTTCACATAGAAACATAATATGAATTGTCTTCTTAACTTGCAAATGAAAAGACTGAGGAGCAGGATTCTGAGTATAGCTGACCAAGATCATGGTGGTGTACTATTCAAAGAAGGAAAGATGTGTTCCTAGTGGTAAAAGAATAATAACCACTAGGAAAAGAAAGTAAACATGCTCTCCCCCAGCAGATAGCCAAACCTTTTATGTAAATATATTTTAATCCCTATGCTATTAGAATATCATGCCTTATTGATAAAAATGACTCAAGTAATCATCTAATCTGTTGACTACTTTCCTTCCTTGTCTAAAAAAGAAAATAATACCTGTAGTAACTTAGTTTATGAGGTTGTTTCAAGTTTTAAATGATATGAGTACATAGTGCTTTGTAATCTCTAAAATATAATTTACATGAGTTATTGTTACATTTAGCCACGTTAGTAGTAAGAATTTATTAAATACTGTTTGAATAGTGATTTTTCTTGTCAAAAATTGACAGGTTGATTGAACCCAAAATGCATAGGAGGTTCAAAGTCTAAAGATGAAAAAAGAAACTATTCAGAGAGGCGGAGTCAAGATGGCAGAGTAAAAGCAGGGAATTGCTTGAACTCTCCCTTAAGCCCCTCCAAATTCCTTTAAAAATGACTCTAACCAAATTCTAGAGCTGCAGAATGCACAAAATTACAGTGAAGCAAATCTCCAGCCTAAGACTACCTGGAAGGCTGACAGAAATGGTCTATAGCCCCAGGCTGGGATCAGAGTGCAGTTTAGCCTGGACTATGACAGCACAGATGAGGCAGAGCAGGCCTTAGGGCACTGAATCACTGGCAGCTGCAGCAATTTCCAGATGTCTCAACCCACAAATGCCAAAGACAGTGTAGAAGGTCACTGGGAAAACTTTGTGGCACTTGGGTGAGAGAGGATCGTGGTCCAGCCCCACCCCTAGAGCAGTGGAGGTGATAGTGCTGGCAGCAGTGGCTGCTTCCAGAACTCTAGCCCCACAGAAAGTGCGGGGAGTGGGGGGAGGGATCAAACTGCTGATCAGATGTGGATTGCAAGGATCTCTGTACTAGAGGAATAAACACCTCTCCTTTGATCATACCATCTTAGAAGAACTGAAAATTTACAGGTGCCTAAAAGTATCTATTAAAACAGCTACACAAAACCCCTGAAGCTTGGGACAGAATTCTCTCCGCTCTGGAAGCAGAGTCCTACCTTGACAAAAAGCTCAAAAGTGTAGTAATTGGCTGAGAAAATGAGCATACAGTGTAAAAAAAAAACTAAGACTCTAGAATCTTACTTTGGTGACAAAGAAGATTAAAATGGACAACCAGAAGAAGAAAACAAAATCAAAGCTCCTACATCCAAAACTTCCAAGAAAAATATGAATTGGTTGTAGGCCATGAAAAAACTCAAAAAGGATTTTGAAAATTAAATGATAGAAGTAAAGGAAAAATTGGTAAAAGAAATGAGAATGATACAAGAATATCATGAAAAATGAGTCAACAGCTTGGTAAAGGACACTCAAAAAATACTAAAGAAAACAACAACTTAAAAAGTAGATTTGCGTCAAATGTCAGAAGAGGCCCAAAAAGCCAATGAGGAGAAGAATACCTTAAAAAGAAACTATTCTGATTATTTAGAAAATTGGAAGAATCCTTGAGCAATTAATGTGATAAAATGGGGAGTTAAAGTTTTCAAAGCCTGAACAAAAGATGGAAGCAATGGCAGGTAACAGAATAAATTCAAAAGAGTTTCATGGTCTTTTAAGAACAGTGTCAAAAGTGCTGAAGCTCAGAATGTGCCTAGATTAGCAACAGCAATTGAAGAACCAAAGAAGGGATATAACCACTGCTTGCATTTGATGGTAGTAAAATAATAGATGGTAGAAATAAGGCAACATTACACATCTTTTTTTGCTTCTCTTTTCTCTCTTTAGGAATATTATATTTGATGAAAAGGAAAAAATATAAAAATGGTTTATGGAGAATTTAAATCCAAGAAAAGCAAGGAGATGATGAGTTAATAGCATTCGAACAGCCATGCTATACAGAACTGATCCTTGGGTACTGAAAGAACTGGCATCTAATCTTCAATTCCGTCACTTCTTCCCCCAAAGTGTTAATTGGTCATTGATGAAGTCAATGGAATGGCTCAATATTCCCTCCTCCTCTGGAAGGAAAGGATATGAGCAGGGTTGGGGGGGGAGGGGAGTGGTAAGTCATAATGAAGTATCCAGGATAACTTCAAAGTGACTGGAAGGATAGTGGTAGTTTTGATAGAATAGAAACAGTAGGAGGAGATTTGAGTTTGGCAGGAAAGACTGGCCTTTTTCAGACACATTGAGTGTGAGATGCCTATGGGTCACTTAGATGATGCATATCAGGTAGTTGAGATGCTGGAGAGAGATGAAGGCTTAGTAGCTTTGGGCTCATCTGCCTAGAGATGATAGTGGAGCCCTTAGGAGCTGATAAGATCACCAGGAGACCAGAACTCAAGATATATTATAAAGCAGTCATCAAAACCATTTGGTATTGGTCGAAAAATAAATAGATCAGTGGAATTGGCTAGAAAAAAAGATAATCAGAAATAATGGAGTTCAATAACCCAGTGCTGAATGAACCCAGAATATAAATTACTTTGGAAAGAACTCCATTTGTTATGAACTGCTAAAAAATCTGGAAAGCAAGCTAGCAGAATTTAGGCTTAAATCAAAATCTTATACTATACTCCACAATAAATTCAAAATGGATACCTGATCTGAATATTAAAGACATATCATAAAAGGTTATAAGAGAAGCATACCATTTCTCAGAAGAGAAGTTTCTCCATTGCAGGTAGGAGATGTGTTCTTAAAGAATGAAGAGATAGAGGCAATTGCCCAAGTAAAATACATAATTTTCATTATATAAAATGAAAATGTTTTACAAAACAAAAATCAATGTGTCTAAAATATTAAGGCAAGTTGATACAGTGTTTCAAATAAGGTCGTTATGCCATATATAGATGGGGGGGAGGGAGGGAGAGAAGGAGAGATGGGGTTAAGGTGAGAGAGAGAGGGGGGAAGAGAGAGACAGAGAGAGAGAGAGAGAGAGAGAGAGAATAAACTAGACAAGCACACACATAAATTTGTGTGTATATATGTATGTATGTATATGTGTATATAAGACTAAAAGCCATTCCCTGTTAGATAAGTGATAAAAGCATATAAACAAACAATTCTTAAAATAAGAATTGCAATCTATTTACAAACATACGAAAGGATGGTCCAATTCACTAATATTAAGGGAAATGCACATCCAAACAACCTTGAGTTTTCACCTTATACCTAGCAAATTTGTGAAGATGAAAAAGAAAGGCATAGTTAGTATTGGAAGGATTATGGGAAGATAAGCACACTAGGACATTATTAATGAAACTGTGAATTAGTATAATCATTTTGGAAAGCAAATGGGAATTATGCAAATAAAATGACTAAAATGGTTATACCTTTTGACCCAGAGATTCCATTACTGCCTTTTCTCCCTTCAGGTCATTGATAAATGGAAAGTCAGAATATTTATAGCTGCATTTTTTCTTCTTTTGTGGCAGCAAAGAACTTCACATGAAGTAGATGACTACCCATTAGGGAATGGCTGAACAAATTATAGCACATGAATATAATGCAATATTATTGAGTTGCATGAAACAATGAATATGATGAATACAGAGAAACATGGAAATATGTACATAAACTAATATACAGTGAGGTAAACAAAACCAGATAGACAGACAGATAGATAGATAGATAGACAGATAGATAGATAGGAAGAGAGATATACACAGAGTGACTTCAACAAAGTAAATAGAATAAACTACAACCTCAAAATAATAAAAGGTAAAGGTTGCAAAATAACAGAATAAGCATGTCTCCAAACAAGAAATAGGAGATGTAACCCTCTTCCATTCCTTTGCAGAGTCATGATATCCACACATCCACCAGAGTGGAACATTAAATATATTTTCATGTATTTTTGGATGTATTGATCATTTTTACTGAATTTGGTTTTTTCTCCCCTCCCCTTGTTTTCTTTTAAAAATACTCTGTAATATGAAATGGCTCTCTGGAAGATGGGGGGGAATGAAAAGAGAGATTTAGTTATGAAAAGTGTAATATGTACATATATGTGAAGATATATAATACATAAAATATAAATATATTTATATGTAAATTTATAAATATACCTTACACAAATATAAAATATATGTAAAGAATATAATTTTTATATTTAATAAAATATCACCAAGAGTGATCAGAGGGAACAAAGAAGGAAGAGGGGGCCCTTCATTCAATGAAACTTTGAAAAAATGGCAATGAAATTTAAAAAAAAAAGAAAATGCATCCTTTCAAGAATATTTTTGGAAAATCCTAAGTCTACTACTCTCAACCAATAGCTCACCCTTATACACAATTACAAGTAATACAACTAGTTTTGAGGACTAATCACAAAGAAATAACAGTGTCTTCTAGTGAACATCTAGCTCTAAGGTAGTTTTTGGAAGAAAATGTCAGGTACTAGGGGATATTTTACCAAACCTAAACATATTAAGAAGACATTATCAATGCTGAATGCCTGCCTACCTCTCCCCTCAGTTTCAGGACCCTGAGCCATTTTGTTTCCGTGAATCACTCTTTCTGAATCAAGTCCCAAATTCCTCAGTTTATTCATTCATTCATTCATTCATTCATTCATTCAAAGAGCATTGATCAAGTTTTGACAATGTGCCAGGCACTGGGCTGGGCATTGATAATACCATAGACACACACACACACACACGTTTTACCCCTTGACACTTAGCACAATGGGCTATCCATAACTCTTGTTTTCATTATATTAAATTATTGAGAGAATTGAGCTGCACCTCTGTAACTCCCTTCTCCAAATGGTGAGGTCCTTTGGGAACTGCCATTTTGAGAAGGCACCTAGAGCAGCCCTCCTTCATTCTCACAACAAGACTTCATTTTCAAATGGGACCAATGACATCAAGGGGTGATGTCTTACCTTGCATCAGGTAAATTGGTTTTAAGTGAGGCAGAGCTGCACAAAATTGTTAGCCTCACTCTCTCTTCCAGATTCGTTGAAGTCCAGTGATAAGGCAAGAGTCGAGATGGCTGGCAATGACCCAGATGCATTGGATGACCTTGGAGTCTTCAATATCTGACCAAGTCCTAAGTGCTTTACAGTGCCTGCTTCAGCTGTTTTGTTCTCATCTGTCCATTCCACTGGGGGAAGTTTTCAGAGGCTTGGGGTAGACATCTTCCCAATACATACACTATACACACATGTTTATATTTACATGTATGTATTATATATATGTGTGGGTTTAAATAAACAAAAATGCATATTGTATGTATATGTTTGTATCCATTTTTGTCCATGTTGTTTTCTACATGGTAATATAACCTCCTTGAGGAAAGGAACTGTTTTCCTCTGAATCTATTTCCCTAACACCAAGCATAGTACCTTTTATGCAGTAAACGCTTTAAAACTGTCTGTTGTGTTGAATTTAATTGATAAGACATTGTGCCTGTTGTGACTGAGTTACTATATTGGAAGGATGGCATTTTATAATTAATAATTTTACATAAGCATATTGGATTGTGAGTGCCTTGAGGAACAGGACTGTTTTTTCATTTCATTTTGGTTTTTTTTGGTTTTCTTTATATCCCCAGCTCTGAGGGCAGTGCCTGAAACATAATATGTGCTCAGTAAATGTTGGTTGATTGACAAAACAATGTGCTATATAAGGACTGAAAGAGAAAGTGATTTTCAACTAGGGAAAGTTTCACAAAAGAGATGGCATTTAAGTTGGACTTTAAAAGGTGGGTAGGATGTCAGGAGGGAGTAGTTCTGTGAGACAAATTTGCATGTAAAATCATCAGCTAATCATTACTGCCATTTGCTGACCTTAGCTGACAACCCCAAAGAATAACATTAGGAAACAGGTGAATAGATGGGACAATTCTGGGAAACCAGGTTGATTGATGAAGAGTTCTTCCTTTGAAACTCATGTGCCTGCACTTTGCCAGGGCCAAGGTTTTTGGCTTCTCCTGACAAGTGAAGCCATGTGCTTACCATGTATAATAATGCTGTCCTTCTGCATTAACTCAGAGTATTTTGGGGTGAGAAAATCCATTTGGACTTCGAGCAAAGGTATCATCTGTGCTAAAGTGATGGGGGGATTAGTGCTGCTTCTTCCCACCCCAGGGACAAGAATGAAGAAGGCAAGGAAGAAAGACTAGACATTGAAACTGAGTCTTCATAGTGTTTCAGATCTGTAAAAGGTCAACATTCCACAGAGGCTTCTAAAGGAAAAAACATCTGGGAAATAATCCCTACGAAGGTCTACAGTAGGGAGAGAGAGGGAGAAACTCCTACCATCAATGGATTCTCTGAATACCCTTTCAAACCAACCTTCAAGGCCCCCTCCCAGCTTCTTAGGTGATGGATTCTCTTAAGTTTGGCCCAAGATGAGTTTCTCTTAATGCTATAATAGTATAGTAGTAGTATAGTTTAGTAGCGTAGTATAGCATAGCATAGCACAACAGTACAGCACAATAGTACAGTATAGTACAGTACAGTACAGTAAATACTCCTTGCTTTTTGGTTAGAGGCAGCCTGGTTATAAGTTAACTCAAAGTGGATAGATTTGGTATTTCTCTTTCATTTCCAATGGGCTCACAAGTCCATAAATTTGCTCCGTCTATGGGAGAATTGGGTTGGAGACTTGACTGGCTACTCTTCTCATTCTGGCCTGTTTATTCACAACCTTCTTTCTTTCTTTCATCCTTCTTGAATAACAAATTTCTCAAATACAAGGCAATGATATAAATCCCAGCCTGGTCTACGTAATATAATTATCTATTCACATATTTTGAAAATACAGACAATTCCTTAAAGAGATAAAACATTTTTTCAAATGGAAAAATTGCCATAACATATAGACTTTCTATCACTTTGTCAATTAACCTGTCGTGTATTTCTTCTTTTATTTCCTATTTCAAGAAATTAGGAATGCTAAAATCTACTGCAAGAACAAAATATTCTCCCTTGGATTGAAAAAAGAACTTGAACTTGACTGTAAAATCATGGTACAGTCAACGAAATCTTCATAACAGAATTCATCAGTCCAAATTTCAAGCCACCATTCCTTGAGTCTTGTGGTTTTAAATCCCGTCCCAATTATTCAGGAAGGGAACACATCCAAGAAGAAAAGAAGGGAGGAGTGTGAGGAGGAAATGATGATTCATTGCCACAAACCCAAGTAATAGAATAATCCATTCATACATTTCAAGGGCATCTGTGTTTCTATGCCATTATGCTAATGAATCATTGCCTGTTTAGGCTTGGAGAGTAGTACCTTTCAACACCTGAAAGAAAGAGACACTGTTTGAAACTGTCTTCTTGGGTAAAATGCCAACAAATTTTGTGACATGCTCTAGTTCCCAAAAATTTAGCTACAGAAAGAACTGCATTCATGATCTAACTTTCATGAGGCTATGTTCATCCTGGAATGGCCTCAAACGGAGTGAGATCTGAATGTGTTTGCATCATGGCCAATGTCGCTCACAAGCCTGCATCCAAAATTTGCCCATGTTAAGGTTGGCCTGTTTGAAATAGGCTAGAGCAAATGAGGAGGAAGAACATCAGAGATTTTCCTTGTTAAAGGAGAATTCACTGAATTTCAAACCCACTTTAATGACAGTATTAAGTCATTTATACTTTGAACTTGTTCTCTATGAAGTTTGGGGGCAAGAAAGTATTTACTTCAGTCATCATCAAGCTTATGTCTTATTCTAATAATCTTGCTTTGGAAATCCAGACTTTTGAAGCTAGTGCTCTAAACATCTCATTTTAAGAATGGACTTGATGTCAGGAGATACTTTATGTCATACAATAGAAGGATGAATGTGAAATATTACTCTGTGCAGTCCATAACATCATAATTTGGCAGGCAATGATAAAGCTCATGGGAAGGCCCTGCTTTCACTGGATAGGTGCTCTCTGTCTTTCAGCTTTGAAGGCTTTTCAGATTGAAAATTGGTGGAGTTCTACATTTCTTAGAGGATTATTCCTTTATTTGTTGTTGTTGATGTTGCTGTTCATTCATTTTTTCAGTTGCAACTGACTCTTTGTGACCCCATTTGCAATTTTCTTGGCAAAGACATTGGAGTGGTTTGCTGTCTCCTCTAGCTCATTTTTCAAATGGGGAACTGATGTAAACAAGGTTAAGTGACTTGTATAGGGTCACACAGCTAGTAAGTATCTGAGGTCAGATTTGAATTCAGGGAGATGGGACTTCTAACTCCAGGCCTTGTATTCTATCCTTTGTACCACCGAGTGGCCCACTCCTTTCTCTAATATGTGAAAAATTAGTATTCCTATGAAGGACAACTGGCAACAAACTTTGAACCTTTATATTTCATAGATGGGTAGCCATCACAGCAGGCACCGCAGTAGCCTCCCTATAGAGGGAGGTAGCACCTTCAAATGGAGAGGAAAAAAAATGTAATGAAATTTCCAGGGGTTAAATTGGGAAGTTGATCATATAATCCCCCACATGAAAGACAAAGTTCAGAAATAATACTGTAACTATTTTAAGATAGGGTATATTGTAAATTTATCTTAAAAAAACTAAAATCTCATTCACAGAGTCAGATAACTAGCATGAAAATCCTCCAACTTGCTATAGATGTCAATTGCAGGATTATGCAGAGGAGTAGGAGGAGGTGAAAATAAGGTAAGGACATGGAAGTACTAAAGTTCCAAGAACAAAAAAAGTGATTACCTCTGTCAAGTCAAAAAAGTAGGAAATGAGAGAAAAGCCAATCTATTTAATGCTTCGAATAGCAGAGGTAAATTTAGAAAATCTCAACATGATTAGTGTAATGATGTTGAGGAAATTTGAAGAAATTTGACAAAGGGGGAAATAAAACCACTGCCTAGAGGAAGAAGTAGGGTCTATTAATTCCCCTTTACTCCCACACAAAGAAAGATAGGAGAGATCTGAGAAAATCTGAAGATCATGGGGATGTGTCCATTGAAGTAAAAATGAAAGATTCTGGGGAAGAGGGGGTGTTGTATAGATAGCAGGATCCAAAGGAGGTCATATGAGGCACAATGAGGAATAGATGGCAGATTGTATGTGCATTAAATTATTATTGTCTCCTCTGCTCAGTCTCAATTGGAGGCATCATGACCTCAGGCATACTAGCCCTGGGACAGAGATGTGCCTCCTACAAAAAGGGCCGTATTTCTAATCCAACCCACACAGTTACTGATAGGAGGCAACTCTTATGGAGAAGGAGCCTGTCACCTCCACCATTGTGAACACCAACTGTTGACTAACTGCCACTGATAGGCCAAAGCCCCAGAAACAGCAGCACCCTCTCCAACCTTATCTCTTAACCCTACTTCCAGCCTAGCCCCTAAAACCATAATAAGAAAACAACCCTCGTGGAGATGAGACCTGGATACTCCTACTGCAGGAGCTACAGCTCCCACTTCATCAGCCTCTATATAACTACTAAAGAATCAGAAAAGAAAGCTCTCTCCATCAAAATCTTTGGCATTGTCAAGTGGTCCAACACAGAAATCTATATACTTTTAATAAATGGATATTTATACATTTACATTTAAAAAGATGTATTATTATTTGCAATGGTGTTCTACCCTAGGATGACAAGTCTTTCAATCTACCCTAACTGAATCCTCTTTATGTTATTTTAGGGCAAGCTAGATGGTGTAGTGGATAGAGTGTTCAACCTGGAGTCAAGAAGACCCGTTTTCAAATCCTACCTCAGATATTCACTTTCTGTACTGTAATATTGTAAACCTGTAATAGTTTCTTTTTTCTTTTTAAATGGGAATAATAAAGTCAAACCTAGGAGATATTGCAGGTTCGGTTCCAGACTGCCCCAATAAATTGAATGTTTTATTAATGTGAGTAACACATTTTATTGCTTCCCAGTGCATATGAAAATTACACTGTAATGTGCTACAAAAGTGTGAATAGTTTCATGTCTAAAAAAATGTATGTACCTGAAGCAAAAAAAAAAAAATACTGTATTGCTAAAATTGCTAAACATCATCTGAGCCTCCAGAGAGTCATAATCTTTTCATTGGTGGAGAGTCTTGCCTTGAGAGTTGATGGCTGCTGATTGATCAGAGTGGTGGTTGCTGAATATTGGGGTGGCTGTGGCAATTTCTTAAAATTAGAAAACAATGAAGTTTGCCACATCAAATGGCTCTTTCTTTCACAAAAGATTTCTCTGTAGCATGTGATGATGTTTCATATCATTTAACCCCAGTAAAAGTTTTCTCAGAATGGAGTCAATCCTCTCAAATCCTGCCATTGCTTGATCCACCAATTTTATGTAATATTATTCAACATTGTTGTGTCTCAGGGAATAGGGAGGCCCAAGGAGATGGAGAGAGATGGGGAAATGACTGGTCAGTGGTTCACTAAGAACACACAACATTTATGAAGTTTGCCATCTTGTCTGGGTGCAATCATGGTGTCCCAAGGCAATTACAGTAGTAATATCAAAGATCACCATAACAGATATAATATTATAAATATTATGTTTGAAATATTGAGAGAATTAGCAAAATGTAACACAGAGACATGATGTGAGCACACACTAATGGAAAAAGATGCTAATAGCTTTGCTCAACCCAGGGTTGCCACAAACCTTCAATTTGTAAAAAAAATGCACTATCTGGAAAGTGCAAAAAAGTGAAGTAGAGTAAAAGGAGGTAAACCTCTAATAACACCTACCTCCCAAGGCTGTTGGAACGATCCAATGATATAATATATCTAAAATGCTTTGCAACATTAAAACACTAAATAAATAAGTGCCAACTATTTTTTTATTATAAGGTGTTCTCTGCCACCATTAGAAAGTGAGGTCCTGGAAAGCAGGGAATGTCTTGCTTTCCTGTTTGTATCCACATCACTTCTTTTAGTGCTTCAAACATAGTAAGCATTGAATAAATGTTTTTTCATTGATTCAACATAGTGTTATATTTATTGACCCTTTTTCTCTGAATAATCATGGAGTTTAGCTTCAGAAACTCATTCATTCAACAACGATTTAGTTAACCTCTAAGATAAATAATATGCTCTTTTTTAATAATTAAGATTTTTTTACTTTTAGTTTAAAACATTCAGTTCTACATAATTTTGAGTTTCAGATTTTCTCCCACCCCCTCTCCTGCCTCCCCAAGATGGCATGGAATCCAATATATCTTCTACATATAACTTTACATTGAACTTATTTACACAATAGTCAAGTTGTAAAGAAGAAATATGACCAATGAATCGTGAGAAAGAAGAAACAAACCAAACCCCCCCCAATTAAAAAACAAAAACAAACAAAGAGAAAAAAAGAAAGAAAAACCATTGTGCCTCAATCTGCATTCAGACTCCATAGTTCTTCCTTTGGATGGAGACAGCTCTCTCCATGAGTCCTTTGGAATTGTCTTTGAACCATGTCTTGCTGAGTAGAGCGAAGTCTATCAGGGTTAGTCTTCACAGAATCCATATATCTGTGGTTTTGTATAATGTTCTTCTGGTTCTGCTCTGCTCACTCAGCAGAGTGAGTGGCAGAGTCTGGCCTGCAAGTGACCAATGTACCATCAGCCTAGATGAAATATGGAGACTAAATTTTAAAAGTTTTATATAGATAGGTAGATGTAGGTATGTAGGTGTGTATGTATATGTGTATGTATGTATATGCATCTGTATTTATATGTGTGCACATGTATGTATGTATGCATGTATTATATGTGTATATATACATATATACATATAAAGACAGCTATAATATTTAATATAATATATACTACATATAAATATAGAAATGGATAAATATATTATATACACAGTACATAATATATATCCCATATTAAAATATCTAAATTAAAAATTATGTATACATACACTATATGTACACATCATCTATCTCACCTACAATTATATGCACATATACAATTTATATTCATGTGCATATATGTACATTTGTTTGTGCATGCAGAGACACAGACACAGTTACACACACACACCTTGCTCAGCACTAGAAAATGAAAGAAACCAAAGGCTCATAGCTTACTTTGAAGCTGCAAACCTGGACATCATGAATAACTGTGTCAACAAGAGTGTTGGAAGCTGCTGACATGGAGAACACTGAGCAACATTACAAAAAAAAAAACATTTCAATTGACTATATCTGTTGACTCTGAAAAACTGGAAATGGATGAAAGTTGACTCTGATGATCATATTTTCTTTAAATGTAAGTGCTATAAAGTTGTTGCCAAAATAAGGCTAAAAGAACCCAGAAATCACCATGAGCCAGCAAATACTTGATCTCCTTGCCAAATAAATAGACATGACAGCCAAGGGCAAGAACCAGCTGAGGAATACAAACACATTTTCAAAGCATTATGGGAGAGGATAATGGAAGATTACAAGACTTATTGACTCAAAAACAGCAAAACTGAAGGTTTAGAATAGGACCTAGCTAAATTAGATAATCCCAAAAGTATTTATAGGTGAAAAAGGAAAACCCACACCACATAAATATGAAATGAAACAAATTGGGTAGACTATTGTCATTACTAATAATAGTGGAACCAGCATATTTGGACTTTAATAATATAATAATTTCGGTCATTTGTATAGCACTTTAAAGTTTGTGAAGCACCTAAATATCTCATGCTATCCTCACAACAACCCTGGAAGGTAGATGTTATTATTATCTGCATTTTACAAATGAGGAGATTAAAATAGATAGATTTACCTCTGTCTTGTGACTTGCCTAGGGTCACACAGGTAATGTCTGAGGCACCATTTGAATTCTGGTCTTCTTGACTCCAGGCCCAGCTCTATCCTCTGTCCCACCAACCTCTGTACACAACCATTTATAAAAGGTAATTAAAATGGTACTTAAGAAGACAGAGTAAGGAACAGCTACTGGACATGACCAAAGACATGGAGCAGAAGACATTCATGCTGGAAAAGACAATTTTAAAGGCAGCAGCAATTATCAGTGAAAACATCTACATTCTGATCTCCATGCAATCTTTATGAGAATGGCCTATTCATACACTGAAGGATTCTTTGATGAAAATATAAGAAGGGGGTAAAGGCTTTCCTTTCTCATTTTTACAGTAGAGCATATCCTCACAGTAACACAACTGAGAGAGGATTAAAGATATCATAAGATCCTGCTCATTTTCACATTTATTCACCACAAAGTAGTGCAGCTAGATCCCAATTAGTGCTAATAATAAATTCCATAGAGTAGTTACTTTATTCAAGTTTGCATTATTAGAAGTAATAAGTACATGTAAAAATGGTCATTAGCTCTAGCACAGTGGAAATAAGCAATGCTTTTTTAAAAATTTTTATCTGCTTATTAATGATGGCAAAGGATAAGAAAATTTTATTTCTGATTAAAAGTAAGAGCAGTTATAGAAAGGAAAAAATTTAAGTCGTGATATGATGAAAACATCGTTATTGTCATTTAAAATATTTTAGCAGTGCAGATGGAAGGTCTCCTCTTAATTTCAATCTTCCTGAATACACTCGTGGGTGTATCCTCATTTTGTTGAATTTACACGCTTCAGTCTACACATAGGTCAGCGCTCATAATTTCTGGATTCATGACTTCTATAGCTCAAATGATATCTTAATTCTTTGAGAGTAAATCCTTCATTTGCACATTATTTCCTTTGACATCATTGTTTATGTCTTCAAACACTTGTCATTGATCTAAATAAAGAGCAGCAACAGTCAGTTCTTCTTAGTGTGAATTGAGCAATTCCTGAAAAATCATCAGTCTGCTTTCGAGAGGGAAAACTATCAAATTACTATTTGCACAATATGGTAAAATAGACTTCCACACCCACCCCTACTTCCTCATCTGTACTGGCCTCCTTTCTGGTATTTTTAACCTTATGCAGTTGAACTCCGTGTTTAAAGAAATAGCCCCAAGTAATGCATTCAATTTGTTTTCTTTTGTTTTTCACTTTTAATTTCATTTCCATTTTCTTTCACTGTTTTAAATAACTTGAAGCTTTTGTCTAAATGGTATGCTTTGCTATAAGGGACATTTCTTTTTATTTCAATACTATCCATACAGTTAAAAGACTCTCCATTTCTATTATCATAAACACTTGTTATTCCTTTTAATTTTGTGGCAAACCACAGAAAACCTCATGCAACTTTCCCTTTTATTTCACCAGTATGTTTTATAATATTCAATATCACAGACAATATCATAAATTAATTCCTCCTTCTTATCCTTCTTCTCCTCCTCCTCCTCCTTCTCCTTATTTCTCTTCTTCTTCCTTTGGCAGTGTCTATATCTGAAGTATTCTTCTTTTGTTACTTTTGTTAGGCAATCTTTATTAAAAAATTTTAACACAAATTTTGGTGATGTGATACATAGCAGCATATCATATTCACATTTGACTATAAGTGAGTATAGATTGCTGACTTAGTAGTGTGCTAAAACCCCAGACTACTTCACACATGTCACCTTAATTGTATTCTGGCATGCATTAATTGTGACCTGGTATCATTTTATAATTCACCTTAAATCAAATTTTGCACTATTTGAACCCCCGTTAATCCTTATCTAACTATATTTGACTCAGGCAAACACAACACAGTCTTTGTAGTTCCCTTCTAATAAGGTGTTTACCAAGACTAAAAATGACCTTTTTGTTGGTCTTGTCTCTCCCATGAGATCCAGTACAAATTCTTCCATGTCCTGAAGGCCATCAACACATCCACAATACAATTTGCTATATTTTTTCCCTTCTCCCATTCTTCCTCTTAACTTCTTTTTTTTCTGTCAAGGACAGCACCACCTTTCCAGTCACTTAAATTCACAATATAGATATTTGCACTGAATATCTACTCTTCTACCACCCCCAAGCTGGCAAGTCTTGTTGGCTCTATCTCTATAATATCTATCCCTTTCTTTCCACTTACTCCATAACCATCCTCTTTCAGACCCTCATTGCATCTCATGCAGACCACTGCAATAGGGTCCTAATTGATCTCCCTGCCTTGAGCCTCAACTCTTTCAAATCTTTTTTTCCATATATTTGCCAAAATGACCCTCTTAAAGCACAGGTTGAGTAAAGAAGGTTCAGTGGTTCCCTGCTGCCAACAGAACGAAATTGAACATTCTGTTATTTAAAGCCACTCACAGTCAGATTCTAATCTGCCATCTTTCCAGCCTACTGGATTACTTCCAGATTACTTCCTCCCTACAAGCACTCTATAGTGACCAACTCTATAATCAAAATGACCAACTTGCTGGTTACCAGGCTTCATAAAACCCAGTACATTTACCTTTCTGCCTTGTTCTCCAAGTGTTAGTGCTCTGTGTGCAGGGGTGTGTGTGTGTGTGTGTGTGTGTGTGTGTGTGTGTGTGTGTGTAAGTTATCTGTGCTTATGTGGTATCCCCTATTAGACTGTAAACTCCTTGAGAAGAGAGATTATTTCCTGATACAATGCCTGGCATATAGTCGGTACTTGATAAAAAGCTTGTTGACCTGAACCACTACCAAAAGTAGTAAAGAAGTGATCTACAGGTGTGGTTTTAGAAAGTGACCTCCCTATACTCTTCAGTATAGAAAAGGGAAAATGTGCTTTTATGTGAGTGCCAAGTTTAGTGGATAGGGCATGAGACATCAAGGCAGGTGGATTTGAACTAGGGTTCAAATCCTGCCTCGGATACCTAATAGCAACGAGACCCTATACAAGTCACACTTTGTGCCTCAAATTCCTCATCTGACAAATTGTGGAGGGGAGGATTCAATTCCTTCTAAGACCTCATCTGGGTCTACATCTATTTGGCTCCAATTTGTCTGGGCAGGTAGATGGCACAGTGGATAGAGTGCCGGGCCTGGAGTCAGGAAGGCATACCTTCCTGGTTTCAATCCTGCCTCAGACACTTACCAGCTCTGTGACCCTGGGTAAGTCACTTAACCCTGTTTGCCTCAGTTTCCTTATCTGTCACATGAGCTAGAGAAGGAAATGCCAAACTACTCCAGTATCTTTTCCAAGAAACCCCAAATGGGGTTGCAAAGAGTTGATTATGATTGAATAACAAAGTTTTCATTCAATTGAATTTTCACTTCATTTATTTTTAATACAAGACTCATCCACTGTATTTCTCATCTTTTTAAGTATACATTAATTTTAAATAGTCTTCCCTAGAGGGGGTAGATACCGTATGCCAGTCACATTTACATAATCAACACAGGCATTTTCTGATATTTTTACAAGTTGTATTACCGAGGTTTATCCAATTTTCTTTACATCAGCAGTCACAGTGACTCAACAATTTCTAAAGAATTTGTAACTGAGAAAAACTACATGAATAAGCATTAAGAAAAAATATGTTTAGGGGTTTACTGTATGTAACTACTTATTGGCACCATGATCTTCAAATATTTCATAAAATAAATGCATTTACAGAGATTGTGGAATTTGTACAATTTGAGTTTTAGAAATGTACCTTTAATGTTAGATAACCTGATTTTCTTAAAAAGAAGAAAAATGAGCATTTCACAACTCAAACCATTGCAAATATCTAGTAACTTATTCCTATTTGGAATAAATACACATTATCACTTTACCTTCGGTATATTGACTCATAATGATGGAAACATTTGTCAGTGATTTGAAATGGTAAATATTCTTGGCAATCTATTAGTTGTTCTAAAAAGTCTTCATAATATGCAACCATTTATCTAATGTATTCCATTTATCTAACGTATTTCATCTTCATAATACATTACCATCATAAACTAATCCATCTTCCCAAACACCTATGGAAATCAGGTAAGAATTACCATCTTCATTTTCTGTATGGGAATCTGAGACAGAGATAAAGAGCCTAACAACAAAGAAAAAGACATTAAATAGCACAAGAGTGCTAGGAAGGTTTTTTGGCTGTTTTCTTGTCTTACTTATTATCTCTACAGAAAACAGGTGAAAATTGGTCCAGGAGTTAGAATTTCTATGAAAAGTTGAAAATAATTTTTACTTTTCAGTCTTATTTCATATTACTCCTCTTCCTCTTCTGTATTCCAGTCAAACCAATTTGCTTACCATTATATCCCTACTGATGACACTCTATTTCTACCTCTAGGCCTTCTGAATTCCATCTCATCTAGCTCTATTCCTAGCTTCCTTCAAATCATAGGTTGGAATCTATGCCTCTTCCTATCCCAGGTCTTTCCAGGCCCACTGACAAACTCGAAATTACAGACTGAATGCAAATCTAGGGTCCTCTTCTTGTTACCTGTGTAATTTTATATTATTATTACGTTAGCAATTATACCACAAATAATGATATACTAGTAAAAATTAATATATCAAACAAGTGTTTCTTGAGCTTCTATTATATATTGTAGGGATATTTAAAAGAGAAGAAGATACAAGTCTTGTTTTCAAGGATCTTATTTATTTACAGTGACAAGTATACACAAAACACTTCATGATCATATACAATTCATACACAGAAATTTTGCATTCTGTACCAGCAGCTCATCGATTATAGTGATGTGATTGATTAATTCAACAAGATTTTATTAAATTCCTACTATATACAAAGTACTACTGATACTACATCAGTTACAAAGATACTCAGTCTCTGAAGACTAGAAATAGCTAAGATGCAAGAAATATATGATTATATGAAGGGTCATTGCCAGTTGTCTTGACTTTTGTCTTGCCACTGAATTCCAGTGGCTGTGGAGGAGAAAATGAGGGTGGTGACTTTGTGCAGCTGTCTCACTTAACTCCAATTTGTGTGAAAGTTAAGACATCACTGTCATGATGTCATCGTTTCTCTTTGACAACAAATGATGAACAACAATAATTATGACAACAAAATATGTGATAACCAGACCATAAAGCCCTCTATCTAAGGTTGCTAACAGGTTCCACAGAAAAATAATGATTCTGGGTAAACCAATGTTAGAGGAGGAAGATGATTCCATAGGAACAGTAACAATGGAGACCCAGCTGAATAATGTTGTGTTAAGGTTTTGTGATATTCCTGTATGGTTTGGCTACAATGTCTTATTGTAGATGAAGAAAGATGTTGGCCAGGACAACCTTATGTTGCGTATATTTTCGTATAACAATGCTGTAGAGTGTGGTAGGAAAACTGGGGAGGCTGTGAAAGGTGTGAAGAAATAAGAGAGGGAAAAAGCATCTTTTCCTTACTTTAATTCTAGGCTACTTTGAGACTAAGTATCCAAGAACTGAGATATTTGGATTAAAGGCTCAAAGATCAGTAGTCAAACAAGTCAACAAATATTTATTACTTGACTTGCCTTGACCAAAGCAACCACAAAACCTTTTTGTCAATGTGTCCTCAAGCCAAATGCTTAGTGCTTATTCTGGTAAAATTCTTGCCTTCCAATCTATCTATTACTCTCCTCTGAGCAGTAAAATAATCATAGATCCCTCCATCTACCATTGGTCATGCACCTGGGTCATAGAAATGGCAGTAATTCTAATGTCATGCCTGGCTGGACAATTTCTAGAGCTGGAAAGGTCCTCACACATCTCATAAAACTCGGTATTGTTCCCTTTCCCTCTCATCAAAAGAGACATTCCTTGTAGTGACATTGCAGGGTCATTGGGTCATCCCAAAGGCTTTACCGTCTGAGGAGATATGAGGTCAACAAATGTTTTAGGGAGAAATCATCTGAAAGTTATTTAATTAGATATTGTTTCAGTTAGTGAGATGTTTCATTCAAATGATTGCATCCATTGTCTGGGTTCTGCTGTCAGTGTCCTTGCATAGAAACTAATGTCCTCAAGGTGGTTGTGGCAATGATCTCAATGTGATCAAAGAGGAAATTTCAATGAGCAGGGTGATTCACAGCACATCACATTTGGGCAAATGATCAATTCACATACTAGTGAAATGACATTTTAATAGCTAGAGATTTGCACTCATTCTTGCAAATCCCTGAGGACGTGATAGCTGAAATCCGTTTCCAGCCATATTATTCTCCTTTGACCTTTCCTCAAAATGACTGACATAATAAAGCCATTAGCACTACAGGTGTTTATATTCTGATTTTCAAAAGATAGGCTCAGAAGCTGTGTGCTAAGAGCACATTGAACAAAGTTCCACTGAGCAGTATCCCCAGCAGGCATGAAAATTGGTCATCTGTAATGCAATAGTTGTAATTATTCAGTGAAATGGAAATGTTTTCTTTATTAACAATGCTTCTGAAAAGTCAGGGTAAGATTGGAGTGGAATTCTTCCAAGAAACCCAATCACAGAAACCAAAGGGGGAAATGAACCCACTTAGTTATAAGTTCTTTCATGGATTATCCAGGGTTTCTATACCTTGTAGTTTTAAACCATCGGAGAGGTAACTTCTGCTACTTTCCTAAGGATTACTCAGCATATTCCAGTTGTGATTTTAGTAAACTGAGCTGCAAGAGAGAGACTCAGAATAGTAATGGCTCAGTTGAGTTTCCCCCTTGAAAAGCTAAAAAATAGAAATCATTGTGTTAATTGGATCACAGGGAAAACAGAGCCCAAATGCTTATATAACACACACACACACACATTTAAAAAAAAATAATAAAACCATGATTGTATTTAAAGTAGGATTGAAAATACAAAGAATGAAAGTGAGGGCAAATTCTATCCTATATGGAATGTCTGAGAATTGGGTTACTTCAGAATGTATGTGTGTGTGTGTGTGCGCGCGTGTGTTCATATGTGTGTGTGTGTGTGTGTGTGTGTGTGTGTGTGTACGTTGGTTGTTTGTCCTTCATTCTCGAAGAGGACCATGACATCAGGGAGGTGATGTCATGACATGCAAGTGAATTGGATTAAAGTGAGAGAGGGCTGTGCAAAGTCACCAGCCTCACTTTGTTCTCCAGAGACGTTGCAGTGCAGTAGAAAGATATAGATCAGGACAAGTGTAGGTGGTTCTGGATACAGAGGGAGACCTTGGCCTTTTTAATCTAAGGTCTTTAACATGTCTCAGTTTTACTGAAACAACACCCAATCTGCAATTAAGGCTACGTAAGAAATGAGGCAAAAAAAATGGCCTCTATTAGAGAAAATTGATTGGGTAAGAGAAAACCTCAGGGTTTCTAGCCAAAACAGAAATTGCTACTTAAATTCATTCTAAGCCAATCAGGGCCCAAACAATGACCAACTGCAGGTTGGCCTGGGGTCTATTGTTGGTCAGTCAATGAGAGCCAGAATGTTTTGGGTTTAAGGCATGATCCTTAAGAAAGAAATCTAGCTTGTAAATGCCAAGATATCTTTCAAAGTTTCAGTGATCAAAATTTTCATTCCTTCGGGCAGAACATCCACAGGTAAGGGTATGATACCCTACATGGATGGGGGAAGAGAGAAGGGAAAGGGGAGAGAGAGAGTGAAGGGAGGAAAGAAGAAGAAGAAGAAGAAGAAAAAGAAGAAGAAGAAGAAGAAGAAGAAGAAGAAGAAGAAGAGAAGAAGAAGAAGAAGAAAGAAGAAGAAGAAGAAGAAGAAGAAGAGAAGAAGGAAGAAGAAGAAGAAGGAGGAGGAGGAGGAAGGAGCTGGCTAGTTCAGTGACCAGTGGGGCAGCTCCTACTACTATTCACAGAACTTACTGTTTGTCTTTCATTCTATAACAGGCGAGTTTATGTGTGAGAAAGAGAAAGATAAAGCATTTATTCTTTCTCAGAAAGAGCCACAGATAGATATGCCAGGCTGCTTCATCTTATGACTTTATGATCTTAAGGCATAAGAGAAGTACCTCCTTCTTCCTTGGTAACTACAAGACCCTTTTTGAGAAAGTAGTTTTCTTACTTTGAAAATTCTCCCTATTTACAGCTATTTGTTTTCCCCTTTATCTCTTCCTTTACAGCTTCCCTTCATTGGCACTTCAATGTAACACAAGATGAGGTAGTAATTATCTGTCTTCTTGGAGTGATGCATAGCTTGCCATACTAAAAATGCTTCTGGTTGATGACAGTTTTTAAAACATGCACTTGGCCATTATTATTAATTATATTAGAATTCATATATTTTTTATTGGGGGAGAGGAGGGACAACCTGTGATGTCATTAGTATCAGGAACTCCCATTGAGGAAGCCTTCTGTACTAATAAGCATCTTGGTACCTGCTCTGCAATTTAAAGCTTCAGAGAGTCACCTGAGGAACAGAAACATTCAGTGATTTACTCAGAGTCACACTGCCAGCATGTGCCAGAGATGGGACTTCATCCTTTTCAAAGGTTCTGAGGCTAATACTATCCATTAGGCCATCTTGTCTCTCCATAGATACACAGACAAAATACTACCAGCCTGAAATTACAAACCCTTTAGTTACAAATGCCCGTATGTATACCTAGGTTGCATATTGTCTCTGTCTCCTCTACAGGGCCACTTTACATCTTATTTTTTTAATGTGGCAGTATATGGAGGGAAGTGAATACAGAGTGTAGAAGATGGACTGGGAGAATAAAAATGGGTCAAGAGGTTTAGTGTGAATGTCAAAGGTGGAAGTTAGGTGGTCTAGGTCTGGAGTAGGGATCATCAAGCTACACAGCCTGGAAGCCAAATATATTCCACTCCCTGTTTTTTGTTAGTTTTTGTTTTTGTGTGTGGCTTGAGCTAAGAAAGTTTTTACATTTTAAATGCAATTTTATTTTAAAATGGAAAAAAAACATTCTTAACTCATGGATCTGTTGGTTTGCCTATAAATGTTCTACAAAGTGGACTTTTGGGAGGTCAGGATCTTGGAAGTGTTCCTTGAGTTTATGAGGTCTAACATATGACTGTGACATAACTGTGACTTAAAAGGCTCAGTTAGTCTGTAAACATTTATTAAATGCCTACTATGCATCAGGCATTATATTAAGCACTAGGGATATGAAAAGAAGCAAAAGACAGTCCTTGCCCTCAATGAGCTCACATTTGATGAAATAAACAAGTAAGACAAATGTGTACATGTAAGCTATATAGAGGGAAAATAGGAAATAAGAGAGGGAATGTGCTAGAATTAACAAAGGTTTAATTGTGAAAGGCTTCCTGCAAATGATGGGATTTTAGTTCAAACTTAAACAAGGTCAGGGAAGGCAGTAGACAGAGATAAGAAGGGAGAGCATTCCAGGTATGGGAGATAATCAGAAAAGATACCAGATGCCAAGAGATGGAGTGCCATATTGGTGGACTATCAAGGATGGCGGTGAATTCACATCAAAGAATATGTGACAAGGAGTAGTGAGCAAAAAGACTGGAAAGCTAGGAGTGGGGAAGGTAGTATAATAATGATAATGATAATAATGGCACCCTCTATGTGTACCTATTCTTTTCCAGGAATTGCTCTAAGGCCTTTACAAATATTACCTCATTTGTTCCTCACAAAAATGTGCTATTATCTCTATTTTTATGGATGAGGAAACTGAGGTAAACAGAGCTTTGAACACCACAGAAATTTTTGTATTTGAATCTTGAAACAACAGGGATTTTACAGTTTTGCATTTAGAGGAGATGTCAACATAAATGTGGAAGTCCCAAGGATGGCACCAGGAGATAAAATAGAGAAAAAAAATGCTAAAGTGATTAAGGATGCTAATAGAGTGGGGCAGGACAAATAAGAAAGTCAGATTAGATGACCTCCAATATATATGTATATATATTGTATGTGGACATACACTTGTGTGCAAATTATCCATAGTCAGCTCAAATGAATAATCAGATTTTATCTCAACATTCAATTCTTCAGGTCTAATTCAACCAGTTGACATGATTTTGCTCTAGCCAGTGGGGACAATATTTGTCTAAAATTTGAAGGCTATTCGAGGTGTTATAATTTTTACATATTATGAAGCCTTCTTTGGTCCTTCAGATCTCAAAGGGAAATGGTTGGCAATAATGTTGCTCTGGGTCCAATGTCTCATTAGTAAACAATGTGAAACGAAAGCATTGCCAGTGATTAATGATAAATATGCAGTGAGGACTAAATGAGCAGTTTGCTGGAGGATAATAAATGAACAAGAAGCTAAAGTTTATTGTTATCATTGTTTTGACTATTTGGGGCCTTTATTCCTTTTCTTTTTGAGTGTGATGCTAATGTGAACACCTAATGGCAGTCTCACAACCCCCTTCCCCACCCCAACCCCCACCCCCACATTTTCCATTTCCTTTTCAAGTATTGATGATCAAAGCAACACTAAGCTCCTCTTGATGGCTCCTTTCAGTATAACTCATTCATAGGCTGCCTAGGCCAAAACTCCCTTCTTTGGCCACTAACCCCTGCTCATTTGTATCCATTCATGTCAGCCTTATCTTTCCCTGTTCCTTATCCCTTAACTTTCTTTTGTGCCTGTGGAACCCTGTTATATTATTAACAAATCACCTTTCCTATTGGCATATTTCATCCTCTGCAAAATTACTTTGTATATATTACATACTTTCTTAAGTGTGTATTTGCTATTCTCTGCCCAATAGCTTATAAGTTCTTCACTCTTATTATGCCTCCAAGTCTTAATTATTTTTAGATAAGATACTCCTCATCATTTTAAGAAAGGCCCTATCCATTCTTATGCTTTCTAGTGTTTATTAAAAGGAATGTGTATTATGTTTTGTCAAAGGCTTTTTCAGCATCTATTGAGATTATCATATCATTTATTATTATTATTATGGTCAATTATGTTTATAGTTTCCTAATAATGAGCCAGTCCTGAAATCCTGGTACAAATCCTACTTGGTCACAGTGTTTGATCCTGGTGATGCATTACTATAATTTCCTTGAGAATATTTCATTTAGTATTTTTGCATTGATATTCATTAAGGTACTTTGTCTGTAGATTTATTACTGTCTTTTCTATCCCTGTTTTAGGTAGCAAAACCATATTTTTGTCATAAAAGGAATTCACTAGGGCTCTTATTTTACCTATTTTTTCTCAAATACTTCATATAGTATTAGGATTAATTGTTCATTAATGCTTGGTAGAATTCACTTGTGAATTCATCTGTTCCTGGGAATTATTTGTAAGGGAGCACATTGGTGGCTTATTCAATTCCTTTTTTTCTTTTTTTCTTCTTTTTCATGTTTTATTATTTTTATTATTTAATATTTTTGTTTTCAACATTGATTTCCACAAGATTTTAAGTTACAAATTTTATGCCCATTTCTAACCTTTCCCCCAACTCCAAGATGGCATATATTCTGATTGCCCCTTTCCCCAGGCTACTCTCTCTTCTGTAATGCCACTCCCCCCAACCTTAGTCCCTTTCCCCTTACTTTCTTGTAGGGCTAGATAGATTTCTATACACCATTGCCTGTATATCTTATTTCCCAGTTCCATATAAAAATGACTTTTTTGAGCAATTTTTTTAGAACTTCTCTCCTTTCTTCTCTCTCCACCCAACCTCCTTGAGAAGGCAAGCAATTCAACATAGGTCACACATGTATCATTGTGCAAAACACATCCATAATAGTCACATTGTGAAAGACTAACTATATTTCCCTCCATCCTATCCTGTCCCCCTTTATTCAGTTTTCTTCCTTGACCCTGTCCCTTTTAAAAAGTGTTTGCTTTTAATTACCTCCTCCCCTGATCTGCCCTCCCTTCTATCATCCCCTGTCTCTTGTCCCTTTCCCCCCTACTTTCTTGTAGGGTAAGATGCCCAATTTAGTATGTATGTTATTACCTCCTTAAGTCAAATATGATGAGAGCAAGATTCACTCATTCCCTTTCATCTGTCCCTTCTTCCCTTCCAACAGAACTGCTTTATCTTGCCACTTTTGTGTGAGATAATTTACCCCCATTCCATCTCTCCCTTTCATCTTCTCCCAACATACTCCTCTGGCACTCCTTGATTTTATTATTTTTTTTAGATATCAACCCTTCATATTCAACTCACTCTGTGCAACTACCTTAATACTGAGAAAGGTTTCATGAGTTACAAATATCATCTTTCCACATAGGAATGTAAACAAAGTAGTTCAACTTTAGTAAGCCCCTTATAATTTCTCTATCTTGCTTATGTTTTCATGCTTCTCTCAATTCTTGTATTTGAAAGTCAAATTTTCTATTCAGCTCTGGTCTTTTCATTGAGAAAGCTTGAAAGTCTTCTATTTTATTGAAAATCCATATATTGTCCTGGAGTATTATACTAGCTCCAATACTATACTAGTGTTTAATCCTAGCTCCTTTGACCTCTGGAATATCATATTCCAAGCCCTTCAATCCCTTAATGTAGCAGCTGCTAGATCTTGTATTATCCTGATTGTGTTTCCACAATACTCAAAGTGTTTCTTTCTGGCTGCTTGCAATATTTTCTCCTTGACCTGGGAACTCTGGAATTTGGTTTTCAATTTGTTAACTTTTTCAAGAAGCGATCAGTGGATTCTTTCAATTTCTATTTAGCCCTGTAGTTCTAGAATATCAGAGCAGTTTTCCTTGATAATTTCTTGAAAGATGATGTCTAGGCTTTTTTTTTATCATGGCTTTCAGGTAGTCCAATAATTTTTAAATTATCTCTCCTGGATCTATTCTCCAGGTCACTGGTTTTTCCAATGAGATATTTCACATTGTCTCCCCTTTTTTCATTCTTTTGGTTCTGTTTTATAATTTCTTGATTTCTCCTCAAGTCACTAGCTTCCACTTGCTCCAGTCTAATTTTTAAGGTAGTATTTTCTTCAGTGGGCTTTTGGACCTCCTTTTCCATTTGCCTAATTCTGCCTTTTAAGGCATTCTTCTCCTCATTGGCTTTTTGCAGTTATTTTCCATTTGGGTTAGTCTGTTTGTTGTTGTTGTTGTTGTTGTTGTTGTTGTTGTTGTTGTTGTTTTCTTCACTATTTTTGGGATCTCCTTTAGCAAGCTGTTGACTTCTTTTGAACAATTTCCTTGTATCACTCTCATTTCTCTTCCCAATTTTTCCTCTACTCTTACTTCCTTTTATAAATTCTTTTTGAGCTCTTCCATGACCTGATACCAATTCGTATTTTTCTTGGGGGCTTTTGATGTAGGCTCTTTGATTTTGTTGACTTCTTCTGACTGTATGTTTTGATCTTCTTTGTCACCCAAAATAGATTCTGTAGTCTGAGTTTGAGGCCTTTTATGATGCCTGCTCATGTTCCCAGGCACTTTACCCTTGAGCTTTTTGTCAGTGTATGACTGCCTTTAGAGTAGACAGTAGTTTGTCCCAAGCTATAGGGGTCCTGTGCTGTTGTTTTCAGAGCTACTTCTACTCTACAGTGACCACAAGCTCTGCCACACTAGTGCTGCTCCTCCCCCAACAACCACCAATGAGGACCACAACCTAGATCCAAATGTAGCAAAGCAAGTGAACCCTGCTTCTGTGCCAGCAAAGTAATCCATGCACTCCCCCTCTGATCTGCTGCTTAATTCCTCCCACTATGTGGGCCTGGGGCCAGAAGCAACATCTGCTGGAGCTCTGCAAGCAACCACAGGAGTGTTCTGCTGCTGCCGCTGCTCCATCTCCTCAGCCCCTTGGGCTGGGCCCGGACAGCACACTTCTCTCACCCAGGTCCAGAAGTTTTCCCACTGACCTGCTAAGTTGTCTTTGGCATTTTGGGGTTGAGAAGTCTAGTTAACTGCCACAGCTCAGTGATTCAGGGCTCTAAGGCCTGCTCCACCCAACCCCTTGTCTGGTCTGGCTTGGCACAGCCCATGCTGGGCTGTGCTCCGCTCCCAGAATGGTATGATAGACCCTTCCCAGCAACCATCCAGGCCGCCTTCAGCTGGAGGCTTGTCTCCCTCTGTTATTTTGTGGATACTGTAGCTCTAGAATTTTTTCAGAGCCATTTTTACAGGTGTTTTGAGGGATTTGGGGGATAGCTTAAGAAAGTCCCTGTTTTGCAGCCACCATCTTAGCTCTGCTCCCCTGCCCATTTCCTTTTTCTCTATTTCTAAGACACAGTAATTTAATTATTGTCTTTCTTCTGCTAACCTGGGCAGATTATATTTTTGTCAATTTTCAGCCATTTCAGTTAGATTGCCAGTTTTACTGGCATATAATTGGGTAAAATAACTCATAAAACTCATTTTAATTTCATCTCCATTGGTGGTGGATTTACCCTTTTCATTTTTGATACTGGTAATTTAGTTTTCTTCTATTCTAAATCATTTTTGTTAACTGTCAGTCCCTAATTTTCTTTCTTTGATCTTATTTTTTTTCCTCTATCACTCTTATTTAACTTTTTTATTTGTTTTAGCTCTTCCAGAAATTCTTGTTGGGCTTTTGTAAAATTCTTTTTTTTCCTTTGAGGCTTTGTTCATAGCTATTTTAACTTCATGGTCTTCTGAGTTTGTGTCTTGCTCTTTCCCATCATGATAATAGATTTTTACGGTCAGGTTCTTTTTGGTTACTGTTTACTCATTTGTTTCCACCCTAATTCTTGATTTTGAATTTTATATTAAATCTGGGCTCCATTCCCAGTGTGGACAGGGAGAAGGTGGGCTGTCTCAAGCTTCACACTTTTTCACATGACTGTTTTCAGAGCTAGTTCTGGGGGACTGGAAGTTTTCAGTGCTTTCTAAGCATTGTGATCTGGGGAGAAGTGTGGTCTCTGTTCTTCTGGTCTGAACTCTAGTCTTTACCCAGAAAAGGCCCTGATCCCTTGAAATTTCAAATGATACCACCCCTCAGAGCCCCTGCTCCCTCAGTACTGGAAATGATACTGTTTCTCTAGGTCTCTAATCCCTTGTAACCAAAAGTGATACTACCTGTCGGTACTTCCTCTCCTTCTTGACCAAAATTGCTCCTCTATGCCCTTGAACTATGAACTGGAATGGGCATAGACAATGTCCTTGCCAAAAAGCATCTTGTGTCTAGTGCTAGCCCAGGAGACCCTTGTAATCTATTCCTCACCAGTTTCCAGCTTTGACTACCTCTGCTTTGAGAACTCTTCCAGCAGCAGCTGCTTCTATCACCACCACCCAATCCCACCATTGATGTTTCATCAACATGAGCTCTATTCCCATCCTCTACCTCCATGTCACAGATCTTTCTTTCGGACCTCCTATATTGTCTTCATCTGTCCTAATGTCTTACTCTGACCTCTTGTTGATTGTACCCCTCCAGAAAAGTGATTTGAGGCATTATTTTAAAGTTGTTTGGAGGAGAATGTTAGAAGACCTCAGCTCAGTTCCACCACCAGAAGTCCCAGCAGTCCCTGTTTTTAAGGAGTGTTCTTTCTAATAGTAGGAGACAACACACAAAAAAGAGTGGTGGCCATCAGAGTGTTTTAGTTTGTGGTTACAGATGTGGCAAGTGGAACCATGGAGTAGTGGATTGGCATGCCTTTTTTAGCAGCAATGACAATATTTACTTGATTCTAGTTCCAGACATCTGAAGTGGCCAAGAAGAAGGGTATGCACATGACTACAAGGCAGATGATAAGAAGGAAGCCAAACCAGAATGCAAAGCAAGGCTGGGACCAGTTAGATTTAGTGAACCATATAATACATTCACCAACCAGAACATTTTGTGCCTTTGGGAAGGAGTTCCATGGCAGAGAGAATTAACGATGAGTGGCAGGGATGATTGCAAGGTGTAGTGGTACATAGGGTACAGAAGCAGTCAAGATACATACTAAGCAGGACAAAGTCAAATATTAACAAGCATGGTCAGGGGCTAGCTACTTATGATTTAAAAACTTACATTAACACATCATAAAAAATAACACTCATTTAAAAAATAGTTCTAGATTATCTCCCATCTCTATTGCCTCCTTGAGAAGGCAAGCAATTTGATATCAATTATATATGTAAAGTCATGCAGCCCATTTTTCCGTATTAGCCATGTTAAAAAAACACACAATCCGAAACAACCTAAAACAATAAAAAGTAAAAAATATGCTTCAATCTGCATTCAGAGTTCATCGGTTCTCTCTCTGGAAATGGATATAATTTTTAATTATAGGTTCTTTCACATTGCCTTAAGTCATTGGGTCACCAAATTTTTATAATAAAAATAAGACCTGAAGTTTTTTTTTTCTCCTATGTCTTTGGTATTGTCCCTTCCAGTTATCATCCAGAAAATGTATCGGCAGAGATTTTAATAATTTCATAAGGAATTAAGCTAATATAAATCAATTGTGATATCAAGAAGACTAAAAGTCCAAAGTGCCATAGACAGCAAAGACTTGCTTTATTTGCAAAGAGGAGACAGATGGAAGATAAATGCAACATTGCCTTTTGAAATGTGTAAAATCTTACAAAGTACCGTGAAAGAGTATCATGAAAGAGTGTCACCTCATAAAACATAAAGAAATAGAGGTAACATGAAGAAAGCTTGATGTCTCAACCAAGCAGAGTCATTTTGAGGGCATTTAAGGATGAAATTGGAAGGACAGCAAATACAAGAGAAAAAAACTGCAAATACTTATATTAAAAACTTTTTTAATAATCAACAATTTGCCTACCATCATAAACTCACACATATTTGTAGGAGATGTTAGATATCAATTAGATATAGCACTAAAGAAAAGAAGTATTGGGGAAAGAGCTGACTTGGTCCAAGTGTACATATAGAAGTGAAATAATTATTCGGATATTAATTCATAAGATAGAAGAATAAAGGGAAGATGCAAAAAGCATGGTGGGAAACTGAGTAATACTGAAGAAAGGGGATCAAGAAAACATTAACTAATTACATGTATGACTTTCCTACATATATATATATATATATATATGTGTGTATATGTATGTATATATACACTCATATACATACACACACATATATACATACACATATATACATATACACATATATACATACACACACATATATATATACATACATACATACATACATACACATAATTTTTTGTGAGAAACATCTATATCTATATCAAGTACATTTTCAATGAGTATATTAGCAAGAAACTTGCAGACTTCTGCAAGTGATATTCCACAGAGAACACATCTTGGCTCACACATATGGCTAAAAGATGTAGAGAATACAAAATTCTGTGGTGTTTTTTGTTTGTGAATTACTAAGAAGCACTTGATTCACCTGGGAAAAAATAGAACATTGAGAGATCTCTTTCAACAAGACTTTTTCAAGATTCCTTTAAAGATATCACTGTAGAGATGACCTTATTCAACAACCTGCTGACTGTAAATATCAAGCAAAGCATAAAACAGGAAGGATGCATGCTCTTCAAAGGTGTTTACTGCTGTGATGAAGAAGAGTTCAAGATGAAGAGGATTTAGCTACAGATGGTATGGTCTTTTGGATGCTTCTTTTGTGAATGACATGACATACGAGTAGATGGACAATTTATAAATACGTCCATCAGACTATCTTTCTGGGGCATGCAGCACGAATGGATAACAAGTTGGTCTCCGAATTTAATAGGAGCAAGAGAGAGGGTTGAATTAGGTTCAGGAAATTGCACAGCTCTTTGAATGACCATCTGTCTAATCTCTCTCTTTTTAAAAAATATTAATGTTTGATCAGCACTTTATTTCTGAATCATGGAACACTACATTGTTTAGTGCTTATGAATTAAAAGTGAATATCTCCCAGGAGGCAATGAAAAGGAACATGGTGGGCCTGAGCAGACTGCAACATATGATGGCGAGAACCTGTGAAGATAAGGAAGAAATAGCATCATTGGGGAAATTCATTGTCAAGAAAGATGAGTCTGTACTTCAACAAAAGTAAAGGATCATCGGTGAACGGGTCAATGCCAGTACTAAGTCCCTCAACTATTCAGGCCAACTCCATAGGTCAAACCTAGGGAAGACCATGGACAAGCTTCACACAGGATGGAAGGGTGAGGATGAAGCTGTAATCCACATTGAGGAAAATAAAAATAAACATCCAAATCAAGGAGATCAAAGCTCCATGGGAGTATTTGGCTTCAAGCAGCTAGGTGCTCAGTGGATAGAGAACTGGCACAGGAGTAACAAAGATCTGAATTCAAATGTGGCCTCAGACATTGACTAGTTGTATGCTCTTGGGCAAGTCACTTGAGCTTCCATTTGCTTTAACTGTAAAAAGGAGGATCATAATAGCACCAAACTTTTAATGATCAAATGAGATGTTATTTTTAAAAGCTGGTTAGAAATGTGCCTGGCATATAATAGGTATTTTAAATCTAATTGTATCCTAGAAAAAATGTCAGTAATTCCACAATTTGTGAGATCTGGATCAGCAGACAGCCCTGTCCAAGAAGATCCTGGCAATATGTTTCTTTTTAACCCTGTTCTCTAAGTGCAATGTCCTCTCAAAGAATTAATATTACATATTTTGTGTCTCCATCTAAAGGCTGCAATTCTAATTATATTTAATTCCTTGTTTCCATGGTTTTAAATTAGAGAAATTTTAAAATGAAGACAACTTTCATGAATGTAATTGCTGTTTCCTCATCCCTACCAGCAACAGCTCCTTCAGGGGAGTCCTTGCAAGTCACTATTTCTGGTGTGTTTTACGATCCTTTGGTCCATTTTCTCTGAGGCAAATAACTCTTGAGAGTTTCAGAGATTCTTTTGTGAGAGTATTTTAGCGTATCGAAAAAGGCAGGATATATCCAGATAAAAGCTAGTATAGGAAGCAGAGCCAAGATGGTGGAAAAAAGGCAGCAACTCCCCTGAGCTCCCCCCAAAAAAAACCCTTTGCACACCTTTAAGTGATGCCACAAAGCAATTACTGAAGTAGCAGAACCCAGAAAAGGACAAGGTGAAATAATTTTCTGGCCAAAGACAACTTAGAAGGTCAGCAGAAAAGGTTTGTCACATCTGGGTGAGAGTAGAGCACAGTCCACCACAGGCTGGGCCAGCGCAGAGTGGCCCAACGAACAAGGAGCAGACCTAGGGAGCCACTGAATCAGCATCAGTGGCTGCTTTCCAAGCTCTCTGCCCACAGACAGTGAAGGAGTTGAACAACTGATCAGAAGGAGATCACAGGGGTCTTTTTTCTGGCAATGGGGTAGGATTATATTGCTTTGCACATATATGGATCTGGGTTCCAGTTCGGTGTAGCAATCCCTGGGCAAGGATGAACAGTAGCATAGCAGAGCTTGAGGCCACAGTGGAGGGGGCACCATCCTCTCAGTTCCAGAAAAGAGTGCCTATGGTCACTCACACATCAGAACACAGGCCAGGAGAGTAGTAAACACCTCTTTCTAGATCATAGCACCTTGGAAGAACTGAAAACTTATAAGCACCTAGAAGTATCTCTGAAAACAGTTGCACAAAACCCCTGAAGCTCGGAACCCAGGAAGCAGAGCCACACTTTAACAAATAGTTAAAAGTCAAGAAATAGACTGGGAAAATGAGCAAAAAAAAAAAACAGAAAAAAATTCTGACCATGGAAAGTTACTACAGTGACAAGGAATATCAAAACACACAATCAGAAGAAAACAAGAAAGAAAAAGTAAAATGCTATCCATCCCCAGAGAAAGAACTGATGATGTCTGAATACAGGCTGAAGCACACTTGTTTTTTTTTTATCTATCTTTTCTTCCACAGCATGACTAATATGGAAATATGTTTTGCGTGACTACATGTGTATAACCTGTATTGAATTGCTTGCCTTCTTGATGAGAGAGGGTTGGGGAGGGTAGAAGGTAGAGAGCTGGGAATTCAAAGTTTTAAAAATAAATCTTACAAATTATTTTTACATGCAATTGGGGGAAATAAAATACTAAATAAATTTTTTTAAAAACAAAAAGTTTGTTGATAAACAAATAAAAATTTAAAAAGCAAGCATACTTTTTTACAGGATTTTATACTGCCATGTATATGAGAGCTCAATATACATTTACTGTAGTAATAAATGCTTTTGCCTGTTACTTTATAGCAATACATATGATTAAGGGAATCAAGTACCAACTTCTAGATTAATTAATATTACATTTAACTGACAATAGGGAATGAATTTTCCTCTTTACATAGAAGTGAAAGTCAAGCTGTATATATATTGTCTTATGTCACATAGTATAATGCAGTGGGAAAAGGCCCTCAGTTTAGAGTCAGAGGACCTAGGTCCAAATCTCAACTCTGTCCCTTACCACTAGTATGAGTTTGGGCAAACCACTTAACTTCTCTGGACCTCAGTTTTCTCATCTATAAAATGAGTTGATTGTACTAAATGACCTCTAAGATTCCTTGCAGCTCTCCATTTATGATATTATAATTATTCTCCTTCATTTATGATATGTCTGAGCTGGTAGGGCTCTCAGAGGTCATCTGGCCCTAATTTTCATTTTATAGATGAGGAAATAGAGATAATGAGGAAACCAAGGTTCAAAGTCACAAAGATGAGAATCAAACCTGGATCCTCAGAATCTAGAACTAGAGCTAGGTACTACACAGCCCTGGGAAGCTACATTAGTATAGCTCAGGAATCTTTTCAGTCCTTTGCTCAAATTAGGGATTTCCCATGATGAATCTCAATCGGAGCCAGAGTTACTCCTGGATAAACATATTCTAAGAGCTATGTTAAACTTTTGTAATGAATTTATCATAGCAACAGGCGCTGGAAAGTATGTGGGTCTGGGTGTTAGAAACTTTCCTTCCCCCCCCCACCCACCCCCAACACACACATTCAGCTATGATCCGAAGTGGGATTCCCAAAATTAAATTTTCATAGAAAATTCCGTCGTTGTGGAAGAAGAAATCCTCTTCTAATCTTGAAAGGAACTGTGTTGTAGAGGATTGCAAAATGAACTAAGAATCTGTCATTAGTAGGTGAGTAAATCTGTGCTCTCTGGCTCCAAATTTCATTTGCCAAATGGCTATATTGTAAGTCTGTCATAAACATAATTATATAAAAGCACTGTGGAAAATCTCAACACTGAGTCCACGGAATCTGGGTCAAGTCATTTAATATCTCTTTGCTCTAGGTAATATTTTGACACAATTTTAATTGCAAATAAAATGCCTACCTGCATTGATAGAAGGAATTTCCTCATCTAAGAATTCCTTATGTCAATGAAATCAAAAGTCCAGTCCATGTGTCTTTCCTTGAAGAATACTAAACAAATGCCAGATATTTTCATATAACCATGTGATGTTTCCATGGATGCTTCTCCACTTATTTCCACAATCCTCTTCAGCCTGTGAGAGAAAGAGTCGAGCTCATAATTTGTTTTTCTGTTTGTCACCCCTTGGATTAACACATTGTAAGTTTGTTTTTAGGATTCCCTCATAAATATCAAATGATTTGTTTTAAATAAACCCTACATTCATTTAGAGGTGGAAAAGGCCCTTAAGTATTCTGTCCAATACACACTTTAATATTCTGCAGGCTTGAGTTTTCCCTACCTTTCCTCAACTAGGAAACTATTTTTTAGTCTAGTAAACTAATAGCTAACACTTTTTCTCTGTGATTTTCTTTCCTGACAGACTACATTTTCTTTCCTGAATTTGATAATCTCGTATCTAGCTCTGTTCTCTTGAAGTAAGCTAAACAAGTCATTTTCTCCCCTTTTGTCAGCATTTTTGTGACTTATCCCCTGTTACCTGACTTCCTGCTAGCTTTGCCTTCACCTTCTTCTTTATATTTAGAAATAATCACCCATTCCCTTAACAATTTACCATTAGCTTCATTCCTTATTATTTGAATATCTGCAGCAAAAACATAAAAAGAAATGAACAAGTTTAGAATGTTTTTTTTTGTATTGTTGCCAAGGAAACCACTTCCTCTGTATCTCTGTTGTATTTCACACATCTAGACTGGTTTAAGCTAGATTTGGCTAAACTGGGTAAGTTGTCTATGGGAAATAGTATCTGTCTTTTAGAGAACAACTCTTATGAAACTAGGCATCTATTCCACTAGCAAGTGGTCACTAGATTCTGCCTTGAGCTCTAATTTGTGATTCCTGGGGCTGGGAGCACATATTTGGGGATTAGGCATCCCCAAAGTGGGATGCAGATACTCTTCTTAGAGCATTAGCTTGGGAGATAGAACACCTCAATTCATGAGAGTTCATGACCCTATATGCTTTTCATGTGCATCTTTATTATCTCCCTTAACAAAGTGTAAGCCTCTTGAGGACAGGCACTATTTCGTATCACTCTTTGTACTCCTAGTGCCTAACATAGGGCCTGGCATACAGCTGCTTAATAGACTTGTTTAAATAGCCTTACAGAAATCCTTGATCTCTACAATTAATGCAAATCTATTCTATTACCAGGGCCCAGAACCCTTTATTGCATGGAAAGTCTCTCAATTCAGTAGACCACAGGGTTACTCTGAGGGACTATTTTTATTTATTGTATCCGTGCTTATCTACAATGTTAATCATATTAGTACAAAAATTCCTTGAGGAAAAAAAAAACCTACCTCTTCCTTAATATATATCCCAAATATTCCTTTGTTTCTTGTGTATTCATCATCTGCCCCTTTTTGCTCTGTTTATCTCCTTGAATAATTTTCCCCATGCCCATGGGAAATACCTCACGTAGAGAGAACCTGGAGATTGGTGTCTGACTATTGGGACTAGGAGTAGATAGAATAGAGTTGAGGAAAGGAAACTGGGGAGGAGGAAGAGCTTTGACTATCCCACAAATTATATCACCTAACCAAAAAAGTTGTCAGAAAATAAGTCTGCTCTAGTCATTTTAGGTGCCTCTGAAGGTACAGGGTGGGCACAATAAGAGCTACATTAAAGAGGATGGTTATCAGAATCTTTTCACCTATAGCCGTCTCACTCCTTTAGGGAGCATGAGCCACAGACGTAGCTGTTGAAGACCTTGTCAATGGGAGCATGTGAAGCAGCCAGGTAGTGCAGTGGGTATGGGACTGGCTTTGGAATCAAGAAGAGCTGAGTTCAATTTTTATCTCACACATTACTACTTGTATGAGTTTGGGCAAGGTTTTAAACTCTTAGGCTCAGTCTCCACGTGTAACTGAGATAATTATAATACCTACCTCAAGGAGTTGTCATGAGGAACAAATGAGATAATACATGTAAAGTGTTTTGCAAAACTTAGCCATAAATATGGTAGCTGTCATTTGTTTTCATTCAAAAGAAAATACTGGAGAATCACTGGCTTATGGCCCAACTATGCTTCAACTAGCCTCTTCCTTTCAATTTCTCTAGTCCTCTTTCCTTCCATCCTGATGCCCAAAGACTTCCATATAGCCAGGATGCAGAACCCATTCTCACCATGTGTCTTTCATCCACCATTTTGACTACTCTTCGTCTGGGTCTTCCCTCCCTTCTACAATGTAGTGATTCTACTTCTTTAAGCATAATCAATTGTCTCAAGGCCAAGGTCTTCTGCCACTTCTAACACTTGATTTCTGTTCAAAGACCCCCCTCAAGTATGAATATATTTACATGTACATAATAGAATGGGAAATATAATATACAAAGCCTTAGTATTCAGGAAGAGGAAGAATGCAAGGTCAAAAGAATGGCTACTCTTGGGGAGTTGGATCTAATATTATTAATGTTAAATGAATGTCAGAGTATATATGTATTTATGATGATGCTAATAATGATAGCAGTGGTGGTGATGACAAAGATGCTAAAGAAAACGATGACAATGGCAGTGCTAATAGCTTATGAGAAGGAGGAGAAGAAAGAGGATATTACTCAGCATCAGGAAAACTGATGCTGTTGGTGTGATAATAGATATTGGAGAATTAACAATGAGGAAAAGTAAAATTATGAATTGTCTATGAAAAAGTCATGGTATGAGTTGCTTATCATTAATTTCAAATGACCATACCTGCCAATGCTTTTATATGTCCAGACATAACATGTATATATACTACATATTTATGTATATGAGTATATGTGTTCATATGTATACATACAGATATAAAATGTGTATAAATGCACATATAAACATTTGTGTTTGTGTAGTTATAAATTATAATATGTGTATATGGAAATATAACATATATAGTGTATATTTGTACATATTTATATGTATACACACATGTGTGTGCAATTTTAAACATGCTAGACTAAGTTCATTATGTTTTATTTGGTTAGAGTAAACTCTATACCTGGATACTCAGTCATCACGTATTAATGTAAAGTGGTCATCTACTCACAATTTAAACATATTAGAGGATATTTTCTACTCTGTAGTTTTGCTCTTCCTTGATGGGACTAATTAGTACTATGAGTCTATCAGAGTCCAAAGCTATGGAACACTTCAGTCCCAAACTTTACTGAGAATTGAACTAAGGATATTCAAACTAATTTACAGAAGAATAAATCTGTAAAGAATAAACTAAAATTTGAGAAACTGGTCCATATGAGGTTTTAGCAATACAATTTTAAAATAATTTTTGGATTATTTATTTATTTATTTGATATTTTTAGTTCTCAGCATTGATTTTCACAAGAGTTTGAATTACAAATTTTCTCCCCATTTCTACCCTCCCCCCCACTCCAAGATGGCATATATTCTGATTGCCCCATTCCCCAGTCAGCCCTCCCTTCTGTCACCCCACTCTTCCCATCCCCTTTTTCCTTACTTTCTTATAGGGCAAGATAGAGTTTTATGCCCCATTGCCTGCATATCTTATTTCCTAGTTGCATGCAAAACCTTTTTTTATTTTTGAACATCTTCTTTTAAAAATTTGAGTTCAAAATTCTCTCCCATCTTCCCTCCCAACCCACCCTCCCTAAGAAGGCAAGCAATTCCACATAGGCCACATGTGTATCAATATGTAAAACCCTTCCACAACACTCACATTGTGAAATACTGTATTTTGCTCCTTCCTCCCCTATCCCAATTTATTCAATTTTCTCCCTTGACCCTGCCCCTTTTTGGAAGTGTTTGTCTTTGATTACCTCCTCCCCCATCTACCCTCCCTTCTATCATCCCCCTTTTTTATCTCCTTCCTCCTTGTTTCCTAAGGAGGAGATACCCAATTGAGTGTGTATGTTATTCCCTCCTCAAGTCAGTTCCAATGACAGCAAGATTCACTCATTCCCCCTCAACTGCCCCCTCTTCCCTTCCTACAGAACTGCTTTTTCTTGCCACTTTTATGTGAGATAATTTACCCCATTCTATCTCTCCCTTCCTTCTTCTCTCAATATATACCTCTCTCATCCCTTAATTTATTTTATTTTTTTAGATATTTTCCCTTCATTTTCAACTCATCTGTGCCCTCTGTCTCTCTCTACATATGTATATTCCCTCAGCTACCCTAATATTGAGGTCTCGTGTATTATACACATCATCTTTCCATGTAGGAATCATGTAGGAAGATCTTGTGTTATCTTGATTCTGTTTCCACAATACACAAATTGTTTCTTTCTGGCTGCTCGCAGTATTTTCTCCTTGATCTGGGAGCTCTAGAATTTGGTGACAATATTCCTAGGAGTTTCCTTTATCAGATTTTTGTTAGAAGGTGATTGGTAGATTCTTTCAATTTCTATTTTCCCTCTGGCTCTAGAATATCAGGGCAGATCCCCTGGATAATTTCTTGAAAGATGATGTCTAGGCTTTTTTTCAATCATGGCTTTCAGGTAGTGCAATAATTTTTAAATTATCTCTCCTAGATCTATTTCCCAGGTCAGTGGTTTTTCCAATGAGATATTTCACATTACCTTCCATCTTTTCATTCCCTTGGTTCTGTTTTATAATATGTTGATTTCTCAAAAAGTCATTAGCTTCTACTTGTTCCAATCTAATTTTTAAGGTAGCATTTTCTTCAGTGGTCTTTTGGACCTCCTTTTCCATTTGGCTAATTCTTTTAAGGCATTCTTCTCCTCATTGGCTTTTGGAGCTCTTTTGCCATTTGAGTTAGTCCATATTTTAAGGTGTTATTTTCTTCATTATTTTTTGGGTCTCCTTTAGCAAGTCATTGACTTGTTTTTCATGGTTTTCTCACATAACTCTCATTTCTCTTCCCAATTTTTCCTCTACTTCTCTAACTTGCTTTTCCAAATCCTTTTTGAGCTCTTCCATGGCCTGAGACCAATTCATGTTTTTTCTTGGAGGCTTTTTTATGTAGGCTATTTAACTTTGTTGACTTCTTCTGGCTGTATGTTTTGGTCTTCTTTGTCACCAAAGAAAGATTCTGAAGTCTGAGTCTGAATCTGAGTCTGTTTTTGTTGCCTGGGCATATTCCCAGCCAAGTTTCTTGACCCTTTAGTTATTTGTCAGGATGTGACTGCTTGTAGAGTATAGAGTACTTTGGCCCAAGCTTGAAGGGCTGCACTGTTGTTTCCAGAGCTATACAGCAAGCTCTGCCACACCAGCACTACTCCTCCCCCAAGAACTGCCAGCCTGGACTGTGACTCAGATCTGAGCAGGCTCTGCACTCCCGCTCAGATGTGCCACTTAATTCCTCCCACCAAGTGTGCCTGGGCCTGGAAGCAACTGCAGCTGTAGTTCTGTAGCTGCACCACCTCTGCTGCCCCTGTGGCTGTGGCCGAACTGGGAACTCCTTTCACTCTGTCCCCAGCAGCTTTTTCCACTAACCTTCTCTTTTGTCTTTGGTGTTTGTGGGTTGAGAAGTCTGGTAACTGCCACAAGCCACTGATTCAGGGCCCTAGGGCCTGTTCTGCCTGGCTCTTGGTATGGTTGGTCCAGGCATGGCCCACGCTGGTCTCTGCTCCACTTTGCTCCCAGGTCCATGTGATAGACCTTACCCAGTGACCATCCAGGCTGTCCTGGACTGGAACCCTGCTTCCCTCTGCTATTTTGTGGGTCCTGCAGTTCTAGAATTTGTTCAGAGCCATTTTTATAGGTGTTTGGAAGGACCTGGGTGGGAGCTCATGGAAGTCCTTGCTTTCCAGCCACCATCTTGGCTCCATCCCCAAAATATTTTTATTTACAGGAATATCATATACAGAAAACAAAACTGACCTTTAGAGACAATAAGACCAACAAATTATTGAAGTCACAGTAAAATGAGTGAACTAAGTCAAAACAAATTCCAATCAATAAATATCAAGAGGAAAAATGTTATTTTATGTACATACAGCAAAGATTCAACCTATCTCTTTTCACTCCCCGGATTCAAGGGGGAAGGTACTTTTCCCCTGTAATTAAGTTCATAATCTCTTTTGCTCATGTCTCCTTAAATCACCAAAAATTAGGATTTAATGGAAAGACTTTGGAGATGACTTTACTTAATCCCTTTATTTCCCTAATACCTTGTATTTGACAAATCTGGCCACCAAATTAGATTGAAAAGATACGGAACCACAAATAAGATTCATCTTGAAGATGAATGCATGCAAGATGTAAGATGTAAGACATGCATGGAGTTTCATATATGTTTATATCCATATTATATATGTGTATACACACACACACACACACACACACACACACACATATATATATATATATATATACATACACACGTACATATAGACACGTATCAGTAAGTTGTGTGTATTCATTTAACATTTCTATTTTTTTCTTTCCAGCAACCTTAGTTGAGCAATCATGGGAGTGTATTCACAGCAAAAGATGAC
Organism: Trichosurus vulpecula; assembly: GCF_011100635.1. Classification (NCBI taxonomy): domain Eukaryota; kingdom Metazoa; phylum Chordata; class Mammalia; order Diprotodontia; family Phalangeridae; genus Trichosurus; species Trichosurus vulpecula. The sequence goes on from NC_050578.1 coordinate 66,790,773, forward strand.
ATATAATCAGCCATTTATAGTGTCACACTTTTCTGATATTTCTGTTGCAAAGTAGAGTGATGGATGTGGCAGGAATGTGTAGAAAGCAGTGAGTACCAGGATGTGACCCTATGTATGCCAGCCTTAAATTTCCTTTGACTGATGCACATTTGATTCAAGTGCAAGTTTCAGCTACTAGCTCAAAGTCCAGTGGAAAATCTAATTGATCTCTCTGCCAACCTACTTAATTTGGGGGTTTCAGAGTAAGACATATTTGTCTAGATGAAATCTTCCATATAGGTCATACTGAAAACACCTCAAGCATCAATACCGATTCATTTTTTTTATCTTTGCATCTATCACTAGCAATTACCAGTGTCCTGACAGCAAATAGTAGGACTTGTTCATTGATTCATTCATTGATTAATTCATTCCTTCATCAGAGAATCACTTTTGTGCATTTTGTAAAGATTTGGAAAGGAGTTATACTGGTTTCCCTTTATAATTATTTTAATGAAATGAAGGTTTAGATGAAAAATAATGTCATATATAGGGCAACAAGGAGAATGTTTAACTTTAAGGAAACAAACTTTTCTTATAAGTTTTATTGCTTGTTAGATGGACACAGTCTATTTTACAGGCCAACCCTTGCTTGAGCTCTGATGTATTAATTAATTAATGCATCAATTAATCAGAGGTTTGATGCATTCATTACAAATGATGCTTGTTTATTAAAGCAAATTATTTTTAGATTACTCTGAGTAAGGGTAAACATGCAAATTCAAAACAAATGTGCTTAATAATAATACCAACACAAATCCAATGCAAAAAAGATTAGAAGGGAAGCAGGAAAGTTTTTCAGCCAGTGTCTCTGATAGAGGCCTCTTTTCTAAAATGTATAGAGAACTGAATCAAATTTGTCAGAATTTAAGTCATTCCCCAATTGATAAATCATCAAAGGATATGAACAGGCAGTTTTCAGATGAAGAAATTAAAGCTATCTGTAGTCATAAGAAAAAAAAAAAACTCACTAAATCACTATTAATTGAAGAAATGCAAATCAAAGCAACTCTGAGGTAGCACATCACACCTATCAGATTGCCTATCATGAACTTAGTAGGTATTACATTATAACTAATCATTTGGTATAATTCTTAACCAATAAGAATATAGTGAGAACATTTGGAATTTTATACTCATATCCATTACAAAACAAAAACAGATAAACCTAAGCCTTTTTCACTCAACATAAAGAAAGCGTGGCCTTAGCACCTTTCTGGCAATAATAAACAACAGGAAGCCAAGTTGTTCATAGCTAACACTGGTGTGAAATGAGCCATATAAAGAGGAACAAAACTAAAAATATTTTTAGTTGTTAATGCAAATCCTAGAAGGACAAAGTAGATTTCATAATGACCCAAAATTCTTTAAAAAGAAATCAAAGAGACCAAATGAAGTCTCTGCATAGTCTAGTACTATGAAGTAGTGTTGTTTTACACAATCATGATATCCTATTTATAAAATTGGTGAACCAGTTTTGAAAAAAGATGTGGGTCATTTACTGATTCTTGATGTAGCTGTAATAAACACCTGTTAATAGCTGTAACAAAATACCAAGTTTTGTAAAGAGTGAAATAGGAACTTTAAAAAAAAGCACGTAAAGATTGAAAGCCATATCCTTGTGGCTTTGACCACACTGGGAGCTCAGGGATGCTGAGAGATACCAGCCAGAAACCTTCCCTAGCAGAAGTTTCATTTACTTACAAAGTAGCAAAGGAGACTCTAAATATCAATGCAATAATTTGGCAGTGTTCTTAAAATTTCAGTGGTAATTTTTTGACAGCTGGGTGGTGTAGTGGATAGAGCACTGGATCTGGAGTTAAGACCAGTGTTCAAATACAGCCTCAAACACTTCCTAATGCTGTGTAACCCTGTACAACTCACTTAACCTCTGTTTGCTTCAGTTTCTTCATCTGTAAAATGGGAAAATAACAGCACCAATCTCCTGGGGTTGTAAAGTGCCAGGAAAACTTTAAAGTACTCTATAAAAGCCTAAGAACAATGGTGCCAGCAGCTGCTGTGGAGGTGAAAGACCAGCAACAAGAGGGCTGCTAGCAAAGGTCCTTTGACATGCTTTTCTAAGGAAAGCCGCCTTAGGGGTTTAACATAGCAACTGGTAGTAAACACTACTCACCATCACTTGTGTGACCTTGGCAAGCTACTTAACATTTGGCTGCCTCAGCTTCCTCATCTATAAAAGGGTACAATGTTAGCAGCTCTCTGTTGTGGTTATTGTGAGGATCAAATGAGGTAATATTTGGAAAGTGCTTAGCACAGTTCCTCGCACATAGAAGGCACGGTATAAATGCTTAGGGCTGCTGAGTGGTGCATAGATAAAGCATGGGGCCTGGAGTAAGGAAGACTCATCTTCCTGAGTTCATATCTGGCCTCAGTCACTGAGTGACCCTGAATAAGTCACTTAATCCTGTTTGCCTCAGTTTCCTCATCTATAAAACGAGCTAGAAAAGGAAATAGCAAACCACTCCTGTGTCTCTGCCAAGAAAAGCCTAAATAGGGTCACAGTGTCAGGCATGACTGAAACAACTGAAAAACAAATACAATTATTTATTCTATTCCCTCTTCCCTTCTCTATTTCATAGGTTTCCTGAAGTAAATTGCTTACAGTTATATTGGATCAATCATTAGCATGAACCGATTGCTAGTCTTGCCTACTATCCAGTGAAGGAATGTCTCCTGTTCCAAAAGTATGACTGTCAGTTTTTAACCATTTATCATGTGTTCCAAAAATGCCTATCAATCCCTTTCCTACATTTTGGTGCAGAAGAATTAGAACTTTCATTATAACCTGTGGATCATAAATTTTCTGTTTCCTTAACACTATATGAGTTTTTGTTAAAATCATTTCCAATTGTTATGGCCAATTTTAACCAAGCTGTTACATTCAACCTGCTTTGCATTAGGTGTTAACTGCATCAACATGTTATTTCAATTCAGTTTTGATTTCAGGTTGACACTAAATCTCTTAGCACATTCTGATGTAGCTTTCTTTTACATAGCTTTATTTGTTTTGCATGGTTTAACTGGAAGAAATTAAAATACTTAAAGGCATCTGTTGGTTGAATATGACCTCAGGCTACAAGATTCAAGCTTTCAGTCTCTTTCTTTATATTACTATAGTAGACTGTGCTAATCAATTAAGGTCACATATAATCACTGAAGTGATGATATACTGTTCATTATACTCCCAGGATTTTATGGTATGTACTTTTTTGCTCCCTTGGAAATATATGGGGTTTTGTGTTTTTAATTTTTAAATGATATGAGCTGTGAATTCTTTCTATAACAACATTAACACAAACTGCCTTATATTTGGAGGGCTAGTTATTATTCTCAAAACCATGATACTGGTAAATTTCAATTTATCCTCTTCAGACCTAGATAAACCTAACCATAAGGAAACAAGACAGAAGTTAAAGAGATAGATAGAAATTTAGAGAAATTAGATATAATCTTAGACCTCTGGAGATTAATAAATGTCAATGGAAAGAAGTATACCTTTTCTTTCAACTGTAGATTCACCTTCAAAAACGCAGAACATATATTAGGGCATAAAAAATCACAAAAATGCAGAAAAAAATGAAAATATTAAATGTACCCTTTTCATCCCATAAAATGATAAAAATTACACTCAATTCAATAACCACTTTAAAAGGGCCTTTAAAGCATACATTAAAAGAGTGATTGGAAACTGAATAATCTAATCATAAAGAATGAATCAAAGAAAAAACTCATAGAAACAATCGACATTTTTTAAGCATAATGACAACAATGAACGGCCAAAATAGTACTTAAGGGAAAATGTGTGTCTCTAAACATGTACCTCAATAGAGAGAAAGAGCAGACCAAATAATTGATATGAAACTTAAAAAAAATTAGAAAAAGAAAATAAAAAGTCTCCAATTAAAAACCAAAATAGAAATCCTTAAAATAAAAGAAGAAATTAATATATTTGAAGGTAAAATTCTATTGAACTAATAAATAAACCTAGGAACTGGACTTATAAGGCAAAACAATAAAGTAGATAAACTAATAGCTATTTTTATTTGAGTAACAATATAGTATAATGAATTGTGAATGACTTAGTTCGTCTCAGCAATACGATGAACCTGGACAATCTCAAAGTACTCATAATGCCCTCTCCAGAGACAGAACTAATGTTGGCTGAATAGAGACTAAAGCATACTATTTTTAACTTTGTTTCTTTTTTTCAGAGCGGGGGGCACAATTTGAGTTTTATTGTACAAAATGAATAATATGGTAATGGTTTATATGACTGCATGTATATAACCTATATCAGATTGCTTACAATCCTGGTGGATAAAATGTAAGGAGGGAGGAATGAAACTTGGAACTCAAAACTATTTTAATGTTAATAATTGCTTTAAAATGTAATTGGGTATAAAATATCATTTAAAAAGAAAAGAAAAATAACAATTACCAGTATTGAAAAGGAAAAGGGTGCATGCACAACCAATGAAAATGAAATAAAAGCAATTATTAGAAGCTATTTTCCCCAACCTTATGCCAATAACACTAACAATCTCTTTTTTAATTTATTTAATACTTTTAGTTTTCAGCATTAATTTTCACAAGAGTTTGACTTACAAATTTTCTCTCCATTTCTACCCTACCCCCCACTCCAACATGGCATATATTCTGGTTGCCCTGTTCCCCAGTCAGCCCTCCCTTCTGTCACCCTACTCCCCTCCCATCCCCTTTTCCTTTTCTTTCTTGTAGGGCAAGATAAATTTCTACACCCTGGGGCGGAGCCAAGATGGCCGCATGAAGGCAGCGTCTCACCGGAGCTCTCTCACAAGGTCTGTCAGATTCCTATAAAAAAGTGAATTTGAGCAGATTTGAGAGAGTCAGAAACCACGAGCAGTCGGCGTGGGGCAAATTTCCGAGCCGGGAGAGTTTGAAAGGCCGGAGGAACGAACCTGCAGGCTCGGAGAGTGCTCCGTGCGGAGCTGCTCCAGACCAAGGCGGAAGCGGCTGGCCAAGAAATCCACGTGGGAGACGGGCTGGGAGAAAGCTGGGCGCCCGGAACCGGCAGAGATCCCCAGGCCTCCCAACACAGGACGGCAGTCTCTGGGAGCGACAAGAGGCAGCGCAACGCCACCAGCCGTGAAAACACCCACTCCTGACCCTGCAAAACCCAGGAACGCGGCTTCTTGAACTTCAGGAAGACTCAATGGCCAGGTAAACGGCTCTAACCCCTCCCCCCCTCACCCAGAGAATTCCTCGGGAAAAAAAAAAAGAGAACTGAAACAGAGGAGAGAGTAGTGGGGCCTCACAGGACAAATACTAGAAAGGAGTCAACGCCAGGAGCCCAGACGTAACCTTGCTCCCCCAGGGGAAGTGCCAGACATCAGCTCAAACAACAAACAGCTGAGACCATTGCTGAAAAGCAAGTGCTGGAGAGCACTCACAGGGAGTGAGATGCCAGGGAGCCAGACCCCTCCCCCACACCTCAGGAAACTGAAGGTTTTAATTCTAGACTCACAACCCCCAGAATAAGAAAGCTGGGACAGAGAGCCCAAAGATAGAAATTCGTTGTAACGCCAGGAAAAGGGAAAACAACAAATATGAAGAAGAATACAAAAAAACCGAGGACAATAGATTCTTTTTATGGAGACAGGCAGGATCAAAATATCGACATAGAGGAGGACGGCATTGACAAGGTAGATACATCAGATACCTCAAAAGCTAATATGAACTGGTCTCCAGCCCAAAAAGCACTGCTGGAAGAGCTAAAGGAGGATTTTAAAAACCAAATTAGGGAGGTAAAAGAAAACATGGAAAAAATGGAAAAGTCCCTAAAGAATAAGATTGGTGACATGGCTATGGAGATACAGAATCTAAAGAGAGAAAATGACACCCTGAGAGGTGAAATCAACCAATTGAAAATGGAGGCTCAAAAGCAAAATGTAAACACTAACTCATTTAAAATTAGACTTGAGCAAGTGGAAGCTAATGAATCTATGAGGCACCAAGAAGTAATAAAACAAAACGTAAAGAATGAAAAAATAGAAAAAAATGTGAAATATCTGATTGGCAAGACAACTGACCTGGAAAATAGATCCAGGAGAGACAATTTGAGAGTTATTGGTCTACCGGAAATCCACAATGAAAAAGGAGCCTTGACAGCATCTTCGAAGAAATTATCAAAGACAACTTCCCAGAGGTCCTAGAACCAGAGGGCAAAATAGTCATTGAAAGAATTCACCGATCACCCCCTGAAAGAGATCCCAAACTGAAAACACCAAGAAATATTATAGCCAAATTTCAGAGCTATAAACTCAAGGAGAAAATACTGCAAGCAGCCAAAAAGAAGCAATTCAAATATCGTGGAACTACAGTCAGGATCACGCAGGATCTCTCAGCTTCCACATTAAAAGACAGGAGAAATTGGAATATGATATTCCGAAGGGCAAAGGAGCTGGGACTACAACCAAGGATCAACTACCCAGCAAAACTAAGCATAATTTTCCAGGCAAGGCGATGGACATTCAATGAAATAAGGGAATTCCAGACCTTCCTGATGAAAAGGCCAGAACTCAACGGAAAATTTGATCTCCAAATACAAAACTCAAGAGAGACATAAAAAGGTAACCAGGGGGAAAAACCCCACAAACCTCATTAACCAATAAGCTTAGGTTGTTTACATCTTTAAGTGGGATTATATCATCTTATGTATGTTTTTATGTGTATATATATATATATATATATATATATATATATAAACACATATATAAGTCATTCTTGTGAATGGTACAACTATTATGACAAATGAAAGGGATATACATAGGTTGTGAATGCCTGTATAAATTAACCGATGTAAAGATATAAAATATAAATAAGAGATATAAAGGGAGGGCTATGAGGGAAGTGGTAAAGAGGTAGTAGAAAAGGGTAAATTACACCAAAGGAAGTGGCAAAAAAACATATTATACTAGAGGGAAAGAAGGGAGGGAGAAGAGCAGTATTTGAGCTTTACTGTCATCTGATCTAGTTCAAGAAGGGAATAACATACTCTGATAAGTTTAGAAATCTAACTTGTCCTACGGGAAGTGGGAGGGAAAGGGGGGAAAAAGGGAGGGGAGAGGGCAGAAGGAAGAGGAGAAATAGCAAGTGGGTAACGGTTAGATAAGGGAGGGGAATAAAGAGGGAGGGTTAACTGAGGAAAGCGGCGGTCAAAAGCAAAACTTTGTTGAGGAGGAGAAGGGGAAAGGGAGAAATAAAAGCATAAACAGGGGGAATTAGGATGGAGAAAAAGACACAGATAGAAATCATAACCCTGAACATGCAGGGGATGAACATTCTCACAAAACAGAAGCAGATAGCAGAATGGATTAAAAACCATAATCCTACAATATGCTGTTTACAAGAAACGCATCTGAAACAGAGGGATACACATAGGGTTAAGGTAAAAGGCTGGAGTAAAATATATTGTGCCTCAGCTAAAGTAAAAAAAGCAGGTGTAGCAATCCTAATCTCAGACAAAGCAAAAGTAAAGATAGATCTAATTAGAAGAGATAAGGAAGGACATTATATCCTGCTAAAAGGCACCATAAACAATGAAGCAATATCATTGCTTAACATATATGCACTCCCTAGGAAAAAATCTCCAGGGCCAGATGGTTTTACATGTGAATTCTATCAAACATTTAAAGAATAACTAATTCCAATACTTTGTAGACTATTTGGGAAAATAGGTGAAGAAGGAGTCCTACCAAATTCTTTTTATGACACAAATATGGTACTAATACCCAAACCAGGTAGAGTTAAAACAGAGAAAGAAAATTATAGACCAATTTCTCTAATGAATATTGATGCAAAAATTTTAAATAAAATATTAGCAAAAAGATTGCAGCAACTCATTACGAGAATAATACACTATGACCAGGTAGGATTTATTCCAGGAATGCAAGACTGGTTCAATATTAGGAAAACTATCAGCATAATTGACCATATCAACAACAAAACTAGCAGAAACCATATGATAATCTCAATAGATGCAGAAAAAGCCTTTGACAAAGTACAACACCCATTCCTATTAAAAACACTAGAAAGCATAGGAATAAGTGGAACCTTCCTCAAAATTATAAATAGCATCTACCTAAAACCATCAACAAGCATTATTTGTAATGGGGATAAACTAGATGCATTCCCAATAAGATCAGGGGTGAAACAAGGATGTCCATTATCACCCCTATTATTCAATTTGGTACTGGAAGCATTAGCTGTAGCAATAAGAGAAGAAAAAGAAATTGAAGGAATTAGAATAGGCAAAGAAGAAACTAAATTATCACTTTTTGCAGATGATATGATGATTTATTTAGAGAATCCTAGAGAATCAAGTAAAAAACTACTTGAAATAATAAACAACTTTAGCAAAGTTGCAGGATATAAAATAAACCCACATAAATGCTCAGCATTCCTATACATTACTGACAAAGCCCAACAGCAAGAGATAGAAAGAGAAATTCCATTCAAAGTTACTGAAGGCACTATAAAATATTTGGGAGTCTATTTGCCAAGACAAACCCAGGGCCTATATGAACATAACTATGAAACACTTTTCACGCGAATAAAATCAGATCTAAATAAATGGAGAAATATCAGTTGCTCATGGTTAGGCCGAGCTAATATAATAAAAATGACAATTCTACCTAAATTAATCTATCTATTAAGTGCCATACCAATCTAACTACCAAAAAATTTTTTTACTGAGCTGGACAAAATAATAACAAAATTCATTTGGAAAAACAAGAGGTCTAGAGTATCTAGGATATTAATGAAAAGACATGCTAGAGATGGTGGTTTAGCCACACCAGATATTAAACTGTACTACACAGCAGCAGTCATCAAAACTGCCTGGTACTGGTTAAGAAACAGGGGTGTGGATCAGTGGAATAGGATAGGTACACAAGTAGGTGAAATCAACAAGTTTAGCAATCTACTCTTTGATAAACCCAAAGAGGCAAGTTTCTGGGCTAATAATTCACTATTTCACAAAAACTGTTGGGAAAATTGGAAAATGGTAGGGCAAAAACTGGGCATAGACCAATATCTTACACCATATACCAAAATAAAGTCAAAATGGGTTCATGATTTAGGAGTAAAAGTTGATACTCTAAGTAATTTGGGAAAGCAAGGAATAGTTTACTTATCAGATTTGTGGAAAAGTAAAGAATTCATGACCCAACAAGAGATAGAGAGCATTACAAAATGCAAAATGGATAATTTTGATTATGTCAAATTGAAATGTTTTTGTACAAAAAAAGCCAATGCAACAAGAATTAGGAGGGAAGCAGAAAATTGGGAGAAAATCTTTGCAACTAGTATCTCTGATAAAGGCCTCCTCTCTAAAATATAGAGGGAGCTGAGCCAAATATATAGGAATACAAGCCATTCCCCAATTGAGAAATGGTCAAAGGATATGAACAGGCAGTTTTCAGAGGAAGAAATTAAAGCTATCTACAGGCATATGGAAAAATGCTCTGGATCACTACTGATTAGAGAAATGCAAATCAAAACAACTCTTAGATACCACATCTCTCTTGTCAGATTGGCTAAAATAACAAATCAGGAGAATGACAAATGCTGGAAAGGATGTGGGGAAATTGGAACATTGTTGCATTGCTGGTGGAGTTGTGAGCTGATCCAGCCATTTTGGAGGGCGGTTTGGAGCTACGCCCAAAGGGCTATAGAAATGTTCATACCCTTTGACCCAGCAATTCCACTTCTAGGGTTGTATCCCAAAGAAATCACGCAAGCGGGAAAAGGACCCATATGTACAAGAATATTTATAGCGGTTCTCTTTGTGGTAGCCAAGAATTGGAAATCAAAGGGATGCCCATCAATTGGGGAATGGCTGAACAAACTGTGGTACATGAAGGTAATGGAATACTATTGTGCCATAAGAAATGGGGATGATGCAGACTTCATAACAACCTGGAAAAACCTACACTACATAATGCTGAGTGAGCGGAGCAGAGCCAGGAGAACGTTGTGCACAGCCACAGATATATGGATTCCGTGAGGACCAACCCTGACAAACTGTGCCTTTCTCAGCAACCTAAGGGGCAGGGACAGCTCCAGGGGACTCACGACGGAGAATGCTATCTTCATCGAGACAAAGAACTGCGAAGTTTCAATACAGACTGAGGCACACTACATGCTCGCCTTTTCTGCTTCTCTTTTGTTTTTGTTTTTGGGTTTTTTTTTTTTTTTGGTTCTGTTTCTTCTTTCTCATGATTCATTCCATTGGTCAAAATTCTTCTCCACGACTTTACTAGTGAATAAATTAATTCAATGTGAAGGTATACATGACAGTTATATGAGACTTCATGCTGTCTTGGGGAGGGAGGGGGGAGGGAGGGGAGAAAAACTGGAACTCAAAACTATGTAGAACCGTGCATGGTAAACTAAAAATAAATAAAGAAATTTATTAAAAAAAAATTTCTACACCCCATTGCCTGTGTATCTTATTTTCTAGTTGCATGCAAAAACTTTTTTTTGTTGTTTTTGAACATCTGTTTTTAAAACTTTGAGTTCCAAATTCTCTCCCCTCTTCCCTTCCCTTCCCACCCACCCTCCCTAAGAAATCAAGCAATTCAAAATAGGCCACATATGTATCATTGTGTATAACCCTTCCACAATACTCATGTTGTGAAAGACTAACTATATTTTGCTCCTTCCTTACCTATTCCACTTTATTGAATTTTCTTCCTTGACCCTGTCCCCTTTGGAAAGTGTTTGTTTTTGATTACCTCCACCCCCATCTGCCCTTGCTTCTATCATCCCCCCCTGTTTTTATCTTCTTCCTTCTTCTTTCCTGTGGGGTAAGATACCCGGTTGAGTATGTATGGTATTCTCTCTTCAGGTCAAATCTAATGAGAGCAAGATTCACTCATTCCCCACTCACCTGCCTTCTCTTCTCTTCCTATAGAACTGCTTTTCCTTGCCACTTTTATGCGAGATAATTTACCCCATTTTATCTCTCCCTATCTCCTTCTCTCAATATATTCCACTCTCATCCCTTAATTTGATTTTATTTCTTTTAGATATCTTCCCTTCATCCCTGTTCCCTCTCTCTCTCTCTCTCTCTCTCTCTCTCTCTCTCTCTCTCTATATATATATATATATATATATATATATATATGCATACATATATACATACATACACATTCACTTATACATATATATAAACCTATATATACACATATATATGTATGTATACATATATACATATATGTACACACATACATATATACGTACATACACATTCACTTATACATATATAGATAAACATACACACACACACACACACACACACACACACACACACACATATATATATATATATATGCATATTCCCTTCAGCTGCCCTAGTACTGAGGTCTCCTGAGTCCTACACATCATCTTTCCATGTAAGAATGTAAACAAAACAGTTCAACTTTAGTAAGTCTCTTGCAATTTTTTTTTCTTGTTCTTTTTCTTGATTGCCTTTTCATGCTTCTCTTGATTCTTGTGTTTGAAAGTCAAATTTTCTATTCAGCTCTGGTCTTTTCACTCAGAAAGCTTAAAAGTCCTCTATTTTCTGGAAAATTCATATTTTGCCTTGGAGCATGATACTCAGTTTTGCTGGGTAGGTGATTCTTGGTTTTAATCCTAGCTCCATTGACCTCCAGAATATCATATTCCAAGCCCTTCCTCCCGTAATGTAGAAGCTGCTAGATCTTGTGTTATCTTTATTGTGTTTCCACTATGTTCAAATTGTTTCTTTCTGGCTGCTTGCAGTATTTTCTCCTTGATCTGGAAGCTCTGGAATTTGGTGACAATATTCCTAGGAGTTTTCTTTTGGGAATCTTTTTCAGGAGGCAATCAGTGGATTCTTTCAATTTCTATTTGACCATCTGGCTATAGAATATCAGGCAGTTCTCCTTGATCATTTCTTGAAAGATGTTTTCTAGGCTCTTTTTTGATCATGGCTTTCAGGTAGTCCAATAATTTTTAAATTATCTCTGCTGGATGTATTTTCCAGGTCAGTGGTTTTTCCAAAGAGATATTTCACATTGTCTTCTATTTTTTCTTTCCTCTTTTATAATATGTTGATTTATCATTAAGTCACTACCTTCCACTTGCTCCAATCTAATTTTTAAGGTAGTATTTTCTTTAGTGGTCTTTTGGACCTCCTTTTCCATTTGTGTAATTCTGCCTGTCGATGCATTCTTCTCCTCATTGGCTTTTTGGAGCTCTTTTGCCATTTGAGTTAGTCTATTTTTAAGGTGTTATTTTCTTCAGTATTTTTTTGGGTCTCCTTTAGCAAGTCACTGACTTGTTTTCATGGTTTTCTCACATCACTCTCATTTGTCTTCCCAATTTTTCCTCTACTTCCTCTGCTTTTCCCAATCCTTTTTGAGCTCTTCCATGGCCTGAGACCAATTCATGTTTTCCTTGGAGGCTTTTGATGTAGGCTTTTTGACTTTGTTGACTGCTTCTGGCTCTATGTTTTGATCTTTGTCACCGAAGTAAGATTCCAACATCTGCGTCTTAATATGAGTCTGTTTTCACTGTCTGGCCATGTTCCCAACCAAGTTACTTGACCCTTGAGCTTTTTGTAAAGGTATGACTGCTTGTAGAATAGAGAATACTTTGTCCCAAGCTTGAGGGGCTGTGCTGTTGTTTTCTGAGCTTTTTCTATATAGCAATCTCTGCTACACCAGCACTATTCCTCCCCCAAGAACTGCCAACCTGGACCATGATTGAGATCTGAGCAGGCTCTGCACCCCCACTCTGAGCTGCTGCTTAATTCCTCCCACCTGGTGGGCCTGGGCCTGGAAGCAAGTGCAGCTGTAGTTCTGTAGCTACACCACCTCAGCTATCCCCGGTTTGGTGGCCACCCATGAATTCCTTTCACTCTGTCCCCACAGTTTTTTCCCATCAGCCTTCTCTGTTGTCTTTTGTGTTTTGGTGTTGAAAAGTCTGGTAACTGCCACAGCTCACTGAATCAGGGCCCTAGGGCCTGTTCCGCCGGGCTCCCAGTCTGGTTCATCTGGGCATGGCCCATGCCGGTCTCTGCTCTGCTCCCAGATAGAGCTTATCCAGGGATCATCCAGGCTGTCCTGGTCAGGAACCCTGCTTCCCTCTGCTATTTTGTGGGTTCTGCAATTCTAGAATTTGTTCATAGCCATTTTTATAGGTGTTTGGAGGGTACTGGGGGAGATCTTTAGGCCAATTCCTGCTTTCCAGTCACCATCTTAGCTCTGCCCCCGCCAATAACACTGACAATCTTTATGAAATAGATGCATATTTACAAAACTATAAATTATCAAGACTAACAGAAGAAAAAGAATACTTAAAAATATCTTAGACAAAGAAACCGAGTAAGCCACAAATGAGCTCCCTCCTAAGATTAAAGAAAACAAAACCAAATAAATTGCAGAACCAGATGGATTTCCAAGTGAATTCCACCAAACATTTAAAGAACAATTAATTCCATTACTATATCAATGGTTTGGAAAAAAAATACACAGGTGAAAAAAAAGGAGTCCTACTAAATTTCTTTCATTATAAAAATATCATTTTGATATCTAAACCAGGGAGAGTAAAAACAGAGAAAGAAAACTATTAACCAATTTCCCTAATACATATTGATGCTAAAATTTTCAATAAAATTCTAACAAGGAAATTATAGTGACATATCACAAAGTTCATACACCATGACCAGGCTGGTTTTATACCAGCAATGGGGTGCTCGTTCATTATGAGGAAAACTATAAGCATAATTGGCCATGCTGATAAACAAAAATAATAAAAATGATGATTCTAGCAATTCATGCAGGAAAAGCTTTTGAGAAAATGCAGTGCCTCTTCCTAATGAAAACCATTAGAAAGCATAGGAATAGACAGAACCTTTCTTAAAAGTATATGTAGTATCTATATAAAACTAACAGTAAGCATTATCTACAGTGTGGATAATCTAGAAGTCTTTCCAATAAGATCAGGAATGAAGGAAGGAAGTCAATTACCACCATTAGTATTTAATATTGTACTAGACATTCTAGCCTTAGCAATAAGACCATAAAAATAAATAATAAATATGATATATGAGGAAACAAAAGTATTATATTTTACAGATGATATGATAGTTTACTTAGAAAACCCCGGAGAATCAACTAAAAGAAAAGAACTCATGAATAACAAGAGATAAAGAAAAGTTAAATGGATAATTTTGATTACATAAAATTGAAAAGGGTTTGTACAAACAAAACCAATGTAGCTAAAAAATAGGAAAAATCAGGAAACTGAGAAAAATTGCAATAAATTTCTCTGATACAGGTAAGATTTCTTGCATATTTAGAAAACTGAGTAATTTTTAAAAGGACTATTTACTAATTCATAAGTGGTCAAAAGATATAAACAGGAACTTTTCAAAGGAACAAATCAAAACTATCAATAGTCACATGAAAAATGCTCTCACACACATATATATCGATACATACATATATATATATATATATATATATATATGGATGGATATATGTTTGTGCATGTATGTATGCATGCATGTATCTATGTATGTATGTAAAGTAGTTCTTTTTGTGGTGGCAAAGAATTAGAGATTGAAGCGATGCCCATCAGTTGCAGAATGACTGAACAAGTTATATTATATGAATATGATGGTGATATTGTGCTCTGAGAATTGAAGAAGGGGATGGTTTTAGAAAAACCTGTGAAGACTTATATGAACCTATACAAGATGAAGTGAACAGAACCAGGAGAACCATCTACACAGTAACAAAGACTTAGTTACTTTCATCAATGCAATGATCCACCACAACTCTAAAGGATTAATGTTGCAAAATGCTATCCACAGGCAGACTGAGAATTGGTGAATTCGAAGTGCAGATTGAAGTATTTTTTTATCCTTATTTTTCTTGCTTTCCCTTCCTCTGCCCCAAATATGGCTAAGGCAGAAATACGTTTTGCATGACTTCATATGTATAATGGGTATTATATTTCTTGTCTTTTCAATGGTTGGGGAAGGGGTTGGAGGGAGGGATATAATTTGAAAATGAAAATGAAAATTTCATCTGACATTTTAAAAAAAAATAAATGTAATATACTGCACTTACAAAAAAAAAACATTATCCTGAGGTGTGCATAGTCTCCATTAGGCTGTCCAAGGAGTTTATCTCTCTCTCTCTCTCTCTCTCTCTCTCTCTCACACACACACACACACACACACACACACACACACACACACTATTACAAGGGAGGTTTGGAAACAGGGGATGAAGCTATAAAGTGTCTGGGTCTTCTGCGGAGACCCCAGACTATATATAATCCAGCAAGCCATCTGAGGCAAAGGCATTCCCTGAAGTGACCAAGGAGAAGTTCTTTCTATTGTTTCCATTGTTTCTTCCAACTTTCAGATTCCCTGGGGAAAGTGGAGGAGGGGAAATCTAGTTAGGGGTGTGCTAGCAAATGTTTAACAACCAGATGCAAGACACACTTTTAAACTAAATCTGCATTATACTAAATTTCTCAATTACTTTCTTAAATCTAGACAATCAAAAAATAATAAGTCAAGCTTTGATTTAAATGTTCACAATGAGTTTAACCACTGGCTCTCAGAGGTCCAACTAAACCTAGTTTGTTGGATGATCTGATGCTGCTCCTGGGTTTCAGTGAGTTTCATAATCTACCCTGGCTGATGTTGTCTTACCTTTTACCCCTTTCAGTGTGTACACACCCTGTTATCTTTCTTTATTTTATTTTTTCCTTAACTGATTACACATTCCTCTCTCACTGTCTCCTAGCCCTGGAGGGCACTGAAAACTGCAGGACTAGCTTCCCCTCAAAGGGTGGAATTTGAATTGAATCTGGAAGCCTTGCCCACCACTCTGACTCAGGGCAAAGGGAGGGAGTCTTCAGTCTTTAAAGTTATTAGTAATTTATTATTATGGTTGCCTTTCTAGAACTGCAATGCTCACAATGCCCAGGAAGAGATCAATGTAGAGCAATGAGAAGTACACTGGATTTCAGGTCAGGACTCATTGGGTGGTTTTAAATTCTACTTCCATCACTTCCTAGCTTTGTTACCATAAATAAGTCAATTCACCTCTCTGTACATCAGTTTCCTCCCTTATATAATGAGGAAGTGGGTAGTTATAGTACTCTTCTCCCTGGATTGTTATGAGGAAAATATTTGTAAAGCATTCTGCAAACCAAAAAGCCCTTTGTAATTATACTTCCAGTTTGAAAGGCCTGTGCCATCCCCATTTAACTCTTTTCTTTGCCTCAACCACCATATCCAAACAGTTGCTCAGTCTTGCTCTCTCTACGACATTTCTTTCATGCATCCTCTTCTCTCCATTCACATGACCACCATTTTACTTCAGGTTCACTGCACCCCCCTGAACTAGTTGGCCAATGTCACAATTGCAATCTTAACTTCCCCTCAACATTTTCTCCAATTCTTACTTTTCCCAGCTGCCAGGAAGACCTGAGTTCAAATGTGACCTCAGATACTATATGACCTTGAGCAAGTCATAAATCTCTGTCTGCCTTAATTTCCTCATCTGTAAAATGGTGATAATAATAGTACCTCCTTCCAAAGGCTGTCCAGCATTTAGCATAGTTCCAAGCACATTTGTTGTTCAGTGGTTTCAGTTGTGTCTGACTCTTCATGAGCCCATTTAGGGTTTCTTGGCAAAGACACTGCAGTGATTTGCCATTTCCTTCTCCAACTCATTTCACAGATGAGGAAACTGAGGAAAACAAGGTTAAGTGATTTGCCCAAGACCACACAGCTAGTACAAGTCTGAGGCCAGATTTGAATTCAGTTTTTCCTGATTCCAGGTACCATTCTCTATCTATTGTGCCACCTAGCTGCCCCACTTATTTATATAGTAAATGCTGTATAAATGTGAGCTATTGTTACTGTTATTAAACCACATGTCTGACCATCTCATGTCTTTAGTCAAAAAGCTTCAGTGATTCCCTGTTTCCTTTGGAACAAATCACAAACCCCTCAGCTTGGCATCCATTTTAAGCACTCTACAATCAGATTCCAGCACACCTTTCCATGCTTATTGCATGTTTCTCCCTGTTTATGCCCTGTACATTCCAATCAAACTGGCCTACTGCTATTCCCTGAATTCACCATCAATATTCCACCTTCATGACTTTGTACTTATTCCTAACCTCTCAGAGGTTTCCACTCTTGAGCTTCTTTCAAGACTTGTTGAGTGTGTCTGCTACTTATTGAAGCATTTTCTGATCCCACTAATTTTTAGGATCTCTTCTCAAATGGTCTGTTTACTTAATATGCCCCCCCAATAGAATGCAAGCTCCTTGAAGGCAAGGATACATTTTCATTTTGTTTTTGAATCTCCTGCACTTAGCACAGTGCCTTGAACAAGGAAATATTTAATAATTATAGCTCATACTCGAAATGCTGTTACCATCATCATCTTCATTATTTTTAATTTCATTATGCTAAAATCAGCCCTCATTCATAGCAGTAAAATTGCTTTTAAAAAAGAAAAATATGAAATCCCAACATACGGAAGAGGGTATTCAAAGATTTGGCTGAAGCTGACAACACTGTAGCATTAGAACCCATGCTTGATTTGTAATTATGCCCCTCCCCATTCCCAGCCAACTACTTCTCCACTATAATTCAGTGTGGGTGAAATCACTCCATGTTCTAGTAGCCTGGAAATACTTAGGCAATAAAGGATGAGTAATAGACAAAATGTCAGTCTGTACTGTCATTTACCTGCCTTGGGATCATTTTACCTGGCTCTAATATTGTTTCAATTTACCACTGGATATTAAATTAATCCAAAAGTTAAATTGGACCCATTGCAATGAGATGCTTCTTAACCTTTCCACCTCTGTTTGATAAAAGTGGGGGAGGGAGGGGAGAAGTCTGTGGATATAGAAATCTTCATTTCACACCATACTGCACAATAGGTGTGTTTCTCACTTGAATCAATCTCCCAAGGCTTTAGGCAATGATTCCTTGCTTAGCCAATGACATCTGCTAGGTACTGTTTTGTTTATCTGCTGTTAACTAAGACAAAGCCAGCTAAAAAGCTGAGCCATAATGCCATGAGAAAATAATATAAAGGGAATGGCTATTTCAGAGCACACATAGTAACTGCCAAGCTCAGGTCGGTGAAATTCATTTACCCTTTAGTTCACTTATCGGCTTTAGGGAGGAAACATCAAATATCACAGGGTGTTAAGATGGTAAGTGATCTTATAACCTAGTAAGTCAGAATGAGAAGGAAGATTAGAGAGCATCTAATATAAACATCTCATATTATAGATGACAGAACAGTGGTTCAGGGAGATTTTTGGCTGGCTGTGTGTCACATGTCTAGCATGAGACAGAGCAGACTTGAACTTCCATTCCAGTGGAATTTTGCTGAAGCACACTGCCTCCTAAGTGTTTCAGTGTGATGAAAAGGGTTCAGCGAATAGGGCCCCAAAACTAGTTTTAGAAACCCAAGTTTCAAATGGCCCACTAACATTTTGTTCTGGGAAAGTCAATTCAGGATGAAGGTTGTATAAGAATATGTGGGCACAATTGACTGGTGATTTGTAAGATCATGTTTTTCGGGGGAAATGGCCATCTGCACAAAAGTTGGGATATGTGGGTGGGAGTGGATTGTACACACGCCTACTTGGAAAGTTTCTGTCTCTCTTTCTACATCTGTGAGGAAGAACAGTAAGGACTGTGAAGTAAATATTGCAAAGCAGTATAGATTTAATATGGAGCAATTCAGGTGAGTCTATTGACTCTTGATACTCCAGGATAGGGATAGAGATTAGTCCTATGATTTCATTGACAGAGGTAACTCTCTGTGGAGGAAACATCCTCCAGGTACCTTGTCTGGACCTGGTTGTCATACAGAACCACCTAGACCATAGTAATCAATGTACACAAATTCACACAACTAGTTTGTGTCAGAGGCAGGATGTGAATGGTCTTCTTGATTACAAGGAAGGCTCTATATCACATTGGTATACTGTGTCTCCCTAAAGGAGCCTATAATTTATCAGGAAGATGAAACTAGAGCACAAGAGACAGTCAGTGACCTTTACAATCTATAATGAGATGCTAAATTCTGGGTACTGACAAAGAAATTCAAAGAAGGTTGAAATCACTAGAGGCTGATGGAGTGAGGGAAGTCTTCATGTAGAAATGACCCTTGAAGAATGTCTATAATTGGAATGAGTGAAGAGAAAGAAGGGAGAGTACTCCAAGCATAGGACATAAATACAAACAAAGTTAGAGGTAGAAATATGTATATTTGGCAAATAGGGAGTAGAAGACCCTGAGTAAAACCTAGTACATAGATGGAAATATACATGGCTTTTTGGGTTCAGGGCTATGACTGACACAAGGAACAAAATAAGTGACTACATTTTGCCAAAGTCACCTGACTAAAGGCTCAGAAAAGTATAAATAGCTAAAAGGGTGGGGTTTCCAGGAGGTGAGAGCTCAGAGCTTATTTTGGTTAGATCAATTGTGCCATTCAAAAGTGCCATTGAACCCTTTTATTAATTATCCATTGGCAATAATTAATAAAATGATGAATTTCCCAGAAACTATGTCTCTTGAACATTTTATATGTCACAGTTGGAAAAGGGGAAAAAGTGGAAAGGGAAATTTGTGGGAGGCAAGGTTAAGGGATGGGTTAGCCCTAAGCAAAACAGTCTCTAGCTAAGGATGTACTGACATATTTGCAGTTCTTTCTGAGGTGGCAAAGAGTGAAAACCTGAGGGGGTGACTATCAATTGGGGAATGGATGAACAAGTTGTGGTACATAAGTGCAGTGGAATATTATTGGGTTGTAAGAAATGCTGAAAGCGAAAGAAAGGGAAGGGAAGGGAAGGGAAGGGAAGAGAAGGGAAGGGGAGGGAAGTGGAGGGGAAGGAAGGGAAGGGAAGGGAAGGGAAGGGAAGGGAAGGGAAGGGAAGGGAAGGGAAGGGAAGTGGAGGGGAGGGAAGTGGAGGAGAGGGGAGGGGAAGGGAAAATAATAAGCATTTACAAAGCACCTGCTTTGTGCCAGGCACTCTACTAAGCACATTACAAATATTATTTCATTTCCTCCTCATTCCAACTGTTTGAGGTATGTGCTATTATCCCCATTTTATAGTTGATGAAACAGAGGCAAACAGTGGTCAGGTAACTTGTCCAGGGTCACACAGCAAGTAAGCATCTAAGGCAAGATTTGAACTCAGGTCTTCTTGACTCCAAGGCCAGCAGTCTTCCCCTCCTAGACTGATTCTTTTGTGATGACAAACTAGGTCATCTTTTGTCTCAGTTTTTACCTACCCATAAATCCCTGAATAGGTGTTTCCTCAGACAAAATGAGACCTGGGAAAGATCTTACTTTAAAAAGGCCAAGGTCTCCCACTGTATCCTGGATCATCACCAGTTGTCTTGATTTAAGTCTTGCAGATACTGGACTCAGATAACTCTGGAGGAGAGAGTGAGGCTGACGACTCTGCCTCACTTCAATCCAATCCACTTGCAAGTCAAGACATCACCATCGTGATGCCATTGGTCCTCTTCGAGAGTGAAGGATCAACAACAAAAACAACAACAAACAAATTGACAATTATAAAACCCCCTTGGAAAAATTAATCTATGAGACTGCCCAGGGAGAGGCAGGGTTGGGAGATCGGTACCGACCCTCTTCGAGAAAAATTTAGTTTAAGCACTCTTCCACTCAATGGATTCCATCATACACCCACCAGAATGATTGGGGGCCTTCCTTAGGCTAGGTCTTTTTTTGACAATATTGCTAAGTTAGTGGTCAGCAGTGATATCAAGTGGTTAAATGTTTCATATTTTCTCTGCTTACAACAATAACTTTTTGAGTGCAAAGGACTAAGCAGAGATGCTTCTTAGGGAGGTGACAACCAAGATATGTGAGAAGGTAGAAAATACTCAGCTTTACTTGATCAGTTCAAATCAACAAGCTAAGACAAGTTCACGGACTCCCTAAATCTATCCACAATTCATAACTCCTGAACTAAATGAACCCTGACATGGTTTCTAGCTAAATTTCTGTAATTCCTTGATGAGGAAGTCTCCATTTCACTGAGTAATACTAAAGACTAGTTTTTATCACCAAGATAAACATTTCAGATATACTGGAAATAAATAGGAAATATCCTACAGTCTAGTGTCTCACAGTCATGTTTGCAAGTTCAGTGTGAATTTCACAAGCATAGTAGACCCTAGCCCTGAAAAGACCTTGTGCATGGAGAGCTGAACATGAACTGAACAAGAACCACACTGATTTGGATTGCCTAGATGTGTCATACAGACACACTATTTAATTGCATTTCTGGTTGGATTGAAATGGAGTGAAGAGGATTAGATATCACAGGTCTGGGCCTTTTCTTTCTTCTATGCCAAGTATAAAGGTCATTAGAACTATTGACAGGGGTTATGAGTTTTACAAGGGCCTGGAATGAGAATCTTCATTTGTATTTCACAACTAAAAGAGAGAGATTATTCTAAAATCTCTTTATGGGGGCCCAATGATAAGCCCCTCCCCCCTTTTTCACTCCAGATGTTGGGTTGAGGCAATACTTACAACTAAGGAAAATGCATGCCCAATTTTTTTTTTCTTTCTTTCCAGTAGGAAGTTCTTCGGATGATAAAATCAGAGAGGAGCCATACCATGACATTCTACGATGCTTCTCAAAATCACTCACTTACAAGTCATGGTAAAATGTATGAATTTTTAATGTTACCTAGCATTAAATGGATATATATAGAGCATCTCAGATGTAGCCTCAGTATCACCTCTGGTGACCTTTTTCCCATGGCAATGAGAGAATAATTTTGTATCTCAATTCACAGATAATGAGCATCTTAACCAAGTCAGAATAAAATATAGCAATAAAATACAGCAAAATGCACATGCTTAAAATATAACACAATGTAAATAACAACAACAAAAACTTCTCAACAGAGGAGCCCAGTAGTGCAGTGGTTAGAGTGATGGACCTGGAGTCAGGAAAAACTGAGTTCAAATCCAGCCTCAGACATTTAATATTATGTGATCTTGGCCAAGTCACTTAACTTCTATTTGTTTCACTTTTTTCATCTGTAAATGAAGAGAATGATAATATTTACCTCTCAAGGTTGTTGTAATGATCATATGAAACAGAATTCACAAAATGCTTTGCAAACTTTAGATTGCTATATAAATGATAGCTATTAGTAATGGTAGCAATTATTCTTCCCTTACCTACTGCCACACAGGGACATATCCTCCCATAGCTTCTCATTTTAATAGTAGGAGATAAAAGACTTGTAACCTGGCAAAGAGTACCTCTCTGCCTCCAAAAGTGTCATAGAAGAACCACTGATAATATCTGCTGGATTGCTCTCTGATGAGCTACTCCCCAATGCTTCTCCACTAAGTTTCAGTTGATAAATGGCTTAATCCCCACAGGAGGAGGATGTGCAACACTTTGATGAACCACTCCATAATCTCAGGGGGGTGTTTCTGTTCTTTTGTAAAGCAGACCCATAGCCATACCCAAAAAGCAAAGCAAAAGCCCTCAGGTTAAGTCTGTCTTTTGTGACACTTTACAACCCAAAGGGAACTCTCTCAAGTCCATTTCACTGTTGGGTTAGGGTGACTATCTTTCTTTCAAATATTATTATACCTATGGAAGTCATTCCCAAGGCTACACAAATTACGTTAGAGCATCACTTAGCAACACTGAAGAGGTACCGTGGAGTTAGAAACCTTTTGTCTGCATTTCTGTGGCTCTACATAACTCACTACCCTCTTTGTATGCATTCACTAGTAAAAAGAAAAAGTAGTCCCTAGAGTTTATTTTATATTTTTATTCCAACAATCTCCAAATAGTACCAAAAGTTTCATGCTACTTCTGCTCTTCTGATTTTAGTTCTTTTTAACCGTATACACAATGGTAAGATAATGAAAAGACTTATTGATGGTGGTGTAATTTAATTTCTGTTAGCAGCCACCAAATCCTAGAAAAGTTTATCTCTTGAAAGATCTATAGAAGAAGAGGGTTACCAGTTGTGTTCAATACTGTTTTTTAAAACAACAAAAAGAAGGGGAAGAAAATAATTGTAAATAAACCTTTAAAGACACCTGAATAAACCATAATAATCCTAAGAGCTCTCATAAATGAAAGTTGGAGGTGGACAATAAGAAGAAACACATCTGCCACATTTCAATGAATGTGCCACCATTGACAAATGAATCACCACATTTGGACTCTAAAATATTAGTCCCCAAAATGCTTTAGTTAGAAGTAAAAATAATACAGGAAGATGATGTCAAGAATAATGACTGGACCAGACCAATTATAAACACAGGAAGTCTATGGTGAAGGCAAAATAATTGTAAAAGCAATGAAGGACCTGTTTACAGAGTATCTCAGGGAGAGGAAAATACTACAACAATGTAAATTACACACACACAGATATAGACACATTATATATGTATTGCTTCAAACCCTAGAATAAGAATTCACATTCATGCAAAAAAGATTTATTTTAAGGGAGAGATCAGTCTATGTATCCTCATCATTCAATGCATTGTACTTAGTGAATACTTAATAAATGAATGGCGAAACATGGATTGAACTGAATACACATTTAAAAAAAAAGACCTTGTGCCGCGTTCCCCCTAGGCCTCTTCCTGGGCCGGGGGTCGCGGGCAGTCCTCCCCGGGGGACCTCTTCTGCTCCTACACCGAGCCTTCGGTCGTCACCGGCCGGCCTGGCCTCCACCCAGACCGGAATTCACCAGACAGAACGCCAGAGGATCTCGCTCACGGTCTTTATTGGTACATCTTCCACGGCGACTGCTCGACTCTGACTCTCTTCCCCTATCCCCGTACATTATATAACCTATTGCAGCCAATCCAGTGGCGAGAGCTATAACATTGCCTTATATGGACGGGCTTCATCCTAAGCCGGCACTGCCCAGCGATATACCCGGAAAAGCGTTATACCCGGAAAGCTGTAGTCCCTGCCCCACCCTCCACCCAGCCCTAAGCGGCGTCCCACCCCCACCCAAATCCCAACAATTCACCCCTTAAACTAAAATTAAAAGGAAGAAGGGGAAACATAGGGCAGTGCTCACAAAGCGGAATCAAGATCCAACCAACCTGAGGGGTCCTCCCCCACACCTACGGCCCGCAGGGCGCGGTAACCAACCCGCTGGCGGCGAGAAAGCAGGGAGATGCGGGCGCAAAGAACGCGGACCGCAATAAGCAGGGCGAGGAAGGCCGCCGCAGCAGCCAGGTAGGGCCACCAGGAGAACCACGGACCTGAAAGCCAAGAAGGCCACCAGGAGGAGAGGTTGGGCGGGACCCATGGGGAGACCCTAGTGCCATTGATGGCCTGGTACTCCCGCCGAAGGTTGTGCGGCGTGTCCCAAAAATCCTCATCCCAGGTCCCGGTCAGGGCCCGGGAAAGGTTGCGGCTGAGCTCGGCCGCGATAGAGGAGTTAGAATAAGGGGCATTCGTCACACAGAGGCCTTCGCCCACGCGACGACGACAAGAGTGATCTACAAAGGAGTCCAACCGCTCCACGACCAGATCGAGGCGCGTGTTCAGGGTGAGCAGTCCTCCCCGAAGATGGAGGAGGGATGTCTCCACAGTCTGCAGGGCCTGCGCTGTCTGGGCGGTGGCGTTGTTGAGGGCCTCGGCCGTGACCGCAGAGCCAGCCATGGCCGTCGCGGTAAGGCCAAGGGAGGCGAGAGAAGCCACTAAGCTGATAAGGAGTCCCACCACGAGAAGAATCACCCCCACCGCCCGCGGCTTACGCTGTTTTCTCCTCCCTGGCGGTAACGGGGAACGGGGGGGCGCAGCCGGATTCTGAGAGGACAGAGGGATGGGGACGAATTTGGGGGCGCGGACCACCACCGCAGTCGGCGCAAAGGAGCCATTCCAGCAAGGGGAGAGGTGAAGAAAGGGGGTTGGACGCAAACGTCCTGGGGGGGAACAGTCTGAGGAGTCAAGGTCCAATTTTCTCCCTCTTTCTCCCAAGAGAGAACCGCCGCTCCCGGTGAACGATGAGGCTGAAAAAGGAAAGAAAAGGAATTAGTCAGGGCTGCTCTACCTCTTCAGAGTCACTAGGGTCCGTCCTGACGAGGACGTCCCGAACCTGACGGAGAGGGACCCAAAAGGGCCCGTCCCCGGCCTGGGGGCCCTGTACAGCCAGGCACCCGCGGCGTCGGGCCACAACCCGACTTGGGCCGTGCCATTGTCCTTGGGGGTCTCTCCAAAGAACTGAAGACCCCTCCCGGGCGCGAACCGGAGGCGGAAGTATGGAGGTGGGGTCTGAGTGTCCGACGAGACCGGCGTAAAAACGGGCCGCCGGTGTCGTCCCGTCTGCGCGAACAGACAAAAAGTTTAGGGCGAAGAGCACGCGAGCGAGGTCTGGGGTCGACGGTCGACGAGGGAGTTTGCCGAACATTTTAGTAAAACAATCCTTCAGGCTGCGGTTGGTGCGCTCGACCACCGCCTGTCCCTGCGGATTATAAGCGATGCCCGTGGTATGTAGGATGCCGAACTCATGGCAGAAGTCCTCGAAGGCCTTTGCGACATAGGCAGGGCCATTGTCCATCTTGATCTCCGTAGGAACGCCGATGTGTGCGAACACCTGGTAGAGGTGAGCAATAACACAGCGGGCCGTCTCCCCAGGCTGAAAGGAGGCGCTGACAAATCCCGAAAACGTGTCCACTGAGACGTGGAGAACCCGGGAGCCAATGTGCGTCATGTCCATCTGCCAGAGAGCGTTAGAACTGTCCCCTCTGGGGTTGCGAGCTCTTTCCGGGATGCGGGGCTGAAAGGGGGCGCAAGAGGCACAAGCTTTGACAATGTCTCTGGCCTGCTGTCGAGATATTCCGTACAGATGACGGAGAGATCGGGCGGAGAGGTGCCAACGGGAATGGGCCAATTGGGCCGGATCTTCGGAAACCTCATCCGCGACAGCAAGGAAAGTCTCAGGCGGCGACCGGAGGGCGGCGTCCACAACAGCATTCCCCGAATAGATGGGGCCCGCGGTCGTCCGGTGAGAGTGGACATGGAGGAGGTAAACGCGGGCCGAACGAGTCTGCAGAGCCTGTTGGACCTGTGAAAAGAGTGGGTGGAGCGGTACACCGGGAGAAATAAAGGAGTCTGGGAGGCCAGAAACAAGCTCCACGGCATATTTGCTATCTGAAATCACATTAATAGGCGTATCAGGGAACAACTGGAGCGCCTGAAGGATTGCCCACAACTCACTGGGCTGCACCGAGGGATATGGAGAGAGCAGTCGCAGGCACTGTTGCAAATGGGGGATATACAGCGCCACTCTGTGGTCCTTAGAAGCATCGGTAAAAATCTGGGGCCCCTGTACCGGTTGCGGGCTCACCGGGGACGGGGCGAGGGAGATGGGGAAAAGGGGGATGGTCTCCAAGAGTTTGGGCAAAGGGCCGCCGCCCACCGGGACGTCAAGCAGTGTCACCGCCCACGCCCAGGACGCCTGCATCAGTTCAGGAAGGACGGGAACAAGGTACGGTGCGTCCAGGGTGGGCACACAGCCTAGCAACGCTAGGCAGCGACGCCGGGCTGCTATTACAAGGCGAGCCAAAGCGTCCAAGCGCCCCTCCAGCGAGGAGGCCGCGCCTGAAACATAGATCCACTCAATTACTCCATGGGCCTGATACAAGGCACCCCATGGTAATAGGCCGTCTTGCAGGGGCCTAAAATAAACTGTCTTATTTGGCTCATATCGTGTCAGCGCGGACGTGGCTCGAGCAATGATGCGATGCAGTGCATCGCGGGCTGCAGGGGTCCAAGCTCGAGGAGATTTAAGGTCCGTGGGTCCTCTGAGAAGGTCATAAAGGGGTTGCATATCCCCGGGGGGAATAGGAAGATAAGAGCGGACCCACTGCACCGAGCCCACAAGTTTTTGAAAATCATTAAGAGTCTTGCAGCGCGCCTCCTGTAGCACAGGAAAGGGGCGCCGCACGGAGGTCTCCCCCACCACCGAGCCAAGATACTTAGCCGGGACCGTAAGTTGGACCTTCTCAGGATCCAGGAACAGGCCCGCACGGTGTAGCGTCCTCCGAACATCTCTCAAGCAAGGGTCCAACAATTGCTGAGTAGGCGCCGCCACCAGGATATCATCCATATAATGAAGAAGGAGAGCTGAAGGGTGGTCCCGACGGACCGGTTCCAGCACCCCGTCCACATGTCTCTGGCACAGCGTAGGGCTGTTGGCCATTCCCTGCGGGAGAACCTTGAACTCGAACCGCCTGTGGGGACGAGAAACATTAGTAGATGGCAGAGAGAACGCAAACTTGGGGGTGTCTTTCGGGTGGAGGGGAATGGAGAAAAAGCAGTCCTTTATGTCCACCACGGCCAAAGGCCATCCAGCCGGAATGGCCGTGGGAGAAGGAAGCCCGGGCTGGAGCTTCCCCATTGGTAACATAATACGGTTGATGGCCCGCAAGTCCACCAGGAGTCTCCAGCGGCCTTTTCCACCGCGTTTTTTAATGACAAAGGCAGGAGAATTGTAAGGGCTAGTGGAGGGCCTAATTTGGCCCTGAAGGAGCAGACCCTGGACAATCTCCTCCATTACGACGAGCTTTTGCAACGGGAGGGGCCACTGGTCTACCCACACTGGCGTGGCAGATGTCCAAGTGATTCGGGGTGTGGGGGTGCCCGTGTCACGATCAGTGGCCCTCAAGAGTTTAAAGTATCCGGGCCGGACAAGGTAACCTCGAGCTGTGCAAGGATGTCACGACCCCATAGTGCATAGGTGAGACCGGGAACGCACAAAGGGCTAAACTGGCCCTCAAGCGCGTCCCGTCTCCAAGTCATAGGCCTGGCGGCCTCCCATGCCTCCACTACTCCTCCCACTCCCTTTACTGGCTTGCCAGCTCGTCAGCGTGGAATTTGAGGAGGCCACTGGTTGCGGGGCAGCGCGGAGCGATCGGCTCCCGTGTCTACGAGACCCCGCACTGGCTGTCCCTCCACCAGGAGGATCATCATGGGGCGGTCCATTGTGATCTTCTCCATCCAAAGGCAAGAATCAGCCTCTGTGTCCTGGAACGGCACTGCCTGAGCGAGGACCTCACCTGGAAAAATATCAACTAGAATAGGGTGTGGGTTAACTACCAGTAACGGGTCACCGGGGGCCAGCACCTGGGTGGGAACGGTATAGCGGGACTGAAAAGGGTTCCCCGTGGCCAGGAGCACTCCTGCTGGCCCTTGGACCGGGATTTCTATTGCCCCCCACGAGGGAAGGGTGGTTGAGTCTCGGGCCGTAAGGACTGGACCCGGGGGGGGCGAGTTGCCCGCTTTCTCGGCCCCCCGTGCTCGTTTCCCGACTCCTGGGTGGGGTTCCTTTGGTCGGAGCGGCAAAATTTCGCCATATGGCCAGGCTTTCCGCAGCGGAAGCAATTTGGGGTGCCTCGTCCCGACCCGCAGCTTTGTGGACACTGGGCCCGAAAGTGACCCAGCTGACCACATTTAAAGCACCGACGGTCGGATCCGGAGTCCCGGGAGACCGCGAGGCGGTTCAAAGCCTCTACCAGGGCGTCATTTCTCGCGGCCTCCTCTTTCAAGCGATCCCTCCGGTCCCGTTCTATGGCCGTCGCCAAGACTTCCATGGGACAGGGAGGAGCGAGGGACATCACCTTTTCTATCATTTGGTCCGGGGTGGCGTCGGGGGGCAAGGCCGCCAGAGCTGTCTTCGCCTCCCCCCGGAACCCCTCTCGGAGGATCTGCTTAATGATGAGTTCCCGGCCCGGCCCTGCAAACGTGCTGTCCACGTATCTCCGCACTCGCGTGGCAAACTCAAGTGCGCTCTCCCCTGGCTTCTGGCGCATATCGGCCAGGCCAGCTGGGGTTCCTGCAGAGGTACGCCCCAGCCTTTGCCATGCCTGTTGATGCACTACCCGCACATCCTCCAGCTCCTGGTTACTAAAAGTGGCCTGTACCCGGGGATCACTGTATTGTCCCCGGCCCAACAACAGGTCTACCCGCCCCGGGGGCCCCCCGGTGCGCGCTTGGAGCGCTCTAGCCTCCGATTCTTTGATAGCCTGGAACGCCGTGTAGTCCACAGGGCTCAGGACCCCCAACGCGAGGTCATCGAAATCACGCGGGGTCCAGACTGTGGAGACAGTCATATTAGAAAGAAGGCGCTGTGCCAACGGGGAAGCGGGGCCATTCTCCTGCACCGCCTGCTTAAATTCCCTAATGGTCTTCAGCGGCAGGGGCTGAAAAACTCGGGTACCATTATCCAGAAATAATGGAAATGCCTCAGAGATTTCTGAGTCCACCACCTCTCCGGACCGCATAGCTTCGCGGATCGCGCGAGGTATCAGAGGAAGGTACCCGCCTGATCTATCCCCCGGGCTGAGCCGCTCATAGCGGCTTTCGCTTTCGCCGTCAGAGTGGGGAAAAGAGGAAGTAGATCTGCGTTCCTGTTCTGGAGGGCGGGGCAGTGGGCGGCCCTCTGGCACACCACCCCTCCCTCGCGCCTCCCCTTCCCCGCAGGAGGGAATCGCCCGCGACTCCTCCCTCGGCCGGAAACCGGCGCCATCTTTGCTGGGTGCGCCCACCGCTCCAAAAAGTCGAACTGCGCCTGAAGCGTGGTAGCAGTTCTCCGAGACTAGTCTTTTCGTCTCTAAAAGGGGCCATTGTCCTGTATGTTCCGCCTGAGGCCGCTCATTTCCCGCCTCCTGCATATCCTCCCAAGGGTACAACGGGGGAGCAGAGGCCGCGGGCCTTGGCCCAGTTACCACCACCTCAGTCAGATCAGTCTCCCCTCCCGGGCCCCCACCGAGCGGCTGGGTCTCCGTCTGAGTCTCTGCCGTGCTGGTGTCCGGAGGAGGCCTGGGGTCGAGCAACCCCTTAATGGCGGCCATCAAGCCAAAGTCCTCCGGAAGAAGAAAACCCGGGCACTGTTTTTGATAAGACAGCATTTGCTGCTGTAAGACCGAAAAACGGTCCGGCTGAAACCCCGAGTGTATGAGCCACGGAGCCACCACCAGCAACTTTTCCACGAGCCGCTTTAGCTGCTCCGTGGAGGCGGACAACCCCCGTTTAGACAAAGCAGTTCTGACCTGTAAAGTTAATAAGTCCCGATCCTCCGGCCGCAGCAAAGGGAGGCTGCGCGCTTGCCCCATCTCCGGGCCTTTTCCCCGTTACCTGCACGGAGAAGCTGTCTGGTCCGCCCTAGTCGGGCTAGTCCCCCCTATCACCGGGGCTCTTCCGGAACTCTGCAACGGTCCAGCCGTCCTAGGCCGGTCCCTGTTCGGGCGCCAACCTGCCGCGTTCCCCCTAGGCCTCTTCCTGGGCCAGGGGTCGCGGGCAGTCCTCCCCGGGGGACCTCTTCTGCTCCTACACCGAGCCTTCGGTCGTCACCGGCCGGCCTGGCCTCCACCCAGACCGGAATTCACCAGACAGAACGCCAGAGGATCTCGCTCACGGTCTTTATTGGTACATCTTCCACGGCGACTGCTCGACTCTGACTCTCTTCCCCTATCCCCGTACATTATATAACCTATTGCAGCCAATCCAGTGGCGAGAGCTATAACATTGCCTTATATGGACGGGCTTCATCCTAAGCCGGCACCGCCCAGCGATATACCCGGAAAAGCGTTATACCCGGAAAGCTGTAGTCCCTGCCCCACCCTCCACCCAGCCCTAAGCGGCGTCCCACCCCCACCCAAATCCCAACAACCTTGATTTGATCCAGATTTTGAAATGCAGTCAGATGGCTCATTCCATCATATTAATATATTGTACATATAGTAGAGACAAGTATTTCAGATAGACCATAAGTGGGGAGGAATTGAATAGGAGAAAATGGGGTTCAGGAAATTTTGTAGTTCTCTTAAGAATCCCAGCCTCCTCCGAACTGCAAAGACCCATTCTTCTAAAGTCAACAGAAATGTCTTCCTGTTGGGACTTTGTGGCTCTGAACCTTGGAACATTCCAATTTCTGAGGATTTAAAGTTGTGGTTGTCCCAAAATTTCAGGAAAAAAAGCAGTGGGTGCAAGTATGCCATCACATATTTCCGGTCATTTACTATACTCAAGAAGGGTTGATAAAGAAATCATTAGGGGGAAAAGAAAATGGCCCAGTGTTTTGGTATATGGATAGCCAATGGAGAGGCTAAATGCACTACTGATAAGTATGATTAGTTAAAAGATGTAGAGGAAAACCTCTAGAGCATTGGATGAATGCTTTATGGAAGATTTAATAAATATAGGATGTGAATGAGTGGGTGGGTCACATTGATGAGCAGAGTTCACACAAGGTCACTAATCCATTGAAGTCTTGAAGCAGTTAGGTTGCACAGTTTTGAGGATAAAAGAGCATTTATAAAAGTCATAGATTCCTTTTACAACATTGATCAACTATAACCTGGGAAGATTGCTGCTAATTAGAAAATTTGGCACTACCATTATGCCTAGGGCCATTTACTTACTTTCAGTACAAAGTCCTGGGCATGTTCTAGAGCTGGGATCCTTAACTTTTTCTTGTATCATGGACCTTTTGGGCATTCTGGTGAAGCCTATAGACTTCTCTAAAAAATGTTCTTAAAAGTATAAAATAAAATACATAAGATCACAAAAAGAAAAAAAAATGAAATACGGTTTTCAATTTTTTTAAATAGTCTCCCTGAAATCTATCCGTCAACCACGTGGATGGACCCCCAAGTTGAGAACTCCTGCTCTAGAATGTGAGGACAGAATATTCGTCAGTTTAATTTGGTACTGCCTCCCTGCAACAGACCTGATGGTCTTAAAACAAGAATGGAACAGAAATACATGTATAATTAAAATATACCAAGCTGTGGAAGAGGATGTTTGAAGACCAAGTTCATCTTTTATGCTTAAGGCATTTTCAGGTGCCTCATTTTCCACACACAATACACGTATCAAGGGCAAAGCCGCCAGTGTGCAAGCTGAAACAATTGGATTTTTATAAGAACAGGCTGCGACTACCTGCGGCTGGCGTTAAATATGAATCATTACCCAGCAGCGCCATCCTGACTGAAGCCAGAGAGCAAGCCTGCTTTTCTCTCTCCAATCTGCAGAGTCGGCATAAATGAAGGGATATATGACAGGTTTGGTAATTAACAGAGTGGCAGAGTTCCAGCTTTGCAACATTAGGTGGGATCATTACGAGTTGCCGCTTTGCAACCAAGTAATACAAGGGCAATTTCGACGTATTAAACAAGTTTATCATTGCTGCAGAGTTCCCACCCTCTGGCAGAGTTCCCCCTCAGGACTGCCTGGTGGGATAACACCTGCCCTACTTACCTGAAAGGCTCCTTGCAAGGATAAGAGAACTTTACAGCTGGAAAGAAGGAAGTTTCGAGGTCACCTAGTCTCTCCCTTCTTACCTTACTGTTCAAGGACTTTGGAAAGGAACAGGCACCAAAATTCATATTATTCCTGCTATCCCTTTGCATTTGGAGTTTTGTCAAAACTAGGGATGAGAGGAGTAGGGGAGAGTGTCCCCTGGTGAAAGAGATGTCAAATTCTCTATACCTTAAAATGCATCCATAGCTAAGGCGTGAGAGAGGACTACAAAGTATCGAGAGCCATTTTGTGTGTGTGGCAGGGGTCGGGGGTGGGGCGGGGTGTTGAGGGGTGGCTTAGAAATCCACTTCGAAGACAATTCCCAGTTGCTCTAGAAATCCAGTTTTGAACAATGATTTTGCATTGGAGCAAGAGTTTAGCTTCCCCAAAGTGACTATTTCGACACCGATTTTTGAATCCATGTTCTATGTAAAGTGGGCAAACTGGTGAGCCCTCACCTGATTTACAGCAAACCCTGGTTGGTTCTACAGTTTCTCTCCTTCCTTCTCCTCCTCTTTCTTATAACAGGAAGGATTGGAGGTACTGCATCAAAGTTGTTTCAGCTCTCAGTTTAACATGAGAGCCAATTTCTAGTCTTGTCCTTCTCTTTTGCAATGTGTATAGGTAATGTAATTTTTTCTCCCTCTATTCTTTACCATGAGGACTTCCCTGACTTCTGGGAATTAGGGTGGGTTCAGTCACATGAGTGTCCTGGGTAACTTTGGTCTGACTTTTTTGGCACTAACACTTCTTCACAACTCACAACTTGACCCTTTCCCACCTTTCCAGGTTTTTTACATATTTTTCCCCTCCAAGTGCAGTGCGGTAAATTTCCCAGACACCTCCAAATCATAATCCCTCCGTTTCAGCCTTCATTGCCACCTCATTCCCACCAGAAAACTGGCCTCCCTCCTCACCCTCTGGAACCACCCTTAGTTGAGGAAAATATATATTTCACTTTATCTTGCCCAAATCCAGGCCTCCACTAAAATTTCAGGCCATCCCCACTGTGCAAAATACACCCCCTTCTATTTTTATGTGCTTTCTTCTCCTATTAGAATGTAAGTTCTTTGAGGACAGGGACTATCTTGCTTGTTTGTATTTTTCACCTCAGGGCTCACTTTGCACAGTGTCTGGAACATAGTGCTAAATAAATGTTTTATCAAGTAACAGTATAATCACTGCATTCATGTTATTTTATCAGCAACCTCATCTTCACCTTTACATTAGCAACCATGCACACTCGTTAACTATGCACATTATAGAAAAAAAAATATTTTGCCACTCAGTTTCCAAGCTTGAAGGGTGGTTTGGCATAATCTACTAGCTGGCCAGAGACATCCAGGCTGCCAATCCCATCATCAATTGCAGCCTCAAGGTGGATGCTCCCATACTCCAAGACTCTTAAGTATCTCAAAGGGCATATGAAGTAAATGGTACTTATGGGTTATTTCAAGCTGTTGTGCCCTTCACAAACTCCAATGCCATATACCAGCTATCAAGTATAGTCTTGCAGGTGATGTCAAGACTTCATCGATCTCAACATCTTTCAACAGCAGTGAATAAAATTCCAGCAACTTCTCCTTTGGTCCTCAGAGGGTCACCAAGGTATAGAGGTTTACAGCAGTATAGTGCACAGTCTAACACCTTCATACTTCCATCTGACACAGTGGAACCTAAGACTCAAGTTAAAAGATGTTTTAGTTTTAAGAATTTTATTTGCTATACATTATTTATGGTATTGTAAATTTCATTTGTCTTGAAAAATGAATATTGTCTGAAATCAATGTGTGTGGGTTTTTTTTTTAAATTGAAATGTTAGCACAAAAGGTAACAGAGCACAAAAGGTAACAGAACACAAAAGGTCACAGAACTCTAGGGAATTACTGGTAAAAATGTTTTGCATGTTACCAGTTTTATTTTATATAGTGCATTCTATAGGTTCTTTCATGATTACTGTGTTAAGAAAAGTGTATATTATCAGAATTAATGATTTGTTATAAAGAATAATATGCAGAAAAGTGTATTTTCAGCAATCTTTAGCAAAAGATTATAGTTTCTGGTGGTGGGAACCTAATACCCCATTTCTCATAGTTTCAATGTATCAAAGCCTGTGGTGCAAGGGTTTGCCAAGCCCTTTTTAGGCCTGCTCATCCATCTTTGGTGTCTACCTGGTACTCAACTCTCACTTGTGGATCTACGAAGCTGCATGCACAGCAGCCACATCCAGTAAACCATCTCAGCAGATGGGCTAAACCAGGTTGAAGCTAAATGACAGGTCTCAATCCTGTTTGTGAGTTGGGGGAGAGGGTATCTACCCCAAGCATAAGAGGACCTCCACTGGCATAATGGGAGGATGAGAACAGTTTGCTCCAATGGTTATGAAAGTAGCTGAAGAAGGCTATGTGGTCAGACATCAAAGACACCAAGGTCATCTACTGCATCCTGAGTCATCACCAATCATCTTGACTTTTTTTCTTGCCACTGGACCTCAATGACTCTGGAAAGGAGAGTGAGGCTGATAACTTTGCACAGCTCTAACTCACTAAAATCCAATTCATTCACTAGTCAACACAGTACCCTGTTCTGTCACTGGTCCTCTTTAAAATCAAAAAAGCAAACAACATCTCTATATCTATCTAAACATTGATTAATGACACTACCGTTCTTCTAGTCACATGAGTTTACAACGGCTGATGATCTTACAAAGTATAAACATCTGCCCATCTGTCCCAATGGAAGTGAACCAACATAGAACACTGTCATCCAATCCCAGGGAGTATTATTGTAGTTGTGAAATGATCATTGTTGCTGTAACATTTTTCAAGGATTAGTTTGTCAATTCAAAATATTCATGTGAGACACATTTTTGGAGATCACAATTTTTTAAAATTTTGTTTATTTTTAATTAATCAATTTTATTTAATTAGTAATTTTATTCATTTATCATATAATTTATATATTATATAAAATACATTTTAAAATAATATGTCATAAGTAATATATCATTTATTAAATAACATTTAATATATTTATTGTATTATTTATTATCTATTAAATATTTATCTAATTTATTTATTTTTATTATTTTCATCACTTTTTAAAAATATAGTCAATAAAAAAAACAGATGGGAACTTGTATTCTTTATTCATTTACTCAAATATGTAGCTGTAAAGTGATGTGTTTTATTATGAAATATTGTTTGTAAACAACAACAACCTGCCTTTTCTACTCTCATATTTCCATGAAACATAGTCTCAGTATACATGTAGATTATTTTCAAAAGAATTTTGTAGAAGTGGGAAAGAAAGCATATGGCTCATGAGTTACTAATAATCTGTTGTCATTTTTTATGATTCCTTTTTTGTGATATTTTTATGAGAGTGTTTTTTTAAACTCCATTTCTGCAATACTCATTCTTCCCTCTTCCACTTACCTTGGTGTTCTCATATTAGGTCAGGTATAGTATAGACTTCTTCCATATATACCTGGTCTAGTTCATCAGCTCTTTCTATTATTGTTTTCTCCAGCACTCTCTTCATCTAGCACATCCAAGATTGATATTTCAGTCCAAATGTGATGTCTCCCTTTTTCTGGATGGTGAGAGGAATTTATTTTAATCTTTGCAGATCTTTCACACTTTTCATCCATTTGTTACCCCGCTTGCTGTTTCATCATCAAATATCTTTGGATGGCTTTGATTAGTGATACTTCATCAAGTTTCTTTAAACTGGTTTCTCTCTCTGCTATTTCTCAATGTTTTATGAAGCACTACTGCTCATAATCTTCCACTATCCTGGGCTGTAAGATTAAAAAAAAAACAAGTTGGTAATCTAAATCATGTTTGCCCTTTCAGACACATCTCTCTATTTGTAAGAATATCAAATACTTGCTAGATTAAGTGGTTTCTAGACTTTTGATGAGATAATTAATATATATGGGTTAAACTTCTTTAAGAAATACTCTTAGATAGTGTTACAAAATGCAAAATGAATAATTTTGATGACATTAAATTGAAAAGTTTCTGTACAAAGCCAAGGCAACCAAAGTTAGGAGGGAAGCAGAAAACTGGGAAAGGGTTTTTACAACCAGTGTCTCTGATAATGGTCTCATATCTAAAATACACAGGGAACTGAGTCAAATTTGTAAGAATAAAAGTCATTCCCCAATTCAGAAATGGCCAAAGGATATGAACAGGCTGTTTTCTGAGGAAGAAATTAAAGATATCTATAGGCATATGAAAAAATGCTCTAAATCACTGTTGATCAGAGAAATGCAAATATAAAAACTCTTAGGTACCACATCACTCCTGTCAGATTGGCTAATATGACAAAAAAAAAGGAAATTATAAATACTGGAGAAGATGTGGGAAAATTGGAACACTATTGCATTGTTGGTGAAGTTGTGAACTGAACTAACCATTCTGGAGAACAATTTGGAACTATGTCCAAAGGGTTATAAAAATGTGCATATCCTTTGACCCAGCAATATAACTTCTAGGGCAGTATTCCAAAGAGATGACATAAGTAGGAAAAGGACCTGTACGTTCAAAAATATTTATAGCAGTTCATTTTGGCAAAGAATTGGAAATCAAGGGGATGCCCATCAATTGGGAAATGGCTGAACAAGTTGTGGTGTATGAATGTAATGGAATACTATTGTGCTATCAGAAATACGACTCAGAAATACTTCATAATAACCTTTAAAAATTACATTATCTGATGCTGAGTGAGGGGAGCAGAACCAAGAGCATATTAGACATGATTACAGACACATGGTACCTGTAATAACTAACTTTGATAGACTTGACTCTTCTTGGCATTGCAAGGTTCTAAGAAAGCTCCAAAGGACTCATGATGGAAAAAAAAACCCTGCCCACATCCAGAGAAAGAATTACAATCTTAATGCAGATTGGAGCAAAATGTTTGCTCTCTCTCTCTTTTTCCTTTTTGGTTTTGTTTCTTCTTTCTCATGGTTCATTCCAAGGGTTATAATTTTTCTTTACAACTTGACCATTGTGAAAATAAGTTTAATGTGATGGTATATATATAGAACCTATATCGGATTACATACTGTCTTGGGGCAGGGAGAAAATTTGGAGCTCAAAAACTTGTGGAACTATGTGTTGTAAACTAAAAATAAAATAAATAAATTTAATATAACAAACAAAATACTCATTTTTTTTGTTTCATGTATTCCCCATTTTAAAGCATCCACAAATTATTTACATGGGTTATTTGAGTTGTTTTACTTGTATGTTATATTTTATTTTCAAGCAATACTACTGTTGTAGTTAGAAACCTAGAATCAGAATCTAGAAGACTTGGCTTCAAGTCTTCCCTCTGACACATAATTATTATCTAACCCTAGGAAAGAGATAACCCCTCAGTATTTCAGGTTCCTCTAAGATTGCAAATTTTAGAGATGTTATGAATCCACATTCATAAAGGCAGTTTCCATATGAGGAGTATACACAAGTGTGTATATTTATGTATGAACACAATCATATTTAAACATATATGAATATATGTTTGTGAATATATGTACATAGACCCACATACATATCCCAGTTTTGTACTAATTTTGATCTTAGATCTAACAGATGAGTGGTATGGATATAAATAATAATTTTAGGAATAACATGCATCTATAATGAGTTATTTATTTTCTATTAAAGTTTAAAATTAATTGCATTTTGTGATATTATTTGGCATTTACTATGTCTAGCACATCACACCACTTTCCTTGAAGAAATTGTTCATTATATAAAGGCATGAAACTTCAAGGTATTTGATTCAGTTTAGGGGCACACTTGATTATTTTACATGTTTCCCCAATACTTTACCATCCTTGCCATGCCCACTTTCCTTTTCTTTTTAATTTTATTTGATAACTTTAATTTTACATCAACTTCATTTCCCTATATTCACCACCATGCACCCTGAGACATTCTTTGTAACAAATTAAAAAGAAAGGGCAATTCAGTAAAAATAACTGAATCATAATTTGGATCCAATATTTTATAAAATAGTTTAGATTGTAGCTACCCACAACTATAGGGAAGGAGGTTTATTCTGTCATTTCTTCTAGATCATTATAATTACATAGTTTTCAGCTCCAGTCATTTTATGGTTACTCTTCTCTCCATGTCCATTGTAGTAGATATTGTATATATTATTAATGTAGTTCTGCCACCATTATTTTGGACCAAACCATATGTCTTTCCATGCTTCCTTGTATAGTCCATATTTATTATTTTGTCTAATTCAGTAATATTCCAACATACTCATGTACCACAATTCATTTTGCCATTAATCAAGAGATCTCCAATCTTATTTATTTCCTCTGAAGTAATGGAGTTTCAAAACACAATTTATTTTTTAGTAAATTTATAAGGGTATTCACTTAATTACTCTCAGCCTCCTCATCATCTGCAATAGATCTTAGTGTATAAATTATAATTATTTCATGGTAATATTTTAATTAGATTTTTTTCATTTTTATCTTGCAACACTTAGTTCTACATGTTCTTGAGTTTCAAATTTTCTTCCCTTCCCTCCATTACCCCTCCCCCCACCAACAATGGCATGCATTCCGATATAGATTCTACATAAACCTTTTCATTAAGCTTATTTACACAATAGTCAAGTTGCAAAGAATTATGACCAATGGAATGAATAATGAGAGAGAAGATTCAAAATGAAAAGAGAAGAGGAAAAAAAGAGAGCAAATAGATTGCCTCAGTCTGCATTCAGACTCCACAGTTCTTTCTCTGGATGTAGCTAGCTCTCTCAATCATAAGTCCTTTGGAGCTGTCTTTGAGCCTTGTATTGCTGAGGAGAGCCAAGTCTATCAAAGTTAGTCATCACAGAATAAATGTGTCTGTGGTCGCGTACAATGTTCTCCTGGTTCTATTCCTCTCTCTCAGCATCATATGATGTAGGTCTTTCCAGGTTGTTATGAAATCTGTATCTTCCCCATTTCTTATATCACAATAGTATTCCATTATATTCAAATACCACAACTTCTTCAGTCATTCCCCAATTGATGGGCATCCCCTTGATTTCCAATTCTTTGCCACCTCAAAAAGAGCTGCTATAAATATTTTTGTACATACAGATCCCTTTCCCACTTGTGTGATATCTTTGGGATATAGCCATAGGAGTGATATTGCTGGGTCAAAGCATATGCACATTTTTATAGCCCTTTGGGGATAGTTCCAAATTGCTCACCAAAATGGCTGGATCTGTTCACAACCCCACCAACAATGTATTAATGTTTCAATTTTCCTACCTCCTCTCCAGCGTTTCTCATTTTCATGTTTTGTCATGTTAGCCAATCTGACAGGAGAGATATGGTACCTAAGAGTTGTTTTGATTGGCATTTCTCTAAACAATAGTCATTTAGAGCATTTTTCACATGCCTATAGATATCTTTAATTTCTTCTTCTGAAAACTGCCTACTCACATCCTTTGACCATTTCTCAATTGGAGAATGGCTTTTATTTCTATAAATTTGGCTCAGTTCTCTGTATATTTTAGATATGATGCCTTTTTCAGAGCCATTGGTTGGAAATACTTTTCCCAATTTTCTGCTTCCCTCTTAATCTTTGTTGCATTGGCTTTGTTTATACAAATTTCATTCAATTTAACATGATCAAAATTATCCATTTTGCATTTTGCAATGCTCTCTATCTCTTGTTGGGTCATGAATTCGTCCCTTACCCATAAATCTGATAGGTAAACTATTGCCTGCTCTCCCAAATTGTATCAGACTTTATTCCTAAATCATGAGCTCATTTTGACTTTACTTTGGTGTATGGTGTATGGTATTGGTTTATATCCAGATTCTGCCACACCATTTTCCAATTTTCCCAACAGGTTTTTGGAATAGTGAATTCTTAGCCCAGAAGCTAGGTTCTTTGGGTTTATCAAAGAGTAGATTGCTATGGTCGTTGACTTCTGCATCTTGTGTACCTAAGCTATTCCACTGATCTACCACTCTGTTTCTTAGCCAGTACCAGGTAGTTTTGATGACTGCTGCTTTATAGTACAGTTTGATATCTGGTATGGCTAGGCCACCTTTCCTAGCATTTCTTTTCATTAATTCCATGGTAATGTTGTTTATGAGTGCTTATTATGAGAAACAAAATAGGAGATGAGTAAATGTCTTATGACCTCATGTATCTTGGTGCCTTTGGACACAAGCTAAAAACCCATTCTTCCAACTCTCTTATTTACCTGTCCAAGAAGTTGGCAGAAGTTGGTATTAGGGAAATAGGAAGGCTGAACTGCCAGTCACCTACTGAGCCAATGAACTTATTGAGAATTCCTATACGAAGCTCTCCCAGTCTTTTCTTATGGATAGACCTTCTACAGCAGCTAACTTATTTTCTTTATAAAATTTTACTTATAATTTTTTTATTTATTTTAACATTATTTTCCTCTTAAATAGAGTTTCCAATTCTCTCCATTCCTCCTATCCCTCTCCTACCCACTGAGAAGGCAAGTAAAATGATATCCATCATATACGTGAAACCATGCAAAATACATTTCCATATTAGCCATATTGGAAAAAAAGAAGAGAAAAAAAGAAGGAAAGAGAGAAAATTATACTTCAATTTACACTCAATTCTCCTTCTGGAGAAGGATAGCATTTTTTAATCATGTTTCCTTTGGAATTGTCTTAGATCATTATGTTCATCAAAGTATCCAAGTCTTTTTGCAGTTGATCATCACTACAATATTGCTGCTACTGTGCTCAATGCGCTCCCAGTTTTTCTCACTTCATTTTGCATCAATTCAAATAGGTCTTGCCACAATTTTTCTGAAAATATTCCAGCATCATTTCTAGAAGCACAATAGTACTCCATCACATTTATATGACACAACTTCTTCAGTCATTGCCCAATTGATGGATGTCCCCTCAATTTCCAATTTTTTGCCACCACAAAAAGATGCTATAAATGTTAGTATGTGTACATCCTTTTCTTTTTTCCTTGATCTCTTTGGGATAAAGACCTAGAAGTGGTATTGCTGTGTCAAAGGATATGCACATTTTGATAGCCCTTTGAGTAGTTCCAAATTTCTTGCCAGTATAGTTGGACTAATTCACAATTTCATTCATTAATGTACCTATGTTCCCTCAGCCTTTCAAGCATTTGTTATTTCTGATAAGTGTGAGGTAGTACGTTATAGTTCTTTCAATTTGAATTTAATCAATATTGATTTATTGAACTTTTCATATAACTATAGATAGTTTTGATTTCATCTTCTGAAAACTGCCTGTTCATATTCTTTGATCATTAATGAATTAAGGAATGGATCTTATTTATATAAATTTGACTTTGTTCTCTCTATATTTGAGAAATTAGTCCTTAATAAGAAAAAAAATTGCTTTTAATTTTTTTTTGATATTACTTAATAGACTATGGTACATTTTAGAAAAAATATATAGATTTTCTGATTATCTCTATTATTTAGTTCAATTGCCTTTGCTTTTTCTGAGATCATGATTGCTGTCTCTGCACTTGTTTTTTTAATTTCAGCAAAAGAATAGTAGGTTTTGCTCTAGCCCTTTATTTTATATCTGTGTGTATGTTTCTATGTCAAGTGTGTCTCTTGTAGACATCATTTTTTTGGATTCTGGTTTCTAATCTATTGCGCTATTCATTTCTATTTTATGGGTGAGCTCATCTCACTCACAAATAGAGCTATGGTCACTGTGTATTTCCCACCATCCTTTTTTCTTCTTTTTATCCTCTTCTCACATTTTGTTCTGTCCCTCCTCAAAAGTCTGTTGTGCTTCTGACAACTGCCTCCCTTAATCAGCCCTCCCTTTTATGAAGCCCCCTTTCCATATCTTTTATACCCTTCCTCTCTTATTTTTCCCATTGGGTAAGATAGATTTCTATATGAAACTATATGCAAATGCATGCATGAACAGACACATATGTGCATATATGCATACAAATATGCATATATATATATATATATACATATAAAAATATGTGTGTATATGTATGTATGTATATGTATATATACTTCCTCTTTGAACCAATTTTGATGAGAATAAGGTTTAAGAGTTATCCACCTCCCCCATCATTTCACCATTCACTGTAAAAGCTCTTCCTTGCACACCTCTTTTATGTGAGAATATTTTCCCCATTCCTCCTTTCCTTTTCCCCTTTTTCCAGTGCACCCCTCTTTCTCACCTATTTTTTAAAGATAATCTCAACATAATAGACTCACACTCATGTCCTCTATGTTGCTGCCTTATAATTGCCCTAGTGACTTTAAAGTTCTTAGGACTACATATATCATCTTCCTACATAGGAATATAAACAGTTTAATTCCATTGAGTTCCTTATCATTACTCTTTGATATGTACATTTTTATGCTTCTGCTCTGTTTGAATGTCAAATTTTCTATTTAGCTTTGGTATTTTTATCAGGAATGAATTAAAGTATTCTATTTCATTAACTATCAGGTGTTTTTAACCTGAAGGATTATACTCAGTTTTGTTGGGTAGGTTTTTCTTGGTTGTAATCCTGGCTCCTTTGCTTTTCAGAATATCATATTCCAAGCTCTCTACTCTTTTAATGTGGCAGCTGCTTAAATCTCATGTGATCCTTACTGTAGCTGTACAATATTTGAGGTGCTTCTTTCTGGCTGTTTGTAATAATTTTTCTTTGACATA
The DNA here is from genome assembly GCF_011100635.1 of Trichosurus vulpecula. Lineage (NCBI taxonomy): Eukaryota > Metazoa > Chordata > Mammalia > Diprotodontia > Phalangeridae > Trichosurus > Trichosurus vulpecula. Next base: position 66,833,941 of record NC_050578.1, read on the forward strand.
TGAGTTCTGGAATTTGGCTATAATCATCCTGGGAGTCTTCATTTGTGGATCTTTTGCAGGAGCTGATTGGTAGATTCTTTCAATCTTGGTTTTATCTGCCTGATCTAAGATATTGGGACAAATTTTCTTCATACTTTCTTCAAATGTGATGTCCAGGTTCCTTTTTTCTATCTTAGCTTTCAGATAATCATATAATTTTAAAATTATCTCTCTTTGATCTATTTCCCTGATTGGTTGTTGTTCCAATGAGATGTTTCACATTTTCTTTTTTTAACTTTTTTTATTGTTTCTTGATATCTCATGGAGTCATCACCTTCTACTTGTACAATTCTTATTTTTAAGGAATTATTTTCTTCAGTGAGCTTTTGTGCCTTTTTCTTCCCATTTGAATTATTCTGCTTTAAAAGGAGTCTATTTTTCCTGCAGTGAATTTTTGTGCCTCTTTTACAAAGCTAATTTTTTTTAATAATTTTCTTGAATCACTTTTATTTATTTTTTTTCAATTTTTTCCTCAACCATTCATTTTTATTTCTTCATTTTTTCAGGAATTCTTGTTGGGCATGGTTCTGATGACCATTTTTCTGTAAGGATTTGTCTGTACCTGTTTTCCCACTGTTGTCTTCTGAATTTATGGCTTGGTTTTCCATGCCATTGAAGCAACATTTTACGTTCAAGTTTTTTGTTACCATTGTTGTTATTTGCTCATCTTCCCAGATGATTTCTTGATTTTTAAGTTAGAATCTGCTAATCTGGCAGTGGAGAGGCATTCTCCTAAGCTTTCAGCTTTTTGTGTTGCTGTTTTCAGAAGTAGTTCTGGAGGCCTTCAGATTTTTGGTGTTTCCAAGATGCTATGATGTGGGGAGAGGTGGGGTCACTACTCTTTTGGTCTACTCTCTGATCTTTACCCAGGAAGAACATCTGCTCCCCTGCAGTGATAAGCAGTAGCACCCTTATCTTCCTTGGAACTGAGATCCAGACCAGTTTATGGGCAAAAGAGTTGGAAATCAGCACCAGTTTCCAGTGTCAGCAAATGGTGCCCTATAATCTCTTTCTGACAAGTTACCTGACTCTCTTACTGTTTCTGGGCTAAGGGCTTCCAGGGCTGCCATTGCTACTGCCTCTGTAGCAGCCACCTCCAAGGCCCAGTGCTAGTGCTGCTGTCATGTGTCCTCCACACAGCACCTACCCCAAGGACACAGATCTCTCCTGCTAACATCCTAAATTTTCTTAGGTTGGACGAAAGTCTCATTCCAACTTTTGGTGGCTCTGTCACTCAACAATTTGATTTTAGAATTTATCTTAAAGTTATTTGGAGGGGCATGTTGGGAGAGTTCAGCTAAGTTACTGCCTCTTATCCACCATCCAGGCTCTACTTACAGGTAATTTAATTTCAAGGGTGTGATTTTTTCCTTTTCAAGCAACTCATTCCCTTTTATGGGCACCTTATTTTTTCAAAGCCTGTCATAGCAAAATGGCCATCAAAAATGTAGCAGAAAGCTCATGTTAAAATGTCCAAGTTAGCTTCTTTACCCAACCTTTTATCCTTGCCAGGCTATGATCTAGACCTATATGAATACTCATTGCATAACCAGGTGTGCCTCTACTAGTAACACTCTCCCGCTTTTTCCAATTTTTATAGAGTGGTCTAAGCTTTTAGATTGGCTTCCATGAATCAAATATTTCTTCTCTCCAAAATAAGAAGTGTTCTTTTTTTAATTTCATCTTTATTTGTAAGCTTTAAATAAAATACACATGCTATTTAGCATTTCTACATGCCAGAAGGGTTTTATGATAAACAAGTAAAAATCTTGGTTGAAAATAATATATTAGAAACAAATAAGCTTCCAGGTAAAAGGGATAAACCACTTTTCTTGAAGTGGACGGGGTGGATCAGTTCTGTACTTTGGTCCATTCTTGTTGAACTGGAGCTTCAGATTCCTTAGGTTGCCATTCTATGACCTGATTGGATCACAGAATCAGGACAGAAATTCTGAACCACTGCAGTCTTTGAGGCAGCTAGGTGGCACAGTCAGTAGAGTGATGGATCTGAGCTCAACTGTAGCCTCAGATATTTCCTAGCTGTGTGATCATGGGCAAGTCACTTAACTTTATTTGCTTCAACTTTATTTGCCTTAACGTATAAAATGGTGATAATAATAGTTCTTGTCTCCCAAGGTTCTTGTTAGGATTAAATGAGATAATAATTATAAAGTACTTCACAGCACTAAAAGTGCTATATAGATGTTAGTCTTTTTTGTAATTTTCATTCCTCCAACCTGTAATCACTTCTACCACTTCAGCTTCTATGTCTTCTTCCTCTTTGCTCAGCTTTCAATCATCTGCTTCTTTCATCTTCCACTCACTTTTTGGAAAAAGTCCTTTTTCCAAAAGTTGGATGGAGGTGGAGTTTGGGATTCAAGGTCAGGCCACTATGTCAGTGGTAGCAAGTACCTTCTACCAAGTCTTTTCACCCCTCCCCCTCCCTTTTGTAGACTTTCCTGTTAACCAAGTGACAAAGTGAGAAATAATGCTACCTAAAATAAAAACAGACACATGACTTAATGTTAAAAATGTTAATTGTTAATGTACAAAGTTTGCTCACTTCCTCAACTTGCTGCCCTACTAGTCTATGATCTAGGTTAATATGATTAGAAACCAAAGAGGTGCCCGTCATTTGGGTAATGGTTGAACTTAAGGTATATTAATGTGATTGTTTAATATTTCACTGTAAGAAATGATGTCAGTGATAGTTTCCAAAACACCTGGGAAGATTCATATGAACTGTCACAAATTGAAGTAAGCAGCATTAGGAAAATAATGCATATGGTAACAATGATCTTGTAAAGATATAAAACTATAAAAGATTTAGTAACTCTAATGGACAGAATAACCTGCCACCATTCTAAAGCACTCATGATGAAAACTACTATCCACCTCCATATAGATGGACTGAATGTAAATTGAGGAATATTTTCTTTTATTTTCTTCTCTTTTTTTTGCTTTTTTTGGAACATGGCTAATGCAGAAATTTATTTTGAATGACAATACATAAAAAGAATAAGTTTATGTTGAAAAGGGTTTCACTTTTGAAGTGATTGGCAGAAATAATATTGTCAGAACGAATTTAGCTTTGATTTCATTTTCAGTATTACTGAAGTACAGAGTAGTCCAAGGGACTTTTAAGTATGGTTAAAGTAAAAGCTATAATAAAATGGGACAACTTGTAATTTCTTTGGTTTTTTTTTTTGTTTTTGCTTTTTGGCAGGGCAACTGGGGTTAAGTGGCTTGCCCAAGGTCACACAGCTAGTATATATGTGTCAAGTGTCTGAGGCCATATTTGAACTCAGGTCCTCCTGACTCCAGGGCCAGTGCTCTACCTGCTGAGCCACCTAGGTGCCCCAACTTATAATTTCTTTTCATTCAATAAGATATTATATTAATATTTCTCAGTACCAATAAAGAACATAAGGGAACAATATGAAACATGTTCTCTTGGATTCATTTTGAGAATGGAATAATGACCACTAGGAGACTTAAAAAATTTGTAAAGTTGGGATTAAGAAAGGAAGTTGATAGTAGTGATCTCCTTATGCCTTTATTGTATCAGAAAGGCAGTGTGGTATAATGAAAAGAACATTGGGGTAGATATGAGTTTAAATCCAGGTTCTCTTATATGACACAATGATTTAACCTCTCCAGATCTCTCTCTCTCTCTCTCTCTCTCTCTCTCTCTCTCTCTCCCCTATGATATGATAATGCTTTCATCACCTGCCTCTGAGAGTTTTAGAGAACAAATGAGTAATGCATGTGAAAATGCTTTATAATGATAAAAGAGCATATAAGGTTTTATCATTAAGAATTTTGATATGAAATATGGAGGAAGAGATGCATTAAATGTTTAGGTGATTCTTGAAAATATTTTAAATTATATGTGAAACATTTAAATACAAAATTAGCATTGGTACAGGGTAACAGGTACATCCAAATAAAATTAGATGACCTGCAAAATCTAAACAAAAAAAAATCACTGATGGTTAGGATTACTTAGTCTTGTCTAGAGTGAACATTACTTGCTTAACTGACCTCTCAGATACTCAAGTGGATTTTCAATTTCGATATTTCTTCTAACAATGAAGATCCTATCCAATCATGCCTATCTAATCAGTATGACTCTTGTGGCATTTCTTTCCATAAATTTTTCATCCAGCTTGCAGGAAGCCTCCTTTGTTTGCTCCTGATGTTGCAAGGGTATGAGAACATCATTTTCCACATGTAACCAGACCATTTTTTGATCAGGTCTCCTTTAAAATTACTTAGTTGCTTTATATTGAAGTCTATTTAAATTGGCCATAAATTAATCTTTCCTTGGGCCTCTGATATTCACTTTTAACTTTTCTGACACTGAAGTATCCCATGATCTGTATCTATTCAAAACCATCAGTAGACTAGTGGATTGAAAATGATGGATCTTTGTTTCTGAGGATAAATTTGGATTTATTAAAATAGTTTCCTAAGGAAGAAATTTGGGGTAATTGAGTTACATATAGACAATTTAATCCATATAATATCACTTGATGAAGACTGCCTGTTCCCTATTAATACCCTCAGTGAGAATGTTCTTCATACACATGTAAATTATTCAAGTAAAGCATTTTAGATAGATGGCAAAGTAAGCATATAGTTTGATAGTTGTTTAGATTTTCTAGATGAGCTTTTTCCATATTAATAAGGCCTGAGATTTTTCACCTCTTTGCTCTCTTCAACTGTTTCAGAAACATTGTGAATTAATCCTTTAAGGGTCTTACACTTTTTTAGTATTTTACTTTTTTAATAACATCTAAAAATAATTACATTCATTTAAAAAAAATTTTTGAGTTTAATTATCCTTCCTCTTTACTTCCCCTGACCCTCCCTGAGGTGGAAGCATATTTCCATATTAATAATGGTGAAAGCACCAGAGCAATTGTTAGGTAGCAGCACCACATTTGTGTCATAAAAAGAATGTGATAGGAATCATTCTTTGCCTATTTTTCCAAATATTTTATATAGTATTGAAATTAATTGTTCTTTAAATGTTAGGTTAAATTCACTTGTGAATCCATCTGGTCCTGGGAATTTTTTTTTCTTACGGAGCTCATTGATGGATTTTTCAATTTATTTTTCTGAGATAGAATTCTTTAAATATTTTATTTCCTCTTTATGAATTTGAACAATTTTTATTTTTGTAAATTATCATATATTTCACTTAAATTGTCAATTTTGCTGACTTACAATTGACCAAAATAGTTTCAAACAATTGCTTTAATTTCCTCTACTTTGTTGGTGAATTTACCCTTTTCATTTTTAATTGTGGTATATTGGTATACTTCTTTCTTTAAAAGTAAATCAAATTAACCAATTATTTATCTACTTTATTTTTTCATGAAGGCAGCTTCTAGTTTTGTAAGTTCAATGATTTTCTTACCTTCGGTTGTCTTATCTCTTCTTTGATTTTCAAGATTTCCAATTTGTTGTATAGTTGAGGATTTAATTTTTTTTCCTTCTACTTTTTTAGTTGCATGCCTAATTCATTGATCTAATATTTCTCTGTTTTATTGGTGTGTTTAGTGATATAAAATTTCCCATAAAGACTGCTTTAGTTGCATCCCTTAATTTTTGGCATGTTGTCTCACTTTTGTCATTCTTTTAATGAAATTATTGATGTTTCTATAATGATTCTTTGACCCACTTATCCTTTAGGATAAGATTAGTTTCCAATTAATTTTAATCTACATTTCCATGGCCCTTTACTAAATGTAATTATTATTGCATTATGATTTGAGAGGGATACATTTAATATTTCTGTGTTTCTGCACTTGGCTGAGAAGTTTTAATGCCGTGATGTATGGTCAATTTTTGTGTAGGTACCATGTGCCACTGAAAAATAATAGCATAATCCTTTTTATTCCCATTCCATTTTCTCCAGAGGTCTATCATATTTAACTTTTCTAAAATTCTATTCATTTCCTTAAATTCTTTTTGTTTTTTCTTTGTTTTTAGTTAAATTTATTTATTTCTAATAGGGGAAAGTTGAGGTCTTCTCATTGTATCTATTTACTGTCTATTTTCTCCTGTATGTCATTTACCTTTTACTATAAGAACTGTATGCTTTATCATTTGGTGCACATATTGTTAATATTATATTACTTGCCTGGTTCCCTTTAGCAAAACGTAGTTTCTCTGCTTATCTCTTTTAATTAGATCTGTTTTCGCTTTTGCTTTGCCTGATATCATGATAACTACCACTGCTTTTTTTTTTTCACTTCAGTTGTAGCATTATAGATTCTGTTACGGCCCATATCCTTACTTCTGTGTTTTTCTCTTTGCTTCAAGTGTGTTTCTTGAAAACAACATAATCTAAGATTCTGGTTTTTAGTCTGCTATGCTATCTGCTTCAATTTTATGGATGAATTCATCCTGTCTACATTCACAGTTATAATTATTAACAGTGTATTTCCCTCCATCCTGCTCCCCACCATTAATCTTTCTCTTTCCTTTCACCTTGTCCCTCTTCAAAAATGTTTTGCTTATGACCAACAGCTTCCCCAGTCTGCTCTCATTTTTATCAGTCCCCCACTTGTCTGTTCTCTTTCCCCTCCTACTTCCTTTTACAATAAGATAGATTTCTATAACCAACTGAGCATTTGTTATTTCCTGTTTCAGCCAATTCTAACGAGACTAAGGTCCAAGAATTTCCCACCCATTCCTTCATTGTTCCATTTACTTTAATGGCTCTTTTGCACCTCCTTTATGTGAGATAATTTACCTCATCTTACTTCTCCCTTCCACCTTCTCCCATCATATCTCTTTTTCTCACCCCTTAATTTTTTTTTGGATCTCATTCCATCATTTTCAATTAATATCTGTGTCTTCTGTCTATGTATACTTCTTCTAACTGCCCTAATAATGAGAAAGTTCTTAGGAGTTGCAAGCATCATCTCCACACATAGGAATGTAAATACTTTAATTTTATTGAATCCCTTATGATTTATCTTTCCTGTTTCCTTTTTTATGCTTTATGCTTTTCTTGAGTCCTGTATTTGAAAGTCAGTTTTCAATTCATCTCTGGTCTTATCATCAGGAATATTGGAAATCCTTCAATTCTATTGAAAGGGGAGGGTGGAGCCAAGATGGCAGCTGGAAAGCAGGGACTAGCATGAGCTCCCTGCCAAGCACCTCCAAAAACCTATAAAAATGGCTCTGAACCAATTCTAGAACTGCAGAACCCACAAAAAAAAACCCACCCAGCCCAGGACAGCCTGGATGGTCTCTGGGTGAGGGCTATCCCGCACAGAGTTGGGAGCGGAGGGGAATGGAGCAGAGCAGACTCCAGCATGAGTTGCGTGGACCACCCAGACCAGGAGCTGGGCAGAGTGTGCCCTAGTGCCCTGAATCAGTGAGCTGCAGCAGTTACCAGAATTCTCAACCCACAAACACCAAAGACAACAGAGAAGGTTAGTGGGAAAAGCTGTGGGAGTAGAAGGAGTTTGCTGTTCGGCCACCGCCCCGAGGGCAGTGGAAGTGGGGCAGCTACAGATGCAGTTGCTTCTGGCTCCATGCCCACCTGGTGGGAGGAATTAAGTAGTGGATCAGAGCAGGAGTGCACATCCTCCTGAAGATATAAGCCCTATCCAGGTTGGGGGTTCTTGAGGAAGAAGTAGTGCTGGTGTGGCAGAGCTGGCACATACCACCCAAACGTGGAACATAGAACTCTTATAGAGTTCTATAAGCAGTCATACCTCACTGAAAAACTCATGGGTCAAGTTAGTTGGCTGGGAATATGGCCAGGCAGTGAAAATGCACCCAGATTCAGTCTCAGACTCTCAAATCTTTCTTTGGTGACAAAGAAGACCAAAACATACAGCCAGAAGAAATCAACAAAGTCAAAGAGCCTACAACAAAAGCCTCCAAGAAAAACATGAACTGTTCCCAGGCCATGGAAGAGCTCAAAAAGGATTTGGAAAAGTAAGTTAGAGAAGTAGAGGAAAAATTGGGAAGAGAAATGAGAAGGATGCAAGAAAACCAATGAAAACAAGTCAATGACTTGCTAAAGGAGACCCAAAAAAATACTGAAAAATATACTGAAGAAAACAACACCTTAAAAAATAGACTAACTTTAATAGCAAAAGAGCTCCAAAAAGCCAATGAGGAGAAGAATGCCTTGAAAGGCAGAATTAGCCAAATGGAAAAAAGAGGTCCAAAAGACCACTGAAGAAAATACTACCTTAAAAATTAGACTGGAGCAAGTCGAAGATAGTGACTTGAGAAATCAAGATATTATAAAACAGAACCAAAGGAATGAAAAAAAATGGAAGACAATGTGAAATATCTCATTGGAAAAACCACTGACCTGGAAAATAGATCCAGGAGAGATAACTTAAAAATTATTGGCCTACCTTAAAGCCATGATCAAAAAAAGAGCCTAGATATCATCTTTCAAGAAATTATGAAGTAGAACTGCTCTTATACTCTAGAGCCACAGGGCAAAATAGAAATTGAAAGAATCCACCAATTGCCTCCTCAAATAGATCCCAAAAAGTAATCTCCTAGGAATATTGTCACCAAATTCCAGAGCTCCCAGATCAAGGAGAAATACTAAAAGTAGCCAGAAAGAAACAAATTGAGTATTGTGGAAACGCAATCAGATTAACCCAAGATCTAGCAGCTTCTACATTGAGATTAAAGGGCTTGGAATATGATATTCTGGAGGTCAATGGAGCTAGGATTAAAACCAAGAATCACCTACCCAGCAAAACTGAGTATCATGCTCCAGGGCAAAATATGGATTATTAATAAAATAGAGGACTTTCAAGCTTTCTCAATGAAAAGACCAGAGGTGAATAGAAAATTTGACTTTCAAACACAAGAATCAAGAGAAGCATGAAAAGGTAATCAAGAAAAAGAACAAGAAAAAAAATTGCAAGGGACTTACTAAAGTTGAACTGTTTTGTTTATATTCCTACATGGAAAGATGATGGGTATGATTAATGAGACCTCAGTATTAGGGTAGCTGAAGGGAATATACATACATACATACATACACACATATATATATATATATACATATATATGTGTGTGTGTATGTGTATGTATGTATGTATATATTGTATATATGTATGTATATATGTATGGGAAGATATCTAAAAGAAATAAAATCAAATTAAGGGATGAGAGAGGAATATATTGAGAGAAGTAGATAGGGAGAGATAGAATGGGGTAAATTATCTCACATAAAAGTGGCAAGAAAAAGCAGTTTTGTAGGAGGGGAAGAGAAGGCAGGTGAGGAAGAATGAGTGAATCTTGCTCTCATCAAATTTGACCTGCGGAGAGAATACCATACATACTCATTTGGGTATCTTACCCCACAGGAAAACAGGAGGAAGAAGATAAAAAAGGAGGGATGATAGAAGGGAGGGCAGATGGGGATGGAGGTAATCAAAAACAAACACTTTTGAAAGGGGACAGGTTCAAGGGAGAAAATTCAATAAATGCAGATAGGTTAGGAAGGAGAAAAATATAGTTAGTCTTTTGCAACATGAGTATTGTGGAAGGGTTATACATAATGATACGCATGTGGCCTATGTTGAATTGCTTGACTTCTTAGGGAGGGTGGGTGGGAAGGGAAGGGAGGAGAGAATTGGGAACTCAAAGTTCTCAAAACAGATGTTCAAAACCAAAAAAAAAAATAGTTTTTGCATGCAACTAGAAAATAAGATACACAGGCAATGGGGTGCAGAAATTTATCTTGCCCTACAAGAAAGGGAGGGAAAAGGGGATGGGAGGGGAGTGGGGTGACAGAAGGGAGGGCTGACTGGGGAACAGGGCAACCAGAATATACGCCATCTTGGAGGGGGGGAGGATAGAAATGGGGAGAAAATTTGTATTTCAAACTCTTGTGAAAATCAATGCTGAAAACTAAATAATTTTTTTTAAAAAAAATTCTATTGAATGTTCACTTTTTCCCTGAAAGATTATACTCAGTTTTGCTGTGTAGGTGATACTTGGTTGTAATCCTAGATCCTTTGCCCTTTGTAATATCACATTTCAAGTCATTTAATCCTTTAATTTAGAAGCTTCTACATCTTGTGTTAGCTTGACTGTGACACCACAATATTTGGATTGTTTCCTTCTTACTGCTTGCATATTTTCTTCTTGTTCTGCAAGTTCTGCAATTTGATTATAATATTCCTGGGAGTTGTCATTTGGCAATCTTTTTCAAAAAGTGATTGGTGGATTCATTTGATTTCTATTTTACCCTTTGGTTCTAGGGCATCAGGGAAGTTTCTTTTGATAATTTCTGAAAAGATGATATCTAGGCCCTTTTTTGATCATAACTTTTAGGTATATATAATTATGAATAATTTTCTTAGATTATCTTTTTAAAATTTATCTCTCCTGAATATATTTTCTGGGTCAGTTGTTTTTCCAAATAGAGACTTCACATTTTCTTCTTTTTTTTTCATTCTTTTGATTTTGTTTTATTATTTCTTGATTTCTCTTAAAGTTATTAGCTTGCATTTGCCCATTTCTTATTTTTAATTAATTATTTTCTTCAGTGAGCTTTTATATTTCCTTTTCCATTTGGTCAATTCTACTTTTTAAACAGTTCTTTTCTTCAATGAATTATTCTTTTTCTATTTGACCAATTATGCTTCCTAATGAGTTCCTCTCTTCAATAAATTTTTGTGGATTTTTTTCTCCTATTTGGCCAATTCTGCTTTTTTTTGGAGGGGAGAATGCAGGGCAATTGGGGTTAAGTGACTTGCCCAAGGTCACACAGCTGTTGTGTGTCAAGTGTCTGAGGCCGCATTTGAAATCAGGTGCTCCTGTCTCCAGGGCCAGTGCTATACTCACTGCACCACCTCGCTGCCCCTATTCTGTTGTTTTAAGGGGTTTTTTTGGCTTTTGTGCCTTCTTTACCAAGCTGTTAACTCTTTTTTCATGATTTTCTTTTATTGCTCTCATTTCTTTTCCCAATCTTTCCTCTAAATCTCTTATTTAATTAAAAAAAAACTTTTTGACCTCTTCCAGGGACCGAGAACAATTCATGTTTTTCTTTGAGGATTTTTGTGCTTTGATTTCATTGTCTTTTTCTGGTTTCTGTTTTAGTCTTTCTTATGACCATAGTAACTTTTTATGGTAGGTTCTTTTTGTGTTGTTTGCTAATTTTTGTAGACTACTTCTTGACTTTGAACTTCATGTTAAATATTCTCTGTTCTCAGAATGCAGGGAACACTGTCCCAAACATCCGATTTGTTTTGTTTGTTTGTTTTTGTGCAGATGCTTCAAAGATAGTTCTGTGGCTCTGTGAGTATTTTGGTTCTTTTAAGATCTCAGGAGAAGTGTGGTTACTGCTCTCCTGGCCTGTGTTCTGATCTGTCAGTGACCACAACCATTCTTTTCCACCCTGGAAGTGTGATGAAAGACCTTGCCTCCTGCTAGTGGCTCTCCTCTCCCTGAGACTGTGACCCAGAACTGGGTATAAGCAATGCAACAGAGTCTTGTGCCCCAATGCCAGCAAAAGGTCCCTTGCAATTGCCTTATGACCATTTTCTTGTTTTGGGGCTACAAACTCCTGAAAGCACTGCCACAACTGATTCAGTCACCCCCCAGGCTTGATGCTGGCTTGTGGGGTGCATCTTGGGATTTACTTCCATCTCAGTGACATGGACTTTTCCTTCCGACCTTTTACATTGCCTTAGGCTAGAAAAATTGTTTCACCATGTCTTTTTGTTGGTTCTGCGCCTACAGAATTAACTTTGAGGCATTAGTCTAATACAGTTTTGGGGGAAATTTGGGAAAGCTAAGTGGAATACCTGTGTTTATTCTGCTATATTGATTCTGCCCCCCAGGCTTTCCACTTTTGTAAAGATCTCTTCTATGTCTGCTTGATCTAATCCAGCTCCTTTTCCCTTTTTTTCTCTGTCAGTCAACTAGTATTTATTAAGTGTCTACTAGGTGCCAGTCACTGTGCTAAGCACTTGGTATGCAAAGGTGCTCACTGTCTGAAAGGGAAACCAAGTGCTAACAGATATGTACCAATAGTATATATATATATATATATATATATATATATATATATATATATATATATATATATATATATAGAGAGAGAGAGAGAGAGAGAGAGAGAGAGAGAGAGAGAGAGGGAGAGAGTACATTGGGGGTACTCTCTGATAGGGGACGTGAAGATTAAGGAGGACTAGGACATACTTCTTGCAGAAAGCAGAACTTTAACTGAGACTTGGAGGAAGCTAAGAGGTGGAGATGAAGAATTAGAATGTTCAAGCATGGGGAACAGCAAGTGACAATGCTCAGAATCAGAAGATGAGATGTTTTGTGTAAGAACAGCAAGAGACCAGTGTCTCTGGATTATGGAGCACAAAGGAGTGAGGGTTAAGAAAATGACAAAGGTGGAAGAGCAAATTATAAAGGTCTTTGAAAGCCAAAAAATATTTTCTTTTTAGTCATAGAGATAATGGAAAGTCACTCGAATTTATTGAATGAGGAAATGACATGGTCAGATGTGCATTCTAAAAAGACCAATTTGAAATTTGAGTGGAGTCTGGTTTGATGCAGAAAGAGATTTGAGGCAGTGAGACAGACCAATGGTCTATTACAATAGTATGACCATGAGGAAATGAGGGCACAAAGCAGAGTGTTGGCAGTGTCAGAGGAGAAAAGGGATATACGTAAGAGATGTTACAAAGGTGGAAGAGACACAACTTGACCACTTGTTGGATAAGGGGGATGACAGAAGAGGAAGTTGAGAATGAAATCTAATTTATGAGCCTGGGTGATTGGGTCACTGTGATCACAATAGTGGTGATCGCAGCAACAATGGGAAAGTTATAGAGAGGGGAGGGTTTGCAGAAAATGATGACTTCAGTTTTGGACATGTTGAGTTTAAGACATCTACAAGACATTCAATTCAAGATGTCCAATAGGTAGGTGGAAATATGAGACTAGAGGTTAGGTCCAGATAGAAGTTACACTGACAGAGATCTCAGAACCGTCTGTATAGAGATGATATTTTAAACTTTGGGAGCTGTTGAGTTCACTAAGTAAAATACTATAGAGGGAGAACAGAAGAAACCTAGGATTGAGCTTTGGGGGACTACTATTGCTAACAGGAAGAGCATGGATGAAGATCCACCAAAGGAGACAATGGAAAAATCTTGGGTGATGCAATCAGAAAACCTGAGTTCAAATCCCAACTTTAATGCGCTTTACATTTGTGAACCTGGGCAAGTCACTTAAATTCCTTTTCACACCTTTTCTGTGAAGATGTCATGAGTGAGGAGGTAATTAAAAGGAACATAGCACAAGCAATAATGAATCAGGGATTGTTATTAATCACAGGTATGCAAGCATATAGCTCCTTTGCCGTACAGTCCAATAGGAGCATACAGTAGGTGGATTGCCACCGCTGTGTGCATGGGTGGTCTAGACTGCAACTTCCCTTTTTCAATCCAAAGGGCATCATGATTAGGAAAGTTTGCGCATCTGGATTAGATAAAATCTGCTAAAATGATGGCTTGCTAACCTTGCATTTCCCAACCTAAATGTAGCTGATCAAAATAGTTGTCAGTACACAGTAACTTCTCAGTATGTAGTCAGGTCCATCAGTGATCAGACATAGAGTCATATCTGTCAGCTAGGGCCTAGCAATGGGCCAGTCTTCACAATTTCCTTATCTGTAAGATAAAAGGTTTGAATTAGATGGCCTTTGAGGTCCTTACAAGTCTAGATTTTTAGGGTTTATAAAGGTTGACTTGCCCATGGTCACATAGATAATAGGGATCAGAGTTAAAATTTAAACCATTTCCCTAACTCCAAATCCATTGTCCATTCCTTTACATCACAGCATACCTATAGGTCTTATTGTCTATGCCACTTATTTATTTTTTGCATATTATATTACTACTTGTTAAAATATTACATTAGTATATGAGTTCTTGCTCCCACAAAATTGTAAGATCCTCTATTTTATTCTTCTTTGTTATCACTCATAGCATCTAGTTTAATGTTTAGCACATCATAGATGCAGAACAAACAAATGAATGACGAATCTTAAGTTATGGATAAGGGCCTTTGAAAGATGTGTGGGCAATTCTAGGTTTGCTCCAAGGGTACAGATAAAGTTCAGGGCACAAATGTTGAAATGCCAATATTTGCAAGTACCTCAGGAAATCTTTAAGTCAATCTGCTGGCTTCCAGTCATCATTGCTTTTCACCCATGTTCCCATCTCTTGTAGGTAACCTTAAGGCCAACACACTGTAAGTTCAGGTTAAATACTGGGAGGAAAAGGAATATTTACAAATCATTGGATGGTTAAAAAAAAGAAGGCTTACTTTGCCCTAAGACAGTATGGATATGAAACCAGGATATAGTAGCATATAGAATCCCTGGATATTACCACTATCATCTTCCTATGAAAATAAATCTGTTTTAGGGAAGCAGAAGCCAATCAAGTCTTAGGGACAACTTTGTTTCCTTTTAGAGAAAACTAACCAGTTAGGGAATGAGAAGAGGTCTAAGTCACCCCATTTTATTGGTAGGGAAAAGAAGCTGGAAAATATGAGTCCTATCCCAAGTCTTACAATAAGTTATGGGACTACACAAATTCCCCAGAGAACAGAAGTTCTTTGAACTGTATGATACCATACATTTCAGTGTGGGTTTAGAATGAAGGGCCTCTAAATCAAAATCCATTTTTTGCCATTGTACCACGCCCCATCTTACTATGATTTTTCAGTTTCTTTCCAATTATTATTGTTATTGTTCTTCATTTTCTATATCTTATTTTTAGGTCAAACCAGTATTTTGTTTATCTCTCTTAGATTATGTTATGTGTGAATCAAAATGGAATGTGCATATTCTAAGTTAACATCCCAGTAAATACACTATATTCATAGAGGTTCTATTTAGACTTCTATTATGAGACATAACCATTTTAAGTTTAACTAAGAAAGATATTTATTAAAGGAAACAGCACTTGATGGAGGTGGCTGAGCTTCACTTTTTCTATGAAGTGGGAGGTATGAAATGTAAACATACTTCTAGAAACTCAAAGGAGGCAGCAGGACTGCAATGCTAGGTGGGAAATTTGGAAGACCGGAGCTCAAATCCATTCTTTACCGACATATTCTAGTTACATGATTGTGGGAAAGTAACTTAAACCCAGGCAACTCTAATGTCAAGTTGTAGGTCTATATGATGGAGGAAATTTAAAAATTGGAAATTTTCTGCACATAAGGAAGAGAGGTAAGGAGGGAAGGAATTAAGCACTCTAACAGAGTTAGCTAGCTGAGCTTTCTTGTTAGCATATTAAGGTAATTTTCATGTCTAATTGTGACATATGTACAATTTGTTTTGTCATTTCAAAATCACCTGTGCTTTTAAAAATGGGTTGCATTGAAAAAATAGAAAACATTAATTTTAATTCTTCATCATCAATAATGAAAACACCAGTGCATGGCTGTGTAAAGTTGCTAATTCCCCCCTTTGGTTAATGTTGTCATGATTTTTAACCCTGTCATGGCACATTATATCTGAAAGGTGTAATGTAAAGTACAATACTGCTTATGTTCAGCAATCTATGTATTGAAAGACTAAATTATTAAGCAAGAGAAATAAAATTTAATTGGCTTTATTTGTAGGCTTTCCCTTTTCAAATGCTCCCTTGATCAATTTCATAGAATTGACTTCTGGCATAGATACCAAAATGCACTCTTGATGTGCATTCTGACTTTATTCCAGTATGTCTACTTGTCCAAAAGGATTTTAAGTGTAGATGCAATTCTCTTGGCTAGGTTCCATTGTGTGGGGCTTTGACAAACTGTTAATAAGCAGCTTGGTTTATTTAAAAACAAGGAAAAATACTTGAAAAAGCAGGTGTCAGAGTCCATTTCTTTTTGGGAAAGCAAGAACATATTATAATTTCTAGAGAAGTTCAAGTTCTTTTTAAGTTATCTTTGAAGTATGTAACATTTTAAAAATTGTGTGCAACCTAGTGACACTGCCCAACTACCTTCGATCCTTATTTAAATTAACAGAGTATATGGGGTGTGCAAGGCGGACTAATACCTTTCATGTAAGAGCTTACCAAGCCCTGTTCAGGGCTATTGATCCATATTAAGTGTCCATCTTTTCCTCCAACTCTCACCTGTGGCTCCAAGAAGCTGTAGGATGCACAGTGGTCACATCCTAGTAAAACTATCCCACCAGATAGGTTAAACTAGGTTGAAGGTAATTGACATGACTCAAACCCATTGGTGGGCTAGGGGAGTATCTGCCCCAAGTATGTGAAGACTTTCCCTGGAAGAATGGGCAGATGAGGACAATTTGTTCCAATGTATGTGAATGAGGCTGAAGCAGGCAGTGGGGAGTACTTAAAGCTTGGTTAAACATCAAAGACAACAAGGTCATCCACTGCATTCTGGACCATTACTTGTCACCTTGACTTTTGTATTGCCTCTGGACTTCAGTGACTATGGAAGAGAGAGTGAGGCTGACAACCTTGTGCAATCTGCCTCACTTAAATCCAAACCACTTGGAAGTCAAGGTATTGCCCTGTGATATCATTGGTCACCTTCAAAAATGAAGGATGAAAAGCAATGAACAGCAGTAGCAAATGAGCAAATTAACAGGTAAATTATATCTATCTATCTATCTATCTATCTATCTATCTATCTACATACATACACACATTCAATAATAAAACTGCTTTATTCCCATTCACACCATCTCTAAATTGATCACTTTATTAAGAGATTTAACATCAATAACAGCAATAATTTTGTTTTTCATATTATCCAATAGATGTTAAAGATAAGCTAGTTTCAGAGAAAAAATAGATTAAAAGCATGAGAGAGATGATATCAGTCATCAAGAACTGTCACATGGAAGAGAGAATAGGCTCATTCTGCTTAATCTCAGAAGGAAGAGTTAGGATCAATTGGTAGTAAGTCACAGTAAGATTTCAGTTGATAAAATTATAACACTAGATCAGGAAGAGATCTCAGAGGTCATCTGGTTCATCCCCTTCATTTACAGATGAGAAATCTGATGCTTAAAATGGCTAAGTGACCTGACCAAGATAAAACAGATAGTAAAACAGAGTCCCAAAGCCCTCTGTCCTTCATCATACCATGCTTTTAACAATTAGAATTGTCCCAAGAAAAGCATTAATCTGCTTTTTGAATTATCAAGTTCTCATACCCTGAGAGCATTCAAACAGTACATAGATAACCACTTAATTCGGATTTTGTCAAAAGTATTGATGCAACAGGCAAAAGGTTGGAATAGGTCACCTCATCAAGTGACTTTAAATTCCTATATTCTATGATTGATCATGTGGAAAGTAGAGGGAATAAAAGGTATTGAGATGCCAGAATTTGCTTCAGGTTTGGATCGATAAGTGTATCCTAAAGATATTAGCAATTATATCTAGACTTGTGTGGGAAAAAATAGTTAAAGGGATCTCAGAAATATAAGCCCTTTATTCTCCACAGTATTTAAGCAGCAGCTACTACAGGCAAACTGAAATTTTTTAAGTATCCTCAGATAAGCACATTTATGATTTATTTTAATCAAATGAAATTCCAACTACAATTATTCTTCGAAAATACCGAAGAATTTTTTTAAAAAAATAATTTGTGGTGGCTGGAAAGCAGGGACTTGCTTAAGGTCCCCCCAGGTCCCTCCAAATACCTGTGAAAATGGCTCTGAACAAATTCTAGAGCTGCAGAATCCACAAAATAGCAGAGGGAAGCAGGGTTCCAGTCCAGGATGGCCCAGATGGTGGCTGGGAAAGGTCTAACACAGGGAGCTGGGAGCAGAACAGAGCACAGCCTAGAGTGGGCTGTGCCAGGATCAACCAGCCTGGGAGTCAGGTGGAAGAGGCCATAGGGCCCTGAAACATTGAGCTGTGGCAGTTACCAGACATCTCAACCCACAAACACCAAAGACAATAGAGCAAGATAGTGGAAAAACTGCTGGATAGGAGTGAGAAGAGTATGCAGTTGGCACCAGCCCCAGGGGCAGTGGGGGTGGTGCAGCTCTGTGGCTGCTTCCAGAGCTCCAGCTGTGGTTGCTTTGGCCCCAGGCCCACCTGGTGGGAGGAATTCAGCGGCAGATCAGAGCGGGAGTGTAGAGCCTGCTTTGCCCTGCTTGGGTCTGTGTCACAGTACTGGTTGGTGGTTCTTTGGGGAGGAGGAGCCCTGGTGTGGCAGAACCTCCTGTGTAGAAGTAGCTCTGAAAACAGCAGCACAGGCCTAAAAGGTACAAAGTACTCTCTACTCTACAAGCAGTCATACACTGACAAAAATCTCAAGGGTAAAGTTGTTGGCTGGGAACATGGACAAGCAGACAAAAGCAGACCGAGATTCAGAATCAGACTTTAGAATCCTTTTTTTTTGCTGACAAAGAATATCAAAACATACAGCCATAAGAAATCAACAAAGTCAAAGAGCCAATATCAAAAGCCTCCAAGAAAAATATGAATTGGTCTTAGGCCATGGAAGAGCTCAAAAAGGTTTTGGAAAAGCAAGTAAGAAAAGTAGAGGAAAAATTGGGAAGAGAAATGAGAGGGCTGCAAGAAAATCATGAAAAACAAGTCAATGACTTGCTAAAGGAGACCCAAAAATACTGAAGAAAATGACACCTTAAAAAATAGAATAACCCAAATGGCAAAAGAACTCCAAAAAGCCAAGGAGGAGAAGAATGTCTCGAAAGGTAGAATTAGCCAAATGGAAAAGGAGGTCCAAAAGACCACTGAAGAAAATATTACCTTAAAAATTAGATTGGAGCAAGTGGAGGCTAGTGACTTTATAAGAAATCAAGATATTATAAAACAGAAACAAAGGAATGAAAAAATGGAAGACAATGCGAAGTATCTCATTGGAAAAACCACTGACCTGGAAAATAGATCCAGGAGAAATAATTTAAAAATTATTGGACTACCTGAAAGCCATGATCAAAAAAAGAGCCTAGATAAAATCTTTCAAGAAATTATCAAGGAAAACTTCCCTGGTATTCTAGAGCCAGAGGGTAAAATGGAAATTGAAAGAATCCACCAGTTGCTTCCTGAAAAAGATCCCAAAAAGAAAACTCCTAGGAATATTGTCACCAAATTCTAGAGCTCCCAGGTCAAGGAGAAAATACTACAAGCAGCCCAAAAGAAACAACTGACTATTGTGGAAACACAATCAGGATAACACAAGATCGAGCAGCTTCTACATTAAGGGATCAAAGGGCATGGAATATGATATTCCGGAGTTCAAAGGAGTTAGGATTAAAACCAAGAATCACCTACCCAGCAAAACTGAGTATAATGCTCTGGGGGAAATGTGGATTTTCAATAAAATAGAGGACTTTCAAGTTTTGTCAGTGAAAAGACCAGAGCTGAATAGAAAATTTGACTTTCAAAAACAAGAATCAAGAGAAGCATAAAAAGGTAAACAAAAAAGAGAAATCATAAGGGACTTACTACAGTTGAACAGTTTTGTTTACATTCCTACATGGAAAGATGATGTGTGTAATTCATGAGACCTTTCTAACTATTAGGGTAGTTGAAGGGCGCAGGGTGAGTTGAATATGAAGGGATGATATCTAAAAAAAAAAAACCAAAATAAAATTAAGGAATGAGAGAGGAATACATTGAGAGAGGGAGAAAGGAAGAGGCAGAATGGGGTAAATTATCTCACATAAAATTGGCAAGGTAAAGCAATTCTGTGGGAAGGGAAGAGGGGGCAGGTAACACAGAATGAGTGAATCTTGCTCTCATCGGATTTGACTTGAGGAGGGAATAATGTACACACTCAATTGGGAATCTTATCCCACAGGAAAGTAGGTGGAAAGGGATAAAAATGGGGGGATGATAGAAGGGAGGGCAGATAGGGGGAAAAGCAATCAAAAGTAAACACTTTTGAGAAGGGACAGGGTCAAGGGAGAAAATTGAATAAAGGGGAATAGGATAGGATGGAGAGAAATATAGTTAGTCTTTCACAACATGAGTATTGTGGAAATGTTTTACATAATGATACACGTATTGCCTGTGTTGAATTGCTTGCCTTCTTAGGGAGAGCGTGTGGGGAGGGAAGAGGGGAGAGAATTTGGAACTCAATGTTTTAAAAGCAGATGCTCAAAAAAAAGTTGTTTTTGCATGCAACTTGGAAATAAGATATACAGGCAATGGGGCATAGAAATCCGTCTTGCCTACAAGAAAGTAAGGGGAAAGGGGATATTGTGGGTGAAGTGACAGAAGAGAGGGCTGACTGGGGAATGGGGCAATCAGAATGTATGCCATCTTGGAGTAGGGGGGAGGGTAGAAATGGGGAGAAAATTTGTAACTCAAAATCTTGTGGAAATCAATGCTGAAAACTAAAAAATATTAAATAATAAAATATGGAATTAAAAAAATGAAAAAATAGTAAAAAAAGAAAGCTTGAATAGGAGGCATTGGAAAAGGAAAAAAAATTAAAACAAAAAGCAAAACAAACAGCATGTATTATTATGACCTTTTAAAAAGGTAATAAATATGGATCCTCCAAACTTAAAAAATATTAATTCGCATTCATATCTTTTGCTTTTGCATTGTTTTAATTTCTCCCAGTATTTTTATTTCTCCTCCACCCAAGAGCCATTCAAATATTAATAAAAAGAGGCAAAAATAGCACAATTGATAAGTGGATCAAAAAATTAAAATTATGTATAATGTCCCACACTAGCAGACTTCTTACCTCTACATTTCTTTTCATATTTCTTGCTCAGAGTCATGCCTCTTCTTGGCAATTCTGCAACATTCACTTTTGATAGTTTTGTGGTTTCCATTTATAATAGTCATTATATGTGTGTTTTTTGTGGCTCTGCTTACTTCTCTCTGCATCAGTTCCTGTAGCTATTTCTATGCTTCCCTAGATTCATTATATTTATCATTTCTTGCAGAGAAGTAATATTCTATTTCATTTGTGCCTTATAATTCTTTTATCCATTCCCTAAGCCAGGACCTAAATATACCCTCATTTTACTGTTTACTTTGGAACACTTGATTCAATAAAGGTTGATATATCTGGAGCCATATATTGCCAGCTATAGCTTACTGACTCTCACCTCAGCAACTGACTTAGTGATTGAAAAAAACCCAGTGAGAATAATGGCTAATAATTCATAGAATGACAGGATAATTTAATTGCCTCAGGATAATGTAATAATTGCCTTTAATCACCAAGACTACAGAGAATTGAAGTAGACAAAAAACTTGAAAGGGCCTGAGAGATGATCCATTCCAGTCCCTTCATTTTACAGATGAGAAACCTAAGACCCACTAAGGTTTAATGGCTTGCCCATGGTCACAGAGATATTAAATAGCAAAGCTGGGATTTTCACATATCCAGTATGTGTTCCATGATACCATAGTACCCAATTCAATGCATTTGAACATCATTTATTAAGGCTGCAAAGCTTAGTGGTTACAATATCAGCCATAAAGACAGAAAGCCTGGATTGAAATCATCCCTCTGATACTTAGTAGCTAAGTGACCCTAGGAATAGATGACCTCTGAGGGTCCTTCCATCTTCAAAAATTATTACCCTATGGAGAAGTTAATGTGCTAGATGTAGGGAATACAAAACCAATAACAAAGCAATCCCTCACTTACCTTCTACTGTAGTGCATGAGTCTTTCTCCTAAAGAGAATATCTGTTGCTGTTGTTGCTTCAAATTTTATATCCATAGCACTCACTGAATGTGGCTTTAATTAAGTATTCTAACATTTAGGTTTTATGTAGCTACTTCTTCTTTTCTAGGAGAGAAGGTAGGGCAGTTGTGGTTAAGTGACTTGCCCAAGGTCATACAGCTAGTAAGTGTGTCAAGTGTCTGAGGCTGGATTTGAACTCAGGTCCTCCTGACTCCAGAGCCAGTGCTCTACTCACTCCATGACCTAGCTGCCCCTCTACTTCTTTCTATTCTTTTTAAGTACATAGGATTTCCATAGAATATAGGTAGTTTTCTTTTTGTCATTTTTACTTATGTAGACATTTAATGCTATTTTCCACTTCTTGACAATATTATTAATGAAGTAAAAAATTGTGTCAATGGAATACCTACATGATATGGCCTCTACAGTATAGCTCCTCACACGGGTATGTGTCTCCTGGACTAATGTGCTCATTCCATCCTGACCTCCCAGCGGCAGGTCTGAGTTTCCCAGAGGTACTTCTGAGAGGCTACACCTCTCAAATTATAGATGAAATTGTAGTGGAGTCTAATCCTTTTTTTAATAAACAGCCTTCTGGCATTTTTCTTAAGCCAATTCACAAAGTGGTATTTCTCCAAATAGTAGTTTCCCAATATAAGTAGAGAGAGCCTCTCTGTCAGCTGACTTCTACGGCTTTGCTGTAACATAATGCTGATTGATGATTGGATGCCATAAAATATTTTTTAACAGCTGGACAGGTTTCTCTCATTGCCCAGAGAGCTGAGCCAAGGAGTTTTGAAGTATCCAGCTTCTTTTGTAAACCATACCAGTAGTAATTTAGGAATTACAATAGTGAATGTGAGGAGTATATTCTTTTTTTCTGTTTTTGTTTTGTTTTGTTTGTTTCCTTTGGGACTTTATTTTTTTTAATTTATTTTTATTTTTAGTTTACAACAGACAGTTCTACATAATTTTGAGTTCCAGATTTTCTCCCCTCCCTCCCCTCTCCCTCCCCAAGATGGCATAGAATCTCATATAACTACCACAAATGACTTTGCCTTGAAAGAATTTATACACTACTCAAGTTGAGAAGAATTACGACCAATGGAATGAATAATAAGAAAGAAGAAACAGAACCAAAAAAAACAACCCAAAAAACAAAAACAAAAACAAAAGAGAAGCGAAAAAGGCGAGCATGAAGTGTGCCACAATCTGCATACAAACTTCATAGTTCTTTCTCTGGATGTAGACAGCATTCTCCATCATGAGTCCTTTGGAGTTATGCCTGCACCTTGTGTTGCTGAGAGGAGCGAAGTCTGTTAGGGTTGGTCCTCACGGAATCCATATATCTGTGGTTGTGTACAGTGTTCTCCTGGCTCTGCTCCACTCACTCAGCATTATGTCATGTACGTTTTTCCAGGTTGTTACCAAGTCTGCATCATCCCCATTTCTTATGGCACAATAGTATTCCATCACCTTCATATACCACAGCTTGTTCAGCCATTCCCCAATTGATGGGCATCCCTTTGATTTCCAAATCTTGGCTAACACAAAAAGAGCCGCTATAAATATCCTTGTACATATGGGTCCTTTTCCTGCTTGTGTGATTTCTTTGGGATACAACCCTAGAAGTGGTATTGCTGGGTCAAAGGGTATAAACATTTTTATAGCCCCTTGGGCATAGTTCCAAACTGCTCTCCAAAATGGCTGGATCAGCTCACAACTCCACCAGCAATGTAACAATGTTCCAATTTTCCCACATCCTTTCCAGCATTTATCATTCTCCTGTTTTGTTATTTTAGCCAATCTGACAGGAGAGATGTGGTATCTAAGAGTTGTTTTAATTTGCATTTCTCTAATCAGTAGTGATCCAGAGCATTTTTTCATATGCCTATAGATAGCTTTAATTTCTTCCTCTGAAAACTGCCTGTTCATATCCTTTAACCATTTCTCAATTGGGGAATGGCTTGTATTCCTATATATTTGGCTCAGTTCCCTGTATATTTTAAAAATGAGGCCTTTATCAGAGATACTAGTTGTAAAGATTTCTCCCAATTTTCTGCTTCCCTCCTAATTCTTGTTGCATTGGCTTTTTTTGTACAAAAACATTTCAATTTGACATAATCAAAATTATCCATTTTGTATTTTGTAATGCTCTTTATCTCTTGTTGGGTCATGAATTCTTTTCTTTTCCATAAATCTGATAAGTAAACTATTCCTTGCTCTCCCAAATTATTTATAGTATCAGCCTTTACTCCTAATTCATGAACCCATTTTGACTTTATTTTCATACATGGTGTAAGATATTGGTCTATGCCCAGTTTCTGTCCTACCGTTTTTCAATTTTCCCAACAGTTTTTGCGAAATAGTGAATTATTAGCCCAGAAGCTGGCCTCTTTGGGTTTATCAAAGAGTAGGTTGCTATAGTTGTTGACTTCTCCATCTTGCATTCCTATCCTATTCCACTGATCCACACCTCTGTTTCTTAGCCAGTACCAGGTAATTTTGATGACTGCTGCTGTGTAGTACAGTTTAATATCTGGTATGGCTAGGCCACCTTCTCTGGCATGTATTTTCATTAATACCCCAGATATTCTAGAACGCTTGTTTTTCCAGATGAATTTTGTTATTATTTTGTCCAGCTCAGTAAAATAATTTTTTGGAAGTTTGATTGGTATGGCACTGAATAGATAGATTAGTTTAGGTAAAATTGACATTTTTATTATATTAGCTTGGCCTAACCATGAGCAACTGATATTTTTGCATTTATTCAGATCTGACTTTATTCGCGTGAAAAGTGTTTCATAGTTATGTTCATATAGGCCCTGGCTTTGTCTTGGCAAATAGACTCCCAAATATTTTATAGTGTCTACAGTAACTTTGAATGGAATTTCTCTTTCTATCTCTTGCTGTTGGGCTTTGTCAGTAATGTATAGGAATGCTGAGGATTTATGTGGGTTTATTTTATATCCTGCAACTTTGCTAAAGTTGTTTATTATTTCAAGTAGTTTTTTACTTGATTCTCTAGGATTCTCTAGATAAATCATCATATCATCTGCAAAAAGTGATAATTTAGTTTCTTCTTTTCCTATTCTAATTCCTTCAATTTCTTTTTCTTCTCTTATTGCTACAGCTGATGTTTCTAGTACCAAATTGAATATTAGGGGTGATAATGGACATCCTTGTTTCACCCCTGATCTTATTGGGAATGCGTCTAGCTTATCCCCATTACAAATAATGCTTGTTGATGGTTTTAAGTAGATGCTATTTATAATTTAAAGGAAGGTTCCATTTATTCCTATGCTTTCTAGTGTTTTTAATACGAATGGGTTTTGTATTTTGTCAAAGGCTTTTTCTGCATTTATTGAGATGATCATATGTTTTCTGCTAGTTTTGTTGTTGATATGGTCAATTATGCTAATAGTTTTCCTAATATTGAACCAGCCTTGCATTCCTGGAATAAATCCTACCTGGTCATAGAGTATTATTCTCGTGATGAGTTGCTGCAGTCTTTTTGCTAATATTTTATTTAAAATTTTTGCATCAATATTCATTAGAAAAACTGGTCTATAATTTTCTTTCTCTGTTTTGACTCTACCTGGTTTGGGTATTAGACCAATATTTGTGTCATAAAAAAATTTGGTAGGACTCCTTCTTCACCTATTTTCCCAAATAGTCTACAAAGTATTGGAATTAGTTGTTCTTTAAATGTTTGATAGAATTCACATGTAAAACCATCTGGCCCTGGAGATTTTTTCCTAGGGAGTTCGTTGATGGCCTGCTCAATTTCTTTTTCTGAGATGTGGTTATTTAGAAATTTTACTTCCTTTTCTGTTAACCTGGGCAGTTTATGTTTTTGTAGATACTCATCCATATCTCTAAGGTTGTCAGATTTGGGGGCATACAATTGGGCAAAATAATTCCTAATTATTGTTTTGATTGCCTGTTCATTAGAGGTGAACTCACCCTTTTCATTTTTGATACAGGTAATTTGATTTTCTTCTTTCTTTTTTTAATTAAATTGACAAAAGATTTATCAATTTTGTTAGTTTTTTCATAAAACCAGCTCTTTGTTTTATTTATTAATTCAATAGTTTTCTTGGTTTCAATTTTATTAATCTCTCCTTTGATTCTCAGAATTTCTAATTTGGTATTTAATTGGGGATTTTCAATTTGCTCTTTTTCTAGCTTTTTCAGCTGTATGCCCAAGATCATTGATCTCCTTTGTCCTTATTTTATTCATGTAAGCATTTAGGGATATAAAACTTCCCCTAAGAACTGCTTTTGCTGTATCCCTTAAGTTTTGGTATGTTGTTTCATTGTTGTCATTCTCTTGAATGAAGTTATTAATTGTTTCTCTGATTTGTTCTTTGGCCCACTCATTCTTTAGAATTAGATTATTTAGTTTCCAATTAGTTTTTAGCTTATTTTTCTATGGTTCTTTATTAAAAATGATTCTTATTGCATCATGATCTGAAAAGGATGCATTGACTACTTCTGCCTTTCTGCACTAGATTGTGAGGTTTTTATGCCCTAATATATGGTCAATTTTTGAGTATGTGCCATGTACCGCAGAGAAGAAAGTATATTCCTTTTTATCTCCATTCAGTTTTCTCCAGAGGTCTATCATATCTCCCTTTTCTAAAATTCTGTTTACCTCCTTAACTTTTTTCTTATTTATTTTGAGGTTAGATTAATCAAGTTCAGAAAGGGGGAGGTTGAGGTCTCCCAATATTATAGTTTTGCTGTCTATTTCTTCCTGTAACTCCCTTAACCTCTCCTCTAAGAATCTGTATGCCTTACCACTTGGTGCATATATTTTAAACAATGACATTGCTTCATTGTTTATAGTTCCTTTTAGCAGGATATAATGTCCTTCCTTATCTCTTTTAATTAAATCTATCTTTACTTTTGCATTGTCTGAAATTAGGATTGCTACACCTGCTTTTTTTACTTTAGCTGAGGCACAATATATTTTACTCCAGCCTTTTACCTTTACCCTGTGTGTATCCCCCTGTTTCAAATGCATTTCTTTTAAAAAGCATATTGTAGGATTATGGTTTTTAATCCATTCTGCTATCTGCTTCTGTTTTTTGGGAGTGTTATGATTTCTATCTGTGCCTTTTTCTCCATCCTATTTCCCCCTGCTTATGCTTTTATTTCTCCCTTTCCCCTTCTCCTCCTTAACAAAGTTTTGCTTTTGACTGCTGCTTTCCTCAGTTTACCCTCCCTCTTTATTCCCCTCCCTTGTCTTACCGTTTCCCACTTGCTACTTCTCCCATCCCTTCTGACCCCCCCTCCCTTTTTTCCTCCCTTCCCCTCCTACTTCCCGTAGGTCAAGTTAGATTTCTAAACTTATCAGGGTATGTTATTCCCTTCTTGAATTAGATCAGATGACAGTGACGCTCAAATACTGCTCTTCTCCCTCCCTTCTTTCCCTCTACTATAATATGTTTTTGTTCCTCTTCATTTGGTTTAATTTACCCTTTCTACTACCTCCTTACCTCTTTTCTCATAGCCCTCCCTTTGCATCTCTTACTTATGTTTTTTATCTTTACATCCATTAATTTATACAGGCATTCAAAATCTATGTGTATCCCTTTCAATTGTCATAATAGCTGTACCATTCTCAAGACTGACATATATATGTGTATATATATATATATATATATATATATATATATATATATATATATAACATACATATGATGATATGATCCCACATAAAGATACAGACAACCTGCCCTTGTTGGTTAATAAGATTTATGGGGGACTTCCCCCCTGGTTACCTTTTTATGTCTCTCTTGAATTTTGTATTTGGAGATCAAATTTTCCATTGAGTTCTGGCCTTTTCATCAGGAAGGTCTGGAATTCCCTTATTTCATTGAATGTTCATTGCATTACCTGAAAAATTATGCTTAGTTTTGCTGGGTAGTTGATCCTTGGTTGTAGTCCCAGCTCTTTTGCCCTTCAGAATATTATATTCCAATTTTCCTTGTCTTTTAATGTGGAAGCTGAGAGATCCTGCATGATCCTTACTGTAGTTCCACGATATTTGAATTGCTTCTTTTTGGCTGCTTGCAGTATTTTCTCCTTTAGTTTATAGTTCTGAAATTTGGCTATAATATTTCTTGGTGTTTTCAGTTTGGGATCTCTTTCAGGGGGTGATCGGTGAATTCTTTCAATGACTATTTTGCCCTCTGGTTCTAGGACCTCTGGGCAGTTGTCTTTGATAATTTCTTCGAAGATACTGTCAAGGCTCTTTTTTTCATCTTGGATTTCCGGTAGACCAATAACTCTTAAATTGTCTGTCCTGGATCTATTTTCCAGGTCAGTTGTTTTCCCAGTCATATATTTCATATTTTTTTTTCTATTTTTTCATTCTTTACATTTTGTTTTACTACTTCTTGGTGCCTCATAGATTCACTAGCTTCCACTTGCTCAACTCTAATTTTTAATGAGTTAGTGTTTTCATTTTGCTTTTGAGTCTCCTTTTCCAATTGGCTGATTTTGCCTCTCAGGGTGTCATTTTCTCTCTCTAGTTTCTGAATCTCCGTAGCCATTTCGCCAATCTTATTCTTTAGGGACTTATTTTCATCAGTGGATTTTTTTCCATTTTTTCTTTTAGTTCCCTAATTTGGTTTTTAAAATCCTCCTTTAGCTCTTCCAGCCATGCTTTTTGGGCTGGAGACCAGTTCATATTACCTTTTGAGGTATTTGATGTATCTACAGTGTCATTGCTGTTCTCATTCCATATTAGTATTTTGATGCAGCCTGTCTCCATAAAAAGAATCTATTGTATTCGGTTTTTTTGTTGTGTTCTTCTTCATGTTTGTTGGTTTGCCTTTTCCTGGCTTTACAACAAATTTCTACCTTTGGGCCTCAGGGCTCTCTGTCCCAGCTTTCTTATTCTGGGGATTGTGAGTCTAGAATTATAGCCTTCAGTTTCCTGAGGTGTGGGGGATGGGTCTGGCTCCCTGACTTCTCACTCCCTATCAGTGCTCTCCAGCAGTGTTGCTTTTCAGCAATAGTCTCAGCTGTTTGTTGTTTGAGCTGATGTCTGGCACTTCCCCTGGGGGAGCAAGATTACGTCTGGGCTTCTGGCATTGACCCCTGCCGACTCTGCCCCTCTGGAACTGATGAATTTTTACTATTTGACCACTGAAGCCCCACTTATTTCTCCTCTGTTCCAATGTTCTTTTTTTTCCCTCGAGGAATTCTCTGGGTGGGGAGTGGAGGGATTAGAGCCGTTTACCTGGCCATTATGTCTCCTGGAATTTCAAGAAGCTGAGTTTCTGTGCTGCAAGTGTCAGGAGTTGGTATTTCCCGTCCAGTGGCGTTGCACTGCCTCTCCTAGCTTCCACAGACTGCCCTCCTGTGTTGGGAGGCCTGGGGATCTCCGCTGGTGTCGAGCGCCAAGCTTTCTCCCAGCCTGTCTCCCACGTGGATTTCCCGGCTGGCCGCTTCCACTTTGGTCTGGAGCAGCTCCGTAGCCAAGCACTCTCTGTGCATACAGATTGGTGCCTTCGGTCCTTCAGACTCTCCCAGCTCGGAAATCCGCCCCACGCAGACTCCTCGCAGTTTCTGACTCTCTCAAATCTGCTCAAATTCACTTTTTTATAGGAATCTGACAGACCTTGTGAGAGAGCTCCGGTAAGACGCTGCCTTCATGTGGCCATCTTGGCTCCGCCCCGCTACAGATGGGGAGTGTATTCTTACAAAAAAAAATTATCACTAGGATCCCGAGTTTGAATTGTATTAATGTGATGCTAATCCTCCTTTGCTCAAATAATGTACACAGAAACATGCCTGTTAAAAATATCAGGAACTATAGAGTTCTTGTTTCCCAGTTTTGATGTAGAGTTTGATGTAAAAACAAAAATAAACAAACAAAAGCCCTCTGGTATTTGTTTGGCTATATATACACTTTACCTAAGATATTTATATATTGGTTTATAGTATGAAATTGAAGGTGGATTGTCATTAGGAAGAATTGTCAGTCTTTCATCCCCTCCTCCCATTGCCATCCCAATCTCCCCTACATACAAAATATGTATCTTTGTGTGAGCAAAGCTTTCTTGGGATTCTCTCTTCCCTTGAGAAATGACTTTTTTGGTACTAACTTCCTCACTTCCTCACTTTCTGAGGACATGGTTTCTTTTCAAACCTGGCCACATAGCCAAGGGCCTAGCCAGCCCACACACCAATTACTAACTCATACTCACTTTAAACTTATGAACACCCCCAAGGGAATGGGAATGTTTTACACACTCTCTCTCTCTCTCTCTCCTCTTCTCTCTCTCTCTCTCTCTCTCTCCCTTTCTCTCTGTCTCTCTCGATTTCTCTCTCTCTGTCTCTCTCTGTCTCTCTCCCTTTCTCTCTCTCTCTCTCTCTCTCTCTCTCTCTCCTCTCTCTCTCTCTCTCTCTCTCTCTCTCTCTCTCTCCTCTCTCTCTCTCTTTCTCTTTCCCTCACTTTCTCTCCCCTCCTTCTCTTTCCTCTTTTCTTTTTTTTTTCTCTCTCTTGGGAGTTGTGAAAATAAACCAATAAATTGTCTCTTATTCTTTGAATACAACCCCCAATTAGTAGGTACTAGAGGAACAGTAGTTTAAATTATATTATCATCCCAGTTTCCCAAATGATTCCAGTGCACCCAAACACTGATACAGATAGTCTAATCATCATAGTTTCAATAGTATAAGAAGTAAGGCAAAACTTGATCGTAAAATTTTCAAGTATCCATAGTTTAGTCAGCCACTAGAAGAAATAGCAAGCCAGCTCTCTCTCTTCCTGAGAGTTATTGAAATTGGAAGGAGGAAATCTTTGTGATGTGGGACTAGAATGAAGTCCTTCTCCAACAGACATCAATAGCCTTTGCTCTAGTTTTTATCATGCTTTACACTCCCCATCCTGGGTTTCTAATGCTTTGATGGTCTCCAACAGCTTCTGTTCTCCTCTGCTTTCCATTACAAGGAATCTCGCCCTATTCATTTTCTCTACTGGCTAAACCTTTTTGGCCACAGCCTATCACAGCTGCCCTTCATTCCCTCAGCCTCTCATTCCCCAAGGTCAAGTTTCTAACCCCACAGGGAATTCAGTCACTATCTCAGAAACCACCTCATACTCTGAGGCAGCTACAGATAAAAGTGGCTGATCTTTGTTCATTTTGGACCCCTGATTCTGTCCACTCTCTGAAATATCATATTATAATAATATACCAGAGGAGCTCAGTTTAGCCTTGGCCAAAAATACACTCAGTCTGTTGAAAACAGGAATTTCCAGTGAGATGAACAAAGAAGTTGCAACCAGCCTCCTATGTTAGAAGCTCACAGACAAGTCTTCAAAGACAAACTTTACATGTGATATATATGCACATTTCCTCCAGGAAGAGTCAAATGCCATGGGAGGAAATCACAAATAAACCCCGAATGGACTCACTACAAATTTGTACTTTCTACTGTTGAAAGAGGATGTAACACCCTAAGCATCTTGTAGGCCCTGGAATCAAGAGGACCTGGGTTAGAATCCTACCTCTAATATCTACTGGCTGAATGGCCCAGGGGAAGTCATTTAATCTTTAAATAAGTCATAAATTATTTTAAATCATTTCATCTGCCTTAAGCAATTCTCTAAGATTATAGATGGCAAAGAAGTTGCTGATTAACACAGGAAGAAAAGATTTACATATCAATTATTCCTCAGGGTAATGAAATTAGGGATTTGCCTTTTCTGCTATTAATTTGTCAATGTTTTTACCTTATTAGGGTTCTTGTTGTTTTAGCCTAGGGAAACCACTTCAATTAGTTTAGTAATCCTTATTGTGGAGAGGTTTGAGAGGTCAAGAGCATTGGAGGAAATGTTTAGTCCTCCATTTTGTTGGTCATATCACCCAAAGTCCTTCCAAACTCAGATCTTCCTGACTCTGACTCTATGGCTCTACCTAATATGCTGCCTAGCCAACTTAAGGCTTTGTTGCCATTGTGCCATGCAATGGTAATACATAATCTCTCACCCCTGCTTTCTTCCCCAAAAACCTAAAGGCCATGTCTTTGGTGGAAGGTCTCTTCCCATTCCAGACTTGTTTCTTTGTTTTTACTAGCTCCCATGTTTTCTCATCAGGACAATAATCCAGCCAATATTTTAGATGGTAAAGAGGGCCCTATAAACACTACAAGGCTAAAATCTCCTCAACTATGCATGCATTCTTCTTGTCCACCCAAAATTAGCAAGGCTAAGTTTTGCTGGGTGCAGGAACTAATGTGGTCAGTGAGTGGAGAGAAAAAGTCATGTTATAAGGCATACGGAGGCAGAATTGATGACATTTGGCCACTGGTTGTATATGTGTGGGAACAGGGGTAGGAAAGAGTTGAACATATCTCCAAGGTAGTGTCCTCTGAAAGGAGTTAGAAATATTGAAGTTAGGAAAACAAATGAGTGAAAGGATAGATAAAGTGTTTTGATCTGAATGTATAAGTGCAACTACATCAAAGCCAGTTTATAATGAGAAAATGTAGCTCAGGAGAGAGATGAGGGCTGAATATATAGATTTAAGCATCATCTACATAAAGGCAGTAATTAAACTCAACTGATGAGCTGATGAAGGCATTGAGAGAGTGTGGAGAAAGAGAAAGTTTCTCCTACCTTTGGTACATATACGCATATGGGGTCAGGATGTGGTTGATGGACCCAAAAATGACGTTGACAAATAGAATATAGGCAGGGAGAAGAAGCAGGATAGAGCAATGTTAGAAAAATTCACGATAAAATATCCTGGGAAAAGATGGTTGGTTAGTAATATCAAATCCTGCACAGAAGTGAAAAAGGGCAAAAACTCAACAAAGACTGTTGAATTTAACACTTCAGAAATTACTGGTGGTCATGGAGAGAGGATTGTCAATTGTATGGTGGAATTGGAAGCCAGATTGCACAGATTTGAGAAGGGATTAGAAGCAGAAAAAGGGTGAGTAATGACTATACACAGATTTTATAGCTTAAGGGGAATGGCAGGGTCATCTGAAGGTTTGTTTTTGTGTTTGTTTGTTTTTTAAGAGTGGAGAAGGTCTAAACGTATTTACAGAAGTGAAAGAAGGATCCAGTGAATGAAGAGAGATTGAATCTCAGAGAATGAAAGGTTATGAAAGGAAGCAAGTTCCCCAAGGAGAAAGGAGAGTTTAGAAGCAATAGTACAAGTAGAGAGCTTAGAAAAGAGAAGACCTGGTATATAAATGTAATGGAATACTATTGTGCTATAAGAAATGATGAACAGGCAGACTTCAGAAAATACTGGAAAGATTTATATGAACTGATGCTGAGTGAAGTGAGCAGAACCAGGAGCACAATTGTACACAGTAACAACCACATCGTGTGATGACTTTGATAGACTTAGCCCTGTTTAGCAATGCAAGGTCCTAAAACAATTCCAAAGGACTTATGACAGAAAATGCCAGTGGGGGGGCAGAGCCAAGATGGCAGCTGGAAAGTAGGGACTTGTGTGACCTCCCTGCCAAGTCCCTCCAAAAAGCTATAAAAAATGGCTCTGAACCAATTCTAGAACTGCAGAACCCAAAAAATAGTGGAGGGAAGCAGGGCTCTACCCCAGGACAGCCTGGACAGTTTCTGGGTAAGGTCTATCCTGCACAGAGCTGGAGGCGGAGGGGAGCAGAGCAGAGCAAAGTTGAGTGGAGCAGAGCCCAGTATGGGCAGCGTGGACCAACCAGACCAGGAGCTGGGCTGAGCCGGCCCTAGCATCCCTGAATCAGTGAGCTGCAGCAGTTACCAGACTTCTCAACCCGCAAACATCAAAGACAACAGAGAAGGATAGTGGGAAAAGCTGCTGGGGACAGGGATAGAGTTTGCTGTTCAGTCACTGCCCAGGGGGCAGCGGAGGTGGGGCAGCTACAGAACTACAGCTGCAGTTTCTTCTGGCCCCAGGCCCACCTGGTGGGAGGAATTAAGTGGCTGATCAGAGCAGGAGTGCAACAGCCTGCTGAAGATCTAAGTCCAGTCTGGACTGGGGGTCCTTGGGGAAGGAGGAGTGCGGCTCTGACAGAGCTGGCACCTCCCCCCCCAAACGTAGAACATAGAACTCGTTAGTCTATAAGCAGTCATACCCCACTGAAAAACTCAAGGGTCAAGTTAGTTGGTTGGGAATATGGCCAGGCAGCGAAAACGCGCCCAGATTCAGTCTCAGACTTTGGATTCTTTCTTTGGTGACAAAGAAGACCAAAACATACAGCCTAAAGAAGACAGCAAAGTCATAGAGCCTACAACCAAAGCCTCCAAGAAAAACATGAACTGGCCCCAGGCCATAGAAGAACTCAAAAAGGATTTGGAAAAGCAAGTTAGAGAAGTGGAGGAAAAACTGGGAAGAGAAATGAGAAGGATGCGAGAAAACCATGAAAAACAAGTCAATGACTTGCTAAAGGAGACCCAAAAAAATACTGAAAAATACACTGAAGAAAACAACACCTTAAAAAACAGACTAACTCAAATGGCAAAAGAGCTCCAAAAAGCCAATGAGGAGAAGAATGCCTTGAAAGGCAGAATTAGCCAAATGGAAAAGGAGGTCCAAAAGACCACTGAAGAAAATACTACTTTAAAAATTAGATTGGAGCAAGTGGAAGCTAGTGACTTTATGAGAAATCAGGATATTATAAAACAGAACCAGAGGAATGAAAAAATGGAAGACAATGTGAAATATCTCCTTGGAAAAACCACTGACCTGGAAAATAGATCCAGGAGAGAGAATTTAAAAATTATTGGACTACCTGAAAGCCATGATCAAAAAAAGAGCCTAGATACCATCTTTCAGGAAATTATCAAGGAGAACTGCCCTGATATTCTAGAGCCACAGGGCAAAATAGAAATTGAAAGAATCCATCGATCGCCTCCTCAAATAGATCCCAAAAAGAAATCTCCTAGGAATATTGTTGCCAAATTCCAGAGCTCCCAGATCAAGGAGAAAATACTGCAAGCAGCCAGAAAGAAACAATTTGAGTATTGTGGAAACCCAATCAGAATAACCCAAGATCTGGCAGCCTCTACATCAAGAGATCGAAGGGCTTGGAATGCGATATTCCGGAGGTCAATGGAGCTAGGATTAAAACCTAGAATCACCTACCCAGCAAAACTGAGTATCATGTTCCAAGGCAAAATATGGAGTTTCAATAAAATAGAGGACTTTCAAGCTTTCTCAGTGAAAAGACCAGAACTGAATAGAAAATTTGACTTTCAAACACAAGAATCAAGAGAAGCATGAAAAGGTAATCAAGAAACGGAAATTGCAAGGGACTTACTAAAGTTGAACTGTTTTGTTTACATTCCTACATGGAAAGATGATAAGTATGATTCATGAGACCTCAGTATTAGGGTAGTTGAAGGGTATATGCATATATATATATATATATATATATATATATATGTGTGTGTGTGTGTGTGTGTGTGTGTGTGTGTGTATATATATATGTGTTTATGTATATATCTAAGTGAATGTGTATGTATGTATGTATCTATGTGTATATGTATGTATGTGTATGTATGTGTATATATATATGTGTTTATATATATATATATATATATATATATATATATATATATGTAAAAGAGAGAGAGCAGACACAGGGTGAGTTGAAGATGAAGGGAAGATATCTAAAAGAAATAAAATGAAATTAAGGGATGAGAGAGTAACATACTGAGAGAGGGAGATAGGGAGAGATAGAATGGGGTGGATTATCTTGCATAAAGGTGGCAAGAGGAAGCAGTTCTATGGGAGGAGGGGAGAGGGCAGGTGAGGGGGGAATGAGTGAACCTTGCTCTCATCAGATTTGGCCTGAGGGGGAATACCATACATACTCAGTTGGGTATCTTACCCCATAAGAAAGAAGAGGGAGGAAGATAAAAAAAAAATAAAAGGCGGGGGGATGAAGGAGGGGAGGGCAGATGGGGGTGGAGGTAATCAAAACAAACACTTTGGAAAGGGGACAGGGTCAAGGGAGAAAATTCAATAAAGCGGGATGGGTTGGGAAGGAGCAAAATGTAGTTAGCCTTTCACAACATGGGTATTGTGGAAGGGTTATACATAATAATACATGTGTGGCCTAGGTTGAATTGCTCAACTTCTTAGGGAGGGTGGGTGGGAAGGGAAGAGGGAAGAGAATTTGGAACTCAAAGTTTTAAAATCAGATGTTCAAAAACAAAAAAAGTTTTTGTATGCAACTAAAAAATAAGATACACAGGCAATGGGGTGTAGAAATTTATCTTGCCCTACAAGAAAGGAAGGGAAAAGGGGATGAGAGGGGAGGGGGGTGATAGAGCGGAGGGCTGACTGGGGAATAGGGCAACCAGAATATAAGCCATCTTGGAGTGGGGGGGAGGGTAGAAATGGGGAGAAAATTTGTAATTCAAAATGTTGTGAAAATCAATGCTGAAAACCAAATATGTTAAATAAATAAATTGCATTTAAAAAAATACAGTTATTAATTAAAAAATAAGTTCATGAGCCCCTCGTTTAGAACCCCTTCCATTGGATGCTGCATAGACCCTGAGGTGAATCTGTCTTTGGTGATTCAAAAAGAATGGAACCAAAAGGCAGAGGATTTTGTATTGATGACAGGCGTGGCTCTCTTCCCCAAGTTGCTCCCCCTCCCTTTCAAAAATCACACTTGGTACAACAGAGGGAAAAAAGAGAATTAAAAATTGACGTTCTAAAGTGTAAGACTGAATTCATATTTTCCACCTACCCCTATGGGAACAAAGTTAAGTGGTATATGCAGTTAAATTTTTAAAAGATCAAATCACTTGAGTGGCACTTTAATCCAATATTAAATAAGACATTCTGGCATAAAGACTAAAATCAATTACATTACACATTTCGGTCCAGTTTCTTTTTTCCTCTCTGGAATCTATTGGGTGAATTTAGGAGTATAGAATGTCTTTAAAAGAGAAACTTATTCTCATTTGTTTGATCTACGAATTCCACAGTGCCAATAGTAAATCTATGGTTTTTAGACTGCTTTATTTTTTTTATATTACTTATTCCTCTGTAATTAGCATTCTCTTACACATGCTTATTTTCTCTATCCCAGTGAACTGAAACCCTGTATGGTGAAGAGCAAACTCCCCACAATCCCTGATTTTCACATTCTCATTCTCATCAACATCAGCCATACCTCTCAATTGCAACTGTACTACTCCATATCTTCCTGCCCCTTCCACTGAGTCCTCTGGAGATCCTACTTTATAACTAACAAACTTCCCTGAATTCTAGACCAAGTCATCCTTTCACTTTTTAACAGTCACTGATACCTGACTCCTTCTGGATCACATTGCTTCTCCAGCTATCACTTCCAGTAGTGGTTACACCTTCTCTCATACACCTGAAGGTCCAGGTGGGGTAATTAGAATACTGCTTGCTTCCTATTGCCACCCCCAGGCTCTTCCCAAGCCAGCACAAAAATAAATAAATGAATAAACAAACAAATAAATAAATAATCAAAACAAACAACAAACAAAAAACCCTCCTCCTCTGAGATGCACTCTATTCAAATTTATAACACAATCCAAAGTCTACTGATTGGAATCTATCAGTCCCAGGGCATTTCTTTTCAAAAAGTTCAGTCAGTGCCTAACTCGTAGTCTTCCTCTCTACTCCAACTCCTGACTTTCTTCTAGGGGACTCCAAAATACATGTTGATATCCCTGATCATTTATGTTATTTAAGGTTAACAAAGTGTTTTACCAATGTTATTTCATTTTACCCTCATAACAACCCTAGGAGGTAAGTGCCATCATTATTCCCAATTTTACAGATGAGGAAACTGAAGCAAACAGAAATTAAGTGACTGGCCAAGGGTCACACAGCTAGTAAGTATCTGAAGCTGGATTTAAACTCAGGTCTTCCTGACCCCAGGTCTAACATACCATTAGTGTGTCACCTAGTTGATGAAGTTCTGTTATCTCCCTTTAAATCAATCAATCCATACACCTTTATTAAGTGCCTACTATTTGCTAAATAAACTGGAGAAAGCTCTTTTCACATGAGCTTTTGCTCATTTTTCTATATCATACCCCATTCTCACAGGCATAAATAATCATTAAAGACTCTTTATTTTTTGCGTGAGCATGATGCCTGCTACAAAGTAAGTACTTAATGAATTCATGTTTACTGAGGTGAGGAACAGTAGATCTCTCAGTGTTTATGCCTTTAAAACAGCATATCTCCAGATGGTTTCTGTTGCCCTCAGGCTCTGATTTAGAGTAATTCCCTGTAAAATTGAGACAACCTATGCACTATGGGGCAGAGCTATTCCAGACTGGCACTCACTGCAAAGTTCTATTAGCAGAATTTGTCTGCCTGGAAACACACTAGCAAATCAATCAATCAGCATTTGCTAAATGTCTACCATATGCTAGGCACTTGGGATCCAAAGCCAAAGAGTGAAAGTTCCTGCTCTCATGTACCTTCCATTCAACTGTGTGGGTGGGACAAAGCATTACTCAGATAAGATTATCAACTACATACAAAGTGATTTGGGGTGGTTGAGGAAAAGAGGGAACAATGGAGGAATCAAAGCAGATGTCTCAAAGCACAGGACCCTTGATCTAAGAGCTGAGGGCTCCTGGAGGCAGAGGTGAGAAGAAGAGCATTGTGGATAAAACAATCTGTAGCAAGGCACAGAGTCACATGAGAAATGTGATTCTATGTAGAACATAGAGGAGTATATGAGGAGGCATAATGTGCAATAAAGCTCAAAGAGAAATAAGGCAGGCTAAGATTGTGAAGGGTTTCAAATGCCAAAGTGAGGAGTTTCTGTTATGTGCAAGAGCCAATAAGGATCCACTGACATGGCCAGATGTGTGCATTAGCAAGTAGGTGGGAAGTAGAGACAGAGAAATCAGTTAGAAGGTTATTGCAAGAGTCTAGGTAAGAGCTGATGAGGCCTTAAGTGAGGATGGTTGGGGTATGAGTAGACATGAGGAGATGGATAGGAGAAATATTTAGGAGGCAAAAAGCAATGGGATATGATGCAAAGTGGGAAATACCTCTAATGTGCCCTGGGAACATACTAAATCCCATTAGGTTTTTATCTCTCTGGGTTCCATTGACACTCTTGGGGTATGTTACAGGATTACCTCAGAAATCAGAAAAATTACAAAACTCTCATTCTACTGAGTTTAGTTCAAACAGCTCCCAAATAAATAAAAATTTGGAATATCTTTCCTCCCATAAGCAATCTATCCTCTTTGGGTCGTAAATCCTTGACTTAAAGGTCTTAACTAAAACAAACAAACAAAAAAAAACCCCACTTATTCATCATGACATTTGTTAACAGGATAAAATAATCAGTAAACATTGATAAATAAAGAATATGTTTGTCATAATGGGGATGCCAGCCAGATTCACCTCTGTGAAAAGAGAAAGAAGCTGTGTATTAGACTTTTCTCACTAGTGGCCCTCAGCTGGTTTAGCCTATTCTCCACTTCGCTCATTCCTGTCATGTATTTATCGGTCCAGGTTTCCAACAACTTGTCTCTGACCAAAAGTCACTTACTCCAAAACACTGTCTCAGAATTCCCTGAATCTTTTAAAAGTGTGTCTTTGCTCAAAGTCTTTTTGAGAGATGTCATTAAGCTGCTGGTTAGGGGGGATGAGCGAGAGTGAAAAGTCAAGAATGACATCTTAATTGTGAAGCTGAGTACCTGGCAATATGGTGGTGGCCTGGATAGAGGGCAGAAAAAAAAACAATACAAAACTCTACCTTGTTTCTGATCTTGGCTACCTCATCTTTGACATTTCAGTGTTTGAACATGAACTCATATTATCACAAAACCCAGGCTTGACTCCCTCCTCTGTTTGGTCTCAGTTCCATCTGGCCTGCCTCCTCCACCTTGAAACTCCTACTAAATAATTTTCTCTGTTGGATATGAACTAGTCCACTCTGTCTTTGGACAAGGTCAGGTTTTCAAACTTGCTCTACTCTACCTTGAACACTTTGGTACAAACCTCCTTCTCTCTAGAATTTTACTCTTCATACCTGCCTTTTTGGTTACGGGTATCCTGGCTCCCAAATATGGTAGAATCGTAGCTACCAATTCAAGTTCAGTTAAGGTTGCTATAAGTACCTCATAACTCCATTGATCCTACAAAGCCTCTCTGACTGGTCCTGGTTCTCCCTACCCATTCTGGAAAAAAACTATGTGTAAGAGGCAGCATGATGTGATGACAAGGCACTGGAACTACAGTCAGAAGATGTGGGTTTGAGCCCTGACTGCAAGTTACTGCAGTGGGATGCTGGATAAATTACTTAATGTCTTCGTGTTTCTCTTTCCTCAACTTGACTTACTGTATTACAAACTGATGTTTTTTCTGTGTGGCACACCCTCAATAAAAACACATGTTAACTGCCTCCTCCCCCTCCTTGCCATGGTTGATGTTCCTGGGTTAACATGGGAGAGAGAGAGAGAGAGAGAGAGAGAGAGAGAGAGAGAGAGAGAGAGAGAGAGAGAGCCTGTAGTGAGTAAACTCCTTGAACTTAGTCTTATTCCTGGAAAATAGCACTTAAGTCCATTTCTGGATCCAAAGCAAAGCCTTTCCAGCTTAGTAGCTGGAAAGGACTTTCCAGAGCTCCTTCTTCTTCTGAATACAGTGCTAAACTTGGAGCTAAGAAGGTAACAGATGAGGTAATGAATATGATATGCTTTGCAAACCCCAGAACACTACATATTTATAAAGTGTTCTGAGGTTTACAAAGCACATATGCATATATGTCTATGTATGTACATATATATACCTATATACACACATATATACACATATATGCATATATATGTATGTATATGCTATTATGATTACCTGAATTTAAATCCCACCATTAACATTTACCTCCTATGTGACAATGGATAGTCACTGATTCAGTTTCCTGATCTGTAAAATGAGACAATAATAACTATAGTCCCTACCTCATAGGATTGTTATGAGATTCTAGTGACATAATTTCCCTAAAGGGCTTTGTAAATTTTAAAGGCAAATGAAGCATCAGATGTGATAATGAATAATGTAGATCATACCGTTGATAAGTTTATTAGCATCATTATGCCCAAGGCAGGGCTATAGAATCATACACCAGTGGTGTCCTGGTAAATGATTAACAAGTGGCCCTCCAGAAAATGAAAAGTGCCCAAAACACATTTTTAATTTTGAGCTGAATTATTAGCATTTTATCCATTACTTTTTGTGAGTCAGGTATAGGGAACCTACAGCCTTGAAGCCACGTGTGGCCCTCTAGATCCTCAAGTGTGGCCCTTTGACTAAACCCAAACTTCACAGAACAAATCTCTTAATAAAATCATTTGTTCTATAAAATTTGGACCCAGTCAAAAGGCTGCACCCAAGAACCTAGAAGGTTATATGTGGCCTTGAGGCCACAGGTTCCCCACTCCTGGCTCTAGACAATCAACTTAAACAGTAAGCGAAACCCTGATTTTTAGCTTTTGCAATTTCCCAATTGAAAATTTAACAATGCAATTAGAGCTGGTCCCTAATTATAGATGAAAGAGTTGGTGTAACATAGTAGAGATGATACAATACTTTGAGTCATTATTTCAAAGGTCCAAATCCTGATACTATTACTATGAACCAGCTGACTCTGATTCAAAATAAGACATTTCACTGCCATGACAATCAGTGTTTTCACCTGCATAATTACAGTTTAATGTGAGGCTCACACTTTGAGATGTTACTTAAAGGTTATTAAACTATGGCTTCCTCCCTGGTGGTGTCTGGAGTTTTAATGGGAGGCATCTAGAGGTAAAATTCTTTAACCTGTGGGAGTAACTACAATGGCGAGAATTTTAGACATGTTGGCAGATTAGTCAAAGTTGAATTTTTCATGCTACAAAACCATGCAGTAGAGTATATTGACTTTGCATAAGATTGGTCCCACTCTTTCTATTGTTCTGTGGGTTTGTGCAGACATCATAGTGACCAGAGCATATCCCAGACTGGATGCGATAGGAATGGGGAGGCTGGTCTGCCTGCCTTTGTGGCCAAGCCAAGAGACTGTATAGAGGCTGTAATTTCCAGAACTCTCCTAATTTTTTTCCTTTGCCTAATTTTTGTTTTGTTTTGTTTTGTTTTCTCTTAAAGACCTTCCTTAACTCCAAATCACTGGGGCTCTCATGGATTGGCCAACAATAGGTCCCAGACCAAGCCCTATCTGATCATTTTATGGGCCCTGATTGGCTTAGAATGAATGTACATAATAACTGTTTCTGTTTTGACCAGAAACCCTGAGGGTCTTCCCCTCCCAGATCTATTTTTTTTTCAATAAATGCCAGTACTTGCCATGTTTCTTATTAAACCTTAATCACTGAATGGGCCCTGCCTCAGTCAAACGTACACCTGTTAAAGACCTTAGCTTGAAAGGGCTAATGTGCCCTACTGCATCCTGGACCACCTCCAGTCCTCCTGATCCATACCTGGCCACTGGACCTAGATGGCTCTGGAGGAGAAAGAGAGGCTGGTGACTTTGCACAACTCTCTCTCACTTAAATTCAATTCACTTGCATATCATAGCATCACTTCCCTGATGTCATGGTCCTCTTTGAGTATAACAACAGCAGCACATTAGACTTCTACTATATGCAGCAAGCTGCCAGGAGAAATATCAATGACCTTGGAAATGCAGATGATACCACTTCTATAGAAAAAGTGAAGAAAAATTAAGAAGACTCATGATGAGGATGAAGGAGGATAAACAGGGGTTGTCAACCTGCAGCATCCAGGCTACATGTGGCCCTCTAGGTCCTCAAGTGCAGCCCTTTGACTGCATCCAAACTTCACAGAACAGGGATTTGTTCTATAGAGTTTGGATTCAGTCAAACAGTCTGGCACACCATGGTCCATGTGGTCATGAAGAGTCAGACGACAACCTACCCCAGCATAAATGTGGCAGAATAGGCATTGTGGTTATTGTCACCAGTGACAGAGGACAGAGTAGCTTCAGTCTGTGTTCTAATCATTTTTTATAACCATGACCAGAAGTAAATTTAGATCCCTCAGAGAAGAGAAAGAGGTACAAAAAGGATGTTTTTTTTTTCTCTTCATTGAAAGCTGAACAGATAACAACCCTGGGATCTAGAGAAATGTCATAACTTGTCCAAAATAATAACACTTGTTAGTAGCAGAGCCAAAACTAAAATCCATTATTACTGAGCTAGGAATGTTCCTCCTGTGGTGTTCTTCTTTCTCCTTCATTGTACCTTTCTTTTAACATTCAGTACTATGCTCAGCACAAAAGATTCTAAGACCTGACCCACCAGGCAAGGGCAATTTCCTTGTTTTATTTTTTTCTTTATCCATACCTTCCTTCCTTCCTTCTTTCTCTTTCTTTCTTTCTAGTAATAATTATCTTGCCACCTTACTGACCCCCAACTGAACAACAATATTAAAAAAGTGCTCTCACAACAAACTTAAAGAATACATCAAAACATATTTCCATATTGGCTATGTTCAAAAATGCCCATCTTATTCTGCATTTTAAGTCCACCACCCCTCTAGCAGAAGGTAGATGCCATGATTTATTTTGGGTCCTCTGGGCTAGTATTTTATAATTCCATAAATCAGACTTCTAAAGTCATGTAAAATTGTTTTTCTCCATAATGTCAACTGTGTAAACTGAACTTCTTATTAAGTTTACTTCACTCTGCATTTGTTCATATAAAATTTTCCCAGTTTCCTCCATAGATATTAATTTTGTCATGTCTGATGGCATAATTATATTTCATTCCATTCATATACTACAATTTGTTCAGATCCAATAAGTGGGCATGCCCTTAATTTCAGTTTTTTGACCTTATATCACCTGTGATGATTCCAAACATTTTGTTGCTTTTTACTGGTATATGGACTTTGGAAATCACCCGCAGTCGTTCCAATGTTTTTTTTTTGGTTTTTGTTTTTTTGTTCGTTAGTCAAAATTGACAGCTTAGAGTTTGTCATTTTATGAGCAGAGATACATGACCGTATACCTCCCTAAAGCTCATCTGTCACTTTTACATCCAGCCAAACAGGTCTATCAGAGATATTAATAAAACCTATCCCCATCAGCTAGACATTTGCTACCTGAAGGACTTAACAAAATCCACCAGAATCCAATGTATAATTCCTCTTTAGGGTTATTTGGGGAAATAGTATCCCCCAGTCATTAGAGTCCTGCCTTTCTAAAGTGCAGAGATGCCACCACCGTTTTTTTTAATATGGCTTCTTAAACTTTTTGTATCATAATCCCTTTGGGCAGTCTAGTGAAACCTCTGGGTACCTTTTCATAATGATGATCTCAAATGCATAGAATTATAAAGGAATTGATCACTTTGAACTATGATAATCAAAATAATTTTTGAGGGTGGAAGGCAAGGCATTTGGGGTTAAGTGACTTGTCCAAGGTCACACAGCTAGCAAGTGTTTCCACATGACTGAGGTCCTCCTGACTCCAGGGCTTGTGCTCTACTCACTGTGCCAACTAGCTGCCCCTCAAAATATATATATATATATATATTTAAAATTTCCTAAATCCCCTAAATTCAGTTAATAGAACCCTCATTCCAGGTTAAGAATCCCTGATCTAAAGATAAACAAAATTATGTTTAGCTGATATCTGGTCCTTTTGGACATGTTTGGCTTACCCTGGGGATAACTTAATATAATAGGTAAAAATTGTAGAGAGGTAGGTTTTATTTTGATGTAAAGAAAAACAAATCTTCCTATCAATTAGAACTCTTCCAAAGTAGACTGGGCTTCTCTGGGAGGCAGTGGGTTCTCCATCACTAGAGGTCTTTGAGCAAAGATTGGATGATAATTTGTGAATTCAATCGAGGAGCTTCCTGTTCAGGTAATATATGCACTAAGAGGGAATCTCAGCTGAAATTAAGTGCCAAGATTTGTCTAAATCTGCAATATCCTTGCCCTGTAAGAATCAAGATAAACAAATGAGGGCCTTGGCTGCTGGGAAGAGACCTTCTAAAACACCTCCGTCTGACAACAGAGTGACAAGTTGTCTCAGATAGGTGAAAGCAACAAATAATAACAAAATATCCATTTTATACTCAG
This sequence comes from Trichosurus vulpecula, assembly GCF_011100635.1. Classification (NCBI taxonomy): domain Eukaryota; kingdom Metazoa; phylum Chordata; class Mammalia; order Diprotodontia; family Phalangeridae; genus Trichosurus; species Trichosurus vulpecula. The sequence continues at coordinate 66,878,784 of NC_050578.1, forward strand.
TCAGAGCTGAACAGCCAGCCTCCCACTGTAAACACATGTCTCAAGCTATAATAATCCTTGGCAAGTAGTCATAAGCAAACATAGTTGATCAGGGTGGACCATACAGAGGGACAACCCTCTGGCAGTTCATTGCTGAGGCACGTTTCTGTTGAGATCTCAAAGGATTCTGGGGTGTGGGAGTATGACAAGGACAGACAGTAGGGGCCAATGTTCATGTTTCCTGAGGCCTAATTATACTGGCAGTGGCTAATGCCAGGAACTGACTCTCTTCTTTTGTAACTATTAGCACTGTGGTTCTCTCCTCCATACTCCTACCACTTAACTAATAAGCTCCAGCCTTCTCTAATTTGTGTTCTATTCAGTTTCATTTTATTTAGCTACATGTAAGGGGAAATTTGGACATTGTGACTTCCAAAGATTGGATTGAGTAGACCTAAAAGCATTATAAAAGTATATGATTTCCAAAGACTATTTTAGTGTTTAAAGGAAGAAAAAAATGCTTTCAAAAACAAACAAAAACCACTTTTCATCTTGTACAGTGGTGTTCATTTTGGCTAACTCTGGAGCATGCTATTTCCTGAAGTTTCCCAAGCTTTCATTTGCTATTCCTTTGCTGCTTCACTATGGAAAAGTTCTTCTTCTATTTTTTTCCCATGGGGATGTTTCATGGTATACAAAACTAAGAGAAGACATCCACCACATTAGAAGTATTCCAGTAGTCAGCCTGGTAAAATGGGAAGAGCACAGGCTTGGGAGTTAGGAGATGCAGTCTTAAATCTAACCTCCATCATGGCATTCTTGAGCAACCTAGGGCAAAGAGCTTAACCTCTTTCAGCCTCAGTTTCCATATTTATAAAATGAGGAGGTTAGATTAGATGGCCCTGGAGGTTCTTCCCAGTTCTAGATATATGATTTTATAAATTACATTTATGGGTACAAACCTCATGCTAGGTCCTTTTTCCCTACTTCTAAAATATTTTCTTAGATAATTTGATGATTCTGTGATCAGTGAGGGAAGTGAAGAAGGGAGCAAGGAAGGAAGAAAGAAAGAAAAGAAGGAAGGAGAAAAGGATGGAAGAAAGGAGGGAAGGAAGAAAGGAAGAAAAGAAGAAAGGAAGGAAAGAGGGAAGGAGAGAAGGAGGGAAAATGGGAAAATGAGAAGGAAGGAAGGAAAGCACTTCACAAATATCTCATTTGAGTCTCAAAAACAACTCTGGGAGGTATATGCTATTATAACTCCCATATTACAGTTGAGGACATTGTGGGAAATATAGCTTAAGAGACGGGCACAGGGTTATACCACAAGTCAGATAGACAAGATATATTAGAGAATAAGGATCTGAGGTCAGATTTGAACTGAACTCATGATCTTTCCTCCCAAGCCCTCCCCTCTTCCTAACTTTTCTATTGCTATCAAGAGTACCATCATTAGTAACCCAGGCTCACAAATGTCTCCTCACTCTCATCCCTCCTCCATCTAATCTGTTGGCAAATCTTATTAATTGTACCTTCATAATATCTCTCATAGACTCCTTCTCTCCTCTGTTACTGCTGCTATCCTCATAAAGGCCCTCATCACCTCACACCTGGATTATTGCATTAGCCTGCTGATGGGTGTCCCTATCTCAAGTATCTCTACACTCTTGTCCATCATCCATTGCTCTATAAAATTGATCTTCCTAAAGCGCAAATATAACCATGTTATCTTCCAACTTAATAAGCTCCAGTGGCTTGCAATCACTTCCAGGATTAGATAGAAAATCCACTGTTTGGTATTCAAAGCCCTTCATAAACCTGCCTCCTCCTGCCTTTCCAGTTTTCTTATATCTTACTCAGCCCCACAAATTCTGCCCAGCCTTCTTGAGTCCATCAACTGACTGGACATTTGCACTGGCAGACTCTATCCTAAGAATTCTTCTCATCTCCTCAGCTAAAAAATCCCACTTCCTACTTGGCATCATTCCCAATCCCCCTTCATGCTAGTGCCTACTCTTTGTTGATTTTCTCCAATTCTTCCTGTACATAACTTGTTTGCACATACTTGTTGTCAGGTTGTTTCCTCCCTTTAGAATGTGAACTCCTTGAGAGCAGGGACAATTTTTGCCTTTCTTTATAGACTCAGCACTTAGCACAGTAATTGACTTACATTAGACACTTAATAAATACTTATTGACTGACTGATCTGAATGAAGATCCAGCAAAGGAGACTGACAAATGATGATTTAGTAGGTGGGAGGAGAACAGAGTGAGCAGTGTAGTGAAAACCTAGTAAAACAAGAGTCTCAAGGAAAAGAGGGTGATTGGTACAGTCAAAGACTAAAGAAGTCAAGAAGAATGAATACTGTTAGAAAAAGGCCAATAGATCTGCCAATGAAGTGATCACTGGTAACTCTGGAGATATGAATATCAGTTGAATGATGAGGTCAGGTGCCAGAATTTAAGCAATGAAAAAAGGAAGTGGAAACATTAATTGTAAATGTTTTTACCAAGGAGTTTAGTTATGAAAAGGAAGTGAGTGATAGGATGATAGCCAGCAGGGTTGGGCAGACCAAATGAGGATTCTTTAAGATTAGGGGGAGATGTGAGTGGTTTTGTATATAACAGAGAAGCAGCCAGTAGACAGTGAGAGACTGAAGATTAATAAGAAAATAAGGATAATAAAAGTGGCAATCTGCTGGGAAAGTGGAATGGAATGGTACCTTCTATGTCAGTAAATGGGGCTGCCTTAGCAAGGAGAAGGTCCACTTTCTTTGAGACAAGGGTGAAGGATTCTATAGTGGAAGAATCTTTGAATGATGTGACCTAAGGAAGAAGAAAGAGTGAGTCCCAGTTCCTGGAGGCAAGGCTCTCAGCTAAGAGGAGGAATCATGGGAGACTTGTGGGGGTTGGGGGATTGGAAAAGAGTCTGTGAAGAATTGAAAATTTAATTGATTAGGAATTAGAAAAAAGATTGCCTTGCTGTTATAAGGGCTATTTTGATATTATATTACATGAATATGTAATAGAATCATCAGTATGGTTTCATGATTTCCTTTAGCAGAACATATATTTCCTATGGCAGAATGCAAATAAGAGCCATGGTATAAGATAATGGGGGTATTCTAAGGTTGAGGCTTTTCAGCAATTGATCAACTATGGGTAACAGAGAGAAGAGGGCTTGAGTGTAGAAGAAAATGTAAAGTTGAGCTAATTCACCCAAGAGTCAAGAGAGAGAAGGGAAGAAACTGTAGTTCATGTGTGGGCAGTGCCGTAGGAAAAAACTGAAGGGGTGAAGGGATGAGAAGTCATAGTAGGGATCAAAAATAGGTTTAGGAGTTGCAAGAAAAGAAGGAATTATAAAGTATTGTGATCAAATGAAGGAATTTGACTTAATCCTCCTGTGTCTTTCCACTCATCTTTTATAAAGGGGGATCCACTCAGTGTTCTGGAGGTCATTCTCTGGTTCTGTTAATCACAAGATTAGTAGTGTCACTCTTAGACCATCCATTATGTTGTTTTTGCTAATGACTGACTCACCATCTTTTCTGATCCTAGATATGTCATTCACATTAGTTCTTAAGCACCACTCATTGTTAATAATGTGCTATAGTCTATATTCTGCCACCATGTGTTTATTTCTTCTCAGATGGTGGTGGTCCACAATTTGGGAACGTATAGTGTCCCTTAGAGAATATTTATGTTCAATATCCTGGACATTTGTGGCAATAGAAAAATTTGGTAACATTGGTATAATCCCCTATGTCTAGAACATGCTGCCCTTTTCTCTTTACTGCAAAAGCTGAGCTTCTTCCAAAGTACAGCTGATGTGCTACCTTCTAGATCATGTCATTCCTGATGATACTATTTAGCAGCACTCTTTGCTTTTCCAAATTACTTTGAATATGCTTTATATCTGGTTACATGGTTACATGTGACCCTCCTAATGAAATATAAGCTCATTGAGAGTACGTTCTATTTATTTATTTATTTATTTTCATTTTTTAACCCTAACATACAATACTTAATGTTCAACATACAATAATGTAACCCATAGTATAATGGTTAATATTAATTAATACAGTATTATTATAATTACAATTATTCATTAATACAGCAAATATTCACGTACTAATATCTCATCAGAGTTCTTTGAGGCTACATCATCAGAGCTTAAGGTTTGATAGGTCCTTCCATGCTGGAAAATACTAGCTGAATGTGAGCCCAAGCTCACTGAGTTTAGAGGGCAGAATCAAAGATTGTTTATAGAAATTGAAAAGAAGATTTGAATTGGATGAAATGAAAAAAAAAATACCTCCTAATAGATCTATCCAAAAGAGGCATGACTCAAAAGGTGGGAAATTTTCATCTTACCAGACACCACCAAGCAAAAACCAGATGACCACTTTTCAATGATGTCATAGAGTCAATTTTTGAAGATTTAGGCATAAGTTATAGAATGTCTTAAACATGCATTCTGCCTAAATGATGTTTATAAAGGTAGATAAGACTTGAGAAACTTTTCTTTGAGATAAATTAAAATTTTCATGTGACAAAAATTCATTGAAAAGTTATTTCTCTAATGATATAAAATGGATATTTAAAAAGTACAATTACTGAAGAAAAATAGCATGTTTTCATCTAGAATTCTCACTGTGGAAATATATTCAGAAATTATGAATAAGATAAAGCAGACTTTTACTTTTTCTATCACCCACAGACCAGTTAAAACATAATAAAAGCATCTTATTTGTCATCATATGGTCAAGTTTGATTTAAACAGATTGAAACATTTCTAATTGACAAAACAAAGAATACTTTTGCATATAAACAACTTGCTATGTCCCTTTATGATTTTTTAACCCTCATTGTCTGTACCTCTGACTTAGAGAGTTTGCAGGGGTGGGGAACCTGTGGCCTTGAGGCCATATGTGGTTCTCTAGGTCTTCAGGTGCTGTTCTTTAACTGAATCCAGTTCTATGACATTTGGATTCAGTTAAAGGGCCACACTTGAGGGCTGAGATGGCTATATGTGGCCTCAAGGCTGCAGATTCCCAAACCCTAGTTTAGGGGATATATGTGGAGAGACGATTAGGCTTTCCTGTCTACTCTTCTTGCCATTTAATAACAAATGCTTTCTAATTACCCAATTTCAATGCTAATCAGTGACCCCGGTAAAGAAATAAAAGATAGGGTTTAGCTGGGAGTCCTGCATGTTTCGAAAAGGGGCATATTTCTCTAGCAGTCTGGCTTTGGGTTTACTCAGTATAAGTGGCAACAAGTGAGAAGTAAATACATGAAGAAAACAGCACCCCAAATGGCTTCTGGTTCTTCTTTGTATATTTAAAGGAATTCTCACTTCATCAAGACATCTCTCCCATCCATTTCAGGTTGTTGTTGTTGTTTACAATGCCTAGATGACTTCTATGTTTGGCTGGGGGAGTGGTAATATGATCAGATGCTAAGCTTAAATTCAATTTTACAATTATTCTTTGTTGTCAGAGGCTTTAGGCAACTTTGAAGACTTTTTAAGGACATGTGTAACTGAAAAATGGCCCAGAAGGGCCTGGAACATTCTCCAGATGGCTGTTCTATCTACAGGCTCATAATTCATAACATTTAGCCTTAAATGCAAGATTAATAATTAACAAACGGCTATTGGATCATTTTACTGGAAGCAGAATATAAAGATAGATAACTAGAGAGACAAACAGACAGACAAAGATATTCATTTATACGAATTTTTGATCTTGCATAGGAAGCATGTACATATATGGGGGAAGAGGTAGAGAGAAACAGAGATAAAAGAAATAGAGACACAGACAGTAATAAAGAGTGAAAAGGGATACATACATACATATATATACATACATGTATACATATACACACATATATGTATATAATTCTAATACAAAAGACTCTTTAAAATAATGTAGTTAGAGACATATAACATGCATATAACATATAACAACAGATAGTAATATATAACAAGCATAACATACAAAAAGTTAATTGGTCCAAAACTTAGCACGGGGTCTGTTTAATCTACTTTATTGATCCCTTCTACTCTAATAATTACTAAAGAAATGTCTTTAGACCAGAAGAACTTGTTCTTTGGGCTGGGCTAGCTTAACAGAAAAGCATAAAAGGGATCTTAAAAAAAACATAAAACAAGAAAACATTCCTATAGGTTGGTACATTTTTTTTTCCATGGGGACACACAGACCTAATACTGATTTACAGAAAAATCAGCATCATAGAGGTATACACGTATATTTACTAAGAAGTATCTCTGTTTTGTTCTTAATGGATGGAAATAACCTTTATACTTCTAAACCATGTAAAGTCAAAATGGCTAATTGAGATTCTTAAGAGAAAATTGTGAGACCAGAATAGAGGTGATCACTAGGGAAAGACAGAGGGAAGGGAGTTTGCAGAGGGAATTCTATGAGAATTCAGGATCAGTGTAGTAGGCATGAGACAGAGAGAACAGGGAAAATAGGATATTGTAGTTGAATATAGGGATTTAAGTGTTATGTAATATAAGTATATTATATAATACATGTGGGTGATGAGATCAAGGGTATGTCCATCCCTGTGCATGGTCAATATGGAGTAAAGTTATAGGCCATATGAACTAAAGAGGGTGATAAGTTGGGAAGCCATCACATTAGATGTATTTAATTTGTAAATTTAAACCCACAAGTATAATGTCAGAGGTTGAGAAGATAGAGGGAGAGGAAGACTGTGATCCAGGTATTGTTTTGGGGGTCAGTATATAATGGCCACCAGGGAATTAATTGGATGATATGGTTGAATGGATTGAACCTCAAAGAAAAGATAGTAGAGGCAGCAGGAAGTAAGAAGTAAGACGTCCTCCTTGCCCAGTATGTGTGCAGGCAAGAGAGAAGATTGAGCCAGTACTGGAAAGAATGGCTAGTTAGTTACTTGGTCAAAAAACATGCATAAAGAGCTTGCTAACTGTCAGGGATATAGTTTCCTCTGGAGAGAGCCAGGATTCTCAGATTGTAGGAGATGGGAAGAACATCAGGGGAAAAGGTCTAATTGGAAGGACTTGTGGTTTTTCAGTCATGTCCAACTCTTTATGACCTTGTGGACCAATGCTGTCCATGGAGTTTTTTTGGCAAAAATACTAGAGTGGTATGCCATTTTCTTCTCCAGTGGATTAAAGAAAACAGAGGATAAGTGACTTGTCACACAGCTAGTAAGTGTCCGAGGCCAGACTTGAACTCAGGTTTTACTTCCTCTAGGCCCAGAGCCTTAGCCACTGATTCATCTAGCTGCCTCTAGTAGGAAGGGTAGTTAACAATAGAATGAGGTTCCAGAGGCCACAAAAGAAGGGGATTGGAAGAGTAGAATAGGGACAGAGGAAAGATAAGGTTTACATAAATTGGTATGAAGGAGTATATAATGCTAGAGCTGAAGTTGTGAAGACTTGTATTCAAATCCCAGCTCTCACCTTTAATACCTGGGTGACCTTGGGTAATCCTTTCTGAGCCTGAGTCAACTCCCTGGTATGTACCTACTGAATTGGAGATTATGATATATGCTAGTACAGAGAATACCCACACTGGGAATTCCTTACTCTGAAAATAATTGTAAGTATTTTGTGAATCCTAGAGAATGTAAGCTGCTTGAGGACAGGACTGTGTCACTTTATTTTTATTCCAGGACCTAGGACAGTGCCAGGAAAATGGTAGGGAAATGATAAGAAAAGTTTGGGGACCTGACCTGTATGAAAATTTGTCTCATCAATTTGGAGCTATGCCCAAAGGGCTACAAAACTATGCATGACTTTTGACTTAGCAATACCACTGCTAGGTCTGTATCCCAAAAAGCTAAAAAAAAATGGGAAGGGATCTATGGGTACAAAAATATTTATAGCAGCTCTTTTCTGGGGGCAGAGAATTAGAAATTGAGGGGATGTCTATCAGGTGGGGAATGGCTGAACAAATTATGGTGTGTGATTATGATGAAATACAATTGTACTATAAGAAATGATGAGCAGGATGCTCTCAGAAAAACCTTGAAAGACTTGCATGGGCTGATGCAAAGTAAAATGTACTGTGCAAAAGTAATAGCATCATTGTAAGATGATCAGCTGTGAATGACTTAGCTATTCTCAGCAATACCACGATCCAAGACAACTCTGAAAGTTTTTTTTTTGTTTTTGTTTTTGTTTTTTTTTAATGCAATTTATTTATTTAACATATTTGGTTTTCAGCATTGATTTTCACAACAGTTTGAATTACAAATTTTCTCCCCATTTCTGCCCTCCCCCCCCACTCCAAGATGGCGTATATTCTGGTTGCCCTGTTCCCCAGTCAGCCCTCCCCTCTATCACCCCCCTCCCCTCTCATCCCCTTTTCCCTTCCTTTCTTGTAGGGCAAGATAAATTTCTACGCCCCATTGCCTGTGTATCTTATTTTTTAGTTGCATACAAAGAGTTTTTTTGTTTTTGAACATCTGATTTTAAAACTTTGAGTTCCAAATTCCCTTCCCTCTTCCCTTCCCACCCACCCTCCCTAAGAAGTTGAGCAATTCAACCTAGGCCACACATGTATTATTATGTATAACCCTTCCACAATATTCATGTTGTGAAAGGCTAACTACATTTTGCTCCTTCCCAACCCATCCCGCTTTATTGAATTTTCTTCCTTGACCCTGTCCCCTTTCCAAAGTGTTTGTTTTGATTACCTCCACCCCCATCTGCCCTCCACTCCATCATCCCCCTGCCTTTTATTTTTTTATTTTTTTTTTATCTTCCTCCCTCTTCTTTCCTGTGGGGTAAGATACCCAACTGAGTATGTATGGTATTCCCCCTCAGGCCAAATCTGATGAGAGCAAGGTTCACTCATTCCCCCCTCACCTGCCCACTCCCCTCCTCTCCTAGAACTGCTTCCTCTTGCCACCTTTTTGGGAGATAATCCACCCCATTCTATCTCTCCCTATCTCCCTCTCTCAGTAAGTTACTCTCTCATCCCTTAATTTCATTTTATTCCTTTTAGCTATCTTCCCTTCATCCTCAACTCACCCTGTGTCTGCTCTCTCTCTTTTACATATATATATATATACACATACATACACATACATACATATACACATAGATACATGCATACATACACATTCACTTATATATATACATAAACATATATATATGCATATATATATATGCATATTCCCTTCAACTACCCTAATACTGAGGTCTCATGAATCATACTCATCATCTTTCCATGTAGGAATGTAAACAAAACAGTTCAACTTTAGTAAGTCCCTTGCAATTTCCGTTTCTTGATTACCTTTTCATGCTTCTCTTGATTCTTGTGTTTGAAAGTCAAATTTTCTATTCAGTTCTGGTCTTTTCACTGAGAAAGCTTGAAAGTCCTCCATTTTATTGAAAGTCCATATTTTGCCTTGGAACATGATACTCAGTTTTGCTGGGTAGGTGATTCTAGGTTTTAATCCTAGCTCCATTGACCTCCGGAATATCGCATTCCACGCCCTTCGATCTCTTAATGTAGAAGCTGCCAGGTCTTGGGTTATTCTGATTGGGTTTCCACAATACTCAAATTGTTTCTTTCTGGCTGCTTGCAGTATTTTCTCCTTGATCTGGGAGCTCTGGAATTTGGCAACAATATTCCTAGGAGATTTCTTTTTGGGATCTATTTGCGGAGGCGATCGATGGATTCTTTCAATTTCTATTTTGCCCTGTGGCTCTAGAATATCAGGGCAGTTCTCCTTGATAATTTCCTGAAAGATGGTATCTAGGCTCTTTTTTTGATCATGGCTTTCAGGTAGTCCAATAATTTTTAAATTATCTCTCCTGGATCTATTTTCCAGGTCAGTGGTTTTTCCAAGGAGATATTTCACATTGTCTTCCATTTTTTCATTCCTCTGGTTCCGTTTTATAAAATCCTGATTTCTCATAAAGTCACTAGCTTCCACTTGCTCCAATCTAATTTTTAAAGTAGTATTTTCTTCAGTGGTCTTTTGGACCTCCTTTTCCATTTGGCTATTTCTGCCTTTCAAGGCATTCTTCTCCTCATTGGCTTTTTGGAGCTCTTTTGCCATTTGAGTTAGTCTATTTTTTAAGGTGTTGTTTTCTTCAGTGTATTTTTCAGTATTTTTTTGGGTCTCCTTTAGCAAGTCATTGACTTGTTTTTCATGGTTTTCTTGCATCCTTCTTATTTCTCTTCCCAATTTTTCCTCTACTTCTCTAACTTGCTTTTCCAAATCCTTTTTGAGTTCTTCTATGGTCTGGGGCCAGTTCATGTTTTTCTTGGAGGCTTTGGTTGTAGGCTCTATGACTTTGCTGTCTTCTTTAGGCTGTATGTTTTGGTCTTCTTTGTCACCAAAGAAAGAATCCAAAGTCTGAGACTGAATCTGGGCGCGTTTTCGCGTCCTGGCCATATTCCCAACCAACTAACTTGACCCTTGAGCTTTTCAGTGGGGTATGACTGCTTGTAGATTACAGAGTTCTATGTTCTACGTTTGGGGGGGAGGTGCCAGCTCTGTCAGAGCCGCACTCCTCCTTCCCCAAGGACCCCCAGTCCAGACTGGGCTCAGATCTTCGGCAGGCTGTGCACCCCTGCTGTGATCCGCCACTTAATTCCCCCCACCAGGTGGGCCTGGAGCCGGAAGTAACAACAGCTGTAGCTGCCCCACCTCCGCTGCCCCCGGGGCTGGAAGCCGAACCGCGAACTCCTTCCACTCCCGCAGCTTTTCCCACTAACCTTCTCCGCAGTCTTTGGTGTTTGTGGGTCGAGGGGTCTGGTAACTGCTCACGTATTCAGGGCACTAGGGCCCCCTCCGCCCGGCTTCCGGTCTGGATCGTCCACGCTGCTCAGGCTGGGCTCTGCTCCACTCCGTTCCCAGCTCCCAGCTCCCAGCTCCGTGTGGAATAGAGCTCACCCAGAGACCATCCGGGCTGTCCTGGGCTGGAGCCCTGCTTCCCTGTGCTGTTCTGTGGGTTCTGCCATTCTAGAATTGGTTCAGAGCCATTTTCATAGGTTTTTGGAGGGACTCGGGTACGGAGCTCACTCTAGTCCGTGCTTACCAGCCGCCATCTTGGCTCCGCCCCCAACTCTGAAAGTTTTATGACAAAAAATGCTATCCATTGGCAGAGGAAGAACTGATCATGTCTGAATACAGATTGAAGCACACTTTAAAAAATTTCTTGATATTTGTTGATGTTGTTGTTGTTCCCTGCTTTCTTTTACAACATGACTATTACAGATATGTTTTGCCTGACTAAACATGTATAACCTATACCTAATTACTTGCCTTCTCAATGTAGCAGGGTGGAGAGGGAATAATGGAGATTATTTGGAACTTGAAGTTTTAAAAACGAATGTTAAAAATTGTTTTTACATGTAAGTGGGAAAATAAAATAATTAATTGATTAATTAAAAAAGAGAAAATCTGTCTCATGAAAAACAGGAAGAAGTGCAGGGAGAAGGGATAGGAGGGAGACAACCATCCTAGTTGGCCTCACTGAACCCCTTCAAACTAGTGAAAACAAGGTATAGCTCTCATATCTGAAAGCTTATCAACCTTTATAGAGTTCTAAAACCAGGAAATAAACCCTTGTCAATCATACACGTCACCCAGTGTGTTTGAGATCCATTTCATCCTATATAGGATCAGATCTGACATGCTGTTTGGCCTGTCCTATTTAAAACTTCAGCAGGAAAAACATGATTTTCTTATTTTCGTAAGATCTCTTGTGTTGACTCTTGAAATGCTTGGGACTTTTATTCCCTCCAAGATGATTTTTCTCACTATCTTCCTCTCCCTAGACATACCCCTCCTATGGTCTCTTCTTTTTTGTTGTTGAGGTAACCACATTTCTTCCAGACACCAAGGTTCTCTCACCTCCCAACATATCTAATGACTGTTAATTCCTACGGATTCCTGTAAGGGCAAGCAAAGTGGGACTTTTTCTGTCTTTTGTTTTGGAGTGCTTCTCAGCACTAAGTCAATTGAATGCATTGGATTGAGTCTTGCATTTGTTTCTAGAAAGGCTAACACCCTTGCTAAATTAGGTCACAAGAGGTGTGAAACCCTAGAGGAGTGTGAAGTGCTCTGACCCTGAAGAAGTGTATATATACTCTGAGGTGATCATTTTATTTGGGGCTCACTCATTGAAGGAGTGTTGGTGCCTAGAGTCTGGGTAGCCATGAAGGAGGCCCCCTGCCTTTGAAAACCCAGATGTTGGTTCTTCTCTCTCTGGTAACTAGGTATATATAGCTTTGGTCAGACAGCTAGAAGTCTGTATATTGATTTGTGTTATTTTTCTGTTTATAGTTTCTCTGTAATTTCTTTTTGTGTTTTCTCTCCAGTTCAGGGTGCTGGCTTTTCCCCCTTTACTAAGTGAATGATATATGTATGTTTAATTAAAGTGAGATTGTAAACCCCTTAAAGTTGCTTTCCATAGAAAAGCAGGTCAAAGAACCTGTGCTAGCAGCCCTTCTGTGTACCAGTGCTGTTGGCCTTACAGAGCCACAGTAGTGGCAAGCAGTGTTGCTGTTACAATTCCATCTCTTCAAAATTTCCTGCATGCATCAGGTTCTCTCCTGTAACACCACAACTACCTTAATTTCGGAGCTTATCATTTCTAAGCAGTAGTATTGAAACATCCTGCTAATTGGTCTCTCTCTATCAGTGTCTCTCTACTCCATTCCATCCTTCACACAGTTGGCATATCTTTGCTTCTTAAACAAAAAAAGTTTGATCACTCCTTTGCTCAAAAATTTTCAGTTCTTCCCTATCACCTCTAAGAAAAAACAAAATAAAACAAAAGCAAAAACATATACCCTTCTGGCATTTTAAGCCCTTCACAATCTGGATTAAATCTATTTTTCCTGAGATATTTCACATTGCTCCCTTTTATGGATTGTACATGCATTACACTGATGTAATCTCCAATCTCAGTCAAAAATTGGAAGTTTTTTTCTAAATTGGAGGACTGAAATTCATTCACAGTAACATGTTGACTCTGCCTAGTAATTGCATTTTCACCCTTTTAATCTCTCATTGTAGAATTAAGTTTTGTCTCTTAATGAAGCAATAGAATATGAAAGCTGAGATTTTTTTTATAGTAGGCTTTCCCTTGTCCCAGAAAACATTGATAACAGTGATCACTCCATGCCCTAGGGAGTATGCCTAGAACTGGTCCCCTTCCAGTGCTACATGTGCTCTAGCTCTTTCTGGGAGCACTTACATAAAAGACATGTATAACCAGATGGTGCAGGGTGGTTCCTACATCTCTCCCCCCACCCTAAACTGGTGCCAATGAACTAGTAAGAGAAACCCACTCAGTGGATATTAAAAGAATGACTCCAACCTCTCACTGCTTCTGTCTATTAGCCTTTCTCTTTGATTTCCCCTGAGAAACACTGTGAAGATGCCCTCCTTCCTCCCATCCCCAGCGGCTAAGGCAACTACTTTCACATGACATCATATATTAATTATTCACTACATACAATATGCTGTAGATACCAAAAGAAAACTGATAGCTATTCTTAAGGTGCTTGCAATCTAATAGAGAGAAATAAGGGGAAGGGAAGGGAACAAACATTTATAAAGCACCTACTGTTTGCCAGGCACCAAGCTAAGCACTTTACAAATATTATCTCATTTGATCCTCACAACAAGACTGGGAGGTAGTTGGTTTATGATCCTCATTTTGCAGTTAAGGAAAATGAGGCAAATAGAGGTTAAGTGATATGTCCAGAGTCACATAGCTAAGAAGTATCTAAGCCAGGGTTGGGGAACCTGGGGCCTCTAGGACACCTGTGGCCTTCTAGGTCCTTGGGTACAGCCTTTTGACTGAGTTCAAGTTTTACAGAACAAATCTTTTTATTAAGGGGATTTTTTCTGTGAAGTTTGGATTCAGTCAAAGGTCCCCACTTGAGGACCTAGAGTGTCACATGTGGCCTTGAGCCTACAGGTTCGTCACCCCTGAAGCCATCTGAGCTGACGGGTTCCTGTCCCTGGGACCAGTTCTCTTCAATAATACATATAATCCCTTAAGAGAGGAGAGGCTTGAAGACCGAGCTTTTGTTTGGGTGTTTTGGGGTCAGCAAAAAGTAAACACAGTGAGACACCTACATTTTGTGCTCAGTTGTATGCCTTTAAAAGCCACTGTTTACTCTGATATGTATGGGAAGGGAGCAACTTGATACCTGTGGCCTAATATTTGAAGGAGGAATGAGACGCATTCTGCCGGGCTGCCTCAGCAAAACCAACAGCAATAAATAAAAAATTAGAAACAGACAACTTTAGGTTTGATTTTGGAAAAAAAATTGTGAAAAATTAAAATGTAAGCTCCACAAGGGCAGGGGCCATCTTATTATTATTTTTTATTTGTATATTCAATGCCTAGAGGAAGCCAGTGGCTCAGTGGATTGAGCATTAGGCCTGGAGCATGGAAGATCTGAGTTCAAATCTGGCTCAGACATTTCCTAGCTGTGTGATCCTGAACAAGTCACATAACTTCTGATTGCCTGAGGTCCACTGGATCCAACGGAGAGGGACATGGCCAACTTCTCCAGCATCTTTGCAGGACAGCCCCAGATGGAGTCATAGAATGTTGGACCGGACTGAAAGGACTGAATAGCAGGAACAATATTCAACGTCTAAAACAATGTCTGGCTCAAAATAGACACTTAAATTCTTGTTGATTGATTAGAATTGCTCCTGAGAGGAACAGTTGCCTTTAGAATCTAATTCCTGTCCATTGAGATTCTTACTAGAAGGTTACATGATCATTTATTGGATATGATTTATGAGGTTGGGCCTGAAGTCAGGAAGAGCTGAGTTCAAATATGGCCTCACACACTTACTTTGTTACATGACCACGACAAGTGACTCAACTATAAAATGGTGATCAAATGAGTACCTATGTCCCAAGGTTATTATGAGTATCAAATAAATCTCTTTGTTGTCCACTTTCATTTCAAAAGAGAATGTGAAAACCAATATATAGTATATCAATATATCAGTATGTCAGCATATCAAGACCAATATATAGTATATGTTCTAGCATAGAATTTGAGAAAAATAAAATAGTATTTAAAATATGTAGTACATCAGACTGATTAGTCATTGATCAAGAATCTTACATTCAGTCTATCATCAATTATGTTACTTAATTTTTATAGACAGTAAATCCATAAAATCAATACAACTTAATTTCTGCCATCTCCTTTTCTATCATTCTATCAGTATAATCCTGCTCACTTCACTCCTTATCAGTTCACACAAATCTTCCCATGTTTCTCTGAACTCATTTACTCCATGGCTTGAAATATTTAAATAATTCATTTCTAATGGTCAGCCTGTATCCTCTCATTATTTACTTATTTGCATCCTAAAAAAGCAATCACAGGTTGTTTCTGGGACTATACTGAAAGTCACTTTAGGAGTATGAATTTTGGCAGAGTTTGTATTCTGCTGACATGACTTTCGAAAACTCAGAGTTGCCTCTGGATTCTGACATTTAGAGATATCAAAGCAGGATTTGATAGAAGGATATTCACATAATACAATTTTATCAGTGATTCTCTATTTGTTGGCTGCCTAGTTTTTCTATCTTTTTTGGTCTATTACAGATAATCTCCCTGAGAATATTTTGTGCCAATAAGTATTTTCTTCCTGTTAATAACCTTCTTTTGGTCTGAATCTAGCATTGATATCACTGGATCAAAAAGTATATGCAATTTTGAAACTTATTTTATAATTCTTTACTGCTAGGCAAAAGGGTCAAAGCAAGTCACAGTTCTAGCAATTATGAATTAGCTTGCTTGTCTTCCCACAGCCCTGCCAACATTGAATTTTCCATCTATTTCCATCTTTTCTGAGTTGATGGGTGTGAGGTAATAACCCAGAGTTGATGTAATTTACATTTCCCCAGAGCTCACTCTCACTGTGCCCTCTCCTCCTCTGTGATACCACCCCCAACATGGCAATCATACTCTGTCCTCCTCCACACTGCTCCTGATCAGGCCTTTCAACTATTATCAAGTACAGAGAAATGATTGGAAAAAGGATGTGAAAAAAGTCTAAAGGCATTCTCACTTACTCCTAATGACTTTGTTAATTATTTATCAAGTGTCTACCATTTCTCCACAGCTATGTTAGATTCGAGGGATACAAAGACAAAATATGCATTGATAGATGATGAATAGATCATTGTTTCAGTCATCTATCTACTGATTTATCTATTTATCTCACTGGTAGATTCAAAATATATCAATAGATTCTCCCTCCCTCTCTCCATCTCCTTATCTATCTGTCCTATCTGTCTCTCTTTCTATATATGTATATGGTATGTGTGTGTATTCACATATATTTATGCGTATATGTACGTATGTATGTAAAATGGTCTTCACCATCAGGGTGCTTACATTTTATAGAGGGGAACAATAAGTATGTAGCATTTTCATGACTCCTAATTGGTGGAGAGAATGTTGCCTTAGTGCTGCATGCCCTTATGAGGGGGAGAATTGGCCCAAGAGATTTGGGGAAGAGAAACATTCTTGTTGCTTCCTACTTTGAGAAAAGACCCACAAATGTCAGGTTCCAAAATCTTTTCAGGGTAAGACACTGGGAAGAGAGAGAAATGAAACTTTGAAAGGCAGACATAGAAGGGAAACTAACTCATTACCATGCCCTGATTGCCAGCTTGTCTCCCTTGAGACTGTGGGGAGTTTTTTGGAGTGAGATTGGGGCCGCTCTCTTAGTTAATCTGAGATATGTTGCCCCAAGTGAGAGAGCTCATTTGTGTATGGTATTATTAATTTATATAACTTCTCTAATTTCTGTTTTCTATCTGCTTAGGTAAATGGGTTAAGTCACTATTCCTAATGATCATTATCTAACTAGCATTTGGTAAGAAGGGGTCAAGTGTTCAGATATAAATTTGGGGGATAGCAACCTCTGAAGAATAGCAACCCAAAAAGTACCTTGAACCTTAAAAAAAGAAGTCATTCACTTAAACATACCCTTAGACTTGGAGGACAAATAGATATAATTCAAGTCCAGGACCGCTTTACTAAGGTTAACAAAACAGCCAGTCTTGTGGGTCCTTCTGCTCCCCCTAGTCATGCATCAAAAGTGTTCTCCTAGAGGAGTGGACACATTTTCTGAGAAAGCTATCAAAACTTTCATATGAGCCATGTTTAGACAAACCCAAATGTATGGATACAATGCACAATCCTGCATTGTGATTATTATTATTATTAGTAAAAAGAATTTCCAGTGAGTAGGTATCTCATTCTGACCAGAACCCTGGACTCTGCCTTTGAGTTCCCAGACTCTGATAGGTAAACATTCCCCCTGTTTTTTTCTTTGTCAGAATTCAGACCTCCTGCCACTTCCCATTCATTTCCTCAATATGCTGCTGGGTATGAGCCCCTTTTTTGTCCTCCTTTATGTGATGTCTTCCCCATTTGAGTATAAACACCTTGAATGCTGTACTATCTTTCTTGCTCATAGTTGCATCTTCATTGTGTAAGCACAGAGGCCACCGGACTGACACATAGTAAGAACTTAATCCATTCATATTCTCTCTCTCTCTCTGTCTCTCTCTCTGTTTCTCTCTCTTTCCCTCCTTCCTCCCTCCCTCCCTCCCTCCCTCTCTCTCTCCCTCTAAGACCTTAATCCATTATTTTTCTCTCTGTTTCTCTCTGTCTGTTTTTCTCTGTCTCTGTCTTTGTCTACCTGTGTCTCTCTCTGTCTGTCTCTATCTCTCTGTCTCTGTCTCTCTGTGTCTGTCTCTCTGTCTCTCTCTCTCCCTCTCCCTCTTCCTCTAAGTAAGAACTTAATCCATTTTTTCTCTCTGTCTCTCCTTACCTGTTTTTCTCTGCCCCTGTCTTTGTCTCTCTGCATCTCTCTGTGTCTCCCTCTGTGTCTGAGTCTGTCTCTCTGTCTCTCTGTCTCTCTGTCTCTCTCTCTCTCTCTCTCTCTCTGTCTCTCTCTCTCTCTCTGTCTCTCTCTCTCTGTCTCTCTCTCACTGTGTCTCTGTCTCTGCCTCTCTCTGTCTCTCTCTCTCTCTCTCTCTCTCTCTCTCTCTCTCTCTCCTTCTCTCTCTCATTCTCTCTCTTTCGTTCTCTCCCTCTCTCTTCCTCACTCCCTCCCTCCCTCGATTTTCTGGAGGTCAGGAGTCAGGAAAAGTTTCATATATGAGGTGGTATTTGAGCTGAGATGGCAGCTAGATGGTTCAGTGGTTACAGCGTCATGCCTGGAGTCAGAAAGACTCATCTTTCTGAGTTTAAATCTAGCCCCAGACACTTCCTAGCTGTGTGACCATGGGCGAAGTCACTTAACCCTGTTTGCCTCAGTTTACTCATCTGCAAAGTGAACTGGCAAAGGAAATGGCAAACCTCTCCAGTATCTTTGCCAAGGAAACTCGAAATTGGATCCTGAAGAGTTGAACACAGCCAAAACATTTCAACAACAACAGCAACAGCAACAGAAACAACAATTTGAGCTAGGCTCTGAAGACCAGAGATTCTCAGAAGTAGAGGGAAGGAGGCATGGCATGCCAGGCGCTGGGCACAGCCTGAGCAAAATCACAAAGCTAGGAAATACATAGAGAAAAATGAAACGTTTCATTCAATCCAGTCTTCAATTAATCATGCTCAGGGTATTCAGGTGATGCAGACTGCTTTAACATTGCTAGTCTGTTTTTACACCTAGAAAACAAATATACTACTCTAAAATTCCATAGGAAAGGTGAGCATTGTGACCCATTCAGACTTCTGCGGTGACCCTTTTCCATAATTCTATGCCATATTTTAATGATCCACATACAACTCATTTTACTATCTTACCCCTAATAAAAATTAAAGCACTTACTTTTTCACCCCAAAGCTGATGCTGTAGAGAGAAATGGTTATTAGCCTAAGGTTAAGCACCTAATAAACTAGAGACTTCAGTACTCTGTCAAGAGTTATTAAAATACTGTTTGTACCGCTTAACAAATAATTAGATTTTATTAGATACTTCAACCCATGATTAGTTCTCCCAGACAGTACTTATTATAGAAAGTGTTTTAATCTGCTCCTTAATTACAAAGGACAAATAACAATTAAATGAACCTCACATGTCCATGCCCCATGAAGATCTTTCTTAAGGAAAATATTTTCATTGAAAAACTGTATCTTTTATCACCAATTAGGTAACTTCCCCCCCTAAGTTTTATTACTTTTAATGTGTTTTAAAAGTAATTGAGTATTACTCATGCCTTCACTCAGAGACTAATATTAAAGTTCAAATGCAGATAACATTTTCAAATAAAATAAGCATTAAATAAGATCTGTCTAACTGAAACTTAGGTGGCAAGCAAAGTATCAGAATTATGAAGCAGGGATTACAGTCAGGGGCTGATTATGAAATCTCTGCATTTCTGTTCCAGAGATCCATATTTCACCTTCTTTTCTGATCTGTATTAAGCTTACAAAGGCCATTTTATTATTAATTAATAATTTGCTAAAAGGCTACTTGGGTCTAAAGAAATGGAGAGTTGGGGGGGGGGATGTCAAGCTATGGTTCTTTGCAGAGTTCCTGCAGGCAATATGTTTTCCTAAATATATAGCCTGCCTGTAATGAACAATGATGTACAAGCAGATCTTTTGCTTAAGAGTACTTTTTGATTCATTGGCTGGTTGAGTCAGAAACTCTGAGGATTCCTCACCCTTAGCCAGTAATTCTATGAGGAAAAATCCCCTCCATCCTTTGAAGTCAATAACAAGAGTTAATTACAGCTTCAAGCCTACCTAGAGTGTCCTGCATAGTTAGATGGGTGTTTCTGGGGGCTATCAATGCTACAATTTCCAGGAAGGTCATGTCAACCAGTTGGCCTATAGGTCTAGATGTCTTCTCCTTGCAGTCAAAAATACTTCCCTAGAACAGTGCTTCTTAAATTGGGGGTCACAAAACTGAATGTGGGGGCCATAAAAATTTGGCAACAGAAAAAGATTTCTGCACATGACAACCAAAAATCAATTCAAAATCAAAGGCTTAATGAATCCAACTTGTGTCTGGCAGGGCTTGCCCATGTTGCATCCTGCAACTTCACTGCAGCCTTGGTTCTGAACACAAAGAATGTGTACTTTGCACTGCACATGTGCTTAGGCCACGAAATGCCAACAAATGCTACCTAAATGCTGGCAAGTGGAAAAATTTAAGAAGCTCTGCCCTAGACTACCACTTCCCTATATGTGTTCTTTTCCTCTATTAAAATATAAGTTCTTTGAGGGCAGAGACTAAGTACTTGCATCTCTAGCACTTACTATGTTAGTAATGGGTACATAGTATGTGATTCTGCTAGGAATTCTTTCCTACCCAGTGGAGAGAGTTCTAGTAGAATTCTCGAAAATCTAGGGGCATAGTGCTTGTTTCTAGCATTAGGAGAATTACTCCTCTAGAACAGAGATGTTGATAGGACATTTCAAGCTCCCTTCAACACTCTGTCTTGCCCCACCCCCTTCTGTGACTGCCTCAAGAAGTGGGGTGTCCTTGTTTGTCCTAGTTTATGAGGTGTCATAGAATGAAAAACTGTCCCCAAGAGCTGCCTTGCTGCAGGGTTGGCTCAATACTTGTGTTTTAAAAGTTTCCTATCTTGGCCTGTGTGAGTAGGAAGGGGTCTAGTTATGGTATCACTGTATTGCTAGTGTAGTGTAGTAATAAAATATTCAATTTTTCAATAAAAATGTTTCATTAAAATATTTTCCTTGAGTGAGCTTCAGCAAAGGGATGTGGATATGTAAATTTTATCTAAATTATTATCTATTATAACTAATGGGAGGAACAATATCCTCTTCAGTAATCAGCATTGTACAAGTTTTGGTGAAACGATCAAGCATTAATTTATCTAATAAAATCTCATTCTGTGTTGTGTTCTCATCTTCCATTCTAATTAGAATTGACCAAAGAGTTGACCCATTTGTATACTGCAAGATCATGGAACAGCCAGTTTTCTACAGAATAAAAACTTGTGGACTGACTGGATGGTGGACCATTCCTAAACACTCTTCCTCCTGCTTTGGCCCCAAAATCATTGTGCCCAAGGTCCAGAGACCACCAATGTTATATCTTTTCTCTGTTGCCTTTACCTCATTAAATCCAACTCTCATTCATTAGACCTTATGCTATTGTGTGAGTTAAATCCATCTGTAACAAAAGCCCACTGCTTTCCACATTCATTGGCCAATCTATTTATTTTTTGGAATTTCCTTTAAGTCTCTAAATTATTTCAACAACCATGAATGGTTAAGGGGGTCAAGTTCAGCCAAGTGAAAAATACCAAAAAAGTATCTTAGATCTGAGCTTGAGATGTATGTTGCATCATTTAAGCTACCTATTTCAGGTGTTGTGCGTGAAGTGTAGGCCTTGGAGCCAGGAAGATTGGGTAGGATTCAAATCCTTCTTCTGACCCAGGCTGGCTGTATGAGTATGGGCAAGGCACTTAGACTCTCAGTCCTCCAAGAAATTCTCTAGAATAGACATTAATGATTCTGACCAGCATGGTAGTGGGACTTCCTCACCTGGTATTTCCCTATGCAATTAAAATCATAGATCTAGTCTCTATCCCTTTCATAGAAAATATCTATTCATGTTATTCCAGTGTTAAATACTATTTAGTAATTCTGTTTTATTTCCTAAAATTCTTTAGTTTCCTCATCCACAGCCTGGAACTGTTCTACCTTTACAGTCACATGTCACCACTCTCTCTTTAATGAACTTTATGCTTCAACCAAACAACTACTCAGTGGCTTCTGTACACATCATAAATGTTGTATCTCTTTTTATTTTAAATTTATTTTGTATTTTATTTCTCCCAATTATTTGTAAAATCATTTTAACATTCATTTTAAAATTTTGAGTTCCAAATTATCTTCCTCCCCCTTGTTGAAAAGCCAAGTAATTTGATATAGGTTATGCATATGTAGTCATACAAAACATATATCTATATTAATCATGTTGCCTAAGAAAACATGGACTGAAAAAACCCCAAGAAAAATAGAAAAAGTTTAAAAAGTATGCTTTGGTCTGTATTCAGATTCCATCAGTTCTTTCTCTGAGGATGGATAACATTTATCATCATAAGTCCTTCAGACTTGTCTTGGGTCATTGCTTTGCTGTCTTTCTCTTTTTTAAATGCCAGCCTTGATGTGGCCTGCCCCTGGCCTTTCATTCTTCCTACTTGTGAAATCACAGCTCAAATGGTACCTCTTCCATGAAGCTTCCTTAGAGTCCACTGTCCATAATCTTTTCCTACTCAGACCTAATATAACACCTGGCTTGTAACTTTAAAGCTGATGCCTTGAGCACATGTGATTTTGATTCACATTCTATTTGGTAATGTCAAGTATTCCCCTACCAGATTGCAAGATCTCTGAGGGCAGAGTCCTATTTAATCTGTTTTATATTTCAGAAAACCAAGCACATTACTCTTCATAACATGATCACTTAATAAATGAATGAATCTCAAAAGAGAGTCTTTGAAGTTATACTAAAACCACAAGATGCTGAGATTATACATTATATCCCCAGTTCCTAGGATATGCTTAAGCAGACACTAAATTCAAATTTTGTCTTTTTTTCAATAAATAATTTTGCCTCGAATTGCTTTAGCTTGTCTAGGACCCTCTCTGTTTTTGTTATTGAGTACATAATTTAACTCATTGCTAATTTTGGTTAGTGATGTAAGGCTATTGGGAAGGGACAGAAGGGAGGCTAATGAGAACCTCCAATATTAGAGTTACGGTATTTTATGTCAAAAATTCATCAGAAGTAGGATTTAGAGGTTCAGGTCAGAGGCAATATTTCCACGACTTTCTTGGTGCCTCAAATTCTATATCATCTCCAAGGAAGAGTTCCTATTTCCTTTAAAACTAACCACTCTGTTTAAGGTTTGGTCTCCTGTCTTCAGAATACATTATGGCATCTCAGAAAAATGGATTGAAATTGGTCAGAAAGCAGGTTCCCGAAGGTATAGCACTCTTCCACAGTACTGGGGACAAAACCAGATGAGCAGTGAGATGGGAAGAGTAAGAGTGCAACAGTCCCATCATGAATACAGCAGGACCAAGAAGGGGTGGCTAATCTCCCATTTCTCAATATGTCACAAAGGGAACATGGGGCAAGGAGCAAGGATTCTGGGTAATGAAGGAAGGAAGTATGCTAGTGTGCTCTCTCCCACCAGGACATAGCATGAGTATGTGGAAGTGTATACTTTACCTTATATGTCCCAAGATTCTTGAATCTCCTCTGATTATAGACCAGATCCACTGAGGAAAGCTGAGTCCAGAATCAGAGTTCTGCATCATCTGTCAACCAAAATGATCATAAAGTTCAGATCTCCAAGACAATGATCCAAGACAATTCAGAAGGACTGATGGGGGAAAATGCTATTTACCTCCAGGGAAAGAACTGACAGTCTGAATGCATATCAAAAGAATTATGTTTAAAACTTTATCTTATTGTTTTGAGGTTGTTATTGTTGTTTTGATCTGTGATTTTTTAAATATTTTTTTAATTTTTTGCAACATAGCTAGTGTGGAAATATGTTTTATATGACTGCAAATGTATATTCAAATTGTTTGCCTTCTTAAGAAAGGGGGAAGGGAGGAAGCAGAGGAAAGAATTTGGAACTGAAATTTTAAAAAAAGAATGTTAAAAGTCATTTTGGCATGTAACTGGAAAAAAATAAATTATGTTTTAAAAAAAGAAACTTCATATCTCCTGGACTATTTTAGACTCTCATTCTCCACATTCTAGGAATGAGACTGTAGCTACTTTGCTAAAATGATTTAGAATCATCAACTGTTTTGACCTTCCATTAAATGTGAAAAGGAAATTGTATCATTTATGGCTCCAAGTCTGGTGTCATGATCACTTGCAGCCTGAGGGTAAAGACAAGCAATACCTATATTAAAAAAATCTAACAATTCCCAGGAAACAGTAGTCAATAAAGTCTTCTAAAGGAATCCAAGGAAGTAAAAAGAGGTAAAAGTCAAGAGCAAAGAAATTAAAAGGTGGTAAGGAGGTACCCTGAAGCCTCAGTATCTCCTCCACCAATACCCAATATAACAAGAGCTGGAAAACCAAATCAATCTACATGAGTCAGAGTTAATTCAAACTACAGTTATCTCTTCCACAACACGACTTTCTCCAACATGGTTTCCATATATAACAAGTTGGCATAAGAAATTAAATATGAATTTTGGGGGTGTTTTGTGGAAGCTATAGACAATATGCTCAGGTCAGCAGATGACATAGAAAACCTTCATAAATGCATAAAATATATTTATAGTATTGTATAATATCAACATATTTTATCTTTTAATAACATAATAATTCAGATTTTTTCTCTGGAATGAAGGAAGGGCCAAAATGTTTTACACAGATTTTCCAGATCACTGAGGCTCCTAAGCCCCTAGATATGCAAGGTATAACTGTATCCTAGATCAGTTCCACAATTTCCTCACTCACAAAAGCCCCAGCTGGTGTTATGGAAATGTGGGAGTTAGCTCAGACTTAGCCAGTTACACTAATGCTATGGCGCAAAACAGGAATGAAGGACAGAATTGAAAACGCATGAAATGGTCAGTGAGTCCATTATTTGATCCACAGAAAATGACTCATGCAAAGAAGATGGCCTCTAAAATCTTCTTTTGCTAAGATTGACTAAGGAACCACTCAATATTAGCACACTACTCTTAAGGGTAGGATACCTTTGGTCCTTGAGCAATTGGGAATATGATGGGGTGGGGGACATGTGCATTGATATGTACTTGTTTTTTTCCCAATTTTTGAGGGGAAAGGTGACTTTCTGAGCCTAGGAAAGAGAACTCTCTCATTCTCCAATTCCTAATTGATTTAGTTATTTTGTTAAGGAGAGGGAAAAAAGAAAGGAAGGAGTTCTTTTGTCTTTCTCCACACTTTAATGAATTATTTAGGAATATTAGGGTTATTTTTATAAGCACTTCATTCTTTTGAGGGTTTAATTCAATTTAATTAATTTTTCCTGAAAACTTTTTATTGTAGTTGGAGTGGGGTAGCAGGGCACAGTTTAGATGATTCCAATTTTGTCAGCAACATAGTCTGGGGCAAGTTGGACATAGACCTTCTTGTCTGCATCAGGCTGTATCGGTATGTTGACCTTGGCCATATCAATAATGTACAGCCTCTTTTCCACCTGCTTGATCTTATACTTGTTTGCCTTGACATCGACAATGAAGACTGGAGTGTTATTGTCCTCAGTCTTCTTCATAGCAGACTCAGTGGTAAAGGGAAACTTAATAACGGCACAGTGATCAAGCTTGTTTCTCTGAGGGGCACTTTTCCAAAGATATTTGGGCTGCCATCAAAGTCTTAGTGTCTTGGGTCACAAGAATGTAGCAGAAATTTGGATCTTCTTTTTGTGGCCTTGGATACCCTTCTTGGCCTTCAAGACCTTGGCCTTAGACTTGGTTTCTGTCTTGCGGAGGACAACCACTTCCTTCTTCACCATCTTGAGGGAAAAGCTGAGGGTTTAATTTTAACTATGTGGTGAAAATATTTTTTTTTACCACCATCACCCTCCCCCCCGAAAAAGCATATCCTATATCTAAATGGACCAGTTTTATCACTACTTTTCTCAATATGGAGTAGTATATGATGGAATGTCCCAACTGATTTTTGGAAATTATATTCTTCCAATTTTAAGCAGTCAACTTTACTTATTATTTGTTTATTATATCATTCAAATTTGATGAAGATTTTGTAGAATTAAAAACTGTCAATGCTATGTTCAATTAATCAATCAATATACCATTACATTAATAGAAACTTGGATGCTTCACAAAGCTTTGAAATGACAATGTGGCCTCAGACACTTGACACTTACTAGCTGTGTGGTCCAGGGCTCTGATTGCCCCATGAAAAAAAGTCACCATGGCAAATCGTGTAAAACAGATGAAAAGGTTAACCAACTTAAAATGATGAACATCTGTGTTATCCTTCAATGAACCAATAAACAAGCATTTTTAAAGACTCTATTATGTTCCGTGCACTGTACTAGGCACTAAACGGACAAAGAAAGAAATAGAATAGCCCATGATCTCAAGGATTTTGCATTGCATTGGGGAAGAGAACATGCACATACATAAGCAAACACAAAATATACAATTAGGTCCTGAATAGTGAAAATAACAAATCCTCTAAAGTGAATTCACACTATTCAAAGTTAAAATTATGCAAGATATGGTGATTTGTTCCAGCCCAGAAGAATTAGTCAATTTGGGTTCAAATAATAAGACCACTTCATGGGATCCACATTCATATTAACAGGGACCTAGCTGTATGCAAAAAAAAAAAAATCCAAAGAAATGGGAGGTGTGGGGATGCTAATAACTGAGTTACTGGGAGTTTCTTGTGATCATGTGATAATTATTCATCCATTTTGTTATTTTTTTCTCTAACTCATACTAGTAAGATAAGAATTATCTGAAACCACTATGTTTTCAAAATACTTTTAGAGTCTTAAATAGTGACATTTTATTGAAAAATAATAAAAATAATCCCTAAGGTTATTAGATCAGCCCTTTCTTTAACTATTCTAACCTGGAACAGTTCAAGACAAAATATTTCACTGAAATATGGTGTCAAATATATTTCCCTCTCCTGAGATATCCTCAGAAAAAGCAGAAACAATTATTTGATCTCATGCTGAGGTATCTGCATCCCAATCCTGACTCCCCCAGGCAGTCTAGAGTATGAAGGCACAAGGGTAAAAGAAGTTTATGAAGCAGTGACCATGCTAACCAACACATAACAAGATTGGACCCAGGAAGTAAAGTCCTATCTGAGAAAGAACAAAGAAAAGCTGCTAGCAATCAAACTATTATTTTTTGAAGGAAATTGTCTTTGCTCTGGGTAGAACGGTCTGATTGGAGGAAGAGAAAAGAACTACTTAACCTCACAGGAAGGTACAAGAACCTAAGACAACAAATCAGAAAAATAGCCCCAAAGCAAGTTATCTTTGCAGGGTTGCCAGGGAGGGATGAGAAAAGAATAGCCTGAGAATTTCAATGACCTTCTACAATTCTTTGGAATACAAGTAAAACAATTGGAGAAATATTGTTAGAGAGCAGAGAAATGTTAACATTGTTAAAAGACTATACTCCCACATCTCTTTTTCCATTTTAATGCTAGATAAATAATGTCATAAGTAGAAAGTGTAAGACTTTTTATTATTTAGAAACGTACACTTCAAACCCATTCTCTGCCCTCTTTGTTTTGGAAATTATATCCTTCACTTTGAACTTTTTGCTTTCTATATTCGTTCAACAACTCACTGAATATTAATATCAAGTAAAACATACACGATACAGGGAGGTGTGTGCTGACCAATGGGATTTATTGCTGTTTTAGAGGATGTCCAACAGAGTCCAAGTTGAAGAGGAAATCCCTACAGATGGAAAGGTTCTCTTTCAGTTTTTATATGGAGATTTGTAGGCGTCTGGTGCCCCAGTGAATAGAGCACTAGGCCTGGAGTTAGGAAGGCCTGTGTTCCTATGTGGCCTCATATACTTATTAGGTGTGCGACCCTGGGTGAGTGTATCAGTAAGGCAAGATTCATGATATCGACTGTGACAATGAATGTGCCTCTATAGTTTGGAATCACAAAGCCTAAGAGACTCTCTGTATAATAGAAGGCAGAAGAAGTAAAACATTTATTCAGATGCCAGAGGATCAAAAACCAAAACCAATAACCCCAATTAAACATAGCATAATTATATACCAAAACCAGTAAGTCTACCTCAATGTAACAGCAAGGAGATTAAAGCACATCATCATAACAAGGAGCCAAGCAATCCTGCAACCTTCCCTTCTGCTAAGGCCTTCCAGTAAACACTCACTAATCCTAACTGTCTCCTTGCCTTTGTCTTCTCCTCCCACAGTTCTGGAAGCCCTTGCAGTTCTCAGAGTCCTTGAAGTTCTCTTTCTGTCTCGCTATCTCTTCCAGTTCTTCTTCCTCTCTCACAGTTCTCTCTTCTTCATCTACTCACAGCTCTCTGGTCTCTGCAGCTCTCTGGGTCTCCGCAGCTCTCTAGTTTCCCCAGCTCTCTAGTATGAGCTTAATTATGACCCACAGGGGACACATAACCTGTATAGGCCTAGGGCCTAGCACCTAATAGCTAGAGAGTGTGGGCCTGCCTACAAACAAGCATGTCCTAATTAAGTTTCCCTTAACTAGCTCTACCTGAGGCCTATTGAATGGGGGTGCGGGGAACTTTTTTTTATTTATTATTTTTTTATTTAAATTTATTTATTTAACATATTTGGTTTTCAGCATTGATTTTCACAACAGTTTGAATTACAAATTTTCTCCCCATTTCTACCCTCCCCCCCACTCCAAGATGGCATATATTCTGGTTTCCCTGTTCCCCAGTCAGGCCTCCCCTCTATCACTCCCCTCCCCTCTCATCCCCTTTTCCCTTCCTTTCTTGTAGGGCAAGATAAATTTCTACGCCCCATTGCCTGTGTATCTTAGTTTTTAGTTGCATGCAAAAACTTTTTTTTTGTTTTTGAACATCTGTTTTTAAAACTTTGAGTTCCAAATTCTCTCCCCTCTTCCCTTCCCACCCACCCTCCCTAAGAAGTCGAGCACTTCAACCTAGGCCACGCATGTATCCTTATGTATAACCCTTCCACAATACTCATGTTGTGAAAGGCTAACTACATTTTGCTCCTTCCCAACCCATCCCGCTTTATTGAATTTTCTCACTTGACCCTGTCCCCTTTCCAAAGTGTTTGTTTTGATTACCTCCACCTCCATCTGCCCTCCCCTCCATCATTCCCCCCCTTTTATTTTATCTTCCTCCCTCTTCTTTCCTGTGGGGTAAGATACCCAACTGAGTATGTATGGTATTCCCTCCTCAGGCCAAATCTGATGAGAGCAAGGTTCACTCATTCCCCCCTCACCTGCCCTCTCCCCTCCTCCCACCAAACTGCTTCCTCTTGCCACCTTTATGCGAGATAATCCACCCCATTCTATCTCTCCCTATATCCCTCTCTCAGTATGTTGCTCTCTCATCCCTTAATTTCATTTTATTTCTTTTAGATATCTTTCCTTCATCTTCAACTCACCCTGTGTCTGCTCTCTCTCTTTTACATATATATATATATATACATATATATATATATATATATATATATATACACATACACACACATGCATACATATACACATAGATACATACATACATACACATTCACTTATATATATAAATAAACATATATATGCATATTCCCTTCAACTACCCTAATACTGAGGTCTCATGAATCATACACATCATCTTTCCATGTAGGAATGTAAACAAAACAGTTCAACTTTAGTAAGTCCCTTGCAATTTCCGTTTCTTGATTACCTTTTCATGCTTCTCTTGATTCTTGTGTTTGAAAGTCAAATTTTCTATTCAGTTCTGGTCTTTTCACTGAGAAAGCTTGAAAGTCCTCTATTTTATTGAAAATCCATATTTTGCCTTGGAACATGATACTCAGTTTTGCTGGGTAGGTGATTCTAGGTTTTAATCCTAGCTCCATTGAACTCCGGAATATCGCATTCCAAGCCCTTCGATCTCTTAATGTAGAAGCTGCCAGATCTTGGGTTATTCTGATTGGGTTTCCACAATACTCAAATTGTTTCTTTCTGGCTGCTTGCAGTATTTTCTCCTTGATCTGGGAGCTCTGGAATTTGGCAACAATATTCCTAGGAGATTTCTTTTTGGGATCTATTTGAGGAGGCGATCGATGGATACTTTCAATTTCTATTTTGCCCTGTGGCTCTAGAATATCAGGGCGATTCTCCTTGATAATTTCTTGAAAGATGGTATCTAGGCTCTTTTTTTGATCATGGCTTTCAGGTAGTCCAATAATTTTTAAATTATCTCTCCTGGATCTATTTTCCACGTCAGTGGTTTTTCCAAGGAGATATTTCACATTGTCTTCCATTTTTTCATTCCTTTGGTTCTGTTTTATAGTATCCTGATTTCTCATAAAGTCACTAGCTTCCACTTGCTCCAATCTAATTTTTAAAGTAGTATTTTCTTCAGTGGTCTTTTGGACCTCCTTTTCCATTTGGCTAATTCTGCCTTTCAAGGCATTCTTCTCCTCATTGGCTTTTTGGAGCTCTTTTGCCATTTGGGTTAGTCTGTTTTTTAAGGTGTTGTTTTCTTCAGTGTATTTTTCAGTATTTTTTTGGGTCTCCTTTAGCAAGTCATTGACTTGTTTTTCATGGTTTTCTCGCATCCTTCTCATTTCTCTTCCCAATTTTTCCTCTACTTCTCTAACTTGCTTTTCCAACTCCTTTTTTAGCTCTTCCATGGCCTGGGACCAGTTCCTGTTTTTCTTGGAGGTTTCTGTGGTAGGCTGTTTGACTTTATTAATTTCTTCTGTCTGTATGTTTTGGTCTTCTTTGTCAGCAAAGAAAGAATGCAAAGTCTGAGACTGAATCTGGGTGCATTTTCGCTGCCTGGCCATATTCCCAGCCAACTAACTTGACCCTTGAGTTTTTCAGTGGGGTATGACTGCTTGTAGATTACAGAGTTCTATGTTCCACGTTTGGGGGGGAGGTGCCAGCTCTGCCACACCAGCACTGCTCCTTCCCCAAGGACCCCCAACCCAAACTGGGCTTAGCTCTTCGGCAGGCTGTGCACCCCTGCTCTGATCCACCACTTAATTCCTCCCACCAGGTGGGCCTGGAGCCAGAAGTAACAACAGCTGTAGCTGCCCCACCTCCGCTGCCCCCGGGGCTGGAAGCTGAACCGGGAACTCCTTCCACTCCCGTAGCTTTTCCCACTAACCTTCTCCGCAGTCTTTGGTGTTTGTGGGTTGAGAAGTCTTGTAACTGCCGCAGCTCACTGAATCAGGTCACTAGGGCCCCCTCCGCCCGGCTTCCAGTCTGGATGGTCCACGCCACTGAGGCTGGGCTCTGCTCCACTCCGTTCCCAGCTCCCAGCTCCCAGCTCCCAGCTCCCAGCTCCCAGCTCCGAGCTCCGTGTGGGATAGACCTCACCCAGAGACCATCCAGGCTGTCCTGGGCTGGAGCCCTGCTTCCCTCTGCTGTTTTGTGGGTTCTGCCATTCTAGAATTGGTTCAGAGCCATTTTTTATAAGTTTTTGGAGGGTCTCGGTACGGAGCTCACATTATTCCTTGCTTACCAGCAGCCGTCTTTGCACCTGGGGTGCGGGGATCTTTGATCACATAAGAACCATGCCAAGTCACTTAGGCTCTATCTGACCTAGTTTCCTCATTTGTAAAATAGTTACAACAACAGCCACCTTGTAGGATTGCTATGAGGATTACATGACATGTTTCTTTTTTTTAAAATTTGTATAGTGCCTGACAAATAGAAGATGCTACATAAATAAATACTTATTCCCTTCTGTGTTCCTTTGCCCTCAATGATATTGTGCTTCTGGCCTCAAGCCCCATAATATTGTTGATCCTCCTAAATGAAATTCTAATTCACTTAAAAGACATTGTTAGAATACTACTGTGCTATAAGAAAAGATGGTTTCATTGATTTTAGGGGAAAAACATGGAAAGACTTGCAAGAAATAGTGAGTGAAGTAAACAGAATCAAGGGAATGTTTTATACAGTAACAGCAATATTGTTTTAAGAACAACTTTGAGGAAGTAAGACATTTTGACTATTACAAATACCCAAATTAACTGTAAAGGACCTATGAAGGAAGATGCCTTCTCCCTTGACCCTGTCCATTTTCAAATGTTTTTGCTTTTGATTACCTCCTCCTCCATCTGCCATCCCTTATATCATCCCCCCTTTTTATCCCCTTCCCCTTACTTTCAAGATCTATCTTTTCAAAAGCAACAGGCTATGAGACTTCATTTAAAAGTCTCTCCATTACTTCTGAATTACTTATAATTTTAATTCTTTAGAGACTGATATTCCATCATCCATAGTGTTAAAATTGCACCTC
The DNA here is from genome assembly GCF_011100635.1 of Trichosurus vulpecula. NCBI lineage: Eukaryota > Metazoa > Chordata > Mammalia > Diprotodontia > Phalangeridae > Trichosurus > Trichosurus vulpecula. Next base: position 66,910,778 of record NC_050578.1, read on the forward strand.
ACTCATAGGACAGTAAAGTGAGAACTAATGGGAATCCCAGAGCTTGTTGTGTGCCCCCCTTTGTGGAGGATTTATGGGTAGACAAAGAAAGGAGTCACAGAGGATGAGAAGACAAGAATGGATTGTTATCTGCACTATTAGAAAGAGTATACACATTGTTGGAGATCACAGATCCATCAAACTATGTATATACCATGTCAAAGCATTTCTTTTTCAAAAAATGAACAAAGGATCAGTAGATTTAGCTACTGAATAATAGCTAGCATTTATATAGCACCTACTATATATGTATCTACATAGATATACTATGTATATACACATGTACATCTATGTATGTATATTTGTAAAGCACTATGATAAGTGCTTTACAAATATTATCTCATTATATACTTACAACAATCCTGTGAAGAGAAAAGAAGGGAGGAAAAGGAAAGAAACATTTACATGACACCTACCATGTGCCTGACACCATGTTGAGCACTTTTATTTTTATTATTTTATTTTTTAAAACTAATTTGTTTATTTTTAGTTTTTGACATTCTTTCCACAGGATTTTGAGTTCAAAATTTTCTCCCCATCTCTCCCCTCTCCCCACCCCAAAATGGCATGCCTTCTGATTACCCCTCACCCCAGTCTGTCCTTCCTTTTATCACCCCCAATCCCCATGCCCCTTAATTTTTTCTGGGGTAAGATAGATTTCTATACCCCATTGCCGGTATACCTTATTTCCCAGTTGCACGTAAAAACAAATTTTAACATTTGTTTTTAAAATTTTGAGTTCCAAATTCTCTCCTTTCTTACCTCCCCAACCACCCTCATTGAGTAAGCAACTCAATATAGGTTTATACATGTACAGTTATGCAAAACACTTCCCTAATAGCTATATTGTGAAAGAATAACTATATTCCCTTCCATCCAATCCTCCCTCCATTTATTCTATTTTCACATTTGACCATGTCCTTTTTCAAAAGTGTTTGCTTCTGACTACACTCTCCCCAAATCTGCCCTCCTTTCAATTATCCCCCACCCTCTTATCTCCTCCTCCTCAACTTTCCTTTAGGGTAAGATACCCAATTAAATGTGTATGTTATTTCCTCCTTAAGCCAAATCAGATGAGTGTAATATTCACTAATTCTCTTTCACCTCCCCCCACTTGTCCTCCATTGTAATAGCTTTTTCTTGCTTTTTTAATGTGAGATTATATACCTCATTGCATCTCTCCCTTTCTCCTTCTCCCAGTATGTTCCTCGCTTAATTTTTTTTTAGATATCATCTCTTCACATTCAATGCACCCTGTGCTCCCTCCCTCCCTCCCAGTCTCCCTTTCCGCTCTCTTTCTCTTGCTCACACACACACACACGTATATATACATTATATATATAATGTATATATGCATATATAATGTATATATATATATGCATATATATATATATTCCCTCCAACTACCCTAATACTGAGAAAGGTCCCATGAATTACACACATCATCTTTCCATGTTGGAATTTAAACACTTTAACTTTACTAAGTCCCTTATGATTTCTCTTTCCTGTTTACCTTGTCATGCTTCTCTTACTTCTTGTATTTAAAAGTCAAATATTCTATTCAGCTCTGATCTTTTCATCTAGGATGCTTGAAATTCCTCTATTTCATTGAAAATCTATTTTTTTCTCCTGAAGTGTTATACTCAGTTTTGCTGGGGAGGTGATTCTTGGTTGTAATTCAAGCTCCTTTTGACATCTGGAATATCATACCCCAAGCCCTTTGGTCCCTTAACGTAGAAGCTGCTAGATTTCATGTTATCCTGTTTGTGTTTCCACAATACTTGGATTGTTTCTTTCTGGCTGCTTGCAATATTTTCTCCTTGACTTGTGAACTCCAGAATTGGGCTACAATATTCCTAGGAGTTTTCTTTTTAGGATCTTTTTCAAGAGGCAATAGATAAATTCTTTCAATTTCTATTTTACCCCCTAGTTCTAGAATATCAGGGCAGTTTTCCTTGATAGTTTCTTGAAAGATGATGTCTAGGCTCTTTTTTTGATCATGGCTTTTGGGTAGTCTAATAATTTTTAAACTCTCTCTCCTGGATCTATTCTCCAGGTCAGTGGTTTTTCCAATATCTTCTATTCTAATATTAAATCCTATTTTTTTTCATTCTTTTGGTTCTGATTTATAATTTTTGATTTCTCGTAAAGTCATGAGCTTCCATTTGCTCCATATTAATTTTTTAAAGAATTATTTTCTTCATTGAGCTATGCATCTCCCTTTCCATTTGGTCAGTTCTGCTTTTTAACATATTCTTCTTCTTATTGAATTTTTGGACCTCTTTTGACATTTGGGTTAGTATATTTTTTAAAGTTATTTTCTTCACTATTTTAGGGGGGTCTCCTTTAGCAAGCTGTTGACTTCTTTTTTTCGTGATATTCTTGCATCACTCTCATTTCTCTTCCCAATTTTTCCTCTACTTCTCTTACGTGATTTTCAAAATCCTTTTGGAGCTCTTCCATGGCATTCAGCCAATTCATATTTTTTCTTGGAGGCTTTTGATGTAGGAGCTTTGACTTTGTTGTCTCCTTCTATTTGTATGCTTTGATCTTCTTTGTCACCAAAGTAAGATTCTGTAATCTGAACCTTTTTATGCTACCTGCTCATTTTCCCAGCCAATTATTTGACTTCTGACCTCTGTCACGGTGGGACTCTGCTTCCAGAGTGGGGAGTGCACTGTTGCAAGCTTCAGGGTTTTTGTGCAGCTGTTTTCAGAAATACTTCTAAGAACCTGTAAATTTTCAATTCTTCTAAGGTATAATCAAAGGAGAAGTGTTTATTCCTCTCTTGGCCTGTGCTCTGCTCTGTGAGTGACTTCAAGCAATCTTTTCTGCCTTAGAACTGTGAGGAGGATTCCTTCTCCACAGCTGCTACAAGCTCTGCCACACCAGTACTCCTCCTCACCCCAGGACCACCACCCAGGACTGCAACCCATACCTAGAGATCCCATCCACCTCATCACCAGATATATCATTAAGGCAGAATTCATGACTTCAAAGACAAACATGAATATGCCTGAATGGTCCAGAATTACAGCATATAAGGAATTCTCTAAGTAGAAGGCAGAGGAGTTAAAGCATTTATTGAAACCAGTGTCCTCAATTCAACATCCTGGCAAGAAACTTCCAAAACCAGTATGTGACCAGGAGGCCACAGAAAAACATTATGGCAGCAAGCCAAACCATATTGGTGATTCCCCCCCCCCCCCCATGCCAGGGCCCTCAAGCAAGAAGACCACCCATTGGCCTCAAGCCCCTGCTCAGCACTCTCTGGTCCCCATGAGGGTCAGTCCTGCTTTTTCATAGCACCTGCTGCCATTGCCACCACTTCCCCCACAATCTCCAAGCTATGTTCCAGCTAGCTGACTGCTTCCTCCCTCCATCAGCTCTTAACTGCTCTCACCAACTGCCTCACCAACTGCCTCTTAGATCTGCTCCAAGCGTTCAGCAAGTGCCTCCTACCACAGGCTTCATGTCATCACATGGACCAGAACTCAGGCACCTACCATTGGCTCCAGTTCTAGCCACTCCCCCCAGGACCCTGAGAGCTCTGCCCATGACGCCCACTCAAATGGGCAGGAAAGATCTTCCCATTCACTGATTGCCTTTACACTTGATCCTCCCACTGTCTATGGGCCTGGAGATCAGGAAGCTGCTGCTGTTGCTGCTGCTGTCACCACCACCACCATAGCCACTGACACCTCCACCATCCCCAGTCTGGAGCAAGACCATGTTCCTCTCTCGCCCAGTTCTGAACCAGCTTTTCCATTGACCTTCTACATTGTCTTTGGCATTCGTGGGTTGAGAGATCTAGAAACTGCCACAACTGACAGTGGTTCAGTTCCCCGAGGTATAATCCAGCCCAGTCTGTGCTGACATGGCCCACGCTGGTCTGCAATCCTCTCCTAGCCCAGTGTGATAGACCTTTCTTGTCAACCTTCCAGGTTTTCTTGGGCTGAGGATTTGTTTCACTCTTTAACTTTGCGGGTTCTGTAGCTCTAGAATTTGTTTAGAGTCTTTTTTGCAGGTATTGGTAAGGGTTTGGAGGAGAGCTAAAGCAAGTACCTGGTTTGATTCCACCATCTTGGCTCCACCCCCTGTGTTGATCACTTTTTATAAATATCTCTCACCACAACCCTATGAGGTAGGTCCTATTTTACAACTGGGAAAGCTGGGGCAAAAAAAAGTAACTTGACCAGGGTCAAAGGGCTAGTAAGTATCTTAGGTGGGATTTAGAACTTGGGTCTTACCAACTCTAGAAACAATGCTCAACCCACTGCATCACTAGCTACTAATAAATTTAATGGTTATGGACAGATATTTTCTTATGATGGAAGGAATATTGGACTTGCCTCTGTTACTTCCTGCCCGTGTGACTTGGAACATGTCACAACCTCCCTGGAACTCAGTTTCCTTATCTATAAAATGAGAGGGTTGTACTAGATGAAGTCTGAGTTCTCTTCTAGCTCCAATTCCTCTGATAACTCCTATGACAACCTTCTTTACGTAGCATATTGCCTAAGAAGGTAATATTTTCAGGGACAATTTTCTAGGTAAATGGTGTTTTTAGCCATATTTTCAAACTGTTGCCAGAATTGTTTATTTCTAACCTAGTTCTTTAAGGAGGATGATACTTTAGCATAAAAGGGAATTGTAGCTGGTTAGGGTTCATAAGGATTATATGCTTTGCTTTGTCTTTCTTTGATACTCTTTTGGAAGCTCAGCTATTAAGAAGTTAAGACAATCACTTTATTGGTTTCCCTTTAAGCCCCCACAAGGGAAAAGAGAGAAGAGGCAGCCACAAAATTCACCAGTCTGCATTAAAATGTAATGTCTAAAAACAATCTTAAACCAACTTTTGACATTTAGGAAACTACAAAACCTACAGCAGACACAATTGACAAGATTTTGTCTCTAAGTTGGTAAGCAAGTTAAGACCAGTAAAAGTAAGGTACCTCTAAGGTCCCTTCCAGCACTAAATCTATGATCTTATGATACACATGAAACTGATTGTCAGAACCTTGACTGGGAATTTTTTCACCTGGATAAGAGACAGAATGAGTTCACTCAGTTAGGATGGGATCTCAGGACATCCACATATGATGTAGGGAAGGAGGTCAACTCAGTTCATCATTGGTTAACTTCTAGTACAGAGCAAACTAATCCAACAGGCATTTACAAAGTGAATACTTTCTGCAAGACACTATGTTAAGCACTAAGCATCCAAAAGCAAAATAAAGAGTATTCTATGCCCTCAAGAAGCTTACATTTAACTGAGAGGGCATGCAAAATGTAAACAGATAAGTCTATATGATAATTTAAGGAAGAAGATTATTAATAACTTGGGGGGTAAGGATTAGCTTCTTATACATGACAGCAAATGAACTGTGCCTTAAAGAAGCTAAGGATTTATAGAATTGTGGGTGAGGAAGAAGTGGATTCCAGACATGGAGATCAGTCTGCTTAAAGAAATATATGGAGGTGGGAAACAGAATTCTTCATCTGATGGGCAACAGTTAAGTCACTATGACAGAGAAGTTGGATTGTGCAGAAGATTAATAGGTAATACACTAGGAAAGGTAGGCTGAAACCAAGGAGTCTGTATTTTACCTCAAAGGCAATAAGGTGGCAATAAAGTCCTTGAGGAGGGGAATGACATGGTCAAACTTGTACTTTAGAAAGATTCTTTTGGTAACTGTCATATATTATGGATTGGAAAGAGATTATAGACTGTGAGTCTCATTAGAAGCATACTGCTATGGTACAGATGAAAGAGGATGAAGGTCTGAATGGAGAGAGAGGTTGCTTTTTTGACTCATGCACAAAGCTATAATGGGGTATAATAGGGCTATAATCCTACTTCAGAAGACTCTAATATTATTTACTTTTAGAAATTATTGTGGTACTTTGAACAGAATGATAACATAAACAAAAGGATATGAAGGCCAAGAGATAAAAGTCAAGGATGACCTTGGAGTTGTGAAACTGGGTGAATAGAAGGATGAGGATGACCTCAACAGAAAGAGGAGAGCTTGGAGAAGGACTGGCTTCTGGCACTTAGCACAGTGACTGGGATATAGTAGATATTTAATACATGTTTATTGATTAATTGATTGATTGGATTTGGAGGACTTGGAGTGAAATTAATGACTTCTATTTTGGAAATGTTGATTTAGAGATGTCCCGGAAGACATCTAATTGGAGATGTCAAACAGTCATTTGGTGATTCAAAGAGATTAGGGATGGCTGTGTACACCTTGGAATCATTTTCAAAGAGACAATAAACACATGGAAGCTGATAGGTTCATGAAGAAAAGGCATATAGAGAGTGAAGAGAACAGGGCCTGGAGCAGAACTTCAAAGGCTAAATTATGATCTAGCAAAAGAGATTGAGAAGGAATCACATGATCACAGAATTTGAGACCTGGAAGAAAGACCTCAGTGACCATCTGGTTCAACACATTCAAGTGGAAATTCATGTGGAATGAATCTTCAACATAACACACAAAGCAAGTGATGATACAGCCTTTCTTTGAAGACCTCCAAGAAGAAATCCACCACCTCTTGAGGCAGGTCATTCCACATGTGAACAGCTCTCATTAGTGGGAAGGCTTTCTTTCCTATTTTCTTCCTTCCTTCCTTCCTTCCTCCCTTCCTTCCTTCCTTCCTTCCTTCCTTTCTTCCTTCCTTCCTCTTTCTTTCTTCCTTCCTTCCTTTCTCCCTTTCTTTCCTTCTTCCTTTCTCTTTCTTTCTTTCTTTCTTTCTTTCTTTCTTTCTTTCTTTCTTTCTTTCTTTCTTCAAATATTTGAAGCTATCATGCCTGCCCTGCCCTGAGTTCTCTTTTCTCTAAGCTAAATAGCCCCCCATCCTTTAATTCATTCTCCTTGGAGATGGGCTATTGCTCTCTTCTCAACATTTAGTTTATCAATATTCTTCTTAAATTGTGGTGTCCAGAACTGAAGAGAACACTCAAAATTTGGTTTGGCAAGGGTAGAGTACAATTCAACTATGATTGTCCTATTTGGGGGAGTTAAGTATCTTGTAATGCAGTACAAGATTTCTTTAGGTTATTTTTTGGTTGCCGCATAAACTACCTGACTGACATTAAGCTTTCAGTTCACTAAGACCCCCGATCTTTTTAAGAAGACCTGTTGTTCAGTTATTCTTCTTTCATCTTGTACTTTGGAAGAGATAATTTGTAGCCACGTGTAAGATTTTATATTCATCCCTATTAAATTTCATATTATTAGGTTTAGCCCAGTGGACTAGTCTGTCACTATCTTTTTGGGTACTGAATCCTGGTACTGAATTCCACCCTTTATAGCTTAGTGTTGTATGCAAATCCAATCAGCATGCTATCTTTTCCTTTATCCACACCATTGTTAAAAATGTTAAATGGCACAAGGCTAATCACAGATTGCAGAGCACTGAATTGACAACCTCCTTCCATGTGGACATTGATACTCTTTAAGTGTGGTTCTGCAATCAGTTCTGAATACACCTGATTACATTACTGTCTATTTCACATATTTCCATCTTCTCCATAAGAATAGAATGAGATACTTTACCCAAAGTTTGCTGAAATGTAGGTAAACTATGTCTACAGTATTCTCATTTTGACATTAATTCTGGCAAAACAACAACCACAAAAAGATGAGATTAGGCTGCCAAGACCTATTCTGGATGAAACAATACTGGCCTCTGTAATCAACACTTCCCTTTCTAGATTTTCACCAACCATCTCTTTAATCATCCCTTCTAGATTTTTTTTTTAGGAATTGAAGTCAAACTCATGGGCCTATAGTTTGACAATTCTATTTTCTTCCCCCTTTTGAAAATTAAGACAGCTGCACTCCTCCCTAAACTTATGGTACCTGAACCTTTTCTCATGATCATTGCAATACTTCCAATAGTTACTCAGCAATCAAATTCATCAATTCTTTCAGGGTTGAGGGCCATTTGGGCCATTTTACTTTATTTTTTTACAATGCTTTTTCACTGTGCCCTTATTCATCTTAAGCATCAACTCCCTGTGAGTTTTTGTGCTATAGTTTCCAATTCAAAGATCATTAATTCTTTTTGGCAGGAAAAAAAAACAAAGTAAAAAATGAAGTATCTCTCCCTTCTCTCTGCCAGTAGTTAGCATCATCCCATTCACCCCAAGCAAAAGTCCCAAAACTTCTTCGAGCCTCCTTTCTCTCACTAGAGCTTAAAGCATCCTTTTGGTTGTCCTTAGCTTACCTCACCATCTAAAACACACTTCTGCCTTCAGCACTCCTGACACTATTTTGCCAGGTTCTTATACTCCTCTTTTGTTGTGTGGTCTTGCTTTTTTCATTGAATATAGTTCTTTTCAAAATATCAGTTGGTTTCTGCACATCCATATGGGGCTCTTAAGATAAATCCTCTTTTCCATCCTCCACAAGATTGCCTTCCTTTCTGTCTTCAGTATTTTATTCTTGAATGTCTCCCATCCCTCCTGGACTGACTGCTACAGAAGCATTTTACTTCATGGGATCCTACTTATCTTTTTCTAGAACCCTTTGAAATCTGTTTTTCCTAAATATAGGGTGTATGTTAGACTTTGTGCTGATTTCTTTTCCTTTTCTATAACAAACTCTAATATGAAATGGATCATTCTGTACAACATAGCCATAGTTTCCATCCCGAGTGAATGCAGTATCATAAAAGATGAAAAAGGAGAGAATATCCAGAAGGAAGAGATGGCCAACTGTGTAAAAACTTTTGGAGAGGTAAAGAAAGATGAGAACTGAAGAAGGCATTTTGGATTTCAGTTTAAGAAGATACTTAATGACCTTGGGAGAAAAATAATCTTAGTTGTGTGGTGAAGTCAGAAGACAGTATCTTCTTCACTTTGAAATTCAATAGCCCTTGTTGCTTAAGTCAAAATTAGCCAGATTCTAGTGGGGCACAACTTGGACTATTAGTAGTTGAACCCCTCCAAAATTATCTTCTTCAACAAAGAACCATATTCTACATGTTTCTGAACTCATTCAATATCCTCTGAGTTCATCAATCATGAAGTAATTGAAAATGAGCAGATCTTAATGTAAGTAAGGCCAAAATGCAGATCCCCACTCTGACACATACTGATTGTGTGACAAGTTACTCAGCAAGTTACTGAAGTCTCAGTGTCTTAAGCAACTGTACTCCTTCTGGCTCCTCTGGTTTCCTTTAAGTTCTTAGTAAAATCCCATCTTCCATACAAAATCTTTCTTGATTCTCCTAAGGTCCAGTGCCTTCCTTCTCTTGATTATTTCAATTAATTCTATAAATAATCCTTTGTATATAGTTGATTGCATGTTGTCTCCCACACTGGACTGTGAGCCTTTTGGTTTGTACCTTTATTTGTATTCCCCAGAGTTTAGCAGAAGGCATGGTATACATATAGCAGGTGTTTCATAAATGTTTGTTGACTTGACTTGGTTACATCTCAGCTGGTTGTTTCCTTTTGGTTTATAGGGATAGAAGATGTTTATATGGACAGAAGAACTGAGTCATTATATTAAACAACAAAGAATACCCAACAGTTTAATGGTTCCTAAAGCATGATGTCAATCAATATTATTTTGATGGTATGAAGTTCCTAAAGCATGGCATCAGTCAACAGTATTTTGAGGAGTATGAAGGATACTACTAGAATTCAAGTCCCTTTCTTTAAAGAGTGTTGGGCAAACATAGCAAGCAAACAAGAAGATTGGCAGGGGAGGCACAAAGAAACATAAAACACTGGCATTAAGTGTGGATGGAATGTACACAAATCAGGGATCAAAATCAATGTGATTGAACAATGCAGATTTCCTAGAACAGCTCAGGACTGAGACTGATTTTGAAGGAAGAAAGGGCATGGATTAGCAAGGAGGCTGAGAAAGTCTTCTAAGCGCATTCAAAAACACAGATGGAGTACACAGTTCTCTGAAAAAACGCTGCCTCATTGACTATTAAGTTTAATCCCTACTGTTAAAACATATAGCAGTCTAGGGACTATGGTGTATTCTCAATGTAGATGCTGATCTTTAGTTTTTAATTAATAATACATGGCAGCGGCATTGGAGAGCTTATCTATAATTTATATATCTGTTTCAAAGTGTAGTCATTCAGCCATTATATATTCAGATAGAAAAGTCTTCCTCTTTTATTTGAGGTTATTTTTTATAGGAAATATATGAAGATGTTATCATCCACCCTGCAAAGAGGAATAAAGTGACTCTGAGCTTGACAATCCTCCAAGAGGTAGACATGTCCTGAATACCAATAGCTGGTAGTAGCAGCACTCGAGTTTCAAATACAAAATTGGCCAAGCCTTTTATCTCACTGGAGATAGATTTAAAAGAACAACAAGTCTGTTTTGTGCCTGCTGATTTATATTCAGGACCAAAAATAATTTTATAAGAAAAATTAAATAAGGAGAAAGGCAGAAGTATTTAGCTTAGATGTTTGCGGGTTTTGCCTGGGAAAGCTGTGAAATGATTATCAGAGTAATGTACTCTTGCAAAATCCTTCAACATGGACTTTGTGTAAAAATTCAATTTAACTTGAGAGTCCATTAACTTTCAGAGTGCAAATACTCTGCAAAGTGCAAATAAACCAACATGGTCATTTACTTATTAGAATTATAGACCTATTAATATATTATGCATTTTTAAAAAGAATGTCTAGTATACATGTTCTCCTTAAGGTGTTTTAGATATTCCTTCTGTGGAGGGAGATAAGGTATGGTATAATCACAAAACAGAGGAATGATGAGAAAGAGAAAAAAAGCTCAGAGGAAGAGATGGAGAAGTGGATGGAGAAGATAAAGAAGTAAAAACTAACCCAACTAACATGTAAGCAGCTAATTTGTTTTAATGCCATTGAGATAATGACAAGTACCATTCTAGTACCTTCAAAACTTCAAAACAACACAGTCATTAAGAATCTGGAATATATTGGAGTTAGAACTGATTTCTAAAATGCAATTTTCTATGAGGCACAATCAATGGAAAGTATATTGGACTTGGAGTCAAATGGCTTGGGTTTCAGTTCAAAGGTCAACACTTACTGATTATAACAGTGGCTAAATGTCTTATATTCAAACTAATATGAACAGACAAGTGATCTTTACATAAAAGGCCATTTTTTTAAAGAGAGAATGGAGTTATCCATCAGATCTGTAGTGAGGGACAACATACATGACCTAAAAATGAATATCATAAATGAGAAACTGTAGAATCTTCATTATATTAAAATTTAGAGGTTTCTGCATTAAAAATCAATTGAACTGAAATAAGAGAAGTAATTACACAGTGGAAAAACACTTGCATTAAATATTTCTGAGAAAAATCTGATATCCAAGCTATATAGGAAATTGACACAAATATATGAGTCTGAGACTTATTTCTCAATTGAAATGTGGTCAAAAGTTATGAAGTGCCAATAATAGAAAGTGATAAAAAAAAATGTAAATGCTGTAGATTACACTTAAAATTATGTCCTACATGATTTTTTTTTCCTGGAGAATTGGTCATTAAGCATTTACCAGCATAGCCCTGTGAACGGATAACATGTGATCTTGAAAAACAAGTTAATCTTTTATTATTCTTATTTACCAAACACAATATAATTCTATCATATTATATTAGTGAAACCCAGTTTTTTCATCAGTAAAATAAAGATAATAATACCTACCTCATAAGGTTTTTGTAAAATTCAAGTGGGATAATGTTGGTACTATTTATAAACAGGCTATTTTTGTTCAGCAATTCTAAGTACCACAAAATCAGTAGAAACACAAAGTAATAAGAGTTATCTTCTTGAGAGAATCAGTGAAGGCATCATGAAGAAGCTAGAATTTGATGTGGACACTGGAGAATTTTGACAAGTGGATGTGTGGTGGGAAGGAAGAACACATACCACTTTTTAAGAAAAGCATGGGCAAAGGAGTGAAAAAGCAATATGTATATGCAAGGGAAAACTAGGAGTCTTGTGTCTGTCTGACTGGAACATCAGATGCTAGTGGAGGAAAAGTAGAACAGGAAATAGGACAGTTCAATTTTAGGTTAGAGTATAAAGGTTTTTGAATGAATTTTAGGTTTAGGAGCTTGAATTTAATTTGATAGGCAATGGGGAACCATTGGAAGATTCTGAGCAGGAGAGTGGTAGGATTAGAGCTGTCTTTTGGAAAGTTTCATATGGTAACAGTACAAATAATGGATTGAGGCAGCTAGGTGGCACCATGAATAGAGTGCTGAGCTGTAGGGAGGAAGACATGAGTTCACATCTACCCAATGGTACTCACTAGATTGATTAGTCTAAGCAAGTCCATTAACATCCCTTAACCTCATTTACCACCCAGGGTTTCCCATCCTGGATCATTGCTTTACTGTGGTGGAGGGAGTTCTGTAAATCAATGAAATTATGAGCTATGCCATGCAGGGCTACCCAAGATGGACATAGTGGGGAAATCTAACAAAAGGTGATTCCCCTGGAGTATGAAATGATGAAGCACTTCATGATCTTTGCCAAAAACACCTCATGGACAGCATTAAAATTATAAAACATATCACATCAGAAGATGAGCTCCTCAGATAAGAAGGTGTCCAACATGCTACTGGGGAAGAGTGGAAGACAACTACAAATAGCTCCAGTACTAATGAAGTAACTGGGCCAAAGCTGAAAGGAAGCTGAGCTGCAAATGTGTATGGTGATGAAAGGAAAGTCCGATGCTATACAGATAAATATTACATAGAAACCTAGAATGTAAGATCCATGAACCAAGGTAAGCTGGATGCAGTCAAACAGGAGATGGAAAATTTAAACATCAGCATCTTGGATGTCAGGGAACTTAAATGGATGAGAATGGGTGAATTTAATTGAGGTGATCATTTCACATACTACTGTGGACAACAATCCCTTAGAAGAAATGGAGTAGCCCTCATAGTCAATGAAAGGGTGAGAAAAGCAGTATTGGGGTATAATCTCAAAAATGATGGAATGATATCTGATCGAATCCAAAGTCAACTGTTCAATATCACAGTAATACAAGTATAGGCTCCAAACTCCAGGCACCTCGGTGATACAGTAGATACAGTGATGGGCCTGGAGTCAGGAAGATGTGACTTCATATCCAACCTCAGACACTTACTAGCCGTGTGACCCTGCTAGGTCACTTAACCCTTTTTGCCTCAGCTTCCTTATCTGAAAAATGAGCTGGAGAAGGAAATGGCAGACCACTCTAGTATCTTTGCCAAGAGACAGGGTCACAAAGAATCAGACACAACTAAACAACAACCACAACAAATGCTCCAATAAATGACTCTAAAGAGGCCAAAGGTGATCAATTCTATAAAGACTTACAACATCACCTAGAAATAACAGCAAAAATGTCAGTCATCATAGGGCATTAGACTGATAAGTAGAAAATCAAAAAATAATTGGAATAATAGGGACTTTTGGCCTTGGAGTACAAAAGGAAGCAGGGCAGAGACTAATCGCTTTTGTCAAGATAACTCACTGGTCACAGCAAAAAGTCTTTGTAAGCATTCCAAATGGCAACTCTACACATGGATATCACCAAATGGTTAATATCAAAATCAGATTGATTATATACTTTGCAGCCAAAGGTGGAGATGCGAGCTCTGGAGCTGACTGTGGCCCAGATCATGAGCTTTTAAAAAGAAGTCACACTTAAATTTAAGAAAGTAGGAAAAGCCATCAGATCATATAAGTATGACCTAAATGCCATCCCTTATGAAGATGAAGTGGAGGTGATAAGTAGATTTAAGGGATTTGACCTACTGGATAGAGTACGTGAAGAACTACAGAGAGAGGTTTACAATATTGTACAAGAAGCAGCAACAAGAAACATTCCAAAGAAAAAGAAGAGCAAGAAAGCAAAATGGCTGTCTAGTGAGGCTTTACAAATAGCTGAGGAAAGAAGGGAAGCAAAAGAAAAGGAGAAAGGCAGAGACATACTCAAATTAATGTGGAATTCCAGAGAATAGCAAGGAAAGATAAGAAGGTTTTCTTAAACGAGCAATGCAAAGAAATAGAATAAAATATTAGGATGGGAAAGATGAGAGATCTTTTAAAGAAAATTAAAGAAATCAAAAGAATGTTTCATGAAAAATGGGCATGATAAAAGACAAAAAATTATAAGGACTTAACAGAAGCAGATTAACAAAAGGTGGCAAGAATATACAGAAGATACATCTTAACATCACCAATACCATGATGGTGGGGTTACTAATCTAAAGCTGGATATCCTGGAGATTAGGAAACATTGCTAACAATAAGGTTACATGAGGTGATGTAATTCCATCTATTAAGCTATTTACAATCTTAAAATATGAGGCTGTTCAAGTGTCGTTCTCAACACAAAATTTGGAATACACAAGAATGGCCACTAAACTGGAGAAAACAAATTTACAATCCAGTTTTAAAGGCAATACTGAGGAATGTGCAGAGAAGGTACTGACCTTTATTGGTATGCAGGTGCCTTCATTCAGGGAGTTTCCTATACCAATGGAACACCAGATCCCATTCCTATCTTTGCCTCTAAACCATTTAAACGAATAACTACAATACAAGGTAAAATGTGACACACGTAAAAGAAAGATCTCCAAAATGTTGAGGTGAGATGGGAGGGATTATTGTTATCTCATATTAGAGTTGAAGTCAATGAGGAAGTGGCTTCTCAATTGAGTCTTGAAGAAAGGGAAGATTTAACAAAAAAAAATACTACAAAATTGTTGTTCAATTGTTTCAATAGTGTTTGATTCTTTGTGATCCCATTTAGGGTTTTCTTGGCAAAGATACTGGAGTGGTTTGCCATTTCCTTCTCCAGCTCATTTTGCATATGTGGAAGCTGAGGCAAACAGGGTTAAGTGATTTTCCCAGGTTCACACAGCTAGGTAGTGCCTGAAGTCAGATTTGAACTCATAATGATGAGTTCCTAACTCCTAACTCAGGGTCTGGCAGTCTATCTATTTCACCACCTAGCTGCCCTTTACTATAAAATATCCATAGATACAAATTATTTTTTTTAATTTGAGCTCAATAGCAATGAACAAACTCAAAACAACAATAACAAAGTCCCTAAAATATGTATGGAGCCACAGGCCCTTCCTTGCATCCAACCCGCCTTGATAATCTACCCAACCCATCTAAGGGGTCTTATCCTCTGAATTTCTGACCTTGGCTCAAAAAGCCTTAGCCAGTAACCAATGATCTATATCTTGTGGCTGTTATTGCCTGTATTTGATGTTCTCCCATTCAATAATAGTCTTATTTATTCCCTTCCTCAACACGACCCCACCAACATCACCATGGTCCTTGCTTTTCTTCAATCCAAATTTGTGCCCTGGATATATAGATTCATAATAAATGAAGTCCTTGCTGTCAGTCAGTCAGTCAATACACATTTATTTAGCTGTGACTATGTGCAAAAGATAGATCCTTCCCTCAAGGATCTCACCATCTAATGGGAAAGATAATATAAAAAGAATGTCAAAATCTTGAGATGGGGACAAAGAGGGTATAATAAGTACAGCAGAGTGGGAAGTGATGAGTTGGGTGCCTTTGGTAGCCCCCATAATAGAGAAGCAACACCACTGTCCACTCTCCACCCTCTCCAGTCAGAGGTTGGGTTGGACTCCGAGGGGGCAGTTGGAGGGTGTTGGAGGGTGTTGGAGGGAGTTTTCAATTTGTGATCTTGCTAAACAATGAGATTCTGGGACTTATGATGTAGTACAGAGGAGTACAGCCTGGTGGGAAATGACAAGGTGTCTACCAAATATGTCTGCTATGTTAAGGTTCTTTCTAGAATTCCTCTTCAACATATATCTGAGTCTAGAGCCTTAAGAATGTTTCCTCATTCCTTACAAAATAGAGATCACATCTACATTCCAGTAAATTCATTAAAGACCATGAATGATTACTACATTCTTCCCAATATTCTGCAAAGGTGACAGGATGGATGAACTCTGCATGATGTCTAGCAAGAGAATGTAGATAGACTATTCTTCCTTCTTGCATCCTACCAGGTAGCCTAATTGGGCCACAGTAGGGTTCAAAAGCAATTTTCTTTAAAGAACTCATGGTTAGTGTGCAAGTGGTTCCTCACAGAGTTGGGCATAAATTGTAAATAAGCTACAGGAGAGGAGGAAAAAGAAGTATCAGATACATAGGAAAGAAATGTATACCTTTGGCATTCCTTTATTCGTTTCAAACACCTATATTCTTTGACTATGATTCCTCTTGTACTTATTTTGATTATTTAGAGAGATTTTCTTTGGCTTAAATTCTATGAGATTAATTCTGTGAAAAAGGTGTTTCATCAGCCTTCATTTGCAAATACATTTGTTATTCTGGTGTATACCTGAAATTCTAGGAACAGCAAGGTGACACCATAGTGCTTAGACTGCTGGCTTTGGAGTCCCAAAGACTCCTCTTCCTGAGTTCAAATCCAGTCTCTGACACTTACTACCTGTGTGATGTCCAGGAAAGTCACAATGCTATTTGTCTCAATTTCTTCATCTGAAAAAAATGAGCTGGAGAAGAAAATGGCAAACCATCCAAGTGTTTTTTCCAAGAAAATCCAAATGGGGTCATCAAGGGTTGGACATGACTGAAAAGTGACTGGACATCTGAATTTCTAGCAGGTTCATGTCTGATTTGCAATAGCTTATAGATTTGCTTTAATATGAAATGTAAATTCTATGTGGTCTACAAGTACTTGATGGTAGGTGTAGGAAATGGTCTTTTTCCCTCTTAGTTATTGGCCCAATGCAGAGGTTCAGTTCATAGAACTCGTCCTGCATACACCCATAGCTGTAAGAAATTATCTTGACTTCTCTTCCTGTTGCAATATTTCTCTGACCACTTCCTGCTATTATTTCCCAGTTTCAACTTCTCAACTTATGTTGGGCCACTTCACTCTTATTTAATCATATATAAAAGAACTTTTTGTAAAATTGGTATCTAGAAAATGAACTAATATCTCCTGCCTCACATACTTACTAAGCTGTGCCATCTACCCGGGGCAAATCATATATCCCTTCTGGGCCTCCTTTTCAAACCAGAGGATGGAACTTCATGACTTCTAAGGTTCCTTGCAGCTATGGGTCTGGAGAATGTTGGAACCTAATATCATCTTCCCATTTGTGTCCTCATGGCATCCCTCGATCTGCTGAACTCAGGGATTCCACCGAAAGGAAAGGATAGACTAGAAGTAGATTGATCTATGATCCTATGGCCTCTATTATTTGCTAGAAAGTTGTAGCTTTTTAAGGTGAGGATCTCTGTTATTAAAAGAGATCTCCACCAATCCTTCCTCTATTCCATTTGCTATAAAAGTGGGCAGAATTTCTCTGCTATTGAGGAAGGATTGAGGTTAAAATACTTGCTTCTTAAGCTTTTTTTCTTTTTTTAAAATTGTGAACTTAATTATCAACAAATACTAAAATTTCAATGTGCAAAGGATATTTTTTATCATGCAGGTGAGATATGCACAAGGAACTTAGCGATGTTTACAATGGCACTTTTAGACACCACAAAAATACTGCCTGGAAAACTAGACCATATTTACATGAAACAGGAAAATCCAGTAGGTCACTTTTCCAAACTTTAGTTTCCTCAAGGATTAGACTAAGTTATAAGCCATTATAAGTATGTATACACAAATACATACACACACATACATATACACATACATACACATGCACACATATATACACATATACCTATATAAACATACACATATGTATGTAGATTGTGTATATACACATGTATATACTTATATACATGCAAATGCATATATACATGCATATAAATGTCATTTATAATGTATGCAAACATACATACAACTGTAGGAATCTTTCATTTTTTTAACTGACCTATGGTTTCATTAGTATGAGTAATTCCAAGCGAAGCTCCTGTTAATTTTACTTGGTTAATACTCTGCCATTTACAGCTGCATAGCTAGTAAGTGTCAGAGGTGAGGCAAATTCTGAGCCTGGACCTTTATCCATTATGACACTTCCTCTAACACTAAATTAACATTAAAAAAAATATAGAGACCTATAATGGGTTTAATGATTCCAGTCTATCCATAATTTTCAGTGCTTTCCCAATGTCTATAAGACAAAATTCAAACTCCTGAGTTATAGCCCATCTAAGTTCTTATCCATATTCCCACCCTCATAGTTAAGTTTCAGGTACTAGATCAAGAC
Source organism: Trichosurus vulpecula (assembly GCF_011100635.1). Taxonomy (NCBI): domain Eukaryota; kingdom Metazoa; phylum Chordata; class Mammalia; order Diprotodontia; family Phalangeridae; genus Trichosurus; species Trichosurus vulpecula. The sequence goes on from NC_050578.1 coordinate 66,929,047, forward strand.
TAGTTACACCTCCCCCTCATAGATCTAGGGGTATCAATGAGAAGTCAAGGATGATTCTTTTAAGCCATTAGAATAAGCTGCTATCAAGCATACCTCCCCTAAAAATTTATCAGTTGAGATTTTTTGTCAACTAACCTCGTAGCTTTTTAGAAAAGGGATATATACTCATTTGGTACAATAGAACAAGTGGAACAACCCAATCCCAACCCCTCAAAATATCTGTGACATATTCTCCCAATTAATTCTCTCAAATTAAGCTTTGAGAACAAATATTACAGAGGAGTAACCAACTTACAGATCTACTTGAGAAGTTCCACTTTTTGGTCTGTTTTCATTGGCAGGTTCTTTATAGAGCCATCAATCTACTTCTAGTCTATCCTTTCCTTTCAGTGGAATCCCTGAGTTCAGCAGATCGAAGGATGCCATGAGGACACAAATGGGAAGATGATATTAGGTTCCAACATCCTCCAGACCCTTTGGAACTAAAAAGATCTTTCTTCAAGTCAAAGGAGCAGGAAAGAGAATTAGGTCAAGGCCATTCCTTCCCCCACTAGGACCCTGTTAGTTACTCCTTAGGAGTTTTAAGGAACTCCAAACTATCAAAGGACTCCAATGCCAAACTAACCCAAAGGTGATTCCAATACCAGACACTTTTCAAAATTAGCCTAAAGTCTATGACTAAGAATGATATATTGGGCATTTTAATGATTACTTTAAGTGGGGTAAGGTGACGTGATTGAGTAAATTAATACATACCATTCTTAAAAGCAAATCAAATCAACATCATTAACTAATTCAAGGCTATCCATATTCTAGTCCTACCTTGGCTATCCTAAATTATATCTGGCTAATCAACATTGGTTTTAAAAGAATCAGATCCTGATCTCTCTCTCTCTCTGTCTCTCTGTCTCTCTGTCTCTCTCTCTCTCTCTCTCTCTCTTCTTCTCTCCCCTTTCCTTCCCCCTCCCCCTCTCCCTTTCTCTCCTCCTCCCTCCCCCCCTCTTTTCCCCCTCTCCCTCTTCCTCCCTCTCCCTCTCTATCTCCCTCTCCCTCTCTCTTCTGACTTTCTGTCTCTTTGTCTCTCTGTCTCTGCCAGTCCATCTCTTTCTCTATATCTATGTGTCTCTGACTCTGTCTCTATTTCTCTGGCTCTGTCTCTTTCTCCCTGATATCTCTTTCCACTCCATCTCCCCTTTTCTCTTCTTTTTTTGCCTTTGCCCCACCATGGAAAAATTTAAAAAAAGGCTAGGCTCTCTAGTACCAACCACCACAGCCACAGTTACTACCACTCACAAATGAAATTTCCAGTAACTTTTCAGCAACCTAAAGATTGTGATGATTAGTTCTACAGCTACACAATCAGGATAATGGCATAACAGCCTTCCAATGTTATCTGTATTTCTGAACAATTAATTCATGAACTTTTAGCCCTGAAGAAATTATGTAAGTATTTGAGCTGAGCCTGGTGATTAGAACGTAGATCCCTGTTTCTGTAATGGGGAAAGCTATTCTAGATGTCTTCCTCCCTGAAACTGTGGATATGCAAAAGTCAATATCTCCATGGTGGTTGGACTGATTCAGACCTGGAAAGTAAATAGTGTATAAGTAATCTGAAGAAAGACCCTTGTTAGTCCCAGGTAGAACAGCAAAGTGAATGGCTCTGCAGCTCACAAATATCCATCATAAAATGAAACAATGACTTCTCATTTTCTTGGGAGTGAACACATTCTATTAGAGGAGTCCAGAATCTAAAATAAGAAAAGGAAGCAGCATTAATATCAATAACAGAAACAAATAGCTTTCAAAGGGAACTGAGGAAACAACTCTGGCCTTCGCGACAACAGAGGGAGCAGCAGTGAAAGGTTTAAGCTCTCCATTTATTAGAACATATAAATAGCATAAGGACTATCATAATCTCCATGGAGTGAGGTAATAATATTGAGACAGTCAGTATGATATTGGGGAAAAAGACTAAAAAGAATGAAGTCAATGGATCCAAGAGTTTGATATATTAAGAGCTGAGAAACCAACTGTGGCCAGTTTTTTTCATCCATTCTGTACCCAAGGTAAAATCAGAAACACTGGATTACACACTGTTGGTGGCATTCTAAAAGAGAGAAAAAGCCTTCTCAGTGTGAAAGCTACTGGGAGCCTCTTGCCTGAGAGCAAATGTCGCCTCAGAAATAACCCACTATTTCCAATCAGAGTAAGCAGGAACAAAAAGAAACAAAATTATTATTGCAATTAAGAAAATCTAGAGAATATCTTACCTATAAGAACAAGAATGTGCACCAATACCAAGTGTATTATTTATCCCTTTGTCTTTAGGTCTCTATTTCTTCAGCATAACTTTATACAAATTTTCTCTCCTCTGAGTAGAGAATACGTAAAATCCTTTACCAAATATCCTCAACCTTCTAACTGGTTACTGGATTTATTTTATTTTCTAAATTGAAAGATATGTGAGTCCACAGGTATTGTTGTGGTTGTGTCCCTACTACATAGTTCGGACTTAAGCTCAGAAATTAAAGAGCAGCTATGAGCAAATTTATTGATTAGAATGCTATCTGCATATCGATTGTTAGTTATAATCATTTATTACAACTTCAGTAAGAATCTGTGTCTTCTAAATAACTCACATGTCATGGAAATTCTGAAAATGGGTTCCTGCTACTAAAAAAATAGTAATTCAAAGGCACTGAAAAATCTAAGTACTTCATCTTTTATGGAGAAGTAATAATGACACCAGTAAACTGAAACCTCTTTATCCACTACTGTTTTTAATTGCATATCATATATATTGGACCTAAGTATGCTTGCTCCTCTTCATTTCCTTCATGAATCCAAGATCAAACATTATTAACCGATCCTAAATAATCATCCCAGGAGACACACACACATATATACACATACATACATACATACATACATATACACACACACAAATACATATACATACATACATATATGTGTATACACATATACACACACAGATGAGATGTAATGGAAAATGCACTGGATGAAAGTCATGAGAATAAGGTTCTAACCTCAGATCAGACCCAAAGTTGCTAAATGACCATAGAAATTAAATGGTACAGTGAAGAGACTTCTGTATTTGGAGTCGGGAATACCTGAGTTCAAAATCACCCTTAAATACGTATTAGCTGTGTGATCCTGGGCAAGTCACTTAACCTCTGCCTGCCTCAATGCCATCATCTGTAACATGGAAATAATAATAACACTACTTCATGGTATTGTTTTGGAGATCATTGGAATAACATATGTAAAAGTGCTTTGAAAACCTTAAAGTGTTATATGACTACTAGCTATGATAATAGCCGTAATTATTTCCTGGCATCAGTTTCCTCAATTGGGTTGGACTCAAAACTCTTAGATCTCTCTCAACACTAGGGTTATACATAATATTTCAAATGAGTGCAATTCCAAGGTTTTCCTGAGTGTTAAACTTGACTTCAACTGGCTTTGAGCCCCAACTATGACACTTTATAGGTATATGATGCTAGGCAAGCTGCTTGGTCTTCTGTGGATAAGGAAACTTACCTGTTTCTCCCCTGGTCCTCCAGGTTAAAAAACTGGAGCCTCAGTGTTTTTTTTTGTTGTCTGGAGTATGTATGGAGTAAGTAAGCAAGTGTGGAGCCTTTTCAAATTTAACCAGAGCTTCCTTGTCTATGTACGCAATTTTTGTAAATTGTATATATACATGTAAGAGAAATGTGTTTTTCCAGATTACTCTCTTCATACACAAGAATTCCTATTTATTCAATAAACTCGTCTGATTTGTCACGTATTTATGAGTGTGGACATTCCATATTATTAAATAATGAAGAAACACACATGTAGAAGCTATGGTTCTTACTCAGATTTTTTTTATTTTTTAACTTACCTTGAACTTGGGGCATAAAAATTTAACATTGTTAGATTTTTTACTTACTGTTCCTTTTGCAATAATATGATATTATTTTTCTTAACTTTTCCATTTTGGATTTATCTGCTGTAATCATTTTTACTCTTCTTTTCTAAGTGGCCACTTCATGATAAATTTTAGTCAGGCTTATATATAGTCTTAGTCTTCATGTATTTCTGTTTTAAATGTGTTTCCTGTAGGCGATTAGTCATTGAATCCTTAGTATTTAGTGTTACATTTGTTAGATTTGGCTTATATTCCTCTCTCCACCCTGACCTACCATCAACTTCAACACTAAGATAAAGGTACCATTTTGAGGATTCTTTCTATCCTCAGCCTCTCTTTAAAAGTTTAGATGTTTTTTGTTCTTACATCACATGTTCCCCAAATATATCCCTCCCCTCCATCCATTATCCTTCATCTTTCACCCACATTTCTTAATTTCAAAATTACTATGACACACAATGTTTTCACCAGATTTTAATCTCAAGAGGATGCCTATCTCAATTGGCATTCGGTGTTTCTGTGCACAGTAGGAATTTAATATTTGCTGAACTGAATTGAAGCCAACAAATACTGTTAAATTTATAGTTATCAATATATTTTACAAAATTTTTGTTAAATATCGTTAGCTACTTAATCACCTAAGGAAACATTGTTGTACCTCTCTGAACTTAGTTCTTTTCACTTGAAGTTCTTTGTCATGGAATTCTTTGAAAGGCTGTAAATTTTCAAGTGTTATTCTTCTCCCTTCCAAAAAAGGCTAAGGTTTGCTGGAAAGTAGCTCTGGAGAGCAAATTATTATGAAGTTTTGGTCTCCTGAGGGTTGGTCACTTCTTCTTGCACTGCTATCAATTGGTTTTCTATGTCTGTTACATTCCAGGCTTATTCTTCCACTTAGTTCTTGTTATCCATTTTTTTGATATTGTTCTACTTCATCATGTCTCATGTTTTCTGTTTCCACCAGTATTTTATCTATGATGATGTTCATTTTTGTGTAATTTCCCCTTATTTCCTTACATGTTTCTTTGACCGAAATTATGTCTTCTTTCAGTTCCTTTAGACTACCTGGTATCCAAAACAATTGATGGCATTTCTTAAGTTGCTTTTGGTACTGCTTCAGCACGGGTAAAGCATATTTTGGATTAATGCTGAAATTGAAATTAAACTCAGAAATGAATATAACTCAGATCCTTTGCACTTGTTGTAGTGGTATTTTCACTGTAACTGGTTTATCACCTTAGTCTTCCTCTTGTAGTCTAGTGTTGTCACAACTGTCCCAGGGGTTTGAAGGAAAATTGTTGTCTACCATCTCAGCATCCAGGGCAGGAGCCCAACATCAATCTGCTAATGTGTGTGCTGACTTTATATGTTTTTTTTTTTAAATCCATTTCCTCATACAAGCCTCCTTTTGAGGTAGGACCACAGGATCTTTGAGATGCTAGAGGTACCTCAAATATCTTCTAGTCTAGTCCCCTTATTTTGCAGATGAAGTGACTGAGGTTAAGAAAAAGCAGATGACTTGCCCAAGTTCACATGGGTGGTAGCGTTGGCATTTGAACCCAGATCCTCTAAGACCCAAGCCAATGCGATTTCTTTTCCATTGTATCACATGTATTCATCAAAGAGGTTTTTCATTTTTTCTCAATAACTAATGCTGGTTGAGCTAATTCTGACATGGGACAAGTTCACTAAAATAATCTCCACATGACAATTAAAATAATGTACTGTCTTTGTGGGGAGTGCAGGAAATGTTTTGTGATTGCCTTAGCTAACAAGCACTCTCTAACGGATGAAGGCAGAGTGCCTAGTGGAGGGAGAGTCATTTCACCAAGTCAAGAAGATTCAAGTTCTGACATCACTTAAACTCAGTGCTTTTGGCAACTGTAATGGATATAGTCTTTAAAACTTAGGACTCAGGTGAGGAGACAGGGTTGTGTAATGGAGAATGACTGGGATCTGGAGTGAGAAAGATTGGGTTGGATTCCTGCTTCAGATACTTCCTAACTGCACAATTTAGCTTCTCCCACCTTGACATCTCATCTCTAAAATGGAGGCTTCTCATCCTCAGTTTCTTATTCTCTAAGTTGCAGATATAAATGGCATTCATAGAGGAGTCCCTATGCTATTGATTCAACAGACTAGGTTAAAGTTTGGTTGTGTGCATGTGTATGCATATGTGTATATGCATGCATATATGTATATATACATATATATATATATATATATATATCAGCAACTAATATCATGCCTTGCCATAGTAGGTGCTTAAGAAATGTTTGTTGACTTATTTTTTTTCTTTTAAAAACTCATTTTCTCAATTAACAAGCACTTGCATTCCCTCCTTCGAACTCAACCAGAAAAGAAAGAAAAAAAAACCCTTAAAACTGCCAGACGTAGTGAAGCAAAACAAATTCCAATATTGGCCATTTCCCAAACTATGTGTCTCATTCTGTTGGTTTACTCCATCATTTGTCTGCCAGGAGCCAGGTAAATTCATCCTCAGTCCTCTTGAATCATGGGTAATCATTGAATTGATGCCATTTCTTTTTTTTATTCTACCAATCTTTTTTTTTTTAAAAAAAATCACTCAACAAGTAGCTATTAAGCACCCACCCTGTGGCCGACACTGTGCTGAGTGCTGAGGCAACAAAGAGAAAGAACCAAAGAGCCCCTTCCCCTAAGGAATCCCACCCCCCTTGAATTCTAGTGTTACACCAACAAAATCCCATGTTATGTCCAAAAAAGTCAGGTAGTGTTCACCATAAAACCTCCAGTGGATAGTGGCCCCCGCACTGAGAGACAACTTCTGAGTCAACCACTCAGTACTGTGTGACATGAGGAACATCATCACTCCCCATCTGGGGTCCTCGATTTTCCCATCTGTAAAATAGAGGGTTGGACTTGTGGTCCTGTCTTCTAGTCCAGGCCCCTCATGCCCCTTCTGATCATAGATCTAGGAGCCTGGGATTGTGATTGCTGGCTCTTAAGAGACCTTTATTCCCACAGTGCTGACTAATGTAAGTAAGAGATGAGGGAAGCATGTTTCTTGGTGCTCCTCCCCCACAAAAAAAGAAAAAAAAAAGCATTTGCTGAGAAAGTTATTTAGAGGAGAAGGTTTTCATCTTTTTTTGTGTCCTGGGCCCTTTCACAGCCTAGTAAAGCCTCTTGACTCTCTCTCAGAAGAAAGCTGTTTTTTTTTTTTAATGTAGAAAATAAATTGCAGAGAATTGCGAAGGAAAATTGATCCCATTTCTTAAGACCTTCAAAGTTCTTTCTTTTTACGATGTTGTTGTTACAGCATAAATTGTTCTCTTGATTACTATTGTTTTGCTCTTCATCAGTTGTTGCAAGTCTTTCCCAATTTCTCTGAAACCATGCCTTTCATCATTTCTTACAGAATAAATAATATTCTGCTATAGTCATATGCCATAATTTGTTCAGCCATTCTACCAATGATGGGCACCCTTTTAAGTTTCCAATTCTTTGTCTCCACAAAAGAGTAGTTTGCAATATTTTTATCCACCTCTATTATTTTCTTCATTCTTTGATCTCTTGGAGATTATAGGCCTAGTAGTGGCATCACTGAGTTAAGAGGTATGTAAATTTTAGTAACTGTGCACAATTCCCAATTGCCTTCGACAATAGCTGTTCCAGTTCGCTATTCCAACAGCTTGTTTTTATTGTATATACCCATACCAATGAGAAAGTGATACATTGGGGATAGAGGAGCTAGCCTCAGAACTAGGAAACCTGTGGGGGAGGAATTCTGGCCCAGTCACATAATCTCTAAATGTTCCTAGGCCATTCTCTAAGACTGAATTGCGTAGGAGTTGGGGACCTGCACTGACAGAGGGAATCTCTTCATCTAGCAGTATCTTAGATCAGTAAAATCATGAACTCAGTCCCTATCCCCCCCTAAATGCATACATTATGCCATCTCTGATAAAATGTAAGGTCTTTGAGGGCAGGGACTAATCACTGAAAGTCTTCGTAGCCACAGAAAGTTGATAGGCTCTAGAACTGGAAGGGACCTATTGAAGTCGCTCCATTTTTTGGATAATAAAACCGAGGCCCGAATGAGTGAAATAATTTACCCAAGGTAAGACATGTAATAAATGGCAGAGTCTGAAATCGAGCTCAGGTACCACGACTGTAAAGTACAACTCTCCTTCAACTTCACCTTGGTGGGGCAGAAGACAAAGGAGACATTAGTTAATATAGAAAGGAGACCCAAGTGCAGAAGAGTAAAACAGAGAAAGGAGAAACCTGTGGAAGGAAGAGAGAAGGAGGAAGGAGCTTTGAGTGGGAGGTGTAGGGTGCCCGGTCAGGGCGCGGGGCAGTTTCACTTCTGCAAAGAAAGAGGCGCAGGGGATCTGAGAGGGGCCGGAGCGCTGGGGCTGGGCTTCCGGGGAAGCCAGCGGCCGGCCAGGGGGCCCCCCGGCAGGGCTGGGGGCGGAGCGCACGGCAGTGTGGCTGAGCGCACAACGAAGCGCTCTCCAGGCCTAGCCGTCCGCTCCCAAAGTTCCCACGGCTCTGGGAGAGACAGTGCAGGTTCTCGCTTTCTGAACACCGCTCCAGCGCAGCGCATCACAGCGCTGCGCTGCGCTCCGCTCCAAGAGAAGTCCGGGCAGCAGCATGGCGCTCTCAGGTGGGTTTGTGGATGCTCCAGGGAGCGCAAGGAGTGGAAATTTTGTTCTGTCGGGGTTAGGGATAGCTTGGGGTGAATGGCCATCTATTGGGAAACAGGAACTTTGGTCCAAGCTCCCGACTCTCTCCTGGAGCTCTATCTTCTCTCCTCCAGCACAGCTCAGGAGGCTAGGTCTGTCTCCCCGTTTTTAGTCCTTGCTTCGGAACATAATGGAAAAAGACAATTTGTAATTAGAAGGTCTGGGTTCAAATGTGCTAGGCACTAGTACAGTGTCGAGGTTCATGACACTAAAAACAAAATCACTATACTTGCTTTCTTTTGTCACTCTATGTATTTTGTTTTATACATTTAAAAATAATTACTCTGAGAAGGGGTCCATGGTAATACAAAAGGTCAAAAACTCTTGCAGTAGTGCTTAGCCCAGAATAAACACCTAATATTTTCTTTCCCATTCATTCATTCACTGTCGTTTTGACTTTCTGGATAATCTTGTGCAAGTCATGAAACCTGTCTGCTTGAGTTTTATCATCCTGACATTGCTTTAGGAGATTCATTCCAGCCTTGTCTCAAGAGGGCTTGGAGGTGACCAAGCAGGGAATCGTATTAGAACCCCCGGCTTTGATCCTTTCAGCACCAAGCACAGTGCCCGGGACAGAGTAGGCTCTTTATAAATTCGAGGTGGTCCATTGATTGATTCTTATACACATTCAGCAGACTGGCAGTGTTATTCTCATCTCCAAGAAATCTTCTACAATCTTAGAATGGTTTATGGAGAATTATGAGGCATCTGAGTTGATGCCAGACCTATCCTTTACCCATAAATACCAAAATATATGATGTATAGGAGTTACTCTCCTTCTCCCTCCTTCCATCTCCCTTCTCTTTCTCTCTGTCTCTCTGTCTCTGTCTGTCTCTATCTCCTCTCTCTCTCTCTCTCTCTCTCTCTCTCCTCTCTCTCTCTCTCTCTCTCTCTCTCTCTCCTTCCTTAATTCATGTATTGGACAAAATCCATGACTTTGCTGATGGAAGGAGAGAGTCCTATAAATAAAACCTTTTTCCTCTTCCAGATTTTGGGTAAAGAAGCAATTAAAAACAGGGAAGAGATAGAGCTTACACTCAAAAGGGTCACTGTCAACAGTGTAATTTTCAGTGACCTGAGACTGAAAAATTTCTTCAGCCTGAATAGAAAATATGGGAGTAAGAGGGCATGGATCTTCATGAAAATAAGTTAAAAGTAAACTGAAATTCAACATGGGGATTAGATTTGTGAATTAGATAAGGATATTGCTAACCTGCTTGTACATTTGTGCGGGGACTATTGAGAGTTGCGCCTTACACACTAATGGGGTGTTGTCTCCCTTGAGAGATGCCTGGGGAATCAGAAGAAATCTTTTTTTTTTTCTCCAAAGACCTGCAGATCCTGCCTTACTGAAGTTTCCCACACTCTATAATGATTTCTGGGGCACCAAGTAGTTCATAATTCCCACATAGAACTTGATTTAGACAAATATGCTTTGGGATTAAGATGCCTGAAGAAATACCCCATTGTGAAAAGCAACCATTTCTTTCTGAAGAAATTAAATTAATTTTCTAGATTTTTGTCACTAGAGCTTTCTACCCATTTGGAGTTTTTCTACCCCTTTTGATCTTAGTTTTTAGCTTCCTTGGTTATTTTTAAAGGATACTTAAAAAAATTAAAAGTAGGTGGAAGTTTGTTTTTTAATTTAAATTGAAACATTTGACAGGATCATAGATCTAGGGCTGGAAGAGATCTCACAGGCCAGGTAATCTAATTCCTTCATGGAAAGATGGAATATAGGCAATAGCCACAGCTCATATTTATATGGTGCTTTAAAATTCACAAAGCACTTAATATATGTTCCCTTATATGTGATGATCTCTACAAAAACCTTGAGAGGTAGGTGCTGTTATTATCCCCACTTTTTTAGATGGAAAAACGCAGGCCAAGGGAGGTATAGTCAGTAACTTGGCCAGATCACCAGTAAGTTGGCATAGTTAGTGTCTTTAGTTAGGACACCATGTCTAACATTCTGTCCACAAAATCACATAGCTGTATCTAACCAAGACTTGTTGAAATGAAAAATGTAATGCAAAAATAAAACTTGTTTAAATGTAAGTTGTAATTCTTTTAAACTTTCTATGACTTTGCCATCCTGGGTCCAGAACAAGACATGCTGAAGAGTGGTCATGCCTCTGAAACTTGAGCTTCTTAATACTCTGCTTTAGAAACTTTCTCAAAAGCTTAGACAGCTAGGTGGTGCAGTGGATGATAGTATGATAGGCTTGGAGTCAGGAGGACTTCAGTTTAAATTTGACTTCAGACACTTTCTAGCTGTGTGACCTTGGGCACGTCACTTCACCCTGTTTGCCCCAGTTTCCTCATCTTGAAAATGAGCTGGGGAAGGAAATGGCAAACCATTCCAGTATCTTTTCCAAGAAAACCCCAAATGGAGGTCACAAAGAATGGGGCACAACTGAACAACAACATAAGTTTGTTCAGGCAGCTGTCTTGACTAAATTAGGCAATGAACTGCCAAACTTCCACTTCACTTACTGTCAAGAGAATGATATGAAGCCCTTAGTTCTTTCAAAAAGTACTGGAGGAATTTGAACCAAATTTTATTTTGTGTTACATCACTCCTATACATTTTTATCCCTCTCCCTTAGTATGACGATATATTAGCTGCTTCAGTAACTTCCTTATTTGGCTGGTATTTTAGTCAAACATCTTCATATGAGCTGTATTCTGAATATTAATAACAAATCCCTTATTTGAATCCTACATTCTCTTAGTAGATAAATATTCTTCTTCTGAGACTTTTGAGAGATTTTGACCTTGCTACAGAAGTAGTTTCAATTATACTTATTTTTTTTTAAATAATGGTCAGTCTGAGAAATATTTTGTCTTCCATCATCAATCTATCAACTGTTGTTTCAACTTATACAAAAACAATCCTGTAATGTAATCACAAAATAATGAATATAGCCTTTCTTAGATAAATTTACTATTTTTTCTAATAATATGTTGCTGATTTCTAATGAACACTTCCATGTATATGTAGTTTCAAATATGTTTATAATGGATGGCACTATGTTTCTGAGGCTTCCTTTTTGTTTAACTCATTCGAGGGAGAGATTTTAGAAAAAAGGTCCCTGAGCCTACACTTCAGGGGAGTTCAGAAGAGGAATGATTTGGGACTAGTGAGTTCTGCTTTGTACATATTGAATTTGAGATCTCTACAAGATATCGCTTTGGAAATGTCTAGTAGGTTTTGAGTGATGTGGGACTGGAGTTCAGGAGACTAGGACTGTACGTATAGACCTGTGGGTCATCTGCATGAAGATCACTGATGATGCCACCAATTGAGAAGGTATAATGAAAAAAGAGAAGAAGACTCAGGATAGAACTTTACTATGCAGCCACAGTTAATGGCATGAAATGAATAGATCTTGAAATCATGTACCCCTCCATCATTGAACATTTCACAGAACTGTTTAGTCTTCTGTCATCACAGTAAAAGGTACTTTTTTTTACAAAAGTCATAATTTACATACAAGATTGGGAGCTTTCCAGTTATTCTAACAAATGAACAAGCGTTTATAAGGTTCCTACTATGAACTGGGGAAGGAAATGGCAAACACTACAGTATCTTTTCCAAGAAAACCCCAAATAGGACCACAACGAGTAGGACATGACAGAAATTATGAAACAACAACTATGTTCCAGGTACCACGATAGACTATGAGAATATAATAAAAAAAATGAAATACTCCCTAACTTCATATAGCTTATATTTTATTGCCACAGTGTATATATGTATGTATGTGTGTATGTATGTATGTATGTATGTATGTATGTATGTATATTGTTTACACACAGAAAAAACACATAAACATATACACACACACTAGGTAATGGAGGTGGGGAGCATTAGCAACTGAGATATTAAGGAGGACTGGGAGAAACTCATCAGATCACCATCATGAGAAAACTAAATCGCCCAGGAATTATGATCATATAATCATATATACTTGGCAATGTCAAAATCTTTGTCAAAAGGCAAAATAATATGTTTTCCTTCTAAATAAGGGACACTCTGCCACTTTTGTTGCAGAGCTGAGATAATACAGGTAGGGAGGAAGCCAGATTCGGTATAAAATTGTGCTACTCCTGGATATATTTCACACACATAATAAACATATTTGCAATAAGAAATGACAAGAGGGAAGACTTCAGAGAATCCTGGAAAAACTTGCACAAGCTAATGCACAATCCATTGCCTAGAACTTGGAGAATGATTTATACGATGACAATTATATATACACACATATATATGTATATATATACACACACACATATACACAGAGATATACACATCATTATATACACACAGATACATACACACATACACACACATATGTGTGTATATATATGTATATATGTATGTATGTATGTGTATATATGTATATGTATATATATGTATGTATGTGTGTGTGTGTGTGTGTGTGTGTGTATACACACACACACACACACACATTGTCTTGGAAAGACATAGAAACTCTGATCAAAACAATGACCAATCACATTTCCAGGGATAAGAATGAACTATGACACCCAAAGTACCGCATGGAAAGGTGCTACGGCTAAAAATAACAACAAAAACAAAACAAGCACTCTATTCAGTTCATTTTTTTCTTTGTACTACTTCTGTTTTTAATAATAACAACAAGGAATTCTTGGCAGAGGATCCAATTAAATATAATAACAGAACCTAGGGATCAAGTTCCATTGTTATTTCCCATTATAAGAAAAAATAAAGTGTCTCACTATTCTTTCTTCTGAAGAAGTCCTGCATTAAACTTAATGTTTCTCAGTCTTAGTGTACCTCAGGAAGATACAAAAGAATTTGTTATCAAAATACCAGAAAAATTATAAATTATACCATTGTAACTAAAATTGTCTGAAGGTTCTCTAGTGTATACATGTTTTTCTCTTTGGCAGATTGTAATTCAATTGGGTTTTGTGGATTTTTACTCTATAATGGTGGCACCTATGATATAATGGCTGGAGAACTGGCCAACTTGGTTTCAGTTTAAGTCCTACTTCTGACTTATAATGGGCTGTGTGACTTTGGGCAAGTCACTTATCCCTGTTTGTCTCAGTTTCCTCATCTTTAAAATAAGCTGAAGTAGGAAATGGCAAACTTGACCATAGAAAGGTACTATGGTGACAGGGAAGCTCAAAATACAAATTTAGAAGAACACAGCCAAAACTGCTACATCCATAACCTCAAAGAAAAATGTGAATTTGTCTCAGTCCCAAAAAAATCCTTCTGAAAAATGTCAGAAAAGATCTCTTTCTCTCTCTCTCTCTCTCTCTCTCTCTATATATATATATATATATATATATATATATATATATATATATATATATATACATATATAGATAGATAGATAGATAGATAGATATAGATATAGATATAGATAGATAGATAGATATAGATATGTAAGTAGATATATAGATATAACATTAAAGAGTGAGGAAGATGGATGGACTGAAAGAAGAAGGCAGAGAGAGATAGAATGTGGTAAACTCTTTCATATAAAAGATGTGCAAAAGAACTTTTACAGTGGAGGGGAAGATGGGGAATGCGGAGGGGGAGTACTTGAACGTTCCTTCTTCTCATCAGAATTGGTTCAAAGGGAATAATGTACAGAGTCAATTGGATGTAAAAATCTATCTTACTCTATAGGGAAGTATTAATGGAGTGGGGAAAGAGAAGGGGGAAGACTGATACTAGGGAGGGTAGATTGGAAGAAACAATGGTCATAAGCTGAACATTGTTAAGGAGGGAAAGGGAGAGAGAAAGAGAGAGAGAGATAGAGGGAGAGAGAGAGAGAGAGAGAAAGAGAGAGAGGGAGAGAGAGAGAGAGAGAGAGAGAGAGAGAGAGAGAGAGAGAGAGAGAGAAAGGAAAGAAAGAAGGAAGGAAGGAAAGAAAAAAAGAAGGATAAACAAGGAGAAAATGGGTTGGAGAGAAATAAACAGTAATCATATTTGTGAATGTGAATGGGATGGATTGTCCCATAAAATAGAAGTAGGTAGTAGAAAGAATTAGACATAACAATCCTGCAATACGTTATTTATGAACAACAAACTTGAAGCAGAGAGATACATACGGAATAAAGGTAAGAGACTGGAGCAAAATTAATCATGCTTCAGCTGAAGTAAAGGAAAAAAAGCAGGGATAGCAATCGTGTTCTCAGACAAAGAAAATCTAAAATTTGATCCAATTAAAAGAGACAAGAAGTTCAACTACATTTTGCTAATAAAGACTGTAGAGAATGAAGTGATATCAATACTAACCATATATGCAACAAATAATATAGCATCTCGATTCTTAAAAGAAAAATTAAATAAGATACAGGAGGAAACAGAAAATAAAACTCTACAAATGAGATACTTTAACTTTCCCCTCTCAGAACTAGATAAACCTATCCAAAAAAATTAAGCAAGAAAGAACTTAAGGAGATGAATGGATTTTAGAAAAGTTAGATATGATTGACCTCTGGAGAAAATGGAATGGGGATACAAAGGAATATACCTTTTTTTTCTCTGTGGTACGTATTACCTAGAAAAATTGACCCTGTATTAGGGCATAAAATCCTCATAACCAAATGCAGAACACCAGAAATATTAAATGCATCCTTTTCAGATCATGATACAATCAAAATTTCCTGAAATAAAGGGCGTAGAAATATAGATTAAAAGTAATTGGAAATTAACTATTCCAACCCTAAAAATGAGTGGACAAAGAACAAATCATAGAAACAATTAATAATTTCATTGAAGAGAATCATAACAATGACACAACACACCAAATTTTATGGGGTGCAGCCAAAGTGGTACTTAAGGAGAAATTTGTAACTCTAAACTCTTACAGCAATAAAATTGAGAAAGAGCAAATCAATGAAATTTGTGTGAAGATAAATAAAAAACCTAGAAAAGAAGATCCCCAGTTTAACACCAAATTGGAAATTTTGAAAATCAAAGGAAAAGTTAATAAAATTGAAATTAAGAAAACCATTGAAATAATAAATAAAACTAGAAGCTAGTTATAAGGGGAAAACACAACAAAATATATAAACCATTGATTAGCTTGATTTAAAAAAGAAAACCAAATCACCAACATCAAAAATGAATGGGGTGAACTTGCCACCAATCAAGATGCAATAAAAACATTTAGTAGGAATTATTTTTCCCAGTTACCTGCCAATAAATATAACAATTTAAGTGAAATTGATATATTTCTGCAAAAATAAAAATTGGCTAGATTAACAAAAGTGGGAAATAAAATACTTGCATAACCCTATCTCTGTAAAAGAAATTGAATCATCCATCAATAATATCTTTATTAAAAAATACCAATACTATTTAAACTATTTGGAAATATAGGCAAAGGAGTCTACCAAATTCTTTTTATGGCACAAATATGGTGCTGATATCTAAACATGATGAACAAAAAGAGAAAAAGAAAATTACAGACCAATTTCCCTAATGAATGTTGATGCAAATAAATAAAATAAAAATACTAACAAGGGGATTACAGCAATATATTGCAAAGATCATGACTAGGTGGGATTTATACGGGGAATGTAGGACTAGTTCAGTATTAAGAAAACTGTCTGTGTAATTGACCACATCAATAGCAAAATCAACAAAAATCATATGATTATCTCAATAGATGCAGAAAAAGCTTCTTAACAAAATACACTGGTTTTATAAAAAAAAACCCACTGGAAAGCATAGGAATAAATGGAACTTTCCTTGAAATGATAAGTGATATCTATGTAAAACAGTTAGCAAATATTAGCTGTAATAGGGACAAACCAAGAAGCCTTCCCAATAAGATTGGAAATGAAGTAAGGATGCCCATTATCATCACTGTTATTCAATATTGCACTAAAAATGCTAACTATAGCAATAAAAGAATAAAAAAAGAAGTTGAAGAAATTATAATAAGCAATGAGGAAAGGAAATTATCATTCTTTGTAGATAATATGATGGTGTATTTAGATAATCTTGGAGGATCAACTGAAAAAAAAAACTAGTTGAACTAATTAGCAACTTCAGCAAAATTGCAGGAGATAAAATGAACCATAAGAAGGTCCAGCAGAAAGAGATAGAAAGAGAAATCCCATTTAAAAAAAAACTATAGATAATATTCTTTGCCACCACAGAAAGAGCTGCCATAAATATTTTTGTACACATAGTTTTTTTTTTTCCTTTTTCTTTGAACTCTTTGGGACATAGACTTAGTAGTAGTATTTCTGGGTCAAAGGGTACACACAGCTTTATAGCTGTTTGGACTTAGGGCCAAATTGCTCCCCAGAATGGTTGGATCTGTTTAAAAATCCAACAATGATACATTAATTTCCCAATTTTTCCCTCCCACTCCAACATTTGTCGTTTTGTCTGTCTTTTTAGCCAATATATTAGGTGTGGGGTGGTACCTCTGAGTTGTTTTCATTTGCATTGCTCTAATTAGTAGTAATTTAGGACATTTTTACATGACTATAGATAGCTTTGATTTCTTCTGCAGTGCATTTATTTATATCCTTTGGTCATTCTTCAGTTGAGGAATGGCTTTTATTTTTATATGACTCAGTTTCCTATATACTTGAGAAATGAGGTCTTTTTCACAGAAACTTGCTGTAAAATTTTTCCATGTTACTTTGTTGTATATGACACCTTTCAGCAAAATGTAGTTTTGTTCTTATCTCTTTTAATTAGGTCTCTTTTCGCTTGTGCTTTGTCTGAGATCATGATTGTTACCCTTGACTTTTTTACTTCAGCTGAAGCATGTTATATTCTTCCCCAGTCTTTTATTCTAACTCTGTATCTATCCTTCTGTTTCAAGTGTGCCCCTTGTACACACTAATATTTTTAGTTTTAACTAATATGGGCGAATTATAATCACACCTACCTTCCAAGTTTGCTGTGAGTATAAAATAAGATTAAAAATTTTAAAGCACTTACTACAGCACCTAGTACAAAGTAGATGCTATATAAATTCTATTTATTATTAGTAGTATTATTATATTAAATTCAGCTGAGACTTGTAAATGAAATGCCATACAAAACTAATTCCATAATATGTTCATTTATTAGAAGTATATATGTTGGTGGTACAATGGGTTAAAAGGATTGGGAGAAAGCAGTGCCATGTTTGATTTCCTGACAATGATGTCCTTTGAACCAGGCTGACCAGCCATAATCTCATGGAGAATATTTGGAGTCTTTAACCTATGGGGCTAGAACCCCAATCAGTGGTTTGAAGGATGTTTGTAGGCCTTCCTGTAAAGATTTTGAAAATACCAGTATTAGTGGGCAAGTAATGAATTCAGAGATTAATGTTGCAATGGTTTGTAGAAAGTTGATAATTACTTACCAATTCCATTCCGCAAGCATTTATTCGGTGACTATTCTTTATACAAAGCTAAATGCTAAAGAAGCAAAGCCAGCAATTGAAATAGTCCTTGCCCTATTACAAACTTATGTTCTTCTGTGAGAAGTGGTGGGCAGATAATAAGGGAGTAAGAGTGAGAATAAGGGTGGGAGAAAAATAGAAGAACACCAAAACAAAAGGAGTTTGTGCATTGTTATATAAAAAAACATCCATATACCCTTAGTATTTTTCTCTCTCCCTTGTTTTCCATGACTTGATGTGAGGTTCTCAGTGATCTGGATAAACCTACAGTTGGCTTAGGGAGCTGAATATTCTCTCCATTCCTTGAAACATCTTCTCCAGTATGCATTAGTTCAACTACTTTGTCAAAGAAAAAACTTGAATTTTTTAATGATCCAAAGAACTGGGGAGATGAAGGAACAGTCAAATCAGTCTCTGTGAAACTGTGAAAAATTAAAGTATGTGACTATCAAAGATTTATATGAACTTTGGTATCTCCTACTGAAATGGAGAAATGTGCTTCTGACTTTGGAAGAGGAGGCCAAATGAAAAAGATTGTCAATGTCAAGAGTAGAATGATTAGCTAGATGTTTGGATGTAGATGATTAAGATAAAGTTGTTCAGGACAGAGGTGATGCTTTGAGGTTTCTTTAGATGGTCAAGAAAAGCCAAGACCAGGTGCCTGTAAAAAAAGACATTTGTATATGCGTTATCTGGCACAATCACTATGATACCTAAACAAAAGATAGAACAGTAAAAAATGTTCTTTGCAATGCCTTCTGCTGAACAGTTTGTCAGATCAAGGCTCAGAAAGAATTTATATGATGATGCCAAGAAGAAAAATTGAAAGAGAAAGAAACATGTTTCCAGAAAAGTTTTCCAACACTTGTACTTGAAACCCACAAATGAAATCTAACCAAGGATATAGTGACAAATCTTAATTTGATAGCTTCTTTGCCTAGTTCTATTACACCCTAATAAATTGAACTTTTTTCTTGAAGTAGTAACTTAAAGCTTGTAAATATGTAAATGTAAACTCATGGTAAGTGGTTTGTTTTAAAATGCCATCTCAACCTTTGCATATGAAGTTTGGATATCACATAAGATTCTGCCAGAAAAACAAAGTAAGAAGTTGAATTTATTATATACTTATATATCTAATAGAACAGTTTTATATACAATCATCTTTGAATTCACTTTGTATGTGGAAATACTCTCTGCTGTTTATTAAGTGCAAAAGAAAAAATAAAATAAAAAAGAAATGCAAAGTGAAAAAGTAATGCCATTCTTTCTTCCACTGCCACTGCCTCCCCTCGTACCTCTCCCCATCCGTTCACCCATACCGTCTATGGTGGTTAGACCACTTGGACGCTTACTTCTTTGACTGGGTTAAGTCAGTAGATTAGTTTTTACTTTGATCTCCTTCCATCCTCAGGGAGGGTTCTGGTTCATTGCCATCACTTGAGTCCAAACTTCATCACCATCATCCTGAGTGGATAGAGGTGAATGCTTAGAGACATGACAGCATGCAGACAAGGATGATAATAGTAGAGGAAAGAGAGGGGATAGTGGAGAATGTTAAGAATGAAGGATCTCCTTTTCCCCTCACATTTAACCAACAACTTCTTCACCATATTTAACTGGCAGCAGAAGCCCTAACCACCACCCAGGTGACATAAATAATTATTAAATATTAACCTCCTATGTATCACTTCTCTTTCATAGCCCCTCCCATAACAAAGCAATCTACTCATTTTCCCTCTAGTTCTCCCACTGCTCTCTCCTGTTGCTTTCCTTTCAGTCTCATTTTCTGCATGATCATCCATGCTCCACCTCTTAACCACTGGTAACCCATAGGTTTGTATGCTAAGTCTTCTTATTCTCTCTATGCGTGATATCTTATCTCAGTGATCTCCTTAACAGTGATCTCATATGTTCAGTTATCATCACTTTGCAGATGAACTGACCCAAACCTTCTCCTTCTCTTCTTCCAGTTCCACATTAACTATTTGTTGGGCTTCTTTATTTAGAATCCCATAGACATCTTAAACACATCATGTCCAAAATGGAACTCATTATTCCCTACCACACCCCACACCCCTGATCCATATGTCCTTATTTTGGTTCGGAGTACTAGCATTTATTTAGATATCCAGGTTACCATCTCCCTTATGTTCTTCACTCCTCCCTCACCATCACTCTTCATATTCAACCATATGCCAAGCCATGTAGGTTGTACTTCCATGACACCTCGCATCTGTCCCATTCTCTCTATATACATTGTCATTATCCCAGTTCAGAAACTCATTTCTTCCTTTTTGGACTAAAGTAATAGCTGCCCAATTGGAACTTGAATATTCCATTTTCTCCCTTCCCTATGTGAAACTTAAAGTAAGTACAAATCTGACCATGGCATTCACCTTCTCAAGAACCTGCAGTCCTAGGACTATCAGAAAAGAAATAGGAAATCCATTTCCCCAAGTCCCTTCTCCATAAAAACATCCAGACTTCAGAATTGAGTAATAAGTTGGAACTAAGAAAGCCATTTCCCAATCATCTGTACACTCACAGCCGCATGCAGAAGTAAATTCTAAACCTTCCTAATATAATTTTGTGAAGATGAATAGGCTGGGCCTTCTATATTTAAACTCTCTTTCCAAGCACTTGTTTCTCAGGAAATTCATTCTCATAGTCATTAGGACTTAATTGGAAAATATAGGTCTTATACAGAAAATGTGGAAAGGAATGTCTAATCTGGTTTGAATTTCATTGACTTAGTGGTAAACTATAGAAGTATGTAATCAAATAGA
This sequence comes from Trichosurus vulpecula, assembly GCF_011100635.1. NCBI lineage: Eukaryota > Metazoa > Chordata > Mammalia > Diprotodontia > Phalangeridae > Trichosurus > Trichosurus vulpecula. Next base: position 66,949,922 of record NC_050578.1, read on the forward strand.
TTTAAACAATGAAAAGAAGAAATCAATGTCTTTTAAGCAATGTCTTGTAAGCTGATGTGCTTACAAAATCATGCATTTTTAGACTGTAAGAACACATTTTTGTGCCTAAATCTACTATATCAATTATCTATTGATATAATTTTAAAAATAATATAGAAACCTTTCATAACAATGTCCAACATATTGAAATAAAGATGACCTTCAAACAGCTGGGCTACTTTTAAAATCTTTGATTCTCTCTTTTTGTAAGAGTACATACTCAAAACATGTCTCGATCTTATTTTTGTAAGAAATTTTGAAAGAACTAGAGCCAGGTTTACATTTCATTAGCTCACATTTAGCTCCACAATCCTATTATGTATTGTTTCTCTCTTACCTCTTTTCTCTTAGATCTCCCAATCATCACCTTAATAACATTTCCTTTACATTGATGAGTGGAATAATTGATATTGCAGAAATATATCAAACGAACTTAATGTGTAGAAAGAAACATTTTCTTGGACTTACCCAATGTCAAAATTTGTGTTACTTGATTTTGCATATTTGTTACAAGGATTTTGTTTTTCTTTTTGGGGAGTGGAAAAGAAAGAAAATAAATTCTTACTAGGTGAAATAAAATTTAAAGATAATTATATTGAAGACACTATTTGGGTCAATGCAGTTGTAATTTTTGGTATCTGAATCTTAGTAGTCTAGAACTGGGGGAGGGGAGAACCTATAGCCTAAAGGCCTCATGTGGCCTTCTCGGTCCTTGGGTGCGGCCTTTTGACCAAGTCCAAGTTTTACAGGACAAACTGTTTTATTAAAAGGATTCGTTCTGTGAATGTTGGATTCTGTTAAAGGGCCACAGTTGAGGACCTAGAGGGTCACATGTGGCCTCAAGGCCTCGGGTTCCTCACCCCTGGCCTAGGATTTCATTATAAGTGGTCTTTGCTTTTTCTATTATAATGTGTTCCTGGAAACTATCAGAGAGAGTTTTCCATTAAGAATGATAACATAGTTAGAGGTTATGTTCCTGACCTTGGATTTGGTATCAAATAAGTCTTGTATATGAGCAAAAATCTAGGCAGCTTTATGGCACGGTGGAGAGAGGACGCAACCTGGAGTCAGGAAGAACTGAGTTCAATTCTAGTCTCATACACTTACTAGATCTGTGCAACTGATTAAGTCACTTATCAATGTCTGCCTCAGTTTCTTCATCTGTCAAATGTGAATAATAACAACACTGACTTCCTGGGATTGTCATGAGATAAAATTGGTTAATATTCATAAAGAATTTAGCAAACCTTAAAACATTATCAAAATACTATTAATTTTATTTTATAAAATCAAAGACAAAAGAACTATAAATCTCCATAACAATTAAAATTATTATTCTATAATAATTGCCATAATCTACCTATATAATAATATAATTATTAATTAATATGTAATTAATAGTAAAATTAATAAAATATATAATAATATATAATCTACCTACAGCTAGAATATTATGAATAATAAATAATTATTAAATATTCAATCAACAACTTTGCTTGCCTTCTTCAATTTTGGCAGACTTTTTTGAAAGGAGTGGGTATAACAACTCAGATGGTCCCTGCTTATCTTTAAAAAGTTGCACAGGGAAATTGTAACTAATACAATTTCTTATGGATGAATTTCCATACCATAAGGATAAGCACTGAGAACTATTACATTTTATTCAGTTAGGATAACTTTTAATAACAATCATAAGATCTCAAGATTTGAAGTCCTTACTAAGAATTTTATTTGTAGGTTTGCGGATCAAAAATTCTTTTGCTTATCTTATTTGTTCTGTTCTTTCCTCCTTCCTTCAAACCAACAGCAAAATCAGTGACAGCTTGGAAAGAGGCAAAGTGATCGCAAAAGTGTTGCTAAAAATATGTGTGTGTGTGTGTGTGTGTGTGTGTGTGTGTGTCTAGAGGGAACATTGAGTTCTGATAGATAGCAATAGACAGTCACACCTCACTCTGGTGATTGTTGGGGCTAGTTGTGAGCTCATCATAAGGATATATATCTGAAAACTTTTAAAATGCTAGCTGGGGGCACCACCTCTGTCCCCTTTTTGCTTCTACAAGACTCTGTTCAACTTCCTTTGAGGAATTTTGCTGAAGTCATTCTCCTATGAGTGAGTATCAGTAGAAAGAAAGAGCAATTTAAAAAAGAGTGTTACAAAGAACCAGATCTTGGTTTGAATCATGCCTTGAAGACTTCTTACTCTGTGACTAAGTCTGCATCCTAATCTCACTTTCCTTATCTGTCAAATAAAGACAATAAGATGAATGTATAGAACATTTTTCAAAGAATTGAAGCATTCTTTTAATGTCAGCTATTATAAATGCTACAGGGACCAGAATTTAACAATACCTCAACAGACAAATCTGTGGTAATTAAAGAAGTGAATTTTCACACAGCACGAAAATTTTAGTTTTGAAGTAACATAATATTTGCTTATAATTATTTATACTTGAAGCATATTTATAAAGTAGAAATTATAGTAAAATTATTTAAAATATGAAAAATATAATAAAAACAAAATAAACATTTAAAAAGAGCCAAATAATGATTTTAATAAATTGATATATTTGGTTTTAAGGAATGAGAGATATAATATAACTAGTGGCCATATTTGGAGCCTTGAAGACCAGGATTCAAATCCTTATTTTTACATCTACTTGTTATGGGATGGTGGGTAAGACATTTCACCACTTAGCTATCCCAAGCAACTCTCAAGACTTTCAAGTTGCAGAATGGATGGAATGAATCAACCTGAGATCCATGAATTTGTTTTCAAAATTATATTGATGACTATATTCCAATATAATGGCTTATTTTGTAATTCTATATGTATCTAATTTTTATGCATTCTGAAACAATATTCTGAGATGGGGCCCGCAGATTTCACTAGAATGACAAAGGAATCCAGGGTACAGAAAAGGTGAAGAATCTCTCTGGTAGAGGGAATTCTCAAATCTAATGAAAGCGTAGGTTAGATCTATACACACATACATATACACTTACAAATACATGCATTCATATACACATATTCTGCATATGTTTTACTTATGAAGTTTTGAGAGAACATTTAAATAGCTCATGCTATACCAAAGAGTTACCTATTATTCTCACTAATAGGAGTGATAATGCCTAAACCTTTTGTTCAAAATTTCCTTTTAGTTTTAGGTATTAGGTAAGTGATGTTTGAATAGGTCTTATATTTTTAGGTTTATGCTTGCCACTATTCAGCATATATTAATGCATTGTCAGAAGACAACACATTTATACAGGAGGGCTTCATATGTAGTGGGCTTTCTTTAGTTTTCCTTTTCTCTGCTCCTCTTGCAATATGATGGGGGAGTTGCTTTAGTTTACTCGTAAGGGCCCTTTTAAATATCATCAGGCTTTCTCTCTGCTAATAATGGACTGAAGATGTCTGTATTGTGATCTAACAAACTAGAATTAGTCAGAGATCATAGCATAACATCAGTAATGTTATACGGCTCCAAATGTGCCCAAACAAACCCAGGAGAATCCCAGAGCCCAAAGAATTATATATCCTTCCATTTCAATTTCTAGTATTCAGACTTAAAAACAAAATACAGAACTATACAGACAACTGTAGATGTTACAGTTAAGTGGGTAACATAGTTAACCTATGTGTTCATCTCCGTAGGTCCCAAATTTAAAACAGATGTATGACATTTCTACTGAAAACCCTAGATAATGGCATGGCTGATGCAGTGTTTTAAGTTGACCTCATGATTTTTCAAATCAGTGAATTATCAAGCCATTGAAATTTGTAGTAAATACATTTCATTTTTTTAAATTTGCTTTAATAATAAATCCCTTTTCCCCTTTAAAAAAAGAAAAGAAGTCCTCATAACAAATACCCACAGTCAAGCAAAACAAATTCCTGTATTGGTCATGTCCAAAACCATGTCTTCTTTTATGCCCTGGTTCATTTCCTCTCTGTCAAAGTGGGAAGCATGCTTCATCATGGGACTTCTGAATTCATGGTTGGTCACTGCATTGATTGTAGAAACAATTTTTAATTTTATTTTTTAACATTTTTTCCTTTCATTTACATAATCTTTTTTATCCCTCCACCCCTTGACAAGGCAAGAAATACAATACTCAAGTAATTCAAAATGCATTTCCTCATTAGCCATGTTCTAGAAAAACAAAAGAAAGAGAAGAAAAATGACTCGATCTGCTCTCTGAGTCTATTTGTTCTCTGTCTAAAGGTGGATAACATTTCTCATGATGGGCTCTTTAGAGTCATGGTGGATCATTGTATTGATCAGCTACTAAGCCTTTCACAGGGGATTATCTTTACAATATTGTCATCAGTGTGTAAATCATTCTCCTGGTTCTGTTCATTTCACTTTGTATAAGTTCATGTAAGTTTTTCATGCTTTTTTTCTGAAAAAATCTCCTTCATAATTTCTTACAGAACAACAGAATTTCATAGTATTCATATACCATTACTTGCTTAGACATTCACCACTTAATAGATAATCCTCTCAGTTTCCATTTCCAAAGAGCTGCTATGCATTTTTGTACCTATGGATCCTTCACCTTTTTCTTTGATCTCTTTGAGGTATAGATCTAGCAGTGGCATCGCTAGATCAAAAGGCATGGACAGATTTACATGTTTTGGGGCATGGTTCAAAATTATTCTCTAAATTGTTAGAATATTCCACAGCCCCTTCCCCAACAATGCATTAGTGTACCTATTTTTCCCACATCCCCTCCAGTATTTGTCATTTTCCTTTTCTGTCATCTTAGCCAATCCAATGGGTGTAAGTTGGTACCACAGAGATGTTTTGATTTGCATTTCTCTAAGAAATAGTGATTTAGAACATTTTTATTTGATTTTTTATAACTCTGACTTCTTCCTCTGAAAACTGCTTGTTTACAATCCTTGACCATCAATTGGAGAAATAACTCTTATTTTTATAAAGTTGGCTTAGTTCCCTATATATGTGAGAAATGACACCTTTACCAGAAAAAATTGATATAAATATTTCTTTTCTATTTTCCCACTTTTCTTCTAATTTTGCCTATTTGTTTTGTTTGTGCAAAAAGTCTTTAATTCAATGTAATCAAAATAATTCACGTTTCTTGCCATGAATCTTTTAATCTCTCTTTCTTTTTCTTTTTCCTTTTTTTTTTTGGAGGAGGGAAGACAGGGTTAAGTGACTTTGCCAACATCACACAGTTAGTAAGTGTGTCAAGTGTTTGAGGCTGGATTTAAATTCAGGTCCTCCTGACTCTAGAGCCAATGCTCTACTCACTGTACCACTTGTCTGCCCCTCTATTTCTTATTTGATCACAAACTTTTCCCTTATCAATATATTTGGCAGGTAATTTTTTTCATCCCTCTCAAATTTACTTATAAAATCACTGTTTATGTCCAAATCATATATTTGCTTTGACCTTATGTTGGTATATGGAATGAGATGTTGGTCTACGCCTAGTTACTGCCAGCTTATTTCCACTTTTCCCAGCAGTTTTTGTCAAATAGTGAATCCTTTCCCCAAAAGCTTGGATCTTTGGATATACCAAACACAATGTATGTGTATGTATATTGTATAGTTGACCAATTTCCCTGATCCACCAATATCTTAGGCAGTGCCAGATTGTTTTCATGATTGCCACTTTGTAATATAGTTTGAAAGCTCATACTAGTAGATGGCCTTCCTTCACATTTTTTTAATTGATTGTCTTCACATTCTTGACCTTTTGCTCTTCCAGATGAATGGTTATTATTTTTTTAGCTCTATCAAGTGATTCCTTGGTAGTATGATTGTCATGCCATTGAGTAAGTAAATTAATTTAGGTAATATTGTTATTTTTATTATATTGTCTCAACCTTCACATGACAATCATTATTTCTCCAATTATTTAGATCTCTCTTTATTTGAGTAAAGAGCAGTTTGTAATTGTGATCATATATTTCCTTTATATATCTTGACAAGTATATTTCCAAGTATTTTGTACTATCTGCAATTATTGTAAATGGAATTTCTATTTCTCCCTGCTGAGTTTTTTTGATATATGGAAATGCTGATAATTTGTATGGGTTTATTTTCAATCCTGCAACTTTGCTGACGTTGCTGATTATTTGGAGCAGTTTTTTAGTTGACTCTCTAGAGTTCTCTAAGTAAACCACAATATCAAAAAGTAATGGTTTTGTTTATTCATTATTCCTTCATTTATTCCTTCAGTTTCTTTTTCTTGTCTTTTAGCTATAGTTAATATTTCTAGTGCAATGCTGAATAATAATGTTGTTAATGGATATCCTTCACCAGAAATCTCATTTGAAAGATTTCTAGTTCATCCTGATAACAAATAGTTTGTTCTTAGACTTAATTGGCTACTTCTTATTTTTGAAATAAAAACTCCATTTATTCATATGCTTTCTATGTTTTTTTTTTTTAAACAGGAAAGTGTGATGTATTTTATCAGACGCTTTTTCTACATCTACATCTACTAAATAATAATTATTTTGCCCTTTTGTTGTTGTTAACAACATGATCAGTTTTGCTTGTAGTCCTCCTAATATTGAGCCAGCCTTGCATTCGTGGTACAAATCCCACCTGATCACATTATATAGCATAAACGCTGTGATATGATGCATAAGACATAAGTGTATATGAGATATAATTTGTGATATATTGTTGTAATCTTGAAATTTTTTGCATCAGTATTTATTAGGGAAATTGACCTATAGTTTTCCTTCTGTTTTTCCTCTCCCTGGTTTAGATATCAAAATCATGCTGGTGTCATAGAAGGAATTTTTTGGACCTCTTTACCTATTTTTCCAAACCATCTATGCAATATTGGAATTAATTATTCTTTAAATGTTTCACTAGAATTTACTTGCAAATAGAATTCCCCAAGTTCCTATAGATAATGAGTAGAAGAGATGAGATTAAGGCAGTTTCACATTGAAAACCTAGGGCACTGAGAGGTTAAATTACTGGTCCAGGGTCACATGGCCAATATGCATCAGAGGTAAGACTTGAAACCAGGTTATTCTGCCTGTGGCTTGCTTTCTCTCTAAAAGTCAGGCTATGACTTTTCTTATTTCAAATGTGTATATATATATATATATATATATATATATATATATATATATATATTTTAAATTGTTTCATACTATCTCAATTTGACATATTGTTGCATTCCTAGTACCAGACATAGTTTATGTTGAACTCATTTTTCCATATCAACCTTCCCTGACACCATTCTATAAACTCTGGTGCTTCCTATTACCTTCAGGAACAAATATAAAATCCTCTTCCATTCAATGCCCTTTATAACCTCCTTTTCCACTACTTTCCCCCTTACTTTTCCTATCTTTTTACCTTCCCAATGCTCGCCACACTCTGTAATCTAATCACACTGACATCCTTCTTGTTTTTTGAATAAGCCACTCCATTTCCTGATTCTGTTTATTTTCACTGGCTGTGTCCCAGGCCTGGAATATTCTCCTTCCTCATCTCCACCTCTGCTTCCTGGCTTCCTCTAAGTTTTAGGTAAAATCCCATATACTACCAGAAGTCTTTCCCAATCCTCTTAATTCTAATGACTTTCTGTTGTTTCTTTTCCCCCAATTTATCTTGTATACAGCTTGTTTGTAGAGAGCTGTTTGTTGAATGTTGTCTTCAAGGTTAGATTGTGATCTCCTTGAGGGCAGGGACTATTTGCCTTTCTTTGTTTACCCAACACTTAGCATAGTTCCTGGGCACATAGTAGGGACTTAATACTTAATACCTGTTCATTGACTGATAACAAGCAAACTTCATATAGCCTTGAGAAATCAAGATTGGCCCAGCCTCTCCTGCTAGTGGGGTAGGTTAAGAATAAGGGAGCCAGATACTTCCCATTTCAGTTCAAGTAATTTCACTTAAACTTCATAAATATGTAGTACCCAGAATACTGGATGTCAGAGATACCAAGGGACAAACTAATTCAGCCTTACTCCTTTCCTACGTTCACACACCTACCACTGGCTTTCATCACCCTTAGATTATTGTAATAGACTTCTACTTGGTCACTTTGCCTCAAGTATCTCCCTGTTCTAGTCTATTCTGTTTACTTTCTTTAAAATCATGTTAAGATCATACTCTACAAAGTGCTTTACATATGTTTTTTCCCTCATTTAAACCTTGTAATGACCCCGTTGGGTATGATACTATTATCCTCATTTCACAGATGTGGAAACTGAAACTCAATAGTTAAGTGACTTTCAGGCAGGATTTGAACTCAGGTCTTCCTAACTCTTAAGTTGAGCATTGTGCATTACACAATCTATCTGCCAAAAGAACAGAGGTTTGCTTTTTTTGTTTAGTTGTGTTTTATTTTTGTTAAAGTGTCTTATAAGGTCCTTCTTGAAGAAACAAGTAAATGAATTGACATGGTTATCATGTCTCCAAAACAATAGGAAACATCATTTATTTTATTTTGGACAGAATTTGATATAAGTAACTTGCCCAGGGTCTCAAAGCTAGTAAGTGTCTGAGGCCAAATTTGAAATCAGGTCCTACTGATTCCAGGGCTGGTCCTCTATCCACTATATCACCTAGCTGCCCCAGGAAACATCATTTAATGGGCCTTTTGGTCACCTTTGGATCCAATGTACAAAAAAAATTGTAAAAAAGACCACCATGAAAATGATTGAAGTTTTATTTACCAACATCTATTGCAGAAGATGAAATATTGTAGAAATTTTATGAAGAACTTAAGATCCTCCAAATGAAATCAACATACATTTTGATGCTCAATGACTTCTATTTAAAAGGGTGAATAGGAAATTATGCAAAGAAATAAGTTATGCAGTATAGACCAGGAATTAGAAAGGAGAAAGGGCAGAGTCTTACAGGTTACATAGAAGAGTTTCCATCCATATATCATGGATAAGTTCTTTGATAAGAGAAATTGAAAGCACTGGACATAGAGAACCCAAAATAATTACACAAAAATTTCACAAAAAAAGAAATTGATTGTATCTTAACATATAGGAAGTGACTCACAGTTGATATGCAAGTCATTCTTGAGTCAACTCTCAATGTATATTCAAACCACCAACTTGTAGAAAGGATTAAAATTAGCACAGAGTTAGAAAAAAAGAATATAAATGGGAAAAAATGAAATGTAATTAGAACAGCTCTATCCAGTTCTATTTAAATGCTATTAAAATAGCACATGCATGAAAAAGGGTCTATGTCTGAAGCATCCTTTTTTACTTTATTTTTCTTGAGAGCTTTTTTGGAATAAGTTTTCTTTTACAACATGACTAATATAGATAGGTTTTGCATGACTACACAAGTATAACCTCTAAAATTTCTTGCCTTCTCAATGATGGGATGGGGAATGTGGAAGGGAGGGGATTTGGAACACAAAGCTTTAACAACAAATGCTAAAAATTGTTTTCATATGTACCTGGGAAAAAGTTAAAATACTAAATATTAAAAAAGAAAAAAAAAGGATCTATGAAAGGCTACACTAACCTTATGCAGGAGTTTAGCTTGGGCAAATTATTTGCCATCACCAAGAGACCAAAATGCCATTTAGTTAGGAAACTCTTGACATAATTGCCAAGTAGAGAAATATGGTAATGAAGGACAATACAAATTTAGAGTATAAACTTATTTTTAAGATCTTACAGAAAAGGATGATGGAACATTGTGAGCAATATTGCCACCTAAGACAGAAGCAATGGAGGACAAAGTCAATTAAAAGAGAGCTTTGGTGAGAGAGCCATCTAAGAAAAGTCATTTTGAAGGTATTTCAGTATAAAAATGGAAGGATGATAACAAGCAGAAGAAAAATGGAAAGGAGCTGCAAACACTTTATATTTTCTTTAAGCCATCAAAGGAAGTAGTGTCCAGGACATTTCTAACATTATAGTCTTGAAAATACTAGAGTCAATTAAATATTTAATTAAATCAATTATTTAAAATATTTGAACGAAAAATGAGATGAACTGGCCACATTGCAAACACAAGGCATTTTTGTAGTGACAATCTATGTGCTCTACTAATATTCTCCTGCTGTCTAGTCAAAATGAGAACACAGTCTCCACCATGTTGGATAGATAACCTGTGGTGTACTTATGAAAGGGCATGGACAAGACTTATAAAGAATAGGGAGGTATGGATAGGTTGCAATCTAGATTAGAATGAGTATTATAATCAGCCAATATTAGATAGGGTCAAGGAGGTACGCTGGCAAGTGATGGTGATGGGGAGATTGAAGTGAAGAAGGAAAGGAAGAGAAAGGAGGAGAGTATATATTGCTGCCTTGCATCTGTAAAAAATGGTCATGACACCTGGCTTTGCTTGTGATCATAATTTTGTCGTGTTGGATTTGATGATTTAGGTATAGAACTGATGATCAGATGTGGATGGTCAGTTGACCTCTTTTTGCATACACTAACAAATTGGTGTAAAATATTGCTTTGTTTTCTATAAGAATGCAATCCATGTCTTGTTAACAAAAGAACAGTCATTATCATCTCAAATAATAGAATATGCAAGTTCTGAATAGAGAAAAATATAGAATAACTACATTCAGATAAAATGTACTTCAGGTAAGATAATTTTTTTCAAGGTTTTACTGTTACACAGGTTTCCTTTTTTATTTTTTTTATTTTTGCACAGCACAGAGTTGTGTAATTTGTCACACCATTATTTTCTATGTACATCGTGCAAACACATAACTGTAAATAATTTCTTTGGAAATTTTACTATCATTTCAGTCATGCAGAAAAGCAGCCTCAGAAAATGTGTTCCTCCCCTTGTGTTTAGCCATTTTTTTTTCAGTTTTCCTCCTCCACTCCTCCCTCCCACTATAGTTCGATCAATTCAACACCCTATAGTTGGATCAATTCAACAAATATTTATCAAGCAGCTATCACTGAATCATACAATTTACATTTTGGAGGGGAATTCAGCACTCATTTAGCCCAAATTATAAACAAAATGAATCCCCACTACAACATGCTCAACAAATGATAGTTCAGCTTCTGCTTTCTGAAGATGCCAGGCCTTGAGGCACCCCATTTCACTTTAGTATAGTTCTAATTGTCTGGGAGGTTTTCTTAATATCAAAAATCAATTGGGCTCTTTCTTTATAACTTCCAATGTTACTGCTAATTCTGCCCTCTGGGCCCAAACTGAACAAGTTTAATCTCGGCTCCACTTGATAGTCTACAAATAAAGAAGACTGCTCTCATATCATCCAAGTCTCCTTTTCTCCAGGCTAAACTACCCACATCCTTCCACTGATATTTACATCTTGCACACTCAAGTCCTTTCATGATCCTGGTAGTTCTCCTCAGGACACTCTATAGGTTCATGAGATTGATATTTTGGTACCACAGCATACGACTTTACATTTATCACTACTGAGTTCCATCTTATTATATCCAACTCAATATTCTAGCCTATCAAGATCCTTAGGGATACTTACTGCCTTCCAGTATTACCCATCCTTCCTAGTTTTGTGTTGTCTTCCAACTTGATGAGCATACCATCTATGCCTTTAGTTGGTAGCCACATTATTGGTAAAAATATGTAACAGCACAGGGCCCAACCCTGATGCGGACATCCAATCACATTGACGTTGAATGATCAATAATTACTGTTTTATTTCCCATGCATCAGGCAATATGTAATAATTAAAGTTACAGAGTCAAAAAAAAAACATTCTACCTTGGAGATGGGGGAAGGGCAAAAATAATATACCATATAAACAGATAAATAGGAGGCAATAAATACAAGCCAATGGTTTAGTTAGGAGATAATGGGGTGCTTATTTCTCCCCTTTTCTAACAATTATTGGTTCTTTTTCACTTTTACCAAGCCTAACAATTCAACAATAAACTAAAACTTTAGCTTGTAAAAACTAGCTAGCTAAGCTGAAGTACTATTAGAGTCAGCATTAGATAGATTAGAATTAGATAGATTAGAAACCAGAAAAGTCATGTAAAGCAGAGAAACCCTAAATTGAACTTTCAAATGAGGCAGAGGGTGAAAGGAAAGAAACAACAGTCATTGGAAGATGGAAACAATTGTCATTGGAAGGTATGATCTTGCAAGCCATATAAGTCTCTGAGCCTCAGTTTCCTTTTCTATAAACTTAAGAGGGTGGGTGAACTTAGATACCCTCTGTGATCCCTTCTAGCTCTCAATCTCCTGTGACCCCTTGCTAACTAACCTTGGATATGAGTTCCTTTCTCTGCTTTACATGACTTTTCTGGTTAGATGCTAACTGGTAGGCTAATACTTGCAAGAGAAATGGAGACCCTTAGTTGCAAGTTCAGGTGAGCCAAACTCACATATTTCCACAAATTTTGGGGGCAGGGCCATTATTGAGATAAGTACTGTATCCTAATAGGCAAAACTTCCAGCCTTTTCTGAATTGCATGGGAGCTGCCACTGCTACATATTTCTGACCCAAACTTAATGCAAAGTTTTAAGCAAAGTTTAGATCCGGGTCAACACAAACTTATATAGGAAGATATAGGAAGAGAAATGCTAAGGTTAGGACAGAGCTGGAAGAAGAAAGCAGAAGCAGGGAGAAAGAAATGAGTACATCCTGCTGGAATGATGGTGACACACCTATTTTCATTCCAGAGGGTGGTTGACTTAGGGGCTAGTGTAGCAGCACTAAGACAGACCAAAGAGACTTCCATTGTTGCTGATTATTCTAGGCTGTAGGACTTAATAAGACCAAGAAGTGCTTGAGATCTTGCTCTTTATAGAAGAAATGGAACCTGGAGGATCTGGGGCACTCACTTTATCCCATCACAAGAGATATCTTGGATTTGGTTATTGAGATGCAGTATAATGAGCGATTGTTTGAGGTAGGTCCTTACACGACAATCCCAGCCCCTTGGATTTAAAATATCCCAAGTATAGCCATTTGAACAGAGACATGAGACTGTGGCCTGGAAGTAGTGAGTATGAGAAGAAATAGTTAAGGTGAGGGCTTTTTTTTGCTTTTTTTTTTCATTTGCTGCTTTCTAAATATCATAATACTTTTTATTTTGAGTGAATTAGTCTTGTTCTGACTTCAATACAAAGTCATGCTGATTTTGAAAAATTAACACTGGAATAATACATTCATATAGAAAATTCTTACATTCAATCAAATAGTATCGTAGTTGACAAAGACTTAAGCATCACCTACTTTAACCCTTTCATTTTTCAGATAAAGAAACTGGGTTCCAGAGTAGGAAATTGATGGGACTAAAGTCATCTGAATCATTAGTAGCTGGTCTGGGAGTGGAGCTCAGACTTCCTGACTTCCAATCCATGGTTTTTCCTTATAACATATTGAAATATCCCTTAAATCTCACTCTTGTGTTCTAGGCCTTAGAGGCTACATGCAAGAATGATAAGAACTGAAGTGAAGATAAATTTTTGAAAACAATTACACTCTCAGTAACACTTGGGTACTTTGTTCATCATCTTTGCTTTCTCTTTAGGACAAACAGCTAAAATCATAAATAGTGAATTCATAGATATATGGGGTCCAGAATAAGGGAGGTGATATCCTGTTGAGTGCTTCCATGATGAGACACTCTTTGAGGATATTGTAGAATTTTGAAAGGAAAACTCCATTCTAAGTGGAAAGATTCATTGATCACTTCGCAAATCATCTGCTTCCTTTTCTCCCTTGCTTGTCTGCTTAGGGAAGAGATATAGGTTGTCTCACGATTGGAGGAGAGGGTCTTTTGGCAATGCCCCAAAAAATGATTCTCAACTTAACTCAAGTTTTCTGGTCATCTGGAACAGGAAAGTTTTTTTTTTTTTTTCCCAATGGATAGTGTCCCAGTCACCCTGGAATTCCAGCCTCTTTACTCCAAATGCACTTCCTTCTTTTGTCTCTATCACATTTCACTCTTTTTCCACAGAAATGGAAAAGAAATTAAGATATGATCCACTTCTTCAGAACCATTTCTGACAGTGAGACTGTATTGTTTTTAAAGGTATGTAGAAAGTAGAATGCCATTATCTCCCTTTGCAACCCATTATGACCCTACCACTCTTATGACTTGAGGTAATGTTGAATGCTAATCCTGTCTCTGCAACATCCTCTCTTTGTGTAACATTTCATCCTAATTTGTATTGTGTCATCTACACATTTTATGAGCACTGCCTCTTGTCTCATCATCCTACTCAGCATAATAGTACAAAAATATACTCAGGGATCTCAAAGGTAATTTCATTTCACACCTTTCACCCCTCCCCCACCTTCCTGGCCCCTAAGTGTTTTTAAAGAAACAGTTATGTTTTTACAATTTATGATTTTAGGCTGAAAATATTATCTCTTAGCACTTCCCAGCTTTTAGAGTTTTATATTCCTTGTTTGCACAACAGGATGATAAAAGAATGAGTTAAATGAAAAACCTAGCAGACATTCATGATTTTGGTGTTTTTTAAAAAATCTGAAGTAGAAAATGCCCCAATAACAATGATCTAGTTAGTGTATATGTGTGTAAATGTGTATAGATAGTGGCAGAACACATGTTCTGTAGTCTAGGTAGGCCCAGAGCATCAGGAACTCATAGTGGCTATAAAATAGTACTACTGCTTTAAAATACTAATACTAATACTAATAATAATAATAAAAGTTTTGTTGATTTATATGATTTGCAGTTTATTCTTTATGGCAAAATGATTTTTAAATGCTTTATTCATTGTTTTTTTTTGTACCATTGTGACTTCTCTTTACCATGCTCTCTAGAATCTTCCCTTGTCACAAAGAAAAACAGTTAAGCAAAGCAAACGTTCATGGTAACCACAACCGATAGCTCTTAAAACATCTCACGTCTGCAATTTACCACTTTTTCAATGAGAGGAAGGAAGTGTATTTCATTATTAAACTTGTTTATTGCATGTAATCTGAATTCTGATATTTTTGTGTACATTATTGTGAATACCATCTTTTTTTTCTTCTTTCTTCGCTTCATATCAGTTCGTATTATGCTTTAAAAAAAGAATAGAACACAGTCATTTCAGCCTTCTAGATTGACCCTTCTCTTTTTGACAAAGAACAGTTGTTAAACAGAAACATGCAATGCAGTGACCACATTCCTATGCAGTATGCTGTCCTGGTAGGCCCCCATTTTCTGCTATGATAAGCATGTAAGTTGCAATTCCAGTTCATTTTTCCAATGTCCTGAGTTTGACATCCTATTATTGATTTATGTTTTAGTTTTTATGTTTATTCTTCCCTTGGCTCAGCTCATTATTTTGTATGAATCCATATGATTCATCCTATTTTTCCTCTGAATCAATGTATTCATAATTTCTTTCTGAAAAATAATATTCAATTAATCTCATATACCATGTTTTTTTCAGCCATTCCCCAAGTGATAAGCTCCTTCTTTGCTTTCAAGTCTTTGCCTACATGAAGAATACCGCTATATATTAGAAGTTTGATATATATTAGAACTTCGAGTCTGTCCAAATTTCCACGTGATATGTGCTTAGTAGTGAGATCTCTGAGTCAAAGGGACAATTCAATCACTTTTCTTGAACAATTCCAAATTGATGAACAGAAGGTTTCACCCTCAACTGTTCATGGAGGATGATGCTGGCATAAACAATTTCTTCCTACCCACTTTTTGGTTTTCTCAGCAATTCCAAAAAGAAGTCACCCCTACCACCCCACCAAGAATTTATGTCCTTAGGCTTATCAAACACAACGCTATCATTTTCAGTTGCTTCTGGGTTTTGCTTATCTACTCTCTCCCACTGACAGACTTTTCTGTTTTATTTCTAAACCAAATAGTTTTGAAGTCTACTATTTTATGTTTTTTTGAGATCTAGTAATACTGTGGCCACATCATGAGAACTTTTTCACATAATTTCCCTTGAGATACTTAACCTTTTGATTTTCTAAATAATTTTTAATCTTTTATGTGGTTGTAGAAAGTATCCACTTGGTAATTTAATTGGCATAGTATAGCATCGCTAACTTCCTTGATACAGTAATATAATTTTTACTAAATTAGGACGGATCAACCACTACAAATATCTCTCGAATTATTTGCATTTTGTTGTTTATTTTTTGTTTTGTTTTCTTAAATTATTTTTAATAATAATTTACATTTGAAAAGGATTTTAGGTGTGATTTATATAGATTTAAGGTTTACAAAGTTATATAAATATATATATATGTGCATGTATGTGTGTGTGCATATATATATATATACTCATATATATATATACATACATATATATACTTATATATATATATATATATATATATATATATATATATATACACATATATATACATATACACACTCTTCTGAGCCTCACATAGCCCTCTGAATCCTCTGAGTTAGATGGTCTAATGCCCAAGAATTAAAATAGACCCATGATGTTACCGATGTGGATATAGAGCTTCTAAAGGATATTAACACAAATCTTATACAGATTGTAACTCATATATACTTACCTGATGTGTGACCATTGTCTCTGTACTTAGAAAATCCACAGTACATTCTGGGAGCTTTTCTGGAATTGTTCTATGCCATCCAGTAACTCTTACTCTTACCACATGGCCTCCTTTAAATGACTTTACTTCATTATCCCTTGTTTGTAATGTGTGGTAGCTTATGCAGCCATTGGAATACAATTTTAATAAAAGATCCCAATTTTATATATGGGAAGACTGGGACTCAAATTAAATGGCTTGGTAGAAACAAATTGGATGCTTTCTAATTGGCAAACAGCTGAAAAAACTATGGCAAATGAATTTCATGGAATATTATTGTATGAGATGACTGTAACATATTCAAAGAAAAGAGAGGATTCACATAAATTTATACAGAATGAGACAAGTGGCAGATAAGTGACATCAGGACTTGAACTCTTTTTACTTTGTCATGTCTCTCAAGTCATTAAAAAATGATGTTTTCTCAAAAGAGTAAAAAAACTCCATACCTTATCTGGCTTAGCTTGTGTCCATGTGCCATTGAATTGGAGAACTGAGCCAATCTTCCAGGTAATTTAAATCTAAACACTTGTTTTCACTCCAAATATAAAACTAATTGAGGCAAGTTCTTTTTTAGTTCGAATTATAATTACATAAAATAGTTTTTTGGTGTATGAATGTATACTATTTTTCAAGGAATTAATGTTTTTTGCATACTATCATGCCTCATTTAACTTTATTCCTAGGTTTAATCTATTTATTCAATATATGAGGGATAGCATCAGACATATGTTATCATCAAATAATTCAGGGCTTGATAATGATTTTAAAGAGTTACTTTGTGCAGGGTGTTCAGGGAGAACTAGCACCTCTGATGTGGGGAATTGCTGAACTCTGTGCAGCACTGCTTATCTAACTTTGGTGTCCATGTGTCATACCACTCTCACTTGTGGCTCCAAGAAGCTGTATCATACATAGAGGCTGCACCATGGTAAAACTGTCCCAGCAAATGGGCTGAATCAGGTTGGAGGTAACTGAGAGGCCTCAAACTTGTCAGTGAGTTAAGGGGATGTCTACTCAAAGCATGTGAAGATTTCTTGTAGGGCAATGAGTAAATAAAAATTTGTCCCAATGGCCATGAAAGTGGCTGAAGCAGAGCCTTTAAAATGCTTAGAGCTTGGTCAGTCATTAAAGACATCAGAGCTATCCATTGCATCCTGGGCCATCGCCAGTTGTCTTGACTTTTGTCTTGCCACTGAACTTTGATGACTAAGAAAGAGAGAGCAAGGCTGACAATTTTGTGCAATTTTGCCTCACTTGAATTCAATTCACAAACAAACCAAGACATTACCCACAGTAGCACAGGGCTGCAGAGCATCACATGCCTACATCAGAAAAGGTGTTATACTCCATGAGCAAAGCAAAATCTCAGTAGCTTAAAGTAAATATAAGTTGTACAAATCCAGAGACCTCTCCACCCCACATGTTCTAATGGACTAGTTGTGTGCTACTTGTGGTAGAGCCTCTGAACTCATATTGGAATGAGCAGCCACAGCCGAACACACTGTACCCTGACCTCAACTTCGCAATGCCCTTGTTCCTCTTCGAAAACAAAGGACAAACAACAAAATAGAGTTACTCTGTAAAATTCCCCAATGATTTCTTGTAAAGATTAAAGTTGTTTTCTTTTTGACATTTCTTACCGAATTTTGTTAGTATTGCACAGAAATGCCAAGGATCTTTAATGATATGTTTTATATCATTCTTGAAATCATTACATCTTAATTATTGTCTTTGTTCATTTTGGTAAAGGTGCTAAAAACCCATGTCACTTGTAAAGATGGATAAATTTCCAACCACTTTACCAATGTGTATACCTTTAATTTACTTCTATTGTTTTGTTGGTAATAAGTAGCTAACATTTCTGGAAATATATTACATAAAAGCAAGGCATCATTGATTTTCTCCTGTTTCTACTGGGAAAGTTTCTAGCATTTCTACATTGTAAGCAACTTTAGTTCTTGATTTAATATATATGCTTTAGATCATATTAAAGAAAGTTCATTTCATTTCTATGCTTGGAGATTTTAATGTAAATGAGTGCAATAATATGCCAAAGGTTTATGTTTCTTATTATGTTGCTTATCTGATTAACTCTGATGATTATTTTCCTAATCTCTAATCATTCTTTCCCCTCTACTGTAAATCCAACTAAATCATAGTGAAGTATTTCCTTTATGTATTTCTACATTCACTTTGAGAGGATTTTATTTAATTTTGACTTGAAATTTCAGTAAAAAAAAAAGTCTAAAGTTTTCTGTCATTGATTTGTACCTGCCTGGTTTGGGACAATTTTTGTTTCCTTAATAAAATTTTCTGTCTATATTCTTAATTATAACATGTTCAGCATAAGTATTGATTATTCTTTACATAGTACTATTTACTTAGAAATGCTTCTGGCCGAGAAAGTTTTTCCTCATGTTTTACAATTTACTTATAGTTTCCTTGATTTCATTTTCTAAAATTGAGTTGTGATTTATATTTATTTTTTGTTGATATGAGTAGGTATATTTTTATTGATACTTATCCACTTGTTTGAATTCTCAGTTTGTTTGCATACAGTTTTATTTAGTAATTTGTGAGGATTCTCTTTATTTTCTCTTTCAGTGTAAAGTACAAATAATTTGTTGATTTTAATTTTGATATTTTAATTTTTTCTTGGTCAGTTTAACTAAAAGTTTATGAATTTTGTTAGCATTTTTAAAACCTTTCTTTTGCTTATCGACTGTAATTTTTGCTTTCAAGTTTCTGTTTATTCAATAATTTTCAAAAAATTGTCTTTTACATTCATTAGGGTTATTATTTTGTTTATTTTCATATATTTTTGTAGCATGTTCAATTCATGAGTCCTCACTTTTTTATTTTGTTCATATTAGTTTTAAGAGATTAAAATTTTCTTGAGAAATGCTTAACTGCTTATCATAATGTTGCTTAATTACTATTTTGATGTACATAATATCTATAGATTGTATGATTTATTCTTTGATCTACTCATTATTCAGGAAGTCATTACCTAGTTTCCAATTAGGTCT
Organism: Trichosurus vulpecula; assembly: GCF_011100635.1. Classification (NCBI taxonomy): domain Eukaryota; kingdom Metazoa; phylum Chordata; class Mammalia; order Diprotodontia; family Phalangeridae; genus Trichosurus; species Trichosurus vulpecula. The sequence goes on from NC_050578.1 coordinate 66,969,499, forward strand.
ATACCTTTTGCCCATATTTCCTTCATTCACAATTAATTTTATTGTATTGTGATCTATAAAGAATACCTTTATTGCATGAACCTTTTCACTTTTTTATCATTGTTTTATGCCTTCCTACATAGTCATTTCTGTAAAATTGCTTTGGGATGATGAGACTATGTCTATTCTTTCATGTTCCAATTGATAAATTGCCATAGGTCAGTAAGTTCTTATTTTTCCAACAATTTATTCAGATCTGTATTTTCCTTCTTGTTGAGCTTTCTCTTGTATTTATCCATTTTAAGAGAGTAATACTGAATTCTCCTACTTGATAATCAAGACCTTTTTGCAGCCTAATTTTCTTTCAGGAACTTAGATACTATCTATCTCAGGCATATATATTTAATTTAGTTATATATTCATTGTCTCTTGTGCCTTTTGTGTGATGTAGTTTCCTTATTTATCTTTTTATTATAACTTTTTTTTATTTTTTCTTTTCTGAAATCATGATTGCAACTCTCTTTTATTGCATTTTTTCATTCTTTGCATCATCTTCAATTATTTCTTTCCTATAAGAACACTTTGTGACAGTCATTTTCCATTTTCCACTTCCTGTCATTGTTGCATTTGTTCCAATGGGAAATAGTTGTGCAGATTCCCTATCTGAAGTGTGTGCCATGTTCCAGGAGCCCTCTTGCTATGTCATTTCATCTTTGAAGGTTTTTCAGCTGTCAGAGCTTGAACTCTAGTCAAGAACCTAGAATCATGTCCATACCATGATGAAGTAGCAGAGTAGGAATTCTGGGGAAGATTTCTTGGGGTATCCTGCTTAAATAGTTTAAGCTGCTCAGTCTTCATTAAGCCTATACAAACTCAGGGGAGTCTCCAAAGGGTAAATAAGTTATATCCTGAAAAGTGTTTTAAATTTGCAAAATATATGAGAAAATTATCATTACCATTCCTGTTTCCCTAAAAGATTGTTTCTTCATAACTAGTGTTTTGCAGTCTGGCTTAATCACCACTAGATTACAGCCTTGATGATCTTAAACACACCAATGCTTCTGTTCATTAAAAAGAGTTTTCTAGCATTTAATTTTAGATTTTCTCCTCTTGTTATTCCTTCCACCCTAAAAAACCTTGATGACAGCAATACTTTTGCACTTTGTATTATTTCTATTGGCAAAATCATTGTAAGTTAAAAGGCTAATATTTTATTTCTTTTTGTATTTATTCAATCATCAATAAGAAAAGCAGCTCCTATTTTATTCAACTCCAGTCAACACACTTTTATTAAGAGCCTACTAAGTGCCAGATACTGTGCTAAAGGCTGAGGGTACAAAGAAAGCTTTTAAAAAGGGCAATCTCTTCTCTCAAAGAACTCACTCACTGTCTAGTGAGGGAGATAGCATTCACACAATGACAAGCTATAAAAAGGATAAATTAGAGATAACTAACAAAGATAAGGCCCTACCTTTAAGGTGGGCTCTAAAGACTTATTTTAGAAAGTGAGATTTTAAATGAGATTTGAAGAAATCCAGAATGACTGTCTAAATTTTCCTTTTAAATTTGGAGAAAATCAGCTTTTTTTATTTTTCTGGAAGACAATTTGGCTCCCAGATAAGTCAAAGAATAACTCTTAAGGAATTATAGCAATTTTTCAATACCAATGATTTTTTTAAAGCTATTCACATTGATACTGTTCTTTAAAATTACAAAATATCTTACCTACAATGCTCAGAGATAGTCAGCTCAAATATTGGCATCTGATTATAGCTGAGAAAGCTTAGGTTCAGAGAGATTTTGTGGGTTTACCATGATCCCACAGTTGGTATTCATCAGAGCTAGAGGACCTCATGTCTAAAAGCCTTCCTCAACCCCTCTTAATTCTAGTGCCTTAATCACTTCCTATTTCTCCTGTTGTGTGATGTGTGTGTGTGTGTTTGTATGCATGTATATATATATATACATATGTGTGTGTATATATATATATATATATATATATATATATATATATATATACACATATATTTATATTTGCATGATGTCTCCTCCATTAGATCATAAGCTCCTTTAGGACAGAGATGTCTTTTGCCACTTTTTGTATCCTCAGTATTTAGCACAATGCCTGGAATATAATATGTGCTTAATAAATGTTTAATGGTTGATTGATACTTTGCCTACAGCACTGGACATTAATGACACACACATTTTGGTAACTTAGTTAATATCATTCTTGAGTTTCTTGTGGCAATATAAAATATAATTTTCTTTTTCCAATCAAGATAACCTGAGAGTTAAGAGTACTGATATTGGTAACAAAAACAAGAATATATCTTTAGGGGTAAGTCTTACCCTTGAATAGGAGATCCCTTTTTTACCTCACACCCATCAGACTAGTTAAGATGAAAGAAAATAAAAATGACAAGTCTTGGAGGGCATATGGGAAAATGGGTACACTAATGCACTTTTGGTAGAACTGTGACATAGTCCCTTCATTCTGAAGAACAATATAGAACTTTGCCCAAAGGGCTACAAAACTGTAGCCCTCTGACCCAGAAATACTGCTATTAAGTCTATGCATCAAAGAGATAAAATGAAAAGAACCCATATGTACAAAAATATTTATAATAGTTCTTTTTGTGGTGGCAAAGAATTGGAAACTGAGGGGATGCTCACCAATTGGGGAACAGATGGACAAGTTATAGCATATGATTGTAATGGAACATCATTGTGTTGTAAGAAATTAAAAAGCTGGTGGTTTCAGAAAAACTGGGAACATTTACATGAACTGATACAAAGTGAAGTGAATAGAACCAGAAGAATGATTTGCATAGTAATGGTGATATTATAATGATCATAATCAAATATGAAAAGCTGAGCAATTCTGATCAATATAGTGATTCAAAATAATGACAAATAACTCATGATGAAAAATGTTATACAACTGTAGAAAGAGAATGGATGTACGCTAAATACAGACTGAAGCATAATTTTCCTTTTCTTCATTGTTCTTGCTTCTTTTTTTGCAACATGCCTAATGTGAAAGTATATTTAGCAATTTTGCATAGGGATGGAGAAACTGTGTGTGTGAGAGAGAGAGGCAGAGAGCGAGATGGAGAAGGGAGAGATACTTTTGTAAACTCAATAACCAAGGAAATAACTGATAAGAAACATGAGGATTGATTTTGGATGGGTCATTGATTCAGGAATGGCACGCAATTACAGTGAGTGGTATACATAATATTTTTTAAATTATTTTATTTTCAATTTACGAAACAAAACAAGCATTCCTATAATACAATAAAACAAAAAAAGGTGATTGCACATAAAACTGAAAATCTATAATGTACAACTTGCCATTACCTCCAAATATACAATAAAGTAATCATGTAAATTTCCTTTGTTTCTCCCCCCAGAGAAGACTACTGTTAGTGTGTGTTCATGAGTTTGCATGTGTGTGTGTGTGTGAGTGTGCGTGTGTGTGTATGTGTGTGTAAAATTATTATATACATACTTCTATTTATCAATTCTTTCTTTGGATGCAGACAGAGAATTCCTTCTAATGTTCTTTTTAATAATTTGTGTATTTATTGTATTCAAAATGACTTAGTTACCCAAAGTCATTTTTGGGGGGAATTTCTGTTTTTTTATTTAATATTTTTAGTTTTCATCATTGATTTCCACAAGGGTTTGAATTACAAATTTTCTCCCCACTTCTAACCTCCCCCCACTCCAAGATGGCATATATTCTGATTGGCCCATTCCGCAGTTAACCCTGCCTGCCTTCTGTCACCCCAATCCCCCCATCCCCTTTTCCCTTACTTTCTTGTAAGGCAATATAGATTTTTATCCCCCATTGCCTTTATCTTATTTCCTAGCTGAAGGAAAAACAACTTTTTTTTGAACACCTGCTTTTAAAACTTTGAGTTCCAAATTCTCTCCCCTCTTCCCTCCGCACCCACCCTCGCTAAGAATGCAAGCAATTCAACATAGGCCACATGTGTATCATTAAGCAAAACCCTTCCACAATACTCATGTTGTGAAAGACTAACTATATTTTGCTCCTTCCTATGCTATCCCACTTTATTCAATTTTCTCCCTTGACCCTATCCCTTTTCGAAATACTTTGTTTTTGATTACCTCCTCCCCATCTGCCCTCCCTTCTATTGTCCAGCCTTTTTTATCTCCTTCCTCCTTCCCTGTGGGGGTAAGATACCCAACTGAGTGTGTATGTTATTCCCTCCTCAAATCACATCTGATGAGAGCAAGATTCACTCATTCCCCCTCACCTGTCCCCTCTTCCCTTCCAAGAAATGCTTTTTCTTGCCACTTTTATGTGAGATAATTTACCCCATTCTATCTCTCCCTTTCTCCCTCTCTCAATGTATTCCTCTCTCACCCCTTTATTTTATTTTATTTTTTTAGATATTATGCTTTCATATTCAAATCAACCTGTACTCTTTGTTTATATTCACATCAACTCCCCTAATACTGAGAAAGGTCTCATGAATTACACACATTATCTTTCCAGGTAGGAATGTAAACATAACAGTACAACTTCAGTAAGTCCCTTATGATTTCTCTTTGTTGTTTACCTTTTCATGCTTCTCTTGATTCTTGTGTTTGAAAGTTAAATTTTCTATTCAGTTCTGGTCTTTTCACTGAGAAAGTTTGAAAGTCCTCTATTCTATTGAAAATCCATATTTTGCCTTTGAGCATTATACTGAGTTTTGCTGGGTAGGTGATTCTTGGTTTTAATCCTAGCTCCATCGACCTCTGGATTATCATATTCCAAGCCCTTCAGTCCCTTGATGTAGAAGCTGCTAGATTTTGGGTTATCCTGATTGTGTTTCCACAATACTAAAATGGTTTCTTTTCTGGCTGCTTGCAGTATTTCTCCTTAATCTGGGAGCTCTGGAATTTGGCAACAATATTCCTAGGAGTTTTCTTTTTGGGATCTTTTTCAGGAGGCAAACGGTGCATTCTTTCAACTTCTACTTTATCCTCTGGCTCTAGAATATCAGGGCAGTTCTCCTTGATAATTTCTTGAAAGATGATATCTAGGCTCTTTTTTTGATCATGGCTTTCAGGTAGTCCAATAATTTTTTTTTATATTTTTTTTGTTTATTTATTTTTTTTAATGCAATTTATTTATTTAACATATTTGGTTTTCAGCATTGATTTTCACAACAGTTTGGATTACAAATTTTCTCCCCATTTCTGCCCTCCCCCCCCACTCCAAGATGGCGTATATTCTGGTTGCCCTGTTCCCCAGTCAGCCCTCCCCTCTATCACCCCCCTCCCCTCTCATCCCCTTTTCCCTTCCTTTCTTGTAGGGCAAGATAAATTTCTACGCCCCATTGCCTGTGTATCTTATTTTTTAGTTGCATACAAAAAGTTTTTTTGTTTTTGAACATCTGATTTTAAAACTTTGAGTTCCAAATTCCCTTCCCTCTTCCCTTCCCACCCACCCTCCCTAAGCAGTTGAGCAATTCAACCTAGGCCACACATGTATTATTATGTATAACCCTTCCACAATATTCATGTTGTGAAAGGCTAACTACATTTTGCTCCTTCCCAACCCATCCCGCTTTATTGAATTTTCTTCCTTGACCCTGTCCCCTTTCCAAAGTGTTTGTTTTGATTACCTCCACCCCCATCTGCCCTCCACTCCATCATCCCCCTGCCTTTTATTTTTTTATTTTTTTTTTTATCTTCCTCCCTCTTCTTTCCTGTGGGGTAAGATACCCAACTGAGTATGTATGGTATTCCCCCTCAGGCCAAATCTGATGAGAGCAAGGTTCACTCATTCCCCCCTCACCTGCCCACTCCCCTCCTCTCCTAGAAATGCTTCCTCTTGCCACCTTTATGGGAGATAATCCACCCCATTCTATCTCCCCCTATCTCCCTCTCTCAGTAAGTTACTCTCTCATCCCTTAATTTCATTTTATTTCTTTTAGCTATCTTCCCTTCATCCTCAACTCACCCTGTGTCTGCTCTCTCTCTTTTACATATATATATATATATACACATACATACACATACATACATATACACATAGATACATGCATACATACACATTCACTTATATATATACATAAACATATATATGCATATATATATATGCATATTCCCTTCAACTACCCTAATACTGAGGTCTCATGAATCATACTCATCATCTTTCCATGTAGGAATGTAAACAAAACAGTTCAACTTTAGTAAGTCCCTTGCAATTTCCGTTTCTTGATTACCTTTTCATGCTTCTCTTGATTCGTGTGTTTGAAAGTCAAATTTTCTATTCAGTTCTGGTCTTTTCACTGAGAAAGCTTGAAAGTCCTCCATTTTATTGAAAATCCATATTTTGCCTTGGAACATGATACTTAGTTTTGCTGGGTAGGTGATTCTAGGTTTTAATCCTAGCTCCATTGACCTCCGGAATATCGCATTCCAAGCCCTTCGATCTCTTAATGTAGAAGCTGCCAGATCTTGGGTTATTCTGATTGGGTTTCCACAATACTCAAATTGTTTCTTTCTGGCTGCTTGCAGTATTTTCTCCTTGATCTGGGAGCTCTGCAATTTGGCAACAATATTCCTAGGAGATTTCTTTTTGGGATCTATTTGCGGAGGCGATCGATGGATTCTTTCAATTTCTATTTTGCCCTGTGGCTCTAGAATATCAGGGCAGTTCTCCTTGATAATTTCCTGAAAGATGGTATCTAGGCTCTTTTTTTGATCATGGCTTTCAGGTAGTCCAATAATTTTTAAATTCTCTCCTGGATCTATTTTCCAGGTCAGTGGTTTTTCCAAGGAGATATTTCACATTGTCTTCCATTTTTTCATTCCTCTGGTTCTGTTTTATAATATCCTGATTTCTCATAAAGTCACTAGCTTCCACTTGCTCCAATCTAATTTTTAAAGTAGTATTTTCTTCAGTGGTCTTTTGGACCTCCTTTTCCATTTGGCTAATTCTGCCTTTCAAGGAATTCTTCTCCTCATTGGCTTTTTGGAGCTCTTTTGCCATTTGAGTTAGTCTATTTTGTAAGGTGTTGTTTTCTTCAGTGTATTTTTCAGTATTTTTTGGGTCTCCTTTAGCAAGTCATTGACTTGTTTTTCATGGTTTTCTCGCATCCTTCTTATTTCTCTTCCCAATTTTTCCTCTACTTCTCTAACTTGCTTTTCCAAATCCTTTTTGAGTTCTTCTATGGTCTGGGGCCAGTTCATGTTTTTCTTGGAGGCTTTGGTTGTAGGCTCTATGACTTTGCTGTCTTCTTTAGGCTGTATGTTTTGGTCTTCTTTGTCACCTAAGAAAGAATCCAAAGTCTGAGACTGAATCTGGGCGCGTTTTCGCGTCCTGGCCATATTCCCAACCAACTAACTTGACCCTTGAGTTTTTCAGTGGGGTATGACTGCTTGTAGATTACAGAGTTCTATGTTCTACGTTTGGGGGGGGAGGTGCCAGCTCTGTCAGAGCCGCACTCCTCCTTCCCCAAGGACCCCCAGTCCAGACTGGGCTCAGATCTTCGGCAGGCTGTGCACCCCTGCTGTGATCCGCCACTTAATTTCCCCCACCAGGTGGGCCTGGAGCCGGAAGTAACAACAGCTGTAGCTGCCCCACCTCCGCTGCCCCCGGGGCTGGAAGCCGAACCGCGAACTCCTTCCACTCCCGTAGCTTTTCCCACTAACCTTCTCCGCAGTCTTTGGTGTTTGTGGGTCGAGGGGTCTGGTAACTGCTCACATATTCAGGGCGCTAGGGCCCCCTCCGCCCGGCTTCTGGACTGGATCGTCCACGCCGCTCAGGCTGGGCTCTGCTCCACTCCGTTCCCAGCTCCCAGCTCCCAGCTCCCAGCTCCGTGTGGAATAGAGCTCACCGAGAGACTATCCGGGCTGTCCTGGACTGGAGCCCTGCTTCCCTCTGCTGTTCTGTGGGTTCTGCCGTTCTAGAATTGGTTCAGAGCCATTTTTATAGGTTTTTGGAGGGACTCGGGTACGGAGCTCACTCTAGTCCGTGCTTACCAGCTGCCATCTTGGCTCCGCCCCCCTAGTCCAATAATTTTTAAATTATCTCTCCTAGATCTTTTTTCAGGTCAGTAGTTTTTCCAATGAGATATTTCATATTGTCTTCCATTTTTTCGTTCCTTTGGTTCTCTTTTATAACATCTTCATTTCTCATAAAGTCACTAGCTTCCACTTGCTCCAGTCTAATTTTTTTTATTTCTTTATTTATTTTTAGTTTACCACACATGGTTCTACCTAGTTTTGAGTTCCAGATTTTCTCCCCTCCCTCCCCCCTCACTCCCCAAGACGGCATGGAATCTCATATAACTGTCATGTATAACTTCGCATTGAATTAATTTATGCACTAGTCAAGTCGTGGAGAAGAATTTTGACCAATGGAATGAACCATGAGAAAGAAGAAACAGAACCAAAAAAAAAAACCAACCCAAAAAAACAAAAGAGAAGCAAAAAAAAAGGCGATCATGCAATGCGCCTCGATCTGTATTCAAACTTCACAGTTCTTTCTCTGGATGAAGATAGCATTCTCCATCCTGAGTCCCCTGGAGTTGTCCTTGCCCCTTAGGTTGCTGAGAAGAGTGCAGTATGTCAGGGTTGGTCCTCACGGAATCCATATATCTGTGGCTGTGCACAACGTTCTCCTGGCTCTGCTCTGCTCACTCAGCATTATGTCGTGTAGGTTTTTCAAGGTTGGTATGAAGTCTGCATCATCCCCACTTCTTATGGCACAATAGTATTCCATCGCCTTCATATACCACAGCTTGTTCAGCCATTCCCCAATTGATGGGCATCCCTTTGATTTCCAATTCTTGGCTGCCACAAAAAGAGCTGCTGTAAATATTTTTGTACATATGGGTCCTTTTCCCGCTTGCGTGATATCTTTGGGATACAACCCTAGAACTGGTATTGCTGGGTCAAAGGGTATGAACATTTCTATAGCTCTTTGGGCATAGTTCCAAACTGCTCTCCAAAATGGCTGGATCAGCTCACAACTCCACCAGCAATGCAACAATGTTCCAATTTCCCCACATCCTTTCCAGCATTTTTCATTCTCCTGTTTTGTTATTTTAGCCAATCTGACAAGAGAGATGTGGTATCTAAGAGTTGTTTTGATTTGCATTTCTCTAATCAGTAGTGATCCAGAGCATTTTTCCATATGCCTGTAGATAGCTTTAATTTCTTCCTCTGAAAACTGCCTGTTCATATCCTTTGACCATTTCTCAATTGGGGAATGGCTTGTATTCCTATATATTTGGCTCAGCTCCCTGAATATTTTAGAGATGAGGCCTTTATCAGAGATACTAGTTGCAAAGATTTTCTCCCAATTTTCTGCTTCCCTCCTAATTCTTGTTGCATTGGCTTTTTTGTACAAAAACATTTCAATTTAACATAATCAAAATTATCCATTTTGCATTTTGTAATGCTCTCTAACTCTTGTTGGGTCATGAATTCTTTACTTTTCCATAAATCTGATAAGTATACTATTCCTTGCTTTCCCAAATTACTTAGAGTATCAATTTTTACTTCTAAATCATGAACCCATTTTGACTTTATTTTGGTATATGGTGTAAGATATTGGTCTATGCCCAGTTTATGCCCTACCATTTTCCAATTTTCCCAACAGTTTTTGTGAAATAGTGAATTATTAGCCCAGAAGCTGGCCTCTTTGGGTTTATCAAAGAGTAGATTGCTAAACTTGTTGATTTCACCTACTTGTGTACCTATCCTATTCCACTGATCCACAGCCCTGTTTCTTAACCAGTACCAGGCAGTTTTGATGACTGCTGCTGTGTAGTACAGTTTAATATCTGGTGTGGCTAAGCCACCATCTCTAGCATGTCTTTTCATTAATATCCTAGATACTCTAGACCTCTTTTTTTTCCAAATGAATTTTGTTATTATTTTGTCCAGCTCAGTAAAAAAATTTTTTGGTAGTTCAATTGGAATGGCACTGAATAGATAGATTAATTTAGGTAAAATTGTCATTTTTATTATATTAGTTCAGTCTAACCATGAGCAACTGATATTTCTCCATTTATTTAGATCTGATTTTATTCGCATGAAAAGTGTTTCATAGTTATGTTCATATAGGCCCTGGGTTTGTCTTGGCAAATAGACTCCCAAATATTTTATAGTGCCTTCAGTAACTTTGAATGGAATTTCTCTTTCTATCTCTTGCTTTTGGGCTTTGTCAGTAATGTATAGGAATGCTGAGGATTTATGTGGGTTTATTTTATATCCTGCAACTTTGCTAAAGTTGTTTGTTATTTCAAGTAGTTTTTTTTTACTTGATTCTCTAGGATTCTCTAGATAAATCATCATATCATCTGCAAAAAGTGATAATTTAGTTTCTTCTTTTCCTATTCGAATTCCTTCAATTTCTTTTTCTTCTCTTATTGCTACAGCTAATGTTTCTAGTACCAAATTGAATAATAGGGGTGATAATGGACATCCTTGTTTCACCCCTGATCTTATTGGGAATGCATCTAGTTTATCCCCATTACAAATAATGCTTGTCGATGGTTTTAGGTAGATGTTATTTATAATTTTGAGGAAGGTTCCACTTATTTCTATGCTTTCTAGTGTTTTTAATAGGAATGGGTGTTGTACTTTGTCAAAGGCTTTTTCTGCATCTATTGAGATGATCATTTGGTTGCTGCTAGTTTTGTTGTTGATATGGTCAATTATGCTAATAGTTTTCCTAATATTGAACCAGCCTTGCATACCTGGAATAAATCCTACCTGATCATAGTGTAATATTCTCGTAATGAGTTGCTGCAGTCTTTTTGCTAATATTTTACTTAAAATTTTTGCATCAATATTCATTAGAGAAATTGGTCTATAATTTTCTTTCTCTGTTTTAACTCTACCTGGTTTGGGTATTAGTACCATATTTGTGTCATAAAAAGAATTTGGTAGGACTCCTTCTTCACCTATTTTCCCAAATAGTCTACAAAGTATTGGAATTAGTTGTTCTTTAAATGTTTGATAGAATTCACATGTAAAACCATCTGGCCCTGGAGATTTTTTCCTAGGGAGTTCATTGATGGCATGCTCAATTTCTTTTTCTGATATGGGGTCATTAAGAAATTTCACTTCCTTCTCTGTTAGCCTGGGCAGTTTATGTTTTTGAAGATATTGATCCATATCTCTAAGGTTGTCAAATTTATGGGCATACAGTTGGGCAAAATAATTCCTAATTATTGTTTTGATTTCCTCTTCATTAGAGGTGACCTCACCCTTTTCATTTTTGATACTGGTAATTTGATTTTCGTCTTTCTTTTTTTTTAATCAAATTGGCCAAAGGTTTATCAATTTTATTGGTTTTTTCATAAAACCAGCTCTTTGTTTTATTTATTAATTCAATAGTTTTCTTGGTTTCAATTTTATTAATCTGTCCTTTGATTTTCAGTATTTCTAATTTGGTATTTAATTGGGGGTTTTCAATTTGCTCTTTTTCTAGCTTTTTCAGCTGTATGCGCAGATCATTGATCTCCTTTTTCCTTATTTTATTCATAAGCATTTAGGGATATAAAACTTCCCCTAAGAACTGCTTTTGTGGTATCCCATAAGTTTTTGTATATTGTTTCATTATTGTCATTCTCTTGAATGAAGTTATTAATTGTTTCTCTGATTTGTTCTTTGGCCCACTCATTCTTTAGAATTAAATTATTTAGTTTCCAATTAGTTTTTAGCTTATTTTTCCACGGTACTTTATTAAAAATGATTCTTACTGCATCATGATATGAAAAGGATGCATTGACTACTTCTGCTTTTCTGCACTGTATTGTGAGGTTTTTATGCCCTAGTAGATGGTCAGTTTTTGAGTATGTGCCATGTACTTTTGAGAAGAAAGTATATTCCTTTTTTAGCTCCCTAATTTTGTTTTTAAAATCCTGCGTTAGCTCTTCCAGCAGTGCTTTTTGGGCTGGAGACCATTTCATATTAGCTTTTGAGGTATCTGATGTATCTACCGTGTCATTGCTATCCTCTTCTATGTTGATATTTTGATCCTGCCTGTCTCCATAAAAAGAATCTATTGTCCTCGGTTTGTTTGTGTTCTTCTTCATGTTGGTTTGCCTTTTGCTGCCTTTTCAATGAATTTCTATCTGTGGGTCTCAGGGCTTTCTGTCCCAGCTTTCTTATTCTGGGGGTTGTGAGTCTAGAATTATAACCTTCAGTTTCCTGAGGTGTGGGGGAGGGGTCTGGCTCCCTGGCGTCTCACTCCCTGTGGGTGCTCTCCAGCACTTGCTTTTCAGCAATGGTCTCAGCTGTTTGTTGTTTGAGCTGATGTCTGGCACTTCCCCTGGGGGAGCAAGGTTATGTCTGGGCTCCTGGCGTTGACCCCTGCCGACTCTGCCCCTCTGGGACTAATGAACTTCTACTATTTAACCACTGAAGCCCCACTACTTTCTGCTCAGTTCCAGCGTTCTTTTTCTTTTCCCCCGAGGGATTCTCTGGGTGGGGAGGGGAGGGATTAGAGCTGTTTACCTGGACGTTAAGAACTCCGGGAAGTTCAAGAAGCTGCGTTTAATATGTTTGGGCTGTAAACTTCTGGAGACAGTGTGTCATGGGTGGCGTTGCGCTGCCTCTCGTCGCTTCCACAGACTGCCGTCCTGTGTTGGGAGTCCTGGGGTTCTCCGCCGGTTTTGGGCGCCCAGCTTTCTCCCAGCCCGTCTCCCACGTGGATTTCCTGGCCAGCGGCTTCCACCTTGGTCTGGAGCAGCTCCGCACCGAGCACTCTCTGAGCCTACAGGATTGTGTCTTCAGCCTTTCAGACTCTCCCTGCTCGGAAATTTGCCCCACGCAGACTGCTCACGGTTTCTGACTCTCTCAAATCTGCTCAAATTCACTTTTTTATGGGAATCTGACAGACCTTGTGAGAGAGCTCCGGTAAGAAGCTGCCTTCATGCGGCCATCTTGGCTCCGCCCCCTCCAGTCTAATTTTTAAGGTAGTATTTTCTTCAGTGGTCTTTTGGACCTCCTTTTCCCTTTGGCTAATTCTGCCTTTCAAGGCATTCTTCTCCTCATTGGCTTTTTGGAGCTCCTTTGCCATTTGGGTTAGTCTATTTTTAATGTGTTATTTTCTTCAGTATTTTTGGGGTCTCCTTTAGCAAGTCATTGACTTGTTTTTCATGGTTTTCTGGCATCATTCTCATTTCCCTCCCCAATTTTTCCTCTACTTCTCTAACTTGGTTTTCCAAATCCTTTTTGAGCTCTTCCATGGCCTGAGACCAATTCATGTTTTTCTTGGAGGCTCTTGATGTAGACTCTTTGACTTGTTGACTTCTTTCTGGCTTTATGTCTTGGTCTTCTTTGTCATCAAAGAAAGATTCCAAAGTCTGAGTCTGAATCAGAGTCTGTTTTGCTGCCTGTTCATGTTCCCAGCCAGCTACTTGACCCTTGAGCTTTCGTTGGTTATGACTGCTTGTAGAGTAGGGAGTACTTTGTTTCAAGCTTGAGGGGCTACACTGCTATTTTCAGAGCTATGTCTACATAGCCAGCTCTGCCACACCAGGACTCCTCCTTCCCTAAGAACCACCAACCTGAAACACGACTCAGATCCAAGCAGTCTCTGCTCTCACGCTCTGATCCGCTGCTTAATTCCTCCGACCAGGTGGGCCTGGGGTCAGAAGCAACTGCAGCTGTAGCTCTGTAACCAGCCTTAGAGCTGCACCACCTCCTCGGCCCCCAGGGTCGTGGCCAACCACCAACTCTTTTCACTCTGTCTCAGCAGTTTTTTACCACTAACCAGCTCTGTTGTCTTGGCGTTGTGGGTTAGAAGTCTGGTAACTATTACAGCTCACTGAGTAAGGGCTCTACAGGCTGTTCAGCCCAGCTCCCAGTCTGGTGGGTCTGGGAGCAGCCCAAGTTGGGCTCTGCTGTGCTCCCAGCTCGGAGTGATAGAGCTTACCCATAGACCATCCAGGCTGTCCTGGGCTGGAGCCCTGCTTCCCTCTGCTATCTCATGGGTTCTGCAGTTCTAGAATTTGTTCAGAGCCATTTTTATAGTTGTTTGGAGGGTCCTGGGGGAGAGCTTTATGCAAGTCCCTGCTTTCAGCCGCCATCTTGGCTGCACCCCCCGAAGTCATTCTTTTAAAAAAAAAGTTTTGGCCCGTTTATTAAAGTATATTTTTGTACAGTTTACTTCTCACTGGTCTGTTCTGGCATGCTTCTAATGATATCAGAATCACCTGGATCAATGATAGCCAGTGTACATACTCTGTAGTACTTCCCACATGCTGTACCCAATTCAATGTTATTGCCACTGTAGTGATGTACGCCAGTTTTGGCCAACATAGCTTAATATTCAATCTCTGATTTCCTCAAGGCTGGGCAGTTGTTGGCTAAGATAACCAACTTGGCTTTGCCTTGTCGGATCATTTTAAGGGTCTGTTTGTAGCCCATCATGTATTTGCCGCTTTTCATGACCAGCTGGAGCCTCAAGTTGATGGACTCCAGCGACTTTTTCGTCTTCTTTGCGGCCACCATCTTCCTGCCTGCAGTGTGGGAGGACCCTCAGGCAGAGCCCTGCTGCCAAGATGGCCGGGAAGTGAAAAAGGCCGAAGTCATTCTTAAAACAATACTCCTGTTACTATATGCAATATTCTTTTGGCTCTGCTCATTTTGATCTTCATCATTTTGTATAAATCTTTCCATACCTTTCTAAGTTCATTGAGTATCATTGAGGAATATTCGAATGAGTTGTAGTGTATGGTTGTGATGAAATACTACCATGCTATGAGAAATAAATGGTATATATTATTAGAATTTAATATAAAATGCTGGGAATTATTGGAAATTTTTGTTTGTTGCTATTTGTATTTTTTGAAATTAGTACCTAAATCTAAGCTTATTAAGAGGAGATAGGCAGACAGGAATCAAGTTGACAATTATAGACAGGCTTTAGAAGAGGCTCTGGGTGGGGTAGGTATTCTAGTGTGTTACTATGTATCTCCTCTCCCTGTCTAGATGTGCCTACAGGAGTTGGGGGCAGCTGGAAGGAAAAATAAATGACTCTGTTAATGCTGGATACAAATGTGTAGATATCTGACTTTCTCTGACTAAGCTCTACAGTATCCAAGTTTTCTAGAGTTTAGGAGTCTTTATCCTGTTGTAACCAATACTGAAGCTCATAAAAAGAGGTGTTTTTTGGCCAAACTTCATCTACAGTTATATATTTCTTTGCACCATACGTGCTGGAAAGGATCTGTAACAATTTGTTTAATCCACAAGCATTTATTAAGTACCTTCTACGGGCAAGTCACTGTACTTGGATCTGGGGGGAAAAGATGAATATTAATCATTCCCTACCTTCATGAAGCTTATTATCTTATTAAATGAGACATATAACTACATACAGGATAGATACAAGATTTTTGTCAGGGGGGCATTAGTAGCTGGTGGCAACAGGAAAGGCCTCGTAGAAGATGACACATGCTGAGACTTGAGGGAAATTAGAGATTCTAAGAGAAAAAGCATTCTTGTCAGTAGCCCTTTGCCACCTGGGTCTTTAAAAGCTTTCATTAACCATGGGAGTACGAAGAGGGAATTGCTTAGAATGGGAAAGATATTTAGAAAAGAAGGGAGCTGCTAAGGAAGTTCTGTCCCTTCAAAAGGAGGCTTGAGGGAGTTGGGCCACCTACTTAATAGGTCCCTTGGCTCCATGTATGACTGACCATGAAGCCTACCTACCTCCCCAGCTCCCCCGCCAACACAATTGAGGAGAAAGGAAGAAGAAACCAGTTCCCTAATGAGATTCAATATGCCAAAGTGGACATGATTCTTGGCCTTGCATCAAGTGACCTAGATGTTCAGATACAGATTAGCTATAGGATCACGGGAAAATAACTTTACTTCAGTTTCCTCATCTATAATAAAATGGAGATAATAAAACTTGCTCTATCTACCTAAAATTGTTGAAAGGAAAATAATTTATAAACCTGTATATCATTAAGGCAGAATTTATGACTTCAGAGATAACCATGAATATTCCTGAATAGTCCAGAACCACAGCATATAAGGAATTCTGTAAGTAGAAAGCAGAGGAGTTAAAACATTTATTGAAACTCAAAATCAGCAGACCCATGGACAAGTGTCCCCAGTTCGATATCCTGGCAAGAACCTTCCAAAACCAGTATGCTCATCTCACAACAGTGACCAGGAGGCCACAGAAAAACATTATGGCAGCAAGCCAAGCCATACTGATGCTTCCCCCACCACCACCAATGCCAGGGCCCTCCAGCAAGAAGGCCACCCAGTGGCCTCAAGCCCCTGCTCAGCACTCTTCAGTCTCCAGGAAGGTCAGTCCTGCTTTTTCCTAGTTCCTGCCTCCGTTGCCACTGCTTCCGCTGCTTCTGCCGCAATCTCCAAGCTGTGTTCCGGCTAGCTGACTGCTTCCTCTCTCCTTCAGCTCTTAACTGCTCTCACCAACTGCCCCACCAACTGCCTCTTAGCTGTGCTGTAACCGTTCAGCAAGCTCCTCCCACCACAGGCTTCATGTCATCATGTGTACCAGAACTCATGCGCCTAGCATTGGCTCCAGTCCTAGCCACTACCCCCAGGACCCTGAGAGCCCCGCCATTGAAGCCCACTCAAATGGGCAGGGAAGATCTTCCCATTCACTGATTGCCTTTACAACCTGAAGGGTGGAAGGGAGCATAAATAAAGGCCATCTATTTCAAGCTGATGCCAAGAAAATTTAAGAAATTTGTCCAACATCACACAAAGAGCAAGTATCTGAGGTAGGATTTGAATTCAGGACCTGTATTCTAGAATCAGTCTCTTTCTATTGTACTGTGCTATTCCCATCATCAGTTAGATGTTCTCATGAGTATTTGGGAAAAAAACAGGCCTGGAGTTTCATTTACTTTTGACTGGAAAGTTATACTGAAGATATCTCCTGCAGCAACTATGTGAAGTAATGTCTTCCATGTTACTTAAAGGAATGCAGCTGGGTCCAAGAAGGACCTACACTGGGCTGTGCTCTGCTCCCAGGATGGTGCAATAGACCCTTCCCAGATACCATCCAAGCTGTCTTGTGCTGGAAACTTGTTTCCCTCTGTCATTTTGTGAGTTCTGCAGCTCTAGAATTTGTTCAAAGCCATTTTTTATAGATGTTTGGAGGGATTTGGGGGAGAACTTAAGTGAGTCCCTGTTTTCCAACCACCATCTTGGCTCCACCCCCCAAACCTCCTCCTTTTGATAGATGAAGTAACTGAGTCCTAGAGAAGTAAAGTAACTTGCTTAATGTCACACTGCTAGGAAGTGGGTGTGCCAGGTATCCTGTATCCCAATGTAATGTTCCTTAGAGACACCAGGATGGAGAGTAAAAGGACTGTGGCTCCTGGGTGGCTGCAAGTAACTTGAACATATGAAATTCAGGAACAGCCTGTCCTGCAAATTCTTGATTATCCAAGCTAACAGGGCATTGGGAGAACATAAATAATTGAACTCCACAGATAATTAAAAATCTCATTTTGGCTGACAGTTTCAGCTTGTTCTATCACTAAACATATAAGAGCTTCCAATATGATTAGAGGGAATTTGGGTTTCATCTCTCCCAGTTCTTGTTCATCCCCTTATCAAAGAGGTTCTTAACCTGAGGGTCTATAAACCCTCAAGGGGACTGTGGGTAGATTTCAGTAGATCAGTGAATTTTTAAAATATTTTTGTTAACTATTTCAGTATAATTGTTTTCTTTTGTTAATCTTGTGTTTTATTTTGTGAGTTTAAAAAAGATGATTCAGAGAAGGCTCCCATAGGTTTCACCAGATTGTCAAATGTGGGGGGGGGTGAGAGAAATGATCATTTCTCTCCTATATTCATAACCAATTATTGAGTCAGAACCAAAGATTTTCCCCATTCCTACTTCATCATCCAAAAATCACATGATGTGGGAAATTTTTCTCAAAGATTTACTCAACTAGAATGGCTGAGATATAATCAAAGAGAGTAAAAGAAATTCTAAGTTTAGGCTAATGAGTGCATTCCTAGTCATTGTGTTTACTCAGACAGGTCTGGGAAAATTTGGATCCTACCTTTTTTCAGACAGGTAATATGGAAATTGAAGTCTCTTTGACCAAGATTTCCATGATCCAAGTCATGTAGTCCAAACCTCATTGTAGTATAGCCCACCTCTCATTGTAATATTCATTTTCTCATTAATTGTTAACCAATTAGAGTTGATTGTCACCCTGAGGAATATCCTTTCTTCCAAAACTATATCAGCTGTGAGCCCACAATCATAAGGGGTATTTGACATTCAACCTAATTTTATTAATAAACATGCTGGCATTACATAGCAACAATTCAGCTAGCAGCAGCTGTGAGATGTAAGATGCAACAAGACAGCAACAAGAGCTCCCAGCACAGGATCTTTGATCTGCTTTACTAAGGAAAGTAACTCTAAGATGTTAACAATCTCACTTTAATCACACATACAAATATAACTCATTTAGTTCTGGAGGAAAAGACAGCAACCTCAACTTCAGAGCAAATCCAAACAAATTACAAACATCAACAGACAGATTTTGGCTGATTCAAATCACAATTCTTAGTTACCAGGAAAGTATCAACATCTGGGTTTACAAGCGGGGGGGGGGGGGGTCTTAACAATGGCTTCCCAGAGTCTCCAAATCAACATTCCTCCATGCGTAAGAGCCCCAGACAGAATGCTAACCTTTGGGTTTTTATACCTTGTACAGGGCTCAAAGGATTAACACCTAATCAGCAAAAGGCTGTCTTTATACCTAGTTAGCAAAAGGGTGTGTGCCTGGAGCTTTGCACCTAGTAAGACTTAATCAAAGGCAACTAATTAATTTGGCATTCTAAAATAGTAGAAAGTCCCTCCTTAATTACCAATACACATTAATAAAACAATTAATTATTATTAATTATGAGAAATGATTAATTACTATTAACAATAAAATGCTTATTATATGATTGTAATAAATGATTAATTGCACAAAATTATGTCTCTCAACCTTTTTAAACACCACAGGATAGGGGTCATGACACACCAAAAAGTTAAGCACACCTTCTACCTTATAGTTAAGGAGATGCTTTATTTGACAATCCTCTGCATAAGTAATACCTGGCTCTAACTGTAAAAGAAGGAAATGATTTGACCCCAAACTTTTTGGAACTGATGAGTAACATACTTGGTACAAGAGATGTAACATGGGTAGGATGGAATGAGTTGAAATTGAGTTGACTGTCACTGCCCAATAATCTGACTTGAACCACCATTTACTGTTGCTTTTGAGATGATTTTCATACTTAGAAATGTTACTTTTGCTTCATACAAATTTAAGTAAAATGTTTAAATGTTATTATTCTAAATAATGGCAGGTCCTAAAGTGCCATGTGTGACTGATACAATATAGCTCAAAGAAAAAGAAGGCCAGTTTTTTTTTTTTTTTATTTTCTGTTTTTGTTTGTTTTCCCAGAGAGATCTCCCCTCTTCTAAGCTCTGGAATTCAAATGTTAACTTTACAGGACAGAAGTCATTTGCCTGCTACCCTGCCCAAAGGCATGCTAAATAACTAATGCTAAATAACTAAATAACTAATTCCTACCAACGCACATCTTACAAGCAAAATCAAGACATTGTGGCTAGAATAATGTGGACCAATATTTCCAAGGCCTTCCTGTACCATAGGGCCTAAGAAATTCTCTTTTTATTCATTTTATCACAGTCACAAATTTGGAGAGCAGAATCTGCTTGTAAATCAAATAAACTTAGAAGCACAACAAATTTTCATATGTAACTTTATACAAAAGCTTTGAATGTGACCTTAATTAGAAGCCAGCACCATCAAGGTTCTTTCTTTTCTTACTTTTCTCTAATGATCCTGATGGGGAAAAATCCCCAGTTCTGCTTTTGAAAAATTTTGATTTCTGAACTGCATTAGCATCCTTTGGGTCATTTGAGAAAGAATCTAAAAACCTTTCAAAGGAGATCAGCCTCTTTTTTCCAGGGAAGCTGTAATCTGCAGGTAGGAGAGACTTTATAAAGCAGTAACAACTCTCTAAATCATCAGGGCTTAGAGAATACAATTATAGCAAAATCCATTCACAGGCCAAGCATTTAATTTATTTGTGCATTTCAGTGTATTTTCAGCAGCACCAGTAACTCAGAGGACTCCCACCCCCCTCTGCATTTATCCTTCAAATGAAATGAAATACATTACAGTTGAATTCATTCACTTACACATAAATTTAAATTTATGGCTAAATATATATTTTATAATCAATCTCATTTACCCCAACAAAGATTTTTACATACCAACTGCCTAAAGATTCTGTCAAATTTTATTAGGTTCCTGATGGGATTTCTTGTCTTTCCTACAG
This sequence comes from Trichosurus vulpecula, assembly GCF_011100635.1. NCBI lineage: Eukaryota > Metazoa > Chordata > Mammalia > Diprotodontia > Phalangeridae > Trichosurus > Trichosurus vulpecula. The sequence continues at coordinate 66,989,845 of NC_050578.1, forward strand.
ATTCTTCACTACCTAATTTGCTGCTCCTGAATAAATTTTTTTTACTGTGGAATACCTCCCTTATGCTTTCTTTCCCCTCTCTATTCCTTTAAGTACAAGAAGCACAAATACTTGGTTTCAAGCTAGTTATTCACTGCTAAATGATTTTTGTTGTTCTTCAAGGTATAACCTTTCTTATATAGGAGCTTCTTAGTAAGAATGTTATGAACTTGTGGGGAAAATTTCAAGTGTCCTAGATTTTTTTCACATTAGAGATTAATATTTAATGTTTTCTTTTAAGCTAGAGAGTGAAAAATGTTACATTTGTAGATTTTGTTCTTTGAAATTTTGAATAGTTCAAAATAAATTTAGGCTGAAAGGTGATAATATACTTCAATAAAAATTCAACTTAATAAATACTTATTATCTATTTTATTCAAGACATTGTGCTGGGCCTTAGAGATACAAAGATATTCAATATACCAAAGATGCTTTCTTCTCCTGCAGCTTTGGTGATGGAGGGCAGGAAAAGGTCACCAATAAAGGGTACATACGAAGAACACTGACTCAAGGCAGTAAAACTGCTATCAGAAAATTGAGGAAGGAATGATCATTTTCATCTCAAGTGGTCAGAGAAAATTACTTGAAATAAGTGCCACCTGGGTTCATTTTTGAAGGGAGGGAAAGGGTGGTGAATTGGGAGACAAGGTGAGGGGATTAATTAATTCCAGGTATGGAGTATAGTCTAAGCAAAACCCCAAAGATATTAGTAAGCAAATAAAAAATAAGTAGAAGTGGAAGTCAATTTGGGCTCAAATGTTGATTATGTGAAAAGTAGAAAGGTGAAAATTCAGTGCCAAGATATGGATTAGCCTTATTCAAAAGTCAGTGGGTAGTCACTGATGATTTGGAGTGGAAGATTGTGTAATGGGTGGCATGGGCTTATAGCCTGAATCCCTTTTATATATGTTAACTAGTACAATGAAAACTTAATTAGACTTCCACTTGCTATAAAATATTTTAAATAAATAGTAAAAATACCTAAAATTAAAAAAATAAGATTAAATAAAAATACTTACTATAAAAGCACATTAGTTACAGTGTGTAAACAATGCCCTCCTCTAAGGAGCAGCCAGTGAGTTTAGAGATTACAGTACCCACCTCATTACAAGATTCCCACTGGTCATCTGAGAGGTCTTTGTCAATCAGTAATTGTAATTACTGTAAGTAAACCTTGTAATTAATGGACATAACTTCACATGCAGTAGCCAGACATACTCTCAGTCTGGGAGCAGACTGATGGCTGGGACATCTGCTTTTTCTTTAATACTTCTCTCTATGGGTATTCCTCAGTTGTTTGCTACATAACATAATTGGTAATCACAAATTACTAATAAAATTGCTTATAGAATTTTCCATTAGAGATCTTCCTTATCAGAGGTTGCACATTTGTGGATTAGCTGCTTTAGAATATACACATTTTGTTTACTGCATAATGCTATGCAAATGTTAAATTTATTATTGAAAAACAACTTACAGAAAAATAGCTTACTCAAAACATTTCAATTATAAAATGGAGACTTAAAATGGAATCAATTATACTAAGTAGAGAAATTCATTCCTGCTATTTCTTATTCTTATTATGCATATGGTGACATAATTTCAAATTGGAAGTATTCTCTTCCCCTCCCCTCACCTTATGATTGACTGGTTCCTCTAAGAATTTCCCATTTAAAGTGGAGGCCCAGGCCAATGATATCATCATCTGTCTCCAGACCATCCCAGTAGTAAGGACTTCTTTTCCTTCCTTTCAGCTCATTTTTGTCTTCTCCCATTTGACTTTGATCTCCTTGAGAACATGGACTACCTTTCTTTCAACTAGTATTTGCATTAGCAAACACATGACTTAATAAGTGCTTATTGAGTGATTGACTGACTCACCAGAAAAGTTACTTTGGCAGCATACTATTGGATTATGTGGAGAAAGGATAGTCTACAGTCTGGAACCAAGAGGGCCAACTATTACGATAGTCTACGTGGGAAGATAGGAGGACTTGAACTTAGGTAGTTTCAACAGAAGGGAAAAGCTAAGACACATGAGAGTGCAGATATAAAATCAATAGCACTTGGCAAGTGGTTGGAAGTATAGGATAGAGAGAAGAAATAGTCAAAAACAAGTGAGGTAAGGAGCTGGATGACTGAGAATGCCATAATGCCATCAATAGATAAAGATAAGTGTGGCAGATTTTGTAAGGAAGATGATAAAGTCAATTTTCTCTGTAATAAATTTGATGTCTTATTGGACATCCAGTGAGGATATTCAACTCGTAGTTTTAAACATTGAGATCTAGGGCAAGGTTGGACATAGAGGCATAGACTTGGGTTCTACTTAGCAGTGATCATTGATGCTAAAGGAGCAGATGTTTTCTAAAATCCCTAACTGGAAGGGACCTTAGACATCATCTAGTTCAGATGTTTTTAACCCAGGGTCCATGGATATGTTTCAGGTGACACATGAACTTGAGTGATAAAAAATTATAGTTTTATTCTCACTAAGTTTTGTGTTTTTTAATTTTGTGTATTTTATTTTTTATTTAAGATCATTATTCTGAGGAGTTCATAGGCTTCCTCAGACTGCCAAAGGGATGTGCTACACAGAAAATATTAAGACCCCCTGATCTAGTTTAATTCTCTTTTTATATTTAGAAAACTTAGTCACAGAAGCATGAAGTGATTTATCAAAGGTCATACAAGTAATAAATAGTAGAGCCATCATTCAAACCCAAACCAAAATCTGTGTGTGTGTGGTATTTCAGATCAACAAAATAGTGAAAAGGAAAAAAAGACATCTGAGGGCAGAACTTTAAGATATACCTAATTTAAGGAATGGGAGGAGGATGAGGAACCATCCAAAAAAGCTGAACAAAGAGCAGTCTCAGAAGTAGGCAAGCCACAAGAGTTATGTTGACATAGAAACCAAAGATGGAAAAAATAGGAGTGGTCCAGTTACAAATATAGGAAATGGCCATTGGACTTACATATAAAGAAACTAATAACTGTCTTAAAGAAGGCTGTTTCAGAAGAGTAATAGAGTCAAAAGTCTTATTGCTAAGGGTTGAATAATTGGGTGGTGAGAAGATGAAGCAGAGGCAGTAGATAAAAACAACTTTTTCTGTGAGTTTGTCAATGAAAGGGTTGTGAGATGGAGTGGAGAGAGGGGTCCAAACAGGAAAAGATGAGGCCTAGAGAGGAGAATAATAAATATGATTGGATGGAGTAGCCTTTTGGAACTGGGAGAAAATCAGGTAAAGTTGGAGAAGGGGGACTGGATACAGAGAATAGGTGCAGGGAGAGCCTAGGCCAGACTAAATTCTACTGTAAAAAAGACTGAATTGATTGAAGTTTGTCATTAGGGTATCACTATTCCTCAGAAATCTCATTTTTCTTTTGTCTAACTGTGCCCAGATTGCAGCCAGTGCCGGAGGGTCCACGGACTGACATTTCCCTCCTCTGTTCTTCCCCGCTACTATACTAATACACATTCCCTTTGTTTTTTAGTTGAACTATTTTCTGAATGATTACTAATAGCTTAATGAGAGATGATCAGAACTTCAATTGCCTAGCTGTGAACTAGGCATGATGTTTTTTGTTTACTTGTTTGTTTGCTTGTTTTTTTAAATTTTGTTTTGTTTTGTTTTTCTTTAAGGAACCTATCCTAGTAAAAAATATCACACTCCTGCCAAATTCACCCAAAGCCTATTCTTATGATGATATCTTTGAATATTCCCTTCTTCCTTAATAAAATGACTACAAGCCAACACTGTTCAATGCTCAGAAGATAAGGATTTAATTATGGCATTTGGAAAAGGGACCGGACCTATAATTTCACAAGTATGGGGAATGAAGGGGTGAGGGTAATCCCTCTACCAATGGAGAGGGCACCAAGAGTTTAGGTGACTTAAAAGTTCTTAGGATTATAGATTTAGAACTGAAAAGGACTTGAGACATAAGAAGGTACAATAAGTAATATGGAAAATGAATGGGTTGGATTAGATGAGTGTTCTCTAGATCCTTCCAACTCCAAATCCAGTGTTCCTGTGCCATTTTACTTTTATTTTTTCAAGGCAATAGGGTTTAAGTGACTTGTCCAGGGTCACACAGATAGTAAATATCAAGTATCTGATACCAAATTTGAACTCAGATCCTCCTGACTCCAGGGCTGGTACTTTATCCACTGGTCCCTGCTAGCTGCCTCTGTTCTTTCACTTTTCATTCCTCTATGCTGAAAAGTTGTTTCACAATAAGATGGTGAAGCAGTTTGAATAATATTTTGTCTCCCACTCTTCAGTGTGGCTTTTTTAGGAGGCACATATCAACTAATGTACTACGTAAAATTAGAGCATTGAGCTGAAGCACATAAAAATGTCTTAGTTATCTGAAAACTCTGGTTTGGGACTTAACCATTTTTGCTGTTTGATATAGGAACTGGAGCTCTGATGTCATTGGTTTAAGAAAACCCTAAGTAAGGAAACTTGGAGCTACCACTTCTGGTGGGCACCTCCTTTGAAATTTATAGTCTTACAAAGTTTCCTAGGGCACTGAGAGGTTAAGCAATTAATCCAAAGTCAAACAACCAGGGAATAGCAGAGATGAGACTTGAACCCAGCTCTTCATGACTTCAATGTCTGAGTTCTCTGTCCAAGAGAGCTAACTCCACTAAGCAAAGCTGCCTTTGATAACTCAAGTCTGGTTTCACCACACCTGTCCCTTCCCTTTTATTAAATAGGGATCATAGAAGACTGGAACTATTAAAAACTCCTAGGGTTTTTTTTTTCTTTTCCTATAAAACCTCTCTTGAGATGTACAGTGACATTCCACATAGTGCAAATGACAAAACCCTTGAAATAGATGCGTATATTGGAATTTATCCAATTAAAAGTGATAATTTTATAAAATATGGGAATTGGTTTAAGTCCAATAGTAGTATGCAATGCAAATTTGAATAATGCAACCATTTCAGAGACTTTGGGGGAATTTTATCAGCACTAATCAGGACCCCAGTAGAGTTCTTCCTGACCCATGCATTTGTGGTTAATTTTAAAAATCTAAGTTCAAGGCTTTCAGTGATCTCTATTGCTTTTTGTGTTATTTAGGACCATTGTTCTAATCCATCAAAATATGTTTGAATCTTCATTCTGTTACCGTAGCGAATGATCATCCCACCAAGATGACTTGGTTTCAAAGTGCTGCCACCAACTAGCTATCGCTTCTTGATTTATAAACCAACCAATATCTGTTGTCAGAAATTATTGACATAGGGTGTATCCATCACTGAAGCTCTTATTTCACTGCCCAGTTGTGGCTGTTTTCTTAAAGGTTGTGCTGGTGGGGCAAAATGGACTCCATGACCATTGGCCAAGGACCTGCCAGGATAAGCTGGAGGAGCTCATCCTCAGAATGGCAACTAGTGATGAGATTTTTGACTGTTGAGACTCACCATAACTCTCTACTAAAAGTGCAATCTGTGTCAGTGAGGAGTGTTTTCTTACATGGACTCACATAGATGAAATTACTCATCCTTCAAGAATAGAAGCATAGGATTTATGACCTAAAATAGGATTTGACTTTGCTCACAGAATTAAACACTGAGTAAAAGGGAGTAGAAGAATAGAGATTAGTAGGCATCTGGGATGAGTCTAGTTACTACAGATGAAAACTAAACTTAGATCTGAGTTTCTTAGCATCTATGACAAAAAAGTGAAATACATAGGCTTATATAATTCTTACTGTATTAAAAGAAAGCAAGCAAGTCCATCTTTGGGGGTAAACTTGTTTCTTGCACTGGATTCATGGGGGAATTTATCACATGGATCTTTCTATAAAACACATGCGATAACATAAGAGAAAAATGTCTTTAAAAACAAGTTAGAGGAAAAAAACAGAAAAATGTTCGAATGGATATTACGTGTATTGGACTTCTAGAAAAAACTAAATGAATAAAATTCTGGGTTTTTTTTAACCTCAGTATAATTTATTATGAAACACTTAACCTTATTTTGGTGGTTATTTTTGTTCCAAATATATCCTTCTCCGCACACTCCCATGAACCATCTATTGGAACAAAGATTGATAAAGAAAGAAGTATTTGCATAAATAGAAATATAAGAAGCTACTCAGCCAAATCAATCAAAATGTCAACTGTGCCTGACAACAAATGCAGTATTTCACAGTCAGTTCCCCCCCACCACCTCCACATCTGCAGTAGGGAGAGAGTTGGCTACTGTGATATGTACATGGTATTCAATTTAAAATTTTTTGTTGCTGTTTTTTCCATTTACATTATGGAAATCATTATGCATATCATTATCCTGATTCAGTTTATTTCACTCTTCATCAGTTCATATACTGTGTTTTACCATGCTTCTGTATTAGCTCATATTCCATGATTTGTTTAGGCATTTCCCTTTAATTGAGTACCTACTTTGTTTTTTAATCATTCACCATGATAAAAAGTGCTATTATTAATATTTGAGTGTTTGTGGAAATAGCATTAAATCTTATCTTAGTGAAGGCATTTCTATGTAGAGAGCTGAGCTAGTATGGTCTGGTATGTATCAATTTTTGATTATTTAGCTTTATAGTATGACAGAGCGTTGGAGGTCTAGATTTCAGATAGTTAAATTGTTAATAGTGCCATCTTTCTCAAACAGCAGACTTCTTAAATGAACTTTTCTAAAATGCTGTGGTGGATTCTATCTCATGGTTCCATTTTCTGATGAGGGCCTGAAGAATTACTATGTTGTATTGTCCATTAAAGATGGATCGCTTTAAGTTTATCAGACTTAGAGCGGAAAAGGATCATCTAGTGAAGCCCAGAGGGGGTGAAGTTTCACAGGCACTAAATAGCAGAGTTAGGATGAAGACCCAGGTCTTCTGACACCAGACACAGAGCTCACCAGGCAGGGCTAGCCCAGCACATGTGAGGTGTCTCAGGTCAGTGAAGCAATGGTTTTCTCTCTAAGTCTCTCTCTCTCTCTGTCATTCAGTCTCTCTCTCTCCCCTCTCCTTCCCCTCTGTCTCCCCCTACCTCTCTGTATCTCTCTCTCTCTCTCTCTCTCTCTCTCTCTCTCTCTCTCTCTCTCTCTCTCTCTCTCCCTCTCTCTCCCTCTCCCTCTCCCTTTCTTTCTCCCCCACTGCCTGACTGTCCCTCTATCTCTGTCTCTCTCTGTAACTTCCCCTCTGTCTCTCTCTGTATGTCCCTCTCTGTCTGTCTGTCTCTCTGTCTCTCTCTGTCTCTGTATCTCTCTGTCTCTCTCTATCTCTGTGTCTCTCTCTCTGTGTCTCTCTCTCTGTCTCTCTCTCTCTCTGTCTCTCTCTCTCTCTCTCTCTCTCTCTCACACACACACACACACACACACACACACACACACACGCACACACAATACATGAGAGATATGCTTGAACCCAGGTCTTCTTGGTTCTAAGACTAGCCCTTTGATGGTGGTCTATGCTTAACAGAAGCATCTTTACATACTCTGAAAATAGGAGGTGGTAAAGAAGTCATGGATTCATAGGAATTTTCACTTAAGGACTGATATCTGACTTTGTCAAATTCCTCCTGATAAGTATTATTTTTGTTTGTTAGGGTTTTTTTAGTCTAATCAAATGTTTGAAGGAAAGAAACTGAAAATATACTTGCGCATAATATATATGTGTATGTATGTATATACGCATATAGATACACACATATGTAATATATACACTTATATTCATATTTACAAGCTTATTTCTATACATATACATACACACATTAATGTCTAATATATATAGATTTTTAATGAAAACATTTTGATACTTGTGTCACAATTTCCATTCTTTTTTATTTCATTGTATTGACCATGCATGCTGCTAAGAATTAGTGAGACCAGCCACTTAAAAAAAAAGGTGGCTGGATCAGTTACCCTTTGGGAGCTGACTATGCAGCTTTGATTCATGTCTCTTAGGCATCTTAGTGCAAAGACACTAGTTTATTCAAGTATGTGTGGAGGAGAATTAAGATGACTGAGGTCTACAGGTGTCTTATATTCATGAAAAAAGGAAAAGAAAGAATAAATGAGTAAATGAAAAGGCATTAATTAAATGTTTACTTTATATAAATATTAACTAAATAAATAAGTTAAAGGAAAACTATGAGAATAAATAAAATGTCTATCTTAAATTTTGTTAATCAATTCCATACGTAGATTTGTATAAAAGACAAAATTAATTTAGTTTCATCTAGAAAAGAAACCTGAAGTGAAATGTCATATTGTTTCTTACATATTATATCAAAATACTTTGTGACTTTCTTAAGCACATATAAGATCATAAGGTATAAAGAATGTAATATATTTTGGAAGACTTCTAAATGACCTCTCTCATCATTTTTTATTTGCCATCATGACCAACTAGCCACTAATCCCCTTGAGGGTAGGGTTCATATATGCGTGTGTGCATGTGTGTGTGTGTGTATTCCCTAGCATTGCAGGAGTCTTAAAAACACTTTTTGAATTAAATTAATTTTTTCTAAAGAGGTAGTATGTAGGGGGGAATATATGAGTGCAATACAACTTCACAAAACAATAGAACAAATACGAAAATGGGTCTTGTTATCTGGACAAGTGACTAAAGTTAGAGATATGGAATACAAAGTATAAGTTATAGCAAAGGAAGAGAATAAGCATTTATATAGTGTCAACTACGTATCGGATACTCTACTAAGTGTTTTTGTATATATCTTGTTTTCTCACAGCAACTCTGGGAGGAAGATACTATTATTATCCTTATTTTACAGTTGAGGAAACTGAGATAAATAGAGGTTAAGTGACTTACCCAGAGTCATACAGCTAATAAATGTCTGAGGCCAGATTTGAGCTTAGCTCTTCTTGATTCTAGGTTCAGTGTTTTATGAACTCATCCACCAGCTTATCTCTCGAGAATAGGCTCATGAAAAGGAGAGACAGTACCATCCTGATTTATAAGGAGTTTTTTCCACTCCTGCAATGATGAAAATTATGTACATTAATTGGGATGATGATTACAAGAATGCTTATGGATACTTTCTCTTCAGGGGCTAGAGTAGCTTATTACTCTGACTACTATCATGGAATTTACTTAATTTTGGTCACTATGATGAATAATTGGGAATATTTTCTGGGTAAGTTATTCAGAATTTCCAAATAAATATACCATTATGAGTAGCCAACATTTCAAATACTAGAAGATGACTCAAAATTTGTCTTTTCACAGAAAACATAAAGAACTTGCTGATACTATATGAAGAGGAAGCCGAGGAATGGGCCATGTACTTGCGAGATGTCCTCCTTCATGTTATGAAGATGGAGGAAATGCTGTTATATAGCTTGACCAACTCCTCTGACCGGCACTTGGAATTGCTGGGCTTACACTCTTACAAATGTAAACTACTGATATTATCAAATAGCCTGCTGAAAGGTCTGACCCCTAGGAAACGCCATTTTTTGGACATACTGCTCCATTCACCAGAGAGTGTGGTCATCCTGCTTTGTGGAGTAAAGAGTTCAGATGAGCTTTATGAATTATTAACCATTTCCCGAGGCAGCCAGGAGATCTCCACTGAGCAGGAGCCAGAAGATTACATCTCAGTTATCAGGGGCATCATACAAAGAGGTACTGTTTGTCTAATCTACTTAATTTTAAATTCAGTTCTCTTTCTTTTAGCCAAAGAATAAATTACAATGTTAGGTCAAAAAAGAAAAAGAAAAAAATCATATTATTAAATGATATGGTACCATTCCTTTCAATGTAATCAGACCTAATGTCTTGTATCTATTCTGGCCAAGCCTTGCCATTAAGTTAAAAAAATGTCTGTCTTATTTGATAGCCTTATAAGTGATAACTCCCCTTCTTAGGATTGGAGGGGGAGGGTTTCTTCATTAGCTGACTTGTTCTGACTCATTTATTTCCTGCACTGAGGATGGAGATGAGGAATAGCATGCCATGGGGATGAGATTGGAGTCAGAATCGCCATAGACAGAAATGCTCATAATGGGTTAATAATTCTAACCTTTTTTTAAAGTTTTAATTATTGTACCTTTTGTTTACACATTACCTTTATTTCTAAATACAGTTCTCCACTCTCCCTTACCTTTATAGCAAAGAATAAAAAAGAAAAAGTAACAATACAGTTCAACAAAACTTAACACATCAGCTAAGTCTGATAGTTTCTTGCATCTCTAGGCAGCCACCTCCGTAAGGGAGGGAGGCACATTTTCTTTTTTTTTTTAACTCATTATTTATTTATTTAATATTTTTAGTTTTCAGCATTAATTTTCACAGGATTTTGAATTACAAATTTTCTCCCCATTTCTCCCCACCACTCCAAGATGGCATATATTCTGATTGCCCCGTTCCCCAGTCAACCCTCCCCTTCTGTCACCCCACTCTCCCCCATCCCCTTTTCCCTTACTTTCTTATAGGGCAAGATAGATTTTTTTATGCCCCATTGCCTGTACATCTTATTTCCTAGTTGCATGCAAAAACTTTTTTTTAACATATGCTTTTAAAACTTTGAGTTACAAATTTTCTCCCCTCTTCCCTTCCCACCCACCCTCCCTAAGACATTAAGCAATTCAACAGAGGCCACATGTGGTATCATAATGCAAAACCCTTCCACAAAAGTTGTGTAGTGAAAAATTAACTATATTTTGCTCCATCCTAGCCTACCCCCTTTATCCAGTTTTTTCCCTTGACCTTGTCCCTTTTCAAAAGTGTTTGCTTTTGATTACCTCCTCCCCCATCTGCCCTCCCTTGTATTGTCCAGCCTTTTTTATCTCCTTCCTCCTTCCTTTCTGTAGGGTAAGATACCCATTTGTGTTCCCATCGGAGGTCAAATCCGATGAAAGCAAGATTCACTCATTCCCCCTCACCTGCCCCCTCTTCCTTTCCAGCAACCTGCTTTTTCTTGCCACTTTTATGTGAGATAATTTACCTCATTCTATCTCTCCCTTTCTACCTCTCAATATATTCCTGTGTTATCCCTTAATTTGATTTTTTTTAGATATCCCCCCTTCATAATCAACTCACCCTGTGCCCTCTGTCTGTGTGTGTGTATATATATATGTATATTTATATATATATATATATATATATATATTTAGATAGATAGATATAGATATAGATATATCGATATATTGGTATATAGATATAGATATATTCCCTTCAGCTACCCTAATACTGAGGTCTCATGAATTATACACATCATCTTTCCATGTAGGAATGTAAACAAAACAGTTCAACTTCAGTAAGTCCCTTATAACTTCTCTTTCTTGATTACCTCTTCATGCTTCTCTTGATTCTTGTGTCTCAAAGTCAAATTTTCTGTTTGGTTCTGGTCTTTTCACTGAGAAAGCTTGAAAGTCCTCAATTTTATTGAAAATCCATATTTTGCCTTGGAGCATGATACTCAGTTTTGCTGGGTAGGTGATTCTTCGTTTTAATCATAGCTCCATTGACCTCCAGAATATCATATTCCAAGCCCTTTGATACCTTAATTTAGAAGGTCCTAGATCGTATGTTATTCTGATTGTGTTTCCGCAATACTCAAATTGTTTCTTTCTGGATGCTTTCAGCATTTTCTCCTTGATCTGGAAGCTCTGGAGTTTGGTGACAAGATTCCTAGGAGTTTTCTTTTTGGGATCTTTTTGAGGAGGTGATCTGTGGATTCTTTCAATTTCTATTTTACCCTCTGGCTCTAGAATATAAGGGCAGTACTCCTTGATAATTTCTTGAAAGATGATATATAGACTCTTTTTTTGATCATGGCTTTCAGGTAGTCCAATAATTTTTAAATTCTCTCTCCTGGATCTATTTTCCAGGTCAGTGGTTTTTTCCAGTGGGATATTTCACATTGTCTTCCACTTTGTCATTCCTTTGGTTCTGTTTTATAATATCTTGATTTCTCATAAAGTCACTAGCTTCCACTTGCTCTAGTCTAATTTTTAAGGTAGTATTTTCTTCAGTGATCTTTTGGACCTCCTTTTCCATTTGGCTAATTCTGCCTTTCAAGGCATTCTTCTCCTCATTGGCTTTTTGGAGCTCTTTTGCCATTTGAGTTAGTCTATTTTTTAAGGTGTTGTTTTCTTCAGTATTTTTTCTGTATTTTGTGGGTCTCCTTTAGCAAGTCATTGACTTGTTTTTCATGGTTTTCTCATATCACTCTCATTTGTCTTCCCAATTTACCTCTACTTCTCTTACTTGCTTTTCCAAATCCTTTTTGAGCTCTTCCATGGCCTGAGACCAGTTCATATTTTTCTTGGAGTCTTTTGACGTGGGGTCTTTGACTTTTTGACTTCTTTTGGCTGTATGTTTTGGTCTTCTTTGTCACCAAAGAAAGATTTCAAAGTCTGAGTCTGAATCTGAATCTGAGACCATGTCTGCTGCCTGGCCATGTTCCCAGCCAACTACTTGACCCTTGAGTTTTTTGTCAGGGTATGTTATAAAAATTGATGCCATTTCTGCTCTGGATCTTTGTTCTCATTGTCATACTGACTTATCTACTAAAGCAAATCTGCAGCTTCTCCACAATGTAGATTCTTAAAAAGTTGCCTAGGGCACTGAGAGGTTGGGACTTGCCAAGGGCTCATGACCAACATCTGTCTGAGGCAATACAACAACCTGAATCTTCTTGACTCTCAGACCACTCACTCTTCACCATACTACCCTGTTTCTTTCACAGAGTTCTTATTGTTCAGTCCTTTCAGTTGTGTCCAACTGTGTGACCCCATTTGGGGTTTTCCTGGCAAAGCTACGGGCATAGTTTGGGCATTTCCTTTTCCAGTTCATTTTATGGATGAGGAAACTGATGCAAACGGGGATAAGTGACTTGCCCAGAATCACACAGCTGGTGAGTGTTGGAGACCAGATTTGAATAGAGGAAGATGGGCTTTCCTGACTCCGGGCTTGGCACTCTATCCACTGTATCACCTAGCTACCCTGCTTCTCTCCTACATAGGCAAATTTTGTTCTAAAGATGAGAGAATTTCAACTGAAACAAGATTGTCCCTACCCTCAGGAATTTTACACTTTAATGGGGAAGACAGATATCAAGGGGCAGGTGGAAAGAACATTGACCCCCTCACCCTACGAACTGAGGGCAAGGCAGCGGGTTTGGAGGAGACGGAGTATCCTAGTGAGTGATAGGGGAGGGAAGCGAGAAGCGAACAGCATAGCTGATAGTTCTGATAATATGGCAGTGCTGGTCATTGTGCCAGCCTCAAGATAGAGTCATTCTCAGAGAAGCAGGTCAGCTGGTATAGAGATGGAGCAAACCAGAGAGTGAGCCCAGAGGGGAGACCTTGCTGGTCTTTTGTGATGACCTCTTCTTTTTCTAAATGCTTATGAACCATTTCCTTAATGATACATTCTATAATTTTTCCAGGAAATAAAGTCAAATTCAAAGGCTCCATTTCACATTTTTAAAAAATCAGGTAACATTTACCCTTCCCCAGATTTATAGCCCTTCCCTTCTTTGAGATGTCTCAAAGGTCATTGCTAGTGGCTTCCTAGTCACAGATCCTTCTAGTGATACAGTTGGTACCTAGAGGTAACAGAGAGCCCTGGGCTTTATCATGTAGAAGAATACCATAGCTACATGAGTGTTTTAGAAAAACTCACCTGTTTTTGTTTGACTTCCTAATCCTGAGCTCCAGACTGACATTTTCCCAGAGCTGCTGTCTTGAATTTCCAATTACATGTGCCTGTTCTGGCAAGAGCATCCTGCTGGTCCCTAGAATGCAATATGTCTAAAATTGAAATCATTATTTTCTACTTCTTCCCTAACCCCAAACTACCTCTTCCTGTTGATGTTCCTGTTTATTTCAGCAGTGTTAAACTCTTGTTTAGAAACCTGAGGTCATCATTCATTAGTCCATCTCCTTTCTACCAATTTGCACTGTGTCTTAAAAGTTCCCTTGTTTCTTCCTTCAAAACCTGTTCTTCCTTTTCATTACCACTTGCTACCTTATGCCTTAAGTATTAGTAGTAGCCCCTTAACTATTCTAGAAAGATAATATAGTATTATAAAGTGTTGGATTTGGATTCTCTCTCTCTCTCTTTCTCTCTCTCTCCTTACCTACTTATGTACGCATATGCATATTTTTATGTATGTGCATATATAAATATGTGTTTATGTGTATGTATATATGTTCATGTTGTATTTATACATACAATTATGTGTGTACATATATGTATATGTATGTGTGCATATGCATATGTATGTGTATATATAAGTGTGTATCTTTATGTGTATGTATATGTTTGTGTGTGTTGTGTTTCTACATATAATTACATGCTTATCTCTCTCCTCTCTCAAATGTTGATTGATTCACTGAAATGAGAAAAACCTGGGTTTGAATCCCATCGTGTATACTTTCTGAGTGACCATGTCACCTAACCCCTGGAGCCCTTGTAAAGTGGGAATAATAATCTGTACCAATTTCTTAACACCACCATGAACCTCAAGTGAAATAATGTATGTAAAGCACTTTGTAAAACATTGAGTGCCATACATGTAAGGTATTAATATTATTATTACTTTCATTCTTGTTACTATTATTCTTATTTCCTTCAGGCTCTCCACTGTCCTGAACAGGGATGTTTAGCAATTTTTCAATGCCTGTTGAGTAAAGTCCCAGAGTCTTAGCTAGATCTAAATCTTTCTTTCCAGTCTTACCTGCCATTATAGTACCTTATTACCTCTGTATTCTAACTAAACGATTCTGCTTGTTTTCTCATCATAAACTTCCCTCTGCCTAGAAAGCCCTATTCCCAGATCTGCCCTTGGAAAATCTACCCACCTTTTAGGTCTCAGCCCAAATGGTTTCCCTTCTAATAAGTCTTCTAATTGCTCAAGTGGGAAATGCTCCCTCTATCTTTGGAAATCCTATAATATTCATTGTGTACTATTTATATGAACTTTATCTTACACTGGCTTATGTGGTAGTTTAAATGCAGGCAATATAATACAGTGTAAATACCTCTGGACTTGAAATCAGAAGGATCTGGGCTCTAGTACCAACTTTGTTACTCACTGTGTGACCTGAGGCAAATTGCTTAATATTTCCGCATTTTTCTCCTTTGCAAAATGATGGTGGTTAGGGTAGGTGGTCTCCAAGATCTAAACCTATAGAAATGATTCCTCATCACATCAATTAGATTATGATTTCTTTGAGGGCAAGGACCTTGTTTCATTTATATTGATTTCCCCTATGTAAGACAGCATTGTGACTCGTCCATGAAGAACATTCAAATATTTCTTGAATTAATGGACGCATGAGACAGAAAACTCTCTCATCCAAAAGTTAAGTAGGGTTGTGAGGAAAAAACACCCAAGAGCATAATAGACCATGAGGGTATGAGAAATGAGAGGAAGGATGGATCTCCAATTTCACTGGGCTTATTTGGAGGTTTCATCTAACCCATATCTATCAGGCGCATCTTGATGTTCACCTCCAGTGATCCCAAGGATTGTTATTCACTTTATTCTTGCTTTTAAATTTATTTTCCTTTCATTACCACTAAGCATTCCATTAATGAAATCATTATATTTTGCCTGAGGATTTGTGGGCACTTTAGGAAATTTTCAAAAACAATATGTTTCAGTGATACCAATTATTGCAAAGAGAACTGGCTTAAAAGGTTCAAAAGAAGATGGAGAATCTTCTGAAACATTTGAGATTTAATCACTTACTTTCCTTAAAGGAAGCATTCAGTGATCTTTATTGGAGAAACGTGTAATTGACAACCTGTTATCTGTAAATACTTGTCTTTTATATCTTATTCCTGGTTCTTTACAACAGTGTTACCACCAAATGTCAATTAACATGGAAAGCTCAGGGGGTACATTCCTTTTATTTTTTTCAAAAAACATTTAATAATTCATGGGTTGCCATGGAATTTTTGTATTCTGTCTTAAAATTATCACACATTTGAGTACCTTTGACATGAATTATTAGGTGCGTGAGAAATAAAACTTGAATTAAAGAGATTAATTCCATATACTAATAGTTGTTTTTTAAAAAGGTGAGGAACAAACATTTATTAAGAACACGCTAAGTGCCAGGCAGTGTGCTAAGTGTTTTTATAAATATTGTCTCTTTATCCTCACCAATCCCTGTGCTATTGTAATCTCCATCTTATAGTTGAAGAAACTGACTTAGATTTGCTCAGAGTCACCCAGTTAGTGAGTGTCTAAGGCTAGATTTGAACCCAAGTATTCCTGACACTAGAGCCAAGGCTCTATCCACTGAGATGCCTAGGTGATTAAAAAATGAAGAGAACAGCATCTATAGGCATATTATACATACACTCACGTACACACTCGTATTCCATTATAAATTTATACTTGCACATATATGCATATAAAAGTTCACATGTGTACGTGCATACATATGTATAGAATATTACTGTACCCGTATGTATATTATGTATCTACACATGTGTTCTAGTATGGATATAAGGCATGTATGTATATTGTGTATGCATTTACATACATACATGCATACATTTATATGTGTGTATATATACACACACTTGTACCTAAATATGTGTACATATGCATATGTGTACATATGTGTGTATATGCATATGCATATATGTGTGGAGAGAGGGATAAATATCTGTCTCTCTATATCTGTCAATTTGTCATTTATCTGTAGGACTTTACCTTAATTTCACCCCTATATTGAATTCGTGGGTGAAGAAACTTCCTTAATTAAGGCATGATGTCACTTTTTTCACAATTATAATCTTAGGGAGTTTCCTAGAAACTGAGAGGTTGTAGTTTGCTTACTATTGAGTAGGTCTTCCGGGCTTTAAGGATGGCTCTCTATGTGTCCATTCCAGGCTATCTCTCATATTTATTCATATCTACATCTTTATATATACAGGTATGTATGTATGCATCACATAAAATTGTGTAATTTTTTTATAATTAAATGCAAACATTTAAACAGTGGTAACATTGAATACGCTATAGAGTGACCATGTTATAGGTGAAATCATATGTATAAAAATCATTGTTTTCACATGCCCATTAAGAAATTGTCTTAGGATCTAAAGTTGCTGCGCCTTATAGAGAATTCAGGCATACAGAGTGTATTTCTATGGAGGAAAAAAAAGTTTATTTTGCATGTGTGTGTGTGTGCACACATGTGTGTGTCTATGTCTGTGTTACCATTTTCAAAAGGTTTCAAATGGAAGTCTGACCTAGAACCAGCACTATTTTTCTTTTCTCTGTTACTTAAAGTTTTGTTACAAGTTCTGTGCAACCTTTTAGTTCACTAGCATAGAGTTGTTGCATATGACTCTGCTGTGATCAATATGACCAAAACTACTGGACCCTACTAAAGTTGGTGTGATTATTTCAGCCAACATAGATATTCTTTGGATCACCACTTGGTCAATTCTGTTACTATAAATTACTTGCTAATTTAACTGTAATTTCTGAAATAATGATGTCCTGGCTATGAACACAGCCTTAGTAAATTCTTTTACTTACTTATTTAAGGTTAGGCGAAAAGGATAAGAAAGAATTTTCACTTGGCTCAATGACTATGTTTGTTCTTTAATTTTTTTTTTCCATCAATGTTTCTGTTCTTTCATGAATGATCTTTGCATAAAAAGACATTTCTGTATTTCCCCTCTTTAGTGTCCATGCTTCAAATGCTTTATTTTTCCTTAAAGTCTGGGAAAGTCCTATCTGTAAGAAAATTCATTGAAGCATCCACTGTTTTCCTTAGATACATTTTCCTTTCCTTCCTACCTCTGTGTATTTCAAAACAGAAGTCAGCTTTCTGCAACCTACAGAATTCCTGTAGAAATAAAACAACTGAAGTCAATGCTCAAATATATATTTTTCATTCCAGATGAGCTCTCCCATCTCTGGACAGTTCCTTTCCTTCCAGGGTTTCTTAGTTATCAAGATCTTCTTGCTGTCATTTCACATCTGCTGCCCAGGACAGTTGTGGACCACTTGCTTTGTCCTACCCATTGTTTCTTGTGATTTTGTAGTCTCTGCCTATCTACGTAGATTCTTGACCATCTGTGTTATGTAATCAGTCCATTGGGGTTTGTTGCCTTCTGACAACATCTGCTTTGCCAAGTTTTCTGCCCCACAACATGCCATGGCATCCAACATTTTTTACTACCTTCAGTTGGTTCTTTGCTTTACTGCTTCACCCAGCCCTCCCAGTTTTTAAAATATTTTAAGAAGAAGTTTTTGTTGTTCAGTCATTTTTCAGTCATGTCCAACTCTGTGGGCCCCCATTTGGGGTTTTCTTGGCAAAGATATTGGAGTGGTTTGCCACTTCCTTTCCAGCTCATTTTATAGACGAGGAAACTGAGGCAAACAGGGTGAAGTGACTTTCCCAGGGTTATACAGCTAATAAATGTCTGAGGTCAGATTTGTACTAAGGAAGATGAGTCTTCCTGACACCAAGCCCAGGTCTCTATCTACTGTGCCACCTAGCTTCCCTCTAAACCTCACAAAGACTGGGACAAAACTAAAATGGATCAGCCACAACAACGAACTGGCATAAATAAGAGAAAAGAAGAGCTAATCTAAAACGAACATTATTCACCTTGGAATACACAATACTTTGCTTTCTTGAAACAGATTTCATCTTCATTATGCTGATGGTTAATTAAAGTAATTCATTTATGCCAACTAACTTATAAGGCAGAATACAATATGCATATACTTAAAAGTTGCTCATCAGGATAGGCTGAGACATAGATCTAGAGGTCACCACAAAGATTACAAAAGGAAAAATGGTATTTCCATCTTTGAAATTTTTAGAAGAGAAGAGCATTTGTTCTTCCAATATTTCTAAGATTAAGAGTAGTATTATATAATTCCCCCCAATCCCAACTCCTTGTGGTGGGACAGCTAGGTGGTCAATGGATAGAGTGCTGTGCCTGGAGTCAAAAGACTCATCTTTCTGAGTTCAAATCTGGCCCTAGACATTATCTGTGTGACCCTGAGCAAGTCACTTAACCCTATTTGCCTCAGTTTCCTCATCTGTAAAATGAGCTGGAAGAGGAAATGGTAAATCACTCTAGTACCACTGCAAAGAAAACCCCAAATGAGTCCATAAAGAGTAAGATACGACTGGAAAATAACTGGACAACAAACCCCCTTATGTAAAACATTTTAAAAACTCTGAAGTATGTTTTTCTATTTGCTAGAAACTCTTGGAGCAGCAATCTTGTCCACATATATAATAAAGTTTCCACGTTGCTACTTAGTGAAAACTTAGGGTGTTTTTTTTTAATATTTCAGTTGAATAAGAAAGCTTCATAGTATAGAGAAAAGCACCAAACTTGAGAGACAAGTCCATTTTCTTTTTTTTCTTTTTCCTATTTTATTGTAGACATTAATTTTTATTCTTTACTTCATTTATTATTTCATTCAAACCCATACACTTTAAGGGTTAATTAGGAATGCAAGGCTTCTCCTAGGCAGAGCTAATGATTCTTCCATTAAAATAATACCAAAGTATTAGACACATATTTCCTGAAATACAGACCAAACTCTCCATTTAAATGAAATTAAGCTATTCAGACTGGTGAATTCCCTACGATTACCATAGCAGGCCTCTACAGTCTAACTGTGAGACAGTTTTTACTTTGAGAAAATACTGATTTTGGCAACCAACACTACCTTTCGTAGACATCCTTAAGAGAACTGGATAATTCAGCTAAATTCCCATCATAACCAGGAATAAAGATTATTGGTTCTTGATGTAGGTGTATTACCAGAATCATTTTAAGTCTGGCTAAGAGCCATGTCCAAAAATGATTTACGGTTGGCACTCTTGATGTGTTTATAATAACTTTTCTAAACATTTGTTTAAATTTCTTAGTCTTACTTTGCACATATTATTTAAAGTCCATTTAACAAATACTCAAAGTAAGGTTAGTGTTGGCCAACCTCTATCTGAAATCCAGGAAATATTTGCCAAAATTGGCAAATCCACATCATGTATATTAATGCAGTCTCCTTGCTTTAAACCACTTTTATTTTTCAGTTGTGGTCGTGTTCTGGGTTCTAGAAGGCTTATAACAATAAATAGACGTTTTAAATGGAGCAAGTTTATTGTATCCAAGTAACACAGGGGAACTGATTTAATCCATCAGACTTGACTTGACATGCTCTCCTAGTTCATAGCTCCACCATATCAATGTGAAATAGTAGCTATCTCCCTTTTGTAATGTGCCGTACTGTATAGTCAAAATGATCTTTGTCTTGAATCAGGAGATCCTGTTTTTGTCAAAGGCTTTTTCTGCATCTATTGAGATGATCATATGGTTTCTGCTAGTTTTGTTGTTGATATGGTCAATTATGTTAATAGTTTTCCTGATATTGAACCAGCCTTGCATTCCTGGAATAAATCCTACCTGGTCATACTGTATTATTCTCATGATAAGTTGCTGCAATCTTTTTGCTAATATTTTATTTAAAATTTTTGCATCAATATTCATTAGGGAAATTGGTCTATAATTTTCTTTCTCTGTTTTGACTCTACCTGGTTTGGGTATTAGTACCATATTTGTGTCATAAAAAGAATTTGGTAGGACTCCTTCTTCACCTATTTTCCCAAATAGTCTACAAAGTATAGGAATTAGTAGTTCTTTAAATGTTTGATAGAATTCACATGTAAAACCATCTGGCCCTGGAGATTTTTTCCTAGGGAGTTCATTGATGGCATGCTCAATTTCTTTTTCTCTGATGGGGTTATTTAGAAATTTTACTTCCTTTTCTGTTAGCCTGGGCAGTTTATGTTTTGTAGATGTTCATCCATATCTCTAAGGTTGTCAAATTTATGGGCATACAATTGGGCAAAATAATTCCTAACTATTGTTTTGATTTCCTCTTCATTAGAGGTGAACTCACCCTTTTCATTTTTGATACTGGCAATTTGACTTTGTTCTTTCTTTTTTTAATCAAATTGACCAAAGGTTTATCAATTTTATTGGTTTTTTTCATAAAACCAGCTCTTTGTTGTATTTATTAATTCAATAGTTTTCTTGGTTTCAATTTTATTAATCTCTCCTTTGATTTTCAGTATTTCTAATTTGGTATTTAATTGGGGATTTTCAATTTGCTCTTTTTCTAGCTTTTTCAGCTGTATGCCCAGATCTTTGATCTCCTTTTTCCCTATTTTATTCATGTAAGCATTTAGGGATATGAAACTTCCACTAAGAACTGCTTTTGCTGCATCCCATAAGTTTTGGTATGTTGTTTCATTATTGTCATTCTCTGGCATGAAGTTATTAATTGTTTCTCTGATTTGTTCCTTGGCCCACTCATTCTTTAGAATTAGATTATTTAGTTTCGATTTAATTTTTAGCTTATTTTTCCATGGTTCTTTGTTACAAATAATTCTTATTGCATCATGATCTGAAAAGTATGCTTTGACTACTTCTGCCTTTCTGCACTGGATTGTGAGGTTTTTATGCCCTAGTAAATGGTCAATTTTTGAGTATGTGCCATGCACCACTGAGAAAAAAAGTATATTCCTTTTTACACTCATTCAGTTTTCTCCAGAGGTCTATCATATCTGCCTTTTCTAAAATTCTGTTTACCTCCTTAACTTCCTTCTTATTTATTTTGAGGTTAGATTGATCAAGTTCAGGAAGGGGGAGGTTGAGGTCTCCCAATATTATAGTTTTGCTGTCTACTTCTTCCTGTAACTCCCTTAACCTCTCCTCTAAGAATTTATATGCCATACCACTTAGTGCAAATATGTTAAACAATGATATTGCTTCATTGTTTATGGTGCCTTTTAGCAGAATGTAATGTCCTTCCTTATCTCTTTCAATTAAATCTATCTTTACTTTTACTTTGTCTGAGATTAGGATTGCAACACCTGCTTTTTTTTTACTTTAGCTGAGGCACAATATATTTCACTCCAGCCTTTTACCTTTACCCTGTGTGTATCCCTTTGTTTCAAATGTGTTTCTTGTAAACAGCATATTGTAGGATTATGGTTTGTAATCCATTATGCTATCCATTTCCATTTTATGGGAGAATTCATCCCATTCACATTCATAGTCATGATTTCTGTGTCTTTTTCTCCATCCTATTTCCCCCTGTTTATGCTTTTATTTCTCCCTTTCCCCTTCCCCTCCTCAACAAAGTTTTGCTTTTGACTGCTGCCTTCCTCAGTTTACCCACCCTCTTTATTCCCCTCCCTTATCTTACTGTTTCCCACTTGCTACTTCTCCCCTCCCTTCTGACCAACCCCTTCCCTTTTTCCCCCCTTCCCCTCCTACTTCCCGTAGGATAAGTTAGATTTCTAAACTTATCAGAGTATGTTAGTCCCTTCTTGGACCAGATCAGATGACAGTAAAGCTCAAATACTGCTCTTCTCCCTCCCTTCTTTCCCTCTACTATAATATGTTTTTGTATTCATTTGGTGTAATTTACCCTTTTCTACTACCTCCTTACCTCTTCTCTCATAGCCCTCCCTTTACATCTCTTACTTATATTTTTTATCCTTATATCAGTTATTTTATACAGGCATTCACAATCGATTTGTATCCCTTTCAATTGTCATAATAGCTGTACCATTCTCAAGACTGACATATATATGTCTATATATAAAACATACATAAGATGATATAATCTTATATAAAGATACTAATAATTTGCCCTTATAGGTTAATAAGTTTTGTGGGGGTTTTTCCCCCTGGTTACCTTTTTATCTCTCTCTTGAGTTTTGTATTTGGAGATCAAATTTTTCATTGAGTTCTGGCCTTTTCATCAGGAAGGTCTGGAATTCCCTTATTTCATTGAATATCCATCTCCTTGCCTGAAAAATTATGCTTAGTTTTGCTGGGTAGTTGATCCTTGGTTGTAGTCCCAGCTCCTTTGCCCTTCAGAATATCATATTCCAATTTCTCCTGTCTTTTAATGTGGAAGCTGAGAGATCCTGTGTGATCCTGACTATAGTTCCACGATATTTCAATTGTTTCCTTTTGGCTGCTTGCAGTATTTTCTTCTTGACTTTGTAGTTCTGAAATTTGGCTATAATATTTCTTGGTGTTTTCAGTTTGGGATCTCTTTCAGGGGGTGATCGGTGAATTCTTTCAATAACTATTTTCCCCTCTGATTCTAGGACCTCTGGGCAGTTGTCTTTGATAATTTCTTCGAAGATACTGTCTAGCCTCTTTTTTTTCATTGTGGATTTCTGGTAGACCAATAACTCTTAGATTGTCTCTCCTGGATCTATTTTTCAGGTCAGTTGTTTTCCCAATCAGATATTTCACATTTTTTTCTATTTTTTTCATTCTTTATATTTTGTTTTACTACTTCTTAGTGCCTCATAGATTCATTAGCTTCCACTTGCTCAACTCTAATTTTTAATGAGTCAGTGTTTTCATTTTGCTTTTGAGTCTCCTTTTCCAATTGGTTGATTTTACCTCTCAGGGTGTTATTTTCTCTATTTAGATTGTGGCCATTTCACCAATCTTATTCTTTAGGGACTTTTCCATTTTTTCCATTTTTTTTCTTTTACCTCCCTAATTTGGTTTTTAAAATCCTCCTTTAGCTCTTCCAGCAATGCTTTTGGGGCTGTAGACCAGTTCACATTATCTTTTGAGGTATCAGATGTATCTATAGTGTCATTGCTGTTGTCTTCCAAATTGGTATTTTCATCATGCCTGTCTCCATAAAAAGAATCTATGGTCCTCGGTTTTTTTGTGTGTTCTTCTTCATGTTGGTTAGCCTTTACCTGGCCTTACAACAAATTTCTGCCTTTGGGGCTCAGGGCTTTCTGTCCTACCTTTCTTATTCTGGGGATCGCAAGTCTAGTTGTTGTCTTTGTAAATTATAGCCTTCAGTTTCCTGAGGCATGGGGGCGGGGTCTGGCTCCCTGATATCTCTTTCCCTAGGTGTGCTCTCCAGCACTGTTGCTCTTCAGCAATGGTCTCAGCTCTTTGTTGTTTGAGTTGATATCTGGCACTTCCCCTGGGGAAGCAAAAGTATGTCTGGGCTACTGGTGTTGACCCCTGCCGGCTCTGCCCCTCTGGGACTCATAAATTTCTACTATTTGACCACTGAAGCTCCACTTATTTCTCCTCTGTTCCAGCATTTTTTTTCCCAAGGAATTCTCTGGGGGAGGTGGGGAGGGATTAGAACCGTTTACCTGGACATTATGTCTCCCGGAAGTTCAAGAAGCCACATTTCATATGTTTGGGCTCCAAGCCTCAGGAGTCAGTGTTTCACGGCTGGTGGCATTGTGCTGCCTCTCGTCAAGCGACTGCCGTCCTGTGTTGGGAGGCCTGGGGATCTCCACCAGTTTTGGGCGCCCAGCTTTCTCCCAGCCTGTCTTCCACGTGGATTTCCCAGCCGGCGGCCTCTGCTTTGGTCTGGAGCAGCTCGCACTGAGCACTCTCCGAGCCTACAGGTTCGTGCCTTCAGCCTTTCAGACTGTCTCGGCTCAGAAATTTGTCCCACTCAGACTGCTCGCAGTTTCTAACTCTCTCAAATCTGCTCAAATTCACTTTTTTATAGGAATCTGACAGACCTTGTGAGAGAGCTCCAGTAAGATGCTGTTTTCATGCAGCCGTCTTGGCTCTGCCCCTCTGAAGTCAGGAGATCCTGTTTTGAGTTCTGATTCTGTCATTTTTTAGCTGTTTGACCTTAGTATTTCTTTTACCTTCTCTGGGCCTCAGTCTTTTCGTCAAGAATTCTGGGATGCTGCTGGTGAGCTAGGAAGTCCTTTTATTCAACTTTCTTGCAAGAGCAAGAGACAAACACACAGCCCAAGTCCATTTTTATAATTCTATTCTTAATGGACTTTTAATTTAGTTGACAATTAAGCCACTCAAAATATAAGCTTATAATGATAATTCTGCACATTTTAGCACAAAAGGTGGCACCATAATTTTCTTAATTTGAGAATTTATTAGCATTTATAAATCACCAGCTGCCAACTATCAAGTAGAGGAATGGAATATGGACTTGGCTTTTTCTCTTCCTAAGAAACTAATAGTTTATTATAACTTCAGAAACTCCAATTAAAATGATGGATTGGTCAAAAAGAATATTACTCAAACAGCCTGAATTATAAATGTAAGTCAAGGTATCTGTAATCATACACTGGGGCATTTTGAAAGTAAATTTCTATGTTCCTCACAACTCTTTGTACTGCACGTTCAATAAAGTAGATCAATTTGTTCTTTGGGTCCACAAGGTTTTGAAGGCCATACATTTTATGTGAACTGTGATGGACCAGAAAAGTTGGGTTTCTAATGAAAAGATTTTATGCCTGTGGGCGTGTGTGTGTGCACATGTGCATGTATCCTTATGATTTTGTATTTTCTCATTTTTTTCTTCTTCTATACTCCAGGGATTCTTTAATACTTCAAGGATAAGTACCTACTGCCATGGATAATCCCTCTACTAAGGTAGATAACAGCCCCTCTGTAATTTAGTCATTAAAAAATTGCTGTGGCCAAAAGTTCATTTTCCTGTGGCCACTCTGATGATGAGTCTGCCTGAATTTACAAAATTTACAAGACAAGATTCATACGGAATTTCTATTAATCAATCAACAAGAATTTATTTACTATGTCAGGCTCTGTGCTAAGAGGTAGGGCTAAAAAAACAAAATGTGGAATTGGTTCATGTCCTCAGGGGGCTTCCATTCTACTGGGGAGACACCATGCACATAAAGAAGTCTATACAAAGTAAATACAGAGTAGCTGGTAAGGCAGCTGGAGGGAATAGGGAATGCCTCATAAGGGGGTAGGAATTTGAGTGAACTTGGCAGATAACTCGAGAATCTTGGAGGTGATGGTAAGAAGGAAGAGCACTCCATGCTTGTGCTAAAGCATGAGAATAGAAGGTGAAATATCACATGTGAGTAAGAGCAAGAAAGTCATTGCCTGAAAAAGAAATGATGAACAATAAGATAGGAAGAGTAGGTTATAGAGAGGTCATGAAATGTTTTCAGTGTCCAACAAAGGAGTTCACATATAATCCCAGAAGAGAGGCTCTGTGTTATAATAATAATCACCTCTATTAATATAGTATTTTAAGGTTTATGTAGCAGTTTACAAATATTATGTGCTTTGATCCTCATAACTCTGTGAGTTCTATACTATTTTATTCCCATTTTACAGATAAGGAAATTGAAGCAGACAGAGGTCAAATGACTTGCCCAGGGTCACACATCTAGTGGGGTGTAAAACTCAGATCTGCCTGAGGCCAAGTCCAGCAATCTATACACTGAACCACTTAGCTTGCTGGCTAATACTGATAATATATGTTATTGATGAATATTACTGTTCCCTTTTGCAGTATAGAAATCTGTGCTCAAGCCCATAGACCTCTTCTCTGAGTAATGTTTTTAAAAGTGTAACATTTAATATATAGGATTACAAAAGAAATTAAATTGAAATTATATTTATTTTGGACTTATATTTATCAATTATATTGAAATACAAGTGTCACAACATTAAAGAAAAAAAAAACAAGTTCATGGCATTCATATTGAGAAACACAGTCCTAGAGATAATAGGGAGTTATCAAAGTTTATTGAGGAAGGGAATGGCAGGGTTGGACCTGTGTTTTAGGAATGTGATTTTGGCAGCTCTGTGGAGCATATATCGGGAAGCGAAGGGCCTTGAGGCAGAGAAGGCCATTGAAATACTTCAAGGGGGAGGTGTGGAGGCTCCAAACTAAGAGTGATAGCCACATGGATGGAAAGAAGGAGATGGAGAGAAGAGATTTTATAGAGGCAGCATAGACAAGACTTGACAACTGATTGACTATGTAGGTCAAGGAAGAGTAAGGAGTTCAGTATGACTCCAAAGTGGCAATCCTAGATGCCTGGAAGAATGGCAGAATCTTCAGGACCTTCCACAGGTTACATTCCATTGATAGAGTATTCAAAAGCCTTTGCAGCTAGGTGGACCAATGGTTGGCATTGGACTTGAAGTCAGGTAGACCTGAGATCACATCCTACCTCAGATGTTTCCTTACTGCATGACCCTGGGAAGGAAAGTCATTTAATCTGTCTCAGACTGTTTCCTCATCTGCAAAATGAAGATAATACTACAAGGTAGTTGTGAAGATCAAATTGAGATAACATGTAACATGCTTTGAAAGCCTTAAGTGCTAGGTCATTGTTAGCAAACACAAGATTCTCTTCATGACCCAATGAGGCATGAGACTAGGACTATCTTGTTATTCTATTTTCTTTTCCCAAATGTAACTTTTTAATGCCATTCTTAAAGAGAATAAAGGTAAAACTTATTCAGGTGTCAAAGTTTTAATGGAAGCTCAAAAAATGGTGTGGCACCTGTTCTTTTACTGTTTAGTTTAATTTGGGAATACATTTCATAAGTCAGCAAAATAACATGCAAAATGTATAGTCAAAGTAATTGTGCTGTGTAGGTTACAGTATTTTGCTGCTTCTGGTCTTTGAATGCCGATCTTCCAGTTCCTTCTTGACCCAACCTGTACCAACTTCAATTCCATTCTCCCATCAGAACTAACTCCTCTGTCTCCTCTCCAGGCACTCTGCAAGGTGACAGATAACTATCTAAAATGCCAATCAAGGCTAACCTGTCAATGTATTCCATCTTGCAGAAGCAATACCCTTAGGTCATGTTGTTTACAATATCTCCACCCGGAGCTGCTATTTAAAATGTGGTCAATTCTGTATCTACATGACTAGTATCTGTGTCTAGCTTTAGTATAGTATTTTACCTGAGGGTTTGTTTTCTTTTTTACTTTTTTCTATTTACATGAGTTTACTATAGTATTGAATATTTTCAAAAATAAGCTAACATATAACCAGGCCCTGTGGGAAATAAAAGTTTTTAAAAAATTCAATTTCTTCAATCTTTTATCTAATAAGATTTCAACACATAAACCCATTTTATGACCTAGGTCATGTATAGGCATACCAAGATCAGTTTGAACTCTGTTGTTTGGTTCAAAGTGCTATGTTCCTGAAGACAACTTATTGCTTATTGAGCTTAATGATTGTTTCCCTAACTGTACTTCTGTATATTAGCTTCTTGTCCTGAGAAGCAATGTGGATTTTATGGAAAGAGAACTATCTCAGAATCCAGAAGCCCTCGATTTAAGTCCTGACTCTGACACATGATGCCTGGATAACCCTTGACCAGTCCAATAACCTTCGAATGGCTCATGTAGCCTTCTAGGTCTATAAATTGCAGAACATTTAATCCTCATTGGTACAGGAAATTTCCTCACCTGGAGTTCCCTGTACTTCCACTCGCCACCTGTGCAAACTCCTTTCTGATATTTCTTCATCTCTCTTTAGATTTGTTCTCCTCCTTCCCCCCACAAAAAAAGAAATCTCAAAAGAAAAATAAAATTATTGTAGGTTGTTAAACAGTCTTCTACAGGATGGTTTTACCCAAACACTGTTTTCCTAAATTGTTGTTTCATATGAGGTGTCATAGGGGAGGTTAGTGAGCTTTAGCTCTGTTCATCTCTCTGAGACACAATAAGTAGTTTCAATTATATTTTTAAATAAGTAAAATACAATGCCTTAACTTCAACTATACCAACAAATAGAAAGTAACAATTTTCAAGTCATGGTAACAGATGAATCTCCCTATGTCTTTATAAGATATATTTTTCTATTAAAATCACACAGTTCTGGTCTATTCTAATTTCATTTTGAGTTACAATCAGAACATAGGGAACAGAATGAAATTGACACTACCCCCCATCTTTAAAAGTTCCAGACTCTTGAGATCCATATTTTATTTCTGAATGTTAATGTTTGCTTTGGGACCATTACACTATCAAATATATTCATAGGGATGTAGGTAATACTCATCCATCTCCTTAATAGCTTCCCATTTGAGGAGGCTGGCTCTGAATGTTCTAATACTTATCACTTATGCAACATACCTCTTTTGCAAAGCCCTCTACAGGAATTAAGGGCAAGTCTGTACAAGAAAACAATAACTGTGAAAAATGTTTTCTAGTTCTAGATCATTACACACACAAGGCTTTGGCGTAATAAATAATCACACTCCCTTTAACTCTCCTTGCTCCATTCTTATCAGGAGTTGAGCTGTGAAAGGATCCCCTCTGAGAAGTATTTCTCCCTTCTGTAGTTAAGTCTATGCCATGCAAAAATTGGCTTCTTTCAAGCATAATCCAAGAGTAGTTCTAAAGCAGAACAAGAGGGCTTCTCCTCCCACAACATTACAGGAATACTGAAAAGCTTTGTGCAGTGAATAGAGATGTAGTCCCACTCATAAACAGTTTTATTACTCCTGAGCTTTGTTTCTGTATTACAGAAAATTAAGTTATACTCCCTCGGTGAACTTATCCTACCTCAACCCCTCTTGATAGCTGCCTCAAGTTTATCAAGAAGTTCTCTAGCTCCTGTCTCCTGTACTTCTGTTGAGATCTTGGCCCCTTGATCATGTGAATGAATGATTCAATTCATGTACCAGCATTCATTAAGTGCCTTTTAAGGGCCGTGAACCATGTGCAACATTGGGGTTTAAAAAGACAGAAATAAAGACGCTGGTCATACGCTCACCTCTGGATGTTTTTTCGTTGTGTGCTTCTCACCATACCTCCTTGTTGATTGAGAAGATACTCAGTTTTGAAAAGAGGAACATACTATGGTCAGAAACATACTCAGAAAGGAGAATGGGGTAACTCTCTGGAGAGGTTAAATGACTACTTATCAGTGGTGTTATAGAAAAGATTATTAGTCAGTTTTCATCTGCTAAACATTGATCTCTTAGGTGCCTTTCTACTTCTTAGATTCTGTTATTCAATAGAGATGGCAATTCAAAGTAATATAGAAAAGGCCTCAACCCATGCTGGTGGTGTTTTCAAAAAAAGGGAAAGGGAAAGGGGACTGGAATCACATTTAAGTACCTACTATGTGCCAGGCACTGTGTTGTACATTTTATGAATACCAGAGACTTCAAATTATAGGCCAATAAATTAGATTTCTGGAGAAATTCTTGAAAGGATCATTAAAGAAGTGGGATGATAAATATGTACAAAGGGAAGTGTTGAAAGAGCAGGTCATGCCAGATGACACAGAACTATTAAACTAGTAAATGAGTGGAATGCTATGGATGTAGTTGTTAGTGGTTCAGTGTCAGTATAGCTGAAGAGTTGATGAGTTCTGCCTCCTTGGAGATTATCAAACAGCCGCCGGCCTTGAGACTAGTGTGATATAGTGGAGATGTTGCTGGTTTAGAGTTTATAAAAACTTTGGAAGTCAGTGATCCTCTATTCTTATGAATCCTGAGTGGGGAAGACTTCATTGTCTATGTCCAAATCTAGCCTCAGACAGTTTCTAGCTGTGTGACCCCAGGCAAGTCATTTAACCCTGTTTGCCTCAGTTTCCTCATCTGTAAAATGAGCTCTAGTAATATATGGCAAACCACTCCATTATCTTTGCCAGGAAAACCCCAAATGGGGTCACAAAGCGTCAGACCCAACTGAAACAACTGAACAGCCATAAACTATGTTCAGTAGTCAAAAGGAATTTAAGTAAGACAAATGCAGATTAGAGGTAATTTTGTCCTATTATATGGGTTTTTTAAAGATGGAAAAAGTGGGGGGAATGAAATATACTGAGGAAGAAATGAAGAAGGAGAAGAAATTTATTATTCTATATAAATAGCCTATGCAAGGAAAAGAGCAGTGGTAGGATTCAAATGAATTAACAACTGGTTCTCCATAGAACTGATATGAGGTGCCACCACTGCCTCTGATGTATCAGGTGCAGGCCCTGCCCCCACTATCAGCCTGGTTAGGTGAACTCAACCTCAAATTAGGTACCTCTTCTACTGAACCAGTGAGAACCAGTTGAATCCCACCACTGGAAAAGAGTATTCAAACTTGGAGAAAAGGTGGGGAACAGGCACTTCATGAAGTTCATTCTCATTTGGCCCAACAAAAAAGGAAGGTTGAATACACACACACACACACACACACACACACACATAAACACACACACACACACATTTTTATGTAAGAAATACATTAAACTCAATACGGAACAGCTTGGTATGGGGAATAGGGACAGAGGGGTGTAAGAGGGAGGGTAGAGTCAGAAAAGTAAGCAAAACACAAACAAAACAAACTTGGAAGGTAGATCATAAATGGGGAATCTAAAAAGGGAGATAGACTGTATAAGATTCCCTAATCTTGGGGATCACTAAATCCTTCATTTAAAAAAATCAGATAAATGAATTTAGTATGCACCTTCAAAGTACAGAAAAATGGTAAATCTGAAAAGCCCAAACATAAAAATTATAAAAATCAAAGAAAAATTGAAAAAAGGTGAAAACAAAATACATTAAATTGATAGATAAAATTAGGAGCTGATTTTGGAAAAAAATAACAAAATAAATAAGTCTTTAGATAATCCATTTTTTTTAAATGAGGAAGCCCAAATTGCCAATATGAAGAAATAAGAAAGGATAATTTACAACTGAAGCATGGAAATAAATGAAATTACTTTTCCCAATTCTATGCTAACAAGAATGACAAATGAAATAGATGAATATTTACAAATTATGTGATATTCTAATAAATAGGACAAGAAATAAATAATTTAAATGACCTGAGTTCAGAAAAAATAAATTGATCAAACTATAAATACCCTGAGTAAGGAAAAAAAATCAGGACCAGATGGATTTACAAGCAAGCTCTATCAAATATTCAAAGAACAATTAATGCCAATATTATATAAATGCTTTGCAGAAACAGGAAAGAACAGAAACTAAATTCCTTCTGTGATCAAATATGATCTTGATATCTAAACCAGAGTGAGACAAAAGACAGAGAGAGAAATATAGTTGAATTTCTTTGATGAATGAAGATCACCAGAAAACTTTTAAATAAAATATGAGCTAAGAGGCTACAGTGCCATATTAAAAGCATTATACTCTATGACCGAGTGGGATTTATGCCATAAATTCAGGGTTGGTTTAGTAAAGAAAATTACAAGCAAAATAGGCCATATTAATAACAAGAACAACAAAAATATTATGGTTATATCAGTAGGTGCAGAAAAAATACTTTTGATAAAATTCAATATATTTATTAAAAACAGTGGAAAGCATCAGATGAACTTGATCTTTCCTCAGTATGGCAAATAGTATCTATCTAAAACCCAGAGTTTGGATGATTTGATTATTCAAGAGGCCTTTCCAGTAAGATTAGGGGTAAAGCAAGGATGGATATTGTCCCAATAATTACTAAAAATTTGGAATAATATCTGTAGTAACGAAAAGAAAAATAGAATAAGCATAGACAAAGAGGAGAGTAAATTATTGCTTTTTGAAAATATGATTACATACTTAGGTAATCCTACAGATTCAACTAATATTTCTTTTAAGAAATAATTTTTGTAAAATAACAGTCTGCAAAAAATCCTCTCCAAATCATTCACATTTCTGTATATGTCCTCTCATCCATAAAGACTGCTACTCATTTTATAATCCAAAGAGAACAAAGAAATAGGGAAAAAATCCATATATTTAAAAATATTTACAGGAACTTTTTGTCATTGTTGTTGTAATAACAGGAAACAAAGTGGGTGCCTATCCTACTTGAGATATGGTTAAACATATTTTGATAGATGAAAGTAATG
This sequence comes from Trichosurus vulpecula, assembly GCF_011100635.1. Lineage (NCBI taxonomy): Eukaryota > Metazoa > Chordata > Mammalia > Diprotodontia > Phalangeridae > Trichosurus > Trichosurus vulpecula. The sequence continues at coordinate 67,022,532 of NC_050578.1, forward strand.
GGATTTTGTATCATTGTTATAAATGATGAAAAAGAAAGCTTCAGAAAATTCTGGGGAGATGTTTATGAAAAGATGCAGAATGAAGTGTATTTAATTACACTTATTTGTTCACAAGAGAGACTTTTCCCCTTTTTGGAAGTGGGGAATGTTAAAGTAGGGGCTTAAAAGGATTAATGTTGCAACCCCCAAAATGATAGAAAAGGCCATCATTGAATTATTAAAAACTACATAGGAAGGAGAAGGAAATTCAGAGGGGAACACAGACAACATAGTTCCCACAGTGTTGGAACAAATGTGTTAAATTTGAATGATACTTTCAAAAACTCACAAACTACATGTAGCATAGTTTCACAGTTTCTTATTAAATCATTTTAATTGCTTTTCTAAGTTTTCAGAAATGTTTACATTTGTTAATGTTTGTCAAGTTCATACTAATAAAAAATTAAAATCAAATAAACAAAAAGAAATATGAAGAAGGGCAAGGAGAAAAAAAACAGGAAACATTCCTCTAGAAATAACTGGTCAAATAATGTGAACAACTTTTCAAAAAAAGAAATGCAAGCTATCAGTAACCATATGAAAGAAGGTTCCAAATCACTAATAAAAGTATGAAAACTAAAAGAACTTTGAGGTTTTGTTCCATATCCATCAGCTTGATGAAGGTGATAAAAGGCAAAAATGACAGAACAAATATTGGTGATGCTACAGGAAGATGGAAGATACTAATGCATTGTTTATAGTACTCTAAATTTTAACTATTCTGGAAAATAATTTTTATTGTACTTAAAAAGTTATTAAATTATATGTCATCTTCTACCAAGTACTAATTCTACTACTAGGTATTTATACAAAGTAGTCAAAGAAAGAAGGGAAAGTCCCTATCAATCTTATAGATCTTATATTCTATTGAGGAAGATAGAATGTGTGTATGTTACACACACATACACACACACAAAGTTTAAAAAGGCGTGGTATCCCTTGTACCTTCTATCCTTGGGTCAGGACCAGGATCAAGTACTTCTACAATGTTTATCAAGACCCCAATTCCAGCATAGCTAAGATATAAAATAACTAAAGACCACTTTCTATAGTGTCCTTGGCTCCCACTTTTGGTTCCCTTCCCTGTGGTCAGGGGTTCTTGTTTTTCCATTTGACCTTCATACCTTAGGTTTCTGTGCATTCTTTCATTTGGTTAATCTTATACCTATTACATAGGCTGTTGGACCTAGTTCCTTAATTATAAGTGTGTTAAGTACACAAAACTCAATCTTCTTTTCCGGTTTATTTTTTGAGAGAAAGCATCCTTTACTCATATTTTAACTTCTTACTCTCTGACATTCTGAAATTTCTATGACTTCACATACTTACCTTCTTATAACTAAGCAGCCTACCTTGCTGCATTTGGCATCTACTTTCCCTTTGAAATTGCTCACAGGAGTGGTTTTTTGATAACACTAAAACTTTACATTTCTCTTTCCTCATATTGTGATTTGCCACATTGGTTTTCTTGTTTTATTTACACTTCCTCATAACTCAACATGAATTCTATGGTTTTTCTTCAGGATACCTACATACATTCTCCTTTTATTGTAGGAAACATACTTTGTCCTTGGGCACAGAAGAGAGAAGTATTTCCCTCATTTCTCTTACATTTCCCATTTGTTTCTTCTCTCTCTCTCTCTCTCTCTCTCTCTCTCTCTCTCTCTCTCTCTCTGTGTGTGTGTGTGTATGCATGTGTGTGTGTGTGTGTCCAAGTTGACATTTCATTAAATAATAAGTACCTTCCTAGCCACGGGGAGTCTGTGTGGCCACTGGAAGGTCAGGCTTCTAATAAGTCAGAATAAAAGAGATAAAATGTTTCCTTCCAAGATATTCAACTGTGGTTGTTCATCACAAATACCCTCTCCTCTGCCCTTTCCCCTATTTGGGAGAGTATAAACCTGAAAATGGCTGGACTGTATTTTGTACTGAACTCATTTGCCTCCCTGAGAGAAAGATTCCTCCCCTCTTCCTTCTCCTCACCGGGTAAATTGAAGAGACATAGAAACTCTATTTCTGCCTCAAGGGTGGGAGAATCAGGTTAAACTATATAATTCTATTTTTACTGGAGAGATGAGGGAGGTTTCTCACAAGTTATGTAAAGGACTTCATTTTGGAGCAAGGGAGAGGTGATGGTTACTTCATTTGAAATACTATTTTTATGTAGTGGCATGCAATTTCAAAGTCATTTCATAAATTTATTTGAAAGTATAAAACTGAAAGTTATAATGCATCCTAAAAGTTTTGCATAAAATATACTGAAATGATATATAGTACTGAGTTAGGTGAATTAAATAGGGAGGTTGAAAAATAAAGTCATCCCTAGAGCATCCAATTAAATGAATGACTTTCATAGAGATGGAAAGAATATATCCCAAGTTTGTAGTTCTGATTGTCAAGATTTAAGGTTAAAGTTTGGATTAATCTCTTAAATATGAAGAATAACAATGGATATCTCTTAAAAGCAAACCAAAGAAAACCATCATCAGTGAATCACAGCATTATCATTTTGAATAAATACTCTCAGGAGTTTGAAACTTGAGAAAATGAACCAGAAAAAAAATTATCTCTCTTTTACTTTCAACTTGGTACATAACCAGAGCTTAATCCAATGACAGTATTGATTTCTGATCTTTATCAGCTCTATCAGCTTGTTCAGTGGTTAGAGCCCTGGATGTAGACTCAGGAACAGCTAAGTTCAAATCCTGCCTTGGATATTTACTAGTTATGTTTTCCAGGACACACCACCAAATCACTACCTTTGTCTGTCTCACTGTCATAAACTGCAAAATGGACATAGTAATAGCACCTTCACAAATTGTTGAGAGGATCAAATGAGATAATATTTAGAACGTGCTTACCGCAGGGCCTGGTATGTAGTAGGCACTGTGTTAAGCACTTTCTTCATATTTTACTTTCCTCATATTCTTAAAAATACACTAAAAGTTCCATTATGGAGCAGTGCCCCCAAAATATACAAACTCCTTATAGAGTTCATCAAGATGGAACATTATTGTGAGCTTAGTGAAGAAAACATGTCAGACCCACACAAATACTATGATTCTTTGTTAAGAGATTTTGACAAATACAATGCTTTAGTGTGGAATGGGCTGTGACCTTATGCTGCTAACAGGAGCTGATGCCTTAGATGTGCCTAGCTGGAGGTTGAGACCATATGCTGTTTTCTACTGTTCTAACAAATTATAATTTTTCTGTTCCTTTGAATTCAAGCCCTTGAAAAAAAATGGACTCTATTGTGTTCATGGATGGAGCTGTTTCCCAAAGAAGTACTCACAGTAATCTAGATCTAGATGGGAACTTAGAAGCCTCCTACTCCAACCCCCTCATTATCCAGATGAGTTCACTGAAGCCTCCGCAAGTGAAAGGAATTACCCACGGAGGCAGAAGTTTGATAATTGTTAGAGGCAGGATCTGATCTTGGGTTCTCTGACTCTAAAGAAAGCATCCTTTCTACCGCAAAAAAGTGCCTCTTTTTCTTGTCCTTCTTTCTATTCATGTCATCTGTGCTAGTTTGAATCTTTCTTTAACGTTCCCTGATGCCTCCTTTTTTCCCCAGAGAGTAGATTTATGTGTGTGTATGTGTATGATATACATGTATATGGTATACATATATAGATATTCGATATGGGTGTATATAGGCATATATATGTGGGTATATACACCTATGTATATAGGTAGGTGTATGTGTTCAGATATGTATATGTATACACATATGTGTATATATACACCTGTATATGCATGTACTATGCACATACATATATTGCCATCCCTTCATAAATATTATCATTAGTGAGAATAAACCCACAACTAATTAAACTCTGGATAGATATCAGATAACTAAATTGCTATCCTATATTACAAAGACATTCAGGCTTATAAGAATATAAGCTTGAACTCATTCACCCAAATAAAGACCCAGTGAGGAGCATGTTTATCTATATCATCTATATCCATACAATAGCTATGTCTATTTATATCTATATAAACATATACCTCTATGTAGATAGTTAGAGATGTATAGATAGAGATATCTAAGTATATGTATATGCATACATATACATATACACACATGCATACTGTGGATGTGTAGTATATGCACACATATACATACACATTTACATATACGTTTATGAGTTGAGTACTGCTAAGCTACCATTGTAAGAGACCTTGAAACGGAACTTGAGTGCCCACTACTATCCCAAGATTAGCATGTTCCAATCAGGAAAGGCTCTTCATTGTCCTTACCTACATTTCCTGTCAGATATGACCCTTTTCTTTTATTGCATCCTTTGGCTGTCCACCTGACCAGATCTCACCCAGCCTGCGAGATCATGATAAAATCCAACTTCCTCCATTAAACCTCTCTGACTCCACAAATTTATGTCCATTTCTTTCTTATTTGAACTTCTGTAGCAGCTTATAGTTTAGATTGTGCCACTTAGCAAACAATTATCTGCTGCTTTTATTTTCCATTTGTTTTATTCATTAGTCCCACATTATAGACTGGCAGTAACTGCTTCCTACTTATTTCATTTAATCCGATAGTTACTTCAGATTTCTAGAAAGTATCCTTTTTAGTGGGAGAAGAATCAGTGTGGTACTATGGAAGAGAACTCTGGGTCTGGAGTCACAGGATCTGCATTTGAATCCAGCGGCTGCCAGTTCCTGCCTCTGTAATATTGAGCTTAACCTTTCAGACCTTCAGTTCTCTCATCTGTCAAATTAGGTCTTTGGCCTGGCTGGCCTCCAAGGTTGATTTTAGCTCTAAATATGTGATCCTATGATCTTTTAGTTATACTGGGCCTTTATTTGGGTTAACCATTCATAGTGAATGGGTCCTAGTTTATGGCCTTATGAACCAGAAAGTCTTCGACTATGTTGGATAAAAATTTAGTTATCTGATATCCATCTGATGTTTAATTGGTGATGGGTTCATTCTTACTAGGAGAATGTTTATAGAAGGATAGTGAAAGTGATGGAAGAAAAAAAAATTGATGACAAAAATACATGAAGGAAACAATGTAGATATCTTAGAAAGACCGTATTCTTGCCCTGGCATTTTTAATGCCAATATTTTATTAATCTCTGTTAACTATGTTGTTTTTTTCTTTTTTTTGAAGGGGAGGAGAAATGGAAAGAGGGAATAAAAATAAAGTAAGCTAGGCACCTGGTCCATAGCTTCATTCTGGGATCTGTGTGTTCTGTTTTGTATTAATAAATTGTCAAGAATGAGCAGGCCTTCATTATGATGGTACTTTATTGCTGAAGAGCTATTTTGAGTGAATCCAGGGGTATATTCATAAATACTTAACAAACAGGCTCTCTAGAAATAAAAAAAAACACCTTAAGTTTAATCTACATTACTAACTCTTATAAAATTTGGATAATTAACAAAACAATCAATCAAGCTCCAAGATGTAACGGCTTACATTGAAAATTTCACCATTCCAGTTCAAACTGGTTCCAGCACAACCTGAGTGATTCCCATTCCAGAAAATGATCTGGCATACAATTGCAGGAACTCAAAGAAGCATAACTAGGTAGAGGAGGCAGTATGATATAATGGAAAGAGTCAAAGCTCATCTCATTGTCCCAGGCATCTCTATAAGATAGTCAGATACAGAAGATTTGCAAGTCTGCATCCACGGAGGGAATCCCCTACCTGAATTCCCCACACTGATCAAAACTGAGGTTCAGACCCCAAATAAGGAAACAATGCAAAGATAATCAGAACACTAATATTCTATGTAAGTTCAACAGAGCATATTAGAAACAGTGAAGTAGCAAGGCCCTGGTTGAAGAGTCACAAATCTGGGTTCAAATCCTGGCTCTGCCATTTACTACCTGTATGACCTCAAGCAAGTCACATAAGATCTCTCTCTCTCTGCCCTAGTCCTTCATCAGTTAAATGACAGGGCTGGACTAGTTGGCCTCTGAAGGCCCTATCAGCTCCAAAATAGGACTCCATGAACATACGTTACTTGAAAGACTTGCAGGTGTTTTCCCCACTTAGAGATTAACCTTCCTTAGAGATTAATGTTGCCTACAGCAATGGGGAGCCATCCAACTGAAGTTATTTAAGAAAAGATTTGGAAGTCAGGTCTGGACTCATTGCCAGGCATAAAAATAGGCCGATTTCCTCAAAGATACTGAGTGCTGCAAACTGGCTGGATTCTGTGTGTAACTTGAAACCTCTTTGTCAGAGGGTATTGAACCTCCAGACTCAATCTCTCTCTCTCTCTCTCTCTCGATCTCTCTCTGTCTCTGTCTCTCTGTCTCTCTCTCTGTCTCTCTCGATCTCTCGATCTCTCTCTCTCTCTCTCTCTCTCTCTCTGTCTGTCTGCATTCTTGACCCAGGTACCTAATCCTGGATATAATCCAGATTCTGCTTTCTGTTTCTGGCCCCTCAGCTCAATATCCAGTATCCTCAGCAACAAAACTGTATGATTAGCCAATTGCTTGGTCTTCTTCCTAGGTGGGAGCCTTCTGACCAATCTGTTAGATGTTTGAGGATTTAGTTCATAGTCTGTGTATTCTAACAGTGTTTTAACAGAGGCCAAGGGATTGAACTAGCTAATGAATGGAGTTAGGGAGATAGGTAGTTCTGAACCAAAAATTGACTCAGTTCAGAGGATGTAAAGGCTAGTCATACACTTACGGGCTTAATGCAGGAGTCTTTACCTTGAGGTCCATGAACTTATACACACACACACACACACACACACACACACACACACAAAAGCACATATATATATATATGTGTATATATATATACACATATATATTTATATACACACACACACACACACACATATATATATATATGTATATATATCTGTGTATTTCAATATAAATTATTCCTTTGTCATATCCTGAGGGGTCCTTAGGCTTCACCAGAATGTCAAAGTGATAAGTAGGGGAGATAAAGATTTATTAAGCAAAAAGAGGAGGGATACACATTTATTAAGACTATCAGCCAGCTAGAGGGTACAAGAGATAAAGCATCAGGCCTGAAGTCAGGAAGATCTGAATTCAGATCTGGCCTCAAACACTTACTATCTGTGTGACTCTGGTCAAGTTACTTACCTTTGTTTGCCTCAATTTCTTCATCTATAAAATGAGCTGAAGAAGGAAATGGCAAACCAATCCAGTATCTTTGGAAGAAAATCCCAAATGGGGTCAAGAAGAGTCAGACACGCCTGAACCACAAATACTAAATAAGCATCTGGTATGTGGCAGGCATCATGCTAAGTACATTATAACTATTGTCTCATTTAATAAAAAGGTTTGTGACCCATACAAAAAGGGTCAAGAACTAATGCTTCAAGGGAACTTGTGAGAATCGATCTCCCATTCCTTCTCCTACCCTTATTTAGGAATGTATATAGCAGTATTCTAAAGGCTATATGTATGTACTGGGTTCAGAATGAGGAAGATAAATCTGGGTTCAAATGCTGCTTCTGATACTTCCTGGACAAGTACTGTAACTTCTCTATGGTTCAGGAAAAGCTCTAGGACATATCTCCTAACTCACATATGGCTAATGCTTTAAATGAAAAAAGTGGAGGTGGACATTTGTTGGGAGAGGGTGCTTCAACACTCAGAATAAATCAAGACTGGTAATTTAATACCAAGGGGATTGGAGAAGGGAAGACAAAGAAGCTTGGGGAAGAGAATGAAGAATTATAGACACTGAAAAGAGATAGTGGAATATTAAACTCCAGAAAGGGATTGATGGGCACCTTCTTTGGGCATCCAGTCTGTACTTTACATAATTATTCTATAATAGCATCTAAAAAGAGCAGTGGGGAGATTCAGTGGGAAGATTCAGTGCTCTGGTAGTGAAGCTATAGGGAAGGACAATGAAAGGGAAATGGAGGGACCCCAGAAAGGAAGGGGAGCAGCAGATTGGGGGCTTATATGCGTAGCTTTGGAGATGGGAGTGCACTAGTAATTGGCTGAATGCTTTGAGTAAAGTACATGCTCTACCAATGGGGAATGCGCTAACATAAACAAAGGACATCTGGCTGACTTGCTTTCTTGAGATGGAGGAAGTAAGGGGTCTTGGTGGGAGGTCTAAAGTTACAATTGTGAGCAAGGAGACAGAGCACGTTATAAGTACACTTTCACATTTAAATCACATCTCTCCAACCCCACTCTTCTAAAGGGAGGGGGGAAGTTATGTGTTAGAAAAAGAAAGCTCCGAGGATTTCTTCCTCCTGGTCAGAAATTTATCCTTGTTCATAGCTTAGAACTAATGAAAGATATAAATCATTTTGCTTCTCTGTAATGATTTACCCATATATAAAGAAATATTTTGACAATTCTGATCAATGCAGATACTATATTTATTTTTATATCATTATTCCTTGGTTCCTTGGGCAATTATGTTGATGCTATACTATAAATTTAAGGTAAATTGTGATTTATACAAGGTTGAAGTTTTCCCATTTCTTACCAAAAAAACCCCACCTTTATGTTAATTATCATTTGCTTCACAAGATTTGAAACACGAACCAATGTCAATGTTTCTGGTTCATATTTATCAAGCATACACCACATAGAAAACTCCAGCAAGATAAAACACAGTGTCTGTTTAGTCATGCATAAACCATCGCCATGGTGATTAGAGATGCTACCCCAGAATCTACTAACTAGTGAACTAGTAGAACTTCAGCTTCTGGGACTGGGTTTATAAAGAGATACTAGCATAGAAGAATATAGATCAAATGTATAAAGTTCAGAGTTTACTCTACATCTTGGAATCACATGGAGGGGCACTGTTGGATCCTGCCATTTTTCTCCCCAGTAACTCCCTTTTGAAAAACTGTGATGAGGCTGTGTTGCTGTTGTTGCTGCTGGGAACAGGTGTTTGCTAAGCTGATTGAATCATGTTTCATTAGATGATTCACTAAATTTCCTTCTCCCATGACATAATGTGAGAAAGAAAGGTGTGGCATTAATTGTTCCCTCCCCCATAGTTTTGTTTCAACTCTTCCCTATTAGATGGAAGACTTTAAAGCAGCTAGTGCCCCATTGCAGTTAGAAGTGTTTAGCACTGACTGCATATATACACCCTGATTCTGTGATCCTATTCCCTTTACTCCCTTTTCAAATTGATCCCCCTTTATATAAAGGAAATACTAATTTTCTTTGGGTGTTTAATGTTAAGAGTGCCAATTGAGATTTAGGAGAATGGTCAATGTAGGAAAAGCGGAAGATTAACACAGTCCCAGAGAGAGGTACCAAAAGGTGTAAGGGTAATGATTTTCCCACTAAGAATCACAATCCTTGTAGACTTGATCTACTATCATTGGTTAACCACCTCGAAGATGATTTATAAGAGAAAGTGTAAGCAAAGAGAGATTAATAACCTAAAGTGAATAAACACTTAGACAAGAGAGTTCTTAATTTGTGTGTATGTGTGTGTGTGTCTGTGTGTCTTTGTGTGTCTTTGTGTAATGGACTCCTTTGACTGTCTGGTAAACCTTATGGACCCATTCTCAAAATCATGCTTTTAAATGAATAAAATAAAATAAATAATCTATAGGAAAGCAATTATACTGAAATAATTATCAAAATATTAAAAAATAAAATAATTGCAGATTCCAGGTTAAGAATCTCTGCCATGGACATAGATATAGATTAATAAACTTTGTGAAGCAGCCTGGGACCTGGAAGGGGGTGTTTTTGGCATAGATCCTCTTTTGGTTGTTTTTTTTTAAATTATTATTATGCTTATTATTCCTCCTATATACCATTTTGGCACACTCCAGGTTATAAGTGAAGATTAAAAGAATGAGAGATTTCCCTTGACTCACACTCATCATTGCTATCTATATTACATTTAGGAATTGTCCCTTTCTCACTACCTCTACATACACACACACACACACACACACACACCACGTTTCTCTTTTATTCTCTTCTCCTTCCTTGCCTTCCCTTTCCTTCCCTCCACTCCTTTCTTCTTCTCCTTCTCCTTCTTCTCCTTCTCCTTCTCCTTCTCCTTCTCCTTCTCCTTCTCCTTCTCCTTCTCCTTCTCCTCCTCCTCCTCCTCCTCCTCCTCCTCCTCCTCCTCCTCCTCCTTCTCCTCCTTCTTCTCCTTCTTCTCCTTCTCCTTCTTCTCCTTCTCCTTCTTCTCCTTCTCCTCCTCCTCCTCCTCCTCCTCCTCCTCCTCCTCCTCCTCCTCCTCCTCCTCCCTAAGCTTGAAGGTCTGTGCTATCCTTTTCAAAGCTATTTCTCCACAGCAAGCTCTGCAACACCAGCTCTGCTCCTCCCCCAAGAACCCCAATCCGGACCGTGACTCAGATCTAAGCAGGCTCTGCACTCCCGCTCTTTTCAGCCACTTAATTCCTCCCACCATGTGGCCCTGGGGCCAGAAGCAACTTCAGCTGTAGCTCTGTAAGCAGCATCAGAACTGCACCACCTTGGCAGCCCCGGGGCAGTGGCCTACCGCGAACTCCTTTCACTCTGTCCCCAGTTTTTCCCACTAACCTTCTCTGCTGTCTTTGGTGTTTGTGGATTGAGAAATTTGGTAACTGCCACAGCTCACTGATTCAGGGTGCTATGCCTGTTCTGCTAGCCTCCCAGCCTGGTTGGTCCAGGTGCAGCTCACGCTGGGCTCTGCTCCACTCTGCTCCCAGCATTGTGTGATAGACCTTACCCAGCGACCATCCAGGCTGTCCTTGGCTGAAGCCCTGCTTCCCTTTGCTATTTTGTGGGTTCTGCACTTCTAGAATTTGTTCAGAGCCATTTTTGTAGGTGTTTAGAGCATCCTGGGGGAGATCTTTAGGCAAGTCCCTCCTTTCCGGCTGCCATCTTGGCTCTGCCCCCCTACCCCCTAGAATGCAATATTCTTTAGGGCAAGGATTTAATTTATCACTTCACTTTCTTTTTCTCTTTTATTTTCCCTCCTTTCTTTTCTTTTCATTCATTCTTTCTTTCTTCTTTTTTCTTTTTTTGGTGGTCTCTTTACCTAGCCCAGTCTTTGACATATGCTAAACTCTTCATGAATGTTAGTTGACTTATTGATCATAAGATAAGCTGGAGCCTGATTTTAAAGTGCTTAAAATGCCAAATAGAAGAATTTCTGTTTTATCCTACAGGTGATGGGGAGCCATTTTTGTCTAATTGTTTTGTTTGTTTTTTGAGTAAGGAAGTAACTATCAGAGTTTGAGAGATCTTGATATTACACCCACCCATCCCCCAAATGATAAACTCCATGAAAACAAGAACCATGTCTCACTTATCTTAGTATTTTCCCCAGTATCTAGCAAAGTGCTTTGCACAGAGAATGTGTTTAATAAATGCTTGTGGAACAAATTACTGTATAAGAAATACTCTTCTCTAGCCATGTTCCAGCTGAGTCACATCTCAGAAAATCCTAGTGTGATCCATATTATCAAACTTGCTTCATTACATTCTGATGTTTGTTAGCCATACTGTTAATTCTGGTATGAGGTAACATAGACATTCCCCCAAAACACCTCGATATGCAAAATCACACAATGAAAACCACTGAATTTTTGGAGGAAACGAAACTTCTTCATGACATATAAAAAAATAAGATTTGAACCTAATACAAAAATCAGTAGCATGATTTTACACATGTTAAATGGTTTAAGACATACACAAATGTTACTATTATTAGTGGCTGTGTCTATGGACTCCAGCCCCATTGACTGCTGTTCAGGTTGCAAGAGTAAATTGGGCAAACCACTGCAACTCCACTGGTGGTCATAGTTGAAGGGAATGGGCTTAGTGTGGACTCTCCCTCCTTCACCTACAGCCCCCATATTGTGCCAGAAGACAATAAATATGGTGCTTTACTTTGATAAGGACCTGAAGTTTACTTGCGGAAGTGGGAGGGGGAAGGGATTCTAGCTCATGAGTTATTATGAAGTAATGCGATTTTCTTCATTCTCTCCAGTGTTTGGAAGAAATCTTCCAGAACCTGACTCAAAATTCTAGTTATGCTCCAAATGTTCCCTAAAATGTGATAATCACTTTGGAACACAGTCGAGTTTTCAGAACACACATTATAGGCAGAACTGAGTGTACTTCCCATATTTGTGGCAACTTTTGAGGCCATTGGTTTTCTCATTGTTCTTATTGGATAATCTCTTCTCTTACAATAATCCACTGACACTTCATTTCATTAGCCAATCTCCATGGCTATTCTTCTTAATTCCTCTTTTTCTTTTTTTGTGGCATCTTGCTTAGGGAATACACCTGAACTTTTTTTTCTATTTTCCATTTCATTTTAAATTTTTTCTTCTTCATATCTTCAAGTCTTCATGTAAATATATATTTTTTATTAGGCCTCCTTAGATGAATTCAATTCCCGGACTATAGTTCACTATTCCTATACTTTACCAAGAGTTCAGAAATCCAAACTTTGTCTTCTTAACTACTTGTTAATTTTCCAATTCTGCTTTTCTCTTATGATGGCCCAGTGATTGTCATCCCGCTTGTGTCCCTAAAGTCTTCTGTCTCTTGCCTGGGACTTTGCTATTCCTAGTTTTATTTGTCCACATGTCACTCAAAATAGGCAATTGGCTTCTTTGAAATGACTACTATTCCTGAGTAGAAGATGATCATATTGCTGGGGCAGAGCCAAGATGGCAACTGGAAAGCAGGGACTTGTATGAGCTCCCCGCCATGTCCCTCCAAAAACCTATAAAAATGGCTCTGAACAAATTCTAGAACTGCAGAACCCACAAAATAGCAGAGGGAAGCAGGGATTCAGCCCAATACAGCCTGAATGGTCACTGGGTGAGGTCTATTGGGCACGGAGCAGAGGGGAGAGGAGCCCAGCATGGACAGTGGCAGGACCAACCAGACCAGGAGCTGGGTGGAACAGGCCCTAACACCTTGAATCAGTGAGCTGTGGCAGTTACCAGACTTCTCAACCCAAAAACACCAAAGAGAAGGTTAGTGGGAAAAGTAGGGGGGGTAGAGTGAAAAGAGTTCCAGTTTGGCCACCGCCCCGGGGGCAGCAGGGGGAGGTGCAGCTACAAAACTAGAGCTTCAGTTGCTTCTGGCCCCAGGCGTATCTGGTGGAAAGAATTAAGTGGCAGATCAGAACAGGAGTACAGAGCATGCTTAAGATTTGTGTCAGGTCCAGGTTGGCAGTTCTTGGGGAAGGACGAGTGCTGGTATGGCAGAACTGGCTGTATAGAAATAGCTCTGAAATCAACAGTGCATCCCCTCAAGCTTGGAACAAAGTACTCTTTACTCTACAGTCATACCCCGCTGAAAAACTCAAGGGTCAAGTAAGTTGGCTGGGAACATGGCCAGGCAGCAAAAATGCCCCCAGATTCAGTCTCAAACTTTGGAATCTTTCTTTGGTTACAAAGAAGACCAAAACACAGCCAGAAGAAGTCAACAAAGTCAAAGACCCTACATCAAAAGCCTCCAAGAAAAGCATGAACTGGTCTCAGGCCATGGAAGAGCTCAAAAAGGATTTGGAAAAGCAAGTTAGAGAAGCAGAGGAAAAATTGGGAAGAGAATTGAGAAAGATGCAAGAAAACCATGAAAAACAAGTCAATGACTTGCTAAAGGAGACCCAAAAAATACTGAAAAAAATATTGAAGAAAACAACACCTTAAAAATAGACTAATTCAAATGGACAAAGAGCTCCAAAAAGCCAATGAGGAGAAGAATGCCTTGAAAGGCAGAATTACCCAAATGGAAAAGGAGGTCCAGAACACCACTGAAGAAAATACTACCTTAAAAATTAGACTGGAGCAAGTGGAAGCTAATGACTTAATGAGAAATGAAGACATTATAAAACAGAACCAAATGAACGAAAAAGTGGAAGACAATGTGAAATATCTCCTTGGAAAAACTACTGACCTGGAAAATAGATCCAGGAGGGATACTTTTAAAATTATTGGACTACCTGAAAGCCATGATCAAAAAAAGAGCCTAGATATCATCTTTCAAGAAATTATCAAGGAGAACTGCCCTGATATTCTAGAGCCAGACGGCAAAATAGATACTGAAAGAATCCACCGATTGACTCCTCAAAAAAATCCCAAAAAGAAAACTCCTAGGAATATTGTCACCAAATTCCAGAGCTCCCAGATCATGGAGCAAATACTACAAGCAGTCAGAAAAAAACAATTTGAGTATTGTGGAAACACAATCAGGATAACACAGGATCTAGCAGCTTCCACATTAAGGGACCAAAGGGCTTGGAATATGATATTCCGAAGGTCAATGGAGCTAGGATTAAAACCAAAAATCACCTACCCAGTAAAACTGAGTATCATGCTCAAAGGCAAAATATGGATTTTCAACAAAATAGAGGGCTTTCAAGCTTTGTCAGTAAAAAGACCAGAGCTGAATAGAAAATTTAACTTTCAAACACAAGAATCAAGAGAAGCATGAAAAGGTAAACAAGAAAGAGAAATCATAAGGGACTTACTAAAGTTGAACTGTTTTGTTTACATTCCTACACGGAAAGATGATGTTTGTAATTCATGAGACCTCAGTATCATAGTACCTGAAAGGAATATGCATATATATATATGTATGTATGTTTGTGTACAAATATCTATACATATGTGTGTCTATGTATGGATATATGTAGTTGTGTGTATATATGCATACATACATATATATATATATACATATATATATATATGGAGAGAGAGAGAGAGAGAGAGAGAGACAGGGGGGCCCAAGGTGAGTTGAATATGGAGGAATGATATCTAAAAAAAAAAATCAAATAATTAAAGGATAAGAGAGGAATATATTGAGAGAGGGAGAAAGGGAGAGATAGAATGGAGTAAATTATCTCACATAAAAGTGGCAAGAAAGAGCGGTTCTGTAGGAAGGCAAGATGGGGCAGGTGAGGAAGAATGAGTAAATCTTGCTCTCATTGGATTTTACCTGAGGAGGGAATACCATGCATACTCAATTGGGCATCTTACCCCACAGGAAAGAAGGAGGAAGAATATAAAAAAGTGGGGACAATAGAAGGGGGGGCAGACGGGGTGGAGGTAATCAAAAACAAACACTTTCTAAAAGGGACAGGGTTAAGGGAGCAAATTCAATAAAGGGGGATAGGTTAGGAAGGAGCAAAACATAATCAATCTTTCACAACATGAGTATTGTGGAAAGGTTTTACGTAATGTGGCCTATGTTGAATTGCTTGCCTTCTTAGGGAAGGTGGACAGGGAGGGAAGAGGAGAGAGAATTTGGAACTCAAAGTTTTAAAAACAGACATTCAAAAACAAAAAAAAATATGTTTTTGCATGCAACTAGGAAATAAGATACACAGGCAATGGGGTGCAGAAATTTATCTTGCCCTGCAAGAGAAGAAGGGAAAGGGGGATGGGTAGGGAGTGGGATGACAAAAGGGAGGGCTGACTGGGGATACAGGCAACCAGAATATATGCCATCTTGGTGTGTGCTGGAGGGTAGAAATGGGGAGAAAATTTGTAATTCAAACTCTTGTGAAAATCAATGCTGAAAACTAAATATATTAAATAAATTAAATAAAATTAAAAAATTAAAAATGATAATCATATTTCACACCCTCATTTTCTGATGAAGCAAATGAGGTACAGATTTGTTATGTGTCTCAGCATGGTGTCACACAGCTAGTAAGTATCTAAAACCAGAATTAAACCCAGTTCTTCCTGATTTTCAAGGCCAGTGTATCATTCTATATTTTCCATCAAAAATTACCTGATTGTTTAATTGTTTTAAGATGCCATCTCTCACCCCACAAGGCTTCCTCCAAATGCACAGTGATGTCTGAAAGTCCTTTAACAGGAGATATGTGTTTTTATTTCACAATTTGTAATATAGTTGGAAAACTTTACATGCCTTTTGGAGAGGTAATATAGTAACAAATTTACATTCAAGTGTAAGTTACTTAAATCTTTGCAAGGAGCAGTTGTAAAGGCAAGGAAGCTCTGGAAGAAAAAGAACATTCTGGACATCAGAAATAGGGGTAGATGATTTCATAGAAGGAATAAAGAGCTGCATAAAGAGGCAGCTGGAGGGAGTGTGTACAAAGCCACATTCTTGTTATTTCTATATTTTGCCCTAAGGCAAGCCTGCATGTGAGTATTTAGCAAACCAAAACAGACATATAGAAGGAAAAAAAATATTACTACTAAATTTACTCCTGTATTTCAAAATAAAGTACACTCTTTGAGGAGGTTCCTACTTTAAACATGTTCTAAACAGCAAGTTTTGTTCTCATTAGAGCTCCAAATTGGTCAGTTTTTTCTTAAATATAGATTAAATTTATTCTAGCAGTCCTCTATGTATGCTTTACAAGTAGAAGAAAAGGAGAAAAATGGTTAGCAGTTTATATTGTTAACAATTACTCTGCAACTCGGTGACACTGACCTCCTTCTTGTTCCTCATGCAAGACACTGCATCTCCCAACTCTAAATTGTCCTTGGCTCTCCCACATGCCTGGAATGCTCTCCCTGCTCATCTGTATCTCCTAGCTTCTCTGACTTTCCTTAAGTCTCAACTACAATCCTAGCTTCTACTAGAAATTTTTTGCCATCCCTTTTAAGGCTACTGCCTTCCTTCTAAAATTAGCTTCGGTTTATTATTTGTTCTATCTCTGTCTCTCTGTCTCTGTCAATCTCTCTCTCTCTCTCTCTCTCTCTCTCTCTCTCTCTCTCTCTCTCTCTCTCTCTCTCTCTCTATCTCTCTCCCCCTCTCTCTTTCTCTCATTTTTACAAGTTGTATCTCACCCCAGTAGACTCCCTTCATCGTTGAGGGCAGGAACTGCTTTTTTCCCTTTCATGTTCCCAGTACTTAACACAATGCCTGGCACATAGGAGGCACTTGATAAATGTCCGTTGATATGACTTTTGTGAAGAGTGTAATGACTGCTGGACTTATTAACGTAGTCTAGCAAATGTTTCTCATTGAAATGATGAAAATTAAAGTGAGAGTATGTTAGACTAGATGACCACTAAGCTACTTTCCAACTCTCATCTCCATTTTCAGGGAATAATGTGTGCGTACTTGTGCATGATATTTTCCCCCAAATAATTGTTTTATCAGTCTCTTTGAACCATATTTGGTTATGTTTCTGAATAATTATTACATATGGTATTATCACATTAAAATTACAAAAGAGTTGGCAAGACCATATTTTATGTTACATGTAATAAACACAATTAGTTAATTATGATGCTAGAACCATTTATCAGTGATGATAAAAGCAGCTTTTAATAGGTGTAGCTTAATTTTGAGACCCCAAGTGGTTTACATAATCCTGACCAAGTTATCTTTTTGCCATGAAAATTCTGATAATTAAATATGTAACCTGTCAAAAATCAATTTTTTTCTCTTTTTGATCTATAACCTCAGGAAAATTAATATCAAATAAAACCTTTTCAATTTTTCCAATAACTTATCTATTTTCCTGTTTATTATCACTGTATAATAGTTGAAATGGGGTTTTATCCCATTTTTGTTGAAAGGGAAACTGGTGTGTGTGTGTGTGTGTGTGTGTGTATAAAATAGTATGCATTAATACGTAATACCATATATTATATGTAAATATATAATATACCTCATACATAAATATACAGCATACATTATACATAATGCCACATAGTATATGTAAATGTGTAATATATTATATATAAATATGTATAGTATATATAACACCACATATATAATACTATATATTATATGTAAAAGGAATATTTTTAAAAATCCTATTTTTCAAGGTCAGAATGGAAAGTCAATGGATTTGATGATGAAGCAAGTAGATCATTTTGCAGTCTTTCGGCAGAGGAATCAGTAATTCTTTATAACACTCTCTTTTATGGCCTACAGAATTAGCTTTCAGCTAAGCAGTCAGTAAGAAAAAAAATACAGAATTTTTATTATAATAGCGAACTCATTTGCCTCCCTAGCCAGGCTCTACCAGTCTTCACTCCATCTTGCACACAACTTCCACAATCAGCTTTCTCAATCAAAGTTCTGACATGTTCAGAAATCTTAAATGACTCTCTGATATTTCTAAAAGCTTCTTGATCTGGCATTTAAGGTTCTCTAGATTCTGCCTCTAACCTACCTCTTTACCCAACAAAATAAGACTCACTGCTATGCCCTGAGCTTGTCTCACAATATCCTATCTTCACACATTTGCATCAACAGCCCTCTCTTCTTGCAATGCCCTCCATACTCATTTTTTTTCTTTTCAGAATTTTATCCTCCTTCAAGGCTCAGCTCAGATGCCACCTCCTTCAACTGTCTCATCTCTCCCTTGGACTCAAGGCCTTCCTTATTAGTACTTTTTTTCTTGCTCAATTATGCCTGTAGAAATTTGATTTTTCTTTAGTCTCTCTTCATTTCATTCTCAGTTTACATTTATTTGTGTTCATGTTGTCTCTCCCTAGCAAAAGTGCATGTAAAGATTGTGCCTAATTTGCCTGGAACTGTCAGCACACCTTAGAGAGCATTAATTCTGCTATCTCCCTTTCTTATGAAAGCTTCTTCCCATCAAGAAGCAAGAAATGCAAGCAAAGCTATTCTCCCAGTAGAAGCCCCTCTAACGTCAGGGATAATTTCACTTTTGTCTTTTTATCCCCAATGTCTAGCAAAGTATTTTGTGTGCCCTAGACATTTATTAAATTTATTAATTTTAATTGAATTGGATTTCTGATCATACAATAACACCAAAAAGCAATTGTTATCAGTTTTATTGCCTGAATGATACCATTACAGAGAGTGTACATACAGAAACCTGGGAGTTTTACCCAAACCTTCAACTGACTGCATGATTTAAGGTAGCCTACTTAGCCTCCCTGGCCCTCAGCTATTATCTGCATTCAGTGAGGAGTTTGAAGTAATTGATCTCTAAAGTTTTGTGATTTTGTGCTTGATTTATTAATATGATGCTTCTAAGTCTGTCTGATATTTTCCTATCTTAAAAAAAACACTTAATATCATGAAAATAAGACCATCCTCCGTATCCTTAAGCTAAAATGAACACAGAAAAAAAATAAAAATAAATTCATAAAAGCAGAAATCTTAGGCATAAAATTTTTATTTTAATAAATAATCTTAAATAAAAATAAAAACTAAATAAAAATAGAAAAATTACTAAAATAAATATTTTACTGACCGTAATATAATAAAGTTACATTCAATAGATGATCGCTGAAGAAAGGATTAAATTTAACTGGAGACTAACTTAAATAATTGATGAGTCAAAGAACAAATAACAAAATAAACATAATACCATCAAAGAAAATGACCGGAGAGAGAGACAGAAAGAGAAAGAGCAAGAGAAGTAACCAAAATTTTAGGGGTTACAAAGGGGAAATTTTACATCTCTTTAACTTTTGCAAATTCAAAAGAGAAAGAACAGATCAATGAATTGGGCATGAAACTAACACTAGAAAACCAATAAATTGCAAAAACAATTAAATACAAAAAATAAATTCTGTAGATCAAAAAAGAAATTGGCAAAATAGAAGCAAACAAAAGCACAAATAAAATAGATTATAAAGTTAGATAATAATAATAATAATAACAATAATAATGTTAGCTTTTTTCTTGCTTAAATATGCCTGTAGAAATTTGATTCTTCTTTGGTCTCTTTTCATTTCCTTCTCAGTTTATATTTATCTGTGTTCATGTTGTCTCTCTACACAGCATTTACTTTGTACCAGACACAGTGCTAACTACTTTACAATTTTTTTTATTTTATCTTCACAGAAACCCTGTAAAAGGTAAGTGCTATTATTATTCCCATTTTAGAAATTAAGAAAACGAGGCAGAAAGGTTAAATGACTTACCCAGGGTCATAGAGCTAGAAAGTATCTGAGGTCATATTTGAAATCTGGTCTTCCTGACTCAAGACTCAGCACACTATACCTGAAAAAAAGAAGTAAATTGAAAAAGGAAACAATATCAGCAATGAAAAGGATAATTCACAACAAATGAAGAAGTGGGAGACATTATTAGAAATTTATTTTCCTTACTGTCTGCCAACAAAGCTGATAACCCAAAAGATTGACCAAGATTACAAAAATAAAAAATGACAAATATTGGAGGGGCTTCAGGACATAAGAATATTAATGGTGTTAATAGAGATGCTAATTGGGTCCAGTAATTCTGAAAAGCAGCTTGAAACCATGTCCCCAAAGTCAATAAATTTCCATACCCTTTAAGAGAGGGATACCACTACTTGGCTTATACCTAAAAAGATGGGAAAGAACAACAACCAAAACAAGGATCCATATGTACAAAAATAGTTTTTGCAGCTAGGTGGCACAGTGATAGGATGTTAGATTTGGAGTCAGGGAGAACAAAGTTCAAATCTGGTTTCAGAAACTTCCTAGCTATGTGGTCCCCAACAAATCACTTAACCTCCATTTGCCTGTTCTTACCTATGTAAAATCAGGGTAATCATAGCAATTCTCTTTAGAGTTGTTGTGAACATCAATTGAAATGACATGTAAAGTGCTTTGCAAGCTTTCAAGGACAGTATTCATGCACTTTTACTGGCAGTTTTTTTTTGTAGTGGCAGAACTGGAAAATAAGATGATGCCTATAATTTGAGGAATGACTGAAAAAATTATTATAAATGAATTTAAGAATACTTTTGTGCAATAAAAATGATGAAAAGTCCTGGGAAGATTTATATGAATTGATGTACAGTGAAGTGAACAGAACCAGGACAACAATAATAGCAGGATTGTAAAGACAAAGATCTTTGAAAGGTTTAGGAACTCTGATCAATGAAGTTACCAACCACAATTCCAGAGTATCTGTGATAAAACATGTCCGCTTTCAGAAATGAACAGTATAAATGCATTTCATTTAATATCCCCTCTTCTGACAGGGAGGGGATGAACTCTAGATGAAGAATCAGACATACATCTGAAAAGAGACCGTGGAAGAATTAGTTTTGCTCCACTGTGCATTTTTGTTACAAGAGTTTTCCTTTTTCTTTGTTTTATTTTCCCCTTAATTGAGGGAGAGGTGATAAAGGAGGGAAAGTGAATAAATATTTGTTAATTAAAAGAATTAAAATTTTAAAAACTTAATTAATAACATAGCATAGTATTGAGATTGCTGGATTTGGAGTCAGAAGATGGGCAATTTAACCACTTCTATGTCAGATACTGTTTGTGACACTTTGGACACATAGGGCACATTGCTCCACGGCTCTTGATCTCAGTCCTGCTTTGTAAAATGCAGGGGCAGGGGGAGGGTTGGATGAAGTGATCTATGAGGTTCCTTCCATCTCTGTGACTAGAATCTTATGTGACATCATACATTCAACCCAAATTTGGAGAAATAATTATGATTTATACCTCATTTGGCATTTGTTACTTTAGAAATATGTTAAGATATTATATAAATAAATGTTAAAAAAAACCTATGAGGTTTGACTGATTGCATTCATTTTTTTTTTCTGCATCTGTGGATAATTCCATTCCTGAAGTTTTGCTTTTCTGTGGGGGGAGGGAACTTCTATTTTATTAGACTAGACAAGAAACAAATAATGACTTAGAATTAGACATTTGACAGTTAAAATGAGAATTTTATGCCTTTTTTTATAAATTTATTTATTTAACATCTTTAGTTTTCAGCATTGATTTTCACAAGAGTTTGAATTACAAATTTTCTCCCCATTTCTACCCTCCCCCCACTCCAAGATGGCATATATTCTGGTTGCCCTGTTCCTCAGTGAGCCCTCCCTTCTGTCATGCCACTCCCCTCCCATCCCCTTTTCCCTTCTTTTCTTGTAGGGCAAGATAAATTTCTATGCCCCATTGCCTGTGTATCTTATTTTCTAGTTGCATGCAAAAACTTTTTTTTTGAACATCTGTTTTTAAAACTTTGAGTTCCAAATTCTTTCCCCTCTTCCCTTCCCACCCACTCTCCCTAAGAAGTCAAGCAATTCAACATAGGCCACATGTGTATCATTATGTATGGCCCTTCCACAATACTCATGTTGTGAAAGACTAACTATATTTTGCTCCTTCCCAACCCATCCCCCTATATTGAATTTTCTCCCTTGACCCTGTCCCCTTTCGAAACTGTTTGTTTTTGATTACCTCCACCCCCATCTGCCCTCCCCTCCATCATCTCCCCCATTTTTTATCTTCTTCCCTCTTCTTTCCTGTGGGGTAAGATAGCCAATTGGGTATGTATGGTATTCTCTCCTCAGGCCAAATCTGATGAGAGCAAGATTCACTTATTCCCGCCTTACCTGCCCTCTCCCCTCCTCCCACAGTACTGTTTCCTCTTGCCACCTTTATGCGAGATAATCCACCCCATTCTATCTCTCCCTATCTACCTCTCTCAATTTGATTTTATTTCTTTTAGATACCTTCCCTTCATCTTCAACTCACCCTGTGGCCTCTCTCCCTCTCTCTCTCTCTCTCTCTCTCTCTCTCTCTCTCTCTCTCTCTCTCCATATATATATATATATATATATATATATATATATATATATATATATACATACATATATACATACACATTCATTTATATATATATATAAAAACATATATATATATAAACATATATATATGCATATTCCCTTCAGCTACCCTAATACTGAGGTCTCATGAATCATACACGTCATCTTTCCATCCATGTAGGAATGTAAACAAAACAGTTCAACTTCAGTAAGTCTCTTGCAATTTCTTTTTCTTGTTCTTTTTCTTGATTACCTTTTCATGCTTCTCTTGATTCTTGTGTTTGAAAGTCAAATTTTCTATTCAGCTCTGGTCTTTTCACTGAGAAAGCTTGAAAGTCCTCTATTTTATTGAAAGTACATATTTTGCCTTGGAGCATGATACTCAGTTTTGCTGGGTAGGTGATTCTTGGTTTTAATCCTAGCTCCATTGACCTCCAGAATATCATATTCCAAGCCCTTCAATCTCTTAATGTAGAAGTTCCCAGATCTTTGATTATTCTGATTGTGTTTCCACAATACTCAAATTGTTTCTTTCTGGCTGCATGGTCAAATCCCATATCTGATTATGGGATTCTACCATAGGTTTTCCAGCCTCCAAATCCAGCACTACTATGGGCCAATGAAATAGCAAAAATGAAAGATAAGAAATTTCAAATGCCACATTGATAACACCAAGATATTAAAAAAAACCTAAACAAAATCTTTTAGCACATTGGATAGCTCTTTTAAGGAGTTGTTGTAGACTTGAAGAGGATTAAATTGTGTGAAAGGGTTTTGTTTGTTTTGTTTTTATTGGTGGAAAGAATACTGATATTCATAAGAAGCATAAACTCAAAATGAAAGTAAAGGATTATATCCTCAATTAAACTGCATTCTCCTTGTGGAACCATGTTGTATTCATCATTGCATATGCCACATCTCCTAGTATAATGACTTTCAAAAGAATATGTCCTCAATAGATGGTTGTTGTATTAATCGTTTAAATTATTTCAACTATTTTGTAAAATATTTGTTAAATTAATTATGAAACTATTGACCCAACTGATATTTGGAAAGAACAGTTTAACAATTTTTCAAACCTAATTCAATGACTTTTTTTATAGGATCCCAGAATTACTTTGAAGTTAACACTCCACTAGAAATAGTAATGGAACTCTGTACAGAAATAAATATGACAACGGAGACTGAGGCAGCATCAGAGACTTTTGAAAGCAATGTGTCATCAGTACTAGTGCTACCAGATAAAATATCTTGTGAGGTAAGCTTAATACATTTGTAACTACCTGATATTGCCAATTATTATCAATATTATCAGATTGTATATTTAGTGACAAAATTTGCATTCTTTGATTTCATCAACTGTGTTTGATGATTTTATAACCTAATACTTTCTGCTGATCATTGTAGTAGAATGCTAAATTGATGATAATAAAAGTTATTTCCAAATAAAGGAGAAATTTGTGAGAGGGAACAACTGAGAATCATTCATCACTTTCACCATAATCATCTTTATCTATTCATCTAGTCAACATTTTTGAGTGCCTACAATGTGAGCACTGATTCACAGTGCTAGAGGCTCTTGGAGGAATACCACAAGAGGAAGAGATGGTTTTTGCCATTTAGAAACAAATTTTACTTAGGGAGATAAAATATAATGTAAGCACTCTCTAACTTATAATGACCAAATTATCAGTATTTCTATCATATGATGGCTAGTTGGCACTGTGCTAGAGGAAGGGTCTTCATTAAGTTGGGGAAGTGCTAAGCATTCCATGACTTTCCAAATTCCTTTCTGTGATCTACTGTTGATTTTTTTATATATGATATTCATTCATTTACTAAATTTGATCCATGTGATAGATATGATATATGTTATATTATTTTTATTGAGTGGCAACATAGAATATTGATTAGAGAACTTTCCATTAAGTCAAGAAGACCTGAGTTCAAACCCCACCTGTGACACATACTGGCTCTGTGACTCTGGGGAAATAATTTAACCTCTGAGGGCTCCCAAGTCATCCTCTAAGACTCTAAATTATAGAGCTAGTATAGATGAGTACTGTCAGAAGAACTGAGAGGTCCTTGTACTGAAGAAATCACATGTTCAGACCTATTCCCCATTATTTTATCATCCTGTAAAACCCCATCAGCCTTAGTACTCCACCTCATCACTACCCTGTATACCTCTGATCAGAGAGTAGGGTCATGAGCCCCAAACCCTCAATTTAAGGAGGAATTTCGGTTTGGACATTTCATTTCTCACCTGATTGTACTACTATGAGTTGACTTTGACTCCTCCACCATGGCCTCACATTGGATACCTTCAACTCCCTATTCTCCAATTTCTCTCCTGTCTTTCAGCCACCTTTTATGTATTGTGTTCTCCCATTTGATCATAAGCTCCTTGAGGGCAGGGACTGTCATTTTTTTTTTGCATTTGTGTCTCCAGTGCTTAGCATAATGCTTGCCACATAGTAGTCACTTGATAAATATTTATTGACCGACTGATTTTCATTAAACCTATATACTTATAATGATTTTTTTTTCATTTTACCCACATGGGTTTACATAGATGGCTTCTGAGATCCCTTCCAACACAAATACTTTGCCAGTTTGATTCCATGGAGGCATGTTTGAATTTCATAAACCTTTTGGATACTCTTTTAGAATTTTTCCTATGTGTGAGTGTGTGTGTATACACGCAAAGATTATATACATACATACATACACATAAACATATATGTATATGTGTAAATATATGTGTGTGGATAGATAGATATAGATGTGGATCACCTATTATGTCCATATCATTGTGATAGATACTCTTGAGATCAAAAGAGAAGTACAGTACATGATCTTAGTTCTCAGGGGACTGTGAATGGACAGAGTCACATGGTTAAAAAGAATGTCTATTGTTAGAGACATGGGGGAAAAGAGGCCAGAGAAATAGTTTGGAGTTATGTCATAAACCTTAAAATGGAGTCATGTAACATTGAATATAAATAAGGTTTAATTATGTGAGGAAATCCAAGAACTGGGGGCAAGAAGGGCAAAGGAGATTAATGAAAAGAATTGGGGTATAAATCAAAAGAGGCAGCAAAACAGGTTATATGGAAATATTTGTTCTATTTCTTAAGTTCAGAATAAGATACTCTTGCTTATTTTCAAAATTGTTTAGAGGCAAAACTAATCTTGGGTGACACAGGATCCAATATAGTCTCAACCATTGGACAAAAGCTAATAAAAATTAAACATAATTGAAATAAATGTAAATTATTACAATTGAGTTCAAATAATTTTCATAAGTGCAACATAATAAGGGTTGGGGTGAATATCAGTCCACCTGAAAAAAGATCTAGGAGTTTTAAGAATCATAAACCAAGACACAGAGCCAAGATGGAAGCTGGAAAGCAGGGACTTGCTTAAGCTGTCCTTAAAATCCCTCTAAACACCTGTAAAAATGGCTCAGAACAAATTCTAGAGCTGCGGAACTCACAAAATAGCAGAGGGAAACAGGTCTCCAGTCCAGGATGGACACTGGAAAGGGTCCATCACATGGTGCTAAGAGCGGATCACAGCCCAGCATGGGCCATGCCAGGTCAGACCAGACTGGGAGTCAGCCAGCCAGAACAGGCCTTAGGGCCATGGATCATTGAGCTGTGGCAGTTATTAGACTTCTCAACCCACAAAAGCCAAAGAGCAGGTTAGTGGGAAACTGCGGCATCAAGGTGACAGCGGTCTGGCCACCAGCCCTGGGGGTGGCAATGTGGTGCAGTGGGGGTGATGGCAGCAGCAGGAAGCTCCTGAGTCTGCGTCCAGAGCTCCAGTGTCAGCTGCTTCTTGAATCCCTGGCTCACATGGTGGGAGGAATCCAGCAGCAAATCAGAGCAGGAATGCAAGGAGCGCTTTGTGGGCACAAAGGCAGGTTCTCTTGCTGTTCCCTGCTTGGATCTGGTTTGCAGTCCTGTTTGGCAGTTCTTTGGGGAGGAGGAGCACTGGCGTGGCAGAGCCTGTGGTGATGGTTGAGTAGAAGTAGCTCTGAAAACAGCAGTTCTTGGACCCTAAAGCATGGGAAAAAGTACTCTCTACTCTACAAGCAGTCATACCCTGACAAAAAGCTCAAGGGTCATGAAGTTGGCTGGAAACATGAACAGGCAGCAAAAACAAACTCAGACCCAAACTCAAACTCAACCTCAAGCTGTAGATTCTTGTCTTTGTGACAAAGAAGATCAAAACATACAGCCAGAAGTCAACAAAGCCAAAAATCCTCCATCAAAAGCCTCCAAGAAAAACATGAATTGGTCTCAGGCCATGAAAGAGCTCAAAAATAATTTGGAAAAGAGAAGTAGAGGAAAAATTGGGAAGAGAAATGAGAGTGATGCAAGAAAACCATGAAAAACAAGTCAATGACTTGCTAAAGGAGACCCCAAAAATACTGAAAAAAAATAACACCTTAAAAAATAGACTAACTCAAATGGCAAAAGAGCTCCAAAAAGCCAATGAGGAGAAGAATGCCTTGAAAGGCAGAATTAGCCAAATGGAAAAGGAAGTCCAAAAGACTACTTTTTGGCTTTAATATAGAGAAAATTATTTTTCAAGTACTAGGTGACCCTTGACATCATTTCCAACTGAGATTCTGGTTTTTAATGCAGTGTTAAATAGTTCAGAGATTATACTGAAAGAAGTGGGGTCCAATGATGGAAATAATATTTTGGGAAGATAGTCTGTCAGTTGTATCCAGGATATACGTGAGACAAGAGACAACAAAGACAATAAAAAGACTAGTTTGGAGTTTAATGCATCATCATAGGATGGAAGTGTTCCTGGATTTTTAAAGACACAGCCATTATTGTATTTATCAATATGGAAAAGCTTTATGTAGAAACTTGCCTATGGATGATGTGTTTCTCCTGTAAGGAGAAGGCTATCTAAGTACAGGTAGGCACAGCATTAGAAGGCTGGGCAGAGAAACTCAAGATACATGGAGAAGTGGAGATCTTCATTAATGGAAGAGGGATTCACTGATAAAATGAAAGATCTCTCAAAATATTGATGTAAAATGGAGGTCCTAAAAGTCTAAACTAAAATTGGACAGTGGGCATGGGAAATGATAGAATATATTTGAAAGCAAAACACTGACAAGATTTGGCACTCATCATTTTGATGAGTGCTTAGAAAAAAAAGAATGAGTCAGATGATTCTCAAGTTTCTAAGTTAGTTGACAAGGAAATAATGGTATAATTGACAGAAACAGGAATACTAATAGACATTCATATAATAGCTTATATAACATGAGAGCAGGATGAATCTTCTGCATTGTCCAAAGTTCTGCATTGTCCAAAAAAAAAAAAAAAACATTTGTAGCTACTGGGTGGAATCCACTCCTTTCACCTTCACTGCCATTGGAGCAATCTGTCTACACATGTCACAAAAGCACAGACCTCCCCACCCCTTAATCCTGGTAGGTATTGAGGAACTTAACATAAGCTTGTTGACCTATCTTTGCTATGCCATATTGAGTCTCTAGTATTTGCAAGTTTTCCAGGACTGGAACCAGAGGTTCCATTGGCTTCAGATTGAACACAAGGTTAACAGCTATTTCTTTATGGCATTCCATAAGTATACCTCATCCCTCTGCCTCTGAGCTGACCATTGTTAAAGTAATTTAGTAGTATGTATTATTGGGGTCTTAGTTTCTTCCGAGAGTTATGGATGTGTGTCCTCCCATATTAAATTTCTTAACTTGGTATAGCAGTAAGGCAAAATTTATGACTTCTGAGAGGGCCATGGATATGCCTGAGTGGTTTAGAATCATGAAGGAATTCTCTAGGTAGAAGGCAGAGGAAGTATAACATTCATTTATA
Source organism: Trichosurus vulpecula (assembly GCF_011100635.1). NCBI lineage: Eukaryota > Metazoa > Chordata > Mammalia > Diprotodontia > Phalangeridae > Trichosurus > Trichosurus vulpecula. The sequence continues at coordinate 67,050,900 of NC_050578.1, forward strand.
CTCCAGGGGATCAGGTCCAAGGACCAATGCCCCCAATTTGATATTGTAGCAATAATATTCCAAAACCAATAAGCCTACCTTACTGTAATAACAAGGAAATTATAACAAAATATTATAGCAAAGAACTAAGACATACTTGTAACTTCCCCTTGCTGCTAGGACCTTCCTATAAAAGATCACTCATGAATCCTAACTCTCAGCTCAGCACTCTCTCCCACAGCTCTGTTTTCTCTGAGTTCCTTGATCTCTGCAATTCCCTCTTGTTCAGCATTCTCTGCTGTGCATGTTCTCAATGCTGGCTCTCTGCTTCTGAATCTTGCTCTCCACGCCACTGCTCCCCGTTTAGGCTTCTCCTTTTATATAGTCCTAGCTGTCATCTGACTGGCTAGGATTCAGAGCACATACCATTGGCTCTGGTCTTACCATCTCCCTTAGGGTCATGAGGGCTTTATAGCTTGCAAAAACTAGCAAACTAGTTTGCTAACTAGCCTGAGGCCTCATGCCTAGTTAGTAAAAGGGTGTGACCCTGTCTCTAGTCAGACCTCCCTTTGTTGGCCCCATCTGAAGCCTATTCAATGGGCTTGAAAGATCTTTCACTTACTAGTTAATTGCCTTTACACGTGGGCTAGTGAAGTCCACATACTAGGAAGTCTAGATGCCCATTACCATCTTTTAGCTGCAATTAGCTATTTAAAAAATAGTGACTGCCATAGATGCCAACCTCATGAATTCTGAAGATGATCAAAGGAAGATGACAAAATCAAGATCCAAAAAGATCTTGACAGGTTAGCCCTGGGTTGAATCTAATAAATGAATTTCATTGGGAAAACATGCAAAGTCTTAAACTTGGGTTAAAAAATCAGCTTCACAGGTATAGGATAAAGATGGAGTGATTAGATGGTACTTTGTCTGAAAAAAAAAATGACTTAGGTGCTTTAGTGGACCACAAGCTCAATATGAATGGACAGCACAATATAGCATCCAAATAAAAAAAAGTTAATGGGATCTTAATTTGAATTGAGGAGCATAGCTTCCGGTAATAAGTTAGTGATTATCTTATTTTACTCTGATTTGTTCAGACCACTTCTGAAATATGGTGGTCAGTCTGGGTACTAGAGTTTAATATAGATGCTGATAAGCTGAAGAGTGTCTTGATGAGGGCAAACAGAATGGTGATGGGGAATGGCTGAACAAGTTATGGCACATAATTGTGGTGGAATAATATTGTTGTATGAGAAATGATGAGGAAAAACATGAAACAGAAAAACATGGGAAGACATGTATGAACTTATGCAAAGTGAAGTGAGCAGAACCAGTAGAACATTTTACACAGTTACAGCAATATTGTAAGGATGATTAACTAACTGTGATAGACAGCTGTATCAACAATCCAGCTAGCAGCTTCAGTGGGGGTGTAAGATCCACCAACCAGCACTCAGAAAGCTGCCAACACAGGTCCTTTTCATCTGCTTTATTAAGGAAAGCAACATTAAGAGGTTAAAAATCTTACTTTAATCCAGCATACAAATATCATTCACTTAGTTCAGGGGAAAAAGTCAGCACCCTGAACTTCAGAGCAAAATACAAACAAATTACAAACATCAACAGACAGACCTTGTATGATTCAAATCCCAATTCATAGTCACCAGAATTTAACAAAATCCCAACATCCGTGTTTACAAGCTGGAGGGCCCTTAGCTATAGCTGCCGGGAGTCTCTGCATCATCACGTGCCACCAAGAGTGAGAGCCCTACGAAAGTGGCTCTGTCTTCTTTGCTTATAGCATTTCAGACATCATCAAATGCCATCTGAATGACCAGAACTTAGGCTCCTATGATTGGCTCTTGAGTTAGCACCTCCCTGGGAGCTTCACACCCACATAGGCTTAGCACCTAATAGGGGTTTGGGCCTGGGGCTTAGCACCTAGTAAGACTCAATGAAATACACTGAATTATTCAAAGGAAACAAAAACCAAACTCTTCAAGGGCACTTGGTTGAACTGAATGCTAAGAGCCCATTTTGCTTACCAACTCAACAGCTACTCCAATCAAGATAATGGTCCAAGACAATTCCAAAGACTGATGACGAAAAATGCTATCCACCACCAGAAACAGATCTGATAAACTCAGAACACAGATTGCAGAACACTTTTCTGCTTTCTTTATTTTTATGGTTTCATATTTTTGTCTATGTTTTCTTTTGTGACATGACTAATATGGAATTATGTTTTGCATGACTTCATATATATAATCCATATAAAATTGCTTGCATTCTCAAGAGGTGCAGGAAGGAGGAACATAATTTGGAATGTAAAATGTTTAAAATAATTTTAAAACATTTTGCATATAATTGGGAAATATTTGGTGAAATAAAATGTATTTGAAAAATCTAATTAGAGTTTCATGAGCTACAAATTTAACTGAAATTAGTGTGTATTGGCAGAAGAGAGAGAACAACTCTTAGGGCCAGGCTTATCTGAAATATGAACCTATAGAAAATTAAATTCAAAGGTATTTAGGGAGATGGGAAAGGAAGCTTTCTCCTGGCCCTGAAAGCCTAATGCAGGGGTCGCCATTTTCGCTTATTGTAATTGAAAGAAAGATACAACTCTTTGAAGGTAGAGGAGAATGGGTTGCTTGAACAAGGAATAGCCATGGCTCTAAAAATAACACTGACCCCAGAAAAACAAGAGGGCTCCAATCAGACCGAGGCTTAAGGGAAAAGATACATCTTGGCTTACCCTGCTCATCAGCACCACTAGATAGTTATGTAAATGCATGCATAATAAATGGAAAATAATTTGCAAGGGAGTTAGTACTATGAGCTTGAGTGGGTGAAAGGGGATCATGAAAGGCCTCTTGTAGGAGGTGACATTTAAGCATTTAAGCAGTACTTTAAAAAGAACTAGGGATCCTCCTAATTAGCAGAAGTGAGATTGTGAATTCTAGGCATTGGAGAAAGATAGTATGAAACATGGATATGGGAGTTGGAATGTTGTGTTTCAGGAACAACAAGTAGAATTATTTGGCTAGAATGTAGAAAATTGTGAAAGGAGACCATATGTGAAAAGTCTAGAACAGAAGGCCAGAGCCAAATTGTAAAGGAATTTCCAAGAGGAAAGTCTATAGTTCACACTTGTGAAAATTAGACGACCCTAGAACTTTTAGATCAGAAGAATGACAAAGTCAGAACTATGCCTTAGGAATATCACTGGCAACTGGATGCAAGACTGATTGGACAGGGAGAAACTTGAGGCAGGAAAATCCATTAGGATGCTATTGCAAGTCTCTTCAAGAGAACTTGGAGGCTTTATCTAGGGTGGTGATCACATGAGTAGACAGGAATGAATGTGAAAGATAATGTAGAAATAGAATAGACAATATTTAGCAACTGATTAAATATAAATATAGGATGTGGTCATGGGTTAGAAATAATTAAGAGCAGAAATGACTTAGGAGTTGTGATCCTGAATGACTGCAAGGATGATGGAGCCCTTAATAGAAAAAGGGGAGTTAGAAAGAGAGTTATATTTGGAGGTAAAATATATGTTCTCTTTTGGACTTGCTGTTATTGATATATAGCACTCCATTTCCCTTTGGAAGGCCAGTGACCGTCACCAACACTTGAAATCCTCTCTCTCCTCATTGCTGCTTCACAGAATCCCTAGTTTCACTGAAGACTCAGCTCAGCTGCCATTTTCCAAAGAGACCTTACTCGTCCTCCCTTCTGGCTCCTTTTGAGTGCCTTCTCTTCTAAGGTTGCTTCCCACTTACACACACACACACTCTCTCTCTCTCTCTCTCTCTCTCTCTCTCTCTTTCTCTCTCTCTCTCTCTCTCCTCTCTCTCTCTCTCTCTCTCTCTCTCTATATATATATATATATATATATATATATATATATATATATACATATATATATGTGTGTGTGTGTGTGTATACATATATGTACGTGTGTGTGTATATATATATACACATATATATATACATACATATATATATACACTCATATTGTTTCTGTTTTTGAATTTTAGTCATTTCATTCTAAACTTCAGAAATAAAACAACCTGTTCCATAACATAGAAGAGTAGGAAAAAAAGATGATTTCACATGAAACTGCAAATCTGTTATGTACAATTTACTATTCTTTTCAAATATATAATAAAGTTATTATGTAACTTTCTTTTTCTCACATTGTCTCCTTCTTCAGAATGTAAGCTTCTTGAGAGCAGAGACAACTGTTTTTTGTCTCCTAAATGATTAACATAGTACCTGACATATAACAAATATTTAATGTTTGTTGATTGATTAGCATGTTGTGTTTGAATGGAGATGTGAAATTCACTAAGAAATGTCTAACCAATAATGGATAATGCATAAATGGTACTCAGGAGAGCAACTTGGACAAGATAGGTACATAGATTAGAGAGATAAACAGACAGACAGACAGACAGACAGATAGATAGACAGATAGATAGATCTAAACATCATATGGATCTAGAAATGAAGCCATGGGATTGATGAGATTACCAAGAGAAAAGGAAATTATATAGAAAAGTGACTAGAGCTCAGGGCAAAGCCCTGAGATACAATCACTGTAGGGATTAAAACTTAAATGAGGAGAATGCCAATGAGGATCCATATAGGTAGGAAGAGACCCAGGAGAGAGCAGTGTTAAAAGAAATGGACAGAATATTTAGTAGGAGAGGATGGTCAGCATTGATTCTTTCAGAAGACTTCACTTCTCACTTGCCTGAGAAAATGAAGGAGAGAGGGAGGGAGAGAGAGAGAGAGGGAGAGAACAAGAAGTGGGATTGGCCTTGATGAGAAATACTATCTCTTGATTAGAGACTGAGGTAAAGGAGGAATAAATAATCCATAATAACAATGAGATTTTAGATATAGAGTAGGGGGGAAAGAATGATCCTTTAACAAATTTCCTCTACTTTCTTCGTGAAGTGTGGTTTTCTCTAGAGAAAGTGAGGCACAAGGGTGCTTTGCAAAGATGGAGAAAAGAAGAGAATGTTTGGGAAAACTTGAGAAGAGAAGATTATGAATGTGATATAGATTCATTTAGGGAAGAGTTAAAGGATTATCTTGCTGCATTGAATTCCCTGTTAATGTTAAAAATATATATGGAATTTTACACTGGCCCTGGAGTCAGGAGGACCTGAGTTCAAATCTGGCCTCAGGCACTTGACACTCTTACTAGCTGTGTGATCTTGGGCAAGTCACTTAACCCCAATTGCCCTGTCTTCCTCCCTCAAAAAAAAATATAAAATTTTAGTGAATCCAGTGAACATGGTCATGTGGTTTCATTCACCACATCCTAGTGACATATGAGTAGGAGATAAAGTACCAGAAAAAGTACAAGGTTGAGGTTTGGTGAAGTACAAATAACAATAGGACAGATGGGCAAGGAATTAAAGATTAAAAAGTCATTCAAGTGAATAGTTGAAGTGGTTAACTATAGAGTAAGAATTGAGAAAGGAGCAACATGAAGCCAGAGCAAAGGCGATAACCCATGAGAGTACTGAGTGATAGAGGGATAGGAGATAGTGATGAGGATGAATAATAGGCTTAGGAGGAGTGGGGCACAATGAGGGATAGATGGATAAAAGGTTGTGGTGGGATAAAAAAATTCCAAATTCTGAATCATAAAAACTGGAATGCTTGTGGATGATGATGAGAATATGGCTTTTTGGGGCTGAGGTGGAGTGAGTGATTTTAGTTAGGATATTGAAGAATTGGGAAGCCAGGCTGCCTGAGGATCAACATGTATAGTGAAGTCCCCTAGAATAAGGGCAGCAGTTAGAGTAAAGAGCAAGACTATAAGCCAGGAATGGGACTCACTGAAGAAGACAGAAGAATGAAAGGCTACATATAATTGCCTGCAGAGCTTGGATAGGATGATAAATCTGGGTGGAGTAAACTGGAAAAGAAAAGACGTTGTTGAGTGATAACAGTGGGGGAAAGCTCTGGAAGGGGGAGTGGAGAGTAATCCATATATCCTGATCTAAGTGTAAGGAATGCATCCAATATGAGAGAATGTCTAGGAATGCAATATCATTGTGGCAGAGTCAGGTCTCTATGAATGGGAGAAGATGGAAGGAGCATGTGAGCAAGAGTTGAGAGATTAGGCAATTTTGTTAACTATCAACTTTTCTGAGTCATGTGAATGGGTTGGGACAGAATAAAAGTAAATAAGAAAGTCACGAGATCAAAGAAAGAGGAAGGAAGAGAAAGCCATGGTAAAGGACCATACTCTTCATTCATGAGAGGCTATAAATTAAAGCAAATATAATTTTATAAAATTACTACTTTATTTAAAAAACTTTTCTAATAAATCTCAACACTGTATTTGCTGAAATATTTTAATAAAAAATAAAATAGTAAAAAGGACGACATACTAAAAGGCAGATTAATGTAATGTAAAGAGAACTAACTTCAGAGTAAGGAAGACCTGAGTCCAAGTCTTTTCTGACATGTACTGGCTATGTGTATAAACACACACACATGCATACACACATTATATACATATATGTGCATATGTGTCTGCACATACCTGCACCTATACAATGCATATTTATACCTGTGCATAAACATGTAGCACAGCAATACATATATGTGCACTTACAATATGCATGCACATACAGACATGCAAATGTAGGTATATATGTACACATATGCATATACACCTCTATAACCACACCAAAAGTAAAAGAACCCCAGACTTTAAAAGTTAGATTAAAGATATTTTCTGTTAATTTATGTTTGTTCATCCATTTTTTTATTTTATGAAATGCAAAGGATTTGCATAGGATCTCTATTTTGTGTTTGATTCCATTTTTATTTATTTTTATTAAGTTAATAACCTAAAATGTTAAAAAAATATGGACACAACCACTTGATCTGTATGATTACTTAGACATGAGGACAGTTAATATCTTTAATGATAACTTATGTTTTTGCAGGGCTTTACAGCTTGTTACCTTTTTACATAGCATTATTTCTCTTGATCCCATAGCCCTGAGGAATGTAGATATTGCCCATTATAGTGTACCCATACTGAAATGTTCCAGATAAGATAACAAGGAGAACTCATTGCAACACCTTTTCTGATCATTGTCAATAACCATTTTAACGAATACTTTCTGTAGTTGATCAATATGAAATCTGGCCAGTTGTTGATTGGAATACACTTTTTATTTCATAGGATCCTGGTGACATATTCATTCTTTTGAAAGATGAAATAATTGGTGACAACATCGAAATTGAATTTGCTACAGACAGCAAGTGTGTTAGAACCCAGCCACCCCTTTGGAGCAAGACCATCAGGTGTATGAAAGCTTTAGGTAAGAGCAGGATTTGTTTGTTTTGAGTGGGGAGAGGTATAAAGAATGATAAGCTTTAACCCTAATTTTCTTTTCAGTCATTTTATTATACTTTCACTTCTCTACGTAACATCAAAATTTTCTGCCAGGTGTTTCCTGTGTTTGCAGTGCACCTACATAAGGCTGTTGCTAATATTGATTTGAAAACACAAAAGTTTGTCATTTATGGAAAATTGCATTGCAATATTTTGTGTTTCTGTGGTGAATTGACAACCAACATGTCCAATGATGTTAAATAGATCCCTCTTAACATAGGGATTTCAATATAGCTCAGCTATTAAATGCCAGGCTAAATTATTGAATTTATTGGGATTTGTGGGGTGTTTGAATTCCCTTTAAGGGCTGATATAGTGTCCTGATATAGTGTGTATGTTTTAATCATAGTGGGCAACATTTGTCTCTTTGGCTATTTCATCCATTTGGGAATATTGCCCTCTGCAGTTTACTCCCAATTCCCATATTGTCTTACTGAAGAGAACCATCATATATTCCGACTTTGCCTAGAGCTTAATAAACCATACCAGCACTCAAACCCTAAATGGAATGCCTCCCCCTGCCAATGTTTGGACTAGCACCAAAATCTAAAATATTAACTCATAAATGGTCTATTATAAATTTATGCTTATTCATTTTTGAGTCTATGGAAAGTTATCTTGAACACCAAATTACATTTGAAAACTTTTTAATAACCCTGATCAAGTAAATAGTCAACCATGATTCCAGAGGATTTATAAAGAATATTGTCCATTTCATGACACAGTTCCATTTTCCTTCCTTCCTTCCTTCCTTCCTTCCTTCCTTCCTTCCTTCTTTCTTTCCTTCCTTCCTTCCTTCCTTTTTTCTGTCTTTCTTTCCTTCTTTCTTTCTTTTTTCTCTCTCTCTCTCTTTCTTTCTTTCCTCCTTTCTTTCTTCTTTCCTCCTTTCTTTCCATCCTTCTTTCCTTCTCTTTCCTTTGTTTCTGTTTCCTCCTTTTTCCTTTCTTCCTTCCTTACTGGAGGATAGAAGGAGGAGGGAAGGAGAAAAAACCATGGGTTCTTGATAATAATAGTATTAAAATAGAAATTAAAAAGAAAAAAAATGAAACAGAAAAATTTAATGTAACAATCACTTTGCAAGTTCTCTGGATGCTAATTCTGTTCCATATTTGTAAAATACCATTTACTAACATCTCATGAAATCAATGTAGAAGGTAGGCCTAATTCAGATAACATTAAATTCTGGAAAGTATTAAAATTTTAAGGTTTGTCAAATATAGGTCAGTTTTGCATTACTGAAGATGAAACTCCAAGGCCAACACTTACGAAGGAAGAAAGGGAACAAGTATTAAGTGTATACTATATGCCAAGAACTGCGTTACATGCTTTGCAAATATTATATAATTTTATCTTCACGATAACCTGAAAAGGTTCTATTATTATCCCCATTTTACAATTCAGGAAACTTGGGCAAAGAGAGTTTAGGTGAATTTCCCAGGGTCGCATATCCAGTAAGTGGAGAGGGAGATAATGAAGAGTCAAGGATGATACCTAGGTTTTAAAACTGGGTGCCTGAGAGGATTGTCATGGCCTTAATAGTAATAAATGAACTTCTCTTCAGGATTGGGAAGAGGAGAACTTTGAAAGGTGTGTGCATGCTGGGTGGGGCAGGGGATAATGAGTTCAGTTGTGGACATTTTGATTTTGATGTCTAAGGGGCATGAAGTTTGAGAGGCCTTGATAGGCAATTGGAGAGATGAGTCTAAAAGGACGTTGGGAGATACAGACAGACAGATGCACAGAGAGACAGACAGATAGAAAGAGAGAGAGAGAGAGAGAGAGAGAGAGAGAGAGAGAGACATTATATAATTAAATCTAAGAATCATCCGCATAGAAATAACAATTGAAACCATGAGAACAATTTCTAAAGGGCTGATAAGAACACTAGGTGTGCTATCAAGCTAATAGGTTGGAACAAGGTGCCTACATGAGAAAAATTATATGTATTAAGTCTGGGAACCCAACTTTGACACTCACCTTCATGGAGGGGAATGGTGCAGCAATAGAGAGAAGAAGAGAAATAAACAAACAAGTTTTTCAAACCTCAAATTTATGAAGAGATACCAGTCTCACTTTTTCTGATTTTAGTATTAATACTTTGGGATATCAGGAGGAAAATTATAGGATATTCGCGTTCTATATTTAAGAATTTTGGATCCTTCCCTGCTTCTAAAATGCTCACTAGACCCTCTTTTGACTGTTAATTTCTTCTCTCCTGGCTTTTGGTTTTCCCCTTACCATTTTGCCATTGATTCTAAGACTCCTGCTTGACCTCTGGTCCCATAAATGTATGAAGTATCCAATAGTGTATCCTTAGTTCATTTCTCTGCCCCTCCCTATAGCTATAGCTAGAAATACGGGTCTAGAGCATAGAAGGGAGGCCATCACAAAAGAAGTTTAAATTCAATTCAACAAGTATTTATCAAGCTCCTACCGCATGCACTTTGATAATCACTAAGCTTATAGAGACCAAAACAGAAATGTTTTTGCTCTCAAGGGGATAGTATTCTATGCAAGGGAGATTTGGCTATCATCCACTTGAAGATGGTAGCTGAAGTCCCAAGGGAGTGAATGAGAAAACAAAACAGATGGAGATCACTTACACTAGGTGATCAGAGGGAGGATGAGGAACCTGCAAAGGTAGCTAGAGGGAAGTAGGAGAGAGTGGATGATAATGCTGAGACATTTGAGAAGTGACAAGGCAGAGCTGAAGGAGTTCAGGTTGCATGGTATCCGTATTCTGAGTGAAATAGGAAGCTTAGTCATCTGCTGTAAGTATTAATTATGTGGGTGGAGTCGCAGGAAGGAGATAGGTTTTGAACAAACTGTGGGGAATGAGGTATGGATAGAGCAAGGGGAGATTAGAAGGACTGTCAAACAGTATTGGAAGAATATTGGAGAATATTTAACATATGTTGCTTATGCTCTAAAGAGCATTTCAAGCTGCCACACACATCTGGGTACTTCCCTACCCTGAACTCATATTTATATGATGCATCCCAAGAGGATAGTTGTTAAGTTTTAAATGTCCACTTTCAGATCTAACACTATAGATCATGGGCTTATCCCTTATCTAAAAAATAGATACTCCTCATAAAAGAATTAGGAAATAGAAATAATTAACTCTTAGCAAAGGCATTTATTAATACGTTGTAATATGATTAATAAATATGAAACATTCCTTCCATAAATCTAGGCTCACTCCCTCACAAATACACACAGTATTCATACTAAGAGTGGGAACTTAGTGTACACTGGTAAGGAGACACACATATAGGATACCTGTGTGGCAAAGGCAACTCACAATATCTGGTACTGTGGGGCTGGAAATTTTTCTTGCTCCATAGAACCAAAGGATCTTCTTGGCTCCCCTAGGTTATAGTGTCTCCCATGGGCATGTCGTTTACCTGAGTTCCCAGAATCTGCTCCTCTACACACCAACATTCCCTATTGCTAGTGCAATAGTGTAAAAGGTCTCATTCCTTGGATCTTTTTTCTCCCTTGAGAGCCTGTATACTTTTCTGTCTGGACCTTGTGTCTCTGTTCCCTTAATTGTACCTCAAAATTTCTTGAACTGACAAAGCCTTGAATAACTTCTTGATAAGGCATCTTTCTTTGAGATGCTGCTGGGTATCACGACTAAATTAAAGGAGAGGGAAATCCCCTTCCCCTCCAAAAAAGATCCTTTCTGAAGAGCATTCTAAGGCCTGTGCTCCATAGCAACTGACTCTTCTTTTTGCCACAGTAAGAAGTCATCATCATTCCATCCACCACAAGCAAATGTTTTATCCTTTTTGAGGGGAGAGGGCAAGGGCAACTTCAGCTCATTCTGAGTTTTACTGCCGGTAACAAAATTCTTATGGGACAGTGCTAAATCTGGTACTGTTACATTCCTGTGCTCCCATCTTCTGTATATGTCCATAGATGGCAGTAACAGAATGGAGAGGGATTGCACAGACCACATGTGATAAGATGTCATTGAGGGATGGTGATAGAGATATGATTCAGAAACATTAGTTGGAAAAAATTGGATTTTTCCACCCCTCTGATTGGCTATGTGAGAGTCAGGAGATTGGAAGAAATAATAGCTTCCTAATGAGAAAGTTGCAAGGGATCTCATGACTGTCTAGGAGAGCCATGTTTCTATTAATGTGAGTTTGAGATAGGTGAACTGGATAGGAGTGAACTGTATAAGACAAAAAGCTTATCAGAAGGCGGATGAGCTTTCAGGAAGAGATTATCTCCCTCAGTGCATAGCTTGTTGTATTGGATATGAGACATGTTCAATAAATATTTATTGTATGAATTTAATAATGATTTATTCACTGCCAAAACAAGTTTACTGTCATCCAGATTAAAAAACGAAAAAGAAAAGAACCATGATCTTTAGCAAGTGACCTCAACCTTCTGGACCTGGATTTCCACTTCTTTTAAATGAGGAGGTTGGATGAGATAGTTTCTCAGATCCCTTCCAACTCTTTGCCTATGCTCTTATCCTCTCTTCTCTGGAGACCAGAGCAAAGGAAAAGGGGATGAGAAAGTTTGTGTGTTGTGGTGTGGAGAAAAGGGACCCTGCTAACACAGTTACTTGACTACCTCTAGTTGTTTTCAGTAAGGGCCAGGAAGTGTAATTTCTGTTGCCCAGAGTCATATTCTTTTAACTTTTTGAGACATTCTGATATTTAAAGTGATGTTTTATATATTTTTTAAAAGTTTCAGTTGATTGGAGTTCTTCAGCTCAGTAGGGATGAGACTATTCCCAAAGCAGGCACTCCTTCCCTCTCTATCTCATCTTTAGTTCCCCTCCAGCTCTTCCCTTCTTATATATTTCTGATAACTTTTTTTAAAATTTTCTTCCTTGGTTGTGACTTTTTCTCTTTCATTTTTGATGCTGATAATTTCTTTCTCTTTTCTTTACTTAATATTTTATTTTCCCCCAATTACATGCAAAAACAATTTTAACTTTCTTTTTTTTTTAATTGTGCATTCCAATTCTCTGCCTTAGCTCTTCCCTTCTTTTGGCTCTTCCCTCAAAGCCTACAAGCATGGTTGGGTCTCCCCCATCCCAAAAACAAAATAATCCTCAAAACACCCCTCAAATCATCTATAATCTTCTCAAACTATAGCCTGTAATCTTCTCAAACTATAGCCATATGTCTCCTCACTTTCACTTTCCATCCCTGAGACAGGATTGCCTTTTTTTTTTGTTTTCACTGCATGCTCACTTCTGAACCTCTTAGACTTCTGACTCGAACATTCTAAAAAAAACTGCTTTTCACAAGGCTATCAGTGATCTCTTGACTGCTAAATTTAATGACTTTTTAAGTCTTCATATATTTGACCTCACAGAATCCTTTTTTTAGAATATTGACATTAACCACCACCACCCCTTCCAGCATACTCTCTTCTCTCCTGTTTATCTATTATCTATTATGCACAACTTGCTATTCCTTTCAAATATACGACAAAATTATCATGTAAATTTATTTTTCCCCTCCTTCCTCCCCCCCACCCTAAGGTGGCTACCATTAGACACAAATATACACACACACATGTGTATATAATACATATATATGTATATATATATATACATGCACACACATATTCTATACATACTTCTATTTATCAGTTCTTTCTCTGGATGCAGATAGCGTCTTTCTTCCTATATCCTTTATTGTTAATTTGGGTATTTATAATTGTCAAAATAAATAGTCAAATTCACTGAAAGTTAATATTGTTGTTACTACATGCAGTGTTCTCTTGGTTCTGCTCTTTTCATTCTTTATTATTTTGTGCAAGTCTTTCCATGTTTTTATAAATCAATGAGCTCATCATTTCTTGTAGCACAGTAGTATTCCATCACAACCATATACCACAAGTTGTTCAGCTGTTCCCCAATTGATGGGAATTCCTCCAATTTCCAGTCCTTGGCCTTCACAAAGAGAGCTGCTATAAACATTTTAGAACATCTGGGTAATTTTCCTTTTCCCCAATCATTTTTGGAAATACAACAATTAGTGTTATTTCTGGGTCAAAGGGTATAGATGTAGTTCAATAATTCTTTGGGCATAATTCCAGATTGCTGTCCAAAATGGTTGGATCAGTTCACAACTCCACCAACAATGAATTAATGTCCCAACTTTTCCACATCTCCATCATTTATAAGCTCCCCCTTCTATCATTTTAGCCAATCTGATAGATGTAAAAAGATATCTCAAAGTTGTTTTAATTTGCATTCTTATATTAAATAATAATTTAGGGCATTATTTTCAAACACCTATAAATTCTTTTGATTTCTGCATTGGGAAACTGTCTACTCATATCCTTTGGGCATTTATCAATTGGGGAATGACTCATATTCTTATAGTTTTGACAGGGTCCTTTAGATATTTGAGATGAGACCTTTATCAGATAAACTGTCTATGATCCCTCCTCCCCATAATCTAATTTCCTTCTGATTTTGGCTACATTTGCTTTATTTATATATTTTTTAATTTTATGTATTCAAAATTATTCATTTTACACCTAGCTTTTTTCTCTCTCAATTGTTTATTCATAAACTGTTTGCCCATCCTTATTTCTGATAAGTAATGTGTTCCATGTTCTTCTAAATTTCTTATAAAATCACTCTTTATATATGGATGTGTTGGCAAGCAAAATGAGCTCTTAGCACTTAGTTGGGTTTTGTTTCCTTTGAGTAATTCAGTGTATTTCATTAAGCCTTACTAGGTGCTAAGCCCCAGGCCCAAACCCCTATTAGGTGTAAAACCTATGTGGGTGTCGATTGGTAACTAAGGTGGGGCCCAAGGTGGGGCTAACTCAGGGGAGTTTGAGTGATAGGTTTGGGACATCAGAGACTCTTAGACCATGTGGGTTTAAGTCTCCTCTTCTTGACGATTTTAGGTCACATGGGTAAGTTGCACATGTGATTCACCCCTGACCCTGAAAAAGATATAAAACAAGGGGTTGGTTTCCTCTTCTTTGGAGCTCTTACCCACAGCAGTGGTAGTGCGTGTGACTCTGGGCCAGCCCCTTTCATGAGCTCCTGGGCTGAACCTAAATGTTGGTAGCTATGAATCTGTATTTGGTCTGTCTGTTGATGTTTGTAATTTGTTTGTAATTTGCTCTGAAGTTCAGTGTGCTGTTCTTTTCCCCTGAACTAAGTGAATGATATTTGTATGCTGAATTAAAGTAAGCTTGTCAACCCCTTAACATAGCTTTCCTTAGTGAAGCAGATCAGAAGAACCTGTTCTTTTGCAGTGTGCTGGTAGCGTTCTTGTTGTTGGGTTTAGGTTGGTCTTACACCCCCACAACAGCTGGTAGCTGGATTGTTGAAACAATAGGTCATGTATCCATCTTTATCTTTTCTTGGTACATGGTGTAAGATATTGTTTTATGACCAGTTTCTGCTACATTGCTTTCCAGTTTTCCCAAGAATTCTTACCAAATAATGAATTCTTATCCCAAAATCTTATGTCTTTACACTCGTCAAATACAAGGTTATTATGTTTATTTGCTGCTGTAAGTTGTATGTGTACTTTATTCCATTAATCTACCTTTTCTGTTTCTTCACCAGTACTAGATAGTTTTGATAACAACTACCTTATAACATAGTTTGACATCGTGTACTGCTAAACCTTCTTCCTTTACATTTTCCATTATTTTATTTCATATTCTTGACTTTTTTGTTTTTCGATTAGAATATTTTTTTTCAAATTCAGTAAAAAATATTTTGGTAAATTTAACTGGGATGGCATTGAATGTAAAAATTAGTTTGGGTAAAATTGTCATTTTTATTATATTGGCCCTGCCTACCAATGAAAAATTATTGTTTCTCCAATTATTTAACTCTGATTTTGTTTATATAAAAAGTTTTTTTATATATAATTTTGTTTATATAGTTCTTGGATGTGTTCTGGCAGGTGTACTCCCAGGTAATTTATACTATCTACAGTTATTTTAAATGGGGTATTTTTTGCTATTTTTCTTGCAGAGATTTGTTTGTGGTATGTAGAAATGCTAATGATTTATGTCAATTTACTTTATATCTGGATACTTTGCTAAAGTTGTTAATTGTTTTCTATAATGCTTCTCTTTCCTGGGTCTCCTCCTATCTATATGGCTATTCCATTTTAGTATTTTTCCTGTTTTATCATTTATCCTTTGCCTGCTAAGCATGGCTCTCTCTCAATTTTCTTTCCTGAGGTTTCTCTTCTCACTCGATACTCCTTTGGTAACTTCATCAGTATTAGTGCATTTCATGATCATCTCTATGCACATGATTACTGAATCTATGTATTCAACCCCAATCTTTCTCCTAAACCCCAACTCAATATCACAAATTGCCTCTGGCTAACTCTTCTTGGATGTTTCATTGATATGTCCACAACAAAATTTATCACCTTTTCCCTTAAATCCATCTCTTCTCAAAATTTCTCTATTTCTTTCAGTCCTTGAACCCACATGAGTTTGTAACCTCTGAGTTATCCTCTGAGTTATTCTTTACTATGTCTTCTATTACCCTGATTAGTTGTCATGTTTTGCCAATATTACTTTTGTAACATCTCCTACATTTGTCCTTTTCTCCACTCACAGCAATTATCTCAAGTCAGACCATCATAACTCTTTACTGATCATTAACATAGCTTTCTATTTAGTTTCTGTGTTTTAAGTCTTTTTCCTCCCCCACCCTGCTTTACAAATGATCTTCTTTAAGGCGCAGAACTGATCATGTCAATCCTCTGCTCTGAAGCCTCCAATGGCTCTCTTTTGTCTCAAGAATAAAATTCAAAAAATGGTTTTTAAGTCCATCCACAATCTAGGTCCAATCTGCCTTTTTGACTTTCACATTACTCTCCATCATATTCACTGTTCTAGATAAACTGCATTACTAACTCATTGCATTTCCTACCTCCATCCATTTACACAATCATCCAATCTGCCTTGAATGCCCTCTTTCCTCATCTCCCTTCAGAGTCTTTTCACTGTTAATCTTACATATTTTGTCTTTTTTGAAGCATACCATAATTCCCCTTGTTGTTAACTCTTTATCTTACCTCAGATGACCTTGGATTCACTCATCTGTGTATGAGCTATACATGGTAGATTATAAACTCCTTGAGGACAGGGATTTCTATGTTTTTTGTCTTTATATCCACAGGAAAATGCCTTGCATATAGTAGATACTTTATGCATTTTTGCTGAATTGGAATCAGTTGATAGAGACTATGAAAAATATTTTCAGACAAGTCACATTTTATGTTTAAACCATGCAGAGATTCTGTTGATTGTTTTCCAAAATCAGTCTTATTTAGTCTTAAAAATTCTTTCTGAATTTCATAATTTGGAGGAGGCATACTTAACAAACAGCAAACTCATGGTACTCTGTGAGGTATGACTCACATTTTTGAAGCCACACAGCTTCATTTCAGGATGAACATACAAAAACCAAGTATCTAAACAGAATGGACCCACAATGGTTCCCATAGAAACCCAAGGCAAAGAAATTAATGTTCACCAGATGGACTGGGCTATATGATTGCTTCCCCCCCAAATGGAGGCAGTTTCTCAGACAATGGAAATTCCAAAGGAAAAAAAAACACTTTTTAAATTTATGTATTCATGAAAAGAAATGTATCACCTTTTAGAGATTAAATAATAAAATGTCCAATTACTTCAAGATTTCTTTGGATTAAATTTTCTATGCTTAATTACTTACCAGGTCACTTCCAGTGTGCAAGGACAAAATGAAAATTGTGGAGATAGAAAACAATACAATGATTCTCATGAGAGTATTGGGTTATTCTGTATAAACATAAAGTGTTAAACCTAAAAAGAAGCTTAGAGAGCATCTAATTCAGTTCCCTTATTTTATAGTCCAAAAAACCGAGGTCCAGAGAATTAAAGTGACTTGTACTGACTGAAAACCAGGCCCTCTGACTTACAAACCATTTTATCTATGTCTCCTCTATCAGTCTCCTACCCTGGGTGTATATTAGCTTTCCTTGATAATCAAATGTCATAGATTTCCCCATTTTGCAGATAAGGAAACTGAGAAACATAAAGGATAATGACTTCCTCAGTAGTCTCATCCTTTACCCTCCATTTCAGATTTTTCTACTCTCTATGACAATAATGATTTTACTAATTGTATCACTCTAAAGTGCTACTATTTTGGCTTATTTTGCCTGATTGTATAGTTCTTGACATTATGCAGGTGCAGCAATTTGGCTTTTAATTTTATGATGGCCACTCAACAGATTAAAACCTTCTGACATAATGAAATCATTTCAATGAGGATATTTTTGTGAAACACCATTACTACTGGTAGCCATTTTAGAATATTTGTCAAAGTCTTCACTTTACTGACAACATTACCTCCAATTTTCCTAATGACAAGGTCTATAATGTTGGGATATTTATATATACCATGTTTGCTAAGCAACTGTTGTTTGTTGAAGAGTTAAGATAGAAAGGAATCAATAACTCTCTAGGTGAATCCTGTATCCTTTATTTCTCACAAATGCCATCATGTCTTTAACATCATAGCCCAAGTACTCCACTTCTATTAAAAAACACCTTTACCAAACAATACTGGGATATTTTGTCTTGCCTCTTCAATTTTTTTCCAAGCTATCTCATCCTTTTATAATGTATTGTCTCTAGGCTTTGCAAAACAATAGCTTTACCCTTCAAAAGCACAGTGCCTGGCACATAGCAGTTTCTTAATATATACTTATCAATTGATTCATCAAAGTTTTCAAAGACTGAATTCTTTCTTCCAAACCTGCTTATGATTGTGGGTTCAACTGAATGTAGCCACATATGTCTACGTGTCTCAACTCTGATAGTTAAGTTGTTCGTTCCTTGAGAACAGGGGTAACATCCTTTTATTTTCTTTAAAACAGCTCATGGTCAATGGTATCCTTCTTTGCCTGTTCATTACATATCGACTGACTGAACTGACTGACTGATGAGGAAGCCTGGAAGAATAAAAACAGTATTTAGCCTTGATCCTCGGTGGCACTGCTTCTCTTACAATTTAGAACTCACCCGAGTTCCTGTAGATTTCCCATAGGGGTATTATAAAAGGATCTTTAATGCAGAATCTTTTATGAAGAGAGGGAAGATTAATACTTGGCCATGAAGAGCTTTTGAATATTCCCAGAGCTTTATCAAGTGACTAAGACCAACTCAGATGTTTTGTTGACTCACCTTCCAGACTGGAATCTGGGAGACAGCAACCTACCCAATTCTAGCAAATCTCTCTTTGCAGAAATGGGGATGTATTTTCCATAAAAAAAAAATGAAGATGACTTCAAATTCTGCTTAAAATAATGCCACTTTCTATCTTTTCCACTGAAATGTCTGCCCATGATTATTCTTTCACAGAGATATCTAAAGTATTAAGGCAACCTGAACACTGTTGGGGTGGCCTAGTAAGAAATATGATGCAGTTAGTACTACTGGAATGTAAGTTCTGAAATTTCATTTGCCACTGCTCCTTCCAAGAACAATCTTAAGAAGCTTGCCTGTAATTAAGGAAAGCTTATTTCAGTAGATTAAGGGCAAATGCACAATTTCTGATGAATGACCGAAACTCTCCTGAATTCTGATGCATTGCAAGGGTGACTATAGATTATCAGTCCCAAGAGGGAGGGTTCATGAGTAGGAGGAAGAATTCTCCTCCTTTACCATTTTGGAATAATGGGTTCTTATGGTTCCTGAGGTTTTCAGAAAGAATTACAAGAATGGATTTTGTCTCCAGTGCTTGTGTTGAAGTAAAAAACACAATTTTAAAAGGATTTTCTTAAGACTGCTGTGAAATCTGTATGCATAGGTTGCAAACTTTGCATCTATTCTTCAAGTTACATAAAGAGGTGAGATGTGAATTCTATTCAGTTCCTCATTCTTATTTGTATTTTATAAGATTTCCCTGCTGGCTCTGTCAATGTAAATGTCTACTGTGATGGAAACATTAAAGCCACAACTGAGATTAAATATTACACACTAGAAAAGGAGTTTGAACACTCACTGGAAGAGTCTGATCCAGGAGATGTGGCTCAACAGGTAAGTTGACCTTCTTTAACATTAATAATGAAATAAGCAAAAGTATAAACGTTAGATAAGAGAATGTACATTCCAGTATGAAGAATAAATGGTGAGCAAATAGAAGTAAATTATTGATTAATAGAAAAAGGAGACAACTTCTGTGGTGTCTGGGGTGTAGACAAATTAGTTTCCATAAGTCAAATATTTTCGAATAATGTCAATCATAATTCCAAAAACTTATGGTGGAAAATGCTATTCACATCCAGAGAAAACACTGGCTGAGTCTCAAAGGACATTAAGACTTATTATTTTCACTCAATTTTTTCAGTTTTTTTTTTTCCTTTTGTGATACACCATGACAGGAAGGGACCAAGGGAGAAAATTTGGAACTAAAAATTTTACTTAAAAATGAATTTTAAAAAATGAAAAAAAAAAGAAATAATGTCAGTTAAAGACAGAAAAGATTTATATTTGGTTCATTACAAAGTTGTAGTAGAACAAGAAAATGAGGTAATTTAATGTATAGAAAGATAAGAGAGAAGGATATTTCATCCCTAAGAAATGGACTCATCTTCATTCAGGCCAGTGCAACACAAAACAAAGTGAAAGTACAACCAGTTGAGTAAAGAATTAGGATTTGGAAGACAACTAAATAAGACCAGGAAAAAAGAAGAGATTTTTAGTATGTTAACTATTTTAATTATATAATTATATTATTTATATAACTCCATAGTTATATGACTATATTATTGTATAACTGTTTTTACTAAGTTACGTTGTTCTTTGTGTGGTGGAAGAATAAAGTGGGTGCAGCTAGAAAACTTAAACCAGCAATGAAATAATAATATGCCTCATAGTTTTATAAGGTACTAACCCCAAGGATATATATTAGTAAAAATTTCATTGGGCAGTGATTACTGTAGAGAGAGGCTGTATTTTATTCTGAATTACTGTCGTCTATGCCCACATCCTTTCCCACCTTCATCTCTTAGAATCCCTGGCTCATTTCAAAGTTCAGCTTAAGTTCCATTTTCTACATGAAGCCTTTTTTATCCTTTACTTTCCAGTTGCAACAGTCTATGGAAATAATTAGGTCATTTCTAGGGGCAATTTAATGACCCTCAATGTCCACATTATTTTATCTACTTTATTTTAGACAAAACTTAGCAATTGCTCCCAGCTCCTAGTGAGGAAAATTCCTAACATCAAGTCAGAGATTGGGCTTTTGGCCTGAATTTGTATTTATATCAGCCTCTAGTGAACCCCTGGACTCTTGTGGTTGAGACAATATTCAAGTTACTGGAAATGAATGAGTAATGAAATAGATTACATTATAGTGATTGTGGAAATACAGGCAACAGGAAAGGAAGTTGGGGGAAGATCTGACCTTTACCAGAGTCCCCTTAGCCTTTTAGTAGGTGGGTACACTGGCAACATCAGCCCAGGTCCTTTGTTCCAAAATGCTTTTAGAGATGATGACTTCATTAATATCTTTCTTCTCTGCCACAGCTCATTTCTAGTTTATTTTTTCTACCTTTTCTCTGGTTTCTCTGGGCTACCAGTTCCTGGCCAAGGTCTGTATGACCCAACTCCTTTCTTTCCACTTCCAGATCCATATAATTGCTATCTGATTCTGAAATAACAATAATTAGCAATTATTGAGAACTTTGAAGTTTTTGGAGTCCTCATAACAATGCTTTAAGGTGGCTACTATCATTATCCATATGTTATAGATGAGAAAATAGTCTGAGATTGATTATATGATTTGCTCAGGATCACAAGTTAATATGTCTAATGTAGAATTTGAACTCAGATCTTCCTGACTTCCAGTCCAGCATTCTGTCTACTTGCCAAACCACCTAGCTTCCACTGACCATTCATTCCTTTCGTGCAAATTCCTTAAGGTTTGTCCAAATCTCTAAAGCTATGACCGTCATTAATCCAAGGAGGTGCACTAGCTCCATTCCCATATCGTTGTAATTGACTGACTCAGTCAAGAAATGTTTTTAGCCTAACAAAGGTAATTGTTTTTAATGTGGACCAGTAATTTGTGGAACCCTACCCTCACACTTTGATTCTAAATCAATCAATAAGGATGCATTAATAGGTAATTCTAGTATCTCCCCTCTGTTAACTATTGCTTACTTATCTTATATATAGCTTGATCTATCTATCTGTCTGTCTGTCTGTCTGTCTATCTATCTATCTATCTGAATGTTTTCTCCTTCTGGGCAGGGACTGGCTTTTGCCTCTTTTCATATCTCCAGTGCTTAGCACTGTGCCTGGCATATAGGAGGCACTTCATAAATGTTGATTGATTGGTTGATTGATTGAAAAGCCCTGTACTGTCAGGCTGGGCATACAAGTACAAAAGAATGAAAAGGGGAGGTTTTATTTTGCCCCCAATGCTAACATATTAGCTGGGGCTCTATTTTTAGCAGCAATGTGGTTAAATAGAATAACAAAAGTGAGAATGTCTAAGGAAAGTTGAAAAGCTTAAATATCATTTATCCCACTGTGTAGTTTGAGCCCACTTGACATAATATCTATATCGTAACAGAAAGAAAGAACAAAAGAAACAGCATGTGTTTGTAATGCAGACAGTCTCATTTTCTCGTGACAAATATACCTTATCTTCCACCTAAGGCACTCCATTCATAACAAAAACACCTATAACAAAAGGATTAATAAAAATGATCCATGATTCTATCGGTATTCTCTTTAAGTGTCAAGGTAAGTTCCACATTCTTGTCTTGATATTGCTTTTGTTCTTGGAGGGGGAAAATAAGCCTCAAAAAATGTATGATGAAATGTAGGTGATTGCCCCTAAACAATGTAATTGTAATATGTAAAATATATATTGTGCCTATTTATACATCTCTTCTGTGAAAGGTGGATTAAATGAATGTCTTGCATAGTTTTGATGTATCTGGAAAGTACTCAACTCCATTCTTACCTTTGGAGGAGCTGCAGTAGATGGAGCTTCGACCTGAAGTCAAGAAGACCTAACTTCATCTGGCTTCCAATACTAGTTAGGTGACCTGGGTCAAGTTACTTAATATCTGGCTCAATTTCTTCAATGGTAGCACTTACTTCACAGGGTTGTTGTGAATATCAACTTATTTGTACAGTGCTTAACATAGTGACTGGCACATTATAAGCATTTAAAAATGCTTATTCTCTTCCCTTCCCTCTTTAGTTACAAGAGAGTGACTGTGGCAAAAGTCATGATGTGCGTGTATTTCTAGTCTTCTCCCCACTATTATAGAAGAATTTAGCTGTAAAGGGGACACTCATAGATCAATTGAGGCTGCTATACTGAGAGATGAAATCTCTTTCCAACATGAAGTGTAGCTCTATAGTGGCAGAATTCTTACAACTCTGCTGCTATTTTATAAATCATATCACAATGTAGCAAGGCAAATAAACCCACTTGAGTTAGAGAGACTGGAATTTAAGAATACATTAAAAGGACCAAGCTACTGCATCACTTAGTGCAGTCCTTTTTTGCCCATAAGGCAAAGAAAATTAGAGATAGGAGGAAGAAAATGTTTATTTACAAGTACAATTATATATATATATATATATATATATATATATATATATACATACATACAGTGCATTTATGTGGATAGAAGAAATAATTGATATGCTTGGTCTTTTTAGTCTATTAAGGTCCCACTTATTCAACCTAACACAGATTTGGAATTGCTTGAAAGGCAATCCTTTCCATTCACTCATGTAACAAACATGCATTAAATTCCTATCATGTGCAAAACAAAGCAACAGAAAAATGCCCTTAAGGAGCTTGCATTCTATTGGTTATGGAAATTAAAGTCTCCAATAAAGTCAGTTCTTAAGGATCATATATAGTTCAAGAACTAGGCCAAGGGAATGATATACATCCTTAATGCCACCTTGCTAGGGGAAGTAAAAGCATGACATCAACCTAATTCCTATGAATTCCTTTGGATAAGGAATCACTTGAATAGTCTTTTCAGTTACACAGACCCTTTCTCTGAATGAATCCAAAGTTCAGCTGGATGTATTACAGCCTTGGAACTACATGGGCATTCTCTGTTTTGTTCTAAATATATATTAGCAGTTTTTTTTTTTCTGGACCATAGTCATGACCCAACCAAGAGGAACCAGTACTGCATTTCCTCATAGGCTGTCTTGTATACTTCTTTCATAGTTGGATTCCTTCACATAAGAAATGTATAAACCTAATTTATGATTTCCCCTAGCATTCTTCATTCTCTTGTGGAAAGGTGTTGTTTAGAGGTGTTATAAAATCTCTAGTCTAAGTTTGATATTTCTGATACTCATTTAATTACTATGTTTGTGTGTGTATGTGTATGGGTGCATACATGTAAGTGTGTGCTTGCATGCTTAAATATCACCTGAGAGATTTGGACATTTTGAAAATAGGACATTAAATAGTTCATTTGCCAAAGCAGAGAATACACCAAGACATTATGTAAGGTAATTACTGTGTGATTTCATTGGTTCAGGGAGTCCCCGATAAGGAAACTCCCCCTAAAAATTAAGAGCATGAGGAACTTAAAGCTTTAGAGCATTTTTGGTGGACATTGCAGGAGTGAGTTATTTTCCCTAGGGTTACATAATATATATGAGCCAGCGACAAGCCTAGATCTTCTGGCTCTAAAGGCAGCTCTCTGTGTATTAAACCATACTACCTCTCAGGACAGAACAGCATTAGTTATGGAGCAGATACATGAAGCTAAGCCTATATCTAAAACTCTAACTACGGGTGATAACATAATGAAATTCCCTAGCATCTCTCTAGTTGAAGTGATAAAACATAGCAGATACCTTTGGTTTCCTGTAAGTTTCATTATTCTGTGGAGTGTTGGAAACAAGAAAATTAGTACCAAGAGATTTTCCACAATCAATTAAAAGCTACTGTGAACAGAGCCTTGCAATTGTTCTGCAAATTTGGGAGAATGAATGATAATGAGAAATCTGGTTTTGTTGTTGTATTTTTAATGAGGCACACAAGGCCTTAGAATACTCTTCCTATACTGGCTCATCTGCCTAGGGACTTCCTGTGGTCCTTTAACTCCTGAAAGGGAGATGATAAATAGGAATGAGCTATCTCCATAAAGGTGCAACTTCTGAAGCATCTCACTCCCATCATTCTTGAAAGAAGTGGAAGTAATGGGAATATAATTAGAATTCCCATCAAGAAATAGAAGCAGAAGTAACTTTTATTTATCTGGGGTAATTAAAACATTTGAGCCTTTCATCCTATTTACAAAGCTATCCTGAGGCAACAGTGACTTATCTTGGCAAAGCAACAGATACAATATAATAAAAATATTAAAGCAAAAGGCTAAAAGCAGGTAGCAATTGTTTATCAAAGCAGGAGCTTGTAGTATCCTGTTCTTTCAAGGAAAAATTGTTTTCTAGAATTTTGTAATATCAAGAAATTTTCCTTATTCATGTTTTTGGTAGTAGTAATGGCATTGCTGGGTCAAAGGCAATTTAATAACACTTTGGTGTAATTCCAGATTGCTTTCCAAAATGGTTGGATCAGTTCAAAATCCCACCAACAATGAATCAATTTTTTCACATCCCCTCCAACATTTGTTGCTTTCCCCTTCAAGCATTGTAGCCAATCTTATCGGTGTAAAATGATATCTCAAGATTGTTTTAATTTGCATTTCTTTAATCAATAATGATTTAAAGCATTTTTATATGACTAAAAATTGTGTTGATTTTTTCATAGGAAAACTGTGGGTTCATAGCCTTTGACCATTTATCAACTGAGGAATGAATCATGTTCTTAAAGATTTTACAAAGTTCTTTAGATATTTGAGATGAGACCATTATCTGATAAACGGTCTATAATTTTTCCCCATTTTTTTTGCTTTTCTTGTGACTTTGGCTACATTTATTTTATTCTTACATTTTTTAAAAAAATTAATTTAATCAAAATTATCCATTTTACACCTAATTTTGCTTTCTGTCTCTTGTTTATTCATAAATTGTTCACTTGTCAATGAGTCTGATAAGCAATGTGTTCTGTGTTCTTCAGATTTTCTTTAGGAGTTTAGTTTATGTTATATAGAATCATCACTTTTAATATATTTGGTGTGTTTTGACCCCCAATTTCTTCATTTTACATCCTCTCATTTTCAAATAAGGTATCTTTTTTCATTCATCGATGGGGTCCTTTCTGTAATTAATAAGCATATTTTGCACGTGTCTGTGTGTGGTATTTCCACTGACATTTTCAGTAGTAGCATATTCTGGTTAACTGAAATTCCAGGTTAGTCCTTTTGTGCAATGAAACTTCTTGGGGCAAGATTATTCTTACATTTTACAAGTGAACCTTTTATTTATTCATTTGGGTCTCCTGTTACTCAACTAGGTGAAACTAAAGATACATTAAACAATATAACTTGTAATCCTATAGTTGCCATGACAGAAAGTATGCTGGATTTGGAGTCAAAAACCTGGGTTCAAATCTCCTTTTCAAATATGCCAAGTACCATACTAAGTACTTAAAAATATTGTCCCATTTGATCCCCACAAAAATCTGTGTGGTAGTTGCTATTATCCCCATTTTACAATTCATTTTTTTACATTTTACAATTTGGAATTTTTACAGTTGAGTAAACTGAGGCATTCAGAGGTTAACTGGCTTGCCCAGGTTCACATAGCTGATAGGTATTTAGGGGGAAATTTGAACTCAATTCTCCTACTTACTGCTTACATCTTGGATATGTCTCTTAACGTCTCTAAGCCTCAGTTTGCTCATTCTTAAAATGAGAGTGCTAGGCTACCTATGAGGTAATTTGCAATTTTAAAGTTGTGAGCCAATAATATGTAGAAAATAAATGTGTCATTGGTTTGCTTTACAACATTTTCTGCCAATAAACATTTGTGGTCCAGTGGGATACAGTTGGCAATCAGGCAAACTATCTATTGTCCAGCATCCTTATTAACTTTTAATTATATATTTTCATAAATAGCATTGTATGACCAATGACCAATCTTTAGTCAAGGTTCCAAACCATTAACAATGGTGTCAATGCACTTTGGCAGAATGCTTCAGAGGTTCTTGAAAAATTATAAGCCAATTAGATAAAAGTTTTCAAAGTTACCCTCCCAGTCTCTTATAGTAGTTTGTGGACTAAGGTGAGTTTTCCTAAAAGAGTTAAACATGTCATTACTGTTGAAAACCACATTCCTTTATTATGCTATATTTAATTCACTCAAGGAAATATTTAAGACCTATTAAATATTTTAAATATTTAAATATTAAGAAATATTTAATGACACACCTAGGAAGTGGGACATGGTATGATGTGGGTGAGGAAAAGAGTTTTAGGAAAGAGGATTCATCTATGATTAGTTACCAGGAAGAGAAGGATATAAGATCAGGGCTGGCACAATGGGGAGAGGCTAGATCCTTTAGGCCATGCCAGGTAGAGGGATAGAGGAAAAAGAGAGAATAAGTATTTATGTAGTGCCTAATATGGGCCAGGGGTAGGTAGGTGGCACACACAGTAGGTAGAGTGCAATTAATCTAGAAAAATTTGAGCTTGGCATAGTGAATTTTTCCAAGAAGTACTTTCAGGTTTCCAGTTGGTGACATTAAATATGGTAGTTTGTCCAATGAGAGAGGCAGTGGGGTAGAGTGGATGGAGAGCCACCCTTAGAGACAGAAAGAAGAGAGTTCAAATCCAGAAGGTGCTACAATACTAGGTTTGTAACCCTGGATAAGCCATGTGACTTTTCAGACCTCTAGAAGCTTCTTTAAGATTTTATATGACAAAGTATACATCTATGGATTGGCCTTGATAGAGGGTTTCCTCTTACTTATCTTGAAATTCCCTATAACAATAAAAATTCTAGATCCACCCCCCTCTGCCTATTGTCTTCTTATACATGTTATGTATGCTATGGAAACACACACACATTTTACATATACGTATATATATATATGTGTGTGTGTGTGTGTGTGTGTGTGTGTGTATAAAGAGAGAGTGTTAAGTTAATCTAATTATCCCCTAGATTAAAAAAATACTATTTAATTTTTATTTTGTGTCTTCACTTCCCAGTGCCATGCATAAAAAAGACTCAATACATGATTACTGAATTGATTAGTTGATTTTCCCTACATGGAATGGACTAGCCTTTAGACTATAGGATCACCATTTTTATTTGATGACTACCTAGAGAGTTTTTTGTAAATAAATTTAATTAACTTAATTCAATTCAACAAATATTTTTAACTGTTTACAACATATTAAATAGAAAAATAGCTTCATGTTGTGGCTCAAGAAGCTGGCTTTGGAATCAGAAATAGTTTCAAGTCCAGCCAATGACACATGTCTACATCTGTGAAACTGGGCAACCCAAGAGCTATGCAGGCAGTGCTTTCTGATTATATCTTCTAAATGTGTTGCTGGTTTGTCTGCCTTGGTTAGAGGAATTCTCTCACCTAGAGTCTCCTACACCAATGAAATTGCAAGTTGGGACTACTGTAATCACCCAGTGTCCCCCAAAGTACAAAGCAATATGCTATACCCTAAAGATACAATAATGCAAAGGCGTGTGAGTCCTCCTGTCAAAGAATTTATAAGAAATCCTCCCAAATTTATAAGTGAATAAATCATCTTGACTATTATAAATACCTATAAAGGATATATGAAGAAAGACACTATCTGCATCCAGAGAAAGAACTGATAAATGGATGTGTATAATTTATATACATACATATATATACATGCATGTACACATACATATATGTATAGGTTTGTGTGTATGTATATACACACACACATATATATATATATATATATATTTGTCTAATGGTAGACATCTCGGGATGGGGAAGAAGGAAAAAAAAGGAAAACAGAAATCTACATGATAATTTTATTATATATTTAGAAGGAATAGCCAGTTGTACATAACAGATCTGTAGTTTCATGTGAAATCATCATTTTTATTATACTACATTTTGGAAATGTTTGTTTTACTCTACAAATTAATCTAAAATAAAATATGTTTATAAATTTTATAAGCTATAGTCAATATATTTTATACCATTTATTTTAAAATATAAAATAATTTAAAAAAGAAATCGCCCTGAAAAAAATTGTTTTATGTGATTTTTGCCTGAAGGCATTATATAAGCAGATTCCTTCAGCTCCCCGTGGCTTAAGGGCATTGGTTGCCAAGATGATATGTAGATATGCCTCCCCCCCAAAAAAGTAATAAAGAATGTGTGATAGAGTGATGTTACTGAGGGCAGAAGACCCCAGCATCTTTTACCTAACTGTCATTTAGTCCAAACCCCTCATTTTAAATATTGAGAAGCTAAAGTCCAGAGACTTACTCAACTTTGGCAACCACTGGGAGGCATCACTTAGGACTGGGAGGAGCACTGAATGTGCAGTTAAAGAATTGGGTTTGAATCCCTGTTCTGCACTGAAGATTTGTGGTCCTTGGGAAAAGTCCCTTTCTTTCTTTGGGTCTCAGTTTCCACATCAGTAAAATGAGGAATTTGGCACAGATGACTTCTAAGATCTTTATAGCTAAGTCTTTGATCTTAAGATGCTCAGTAGCTGAGCCAAAATTCAAATCTGGGTCTTCAGATTCAAAACTACTCCTCTCTTTCCCACTGTAAAAGTTGGAAGACAAATGATTAGTTTGTCTAATTCTATCTCCTTGAACAGATCAAAATTGGTATAAGGTCAGAGTATATGTATGAAAAGAGGAAAGATTCATATGTGTGTATATATATATATATGTATACATACATATATATATGCAGGTATAATATATATTCTTTGTTTAAATTAGTAGAGTACAAGACAAGGAAGTAAAGAAAGGAAACTTCTTTTAAATTATTGGTCAGTCATTCTTCTTGTGGAAAATTGGATGAGCAAGTCCAATACCAATCCATTGTGGAACATCCTGCACCCTCCTCTGAGCACAAAGTACAGCCATGAAAAATGAAGGTTCTTGTTGGGGAGGCTTTTCTTCATTGCTCAAAGTCCATATATTTCATTCCTGATGTGTTCCACCCACACTGTTCCAGACTTGTTTTTCCTTTGAAATAATAAGTGATATGTCTGCTACATAAAAATGTCTGGCTAAAATTGGGATTCATTTTAAGAATCAAAGGCATTTGTAATTTTGAAAAGAAAAAAAAATCATCATCAATCTTTTAAAATCATATAATGTAAATGATCCCCTGATAATCTTGAACTAAGTAGAAACATACTAAGGGGATCATGGCTATTTTGTCATATTAGCAGTTTGATTGTCTCTGAATGGGATATGGATTTATGGATTATGGATTATCTATGCCCTTTGTTAAATCTCATCATCTTTTTTAACTGCAGTTGGATATTTCAAGAAATTTTCTCCCACCTTCCTTATTCATATGACCCCAAAAAGAAGAGGATAATTTGGCATTTATTTCCTTTTCCTTTGGTTTTATTATTTGTTTTCTAGCTTTGATGAGAAATATAGGATGTGAAGAAAAGAGTAAAACTAACTATGCCTGAAGGGTGGTTTTTGATTATCCCCGAATATTTATGGAAAGAGAGACAGAGAAAGAGACAGAGACAGAGGATAGATAAATATCTTAAACTCTCTATATCTATCTATTGTATCTGGTGTCTTTTTATCTTTCTAGATATGTTATACCTGATATCTTCCTAGATATCTATCATCTATGATATCTGATTTTAAAATGCTTTGACATATAATTAAAGGCTTAGAGGGTGCAGGCAAGTTGGAGAAGCTTTTCAGTTTTTCCAGAGCTTTGTGTTTTCACTTGTTGTAGATGAATGACACATTATGAAGCTAGTAAAAATAAGAAAAATAGAAAAATGACTTAGAACACTAGACTAGGGTGGAGAAGGAGGGGGAGTATACCACATACTATACCTGAATCTTTCTTTATATTTAATATTTATTTAGAAAACAGTACTCACATAAATCAGCTTCACTTTTCATTGGTTAAACAGTCAGAGCAACTGTTAGGAAGAAGAAAAAATTCCCAAGTACAATTAATATTTAATTACTAACAACCATTTTTTTAAACTTTTGTCTGTTTCTAACTTTTGTCTGTTTCTTAAAATGTTTATTTATTTCATGAATTACCTAGGCCTTTTTCATAACTTCTGGCCTGATGCATCCTCTGGTACTTTCAAGTGCATTTAGAATATGTGTTAACATCTCTGATACTCACCTATACCTGTAACTGGCCCCCAAACACTTAGTTTCAGTATGCTTTTACCTCTTTTTTCCCTTCCTCTCTTTTTCCCCTTTTTTCTCAAATGCTTTTGAATTGCCTTGTAAGGAAGTATGCAATATTCCTATGTCTTCCTCTGGCCTAGGGTGCCTTAACCCTTTTTTTAAAAACTCTTTTTTATGTCATGGACTCCTTTGGCAGTCTGGTAATGCCTATGGACCCCTTCTCAGAATGATATATTTAAATGCACAAAATAAAATGTGTAGGATTACAATGAGTTATACCAAAATATATTCACCCCAATTTTTTAAGATAAGTTCATGAACCTTAGGTTAAGAATTCTTGCTCCAACAATTTCAAATGCAATCATTCAGAAATGCTTCCTGAAGTTGAAAGATGCATCTGTTTTATTACCTGGCATCTTAAAAGGGGAGCAGATGTTTGTTGCTTCTAAGCATACTAAAACTACTTTTAGAAAAGCAAAATAAAGGTAAACGGACTATTTGTGGTCATAACTTCTATGAAAAGAGAGATAGAAAATATTCCTCTGGCAGATACTAAACCGAATCACTGATAGACTATTTAGGAATATAATACAGTGAAAAAAATGTTGGCATCTTGTGTTGTTCAACCTTTTTATATATTTTGGTGAAAGTCATTATGTAACAAAATATAATTAATTATAAAAAATAGTGAAATGAATAATGAAGTAGCTAGTACTTCCCTTATAGAAGTTTTAAATGGTGGTATTCTGGAATTTGAGATAAATTCTATAATCTTTGCAATGTAATTTTATTTTGAAAGGTAAACTTTTTTATCTCTGAGACTCCTACAGTAAGGGGACAGGTAGTGTCAATTTGCAATGATTCAACTTCCATTGTTTCATATTTAGAAGGGTCAGCTAATTTTATACATCTAACAAGATAAAAGCTGACAAATGAACTAGTGTCAGTCAATCTGTTTCTTGTTATATATTGATTAAGGCTCCTCCTGGGGTCAAGCCTTTGTTGGCCCTATCCTTGCTCCCTGGTGATTCCCAGACCATAGTATCAAATAGCAGGTGAAGAAGGGATTGGACAGTCAGAAGGCAGAGATGAAACTTAAATTGAGTAAAGTGTTGAGAGAAGAAAAGGAAAAGAGCAGAGAGAAAAGAGTAGAAGTACTGTCTCATAACTATATGGTAATTAGATAGATTCTTTTTCTTTTTGCGGGGTTGAGGGAGAGGGGTATTACAGCTAGGAACTTATGCTGGAGAACCAAATAGAGAGATTCCAGAGTGAGCTGAATGATTATTGGTAACATTGATGAAGTAAGTGCATAGCCCCTGCAAAAAGGATTACTTTGAAATACAGTTCACATTTGGAAGGTGTGGTATGCTTGCCTTGAAAATATCAATGTCTTTGGAGTTCTTTGCTTGAAAATTCTTTTTTAAAAAAATCATTATTTATTTATTTAATATTTGAATTTTCAGCATTAGTTTTCACAAGAGTTCAAATTACAAATTTTCTCCCCATTTTAACTATCCAAATTAGGAAATATTATTTAATGGGTCAATAATTTGTTAATTAATTAGCTACTCATTTATTATTGATTGATAATTCAATTAATTATTAATTGATTGATTTAATTACTTATTAATTTAATAAATTGATATGAGAATATTGTAAGACAGATACATAATGTTCTTCCTTGAATTGAACATACTGAAGTAATTATGTATGTGAATAACTTTAAAATTACGTGAGAAATTCTCATTCCCTCATTTTTGTTGGGGGGGGGGCATCCTTATATTTCATCCATGGAAACATTTCTGTCATTATCAGCTTTTATTTCATTTCTTATTTTATTCTTTTAATTACTTCATAATTGCAATGTTCCAAATTAGATGTCCAATTTGTATTTTTTGTTTCTCTGTCTTTCTATAAATAGTCATTAACTCGGTTATTATTTGTGTCAGATTTATACTTCTTTTCATCTTCCATTAAGGTGCTTGTGAATAATAAGAATGTCTCAGATTATTTGCAAATGTTGTCAAACAGCCATCACTGTACTCCATCTTAATCATTTTTTCTGGGTCATGTTTTCATCCAACTCATCAAGTAGGATTTTCTTTCTGTAGTTTGTTTAAGGAAAAAACAAACTGTAATTCATGGAATTTTATGCCTTGATGACAAAGTTGGGGGAAAATGATCTTGTCTGTGAAACCAATATGAATTAACCTTGTTGCACACTTATGCACACTGCCTGCATGTTTGTGTATATGTGTGTTTGCATTTATGCATGTATGATATGTAAAACTCCAGCTAGGACTCATTCATTCACTTCTCAGCATTCTCCCTGCTGTCCCTTTTACTTTTTACTGAAATCCAGCAAATTCGAAATCCATAAAACTCTTTTTGTTGCTTTCTTGTAGTTCTATGATCCAACTTGTCTCCAGTTATTTCATTGAAACCATTCATTTGTGCATTTTTTGAAATAGAATTGTTTTCTTTTCCACTTTAAATATGGATTGGTTTGCCATATCCCCCAGTTCTGTATTACCCTCAACACATCATCTCTATATAAGAGTCATATCCCAAGATGGAAAAGATAAGGTAATTTTCTGATAACTAAAGAGAAAAGAATTTGAGGGTGGGGCAGACATTTCTGATAATGCAAGTCAGCATATGCTTCATGTGTTCTTTTGCTCCATTGATTATAGAGGGAATTGGGGATGATGTTCACATCAATATTATACCACTGGGTCTCAAAGATAAATGCTCTTTCTTCTAAGAATTCTTTCTTATTTCCTTTCCTGCTTTGCACATTTTTTTAAAATTTCATTGTTATCCCCAATTTTTTTTTTAAATCTCAACAATGCAAACTTGTTTAAATACTACGTATGACCCAAGATATGAATCAAAAATTATGTTGAACTCCTAAAAATATGGAAAATTCTGTGTACATTTGCTCAAATCACATCTTTTAAGCTAGGTAATATAATCCTTTTTTTCCCAGTGAGTATTTCTTTTTATCATATTTTGCCAGGCCTCTTGGGATTCCTTTCAGGAGTCTTTCTTTGATCTTCTCTTCTCCCTTTGAATTGAATCTAACTATGTAACATTACATCCTATACAATTTTATTAACATTAATGTGGTTATGCAATTGAACATGGGATCATTCAGCTAGTTTTGTTGGACCAGAAAATTAAAAAGGTATTTGCATCCTTCCCTAATTAGAAAAGTTTGCTCCATGTGGCAAGTATTTTCTAATTCAGAAAGACTTGCCATTTTATTAGACAAACACAACAAATCAAAGTGAAAAGAGATACAGTGCACTCTCATTAAACTGTTATAAGTCCTTTGTATGAGAGTAGTACTTTAGAGAAACCTAATGGGAAATGCTCTCATGGATTCTCATCTGGCACTTCCTTCTGGGAA
This sequence comes from Trichosurus vulpecula, assembly GCF_011100635.1. Taxonomy (NCBI): domain Eukaryota; kingdom Metazoa; phylum Chordata; class Mammalia; order Diprotodontia; family Phalangeridae; genus Trichosurus; species Trichosurus vulpecula. The sequence goes on from NC_050578.1 coordinate 67,085,039, forward strand.
AAGAGAATCTTGGTTTGGAATGAGACTTTCAAAATTATCTAATCCATCTTACATATGAATATAGTCATGTGTCTCCAGACCCCCTAAATCTTGTAAATTTTTGGTACCTAAAACTACCATTTTTGATGCCCAGGGCAATTCAATTGAATGTGAAAGGTGGGGTAAAAAAAGGATGGAGAAAGGCCCAGACGCACAACTTCACAAAGTACAGGGAGCAGAGCTAGATGAAAGGACATAGCAAGGAAGGACGGTATTAAAGAGTTCTTTATGGAAGGCAGCATGGTGCATAGGTCAAAGAGGAGCTTGCCTGGGGTACAACTTTTTTCGGGGGGGATACAACTTCTTTAGCTTTTTAGTTTAACTCAGGATTATGGCTAACTAAGCAGAAGGAGTACAAATGCTGGTATCAGCCTTTAAATTTTCATGTCCTAGGTCAATGTTCCAGTTTGCTCTGCCCTAATTGTGGCTCTTATCTTTGGAAAGAGAGAGTAAAAATCAGAACCTTATATGAAAATACCACACTACCGGTTAAGAAAAGAAGAATGAGAAAGGAAAATAGTTCACGGCTATTGACACCAGTCTTTACTAAAGGATTAGGGAGAAGAAATAATAATAGCAACAAAATAAACCTTTGAATCAGTTTTTTTGGTCTTCTACTTAGTTCCTAAACCTATAGTTGAATAGCATTGAAGGAAAATCATCTTTTTTTCTATTCTACTATGTTGTGGTAATGCTTTTTAATTCTTAAATTCAGAATATTTTCTAAAAGAAATAATATAAGCTTGCCAAGTAGATGTATTCTTAAATTATGTTATTTGACCTCAACAGGATCATCACAGCTCTATGGTGATCCTATTATTTGTCATTTATTAACTAGCTGTCGTACTCTCCACAGTAGCTCTTCTGAAGCTTTTTTCTCTTCAATATCCTGACATCTTTGACTCTACTTCCCTCTCAGAAATGGACCTTGCATCTTTTTTTTTTCCATTAAGAAAATGAAGATGACCAACAATGAGATCCCTTGATTCCCCATCAAAACCATTCTACATCATTCCCTATATTTCATCTTCTGCTCCAATCTTTGAGGAAGTGCTGACCTTTCTACTTTTCAAGACCAACCCTTTTATTCATGTCCTTGATAGTACACCCTCAGATCTTCTTTGGCAGCTTCTTATTTGGAATAGGATCTCTTTGATCTTCAATCATTTCACATCTACTGGCTCTTTCCTGCAACTTAAAACACAACTTGTCCTCCTTCATCCTTCAAAATTCTTCACCCTGTCCTTCCCCTTAGATTGACATTCTATATCTTTCCCTCCAAAATGCCAAAGTCCTAGCAAAAATGAAGCCAACAACAGCGACAAGAACAATGATAAAAGCAAATGCTATTGTTACATATTGGGCATATTACTAAATTATTATTAATTCTCCTATTCAGTTCTCCATCCTTTGTGATCTGTTTTCAACCCACCAATCTAATGAAACTACTTCACTTAAGACAGATAGTGGCCTCTTAACTACTAAATCCAGTAGTGTTTTCTTATACCTCCTTCTCTTCTTGGAGATTTTGGTGCTGTTGACTGTCCATTCTTCCTGGGTACTTTCCTTTCCCTTAGCTTTGATATCATCACTCAGTTGCCTTTGCACAAAAAGCAGTGTGTGATGATGGGAAGAGCAATGGAGCTGGAGTGTGAGGGCCTAAGTTTAAATCCCATCTCTCCTGCTTTCTACATGTGTGACCTTGGGCAACTCATTTTCTCGACCTGTGTTCCTTCTAACTTTAGATCTATATTCACAAACTAGTGAGTGATTGTGGGCATGAGGGCTTGTGATTGTAGAGGGCCTTGAATGACAGGCTATGGAATTTAAACTTTATTCATAAGGTACTAAGGAGTCATTCAAGTGCTTTAGAAAAGAATAAGATCAGATTTGCGTATAAGAAATATTAATCCAGAAGCCAGGTTTTTAACCACTTTGTGTGTCATAGAAACCCTCTGGCACTCTGGTGGAAAACCTTAAAATGATGTTTTTAAATGTACAAAGCAAAATATATGGAATTACAAAGGAGGCCAAGTATATTGAAATACAGATTAAGAGTACTTGGTCTAGAATAATATCTTACATTTGCACAATTAATTAATTAATTAATTAAGGATTTATCCCCTGAGAAGCTTGTTATGTAGGTGCCATCATCCCCCTTTTACTGTTGAGGAAACAGGTTCAGCGACCTATCTATGGTCACACAGCTAGTACATATCAGGGCCAGGCTTCTCCTGACTCCAACTCTAGTATTCTTTCCACTAAAAAGTATATCGTTTAAAAAGAATAAGTGAACCAAAGGATGAATTTGGTGGTAGATGGAAAGATGGATCCAGCAAGAATTTAACAAGACAAGTTTGTGGTCTCTCATAATATTCCAAGCCAATCATAATGATGACCTAGAGTAGAAAGAAGAGAGAGCACATAGCTACAAGAGATTTCATGGAGGTAAAAATGAATGACAGATCAAAGATAACACCAAAGTTTTAATCCTAGGTGACTGAGTAAATGGCTGTAGCCCTTACCTAAATAAGGAAGCTACAAGTGGGGAGCAAATTTGGAGGGAAGATTAATAAGCTTCATTTTGTATATAAGTTTGAGGGCAGTTAAACATTGTGACATCTATAATATAAGATTGAGATCTGAAGGGGCAGGAAAAGATATAAAGCTGGAGATATGCATTTGGAATCCATCTACATGTAGATCAGATATTTTTAATATTTTTGTTGTTAGAGACCCAGAGGTGTGCTGGTAAATGTTGAACAACTGGCTCTTGAGAGGAAAAGATTTATCAATGCATACTTTCAAGTATAATCTGCATTATTATCTTTTTTTCATGACTTCCTTAAGTCTAGACAGTGAGTAAAGGAGTAAATCAAGCCCTGGTTTAGAATGTTTGCCTATTTCTGAGGTACACATGTTCATATTAAAAATTTCATAATCGGTTCAGCAGTATGGGTTGCACCTAGCACACCCAACTCAATCAACATTTATTAAGTGCCTACTACTATATATCAGTCACTGTGCTTAGTGCTGGGGATACAGTTAATAAAAAGAGAGTCCCTGCCTTCAAGGCACTTATGATCTAATGAAGGGGAAACAACACAGAAAAGGAATCAGGAAGACAGGTAGGGGGAGGTGGGGAGAGACCAAGAGGTGCTTAGCACAGGGACCTCTTGTTTTGTGGAGATAAAATTGGGCATTTGAAACCCTGAATGGACCCTTTTGTTTGGTAAGCCCTCTGGACATCTTCTCAAAATAATAGGTTTTAACTGAACAAAAAAAATGCATGGAATCACAGTGGAAACCAATTGTGGTGAGATAATTTTCAAAGTGATAAAATTTTTAAAAAACAGTTCAGAGACTCCAAGTTAAGAACCCCTGATCTGGAGTGTAGGTGAAACAATGACGGTGAATGAGATGTCCAACATTTTATGTAATTGAAATATTAACAGACCTTAGGCCCCTTGACTTCTTTTTCTGGCGTATGCTAAAGGAGAATGTGTACTCAATGAAAATCATGGAGGCAACACACTTGATTGAAGGCATAAAGAGTGAATGTGCTAAAATTGACAGCAATGTGGAGTTATTGCATCGAGTTCAAGTGAATCTTGCAAAGCTCATCAACTTTTGCATCACAAATAATGGAAATCATATTTAAGATGTTATTTGTTAATATTCCAATTAAATAAAATGTTGCTGAAAATGTAATTCATTTCATTTCTTGAAAATATGCATTTTCCCATGTGTCCAGACTTTATGAACACCCCATAGATCTTTCCCTCTATGATGCCAAAATGCATTCTATTCCAGAAGCTTGGGCAGTCTCAAGACATCTAGACCACAGAAGTCATTTCCATCTGAATCATTCTGGATCATTTTCTCCTTCATAATCTGGGTTGCCCTAAACTTTATTGGAGGGGCTCAAGGACAGTGTTCCATCCCTAGGCAATGGTCTCACCCAAACAGGTTTCTGTTTAAACTCCAAACAGAAATTAGGCTTCCCAGTTAGATGGAGTCCTACATAGGAGAACAGACTTTCAAGAAATTTTAGAGAAAGTTATCTGCTCCACTGAGTCTCCAGAGTCTTCTCTGAAAATTTCTACTTGAAAAGAGCAAATATATAGTGAAAGGTCATTGAAAACCTTTAAGTCTTGCTTGTGTCTTACTTTCCATGCACACCCTCTCAGTTCTTGTATTCCTGGACATTCTGCTGAAGTGTCAAAGAACCACTTCATAACTAGCTTTCACAGTTTTCTTATCACCAACAGCTATAAAATAATAACAGAACATGCTGAGGATTATTCAGGCCAAATGAATCTTTCAGAAAGTATAGCATGTCTCCTTATTCAGGGCTCCACCATTTCTGTTGAAAAGTTAGATTTTGATGCAGCAAAAATGCATCAGATAACTTTTAAAAATCCTCAGCTTTCTCCAGACAACCTCATTCAACACCTCCATCAGCGACAACAAAGACTGGGCTTTTTCCTCCATGAATCTGCAAGGATCCCTATGGGAGTCACAGTACTGTACACTTCAGTCAAAAGAGAAGAACAAGCTGAATGAACCTCATTCACAATAAGGCTTTCCCTGTTCCCTTTCTGGAAGGCCATTATAAAAGCCCACTTTGGTTAAAAGCTTTGTAGATCGGCCAGGTATGATCTCACATACATTAAAAAGGATTTTCATTTTCTGTCTCTCATTTCTAAGTCAATTGTCGATAAATGGTTGGCAAGAAAGCAAACTGCATTCTATTCCAGAAGCTTAGGAACTCTCGGTTTTAGACTGTCTTCCACCATCCTCTCACCAAAGGTCCAAGGGTACCATCTTGGAAAATCAGTAAATAAAGGTGTTTTTTGTTTCTTCGTTTTCAATTAAGGATAAGAATTACTAACACCTATTCATGGATACAGGCCCATGTATTAAGTCATGCAAGTTTAAAATAAACCATGATTAAAAGAAGAAGAAAAAAATGTTCTGCCCCTTCATTCAATTTCCTTGTGTCATTATGGATTTGAAGTTTGTATTTGAAGGAGAATCTCTGAGTGTACATGTTTTCAGACCTATACATGTGATTTCTTGTTCTAGAAAAATTAGGAACAGCAGGATGGCCATTAATCACAACTTGAGGGTTTGAGAAGGTATTGATAGAGTAAAGATATTGATAACATGGTCAATTAACACTTTTCAAACCAGTGAGTTTTGCAGGCCAATACTTTGCAGGCAAAGTATTACAAGGTATTTGAGGCAATGTGGAATCTGCAATGTAGAAAGTTTATCCATATATGTCAAAGAATTTGAAGTCTTATATATGAGCTATGTCCTTGATGCTTTCCCTATGGCACCATGTGTAAATGTCCTATAGAGCAAGGGAGGGAGAAAACTATCCCTCCACACCCCAGCTCAATTCTCAAGCAGAAGTATAACACAATTTTCAGTCATCCCACGGTTCCGTGTAACACAATAACACACCAATAAAAAAAAAACTTAGTATGCATAATTCCCCTCAAAAAGTAATGGATTGTGGAAATAAGTTGCTGCTAGAACTCTCATAAATGGAAAATAAGGGCCAGAGTGGGACTTGTCTCTTTTCTGAATGTGCCTCACACATAAGATTCCTTCTGCAAATGTATGAAAGTCCAGTGTGCATCCTAGATAGATTGAAGGATCAGGCTTGTTACCTTTTGAATGAATAAAAAATCATTTATTAAGAGTTTATTTCCCAAGCACTGTCATGTGCCCTAGTGATACAAATTCATGTAAGTCAATCCCTGTCCTCATGGATCTTATATTCTTTTTTAAAATTAATTAATTTTTAGTTTTCAATATTCACTTCCATAAGCTTTTGAGTTTCAAATTTTCTCCCCATCTGTACTCTCCCCCAACCCCAAAACTTCATGCATTCTGATTACCCCTTCTCCCAATCTTCCCTCCTATTATGCCCTCTTCTTTTATCCCCTACGTTTCTATTTTCCTGTAGGACAAGGTAGACTTCTATACTCAGGCTCATTATTTTACATTGTGTAAAATGATAGCCCTAGAGCTGGAAGCCACCTTGTCCAATTCCTTCATTTCTTTAACAAATGAGGAAAGGAGGCCTAAGGAGGTTGAGTGATTTATCCAAGGTCATCAGACAATGAAGTTGTACTCTTTCCACTATACAACCATAGTTCTCTGTTGTCTTAAAAAGTCATCAACTGGGGCAGAGCCAAGATGGCCACATGAAGGCAGCATCTTACCGGAGCTCTCTCACAAGGTCTGTCAGATTCCTATAAAAAAGTGAATTTGAGCAGAATTGAGAGAGTCAGAAACCGCGAGCAGTCTGCGTGGGGCAAATTTCCGAGCTGGCAGTGTCTGAAAGACCGAAGGCACAAATCTGTAGGCTCAGAGAGTGCTCAGTGTGGGGCGTGCGGAGCTGCTCCAGACCAAAGCGGAAGCGGTCGGCTAGGAAATCCATGTGGGAGACAGGCTGGGAGAAAGCTGGGCAGCCGAAGCCGGTGGGTATCCCCAGGCCTCCCATCACAGGACGGCAGTCTGTGGAAGCAAGGAGAGGCAGCGCAATGCCACCAGCCGTGAAATACCAACTCCTGACACTTGCAGCACAGAAACTTGGCTTCTTGAACTTCCAGGAGACATGATGGCCAGGTAAATAGCTCTAATCCCTCCCCTCCCCACCCAGAGAATTCCTCGGGAAAAAAAGAACGCTGGAACAGAACAGAAAGAAGTGGGGCGTCAGTGGTCAAATAGTAGAAGTTCATCAGTCCCAGAGGGGCAGAGTCTGCAGGGGTCAACACCAGGAGCCAGACTTAATCTTACTCACCCAGGGGTAGTGCCAGACATCAGCTCAAACAACAAACAGCTGAGACCATTGCTGAAAAGCAACACTGCTAGAGAGCACCCATGGGAGTGAGAAGTCAGGGAGCCAGACCCATCCCCCACACCTCAGGAAACTGAAGGCTATAATTCTAGACTCACAACCCCCAGAATAAGAAAGCTGGGACAGAGAGCCCTGAGCCCTAAGGAAGAAATTTGTTGTAAAGCCAGGAAAAGGCAATCCAACAAACATGAAGAACACAAAAAAACCGAGGACAATAGATTCTTTTTGCGGAGACAAGCAGGATCACAATACCAATATGGAAGGGCAGCAATGGCACTGTAGATACGTCGAATACCTCAAAAGGTAATATGAACTGGTCTCCAGCCCAAAAAGCATTGCTGGAAGAGTTAAAGAAGGATTTTAAAAACCAAATTAGGGAACTAAAAGAAAAATGGAAAAAATGGAAAAAAAACCCACTGATGAAATCAAGTCCCTAAAGAATAAGATTGGTGAAATGGCTACAGAAATTCAGAATCTAGAGAGAGAAAATGACACCCTGAGAGGTAAAATCAACCAATTGGAAAAGGAGACTCAAAAGCAAAATGAAAACACTAACTCATTAAAAATTAGACTTGAGCAAGTGGAAGCTAATGAATCTATGAGGCACCAAGAAGTAGTAAAACAAAATGTAAAGAATTTGAAAAATAGAAAAAAATGTGAAATATCTCATTGGGAAAACAACTGACCTGGAAAATAGATCGAGGAGAGACAATTTAAGAGTTATTGGTCTACTGGAAATCCACGATGAAAAAAGAGCCTTGACAGTGACTTCGAAGAAATTATCAAAGACAACTTCCCAGAGGTCCTAGAACCAGAAGGCAAAATAGTCATTGAAAGAATTCACCAATCACCCCCTGAAACAGATCCCAAACTGAAAACACCAAGAAATATTATAGCCAAATTTCAGAACTATAAATTAAAGGAGAAAATACTACAAGCAGCCAAAAAGAAGCAATTCAAATATTGTGGAACTACAGTAAGGATCATGCAGGTATCTCTCAGCTTCCACATTAAAAGACAGGAGAAATTGGAATATGATATTCGGAAGGGCAAAAGAGCTGGGACTACAACCAAGGATCAACTACCCAGCAAAATTAAGCATAATTTTTCAGGCAAGGCGATGGACATTCAATGAAATAAGGGAATTCCAGACCTTCCTGATAAAAAGCCCAGAACTCAATGGAAAATTTGATCTCCAAATAAAAAACTCAAGAGAGACATAAAAAGGTAACCGGGGGGGGGGGGAACCCCACAAACCTTATTAACCAATAAGGGCAGATTCTCTGTATCTTTACGTGGGATTTTATCATCATATGTATGTTTTATATATATGTCAGTCTTGAGAATGGTACAGCTATTATAACAATTGAAAGGGATACACATAGACTATGAATGCCTGTATAAATTAACTGATGTAAAGAAAAAAAAACATAAGTAAGAGATGTAAAGGAAGGGCTATGAGAGAAGAGGTAAGGAGGTAGTAGAAAAGGTTAAATTACACCAAATGAAGAGGCACAAAAACATATTATACTGGAGGGAAAGAAGGGAGGGAGAAGAGCAGTATTTGAGCATCACTGTCATCTGATCTGGTCCAAGAAAGGAATAACATACCCTGATAAGTTTTGAAATCTAACTTGACCTACGGGAAGTAGGAGGGGAAATGGGGAAAAAAGAGGGGGGAGTCAGAAGGGAGGGGAGAAGTAGCAAGTGGGAAATGGTAAGATAAGGGAGGGGAATAAAGAGGGAGGGTAAACTGAGGAAGGCAGCAGTCAAAAGCAAAATTTTGCTGAGGAGGAGAAGGGGAAAGGGAGAAATAAAAGCATAAACAGGGAGAATTAGGATGGAGAAAAAGACACAGATAGAAATCATAACCCTGAACGTGCAGGGGATGAACATTCTCACAAAACAGAAGCAGATAGCAGAATGGATTAAAAACCATAATCTTACAATATGCTGTTTACAAGAAACGCATTTGAAACAGGAGGATACACACAGGGTAAAGGTAAAAGGCTGGCGTAAAATATATTGCGCCTCAGCTAAAGTAAAAAAAAAAAAAAAAGCAGGTGTAGCAATCCTAATCTCAGACAAAGCAAAAGTAAAAATAGATATAATTAAAAGAGATAAGGAAGGACATTATATCCTGCTAAAAGGAACCATAAACAATGAAGCAATATCATTGTTTAACATATATGCACCAAGTGGTAAGGCATACAAATTCTTAGAGGAGAGGTTAAGGGAGTTACAGAAAGAAATAGACAGCAAAACTATAATACTGGGAGACCTCAACCTCCCCCTTTCTGAACTTGATAAATCTAACCTCAAAATAAATAAGAAAAAAATTAGGGAGGTAAACAGAATTTTAGAAAAGGCAGATATGATAGACCTCTGGAGAAAACTGAATGGGGATAAAAAGAAATATACTTTCTTCTCAGCAGTACATGGCACATACTCAAAACTTGACCATGTATTAAGGCATAAAAACCTCACAATCCAGTGCAGAAAGGCAGAAGTAGTCGAAGCATCCCTTTCAGATCATGATGCAATAAGAATCATTTTTAATAAGAACCATGGAAAAATAAGCTAAAAACTAATTGGAAACTAAAGAATTTAATTTGAAAGAATGTGTGAGCCAAAGAACAAATCAGAGAAACAATTAATAACTTCATTCAAGAGAATGACAATAATGAAACAGCATACGAAAACTAATGGGATGCAGCAAAAGCAATTCTTAGGGGAAGTTTTATATCCCTAAATGCTTACATGAATAAAATAGGGAAAAAGGAGATCAATGATCTGGGCATACAGCTGAAAAAGCTAGAAAAAGAGCAAATTGAAAATCCCCAATTAAATACCAAATTAGAAATTCTGAGAATCAAATAAGAGACTAATAAAATTGAAACCAAGAAAACTATTGAATTAATAAATAAAACAAAGAGTTGGTTTTATGAAAAAACCAATAAAATTGATAAACCTTTGGTCAATTTGATTAAAAAAGAGGAAGAAGAAAATCAAATTACCAGTATCAAAAATGAAAAGGGTGAGTTCACCTCTAATGAAGAGGAAATCAAAACAAAAATTAGGAATTATTTTGCCCAATTGTATGCCCATAAATTTGACAACCTTAGAAATATGCATGAATATCTACAAAAACATAAACTGCCCAGGCTAACAGAAAAGGAAGTAAAATTTCTAAATAACCCCATCTCAGAAAAAGAAATTGAACATGCCATAAAGGAACTCCCTAGGAAAAAATGTCCAGGGCCAGATGGCTTTACATGTGAATTCTATCAAACATTTAAAGAACAACTAATTCCAATACTTTGTAGACTATTTGGGAAAACAGATGAAGAAGGAGTCCTACCAAATTCTTTTTATGACACAAATATGGTACAAATACCCAAACCAGGTAAAGTCAAAACAGAGAAAGAAAATTATAGACCAATTTCTCTAATGAATATTGATGCAAAAATTTTAAATTAAATATTAGCAAAAAGTTTGCAGCAACTCATCACGAGAATAATACACTACGACCAGGTAGGATTTATTCCAGGAATGCAAGGCTGGTTCAATATTAGGAAAACTATTAGCATAATTGACCATATCAACAACAAAACTAGCAGAAACCATATGACCATCTCAATAGATGCAGATAAAGCCTTTGACAAAATACAACACCCATTCCTATTAAAAACACTAGAAAGCATAGGAATAAATGGAACCTTCCTTAAAATTATAAATAGCATCTACCTAAAACCATGAACAAGCATTATTTGTAATGGGGACAAACTAGACGCATTCCCAATAAGATCAGGGGTGAAACAAGGATGTCCATTATCACCCCTATTATTCAATTTGGTACTAGAAACATTAGCTGTAACAATAAGAGAAGAAAAAGAAATTGAAGGAATTAGATTAGGAAAAGAAGAAACTAAATTATCACTTTTTGCTGATGATATGATGATTTATTTAGAGAATCCTAGAGAATCAAGTAAAAAACTACTTGAAATAATAAACAACTTTAGCAAAGTTGCAGGATATAAAATAAACCCACATAAATCCTCAGCATTCCCATACATTACTGACAAAGCCCAACAGCAAGAGATAGAAAGAGAAATTCCATTCAAACTTACTGTAGACACTATAAAATATTTGGGAGTCAATTTGCCAAGACAAACCCAGGGCCTATATGAACATAAGTATGAAACACTTTTCACACGAATAAAGTCAGATCTGAGTAAATGGAAAAATATCAGTTGCTCATGGTTAGGTGGACCTAATATAGTAAAAATGTCAATTTTACCTAAATTAATCTATCTATTCAGTGCCATACCAATCAAACTACCAAAAAAATTATTTCACTGAGCTGGACAAAATAATAACAAAATTCATCTGGAAAAACAAGAGATCTAGAATATCTAGGGTATTAATGAAAAGACATGCTAGAGAAGGTGGCCTAGCCATACCAGATATTAAACTGTAATATAGAGCAGCAGTCATCAAAACTACCCGGTACTGGCTAACAAACAGAGGTGTGGATCAGTGGAATAAGATAGGAATACAAGATGGAGAAGTCAACAACTATAGCAATCTACTCTTTGATAAACCCAAAGAGGCCATGTCTGTCAATTGGGGAATGGCTGAACAAGCTGTGGTATACGAAGGTAATGGAATACTATTGTGCCATAAGAAATGGGGATGATATGGACTTCATAACAACCTGGAAAAACCTACACGACATAATGCTGAGTGAGCGGAGGAGAGCCAGGAGAACACTGTACACAACCACAGATATATGGATTCCGTGAGAAAGAACCATGAAGTTTGAATGCAGATTGAGGCACACTTCATGCTTGCCTTTTTCTCTTCTCTTTTGTTTTTGTTTTTGGGTTGTTTTTTTTTTTTTTTGGTTCTGTTTCTTCTTTCTCATTATTCATTCAATTGGTCGTAATTCTTCTCCGCAACTTGACTAGTGTATAAATTAATTCAATGCGAAGTCATTCGTGGTAGTTATATGAGATTCCATGCCATCTTGGAGAGGGAGGTGGGAGGGAGGGGAGAAAATCTGGAACTAAAAATTATGTAGAACTGTCTGTTGTAAACTAAAAATAAAAATAAATTTTAAAAAAAGGCATCAACTTCCAAAATTTGTACTTTAAAACAATCTACCTTGTTGCTTACAGAAACTAGGTGGCATAGTGGATAGAGTGTCAGGCCTGCAGTAAGTAAAATTTGGCCTCAGACACTTAATAGTTTTGTGATTCTGGGCAAGTCCCTTCACCTTATTTGCCTCAGTTTCTTCATCTGTAAAATGAGCTGGAGCAGGAAATGGCAAACTACTTCAGTATTTTTGCCAAAAAAAAAAAAAAACACCACAAAGAGGTCATGATGATTTGGACATGACTGAAAAATGAGTAACCTACAACAGCTGTATTTACTTTTACAGTATCTCTTGATGTAATCTACAATATTATCATGATTTTCTGAGGGCATTTATCTCTCATAGTTATTAAATATTAGAAAAAATTATCAGGTAATAATAAAATTCCATTCTTCTTCTGTCCAGTTTTTCCCTGATTTTAATTATTGGACAATATCAATTGTATCTGTATCATGAATTCTTCCCTCATCCCTCCAGGTTGGGAATTACTTTTACTTTCTTCTTGGAGTTCTCATGATATATTTTTCGCACATTTCTAATCAAATTATCATGTGATTTTAAAAAGAGTTTTGTTGATGTATCTTATTTTTATATTACAAACATTTATATATTTCTCCCACTTTGTGAGAAATCTCTTATAAGAAAATAAAATAATAAAGTAAAACTAATAGTGAAATTGTTAATTTCATTTAAAAATGCATATAACATTCTCCTCCTCTGCCTTACCTCTCTTTTTAGGGGTGGGATATTAATAAAATTATATACTTTTCACACCAGTAAGTTTGGCAATCTTGTAGAATGTAATTATGTAATTTCATGCATTTAAATTATCAATATGTGTGGCTGTGAGACTGAATGTTCAATGAGCTCAGGAACTATTTTTTTTAATAAATTTTGCATCTTGCAAAATCTTTGCAAAGCACTTGCGTGCAACAAATGCTTAATGAAATTTTAATGAATTAATGCGATGAAAGACTAATGTATCTTTCAGAATTACTTCAAAAAGGTGTATTAGTATCCTTTAAATATTATGTAAGTAATATTATGTGATGTTAGCAGGTTATAAATAATTTACTATTACTAAAAGTTGTAGAATTCTATTTAATAAATTAAAGTTGTATTGCAATGAAGATGAATTCATTTCCAAGGAATCATAATATTTATTACCCTTCTTCCCATACTTGTTTGAAACAGGCCTCATTAGAAGAATTTGATAATATTCTCACCTCCATATTCAAAGCTGAGATACCACATTATGATCTTAGAAATCTCCAACAAGAAATGCACCATCAAGAAAGTGAGTACTTTTCACCTAAAATGTTGGAGATTTTTGTGTTCCTACTTTACCCATTTATCTACAGGGTAGGATGTATTAAAGGCAAGATTGAAGATCCAGAATGCTATGCCCTATATGCAATAATATTGTTGTCATTGTCTTTCCCTTTACTTAGCTTTCCATCATGTGTTATTTGATATTCTAGTCACACTACTTTAGCTTTATGCTTCAATAAATCATGAATCTTCAATTTTTGGACATTTGTCAAGTATTGTTTTCCTTTTTTATCTCCTTTTTCCATTTCTTTTTCCACTATTTTTAAGTCTGGTCACCTAGAATTAATAAGATATTTTAACTACAAAAAAAAATTCTCCACTTTCTTATTAGGTGCTTGGAAGAAATTTTGTTAAGTGGTAAAAGGAACATAAGTTTCAATTCATTTCTAAAGCAAAGAACTAGAATGAAATTTTGAGCCTTATTTGAGCTCAGAGCAGCTGGCTGAGTCCAGGAATCATGATTATTCTGGGATCAATCTTGCTGAAGTGAGTTCGGTTTAATCCCTGACATCACAGACAAGGTGGTACCAATTGGTTAGGAAATGGCAAGATTCTACTTTGAAATAGAAAATTTGATATGCGGAGGTTCCCAGAAAATGTTGTTCAGTTGTGTTCAGTTGGACGGATCAGTTGAGACAAATAGCATTCTCAGTGTGAGAGAGTTTGTGGGGGGAAAGTGATACCTCTGCAGTTTATTTGAAAACCAATAGTAGCGTAAGGTACTCTTTATTTATTTTTTGCCCTACAAATTTTCATTGGTATCTTATTGTTTTTATATCACCTATGTTTCTCAGTAGGACCCACTCTATATCCTCTCCCAAAGAACTTTCCTTTATTACAAAGAATAAAAAAGAGAAAAACAGTTCATCACTGCCCCCCCTAAAAAAAAACCTCAATAACCTTTTAGATATAAAAAGACTAGGCAAAAGGGCAAAAAAATCTTCATATTTCTATGTTCAATGTGCTTTTAAAAATTATTTGTTCATTTTAATTTATGGAATAAAACAAGCATTGACATAACATGCTATAATAAAAAAGATAATTGCATATGAAACTACAAATCTGTCATGTGCAACTCACTATTCCTTTTAAATATATAATAAAGTTAATATGTAAATTTCTTTCCCCACCTTTTTTTCCCTACTCTTTTGCCCTAGAGATGGCTATCATTAGACGATATGTGTGTATGTGTGTATATGTATGTATGTATGTATATATGTAAAATTATTCTATGCATACTTCTATTTATGAGTTCTCTCTGGGTGCAGATAGCATCTTTCTTCATATGCCCCTTCTAGTTAATATGAGTATTTATAATAGCCATTCCCCCCAATTTGCATTGGGAGGTTGAATCCTTTCAAACAAGGATGGGAAGCTGGAATGTATGAACTCCTAAAACAATAGCTCAAAAGCCCCTTCAAATGTCTTTACCTTTAACAGTCATTCAGAGTACACCAATACATTTGCTGGGATAACACTGTAAGAACAACAGCTATAAAACACCTCCCCCCTCAAATAACAGTGTCAGTAGGAAAAGTGGGCAGACACACACAAAGTACACTGGAGAATGTAAATGACTTGCCCCCACATCTAGTAAATGTCTGAAGGAAGATTCAAACTCTTGGCTCCAACATCAGCACTCTGTCTGCTGCACAAACTATCTACCTTATAAAACCTTTGTAAAAAGATTACATAAAAATAATTTTTAAAATATTTGAGAAGTAAAAGTCTAAGCCTCAATTATTTAGAAGTCTTTCAGAGTGCCACTTAAATGCCAGAATAAAAATTTAATAAATCTTATTGTGGATGGCAGCACTTGCCTCCTATCTGTTGGGTTTTTTATTTTACTTTTTCACTTTTAATTTATGAAATAAAATGAGGGTTTCTGAAGTGACTTTTCTTTTCTTTTTTTAGTTTATTTAATTTATTTAACATATTTAGTTTGCAGCATTGATTTTCACAAGACTTTGAGTTACAAATTCTCTCCCCATTTATACCCTCCCCCCCACTCCATGATGGCATATATTCTGGTTGCCCTGTTCCCCAGTCAGCCCTCCCTTCTGTCACCCCACTCCCCTCCCATCCCCTTTTCCCTTCCTTTCTTGTAGGGCAAGATAAATTTCTACAGCCCATTGTCTGTGTATCTTATTTTCTAGTTGCATACAAAAACTATTTTTTTTTGTTTTTGAACGTCTGTTTTTAAAACTTTGAGTTCAAAATTCTCTCCCCTCTTCCCTTTCCACCCACCCTCCCTAAGAAGTCAAGCAATTCAACATAGGCCACATGCATATCATTATGTAAAACCCTTCCACAATACTCATGTTGTGAAAGACTAACTATATTTTGCTCCTTCCTAACCTATCCCCCTTTATCCAATTTTCTCCTTTGACCCTGTCCCTTTTTGAAAGTGTTTGTTTTTGATTACATCCTCTCCCATCTGCCCTCCCTTCTATCATCCTCCCTTTTTTATCTTCTTCCTTCTTCTTTCCTGTGGGGTAAGATACCCAATTGAGTGTGCATGGTATTCCCTCCTCAGATTGAATCTGATGAGAGCAAGTTTCACTCATTACCCCTCACCTGACTCCTCTTCTCTTCCTACAGAACTACTTTTTCTTGCCACTTTTATGTGAGATAATTTACCCCATTGTATCTCTCCCTTTCTCTCTCTCTCTCTCAATATATTCCTCTCTCATCCCTTAATTTGATTTTATTTCTTTTAGATATCATCCCTTCATCTTCAACTCACCCTGTGCCTCTCTCTCTCTCTCTCTCTCTCTCTCTCTCTCTCTCTCTCTCTCTCTCCATATATATATATATATATATATATATATATATGTGTGTGTGTGTGTGTGTGTGTGTGTGTATGTGTGTATATATATACATATATACATACATACATACATACACACACACATATATATGTGTGTGTGTGTGTGTGTGTGTGTGTATACACATGCATATTCCCTTCAGCTACCCTGATACTGAGGTCTCATGAATCATACACATCATTTTTCCATGTAGGAATGTAAACCAAACAGTTCAACTTTAATAAGTCCTTTGCAATTTCTTTTCCTTATTCTTTTCCTTCATTACCTTTTCATGTTTCTCTTGATTCTTGTGTTTGAAAGTCAAATTTTCTATTCAGCTCTGGTCTTTTCACTGAGAAAGCTTGAAAGTCCTCTATTTTATTAAAAATCCATACTTTGCCTTGGAGCATGATACTCAGTTTTGTTGGGTAGGTGATTCTTGGTTTTAATCCTAGCTCCACTGACCTCCAGAATATTGTATTCCAAGCCCTTCGATGTCTTAATGTAGAAGCCACTAGATCTTGTATTATTCTGATTATGTTTCCACAATACTTGTATTGTTTCTTTCTGGCTGCTTGCAGTATTTTCTCCTTGATCTGGGAGCTGGAATTTGACGACAATATTCCTAGGAGATTTCTTTTTGGGATCTATTTGAGGAGGCAATTGGTGGATTCTTTCAATTTCTATTTTGCCCTGTGGCTCTAGAATATCAGGGAAGTTCTCCTTGATAATTTCTTGAAAGATGATATCTAGGCTCTTTTTTTGATCATGGCTTTCAGGTAGTCCAATAATTTTTAAATTATCTCTCCTGGATCTATTTTCTAGGTCAGTGGTTTTTCCAATGAGATATTTCACATTGTCTTCCACTTTTTCATTCCTTTGGCTCTGTTTTATAATATCTTGATTTCTCATCAAGTCACTAGTTTCCACTTGCTCCAACCTAATTTTTAAGGTAGTATTGTCTTCAGTGGTCTTTTGAACCTCCTTTTCCATTTTGGTAATTCTGCCTTTCAAGGCATTCTTCTCCTCATTGGCTTTTTGGAGTTCCTTTGCCATTTGAGTTAGTCTATTTTTTAAGGTGTTGTTTTCTTCAGTATATTCTTCAGTATTTTTGGGTCTCCTTTAGCAAGTCATTGACTTGTTTTTCATGGTTTTCTTGCATCCTTCTCATTTCTCTTCCCAATTTTTCCTCTACTTCTCTAACTTGCTTTTCCAAATCCTTTTTGAGCTCTTCCATGGGCTGAGACCAGCTCATGTTTTTCTTGTAGGCTTTTGTTGTAGGGTTTTTGACTTTGTTGACTTCTCCTGGCTGTATGTTTTGGTCTTCTTTGTCACCGAAGAAAGATTCCAAAGTCTGAGACTGAATCTGGGTGTGTTTTTGGTGGCTGGCCATGTTCCCAGCCTACTTACTTGATCCTTGAGTTTTTCAGTGGGATATGAATGCTTATAGAGTAAAGAGTACTTTGTTCCAAGCTTGGGGGGTGTGTTGTTGATTTCAGAGCTATTATAGCCAGATCTGCCACACCAGCACTCCTCCTTCCCCAAAAACCCCCAACCTGGACTGGATTTAGCTCTTCAGCAGGCTCTGCACTCCTGCTCTGATCAGCCACTTAATTCCTCCCACCAGGTGGGCCTGGAGCCAGAAGCAACTGCAGCTGTAGTTCTACAGCTGTCCCACCTCCATTGCCCCTGGGGCAGTGGCTGAACAGGGAACTCTATCACCCTGTCCCCAGCAGCTTTTCCCACTAACATTCTCTATTGTCTTTCTTGTTTGTGGGTTGGGAAATCTGGTAACTGCTGCAGCTCACTGATTCAGGGCGCTAGGGCCCACTCCCCCCAGCTCTTGGTCTGGTTGGTCTTCGTGGCCCACGCTGGGCTCTGCTCAGCTCTGCTCTACTCCCAGCTCACAGCTAGGTGTGTGATAGACCTTACCCAGAGACCATCCAGCCTGTGCTGGGCTAGAGCCTTGCTTCCCTCCACTCTTTTGTGCGTTCTGCAGTTCTAGAATTGGTTCAGAGCCATTTTTATAGGTTTTTTGAGGGACTTGGTGGGGAGCTCACACTAGTCCCTGCTTTCCAGCTGCCATCTTGGCTCCTCCCCCTGAAGTGACTTTTTAATCTAATACTTCATCTCAATTAGAGTTTTTGAATGTCAGAGGTCTGAGTGAGAAGTTTTTAACAAGGCTTTGACTAAGGGCTTGATTGTCAAGATAGAGTGGAAGGGGTAGATTTGAAAGAGGATAGGAAGAAAAATGGTAAGATTGTTATGTAAGATTTAGTCCTGGAAGTAAGGACCAAAAGACAGTTTTAACTTAGTTTTCTGGCCTGGGAGGTTAGCAATATAGCTCTGCAGAATGGGGTAAAGACTGTTGGCCTTGAGCACTGGAAAGAGCTGGACTGTAATCTTATCTTTAACATTTACTAGCTGTGCAGTCACAAATATATCACTTAGCCTTAGTCTCATTATCTATAAAGTGAGGATAAACATATTAATAGTTCAAAATTCCCAGGGTTGTTGTGCGGGCCAAATGAAGCTTGTAAAGCACTTATAATTGTTGACTATCATTATGAAACATTATTTAATGTGAGAGGAAAGTCAGCCACATGGGAAGTCATGCAAGAAGATGAGACATTATATTTTTGACATACCTAATTTGAATTGTTGATGGAGTTTAATAGGGTTTATAGTGCTAGGATGATGGGATTAGTTGAAGGCAGGATAGGTAGTTCACAGTCAAAAATTTGATATGTTTTTGAAAAACCTTCAAAGAAAACATGACAGAGTTTAAAATGTGATTTCTGCAAGGAATAAGCCAAGCACAGTTCCAAATATCATATAGCCTGGTTTCACACATTGTTTTTTTCTCCCAACCCTCATTTACTAGCTGAAGGGACTCCATGGCCACTTGTGCAAGAAGGATTGTGGGGAGATTGGTTATATGACAGTGTTACCCTCTTGATAGCCAGTTAATATGTCCCTACGGACCATGATGGCTTGACAACCCATACAGTGGAACATTCTATTCCACTTGAAACACACGACTGCCTCCTATATCTTGGTGTTTTTTTTCCTTAATCCTTTTCAGATGGGCTCAGCAGTTTCTTTTCTTTGCAATTTCATTTATAATACATGAAATACCTACTTCTTTGTCTATATATCTACACACTTTAAATATATATGCATATTTACATTTCTAGCAAGCAAGATGGCAGAAAGTGAAAAAATGCAAATATCTTAGTTGAATTTTCCTAATAAGTTGGTGAACACTGTCATGTCTTCATTTTTTCTAGTATTTGTTATACTTTTATTTTAGTTGCTTGCCATGCAAAACTTTAAGTACTTCTTTAGAGTTAATAATAATAATAAAGTGCTTTCTTTGAGAATAAACTAATCTATAGCCTTTAATTGAATTCAAAACATTCATTCAGTTCAGTTTTTAACACAAAGGGCAAAATAAGATCCAGAAAGAGAACTGTAGCATATAATTCTGAAGCAACTTCTACAAAGGGACTTGCCCTTCCCTAACATCTGACTTCTGTAAATCCCATCCCTGCTGTGATATATCCTATGTGCCAGTGTAGGCTCCTTCTCCTGTATTCACCCCACGCACTCCCTTTCAAAACCTTCTAAAAGCCCAGCTAATGAAAGAAATCTCCTAAACAGAAGGGACAATTTACTAGAGTATATTATTACCAAAGTTAACATTATAGATTTGATTCCCTACTGGTATCAGTTAGTTTCAGGCAGAGCAAATAATGGTCAATTGCTAACTAAGATTGTATTCTTAGCTCTGGGTGGAAGCATATGACAGGGGAAAGAGCATGGGATTTGGAGTCAGTGGACAAATCCAGGCTTTGCAATTTATCAGCCTTGCTGTTGGGCAAATAACTCAACTATGTTGAGCCTCAGTTTCCTCATCCATAAAGTGAGATTGTTGGACAAGAGGATCATTAAAGGGGCTTCCCATTCTAAAAACATGATATTATGATTCTAAGTAGGCAAGAGGATCAATAATGAAGAAATGAATGTCATCACTACTAGAGGAATAATATGAAGAATGTTATATCCTACTGACTATGATTCAGTAGCATAATTTTAAGCTACAGCTTAAGGTATGTGAAATGGCAGTTCAGAGAACAGGCAAACGTGGCCTGTAGGTGGGAAATTTTTAACAAAGTAAATAAAATACAGATATATTTTAAAACTAAGTCAATATGTGGCCTACAAGGATCCTTATTACAGGCTTCATTTCTATTTGAGTTTGACACTAATTTAGAGTGAAACCTCGTAGAAGGTGGGCCCTGAATTATGGTCAACTTTTCTTTAGTGCCTAGCATATTGACAATGCTATCTCCTATGCCTACTACCTTAATGCTTTGAACATAGTAGGTGTCTGGTAAATGCTTGGTGAAGGAATGAATTTTGTTCTGCAGTTCTTCAGTCTTGTCTGACTCTTTGTGACCCCATGAACTATACTTTCCATGAGGTTTTCTTGTTAAGAATACTAGAGTGATTTGCCATTTCCTTCTCCTGTTCATTAGGGCAAACAGAGGTCAAGTGATTTGCCCAGACTCATTAGTAAGCTAGTAAGTGTCTGAGGCCACATTTGAACTCATATCTTCCTGACTCCAGGCCCAGCGCTCTATCCATTGAGCCATCTAGCCACCTGAATGAATGAATGAACCTTCACATTTTAAAGATAAGGAAACAGAAGCCCAGAAATTAAATGTTCTATGTCATATGACTGCTAAGTGACCCTCACAACTTCAGCTAACATCTCAAGCTCTCACATAAGGGTTTATGAAGCTGCTTTTCCCTTTTATGTTAATTTTAGTGGTATGACTCAAGGTTGTCACAAACAAAGAAAAATCTATAGGAAAAAAATCGGGGCAGACTGTTCCTCAACCAATGAGAATAGCCAAGAGGTGGGTTAGAACAAAGTACTTTAGCAAATACTGAAGAGGAATGGGAAATTGAATTAATTAAAATCTAGCAAGTATTTATTGAGTTTCTACCATATTCAAAGAACTGAGCAGAAACTGAAAACAAAAACTAGTCCTTGCATTTAAGGTGCTTACACTCTATCAGAGCAGGCTGGTACAGAATACATCATAGTCAACACAATAAATTGACAATTTATTTACCCCTCACAAATATTTCTGCCAAATAATAAAGAGCATTGACCTGATGTTAAGTGACTAATGTCCTACCCTCATCGTATCATAAACTTACTGTGACCTTGGGCCATTTAATTGCTCTGGGCTTCAGTTTCCTTGTACATACTCAAGCCAATGCCCTAAAAGCCACGTTTTTTTATTGTTCTTCAATCATTTCAGGCACGTTCATCTCTTTGTGACCTCTGCTTATATCTAAGCTATTTTTTCTGCTGAGGTATAAGTTGCCATCATTGGTTGGTTGTCAAGAAAGAAAGAAATTCCAGGATGTTAGAGCATTTTTGAAATAGTTGACCATGGAATTCAGGCTGCAAATACCAAAACGGCAAGAGAAAGCTGAACAATTCAGCCCTTTCATTTATATCCTTCCCTTTCATTGATCCCAATAGAATTTCTTATTTATTTATTTAATATTTTTAGTTTTCAGCACTGATTTTCACAAGAGTTTAAATTACAAATTTTTTCCCCATTTCTACCCTTCCCCTACTCCAAGATGGCGTATATTCTGATTGCCCTGTTCCCCAGTCAGCCCTCCCTTCTGTCACTTTCTTATAGGGCAAGATAGATTTCTATGCCCCATTACCTGTATATCTTATTTCCTAGTTGCATGCAAAAACTTTTTTTTAATTTCTGCTTTTAAAACTTTGAATTCCAAATTCTCTCCCCTCTTCCATCCCCACCCACCCTCCCTAAGAAGGCAAGCAAGTCAACATAGGCCACTAACATTATGCAAAACCCTTCCACAATACTCATGTTGTGAAAGACTAACTATATTTTGCTCCTTCCTAACCTAACCTTCTTTATCCAGTTTTTTTCCCTTGAACTTGTCCATTTCAAAAGTATTTGCTTTTGATTACCTCCTCTCCCATCTGCCCTCCCTTCTATCATTCCCCCTTTTTATTTCCTTCCTCCTTCTTTCCTGTGGGGTAAGATAACCAATTGAGTGTGTATGTTATTCCCTCCTCAAGTCAAATCTGATGAGAGCAAGATTCACTCATTTCCCCTCACCTGCCCCCTGTTCCCTCCTAACAGAATTGCTTTTTCTTGCCACTTTTATGTGAGATAATTTACCCCATTGTATCTCTCCCTTTCTCCCTCTCTCAATATATTCCTCTCTTATCCATTACTTTGATTTTACTTTTTAGGTATCATCCCTTCATATTTAACTCACCCTGTGCCCTCTGTCTATATATATATCTACGTATGTATGTGTGTATGTGTGTGTGTGTGTGTGTGTGTGTATATATGTACATATATGTGTGTATATATGTATGTACATATGTGTATATATACACATATATGTGTTTATGTATGTATGTGTGTATATATATGTATATGTATGTGTATATGTATGTATGTATATTTCCTTCAGCTACCCTAATACTGAGATCCCAAAATTACACATCATCTTTCCATGTAGGAATGTAAACAAAACAGTTCAACTTTAGTAAGTCCCTTGCAATTTCTTTTTCTTATTCTTTGACTTGTTTGCCTTTTCATGCTTCTCTTGATTCTTGTCTTTCAAAGTCAAATTTTCTATTCAACTCTCATCTTTTCACTGAGAAAGCTTGAAAGTCCTCTATTTTATGGAAAACCCATATTTTGCTGGGGGTATTATACTCAGTTTTGCTGGGTAGGTGATTCTTGGTTTTAATGCTAGATCCATTGACCTCTGAAATATCATATTCCAAGCTCTTTGATCCCTTAATGTAGAAGTTGCTAGATCTTGTGTTATCCTCATTGTGTTTCCACAATACTCAGTTTCTTTCTGGCTGCTTGAAGTATTTTCTCCTTGACATGGGAACTCTGGAATTTGGCAGCAATATTCCTAGGAGTTTTCTTTTTGGGATCTTTTTCAGGAGGCAATCGGTGCATTCTTTCAATTTTTATTTTACCCTCTAGAATATCAGGGCAGTTTTCCTTGATAATTTCTTGAAAGATGGTATCTAGGCTCTTTTTTTGATTGTGGCTTTCAGGTAGTCCAATAATTTTTAAATTATGTCTCCTGCATCTGTTTTCCAGGTCAGTAGTTTTTCCAATGAGATGCTTCACATTTTATTGCATTTTTTTCATCCCTTTGGTTCTGTCTTATAATATCTTGATTTCTTATAAAGTCACTAGCTTCCAATTGCTCCAATCTAATTTTTAAGGTAGTATTTTCTTGAGTGGTCTTTTGGACCTCCTTTTCCATTTGCCTAATTCTGCCTTTCAAGGCATTCTTCTCCTCATTGGCTTTTAGGAGCTCTTTTGCCATTTGATTTAGTCTATTTTTAAGGTGTTATTTTCTTCAGTATTTTTTGGGTCTCCTTTAGCAAGTTATTGACTTGTTTTTAATGGTTTTCTTGCATCACTCTCATTTCTCTTCCCAATTTTTCCTCCGCTTCTCTGACCCACTTTTCCAAATCCTTTCTGAGCTCTTCCATGGCCTGAGACCAGTTCATGTTTCTCTTGGAGGCTTTTGATGTAGCCTCTTTGACTTTTTTGACTTCTTGTGGCTGTATGTTTTGGTCTTCTTTGTCACCAAAGAAAGATTCCAAAGTCTGAGTCTGAATCTCAGTCTGTTTTCACTGCCTGGCCATATTCCAGCCAACTGCTTGACACTTGAGCTTTTTCTCAGTGTATGACTGCTTGTAGAGTAGAGAGTACTTTGTTCCAAGCTTTAGGGGCTGCACTGTTGTTTTCAGAGCTATTTCTCCACAGCAAGCTCTGCCACACTAGCACTCCTCCTCCCTCAAGAACTGCCAACCCAGACGGTGACTCAGATCTGAGCAGGCTCTGCACTCCTGCTCTGGTCTGCCACTTATTTCCTCCCACCAGCTAGGACTCTGGCAGGGAGCAGCTGCAGCTCTAGTTCTGTAGCTGCACCCACCTCCACTGCTCCCAGGGTGGTAGCCAACTGCAGACTCCTTTCGCTCTGTCCCCGCAGTTTTTTTTTTTTTTTTCCCACTAACCTTCTCTGTTATCTTTGGTGTTTGTGGGTTGAGAAATCTGGTAACTGCCATGGCTCACTGATTCAGGGTGCTAGGGCCTGTTCACCTGCTCCCAGTCTGGTTGGTCTGGGCACAGCCCATGCTGGGCTCTGCTCTGCTCTGCTCCCAGCACAGTGAGATAGACCTTACCCGGGGATCATCCAGGCTGTCCTGGGCTGGAGCCCTGCTTCCCTCTGCTATTTGTGGGTTCCACAGTTCTAGAATTTGTTCAGAGTCATTTTATTGATGTTTGGAGGGTCCTGGGGGAAAGCCCTAGGCAAGTCCCTGCTTTCCAGCCACCATCTTGCCTTGCCCCCCCTCCCCCAACAGAATTTCTAAACTAGTTTGGAAAGTCTTCCAAAAATGCAGAAAGTGGAAGGAGGGAGGAGTGCCCCATGTCAGATATGGAATGTTGCTGTGTGATGAAGTAAAATTATTTGAGCTTTAAAAAAATGGCCTTGAAATGCTTTGCCATTTCCTTCCCCACCTCATTTTTTACAGATGAGGAACTGAGGCAAGCAAGGTTAAAAGTGACTTGCCCAAGGTCACGTAACTAATTAGTGTCTGAGGCCATATTTAAACTCAGGTCTTCGAGACTCTGGGTCTCACTCCTCTGTCCACTGCACCCTCTAGCTACCCTAAAAGCCGCATAGATAAATCTAAAGCAAGAAAACATAGTATCCAAGGGTTAGGGAGCTCAAGCAACAACCCCAAGCTGGCCCTGGGGAAGAAAACATGATGGAATGTGGGCAGGAACACTTGATCAGATATCACCATGAGGTTCAAATATACTTTGATAGTTGAAGCAATTTCCTGCCTTAGCTCCAGAAGACTTTATGCCTCCGCTGTCCAGCCCAGAAGGCCTGGAGAAGCCTGAGGTAGGAGCCAACTGAGGTGAAGAATGTGGAGTCTGCAGTAGGCACCATTCCTAGAGCAGGAAATTCCCAACAAAAGTTTCTGAGACCTGGAAAAAAGTACCATAACTATAGCCCATGGGAGTTGTGCTTGAATGTAAAAAAGAATTTCTGAATGCTCATTACACTCACTTATCAAAGTGAACCTCGTTAATTCCATGAAAAAGTAATGAGAAATGCACCTATTTGGTCTAAATATCATTTCTAAAAGACGTATTGCTCAAGGTGCATTGAGTACCTTGTCTTTCTTAAGGAAATGAATTAAGATCCTTCACTTTTGGCCCTTTAGGAAGAAATGTATTGATTAGTAGTTGAGCTTTTTCTTAGCGGGGAAATACTAACATGCATATTTTGAAATGTGTGAGCTACAAACAATATTCAAATTATTTGTCCCCACAACTCCCATTCATTACAAGATTTAAACAAGTAGAAAACTGAGTCTTAGAATAACTTAATTTATTTCAAAGAACTTGAGGGTGTCAAGAGAGGAGGGGAACAAATATCTACATCACATGACATGGGAAATTGATGATTTGTAGCGCATGATCTGAGGGCCCCATTATCTATCCCCGTTATTGAGAGCCAAAATTTAGTTTCTATCTTAACAGATATGATTTGCTGTCTTGATGATGAATGTCACTTTGGATCCAGAGCTCTTGTCAAAATATTTTCAGTCCAACAGTGCAACTTATATTTGCTCCTAAAATGGTTTACAAATAGGTATTGGCATTAGCACCTTTGGAGGATGCTAAAGTTTCAAGTAGATCTCTGTCTCTCTCTCTGTCTGTCTCTGTCTCTCTGTTTCTGTCTCTGTCTCTCTCTCTGTCTCTGCCTGTCTATCTCTGTCTCTCTGTCTCTCTCCCTCTCTCTATCTTTCTCTCTATCTCTCTCTTTCACACAGAAACACACACACACACACACTAACACACAAACATACCCTCTCTCTGTCTCATTGCCACTTGTATATCTTGGTTCTTGATATCTATTTATGTGGCCCCAATTAATATAAAATTTATTCATCTGGTTCATATGTTACGTGAAATAAAACTGAGGTGATCTCTATCTAAGCTACGTGTTCATTTTATTTTTCATGTCAATAATTGCATTCAATGTGCCCAAAAAGAAAACCTTTAGGATTATGTTTTACCCCCTAAAATGTAAATAGTACATTAATTTATTTTCTCTGTAATTAAGGTGCCTGTACATTTCAATGATATTTTTAAAAATATGTATTGCTAACATTCTAAATATTTTGATAAATCATATTTCCTTTTCCATACGAGGAAACATTCACTTCTATTTTGAGCACTGGCAAAAATAATTCCAAACCAAGTGTATTTTATTCAGTCCTTGCCTCCTTTTTGGTTATGGAATACAATTGTAAAATCAGTATATAATAATCTGGTGGCTATTGGGGGACTAGAAGTAAGAAAGTCCTGAGTTCAAATCTTGTCTCAAAAATTCATTAGCCATATGACCCTGGGCAAGTCTCTTAACCTTCCTTTACCTCATTTTCCTAATCCATAAAATGGAAAACAAGAATAGAGCCTACCTCATGTCTGAGGTAGATAGATGGTTCAACAAGGCTGAAATTGGGAAGACATCTTCCTGAGTTCAAATCTGGCCTCACACTGACATGCTGTGTGATCTTGAGAAAGTCACTTACCCCTATTTGCCTCAGTTTTCTTATGTTTCTTTCAAACTGAGGCAAACTAGGTTAAGTGACTTGCCCTGGGTCACACAGCTAGTAAATATCTGAGGCCACATCTGAATTCAGGAAAATAAGTCCTCCTGTCTCCAGCTAGGCCTTGTGCCCTATCCACTGCATACATGGATGCCCATGAGCTCTAAATCTCTGCTTAAAATAATAAGCTAGTTGTCATAGGTAATACTTGAATGTGTTGACAGGACTTTCAACTACTGAAATATAATCATATTATCCTTTTACACACACTGCTAAGCACATAATAGGCACTTAAGAAATACATAATAAGAACTCATTTAAGGTGTTGTTTAATAGAGTTTAGAAAGGGTCTTAGAGACAATCTTTCACTTGGAGAGGCACCATTTTGATGTGGAAATAACTCTCAGAGGACCTTCGTTCAAGGCCTAGCTCTGGCTCTGACCTTAGATGATTCTTCAATTCCCTCCTCCAATTAGCATTTTAAGATTTTCAAAGCCCAGCAACCTGGAGAGGTAAGTACCTTATTAGTCCCACCATACAGCTGAGCGAACTGAGGCAGGCAGAGATTTAGTGACTTTCCTAGGGCCACATAGCTAGTAAGTGTTTGAGGATAGATATGAATTCAAGTCTTCCTGATTCCAGGCCCTGCACCTTATTCACTTTTTGTAACAACAATGTTGCTTGCAGCTGCGGTGAAGGTGTAAGGCCAATAACACCAGCACACAGGAGGGCTGCCAGCATAGGCTCTTTGATCTGCTTTTACAAAGGAAAGCAACTTTAAAGGGCTTAACAATCGTACTTTAATTAAACGTGTACATCATTTACTTCATTCGGTGGAAAAGGTCAGCAGCCTAAAGTTCAGAGAAAATACCAACAGAAATCATGAGCAGGAATTACAAGCAGAGACAATAACACAAATAACAAACAGGACTTCGAGCTATCTGACCATTACATACATACATAGTTACCAGAGAGAGAAGCACCAACATCTGGGTTTTCAAAGCCAGGGGGCTCCTTAACGGCTACTCAGAGTCTCATCTGGCTACATCACACAAACACTCTCCCCATGAGTGAGCCCCAAGCAAAATGCTAACCTCTGAGTATATATACACTACTTCAGGGTCAGGGGGCAGCACAATCCTTGTGACCCAGGCTTATGTGACTCAAGCTCATGTGACTTAGGCTTTCTAGTGACTTAAGCAGGTCATCAAAGACTCTTAATTCAATCAAAGGCATGACTCAATCAAAGGCACTTGATTGCCTTAGTGCTGAGAAAAACTAGAACTCCAAAAGAAAAAAAAAAACAGCAAAAAGTCCAAATTTGCTTGCCCTTATACCTTACCACCTTGTTCCCTCTAAATAATAATACAAAGCTTATCGATGTGACAAAGCTTGAAGTGCTTTGTAACTACAAAATGTATATAAATATAAATATTATTTATGATTATAACAGTATCATTGCATCATATGACCAGTCTGTTCCCAGTGCTGAAAATTACATAGTAAGCATTAAGACTGAGTAGAGGCCTAATAAATGTTTGTTCCATGAATGAATGAATGAGTCAGTTTTCTTCCCTTCCAATTTTTTCCCCCAAAGAAAGACGATTTGAGTTCCAGACTTCTAAAATAATACCTCCTCCAAGATATAAGGATAAAATTTCTCTGGGCTATCCCTACTAGTGGCTTTCCTACATGATGTGTTTGGTAACAAAGAGGACCTTTGGCTAAAAGACAAGTAGATAGATAGATAGATAGATACATACATACATACATACATACATACATACATATGTACAGACAGACATACAGACAGACATACAGACATACAGACAGACATGCAGACATACATATTAATTCTAATGCCATTGTTGTACATCATTCTTTTTAGCTATGAACGATTTTTCTGTCTTTGGAAGTCACCTTTAAAAATACAGAATTGGAAGAGGCCATAGAAAGGTTAGAAGGAAGATTAGAGAAGGTGTACCTGCAGTGAAAAGGGAAATTTTAATGATAGGAGACAGTAGAAAGATGACAAAGACAAATTGGCCCATTTTCCAGTTCACTTTAGGGCTGAGCCTCTGTGGTTCCCACCCAATCTTTTAGCTATATATTGGGTTTTTTTTTAGCTTTATGTGGGAACAGAAGGAAAAGCTGGGATTGTGTGATAGATTTTCCAGGATTTCCCATGGTCTGATATTGTCCGAACAAATTTTTACTCACAAAATGTGTACTCTAGCTGTTTCCTCATTTGCTACATCTGGAAGCTCATCAGGGTGGGTACTCTCCGTAGTATGGGCCACAATCCCCCCATGCCATTTCCATGTTTCTCATTGCTGTCTATGCATGGCATTCCATAAATACTCCATAGAGTAGGGGTTTCTTTACTTTTTTTGTGTCATGAACCTCTACCCCAGTCCAGTAAGACCTATGGACCTCGTCTCAGAATAATGTTTTTAAACAAATATAAGTGATAATAGTACCAAAAAATTATATTGAAATGCACTGATTTTTTTTAGTTCAAGAGCCCCAGGTGAAATGCTCCTTTTTATCTGTCTAGTCTATCCAATATACTGGATGCCTTTGTTTTTAATGTGTGGATGTCAATGCAGTATTCCAAACTGACTGTTTGCCATTATTCACTCTTACTACATGAGAATGATAGATAATATTATAGCATTTTAAGGATTACAGAGCACTTTCTGTGTATTATTTCATTTGATCCTCACAATAACTTTGTGAAGTAAGTGCTACACTAGATGGGGAAACTAAGGCAGTTTGTTACTTGGTCAGTGTCAAACAGCTAGTAAGTGACTGAAGCTGGATTCAAACCCATTTTTCCTGTCTCCACGTCTGGCGTTCTATCAATTATGCCATGCTTTCTCTTCACATGATCAACTCACTTCTTTTTTCTGGTGATAACATATCAATGATGATGTCTTTTGCTCTTCCCTACGTTCCTAATCTATTGATTCTTGTGTACAAGTCATCGTTGTTATTTAACTATAGCCTATTTAAGCCAGTTCTGCATCGTTCTATCACTCTCCAGTACATCTGTAGTTTTGATTCTTCAGAGTTTATGATTTTCTAAGATTTCTAGCTACTCAGTGAATATTGGAATTTAAAAGATGCATGGAGAAACATGGGGTTGTTGAAAGTTTTTCAGTCTCCCAAATGTAAGCCAGCCTGTTTTCCACCTCTTACTGAATTCTAATCCCAGCCACACATCTATAGTAGCTGGCAAGATAGAGGAACTAATGGATCAGCTCAATGGCCTGACTATTAATGTCTTAGATTGTGCAATATGCAGTCTTCATCCACTTGACTTTTCCTGTGTGGATTCCTTGGGTAGCTTATTTTGAATAACGATGAATTTCATTGAAGTGTGTTCTATGGGTGAATGCAATTAACAAAAATACATTGCTAAACAGGAGCATCTGGAGAACATCATCACATATGTGGCATCCCTCTTCAATCTGTACTTGGCATAGGACATCCTCCACAACCCTAGTGGAATATTTTTCAAGAATATGCATCTCTGTTTTTTAATCTCTTTTTTTCCTTTAACATTGAGTATCATTGAGCAACATAGGGTATGAAAGATCACCAAAGTTATCCTTGTGATTGTAATAACCAAATAAACTTTTACAACATTACTAGAGGCCTGAGAGGCATGTTATACAGTTGCATGAAAAAAATATCATTGGAGGAGAGCAAGCCTCAATAAAATGCCATTTTATAATGAATAAATAATAAATCAGACTAATATCTTTCATTTTTTATACCTTTGAATCAACTGCATGACTAAGAAGTCTTTAAATCTGTCATCTGTGAAATATGTATACAGAGGTACATATATAGGTATGTATATATTCTTCATGTTTTCATCAATACTGTCACTGACATTTGTCTTAAGATTTTGTAGAAATAGAAAAGTAGGCACCTGTGGTCAATATTTATTGATGTCTTCTTGGTTTTCTTTTTTAAAGGCATAATCTTTTCTATTCTTTTAGAATTTTCTCTTGAGGGACTCCTTAAAAATTGATCCCCAGGTATCTTTAAAATTGTGCTAGCTTGAGCATCAATTTCTTCTGCATGTGTTTGCTTTTTCTAGATCCTTTTTCCTAATATCTTATTCTTAAGTATATTTTCCACTAATTTATATGTTGCACACTAGGTATTGAAAAGATGAGACCAAATGTGACAGCTCCATTATACTTGAAGGCATCAGTTGAGAAATTCTGGTACACTTATTCCAATTCCCTTTCTTTTCAGGTCCTCCTTCTTGGTGCATATATAAATTCTCTTAGGATTATCTAATTTTACAAAATCATGGAATCTGGAGCTGAAGGAACCTTAGACATCATCCATTCCTAATAATAATAATAATAATAATAACAATAATAATAGCATTTATATAGTATTTTAAAGTTTGCAAAGTGTTAGAGCATACATTTTCTTACTTGAACTCATAATCCTGTGACTTAAGTACAACAGGAATTATTATCCTTCTTTTATGGATGAGGAAACAGACATGGAGAGAATAAGTGACTTGCCCAAGGTAACACTGCTAAGTATCAGTTTGGGGATTTGAAGCCAAGTATTTCTCACCCAAGTTCAGCATATTGTCAAATATAGCACTTCTCAAGAGGAAAAAGCTTGCTAATAACTAGAGCTACTGAAAAGTATAATGGAGTGCCTTGGGAGGTAGTGTGTCTTCCCTTACTTGAAGACCTAACTGGGTGACTATTTTTGGGGGCTGTTGTTGAGATGTGATTCTTGTGCCTGTATGAATTACGCTAAAAGGTCACTGGGGTCCCATATTGATCTCTAATGAGGAAAAATCAATTACCTCCTAAGGTAACTATTTCCATCTTTTCCCTGATTGATCATCTTGCAATATTGCTCCTACTATGTACATTGTTCTCCTGGTTCTACTCATTTCACTTTATATCACTTCATGCAAATCTTTCCAGGGTTCAAATGAGGGCATCTAAATCATCATTTCTTAAATCACAATAG
Source organism: Trichosurus vulpecula (assembly GCF_011100635.1). NCBI lineage: Eukaryota > Metazoa > Chordata > Mammalia > Diprotodontia > Phalangeridae > Trichosurus > Trichosurus vulpecula. The sequence continues at coordinate 67,117,012 of NC_050578.1, forward strand.
TATTCCATCACAATAATATACCAGAAATTGTTCAGCCATTCCCCAATCAAGAGGTATCCCCTCAATTTCCAATTCTTTGCAACTGGAAAAGAGCTGGTGTAAATATTTGGAAATAGTTCCAAATTGCTCTACATAATGGTGGAATCAGTTCAAAGCTCTACTAGCAGTGCATTAGTGTCTCAGTTTTCCCACATCCTCTCCCATATTTGTTATTCTTTTCTGTCCCATTAGCCAATCTAATAGGTGTGAGGTGGTATCTCAGATTTATTTTAGTTTGCATTTCTCTAGTCAATAGTGTTTTAGAGCACGTTTTCATATGACTATACAGATCTTTGATTGCTTCATCCGAAAACTGACTTTATATTTTTGATCATTTGTCAATTGAGATATGGCTCTTATTTTTATAAAATTGACTCATTTCTCCACATATTTGAGAGAAGAGGCTTTTTTAGAGAAACTTGCTTCATTTTTCTGTTCACAGTTGTGATTGCTAATGCTAGTTCCCTCTATCCAGCTTCTCCTTGTTTATTCTATTCTCTCTCTCCTTTCACCATGTCCCTCCTCAAAAGTGTTTTCCTTCTTACTACTGCCTCCCCCAATCCACCCTCACTTCTATAACCACCCCCCTTCTCTTATCTCCTTCCCATCCTACTTTCCAGTAGGGTAAAAAAGATTTCTATACCAAATTCAATGTGTATATTATTCCCTCTCTGATTCAATTCTTTTTTTGCCCCTTTTATTATTTTTGTTAGGACTCCAGTGGGGAGCTAGCACTCCTCTGTTGTTCATATCATTTAATATTTTACATTTTCAAAGTTGATTTCCCCAAGATTTTGAGTTACAAATATTCTCTCCATTTCTACCTTCCCCCCACTCCAAGATGGTAATATACTGGTTGTCCCATTCCCCAGTCTGCCCTCCTTTCTGTCACCCCACTCCCCCCATCCCCTTTCCCTTTACTTATAGGGCAAAATAGATTTCTATACTCCATTGCCTGTATATCTTATTTCCCAGTTGATATAAAACAACTTTTTTGAGCATTTGTTTTTAGAACTCTGAGTTCCAAATTATCTCCCTTCTTCTGTCACCACCCAACCTCCTAGAGAAGGCAAGCAATTCAACATAGGCCACACAGGTATCATTATGCAAAACACTTCCATAATCGTCATGTTGTGAAAGACTATCTATATTTCCCTCCATCCTATCCTGTCCCCCTTTATTTATCTTTAACTCAATTCTGATGAGAGCAAGGCTCCAGTGTTCCCCACAACCTTCCTGATCTTCCCCTCCACTGTAAAAGCTCTTACATGCCTCTTTTATGTGAGAAAATTTACTCCATTCTATTTCTCCCTTTCCCTTTCTGCCAGTGAATTCCTCCTTCTCACCCTTTAATTTTATTTTTTACATATCATCCCATCATATTCAACTTACACCTGTGACCTCTGTCTATATATACTCCTTCTAACTGCCCTAATAATGAGAGAATTCTTATTAGGTACATGTATTATCTTCCCAAGTAAGAATATAAGTAGTTTAATCCTATTAAGTCCCCTATGATTTCTCTTTCCTGTTTACCATTTTATGCTTGTCTTGACTTTTGTATTTAGAAGTTGGATTTTCTATTCAGCTCTGGTCTTTTCATCAGGAATGTTTGAAAGTCCTCTATTTCATTGAATATATATTTTTTCCTCTGAAGCATTATACTCAGTTTTGCTGAGTAGGTGATTCTTGGTTGTAATTCTAGCTCCTTTGCCCTCCAGAATATAATATTGCAAGCCCTCCAATCCTTTGATGTAGAAGCTTGTGTTATCCTGACTGTGGCTCCATAATACTTGAATTGTTTCTTTCTGGCTGCTAACAATATTTTCTCCTTGGCCTATGAGTTCTGGAATTTGACTATAATATTCCTGGGAGTTTTCACTTTGAGATCTCTTTAAGGAGGTCATCGGTGGATACTTGAAATTTCTATTTTACTCTCTGGTTCCAGAGTATCAGGGTAGTTTTGATTGAAAGCTTCTTAAAAGATGATCTCTAGGCTCTTTATTTGTTCATGGCTCTAAGGAAGTCCAGTAATTCTTAACTTATTTATCATGGATCTATTAACCAGGTCAGCTGTTTTTCTAATGAGATATTTTACATTGTCTTCTTTTTTTTATTTTTTTGGTTTTTATTTTTTCTTGATGTCTCATAGAATCATTAACTTCCACTTGTTCAATTCTAATTTTTAAGGATTTAGTTTTGTCACTGAGCTTGCCTTTTCAATGTATGGGGGAAGTTGTAGGGAGAGGAAGAAAATCTGGAAGTGAATATAACATTGAATTAAATTTATATATATTATATATGTATATGTGTGTATAAAGTATGTATGTATATAAGTATACATATGTATATATGTGTGTACATATATATGTATAGTAAATATATGTATACCATGTGTGTCTATGTGTGTATGTGTGTATGTGTGTATGTACATTGCTATGTATATGTGTATATACATATGCATATGCATATACACATATACATATGGAACCACATTGTGAAGGGCTTTAAATCCTGCTACCACCAGCACCCCCTCCCAAAAAAAGAATCCTTGCTCTAGGACCTTAAAATAGTAATTTTGTCCCTCATACACTTTCTTCTGTTCTCTTTGGTTTCCCTGAAGTGTATCCATTTACCTGATTTTTATGGCTGCCCACCTTCCTGTGATCCTAGTGTCTTTGTCTTTTCTTCTAAATTAACATATTGACCTTGTCTCAATGGTAATGATGAATGATTAATTGTGGGTGCCATCTTTCCTTTGAATCTTTCTACATTTCAGCAGATCCCTCTGATTTCCAGAAGCAATCTCTTCCTCATTGCTTCCAGTTTCAAAGCCCAAATCCTTTTTGTGGTACCTGTTAACTTCCTATTTCCTGCCTTCAGCCTTCAGCTAATGTTCAGAGGAGAGATGACTGATGAGTAATAAGATCAGCAGGAACTTAGTTCAGTTCCCAATTGACATACCAGCTCTAATAACCTAGCCCAAGTATCCAGGAATGCCACCTCTTTCCAGCTTCTCTCATGGCCAACCCTCAGAGAGAATTACCATCATTATGATTTTATAGAACCCAAACATCTTTAACATTTTGAATCAATAACAGATGAATTTTACTCCAGAATTTAGAAATGAGGGTTCCTCACAGGAACTTCCATAGTCTATAGGAGACAGGAAGAAAATTTTCTTCCTTTCAGGGCTGTCTCTTTTCTATTAAAAAAAAATAAGTGTAATGGGGAAATATAGGAGTTAGATCCAGGGTTGGAAGGGACCTAAGAAGCCATTTACTTCAGTGCTTAATTTCATAATTTGGAAAACTGAGATGCAGAAAGTTAAGTAATTTCCTAAGGTCATGTATAATAACTTTTTTCTTTTTGGAGGGCGGGAGTGTTCTGGACACTATAGGACAGCAAACAAGCATGAAGCTTAATAAATTGTTTCATTTATTATATGCAAAATGAAGGGGAAGCCTCTATCCTGTCTAAACTAAAGGCAGTGTGGTGCAGTGGAAAGATCTGGGTTCAAATTCCATCCTATTTGCCTACAGAGCCTTGAGTAAAAAATATATGAGTTTTCTCTGAGCTTCAGCTTTCTCATCTGTGAAATGAACATGTTGGACTGGATGGTCTTAAAGATCTCTTCCACATCTGGATCTCAGATCTTGTGATACCCTTGGGCACACTTCAGGGACAACTAGGTGCCACTAAGGGTATACATAGAGCCTAAAGTCAGCAAAACCTGAGTTCAATACAGTCCCAGATGCTTATTAGCTGTGTGACCTTGAGCAAGTCACTCAACCTCTGTCTTTCTCAGTTTCCTCAGTGGTAAAATGAGCATAATAAAACCACCTAGCACCTACTTCCCAGGGTTATTGTTAGGATAAACTGAGATATATTTGCCAAATTCCTGGCATGTATTTATTGCTGCACATTCACATCTGACTCTTTGTGACCCCATGGATTGTATCGTCCATGGGGTTTTCTTGGCAAATATTCTGGAGGCATTTGTCATTTCCTTCTTCAGTGCATTAAGGCAAACAGAGGATAAGGGACTTCCCCAGGGCCAGGGTCATACAGCTAGTAAGTGGCTGAGACCAGATTTTAACTCAGGAAGATTAGTCTTCAACTCCAGGCTCAGCACTCTATCCACTGAGATACACATCTTCCTCCTCTGGCACATAATAGGCACCAAATAAACGTTAGATATTATTAAAAATAACAACAGCAGCAATGGTAAGTATCCAAAAGAGACAATCCTATGGGAAGGAGAACTGTGTTTTGGCCTCCTATATACAACTAAAACAATTGCTTGTGAGAGAATGACCATCATCCCCAACTTTTGGAGTAAAATAAGTCCATATTCGGAATAATAGATTTGTCCCTGAGAGACAGCCATGAAGGAAGGAGAAAAATGGTAGTGTTACTAGACACGCGAGCCACGTCATCTGAGCTAGTATAGCAGTTATGAAGATCTCATTCATTGTAGGTGGGGGGAGTTTCCACTGGTTTTCCAATAAATCAATTCCATGACCTTCAAAGCAGCAAAAAATGAATTTGAATTGTGAATTTGATGATTGTAATAAACTAAAAATATTTTGAGACTCATCATCTTGGAGAATAAAAATCCCTGTAGCAGTCTTTAACCCAGCAAGGGGGTCTTTTAATGTGTTATAGATCGGGTTATTTTACCTTTAGTAACAAGCATAACATTTGAGAGAAATAACAAGTATAGATTTTCCTAAGACATTAAACTAGGGAAATATTAGTGATAAAATGAAGAGGAGCCATGTGAATTAGAACTGGGAGGTAGAGTTCATAAATACTGATTTTAAAAGAACATGAGTAGCAAGAATTAGAATTTCAAAATAAGCCAAGTAGGCTAGGAAGTTGAAATATAGAATATGTATATATCATATGGCCTTGATCTTGGAAAAAAAATGATTTCTTTCACAATGTGAAGAGTCAGAAATTTTTATTATGGAGCTTTTTTATATTTTCATTTCTAATTATCTTTTCATGTTAGGTATTTAATAAAAGCTTATATATGTACCTATCTTATACACATATGTGATATGAATATGTGTACATATGTATGTGTATGTCTATATTTATGTATCTATAGGTGTACATACATGCACATGTATGTCTATATGAATATCTATATATGTCCATGTCTGTGTGTACACATACATATGCATGTACACATATGTGCATGTGTGTATGCAAATGTGTGTTTAGGTGTAGGTGTAGATAAAATGTAGATGTATGTGTATATGTACATGTATGTGTATATGTATGTGTACAGGTATAGTGTATGTGTATATGTACATGTGTGTATCTGTATATTTATATATATGATTATGCATATGTATATGTATATGTACATGCACATGTATATGTATATGTATACAATGCATGGGGAATTTTTTCAGACTGGGTCTCCCTATCTCATTCATACTGGATATTCAGCAGCCAATCACAGACCCAGTCCCACTACTGATTGTCATAAGAACTTTAAGTGTTTTTCCAACCTGGGCTAGCTTCCTCCTCCATTGGCATCCTGGTGGCCAGTTGATCCCCAGAGGTTCACCATGTTAGGTTAGTGTGGAAAGCTGATCAGCTTTAGCCTTTGTTTAGCTAAGAGCTCCCCAGTTCAAGCTATTCACCAGCCTCAGACTACTCAACTTCAGGGTCTATAGGCATTGCCATCATCCATGATTGATTGATTTTTTCAGTAAGGGGTTAATGCTATTCTATGACTATAATCCTTTTTCTGTCATTCTGCTGCTGCTCCTTTCATAGGCCTTGGATTTATATATCCGTTTCAGTAGTCTTGGGACTCAGAGAGGTTTTTCGAAAGAATCAGACAGACCGATCATGCATTAAGCAATAAGTGTTTTTATTACAGTATGTGTTCCTCACAGCAGGGAAGGCATGAGGTCTATTGTGAGAAACTGCAAACAGAGCACAAGGAAACATAGAGTAAGGCAAGAGAACTTCAGGGCAAAAGTTATACTGGGTCTCAATATTTGAGATGAAATAGAACAGAGTTTCAGTCATCAAAGTGGGAGGCCAGCATCCTTAAGGTTTGATGATCTTCTGAATAAAGCAGGAAGAAGAAGGGACTTCAGCAATGGTCTTATGAGATGGTGCCTTTTGATGTGGCATCCTCAAGCTATTCCAGGCTCTCATCACTTCTGCCTACTTTGATGAGTGGGATGTTTAAATCTAGCATGGATGACTCAGGCCAAGATTATGGATTTTATAGAGTTGGAAAACCAATCTAAATCCCTTCATTGTTTCAGGCAATATAAGCAAGAGGTTAATTAGTATGTGGTGGCTATCTCTGACTTCATAAACTGGGATAAGTTTTCCATATATTGATATAAATAATATACGTAGGTGAAATCGTAGTGTGGTTTGTAAAATATGTTTGCACAAGGACACGGGTGTCAGGGAATTGAGTAGAGAGGTTCATTGCCTTCCTACTTTTTATGACCAAAGAATGCAGGATTATTTCAGGAGGAAGATTTTAGAGTTCTTGAATTTTGGAATTGTTCTCCTTTGATTTGCTGGCCTCCTACTTTCAAGGTGTCTTTGTGATTTAAGAGAGCACCACTGACTTACTTCATTTTACACGGTATATTTCTCCATTTGCATCTGAAAATATCCTTGTGTCCCTTAAAAAAAAACAGATCCCATCCAGCAGGCTTGTAATTACAACCTGCCATGGTTGATATTTTCAATGGCCCACCCAAAGAGCCACTATATTTCCTGGCCATGTCGTGATTGAAAAGCAAAATTGATCACTACCCTCCAGTTTCCATTTCTCAAGTTCCTCTTCCATCCTTTTAGAATAAGAAGACACCTTAGGCTGTCTGGTACAAAGATTTCATTTTACAGATGAAGAAACTGAACCCTACCGACAGAGGTTAAGCACAAAGTGTCACATGTACAAAGTACAGACTGAACTTGAATTCAAAGAAGAGTAAAGATATGGCTACTAAATTGTCTGTTAGCTTAAAATGACACAAAAAGATTCTCGCTATCCACCAAGTCTTTATTTATTCAGTATCCCAGGCAGTGTTCTATGAATGCACATGGCTAGAATTCCATTTTTACATTGTTTATAATGTACTTTCTGTTATGGTTGCTTTTTCCTTGAATCAATAGACCGTGTTATTTGCTGTGTTTAAGGGACAGCCCAAAACAATTACATTTTTGCTATGTGGGGGACACCAAAGGGAGAATGGAACATGGATAATGAGAAAGATACTAGGGTTATCAAATGAATTCCTCAAATTAGAACCAGTCTTAAGAACTTAAACTAGAACTTTACCCTTGATCCTCTCACAACGGGAATTAACACAACCAAACTAGAGGTGCCTATTGGTCTCTTTTCCTCCACCTCCCTCCCACTCCTGACTGCCTCTAATTCTCCCACCCCCCATATATCCGGGGATCAAAACTAATACAGAAAAAGCAAGAATGGGTAAAGAAGAGATAAAAATACTAATGGCACTGCTGAACCTTCATGATGATCTTCAGGCCATTCTTGGTTATAGTCAAGGACTCCTGGGTCCCTGCCACAGGCAAGGTAAAGAAACTCTGGGGTCAGGGCAGTCACTGGATCAGCTTAGTTATCTTCCATAGGGTTCCATTTTTATCTAATGTTTTCATTCTCTTATATCTTAGAATATCTGAACTTACTGGAAAGGTGACCTTACGATTCTTTGCTCCTTTTTTATTCAGGTGGATGTTCTAGAGGATCCACTTGAAAATTTTGTTTTGACTACTTCAGCTTAATTATTGTCAGATGGTTAGAGGGATTACCTCTGGCCCTAGAGAAAAGGCTCTGGGCATCATCACAAAAAGGTGTATCCAATGAAGTAGTTATTTAGGCATGTGGGCAGCTAGGGGGCAACACAGTACACAGAGCACCAGGCCTGGAGTTAGGAAGACTCATATTCCTGAGTTCAAATCTGGCCTCAGAGGCTTACTGTAAAATGAGCTGGAGAAAGAAATGGAAAACCACTCCAGTATTTTTGCCAAGATACTGGGTCTCCCTATCTCACTCATACTAGAAACACAGCAGTCACTCACAAACTCAATCCCAATACTTTTGTCGTAAGAATCTTAAATATTTGTCCAACCTGGGCTAGCTTGCCGCTCTGTTGTTAGACCAAATGGGATCATGAAGAGTTGGACATGACTGAAACGACTCAGCTAGCTATGGTATGTGGTCACTGTTTTTTAAAACTTTTATTTGTAAAGTGAGTGAATTGACCTTTCTGTGAATATTTCCCCCCAAAGTCACAGGGCATTATACGATTCCTATAATCATCTTTTGACTGTTCATGACTCTACATTACAAGAAAATTCACATTGATCAAGTATGTGAAAAAGAAGAAAATGGAAATACCTCAGTACCAAGGCAGTTTTCAAACACTACTAATAAAGCAGATATATTGAATCTTAATGAAACAAATGAAAATTGTCTTGAAATGAAACCAGAGGCAGAACTATGCCTAGGCGTTTTTCTGCCCAGGTCAAATGATGTGAAATGTTCAATATTGACCCTAAGACACAATAAAGACCTTACTACTGAGCAGGGTTTGGGAGGAGAGCAGTCCAGGGACAAGGAGCACCTCATCTGGGTGCTGTCATTGTTGGGAGGAAGCAGAACAAGGAACATGGTAAGACCGCTGCTGTTGGGGGGGTAACACTGAGGTTGAGTGGGTAGGACAGGGCAAGACCAAGAAGGACCTCTCTTGACTGATAAGGTAGGTAGAGCAAGAAGGAAGCTCCCAGAGCTTACTCTTTTAAGTAACAGTTTTTGTTAAGTTAACCAGAAAGACAGTATGGTTCCTGAGCTGACCTCAGGAACAGGAAGTCAAATTAAACCAACAAACATATATTTAGTACCTACTAGATGCCATTTAAAGCCAAACAAAGGATTTTCTATTTGATCTTCTAGATAATGGGTAGGCACTGGCATGCCTCAAATAGGAGGGTGACAGGGTTAGATCTGCATTTTAGGAAAATCATGTTGACAATCAAGTGAAGGATAGACCAGAGTGAGGTGAGACTTGAGGAAGGGAGACCAACCAGCAGGGTTTAGATTCTCCTTCTGACATTCTGGCTGTAGAAATCTGGAAAAGCTAGAGTATATAACAGTTCCCTCAGACTCTAGTTGCAGAGCAAGGACAGATCTGCATTGGTAGAGATGTTTTGTTCCCTAGGAATTACTTATATCAATGGAGTTAAAGTTGCAAAAAAGCATAAAACCGAATAACTAGACCTAAAAGTAAGGTTCTTACTTTTGAAGGGTTGAATTTACTGCCCAAGGACAAAGTCCCAATTTCTGCTCTTATGGCTAAGCCAGGTGTATTTCAGATTAAGAACAAACTTAAAAAGTTTATAGTTTTGTTTTTGCTTTTGTTTAACAAAGAATTGATTGTAACCATTAGACTGTACACTAAATTTGTTGATAGGTGATTCAAGGCATAACATATCTTTAACAGTTTTCCTCCTCCAAGACAACAAAACAAAGGGGGGAGAGGACACATCAGAAATGTTTAAGTGAAAGTATCCATTTGTCTCTGTGCCATTTAGGACTGGATTACTAATGGAAGAAGAGAAAGGAAAGGGTTGCAGAAATGAATGATGAAAGTACAAGTAGATTTCCTTGCAAACTTCCCAAAGTCACAAGTAAAGCTTTTGTCTTTTTAACTCAATTGACATTGTGAGGGTATGCCCCAGGTTACAGACTAGCAGTTTGGCAAAATTTCCTCACCTTCTGTTGCTGTAAGATAACACTGATGTCTCTTCCTGATACAGAGGGACAGAATTCTACATCAGAGTATCCAAAATCTAGGGACAGTGTGATTCTTTAAAGAAGCATATTGGGTCAACTCTTATACCAATCAGCTGTAACTCAGCAAATATCTTGTATTAAATTATTCCATTGGTAAGTAAGCTAAAAATGAAAAACATTATTATCATGATAATAATTAAAAACACTGTGACACAAAATAGCTTTGCTAAAAGTCTATATGAATATTTTAAAATGTATTTAATTTGTCGCTCTGACTAAATGATATGGGGTAAGCTGTCTTCTTAACTCTATGTATAGCTGATTGTCTTATATCATTGAAATGCTTCATTTCTTGATCAAACATTCATCCAACAAATTCTGGGGCACTCTTGTTTTGGTATTCACTAATTAAGGACATCGTCAAAGAATGTATTAGTGGACAACAAACAGGTTTTCACAATTGATATTCAACAATGGACCACATCTTTTCCACTTCACAATTAATTGAAAGATGGGTTCTTATGAGAAACTGTTGTGCTTATTATCATTGGATGATTACAAAAATGCATTTGATTTGACATAATGAAATGCCACCTTATAAGTTCTTTCACAATAAGAAGTCTCCATCCCTACATATCAAGATTTTTCAAGATGTATTGGAAAGTGTAACAAAAATAACTCTGTTCAATGATCTGATAATAAACGTAAGGTAAAACATAAAATAGAAAGATAGATGCACACCAAAGGTATTTGCCACCATGGTGGAGAGCTTACATAACTGTCATGATCAAAGAATAATTCCTTGTGAATGGTGAGGTTTCCCCTATATGTCTCTTTACAGATGACATTGTGCTAATTGTATCATTTCCTAGAACATTGCAAAGCCTCCCAGAAGAAATCTGTAATAACTCAAAGAAATTTTGACCCATTCATCCATCTAGGAAACACCAAATGGATGAAGAATATCTATTACTAAGATTTTAACATGCATTTGCATGCATGCCCTATTAAGTTTATTTGATAGTAGGTATTTCTGAGACAGACAATATTGATGCCACAATAGAGTACTCTTCCACTACCAGGAGAACATGGACAGGAGATTTTTTAACATGAGTGTCTTTGTTGAAATTTAAATTATTGATGAGAACTCCTGAATCTTTGTGATCACAGATCCATTTGAGTATATGACAGTTTTAGAAAGAATATTAAATTTGGAATCACAGTTTGGGTTCAAATTCTGCCTCTGATGCTTATTGCTTGGGTGACCTTGAACAAGGCACTTAAACTTTTAGTGTCTCAGTTGCTTCATCTTTAGAACCAGCAATTAGACATTGCCAGAGGCTTTAATATCAAAAATATTTTCCATTTTGGGCCTTCGGAAAGTGTGACTGTAGGAGCAGATACCAGGCTGCATCTTTTGGGGAACTGCTTCTGGGGATAATGGCTGCTTAAATAAAGTCTTAAAATGTCAAGCTAATGAATTTTATCTTATCCTATTAACAGTGGAGAGCTACTAAAGGTTTTTAAGCCAGGGAGGTTCATGGCCAGATCTATGCATTATTTTAGCAGCTGTGTGGAGGATGTATTATATAAAATGTACAGTGAGATCAGCTAGGAAGTGAGTAGTATAGCCAATATTTTGCTCTTTTGATTAAACCATTCAGGAGGGAAATAAGAGAATAAGCATTATACCACCTACTATGTGCCAGGGACTGGGATAAGCACTTTTTACAAATATTATATCATTTGGTCCTCACAATAACTCTGGGAGGTAGGTGCTATTACTATCCCAATTTTACAGCTCAGAAAGCTGAGGCAAAGAGAGATTCAGTGACTTGCCCAGAGTCACACAACTATTAAGAATACAAGGCTGGATTTGAAATGAGGTCTTCCTTACTCCAAGCCCAGAGCTCTATCCCGCCAGCTGCTTCTCATTTAGAGAGGCCAATGATGATCTCAAAATGTGCTTTCTAGGCATTGAATTGTTAGGGTTTTTATTTATTTTGGCAAATCATTAAGCTGCAAATCTGTTTCATGTTAAAATATCATCACCCATAGTACACTATTAGAGTATTTTGAAGTTCTGCTAGATTGAGTTCAACATGGTTGTGTCTCTTTTTTACCCTCTCTTTTTGTTTACCAGTTTTGTACTGGTATAAAGTCATGGAGACCAACAAAGTTATTCTAGTCTCAGTGTGAGAACAATGTAGTATAAGTGCTACACCAATTGACTCAGGTTAAGACTGTTTTTGTTCAGTAATTTTTCAGTTGTGTCTGACTCTTAATGATCTCATTCGGGTTTTTCAAAGTAAAGATACTGAAGTGGTTTGCCATTTCCTTCTCCAACTCATTTTACAGATTAATAAACTGAGGCAAACAGGGTAAGTTATTTGTCCAGGGTCACATAGCTAGTAAGCGAGTGAGGTCAGTTTTGAACTCTGGAAGATGAGTCTCCCTGACTCCAGGCCCAGCACTCTACCCACTGCACCACCTAGCTGCCCAGCTAGAAGATGTAGGTCTTAAATAGAAGATGTAGGTCCTCTAAAAATTATATAGCACTTCAAGTGCTATTAAATAGCACTTAAATAGAAGATGTAGGTCCTCTAAAAATTATACAGCACTTCAAGTCTTACAAAGTACCTGTCTACATTATTGCACCCTATCCTTACAACAACAAATGCTTTCAGGTACTAAATCTTAGAGCTGGAATAACTTAACCATGGTCAAAGAGTCTCCGATTAAACTCATGACCCTGCTGCCTCAGAGGCTTTTACCACTGTACTGTGTCTGTGGAGATGTCAAATATATATGAGTGAAGTGGATTTACATAAGAATGGATTTGGATACATTTCGTTCCTGCCTGGGCAATCTTGTGGAGGTTGTAGGAGCTGACATTCTCTCCTCTGCAAGTAGAACACTTCCTACATGCCTCAGGTGCCCACAGAGGACCAGACACTTTTTCGGACACACTGCATAGGGCTGAAGTACAAGAGGCCCCTGTCTCAGCTTTTTTTTTCATTCTCTGCATCATTTTTTCCATTTGAAACATGCTTTTAATGGCAATAGGCTTGGGAGAGACTTGCTGATAGAGCCAGCAACAGCATAGAAGAGTAGATGGGAAGCATGTCATCTAGATAATCACATTTGTTTCTCTGAAACCCAATGGCGTCTTCTACAAAGTCCGCTTATATCAGAAAGACAAAAAAAGTTCTAATTAAAATACAGAAGGTTCTGACCCACTCTTCTGCCAGCTAGAGCTATTAGACTCAAGGAAGGGAACCTAGGTTCAAATTTTGTCTCAGACTCAAATCCTGGACTTGAGTTCTGCATTGTATGTCCTTGAATATCATTTCACCTTTCTAAGATTCAGTTTCCTCAGCTATAAAATGGAATCTTAGAATTATAGATGTAGAACTCAAAAGGATCTCAAATTCCATCTGGTCCAACACTTTAATTTTACAGATGATGAAACATGAAGAGATGTTGTGACTTTCAAATGGTAAGATAATGAAGTGGGATTTGAATCCAGGACCTCTTACCACAGAATCAATATTCCTTCCACTGTATCATAATCTTCCTTTCAGTTACTTATCTCATTGTGGTTGTTATAAGGCTTAAAACCAAAGAAACATGTTCAGGAGATTGACAAATTAGATTGGTCCAAAGGAAGGTAAACAGAATGATGAGGGGTTCCAACAATTTTATCATCAGCAGCTGTTGTAGAAACTTGGAACTCCTTAATCTGGAAAAGAGATAAATGGAAGACATGAAATTGATCTTAAAATATCCAAAGCATTATTGAAAAGATAAGCTTTCTGCCGGCTCCATCATATTCCGGTAAGTTGCCAAAATGACGAACACAAAAGGAAAAAGGAGAGGGACACAGTACATGTTTTCTAGGCCCTTACTAAAACATGTTGTGGTCCCTTTGGCTACGTGTATGTGAATATACAAGAAAGGTGATATTGTAGATATCAAGGGTATGGGCACAGTTCAGCAAGGAATGCCTCACAAATGTTACCACAGCAAGACTGGGTGAGTCTATAATGTTACTCAACATGCTGTAGGCATTGTTCTAAACAAACAGGTTAAGGGCAAGATTCTAGCCAAGAGAATTAATGTGCATACGTATTGAGCATATTAAGCATTCTGAGACAAGAGATAGCTTCCTGAAGAATGTAAAGGAAAGTCATCATCAGAAGAAGGAAGCCAAAGAAAAAGGCACTGGGCACTGAAAAAGGCACTGAAGCACCAGCCTGCTCCACCCAGAGAAACATACTTTGTGAGAACCAATGGCAAGGAACCTGAGCTGTTGGAACCAATCCTCTATAAATTCATGGCATAAATGACTGGAAGAAAAAACAATAAAAAATCTTGTATTATGGGAAAAAAATATAAGAAAATTTTAGAATTGGATGGGGATCACCTTTCTCTCCATGTTCATCCAGCCCAACTCATTTTATAGGCAATGAAACTGAGACCCTCAGTGGAGTTTTGACTTGACCAATATACACAAGTGGCAAAGCCAGGATTCTGACCCAGGTGTATGAATACCAAATTCAGTTTTCTTTCTATGACACCCTAATGTTCTGTCTCAGAGAGCAGAAATAGAATCAATAGGTAGAATTTACAAGGAGGAAGTTTTAAACTCAACATAAAAACTATTTGACTTTTCATTGGGGACATGAATAATCTTTATATGACTATCTTTAACTTATTCTTACCCATTTCACTGAGAGATTAGGTGATTTTCCCAGGGTCACAAGGACAGTATGTGTCAGAAGAACTTATCTATCAATAGATCTTTGGGAATTTTCTTCTTCAATGTTAGCAGAACAGCTCAATTGTTTCCAGACAGTGTTTTCTACCTCTTGATTCCAATACCCCATTGATTAAGACCACCTTTGACAACATTTTGACTATTGGCAGATATAGCAGAACCATCCTTTTATGATCCAGGTTGCAAGAGTGAAAGAACAATCAATGATTTCTTTTTTTTAAAATTAGATGTTTTTTTTTCTTTATTTTTAGTTTACAACACATGGTTCTACATAATTTTGAGTTCCAGATTTTCTCCCCTCCCTCCCCCGTCCCTCCCCAAGATGGCATGGAATCTCATATAACTACCAAGAATAACTTCACATTGAATTAATTTGTACACTAGTCACATGGCAGAGAAGAATTATGACGAATGGAATGAGTCATGAGAAAGAAGAAACAGAACCAAAACAAAAAAAACAAAAACAAAAGAGAAGAGAAAAAGGCGAGCATGAAGTGTGCCTCAATCTGCATTCAAACTTCATAGTTCTTTCTCTGGATGTAGATAGCATTCTTCATCGTGAGTCCTTTGGAGTTGTGCTGCACCTTGTGTTGCTGAGAAGAGCGAAGTCTGTCAGGGTTGGTCCTCATGGAATCTATATATGTGTGGTTATGTACAGTGTTCTCCTGGCTCTGCTCCGCTCACTCAGCATTATGTCATGTAGGTTTTTCCAGGTCGTTATGAAGTCCGTATCATCCCCGTTTCTTATGGCACAATAGTATTCCATTACCTTCATATACCACAGCTTGTTCAGCCATTCCCCAATTGATGGGCATCCCTTTGATTTCCAATTCTTGGCTACCACACAAAGAGCCGCTATAAATATCCTTGTACATATGGGTCCTTTTCCCGCTTGTGTGATTTCTTTGGGAAACAACCCTAGAAGTGGTATTGCTGAGTCAAAGGGTATGAACATTCCTGCGGCCCTTTGGGCATAGTTCCAAATTATTCTCCAAAATGACTGGATCATCTCATAACTCCACCAGCAATGCAACAATGATCCAATTTTCCCACATCCTCGCCAACATTTATCATTTTCCTATTTTGTTATTTTAGCCAATCTGACAGGAGAGATGCGGTATCTGTTGTTTTGATTTGCATTTCTCTAATCAGTAGTGATTTAGAGCATTTTTTCATATGCCTATAGATAGCTTTAATTTCTTCCTCTGAAAACTGCCTGTTCATATCCTTTGACCATTTCTCAATTGGGAAATGGCTTGTATTCCTATATATTTGGCTCAGTTCCCTGTATATTTTAGAAATGAGGCCTTTATCAGAGATACAAATTATAAAGATTTTCTCCCAATTTTGTGCTTCCCTCCCAATTCTTGTTGCATTGGCTTTTTTTATACAAAAACATTTCAGTTGAACATAATCAAAATTATCCATTTTGCATTTTGTAATGTTCTGTATCTCTCGTTGGGTCATGAATTCTTTTCTTTTCCATAAATCTGATAAGTAAACTATTCCTTGCTCTCCCAAATTACTTATAGTATCAGCCTTTACTCCTAAATCATGAACTCATTTTGACTTTATTTTGGTATATGGTGTAAGATATTGGTCTATGCCCAGTTTCTGTCCTACCATTTTCCAATTTTCCCAACAGTTTTTGTGAAATAGTGAATTATTAGCCCAGAAGCTGACCTCTTTGGGTTTATCAAAGAGTAGATTGCTATAGTTGTTGACTTCTCCATCTTGTATTCCTATCCTATTCCACTGATCCACAACTCTGTTTCTTAGCCAGTACCAGGGAGTTTTGATGACTGCTGCTCTATAATACAGTTTAATATCTGGTATGGCTAGGCTACCTTCTCTAGCATGTCTTTTCATTAATACCCTAGATATTCTAGACCTCTTGTTTTTTCCAGATGAATTTTGTTATAATTTTGTCCAGCTCAGTAAAATAATTTTTTGGTAGTTCGATTGGTATGGCACTGAATAGATAGATTAATTTAGGTAAAATTGACATTTTTATTACGTTAGCTCGGCCTAACCATAAGCAACTGATATTTTTCCATTTATTCAGATCTGACTTTATTCGTGTGAAAAGTGTTTCATAGTTATGTTCATATAGGTCCTGTCAAATAGACTCCCAAATATTTTATAGTGTCTACAGTAACTTTGAATGGAATTTCTCTTTCTGTCTCTTGCTGTTGTGCTTTGTCCATAATGTATAAGAATGCTGAGGATTTATGTGGGTTTATTTTATATCCTGCAACTTTGCTAAAGTTGTTTATTATTTCAAGCACTTTTTTACTTGATTCTCTAGGATTCTCTAAATAAATCATCATATCATCTGCAAAAAGTGATAATTTAGTTTCTTCTTTTCCTATTCTAATTCCTTCAATTTCTTTTTCTTCTCTTATTGCTACAGCTAATGTTTCTAGTACCAAATAGAATAGTAGGGGTGATAATGGACATCCTTGTTTCACCCCTGATCTTATTGGGAATGCATCTAGTTTATCCCCATTACAAATAATGCTTGTTGATGGTTTTAGGTAGATGCTATTTATAATTTTAAGGAAGGTTCCTTTTATTCCTATGCTTTCTAGTGTTTTTAATAGGAATGGGTGTTGTATTTTGTCAAAGGCTTTTTCTGCATCTATTGAGATGTTCATATGGTTTCTGCTAGTTTTGTTGTTGATATGGTCAATTATGCTAATAGTTTTCCTAATATTGAACCAGCCTTGCTTTCCTGGAATAAATCCTACCTGGTTATAGTGTATTATTCTCCTGATGAGTTGCTTCAATCTTTTTGCTAATATTTTATTTAAAATTTTTGCATCAATATTCATTAGGGAAATTGGTCTATAATT
The DNA here is from genome assembly GCF_011100635.1 of Trichosurus vulpecula. Classification (NCBI taxonomy): domain Eukaryota; kingdom Metazoa; phylum Chordata; class Mammalia; order Diprotodontia; family Phalangeridae; genus Trichosurus; species Trichosurus vulpecula. The sequence goes on from NC_050578.1 coordinate 67,134,497, forward strand.
TTCTTTCTCTCTTTTAACTCTACCTGGTTTGGTTATTAGTACCATATTTGTGTCATAAAAAGAATTTGGTAGGACTCCTTCTTCACCTATTTTCCCAAATAGTCTAAAAAGCATTGGAATAAGTTTTTCTTTAAATGTTTGATAGAATTCACGTGTAAAACCATCTGGACCTGGAGATTTTTTCCTAGGGAGTTCATTGATGGCATGCTCAATTTCTTTTTCTGAGATGGGGTTATTTAGAAATTTTACTTCTTTTTCTGTTAACCTGGGCAGTTTATGTTTTTGTAGATATACATCCATGTCAAATTTATGGGCATACAATTGGGCAAAATAATTCCTAATTATTGTCTTTATTTCCTCTTCATTAGAGGCGAACTCATCTTTTTCATTTTTGATACTGGTAATTTGATTTTCTTCTTTCTTTTTTTTAATTAAATTGACCAAAGGTTTATCAATTTTATTGTTTTTTCATAAAACCAGCTCTTTGTTTTATTTATTAATTCAATAGTTTTCTTGGTTTCAATTTTATTAATCTCTATTTTCATTTTCAGAATTTCTAATTTGGTATTTAATTAGGGATTATCAATTTGCTCTTTTAATAGCTTTTTCAGCTCTATGCCCCAATCATTTATCTCCTTTTTCCCTATTTTATTCATGTAAGCGTTTAGGGATATATAAAACTTCCCCTAAGAACTGCTTTTGCTGCATCCCATAACTTTTGGTATGTTGTTTCGCTATTGTCATTCTCTTGAATGAAGTTATTCATTGTTTCTCTGATTTGTTCTTTGGCCCACTCATTCTTTAGAATTAGATTATTTAGTTTCCAATTAGTTATTAGCTTATTTTCCATGGTTCTTTATTAAAAATAATTCTTATTGCTTCATGATCTGAAAAGGATGCTTTGACTACTTCTGCTTTTCTGCACTGGATTGTGAGGTTTTTATGCCCTAGCAGATGGTCAATTTTTGAGTATGTGCCATGTACTTTTGAGAAGAAAGTATATTCCTTTTTATCCCCATTCAGTTTTCTCCAGAGGTCTATCATATGTGCCTTTTCTAAAATTCTGTTTACCTCCTTAACTTTTTTCTTATTTATTTTGAGGTTAGATTTATCAAGTTCAGAAAGGGGGAGGTTGAGGTCTCCTAATATTATAGTTTTGCTGTCTATTTCTTCCTGTAACTCCCTTAACCTGTCCTCTAAGAATTTGTATGCCTTACCACTTGGTGCATATATGTTAAACAATGATATTGCTTCATTGTTTATGGTGCTTTTTAGCAGAATATAATGTTCTTCCTTATCTCTTTTAAATAAAACTATCTTTACTTTTGCTTTGTCTGAGATTAGGATTGCTACATCTGCTTTTTTTTTTACTTTAGCTGAGGCACAATATATTTTACTACAGCCTTTTACCTTTACCCTGTGTGTATCCCACTGTTTCAAATGTGTTTCTTGTAAACAGCATATTGTAGGATTGTGGTTTTTAATCCATTCTGCCATCCGCTTCTGTTTTACGAGAGAGTTCATCTCCTTCATGTTCAGAGATATGATTTCTATCTGTGTCTTTTTCTCCATCCTATTTCCCCCTGTTTATGCTTTTATTTCTCCCTTTCCCCTTCTCCTCCTCAACAAAGTTTTGCTTTTGACCGCCTCCTCCTTCAGTTTACCCTCCCTCTTTATTCCCCTCCCTTATCTTAACATTTCCCACTTGCTACTTCTCCCCTCCCTTCTGACTACTCCCCTCCCTTTTCCCCCCCTTCCCCTCCTGCTTCCTGTAGGTCAAGTTAGATTTCAAAACTGATCAGGGTATGTTATTCCCTTTTTGAACCAGATCTGATGACAGTGATGTTCAAATACTGCTCTTCTCCCTCCCCTCATTCCCTCTACTGTAATATGTTTTTGTGCCTCTTAATTTGGTGTAATTTACTCTTTTCTACTACCTCCTTACCTCTTCTCTCATAGCCCTCCCTTTACATTTCTTACTTATTTTTTTTCATCTTTACATCAGTTAATTTTTACAGGCATTCACAATCTATGTGTATCCCTTTCAATTGTCATAATACCTGTACCATTCTCAAAACTGACATATATATATATATATATATATATATATATATATATATATATATATAAACATACATATGATATACTCCCACATAAAGATGCAGACAACGTGCCCTTATCGGTTAATAAGGTTTGTGGGGATTTCCCCCCCTGGTTACCTTTTTATGTCTCTGTTGAGTTTTGTATTTGGAGATCAAATTTTCCATTGAGTTCTGTCCTTTCTATCAGGAAGGTCTGGAATTCCCTTATTTCATTGAATGTCCATCGCCTTGCCTGGAAAATTATGCTTAGTTTTGCTGGGTAGTTGATCCTTGGTTGCAGTCCCAGCTCCTTTGCCCTTTGGAATATCATATTCCAATTTCTCCTGTCTTTTAATGTGGAAGCTGAGAGATCCTGCGTGATCCTGACTGTAGTTCCACGATATTTGAATTGCTTCTTTTTGGGTGCTTGCAGTATTTTCTCCTTTAGTCTATAGTTCTGAAATTTGGCTATAATATTTCTTGGTGTTTTCAGTTTGGGATCTCTTTCAGGGGGTGATCGGTGAATTCTTTCAATGACTATTTTGCCTTCTGGTTCTAGGACCTCTGGCCAGTTGTCTTTGATAATTTCTTCGAAGATGCTCTCAAGGCTCTTTTTTTTCATTGTGGATTTCCAGTAGACCAATAACTCTTAAATTGTCTCTCCTGGATCTCTTTTCCAGGTCAGTTGTTTTCCCAGTCAGATATTTCACATTTTTTTCTATTTTTTTCATTCTTTATATTTTGTTTTACTACTTCTTGGTGCCTCATAGAGTCATTAGGTCCCACTTGCTCAACTCTAACTTTTAATGAGTTAGTGTTTTCATTTTGCTTTTGAATCTCCTTTTCCAATTGGTTGATTTTGCCTGTCAGGGTGTCATTTTCTCTCTCTAGATTGTGAATCTCCGTAGCCATTTCACCAATCTTTTTTTTCCATATTTTCTTTTAGCTCCCTAATTTGTTTTTTAAAATCCTCCTTTAGCTCTTCCAGCAGTGCTTTTTTGGACTGGAGACCAGTTCACATTACCTTTTGAGGTATCCGATGTATCTATAGTGTCATTGCTGTTCTCTTCCATATTGGTATTTTGATCCTGCCTGTCGCCATAAAAAGAATCTATTGTCCTTGGTTTTTTTTGTTGTGTTCTTCTTCATGTTTGTTGGTTTGCCTTTTCCTGGGTTTATAACAAATTTCTGCCTTTGGGGCTCAGGGCTCTCTGTCCCAGCTTTCTTATTCAGGGGAATGTGAGTCTAGAATTACAGCCTTCAGTTTCCTGAGGTGTGGGGGATGGGTCTGGCTCCCTGACTTCTCACTCCCTATGGGTGCTCTCCAGCACTGTTGCTCTTCAGCAATGGTCTCAGATTGTTTGTTGTTTGAGTTGATGTCTGGCACTTCCCCTGGAGGAGCAAGATTACATCTTGGCTCCTGGTGCTGACCCCTGCCAACTCTGCCCCTCTGGGACTAATGAACTTCTACTATTTGACCACTGAAGCTCCACTTCTTTCTCCTCTGTTCCAGCATTCTTTTTTTTTTCCCAAGGAATTCTCTGGGTGAGGGGTGGAGGGATTAGAGCCGTTTACCTGGCCGTTATGTGTCCCGGAAGCCGCATTTCACTCCTTCGGGCTGCAAGCCTCCAGAGTAGGTGTTTTCCCAGCCCGCCAGTGGCATTGCGCTGCCTCTCCTCGCTTCCACAGACTGCCGTCCTCTGTTGGGAGGCCTGGGGATCTCTGGCAGTTTCGGGTGCCCAGCTTTCTCCCAGCCTGTCTCACATGTGGATTTCCCAGCCAGCCACTTGTGCTTTGGTCTGGAGCAGCTCCCCACATCGAGCCCTCTCCAAGCCTACAGATTCATGCCTTCGGCCTTCCAGACTTTCCCAGCTCAGAAATTTGCCCCACTCAGACTGCTCGCAGTTTCTGACTCTCTGAAATCTGCTCAAATTCACTTTTTATAGGAATCTGACAGACCTTGTGAGAGAGCTCTGGTAAGACGCTGCCTTCATGCAGCCATCTTGGCTCTCCAATCAATAATTTCTAAACTTAGGCTTTAGAAAGGTATTTTTGGTTTGGGCTCTAGTAACTGGTGCTTACTTTGAGAAATAAAATAATCAAATCTAATTTGAACCCTACCAAGCCCTCTATCTTCCCTCTCCATGAATCACTTGTCTATCTTCTCCCTACCTGCACCAAACAAGTTATGTATGAATAAAATCAGCACCACACTAACAGAGTTACAACCATAGCATGTTTGCAATTATAGCCATAATATATAAAGGGACATAGAGGATAGAGGGTTGGCATTAGAGTTGTGGGTTCACATCATACTTCTGCAATCTACTACCTTTTCAGCCACGAGCACTGAACCTCTAAGACTCTAAGTTACTCATGAGTTGTCATCTATATGAATGAAGAAAATTACCACACTGGGAATTGCCCTATACTACTGAATTCACAGGTGTAAATTTCCTCCCTTCCTACCCTTCCCCCCCACCCATGGTCTTACAGGAAGCTAGGTGGTACAGTGATTAGAACACAGCCTAGAGTCAGGAAGACTTGAGTTCAAATATGGCCTCTGACACTAGCTGTGTAACCCTGTGTCAAAGTAACTTAACCTCTGTTAAGTCTGTATCTCTCACTTTCCTAAAATAGGAACTGGAGATCAAAATAGCACCTACTTCAAAATGAGATAAGATTTGTAAAAACCTTTGAGCATAGTAGGTGCTGGAATAGTGTCTGGCATGTAGTAGGTGCTTAATAAATGCTTGCTCCCTTCTCCCCACTCCCTTTGTGTAATCTTACAGCCTCTCCCCTATTACCTGTTCACTGATGCAAGCAAGTAACATAGCAGTCCTGAGGTATCAGAAGGACCAAACTAAGACAGGTTTAACCTGGAAACTAGATAATTTTGTAGGTGATCTAGGAAGATGCCAGCAGTAGGTGAAGGTAGGATGTCTGAACATGTGGATGAAGCAAAGTATCGGGATAGTGTGTGTGACATATGAAAAGCTCAAGAGACATAGTTTCTGGGTAATTAGTCATTTCATTAACCATGCTAAAGGATAATTCATAAAAAGGGGTCAGTGACACTCTACAATGCCAAAGACTCCTTATGGAACTTATGCCCTTTGAAGAGTGGGTGTTCCTCAAGGTGGAAATCAACTCTGATTTAGAAGTGATGAGAGAATGAATATTATAATGAGAGGTGGGCTTATTCTAATGAGAGTCTGGGAGTATATAACTCTGGTGACTTAGTCTTGGTCAAAGAGATTTATCTATACCCATATCACCCCATCTAGGGCAATATAAACAAAAGGAGGAAATCCACTTCTACCCAGACCTGTCTGAATAAAAAAAACCAATGGGCTGGAATATACCAATTCACCTAATCTAAAATTTCTTTACCTTTTAATAAGATCTGAGTTTTCCCAGTGGGATGCATCTGCCCACAGCCCTGTCTTTTAAAGGATTGATAACCTAGAGGTTGATTTCTAAATGAGGAAAAGGAAGGGAAAAAACATTAGTCCTAATTCAATAACTGGCTATTAATATAGTAGAGAAATAATCATTTCTCTCATGTGAGAAAAGACATTAGGTACCAGGCAGCAGGTAACAAAGACAATCTGTAGGGGTTATGGCTCAAATAGTGGCACATGTTGGCTAAAATCCTGGATTTGGAATCAAAAAAATTAGGTTCATTGCATGTATCTTCAAAGTATTAGTTGTAAATGTAGAAAAGTCACTTAACCTATATGTGCCATGGGCAGCTAACTCTCTAAGAGAGAGGTTTTTAGTCATCAATTTCAGGAGTTCCATTAATTTTTATAGGAAAAAATACATCTTTATTTCAGTGTAAGTGGTGTGTTTTGTAATTCTATGTATTTTTTTATGATTTTTTAACTTATTCTGAGCATACCATAGGCTCCACCAGACTACCAAAGGCTCGAGCCCATGACACACAAACATTAAATACTTCTGTATCTAAGATCATAACTTACTGATGTGGTACCAAGCTACATTGGTAGAAGGAGTTTCCAAAATAATGTAGTTCTCTAACTAATGAAAACATGGGATCACAGATTAAGAGCCTGAGGAAATTTTAAAAGTAATCTTGTCCAAATCCGTCATTTTGCAGATGAGTAACTGAAGCCAGGAGATGCTGAATGACTTGGCCAAGGTCACACAGAAGCAGAGGCAGAATTTAAACCAATGCCCACTTACTCCACACCCTGCACTCTTTACCCGCAGCACACAAGTCTTGACAAAGAATAAAGTTTGGGGTTAGTATGGGATCTTGGAATAGGTTTTGAACTTGTGTTTACATTTTGCCTCGTCGTATACCTAGTAGTGACCATGGTTCACTCAACATCTCAAAAACTATACCTTCAACCCAGCAATAACACTACCAGGTCTATTTCCAAAGATGATGGGGTGGGGGATGAAAAGAACTTACAAGTTCTAAAATATTTGTAGCAGCTCTTTTTGTGGTTGCAAAGAATTGGGAAGTCCAGATGTGTCCATCAGTTGGGGAATGGCTGAACAAGTAGGGGCTATGATAGTGATAGAAAACTAGTGTTCTATAAGAAATGATAAGCTCAATGATTTTAGAAAAACAGGGAAAGACTTGCACAAAATAATGAAGAGTGAAATGAGCAGAACCAAGAGAAAATTGTATATAGTAACAGCTATATTGTTTTAATGATATCTTTGAGTGATTATGTTATTTTGACTATTATAAATACCCAGATTAACTATAAGGAACACATGAAAAAGATGCTATCTGCATCTAGAGAAATAGAAGTTTGTAAAGAATAATTTTCTGTACATATGTGTATGCATATACATACATATACATGTATATATGTGTATATATACATACATATGTATATATGTATGTATACACACACCTCTTTTTGTCAAATGGTAGCCATTTCTGAGGCACAGGGGTCATGGGGGGAAGGGAGGGAAGGAAAAAAAGTTTAAAAAAAGAAATTTACATAACTTTCTTACATATTTTGAAAGAATACCATGTTGTACATAATAGATTTCAGTTTTGTGTGCAATCATCTTTTTCTTATACTATTTTATGGTTCCTTTACTATACAATACTTGTTTTATTTCATAAATAAAATTCCACAAAAACAAAATTTCAAAAACTCACCTTCTTTCTTTATCTGTAAAATTGAGTTAGTGATACTTGTCACCTATCTCCTAGGCTAAGCTTGAGAAAAATGTGTGGTGCACCTTATAATGCTATAAAAATGACAGGGAACATTTTTGTTACTGTTGTTTTGCTTTACAGATTGAAACAAGAGAAAAGGACTATGCACTAATTTAGGTCAACAAGCATTTATTTTAACACTTAGAACTAGAAGCTTCTATTTGGCCTAGGAGCAGAGCAGTGATTGAATATCTCAAATTATGACTCCTCTTTACTTGCAAGCTTTTCTGTGGCATCTTTCTTATTCTGTCATTTATTCCAGTGCTGCCCACTAACAAAGAGATAAAATGAGCCTGGGAAGATCCAGAATTTTAAAATCTTTTCCAGGTTGCCTGGGTCTGGTGTTTGTTTTTTTTTTTTTCTATTAACCTTTCTTTTGAATTACAATTCTCCTGGAATGAGTGGAATTAGCTTACTCTGATGTCTTTGTCCCAGACTTGCCTTAAGTCTTTACATTGCTTGCCTCTGTTTATGCTAATAATAAATCTATTAAAATAAGCTGGTGTATGAGTTCCATAAGACTATTTTTCAGGTTAGTGTGGAAAACATGACATTTACTGTCATTTACTTGGTCTTTGTCATTGGGAAAAGAGTTGAGTGATTTGTCCCTTAATGGTTTTGGATAATTAACAAGTAATTATGGAGTTCCAACTTGAGAATGAGGGTAAGAAAGTTATTAAAGCCCCATAGAAACCATCCATTCAGAAGCTACAGACCAGTGAAATTTGTCTATAATTTAAACTGTTTTGTTTTCTGTTTGTTTATTTGATTGTTTGGCTGGGTTTTTGTTTGTTTATTTTAAAGTTTTATGTAGTACAGGGAAATAATATATACACCCACTAGGAATTTTTTGTTTAATTCACCATTAGAATGAAGAAAAAAATTTAAAACCTTGTCCATAAACTTAGAGATTTTTATTTCTTGGGTTTCTGCTAAGTTCTCTGAACATTCTAGAGAAATGATGCTCCGTTTTTGAAACTCTCAGAAATCACTAGAGTAGAGGTGGTAGTCATAACCATAAAATTAACATCTGACTCTCCCATGTACAAATTGCTAATGAGAGTGAGTTCATTTAGTGTAGGAAATGAAAACAGAAGAAAAAGAATTTCCTTCCTTCCTTCCCTCCTTCCTTCCTTCCTTCTTTCCTTCCTTTCTTCCTTCCTTCTTTTTTCTTTCTTCCTTTCTTTTTTTCTTTCTTTCTAGCATAGCAGATAACTTCTAAAACTAGCAAATAATTCAAATTAGAATCACTGACTCTGTTCAAGGCTCAGTTCAGCTGTCATCTCTAGGACCCAGGAACTTTTCTGGACTTCCCAGTAATTCTCTCCCTTCCCACTACCCATATCATCTTCCATTTAATTATCTGTGTATATATTGTGCCATCCAACAAAATGTAAACTACTTAAGGTCAGGGACATTAATGTATTTGTCTCCCCAGTATGTGGCATAGTACTTGACACCATTTTTTAAACTGGATTTGAGATTTCTTTAGTATGGGGAACTGCTGGTAATGAAGTTTTGATCAATATAAAGAAACAGACCTCAAGAACCCTATCTGTATTGGCATTTTCATTTCTACAATAAACCAGTTACAAAGAAATGGAGGGATGACTCAAAGATTCTCTTTAGAGAGATGAATACAGGAGTTGGTATAATTGACTTGCTGCCATGGGGGAATAGGTCAGGGACATCCACTGTCAGATTGTGAAACACAAGACTACAGGCATATTAGATATACATATGTGTGTATATGCACAGAAATGTATACCCACGCATGCTGGTATGTATTTTTGCATATATTTATGTTTGGACCAAGTGAGTAATTTCATTTCTATAAGAAACTCCAGGTGAGGAAATTTCTACCAATAGAGGTCTGCACCTTCTCTGCTTCTTATATCCTTAGAAAGTTGCTTGGGGGCACTGTGATTTTAAGTGACTTTTCCAGGGTCGTATTAGCAGTTTATGCCAGAGTTCAGGATCCAACTCATAGTCTCCTTTTTGCTGAGACCAGTCCTCTTCACACCATACCACATGGACTCGTATATGTGATATATAAAAATTTTAATGGTGTTAAATTGTTTTGTTTTCCTATGTTTACAGATAAACAATTTCAAGAACTTCCCACCCTTCTCCACTGTGCAGCAAGGTTTGGCTTAAAGAATTTGGCTGTCCATTTACTTCAGTGTTCAGGTGCGACTTGGGCATCAAAAGCTAGAAATATAGAAGGAGCAGACCCTGCACATATTGCTGAAAATCAAGGTCATGAGGAGATCAAGAGAATCCTTGAAGAATTTTCAGTGAGTTACAAATGGGCCCAAATACTGTGTATGTGTTGGTATATTGTCCTCATATGAAAAAGTTGCTATTCATCTATCAACAGTAGGTCTTTGAGTTATTTTCCAGTAAAAGTGAATGGCTCAACTGATCAGCTCACACTTTTCCATTTTCTAGTCCACATTTAGCCAAATGCTTTTGTCAAACAAGTTTAGGAATACAGTGAATTGTTAACCTTTAATGTCACCTTATTAAAAAAAAACACCTTGAATTTTCTATGTATTGTGCAGCCTGCTTGTTAGTGGTGACAAAATTAATCCAGTATTGTTTACCATTTGCCTACTGGAAATTATTGCTGGATTAGAACAAATTATTAGAATATACATAAAAGTAAAATATAACAAAAACTTTTTTGAATCTGATATGTAAAAAGAAATAAGCTAATAATTAAAAAGGAAACAAAGAAATGGAAGTTAACAAAAAGTTAATTGATGCTGCTTGTTCTGTAATTCCCTCTAATGATCTCCTACCAAAGATGCAGTCTGCAGTCAGCCTCAGTCTATGCCCAACCCATAACCTGCAGATGTCTCTTTTAAAAGACAATATGCTAATAAAGTGTTATGAAGAGAAAGAGACATTTTAAGAACCTATTTTACTCTGCAAAATGAAATTTCTGAAATGCAAAAGTATTCTTAAACCCAACTCTGTGAAATATTAAACTTTACTTCCAAATTAGTCTTCCTTTTACCAATAAACTAGTGGGAGATAATTGACATGATGCAGAGGAGTTGTTTTCCTCAAAGTTCTCCAACCTCCTCCAACCCTAAAAAATAAGGAATTATGTGCCAGATACAGAGTGATTAAATCTGAATCCATATCATAAGAAGACTGAAAGATCTTACTGCATGAGGTAAAAAAAGCTCATGGAATAATATCTGAAAACTGAAATACTTAGAATGCCCCTCTGCATCCCCCGTGCCCTAACCAACTCTGTACACTAGCCACAGTAGCCACTAGGAAACTCATAGCCTTGTGCTTCACATTCTGGCAGTGGATGTCCCTGCCCCATCACCCAATGACAACAAACCAACTACAGCAACTCCTTTGATACCTCTCCAAGGAGGATCTCTGAGTCATCCCTTCATTTCTCTGAAACTGGTTTCATGTTAATGAGAATGACAATATGGATAAGGTTCTTGTGTTCTGTTTTCTTAACATTGGTCAATGGTGAAAGCTTTAATGTACTAACAGTTAAATTAATGTCTATACTCTGTCTGATTCTTAATATATTTTACCCCTTATCTGCCACTCCATTACCATTACTTCAGAAGTTTTAAAAAAGTTTTCTGCCCAGGACAGGAGGCATTTCATTGCTTCATTGAATTCATGTATCACCATGGTCAGAACACTGGCTGACATTCTGTTTACAACCCTCACTTTATTTAATAAGGTGGTCTTCCACTATTTAGAAATAGTCTGTTGCTTTCTAAGTCCTCCCCCTTCACTCTTTTATAACTTTCTGCATTCTGAGGATGCAGACTTAACAGCTCATAAGTTATTTTCCAGTGTTAGTTGAATTTCTCTGCTTTTCTGGATGCCCTGTGACTACAGGTTGTTAGTCTCTGTTAAAAAAGATTCTTTAACATGTTTTGCCACGTCAGTTGGGCAGCTGAAGAATTTGGGCAACTACCTGATGTCAGCAAATGGCTGCAACTGTTGCAAGGGATGGCCACAGCAGCCAATACCATTGCTCCTCAATTATTTTGATAATTCATAAATAATTATGGGTGCAGTCATGTTTTGCTTTTTTAGTGACCAAGCTATAGCAAACATTTAATTATGTAGTTTTGCATATCTGTGCATATTTGACTTCTGTAACACACCATATACATATACATACACATATACATATACACATACATATACATATACACATATATGAAATGTGCTCCTTAGTGTATCTGCCAGAATGATTACTTTTCTTATCATCAGTTCTTTATTTAAAAAAAGAGAAAGTCTGAATTTCTCCAGTGGAGAAATGTCAGAAATGGACCTTCTCATTCTTTAATAAGCTGTAGAAAATGTTAGGAAATTAATTCATTTAAAGGCTTTTTTCCTCATTAAAAACCATTTTATACCTGCCTAGGTAAATCACATAATCGTTAAATGTTAATAAAATATTTACTTATTAGTAGCATATTTGTGTATTATGTACTTTTCCTAGTGTTTACAATCAGACTGTTCAAAAGTAGTATAAATCTTCAAAGTCTACGTGGAAAATTAACCAAAACAAGCAAAATTTATCAAAATGTTAATTAAAAATTAATTAAAAGAGGTTAAAAACAGGGAATTTCTTCAATGTTTAGAATTTGGACTCTACCAATGATTCCCATCTCTACACTGAAAAAAACAACATACTTACATGAGTCTTTAGAAATATGGTATTTGTTCAATTTAACTGTGTCAAACTAGAGAGTTGGGGGGAAAAAACCTTTTGAAAACATATCTAGAAAAATTGAGTTGATTTCAGTTGGTATAGCTTAATGTGTATTTGGAAGATAATTTATCTGATGAGAGCTTTTTTTTAAGTTGCATTTTGTTCTCCAGACTCAAGTGCTGTTTAAAAAAATCAACAAATGAAAAACGATTCAGGTGTTATATTCTCTCACTGGGTCAGGTATGTGACTGAAATAGTATTATCTGTTACAGAAAACTGACTACAAAATCCTGATATTTCCTCCAAACGTGTTCATTAAAACACCTTCCATGGTGGCATAGACCATTCTCAAAAATATTATAGAGAAGAGAAAGCAGATATATGGGATGGTTGTTGCTAATATCATCTTGGCTCTATTTGGGGGGAAAAGGAGAGGGCAGGGCTCAAGGAAGCCCTGTGAATCTTCTCCAATCTTTTGGAGTCCCCCCCCACCTTGGGGAATTAATATCTAAGTGTATTAAAATCATGTCATTTCCAATTCAAATTTCTTTTGTTACACATATTTGGTTAAGTGCAATCTCTTTTCTTTTGGGAATCTTTTCAAATAACATTATCACTTCTCATGAAGGACTGAGCTAGTAGAGTCTAACTTTAATAGTTTTCTCATCATCATTGAGAAAATATCACTATAAAAAACTGAAGGATTTAATCCATTTGACATTTTTGGTCATACTGATATTGAATGATCTGCCTTGCTTGACTCTCACACCAAGTTTTCTATAGATTCCTTTGGCATCTTAATGTATTTCTTGTTTCGTTTGTGTGCATATCTGTGTTTGTGTGAGAGGTTGTTTTCTTAATTAGTTTATACTCTAAAGTCACATTTCCATTGGATTATGTGTCTCTTTATTTACTAAGGGGGTTAAGAGGCTAAAATGGTTTCTGGTCCTCTTGGCTTCCTTTGTGTGGCAGCCGTTTGCTTCACTAGTTAAAATAAGGTACTGAAAACACCAATTAAATGAGGTCTCCTCACTATTTTATTTGCCTTTCTGGAGAGAACCTGTAAACTGCTTTTCTATTTAGCTGAAGATTTTTTTTAATCTTAAGTAATTTATTTCATTACATATTCTTTCCTTGGTAATTGTACTTTTTACTTTTTATTTCTGTTGTTTAGACAGCAGTAGTCAAACTTCAGCTGAGGTCCAGATCCTGTCTACCCATGGCTTTAAATTTCTAAAAACAATAAAACTTTATTCTAAAATATGACAATCGTTCTTAACTCATAGGCTGCTCACAAACAAGGAGCAGAGGATCCATACCAGAGTTTGCTAACCCCTGGTTTGGAGGGTTTGTAAGTTTAGTATCTTCCACACTTCTAGGTTGCTGTTTTTATTTTTTTAGAGGATGCCTTACCTGCCTCTCTTTGGTTGAGTGTTGACCTTTTTTTGTTAATTGATAGTTATGCCTAGATTTACATGGTATGTAATTTGGGGCTGTACAGTCACTCATTTGTAGTATTATTTTTAAATATATCTTCATTCCTTGTCTCATATAAAAGATACCAAGTTACTGATTGACAATGATCACAGTAAAAGTAATGTCATTTAATTAATGTTTGTAGGTGCATGGGCAAAGACAGAAATGATACATAGCATCCTCTATTTACTTCAGCTTTTCTGCCACATCTCACCCTCAAAATGGAAAGGTATAGGGATCACATGAAACTAGGAGTCACTGTTTTCATCCTTGGGTTGCTTTGGCCAAAGATAATTTTTATCACACAGGTGGCTAATCTTTCAGTGAGAAGTAAGCTTCTCTGAACTTGACTATTGTGATTCTTGGACAGCAGATACAAAGTCTATCAACAGACCTATATTCAAAACATCTGTAGCTGTTGAACCTGCCAAAGCTTACATTGCTTTTGAATAGTCTTGTGGAGTCCAGAACACATCCATGCCCTGATGAGTCAACAGAGTAGGATTCTAGTGGAGAAAACTATTTAGATAAGAAATCAGGGAACCTTCCTATGATGGTTCTGAAACTGGTTACCAAGCCCTAGGAGTCATGTTCTTAAGATTTAAAAGAAAATTTTAAACAGTTATATTTAAGGGGCATGTTGTAGTTGCGTTATGCTTGGCGCATTGTTCTCGAAGAGGGCCATGACACCAGGAAGGTGATGTCTTGACTTGCAAGGCAATTGGATTTAAGTGAGGGACGGCTATACAAAGTCACCAGCCTCACTTTGTCCTCTGGAGCCATCTGGGTCTGGTGCCCAGATATAGATCAGGAAGACTGGAAATGGCCCAGCAAGTAGCATGTAGTAGTTCGATATAGCCCAATATAAATCTAGATAATCTACCATCACTATTATCAGTTTTTAATTATTTATCATATAAATATATACATGTTTATATTATTCATATTTGAAATACATACATTTAGATAATCTCTATTATTATTTTTAATTATTCATCATATAAAATATACATATTTATGTCATTTACATATTAAATACATACAATAATAATAATTTACATTTGTTTGATGTTTTAAGGTTTGAAAAGCACTTCTTTAATAATAAGTTGTTTTCCACATCCAGGGTAAGAGTAGCAAGAAGAAATGTTTACTGAGAGGCAGTTTGTTGTACAGGACTGGTAGTCAACTGATGCTGGTCATAGTTGCTGCTCTGCCAATAATTAGACAAGTGACTTTGAGCAAGTTACTTAATCTCTTTGGGCCTCAATTTCCTCACCTGTGAAATAATCTCAAAAATTCCTACTGAACTGTTCCTATGAGAAGATTTGGAGTCAATATTGTCATTATTACTTTTACCTGAAATGAAAAGTTGGAGGGAAATTCACACTTGACTCTGGCTTTAGAAATTTTCTGCAAATCTACACAATAGATGGATAAAATGTTCTTATACAATTGAAAATTAATTTTAAAAATATTTATATCTATATGGCTTCTTTTGCCCCTTCTCCCCCACTGTTAAAAATATGTGTTGTTAAAAATGATTAAATTAATACTCAAAATAGCCTTTATAGGTTGGTAGGATTGTTCTCATTAGCCTAGATATGATACCAAAACTTTTAAAAGATTTCTTCTAACTACTGAAATACAAAGTAAGACCAATATCCCACGTTTCCTTGCTTCCAACCTAGTGTCCCAAAGACCAACTCTGAAATTCCAAAGGAAAAATCCACTTAAATACGTTCTGTTGGAATAAAAAAAGCTTAAATGTAAAGATTCCATGAGAAAATCAAGGATTTTAATTATACCTAGAATGTAAGGTCTTTGAGGGCAAGAAGTCCTCAGGAAAGTCAGTGCCTTACACATGAAAAAATAAATGATTGCTGAAATGAATCTTAGAGATAGGGTAACTATCTTTTTTTCTCAATTTCCTCCTGGTCAACTATAAATGATCTCTACAGAATGACTCCATCATGTCCAGAGTAGATAATTTTTCTTTCTGTGACCCAATCTACTATTTTTTGACCTATATATGAGGAATGCCTGTAATTCATATGTACTCTGAGAAAACACTTTCAAGTGTGTGTGACTATTGCCCTCTAGTGGTTGGCTGATGGGTAATAGAACCCAAATCCTGTTAAAATGGATCGGGGTGCACAGGGGGTGAAGAGGAAGGTTGCTGATAGACCAGAAAGAGGAGGCTAAAGCATTCCTAGTATAAGCAGTAATAACTTGGTCTATACAATGATTCCATTCTTTGATGAAGAAGGTTTGTGTTTAAACAGCCAGCCTGCATCGATCATTGCATTCTCTATATCTTGCATTTTCTATCATTATTGCATCCACACTTTATTTTGCTAAAACATATGATATCAGTTTATTTTCCAGCTGCATGTACTGCATACTTTATATAATATACACGGTCTCTCCCAGTTGTTTCATTGTGAATCTTTCCTCTTCAATTGTGTTTAGGCTTTTGTAGGCAAGAACCATGTCTCATTACCTGTCATAGCCCCTAGCACAGGATTATGCATAGAGTAGGTATTTGCTATGAATGCCTGTTGCTTACTTACATAGAAATCAAATACAATATGGAGAAGCAGATGTGATCTTGTGATCTTGATCTTGACAATATCTAATAACCTTAACCACAAACTTCTTTGTTTTAAACTAATTTCTCTGATCTGAATTTCAGATGGTATTTGGGAAAAGGTGGGAGAAAAATACCAAATATGAGATCATTTTATGATGTTACTACTGTGTGCATTTTGAGTAATTTTTAGTACCTTAAAATTCAGCTACAAGATAAGGCTATGCTGCTAAATGAAACCATTTACCCTGTTTGAGGTAGATTTACCTTCTAAATAATAATAAAGCTTTAAGGTTTAGAATGTTAGAAGGCCAGAAGACTTTGAGTGTGAAGAGGTTTTTTTTTAGATGCATGTATATGGAGATACTACCCCAGGTAACCTACTTTATGGAATATTTTTACAGGGTGAAACCAGTATTCTGCAGCCGAAGTTTTCCTATTTCGTTAATTGCCAAAAAAAAAAAAGTGATTTTTTTCTTCTTTCAAACAAATAAACTAGTTTTGCTGGCTAAAGAACTAGCAGGAATCTCTTTAAGTCTAGTTTTAAGGACACACCTCTTTTAGTTAATGGGAATTTAATCATTGTTTCAGTATTTGATGCTTCATGGCTTGTGTCAAGGAAGAATCAAAGGTAAAGGACACCCAAGAAGGTCAAGTTAAATCAATTAAGTGTCTACAGTATGCCAGGCAATATACTAAAGATTCAAAGTAGAGGCAAAATTAGCCCCTTCTTTTATGGAGCTCACAATCTAATGAAGGAGATTACATGCAAACAAATATAGAGTGGTTGGTTGGTGTGCGCAGACTGCCATCTGTTTTAAACAAAGAATAATATAGAAAAAGGCATTTAAAGCAGGTGATCAGAGAGATATACATTTGGAAAATAAAGTAGGTTGCTCTTAAGCTGAAAGTGAGGAAACTGATGGACAGCCTAGCAGTTCCATTGGTGTCTACTCAATGTCAAGAGATCAGAAGATCAAGTCAATGAGAATATTAGCAGAAACTCCATGGGGAAATTATAGAAAGACACAGGCAAGATTAGTATAAGAAGGATAAATCTGGGTGGGTTGTTATTTCCATGATGGGAAGAATATCCACATTAATGAGATTATAGTTCCACAGAAGCACCAAACAAGGGCTAGTTGTCCCAAAAGTCTTCCTGTGAATTTAAGCCTTACTAATATTAAAAATGATAAGTTCCTACAAGCTACAATACTAGGCCCTTCTTTCTGACTTAAGATCTACTTCTCTCAATATTTTCCCATACTCATCTCCATTGTACAGCTACAATAAAAATCAAATTTAATTATTTTTTTCAGATTTTAATATAGAGCAAACTATATCATCAGAGAGTTACATTTAATATCATCAGTTGAGCTGTATCAAATATAGAATATCCTAAAAGTCTTAGTGCAGATTTAAGCTATTCAAACTAAGTTTTTATTATAGCTGTCACATAAAATCTGAAAAAAATATTAAATTGTATTTTTATCACAGCTCTATAATTGATATGAGTATGGGAAAGGATGACTCAGATAGGTAGAGTGTAAGCCAAAAAAAATTGAGTGTAGTATTGCAGCTTGAAAGAACTTAGTACTTAGAACTTAGGGTAGAGGATTTTAAAACTACTCTCATTATCACAAGGCAAATTTTTTTTTTTTTACCCTGTCAAATACGCCAATGTTTTAATGTCGGTACCTAAACTTAATCTTCTTGAGATAATCATAAAATCCTTAAACAAACAAAAAAATGCATGCAGCTTTAAGGATAGAGGTTCAGTTTAATGTGTTAAAAGATTAACCATATAGTTTTCTTTTTCCCCATCATTCATCTGAAACCTAGACTTCATATAGTTTGGTTTTTAGTGAAAATGAACTTCGTTTTAGACAAAAGGATCAATGCACTTATTAAGTTGGTAAATTGTAGTATTTTGTTCTGACAAGCTAAAACTTTTTCTTTTAAAGCCAAAGACCATTTCAGAAACCTTTGTCTGTACTTTTACTGCAAATGTTGAAGGAGTGAAAAAGAAAATATGCTTCTGTTGAGGCTGTCAGTTGAATTAAGTAGTTTCATTTCATATCCCACTCTGCTCTGATTATGCAAGTAGTATAGAATTATTAGGCATATAGATGCTATTTATTAAACTAGTTCAATAATAGTGTAATTGTTGAGTTACATAACTACAATGACTCATTTTAAATTTGAGAGTTATAGCCACTCAGGACTGGAATAAGACTTTAAATACCTCCAGGTCTAGATACACAATTTAAGACAGGTTGGAATCAGATGAAGAGGGTTGATTTTATCTGAGTGCACACTATCCAACCTAGGGCTATGTGTTATTTGTCCATGTTAAAACAACAACAAAATGTAAGCTTTCAGGAATCAAGAGAATTTATGTCCTATAAAATTTCTCATAAAAAAGATTCCATTTCTCATTATGATAAGCATATTAATTTATTCATTGCAATCATTACCCTGCTCACTAAGGCATAGACTATCTTAACCAGCCTAATGTCCTAGTGTCTTCCAAGTATGTACTAATGGACACTATGATTAGTTAATTACCAAAGACTAGAACGTACAGTCTCTTGTCCTTGAGGGGCCTTAAGTCAAGTGGGAGAAAGTCAATTATTTAAGCATATTTGTGAATGATTTCAGTGTTGTGTAGACAATTAAAATTTGTTTCAAAACATTGTAAAGTTTTCTCTTTAGCTGTTGTTTTTAAAAAATAATGACTTGTGTTTAAAAATGCATGCTCTTTTTGAAAGCACTTGTGATAAGAGCAATTTCCCATTTGATGCTGTTAGAAGTGACGCATAGACCTTTCTCCTGCACCATATCAAAATAATGTCCAATAAGGATGTAGCAGCTAGAGGTTGCTATCAGAAGAAAAAGAAGGAAAGGATAGTCACAGTGTTCTGTATCTTGTAGTATATAGTCTACTTAAACAAAGATTTCTTAAAATTTACAAAAGATTTAAAATGTTTATTAAAATATTTTAAATATTTTAAAAACATTTAAAATGTTTATTATTAACAGGTCATTAAAAATGGAAAATATGTTACTCATGTTCCCAATGAATGAAGTTTAGTTGTTCCAATAACCTATGCATATTAATCAAAACAGCCATACTTTCCTATTCAGTCCTATCTAATTTAATCCAACAAGATCTAATTAGATTAATAAATTAATAAGCTTAATAAAGTTCTCACTTTATGAAAGTGATGTCCTATGGACTGTGGATGCAAAGACCAAAAAAAGACTCCCTGCCCTCAAGAAGCTCACTTTCTCCTAAAGAGGAAGGGCTACAACATGGAAACATGTAAATATATGTGTATGTATACATATACATATATATATATACATATATATACACACACACACACACACACACAGATACAATAGGGAAACAAGTAAATATATGTATGTATGTATTTATATGTGTATATATAATGCATATGTGTGTGTGTATGTATATACACACACTAACTTTAGTGGGAAAAAGAATTTGTTAAAACTTAAGGGGATTGAGAAAAATTTCCCATAGGAAATGGAATAGTAGCTGAGCCTTTCAGGAAATAAGGGTAGAGAATCTAAGACCTAGAATTAAAGAGTATTCTAAGCACAGAGAAAACTCTTCAAAGGTATAGAGGACAGAGATGGAGTGTCAATCTTGGGAAAGTGAGTGAGCCAGTTTGGCAGCAATGTAAGGAGTAAATAAAGGGGAGCAATATGCAATATTCTTGGAAATATAGGCCAGAACCCCAGATTGGAAGATATCAAACGCCAAGATGAGGAGTTTGTATTTTATTCATGGACGTAGGAGCCATGGAAGGTTCTTAAGCAGGTGATTTCCATGGTCAAAATTGTACCTTAAGAAGCTATGTGGAGAGTGGATTGGAAAGGGTTGGAACTAGAAGAATGGCTTCTTATTAAGTGGCTGTTGCAATTGCCCAGCATAGAGGAGATGGGACACTGAACTAGGAGAGCTGCCGTTGAGTAAAGATAAGGGAATAGATACAAGAGACATCTGTGAAGTTAGAGTCAACCAGGCTTCACATCCAATGAGATATGGAGGTAAAGAAGATGAGACAACCAAGAGTGACTCTGAAGTTGATAACCTAGATGATGGAAAGAATGATGCTACCATTGATAGAGTCTTGAGGAGGGTTATATTTAGGGAGACAGAGAAAGAGCAGGTTCCTTTTTAGACATGTCCACTTTAATTCATGCATTTAGAGATGCTCAATGAGCAGTGGGTAAAGACAGTAGATATCAAGAGTTGATATCAAGTAGCTATCAAGAGACTAAGGCTCAATATATGGATTTGGGAATCATCTGAACAGAGATGATAACTGAACCCATTCAGAGGAGATGTGTGTAGGAGAGGGCACAGAGAGATAAGAGTGGGAACCAGAAGAGATAGTGGAGAACACTCCTCTCCTCCAGTGAGATGTCTATATATTTCTATCTATATCAATATCAATATGTGTGTATACATATATAGTGTAAACATATATGTGTTTATATTTATATGTGTATGCAACAGACATATACATGTATATATGTGTATATATGCACACGTGTATATATACACACATATATGTGTGTATGTATATTAATTCCTGATGGTATTATATTCTAATTCTAGGCAAAGCAGCTAAGGGAACATCAAAAACCTTGAACACTGAACTTGCTAACCTAAATATAAAGAGGTGGCAAATGTACTAGGAAATAAATATATGTATATCTGAAATTTTATATATAAGTCCAAGGTTACAAGGAAATAATGAAACTTGAATCTGGAGTAAAAATAATCAGGTGGGGTTTATTTTTGAAAAGCTTCTAGGAAGCACAGTATTGCAGGGGTTTTTTTTTAACATTTTTCAAAGCATTTATTAAGCACCTACTATGTGTCTGGCACTGTGCTAAATGCTTTAAAAATATTGTCTTTTTTAATCCTCACAACACTCCTAGGCAGAGAGAAGTGGAAGAATGCATAGGTCAGACACATGGAATGTCAATGCTTGGGAGACATGAAACTTATAGCAGGGTACAAAGGTATTGTAAGTGGCAGATTCATTTAACTAGAAATTATCTTTATTTGTCCTTAATAGAACATGTTGCTACTCATTAACATGCCAATTTAAACATTGATCCAAATCTTACCTATCTGTATGACTTAGAAAAGTTTTAGAGCATTGTCTGAGGTTCAGAGAAGTGACTCATTCACGATCGCACAGCTAGTAAGTATTGAAGGTAGGATTTTAACCCAGATTTTTTTGACTCGCAGGCCATTCCTTTCTCTTCTTTGCCCTACTGCTTCTCATTGGCTGTCACACAGTCCATTACTTTCTCTGCTATGTCCTACTGCTTGACACATTATCAACACTGAAAGTTTACAATTGTTTTATTTTGTTTTGTATAATTTTGGCTATCCAGCAATTTCTCTGAAAGAGATTTTGGAGGTTTTAGTGATCTGTAAGCAGACCAACTGATTCCTTTGTCATACAATCTAGGCAATGATAACAACAACTAACATTTATATAGCACTTTAAGATTTTCAAAGTGTTTCATACGTTATCTCATTTGGTCATGCCAACAATCAAAGGAGGTAGGTGTTATTATTATCCCCATTTCACAGATAATAAAACTGAAGAGGAAAAAGTTTAAATTACTTGCTTGAAGTTACACAGCTAGTAAGTATCTTAAACAAGATTTGAACTCAGGTCTTCCCTACTCTAAGGTCAGCACTCTGAACATTATGCTACCCACTAAGCTCACACTTTTTGTGTACTTGCTCTTTCTTGTATTATTAGACCACTCTAAATTTGAGGAACTATAGATCTTGTGTGGGAGGTTCTGGAATATTCTGTGGTTTTTACAATATTTTTGAAGGTTCACACAAATTATGGGGAATCCTCTTTCCTTTTGGGCTCTTTGCCAGGCATACTGAAGTACTGGAGAGCACCTTCGGTAAATACAGCATCTCCCTGTTTCAGATCTTCCTTGATATTAATAACTGGATAGTAAGCAAGTCTCACTAGCCTCTGGCTGCTCAGACACAGTCTAAACAGTAAGTTAATAATATAATCAATGCTTGCTTTTCACGAATCCATGTTATTTCATTAGGGGCATATGTCTATGTATAGAATTATAAACACATGGGTGTGTATATATAATCAGAGGCATTTTAGAGCTGGAGGGGACCTCACAAGATGTTTCCACATAATACTGCTCTGCTTATATCCAGTAGATTATTGAATATGAACGAATGTTTTCAGCTTGTCTGATGTGCTCCATAAAATGGTATCTCTTGTTATTGTTGAAAACACAACCAAGCCAACTCCAGGATTAAAATAGCTCCAACCTGATCATTTGAACAAGCTGCTGATGTAATTAGCCACACCAGATATTTAGGTCCATGAAGTGGATTTCTTGTTTTTAACTCTGTAATATTCAACACAGATCAAATCGCCCAGACCACATCCCAATTTCCACCTCCATTGACTTTGCCATTGCAAAGCTAAACATACACAGTCGCTTTTCATGATACTAAGGAGAGAAATTTACCTTGACAATTCTTTTAAATTAAAAAAAAATTTGAAGGGTCTCTCCTTTTATTCCTTGATGTATTGCAAGAGCATTGTTTAGTGATTCAAGTGATAATCTCAGAATCAGGTAGACAGGTATTCAGACCTTTTCTGTTATACCTCCTGTCTCTATGACCCTGAGGAAGCCTTCTATCTAATCCCATTCTGGCCAGGGCTATGCCTTAAAACTAAAAATATTAGAACAGGTGCAGGTCTGCATTTGGGAGAGGGAGTTTCCTAAGTAAGAATTTCCTACATTAAGGAAGCAACAGGTCCAGATGCAAAACAATCTATATATTTTAGTTTCCAGAAAATTATTCCATTTTCATTTTATCTTTATGTTCAAAGTATTATTGCTAACAACATTGAAAAGATAAAGCATTGTTTCTTCTAAATGCGACATAATTTGTCATGTGATCTGATTTTCTTTTCAGAATAAGGTCTACATTTTCAGAAGCAAAATTAGATGAAAAATATACCTAATATCCATTTTTATTTGATTGCTTTTCCGTGATTTCACCTGCCCTGTTGGGCTTTTGTTTTTATAGGTTTAGTCCTTATTTCTCACAAACAATCATGTAATGCAAAATGCTTATCAGGATAAAGTGAAAAGTATCATCAGGTGAAATCCAAAGATGATGACATAAGACATGCTTTGTTTTACTGTGACACTTCAATATGTACAAGTAATCTGCTAGGTGATTAGACTTAAAATGGAGTTCTGACCATATCACACTTCCTACACCTATTCAATAAACTATAGTTGGCTCTCTATTACCTTCAGGATCAGATGTAAAATCCTCTGTTTGGCTTTTAAAGCCTTTCATAACCTAGTCTTCCTACTTCTCAGTCTTCTTACACTTTACTCCCTTCCACATACTCTGATCCAGTGACACTGACCTCCCAGTGTTTGTACTGGCTGGTCCCCATGCCAGGGCAACTAGGCAGTACAGTGGATAGAGTACTGAACCTGGAGTCAATAAGACCTTAGACATTGGCTTTAGACATTTGGCCTTAGACATTTACTAGCTGTGTGTCTCTGGGCAAGTCACTTAACCCTGTTTGCCTCAGTTTCCTTATCTGTAAAATGAAGTGGAAAATGAAAGGCCAAACCACTCTACTATCTTTGCCAAGAAAACCCCAAATTGGGTCACAGTGAGTCAAACAACTGAACAGCAACAAAGTTCCCCATGCCTGGAATGCTCTTGCTCCTCCTCTCTACCTCCTGGCTTCCCTGACTTCTTTCAAGTCTCACCTTAAGTCTGACCTTCGGCAAGAAGCTTTTCTTGGTCCCCATTCATACTAGTACCTCTCCTCTGAGGTTACCCCCCCCCCTTTATCTTGTATATACCTTCTTGGACAGTTGTTTGCTTGTTTTCTCCACCCATTAGACTGTATGCTCCTTGGGAGCAGGGGGTGGTTTTACCTTTGCATCCCCTAGCACAGTGCTTGACTCATAGCAGAAACTTAGTAAATGCTACTTGACAGACTGGTATACCAGACAGTTTGATATAACACAGAAATAATCAAGATGCAAGAAATTTTCAACAAACACCACTACGTGCATAACTGTGCTAGGTGCTAGGAAAGATGGGACTCCTACCCTTACTGAACTTTTCTTTTAGAGGGATAAGGCACAAACACAGACTGCTCTGATAACATAATATTACAAAATGAATGTAGGAGAGAAAGGCAGAACAAGAAGCTCTTCCAGGGACAAAGGAAGAAGTTGTTATAGAAGGGCTCCAGGCAGGTTTGATGGAATTTATCTCTCCTGATCCCCTCAGGTGCTAATGCCTTCTCCACAAAAATTAACTTGTTTGTGTCTTATGCATATTTCATATGTGACTGTATTCTTACATGTTATCTCACGAGAGAGAATGTAAACTCCTCGAGGGCAGCAACAATGTCACTTGTGTCTTGACAGAGTTCTGGGTATGATATACATGAGTAGGTACTTACATTTAAGTAGGTACTTAAGTTTAAGTAGGTACTTAAATGCTTCTTAATTGGTTGGTGAGGCAACTTAAGCTTTAAATGATGGTTAGGAATTCAGCAAGAGGAAAGAGAAAGGGAAGACATGCAGAGCATGGGGAATATTTGGTGCAAGCAATGGCTTGGAAGGGGGAAAAATAGAGGGCAATGAATCTTTTGGGAAATTTACTCCCCTGAATCTCTGTTTGGAGACATCTTCCCCCACTTCATTTAACTTAGTCTTTTTTAATTTCTACAAGAACAGCTGAAAGCCCATTAATCCATGCCAGAAAACATCAGCATTCTCACTCAAGTAGCCTTAAAAGAATTAGAATAAATTAGATACCCCAAAAGATGCTTACCATCTGCAAGTAATGCATTTGGACAGCTCAGGGCTGTCTGTGGATAGATGCAAGAATTTGTAAAGTGCTGCGGAATCTATAGAAATCAATAACCTGCTTAATTTCTCTTCATGGGGACAGCATCTTTTTTCTGCCTCAGTCTGGAGTATCTCAGCCTTGTATCTCTTCCAGGGGATTCTCCAGCTACCATAGCAGGAGGGAGACTCTTTGATTTAAGCTGGATACACTCCTTAATATGAATATAATGTCTTTTTTTTTTAAGAAGAGCATTATGTATGCTGTGTGTGTGTGTGTGTGTGTGTGTGTGTGTGTGTGTTAGTGAACATTCCATAAGATACGGTTAAAGAAGGGAAGGGGAAGAACGGGTGGGAAATGAAATGGAAATCATGAGTTTGACAAATCCAGATTCTATCAGGAGGAATTTAATTACCTTAAAAGCTACTGCAATAATGTTTTTCTTGAGCCTGAGAGAGAGAGAAATAGAGGATTTTAGTTCATTTAAGCTGTGTCTTTTATTAGCGGAATATCTCCACAACTGAATGAAAGGGAAAAAGTCAGATAAGCAATAGATTGTTTAATTTATATAGCAACAAACCAATTGCACTTTTCTAAGTTTTATAGATAAATTCCCAAAATGCTGTGGCAACCAACTCTCTGTTACATCAATTAATCAATCGATGATAATAACTCACATTTATGGCGCATTTTAAGATTTGCAAAGCACATTTCATACATTAACATATCACAACTCTTTGAAGTAGGTGCAAATTATCATCCTTATTTTACAGATGAGGAAATCGAGGCAGAAAGAGTTCAGATCACTTGCCTGGGGTCTCATAAATAGTAAATGTCTGATGAAAGATTCAAAATTAGGTCCTCCTGACTCCAAGTCCTATCCACTGTATCACCTGTTCTATCCACTGTACAACCTAGCTATTCATTAGTTTATATTAAGCACTGATTCTGAGACTAGTATTATAGATAGGAAGAAAAGAAAGAGCCTGCCTTCAAGGAGCTAATATTTTATCAGGGGAGGTAATATGTGCACATGGGAGTATATGACAAATACACACAAAAACTTTTGGGAGGCATCACTGGCAGAAACAGAAGGTATAATGAGTTGCCCAAGACAATATATACCAGAGGCATGATCTGAACGTAGTTACTCTGATTCCAGAGCCAATATTCTTTCCAATTCTTTCCAATGCCATTTTGCTTTCCTGTTCACTCTAACCATCCCTTTTCTCCTTCCCAATCGAATTCTCTACTCTCACCGCACCCCCACACCAAAAAGTGTTTGACATTTTAGAAAATTATAGTAGGTTTAAAATAATCTTCTTCTGGGGATGTTAGAAGAATTTTAAGACAACCTTTCAATTAATTGGAGGCACACATAGAGACAGGGAGAGAATGAAAAATGATAAGCTGCAAAATAGATTTAGAACTAGAGAGAGGTAGCTATGTGAGGCTTTTGGTGTTCGTTCCTCTCATCTTTTGAAAGACATTTTTTGGACTTGGATGAAGACTTTTATTTTTCATATTTCTTGTAAGTTTTATATTTACCGTATTATTAAACATAGCCGAACTTAGAATAAGATAATCAAAAGACTTTCTGTAATGATTTGCCAAACTTCTCCATCAAATGTGATTTATTGCTTAATTAGGGAAATTATCCTTAGGCTCTTTATCAATAAAGGAACCATTAGGGAAAGATGATTTTTTCAGGGACACTAAGTTCATAGTCTAAAAACAGTTCAAAGCAATCCATTCCTCCTCCAGATAGGGTTAGTCCTAATTAACAGAGTCAGGCAGAAGCCTTGTTTATTCATAGATGATACAGTTACTGATTCCTTTGTGCCTGACTTCAGAACAAGTGATTGATATTTTCACGGAGTTTCTAGAATAGCTAATGAAAACTTCCCATTGTCTATGCACAGGGCCACTGCACATGTATGTGTGTGTGTGTGTGTGTGTGTTTGTGTGTGTGTGTGTCATACACAACCACACACAGACCCTAAATAAACATTGACTAGATTCCAATACATTTTGGTGACCTGTGTGTGCACAGACACACACACAAACACACACACACACACACACACACACACACACACACACACACCCTAAATAAATGTTTACTAGATGCCAATACATTATAGTGATGTGGCTCACACAGGAAGAAGCCACAAGAGGCAGAGTCTACCATGCTGCCAAGTTTCCTCTCTTTTTCTTCAAGTAAAATGGCAAAGTGGGCATCTCTGTTCGGTGCCCCAATGAAAGGATTGGGTGTGCTATGTTGAGCAAGGTGTTCTGAATAGCCCCTCTGAGCCTTTGCAGCTCAAACTCTGTCCTTTTAAGTTAAATCAATCATTATATTCTCAGCCAACTCACCACAATTGCTGTAATCAGATGTTGAGCAAGGAAAAGATGTAAGAATACAAATGAAAAGAATTTTTTTATGATTCATTATTTATTGAATACCAGTAGTATATGCTGTCTTACATAAAAGGCAGAAGCCTCGCCCTCAAAAAGATTACCTTTTCAAACCATAAAAGACATGTTTTTCTTCTCATCATATTAATATATACATATACATGCTCTTTTTAGCTAATAACTTACTCCAAAATTTTTCCATTACTCCATTTCTCCCTCATTTGGACCCAGTTGGACCATCTATATTTTTAAGCTGCTATTTGAAAGATAGCAAGGACTCTTGGTTACACATGGAGTACAGAGAAGATTTTGTACTAGAATCATAAGGACTGCTAAAGTCACTCTCTAGTTTTCTCAGACTTTTGTTCATTCATTCATTCATTCATTCATTCATTCATTCATTCATATATGTTTACTCCATTTATTCACTCAACCAGCATTTCTTGAGTGTCTGCCATCTACCAGGCACTGTGCTAGACATGAGAGATGGAGAGACAAGGAAAAAATATTAACAATAATAATACACAACAAAACTAAACAGTCTTTGCATTTGGGGAGCTTACAAGTCTAGGCTGGGCCACAAATATTTCTTGGACACTAAAAGAGAGGGTTAAATATAAGATAGGCCTCACATCTTACCTTTAATTAGTTGTGTTACCATGAGCTAATTATTTAATACTTCTGAGCCTTGCCTTGATGTCATTCAGTAATTTCGCTTGTGTCCAACTCTTCGTGATCCCATTTGGGGTTTTCTTGGCAAAGATACTGGAGGGATCTGTCATTTCCTTCTCCAGCTCATTTTACATATGAAGCAATTAAGGAAAACAGGGTAAAGTGACTTGCCCAGAGTCACAGAGCTAGTAAGTGTCTGAGGTTATATTTGACTTCAGGAAGATGAGTCTTCCTGACTCCAGACCTGCACTCTATCCACTGTACCACCTAGTTGCCTCTTTTCTGAACCTCAGTTTTCTTAAATCATTGTCATAGAATGTTAGAAGGTCCAGATCCAGATCACCTGCCCTAACAAGACAAGCTATGCTGCTTTTTAACATCTTTTCAAGGTTCAATCAACAAACATGTATTATGGAACTACTAGGCACCAGGCACTTTGCTAAGCATTAACTGGAGGGATAGTTACAGAGTCCTACTCTCACAGAAATTGTAAGCTCCTCTTCTCTTTAAAAATAGAAATGGAAAAAAATACCTATGGCCCAATTGGGGTTACATGCTGAGATAAAGGAAAAATATAGAGCACAGTATTAACTGAAAAGAAAATATATATATTTACCAAATGAGAGGAATGTGTTTCTCTTGTGGTTTGAGAAGACAGGGATTTTTTGTTTTGTTTTGTTTTTTGAGATTAACGTCTCTCCTTTTCTATAAAACACTGCAGGTTTTCAATAAATAATCATAAGAAATTCTTTTCAATTGTGTTCTGAGATCTTTGCCTTAGTTAATGTGATTATAGCAATTGTGTAAGAGAATTGTTCTGAATTTCTAAAGGGAGAGACAACAGATGAGGTAAATTTGAAGTCATTTACAGCTGGGGGTTGCGGAGAAGGGAAAACCAGGAAAGGCCTTTTATAAAGGTGGCCCTTGAGTTGAGTCTTGGAAGAAACCAGGGATTCTAAGGACTAGAAGTAAGGAAAGAATTCCTTCTAGTTACAGGACAGGCAGTGAAAAAGTATGGAGATAGGAGCTGGGACATTGTGTATGTGAAAAAGCAAATAGGCCAATAGAGCAAGATGATAGGAGATGTGAAAGAAATAATGCGTAAAAAGACCATAAAGGGGCGATTTGTCTTCAAATAGAAGAATGTTATAATTAATCCTAGGCAGCTACTGTATTTATTAGTTACTAGTATTTATTGGTATTTTATTTGGTTTTTGCTTTAGGAAAATCTCTTTGTTAGTTGTGTGGAAAATGAATTGAAATGAGGGAAAGACTAAAGGAAAGGAGACCAATTGGGAAGCTATTATAATAATCTAGCCAAGAAATGTTGAATGTCTTAAATAAGGTGCCAGCTATATGGATGAAGAGGAGTTACATAGCAGATACTATGCAAAGAAATATGCTAGGATTAGATAATTGATGAGATATGTGGGATGAGTAAAGGTTAAAAGCTGAGGATGACACTGATACTTTGAGCCTGTTATCACTGGAATGATGGTGGTACCCTCTGTGATAATAGGACATGTAGAAAAGGTATGGGTTCTGGTGGGAGTGAAATGATGAGTTTCATTTCAGACATATTGAGTTTGAGCTGCTTACAGAACATCTGATGGGAAATATTCAGTAGGCATTTGGTGAAGCAGAAGTTGAGTTCAAGAGAGAGATTGAGGCTGGATATCTGTGAGTTATTTGCATAATATTTTAACTGAACCCTTAGGAGCTGATGAGGTCCCCAAGTGAAAGAGTATAAAGATAGAAGAGAGGCTAGGACATATCCTTGGGCTAATTCATCATTGATGGGCATGACATGAATGAAGATTCAGGCAAGGCAATTGATAGGAAAGGCAGCAAGAGCAGGGTTAGGAAAACGTAAAAAGAGAGTGATTAGGAGAAGGGAATGGTCAGGACTGTCCATGCTGAAGAGAGGCTGAGAAGGATGAAGAATGAGAAAAGGGCTCTAGACATGGCAATTAAGAGATCATTGGTAACTTTAGAGAAAGCAGTTTCAGGTGAATGATAAGTTTTAAGAATTATAATGAATTTCAGAGTGTTAGAAGTGAAGAGAAACATAGAGATAAGAGCTCCTTCAAGGAATCTAACTGATAAGGTGAGAAGAAATAGAGGATAGTATCTAGTATGTAAGATAGGATCTAGTGAAGAATTATTTTAAAAGGCTGGTGGGACATGGTATAGGCAGAAAAGAAAGAGAGAGGTTTAATATTAGAAAAAGAAAGGAGTATAGTGCAGGCAAGCTACTGAAGAAGTGGAGGAGATGGAATCAAGGGTACAAGTGGAAAGATTGTCCTTGGCAAGAAGGACCATAAGAGTGGAGTGAAGGAGGAGATTGTAAGAAATAATGAAAGGGAGAGGTGAGAAGGAAGAAAAAGGAGAGGAAACTAGTAGAAAACAGTTTAAATTTTCTCAGGTAATTACCGGGGTAAGGTCTTCATCTGACGGGGTGGGGACTGCCTGTCTGAAGAGAAAAAGAAAGTTTGGAATAACCCTTATGGTGAGTGGGACAGAGAATAAGTTAGAAAGGTATGGGAAAATTGCCTTGTAGCAATGAGAGTCCAGTTGATACCAGATAACATAATTTGCAGTGGACCCAATCAGGCTAGGTTCTTGTCTTCCTCCATCTTTGTTCAGCATCATGTGAATAGAAGGAAAGGAGGTACATGGTGATAGTAATCCAATGTTAAAGTATGTGCAGTCATAGGATAGCGGTTCCATAGGAGAAGCAATTTTTGAGTTGAACTGGTTCATTAAGGGCATTAAGATTGGGAAAGTAAGAGAGGAGGGGTGATGACCTGGGAGGAAACTGAGGAGTGAAAGGACTGGAGCCCATGGTAAAGTGGAAGAGTAAGTTTAGGAGTTGTAAGGCATAGTGAGAGATGAAATAATTGTAGGTTATTTCATTTAAAAGTCCACTAAGATCTTTTCTTTGATAGAATTTACTTTTCACATATTTTTCTTTATTCTCCAGTAGGACCCAAACAGAGATCCAGAATTATTAAATGCCTAATGTAACATTACTAATATGTTACATAGGTGGAATTCACACCAAGGTTCTCTGGCTCTTATCCAACTCTTTTTGTACTATACCACACTTTATCTACTTTATCCCTTACGTATTTTCCCTTATAATCTACTCTAAATACCTCAGATTGCAATTTAAGCCTGTTTCCTCAAGCAACATGAAAACAGCCAGTTGTGGATGTTTCAATTAAAAGAAGTTCTAAAGAATTCATCCCTATAGATCTCTATTAATAGTTTTAATAATAATATATAGTTACTACTTCTATTCAGATTGTGGGTACTTCAACTGTCTTAGCCACTGAATACAATGTATATAGTACAATTTATCAGTATGGAATTCATCACAATTAATATGCATATCGGTATACTCAGCACCATCCTTAATCAATTTTATCTAAATATCCACCAGGCACATGGCTTCTGGCTAAGCAATATAATACAGAAAATCAATATAGAGCATCAGTAAGGCCCTGTTTAATACTTCATTTCTATGGGAAGTCATTAGCATATCACTAATGACTTGAGAAATCAATCAACCAATTAATATTAAGTACCTATTACGTGTCAGGTAAGACAAAAGTGAAAATCTTCACCCCTTAAAGATCATAGATTTGAAGCTTTATGGAACCTTAAAGGTTATTTTATTTCAGCTTCCTCATTTTGCAGGAAACTGAAGCCAAAGAGACTATGTTGACTTGACAACGGTAAATGGCAAATAGTAAGTGGCAGTGTCAGGATTCAAGCTAAGATCTTTTGACTTAATGTTTAGCACGTTTCCCCCAATACCACACTGATGCCACAAATGTCATTATATCTAAAATACATACAAAGTAAAGGTAAGGGCCAAGTATGGTGATCCATGCCTATGTGTCTCCTACAGAGAAGTCTGACACAGGTGGAACCTTTGAGCTCAGAAGTTCTGAGCTATTATGGTAGGCTAAGCTGATTTATTATCTGCACCAAATCTGACCCAAGGGTGGTTCATCCCCAGAAGTTAGGGGCCACAAGCCTGCGTAAGGAGGGGTTAAACAGCTCACATTGAAAACTGAACTGGTCAAAACTGAACCAGTCAGTGGAATTACTGGGCAGTGAGTGCCTGCTGAACTTCTAACCCTGGTGAGATAAGGAGACTCAGTGAATAAATAAACGAACAAATATCTATATAAATGAGTGAATGGGGAAGGAGAGAGAGAGAGAGAAAGAGAGAGAGAGAGAGAGAGAGAGAGAGAGAGAGAGAGAGAGAACAGCAAGGTAATTGGGGGAATAGGGCATGTAATGGAGTGTTTACTTCCTATACTTGTTTTTCACCAACCCATAGGTATTGTTTCCTATGAATTATTGATCTGCCATAATGCTAGGTACCCAGTCATGTCTATATAAATGAAATGACCTATTTCATCTTCCAGTTCTAACACTGTAGTTCTATCAAGTCTAATTGAAATGGTGGGTCTCAACTAGAAACCCCTGAACCTGAACCTGTTTATTTTCTCAGTACCATTAAACCAGTTAATTTGCATCAAACCATGGAACCATTTAGAATTGTCACATGCCTTCTGGTAAAATGGAAAGGTAGTTTCCATTGAGACCAAAATTTATCATAAATGTTCAGAGCAGAGAGGCAGAGTAGGTCAGTAAAAACAGTGGTAGTTTTGAAATCAGGGAACCTGGGTTCAAATACTCTTTCTAATGCTTGCTACATCAGCAACCTTTGACCAATCTTAGAGTCTTACTAAGCCTTGTTTTTCTTATATGTATAATGAAAGGACTGGGTTGGGTGGTTCTTGAAGGTCCCTTCCTTCTCTAGAAGAATGATTTATTTTTATTTATTTTACTCTGAACTTAATATAACAAATAAAACATATTTAGCCCAATTTGTGACCCAACA
The DNA here is from genome assembly GCF_011100635.1 of Trichosurus vulpecula. Classification (NCBI taxonomy): domain Eukaryota; kingdom Metazoa; phylum Chordata; class Mammalia; order Diprotodontia; family Phalangeridae; genus Trichosurus; species Trichosurus vulpecula. The sequence goes on from NC_050578.1 coordinate 67,167,519, forward strand.
ACAATAAAAATAATTTATCTTTCAAAAGAGAAACAAAGTGAGACAAATTAAAATTTCATGTGAAAAAAAGATAAAATTCTCATACAATTTCTCTTTCTGTTAGCTTTAGGGTTTCAGTTATTAGTGATGCTTGAAGAAGAAATGCATGTATTATGTATTGAAATGTGGTGGAAATGGTACATACTTTCTTATTAATATCTTGGAACATCTTATGTTTTAAATACAATGGCCTATTTAAAACTCTGCTATAATACGAAAATAAAAAGTTAGAAAGAAAAGTTAAAAGAAATAAAACTCATTAAAGCATGTTGTAAAACCTAAAATTAATTTTAAAGCGTTACAAAACCTTTTAAAAATGTCATTTCTCTCATACGTTTCTTTGTCCAATTGATTAACAAGGACATACTATGTTCTAAGCTCTGTGCTAATTGATGGTCCTGGCCCCAATGAAAAAGTTGTTTTTCCCCCAAAAAGTCTAACAGAAATGAAATTAAAATGGTCCCTAGCCATAAGGAGATTATGTTCCATAGGATGAAGGGAACAGTATACACATACAAACTAAATATTAAGAATATATACAAAATAATTGGGGTCAAGGGAATAATGTGGCAGCAGCTAGATAAGAAATAGTAGAGAAAAGGGAGAGCATTTTGGGTATGGGATAACCTGTGCAATTGAAGCTATAGGAGTTTGATTGTCCCAGAGAGGAGCTGCAAGTTGGTAATTAATGGGACATTAAGCCTGAAAGAATAGGGAGGCAGATTGTGAAGGGCTCTAAATGCCAAATAAAAGGAATTTGCATCCTATTACCTAGAGGTGATAGGGAACTAAGGACTTTTGTAGATCAGGGAAAGGATATGGTTAGCCCTGTGCTTTAGGAATGTCACTTAGCAACTAGTCAGTGAGTAGAATGGAGGTGTAAAAACTTGTGGTGGGAAGACCATAGGCAATCAGCCTGAGGAAGCTGAAACAAATGTGATTAAGAATGCTAGGTGGAACAATGGAAAGAGTGCTGGTCTTGGAGTCAATAAAGACCTAAGTTTGAATCCTGCCTCAGCAACTTATTAGCTATGTGACTGGCTGCAAGTGACTTAACTTCTCTCTACTTCAGTGTTCCCATCAGTAAAATGGGGATAATAATGCAACCCCCCCCCCCCCAGAAAGTTGTAGCGAGAATCAAATGAAATAGCATGTGAAGCACTTTCCAAATTTAAAGAGCTATGAGAGGACGATTCATGTTGAAGGAAGGCCAAGTATTAGTTTGTGTTTAGGCAGGTGTTGATCAAGACAAAAAGTCCACAAGTGTAGTTGCATTTATATTTAAAGAAAACACAAAGACAAAAAATAAAAACTCCTAACTGCTCCTGAACTGGCCAATTAGAGATAAGATAAATGTAGCTACAAAACAATATAGCTTTTGATGTTGGTTTTTACAAAATGTTGACCAAAGGGCTTATTTTAATGGTTTCAACTTTGGGGTACAGGGAAAACAAGTCAGGCAAAATGCAATCAGAGAGAGACTCTGTGAGGTTTGGGGGAAATTTGGGAAATTTTTTTTCTGGACTCATTTGTCCTTAATATGTCATATTATTTGTTAGTTAAGAGTTGTTCTAATTCACATACACATTTCCTGATGTGTGATTCAGGATCCCTAATGAATGGCTTCTGGTAGGGGAGTAACATTCAACCTATAACTGGCCTGTGTGCTTCACTGTAGATATGAACTGTTTGAATATTTTTTTAATCTGTCACACATTAACTAGTGCTCATTAGTGCTAACCAAGTTTTAAACTTCATGACTTGATCTGAGTTTGTGGCTGAATTCACTATAAACAAGCATGTTTCTCCCTTTATTAATTTCTAATTTATCTTTCTCAGTACTGCTGTGTCCCCTCATTCAAATCTGGCTTTTGGTAAAATATCATTAAGCCAATTAATCCGTTTCCTTAATGAGAACTTTCTATTATGAAGCCTTGGTAAATGCTGGCATATATTGATTCTATCCATCTTGAACTTGGTGGGTAGAATGCCAACTTTCAAAGCAATTGGGGTCATTACCACACTATTGAACTGCAGAGCTAAATGAGATGACTGAATAAGAAAGGCTAGTTTCACTGCAGAAATCTGTGAGATTTCTCTCCTGTAGAGGGAAAATGAGCTGTAAGTTACTTTTTCCAAAGATCCCACGCCCTTTAAAGATCTCATCTCATTAACTCACATGGCAATTTTGGGAAATATATGAGGATGATTCTACACTTCAAAAAGAGAATTTAGGAGGGGATGGAGAATTAGTTGAATTTTCAGTCAGTGCAAAAAAAGAGCTTTAGAAAAGGGTATGGGAGTCAAGAATTAGTAAATGATGTCACTCAAGTGAGTTGGATCACATCTAGAATCCTCTGCGGACTAACTGGATGCTACAATTACCCTTTCTCTGTATTTTAGTATCATTCCAATTTTACCGGTAAATCTAACTCCATCTTCCCCACCATCTGGTCAGATATATGTATCTAGCTTGTGACTATTGTTTAAATATTACACAGTTCAGTATAGTAGAGTGAATGATGAGAGGCAGAGAAAACAGAGTAACTTTTGTTTGAGGGTTTACTATTCTCTGAATATGCTAGATGTCACCATGTGCCCAACTAATGGACTTTAATCATATTTTGAAAGAATTATTATTATGCAGTGTCTTTCTAAGTTAACGTCACAACCTTGTAAAAAAAAAAAGAAAGCAAATATGGTGCTCCCTCCAGCTTCTACCCCCAAATAAGGATATGGTCCCAGGGACAAATTTGGGAAATATCATTATTCAGGTTTTCTCTTTGTCTAAGTTATATTTCATCAGCCCCTCAGGCTGTGAAGAATGAAACCTATCAGGCTGAATTTTAATCATTCAGATCCTGGTTTTTGAGCCAAAAGAGAGTTTTGTCTTCCATAAGTATCTGAATGGCCCCAAATTGGCATTTGCCATAATTGCATGAGTGCATAACAGAGATAACTCTGCTAATTAGGAAAGGAGAGATGTGAATTTAAGGCGATTTTAGAACAAACTCAAGAAAGGACAAAAAAAGAGGTATTCCTTCTAGCCTGTTTAAAATCAAACTTGGTTGTCTTGAATATTTTAAATATGATGTAGAAAATAGGTTCCTTATGTTGATAGCTTCTAGGTCTTTTCTAAAGGCATGGTTTTTGGTACCATCTTTTCATTTTAATCAATTAACAAGTATTTAACAAGAGCCTACTTAACCAGGCAGTTTGGTGGCACAGTGAAGAATGTGTCAATCATGGCTCCAGCAAGTCCTGAGTTAAAATCCTCCCTTAGATACTTCCTGTGTGGCCCTGGGTAAGTCACTTAAGACCAGTGAGGTAACTAATATATGCAAAGCTCTTTGCAAACCTTAAAGGACTGTATAAAGTCTATTTATTGTTTTCATAATTATCATCATAATCAATGTGTCCCATGGTTGTAGGTGTAGGGAATAACAAAGATAAAAGTAGAAGCCTATGCCCTCCAGGAACTTAGATCCTATCAGGGGTGGCAACTTGTACCTATTAAGTATATGCAGAATATATGCAAAGTAAATGCTGGAGGGGACATAGGGAACTAGAAGGTGGAGGAATCAGGAAAGGCTTCATAAAGAAGGTGCTGCTTAAGCTGAGTTTTTAAGGAAATGAGGGATTGTAACAAGTGTAGGTAAGGTGGGAATGCATTCCAGGCATGAAGGACGACTCTGAGAAAGACATGGCATTTGTGAAGAATAGCAAGGAAATCACTTAGGCTAAAATATAGAGTATGGGAAGAGGAGTAATGTATAACAAGCTTGGAAAGGTAGGTGGGGGCTAGGTTGTAAAGGGTTTTATAATTTAGCCAGAGGGCAAGGATCCATTGAATTTTATTGGGTAGGGGCACAGTATAGTCAGATTTATATTTTAGGAAAGTCATTTTGGCAGCTGTGTGGAAGATCATTTGGAAGGGAAGACACTTGAGGCAAAGAGACTCAATAGAATGCTATAGCAATAGTCTATATTAAATCTATAGTGAGGACGGACTGAACAAGGCCAGTATGTGTGTGAATAGAGAAAAAGGGTGGATGAGGGAAATATCATGGAAGTAGAAATGGAAAGATTTGGCACCGTATTGGATATATGGGGGTAGGGAGAATGAAGATTCCAGGATAATGAAAAAGTAGCTAATCTAGATGATTGGAAAAAAAAAAGTAGTAGTGCCTTCATGAGAAATGGGAAAGTACAGAAATAGGCGCATTTGGGAACAAACTGATGAGTCCATTTTGAACATTTTGAGTTTGAGATGCCTATGGAAAAACCCATTTAAAATATCCAGTAAGGAGCTGAAGATAAGCAAATAGGGTTCAGGACACTAGGGCTGGGTATACAGAGAGCTAGAATTCCCCTGCAATGGGATGATAAAACCGTGTGAGTTAACAAGTGAGAAAGTGTAAAAAGCAGGATTAGGGGAGAGACTTAAGGGACATCCATAATTTGTTGATGTGACATGATGTCCTAGTCAAAAAAAAAAAAATAGAAAACTAAAAAAAAAAAACTAAGAGAGTGAGGAGGAGAATCAGGAGAAAAGTGTCATGAAAACTTAGAGTGTCTGAAGTGAGAGGGTGATTATCATGCTACAGAAAGATGGAAAATGTAGGGAATTGAGGAAAAGCCATAAGATTGAGAAAGTAAAAGATAAATAGTGGTTTTGAGGAAAAATTGCAGTTGACTGAAGAGGTAGGAAGGGTTGAAAAAATGAGATTAGAGAAAATGGAGGAAATAGGAGTAGAGAGTTTGTATTTCTAGAAGTTTTGCTGTTAAAAAGAGGAGAGATACTGGACAATGCCCAGAGCCATCAATAATTCTACTATAAGCAGAAACCATAAGATTCAAGGAAATTTTTAATGTGGAGAAATTTAAATAGTCCTTAAAATATTCTTATAAAATCTCAGAGTTCGAAAGTACTTCCAAGGCCCTCCCATCAGGCTATACCTGAACAAGTATCTGGGCAGGATTGTGCAATAGATAGAGCATCTTGCCTGAAGTCGGGAAGACTCATGTTTCTGAGTTCAAATATGGCCTCAGACATTTACTGGCTATGTGACCCTGGGCAGGTCACTTAACCCTATTTGCTTCAGTTTCCTCATATGTAAAATGAGGTGAAGAAAGAAATGGCTAACCACTCCAGTATCTTTGCCAAGAAAACCCCAAATGTGGTGACCAAGAGTCAGACATGACTGAACAACAAGAATAAATATCTCCCCTGTAATGTCCCCTAGAAGTGATCATCCATAAAGCCATTACTTAAGAACTCAAATGAGGGCCACCCATAAAGGCAGCCCATTCCCCTTGTATATGGGTTTAATTTTTAGAAACGTTTTTTGTTCTGTTTTCCCCCTCACATTGAGTCTTTCCTTTTGACTACTTCTACCTATAGTTTCTAATTTTGTCCTCTGGAACCAAGCATAGTAATAATGAAAGAATGTCAACTCTTCCAATATTTGGAGAAAGTTATCTTATGATCCTTGCATCTTCTTCTCCAGGTTAAATATTCCCCAGTTTTTCTAGCCACTCTTCATATACCATGATGCCAAGGTCTTTTAGCCTCCTCTTTGTTTTTCTCTGGATATTCATTAGGATATCAAGCCATCCTAAGATGCACCACAGTCTAGCTATGGTCTCACAAAGACAGAGTATAAATGGAGCATCACTCCTCTAATCATGGACTCTGACCTTTTTTAAATGAAGTTTGAGATCACGCTAGTTTTCCTGGATGCCTTGGCATATTATTGTCTCTCATTGAGCTTGCAGTCCACTAGACTCCCGTATAATTTTCACATGAACTTGTCATGCTTTCCCTAACTTGTACTTGTGAAATTGAATCTTTGAACCCACGTAAGTCTTTGTTTATCTTTACTAAATGTCATCTTCCTTGTTTGTGTTTTTCCTTCGTTTTTGAAGAGGACCATGACATCAGGGAAATGATGGCATGCCTTGCAGTTGACTGATTTGAGTGAGGGAGGGCTGTGCAAGGTCACCAGCCTCACTTTCTCCTCCAGAGCCATCTGGGTCCAGTAGCCATATACTCTTCAGGATTATTGGAGGTGGCCTAGGATGCAGTGGAAGACCCTGGCCCTGGTAGACTAAGGATTTTCAGTTTCTCACTTTGAGTGAGGTAACACCAGAACTTAGCACATGTTGTCTTCACCATTGTAATGGAAGCTTTTAAAAGTCAAAAACTTAGTTTTAACATTTGTACCCCAGAGCTTAGCACATCATAAGGACTTAATAAATGCTAGCTAAAGGAATGGTTGCTTGTTGCCTGGAAGAGAGGTCTTGCTCAGCTTGGCCCCAGAGGGCAGACCCAGGAACAATGGAGTGAGGACTTGCAAAGAGGGAAATTGAGGTTTGAGAATAGGAACAATTTCCTCATGGTGCTGTCCAGATGTCCCAAAGAAGAATGCAATGTCTTGGGATGTAGGAAAGAGGGCAAAGGCCTCAACAGAGCTTTCCAAAGCAAAGGCTGAATGCTCCTTTTTTGCTTGCTTGGTATATTTTGGGGAGAGGATTTATTCACAGGGGGTTAAGAAGAAGGAAGTTGGAAAAACTAAAACCTAGGGAGCAAGCAAGGTTTGTACCCAGACAAGTGTTCCAGTCTGAAAAATAATGGAATCTTTAAGCATCCAAACCAGATAGGAATGATACTGGGGAATGTGCTTGCTACTCTTCACATCAAGAGCCAAGCAGGGTTTATAATGATAAGGACCAATTATCTCATAGCTAAGAGTGCCTATCTGGTAGGGGCCAACCATATGCATTTCTGCAGCTTAAAAGTAGTACCTTTGGGGGACTGAAAATTAGGACAGGACTGACTAGAAGAAGAAACAAGAACTAAGTGTTCTATACTGTAAGAATCAAATGGGATCCATCACAGAATTCCACAGATGTTTCCAAAGGCCATCAAGTCCAGCCTGAACTTAAATAGTATCTTAATCACTTAGTGATATAGCTCATAGCAAATTGTGGTGTTTACCACCGTTGCCCGCCAACAAAACATATACAGATGCATAGACCATTTTTGTGTATTTGCCAATGAATTGTAAACCAATGTGGTAAAAAAGAAACAGGTGAAATTTTCAGACTTGAAAGCTGCTGAACGATGAATAAATTGGAAACTATTTCCACTTAAAACCAAATTTGAATAAGAGAATATCTCAAAAAGCCATAGTTTCATCCCTACTCAAAATCCCTATGACTGATACAGATCATAAGTCCCCTATGCCATTTTATTAGTTATCGTATCCAGACAGTTGTAATTTTGGTGACCAGCCTTCTTGGGTCTCTCTGTTTTAGCCAGGCTGATTTTCAGAAAAAAAAAAAGATTCATAGGTTACTGCTAAGTACATATTTGAAGCCTTTACAGGTCAATAGAATTTACCATAATATATTTTCCACTGGTATAATCTTTAACATCCTTTGGTCACCTTGACAACATGATGAGACAATAAGCAGGACTTTGGTGGAGAATCTATAAAGTGTTTATACTTTTAAAAAAGATTCAAAGAAGGCTGAGCAAGGCAAGAGCATGGCACAGTGGTAATAACATTGCCATTGGAGATTGAGTTCAAATCCCATCTCTGTATCATTTTGGAAAAGTTATCTCACTTCTAGACATCAGTTTCCACATCTGTCAAATCAAGGCCTAATTAGATGGCCCATAAAGTTTGATCCAGCTTTAAATTTCTGATCATATTATCAATTAGAACAAAGTTCTATATAATTTAAACAGCAGCTAAGCCACAGAGAAGTTTATAGTTCTTTCTGGGTTTTTTGTTTGTTTTTGAGAGAGCTGTCATGTGGAAGAGATTAGGACTGTTCTTTTTTGGCCCTATGGGACAGAACCCAAAGCAGCGGATTCAAATTGGAAAGAAGATCTAGGCTTAAGGTCAAAAAAGATGTCCTGATAACTATAAATGTCCAGAAATGGAGTGGACTACCTCAGATTGCATAATGGTAGATTCTCCTCAGGTAGATGCTGGTGAGTTCCCCTTCCTTGGAGGTCTTTAAACAGAGGCTGGATAATTAATTCTGTTTTGCTCAGGTGGACCAGGCTGCTTAGGTCCCTTCCATCTCAGAATCTGTGACACAGTGACTTCCCTTCCATTGCAAAGTAGGACTGAATGTATTTTTCTTTATGTTAGTTAAAATTAAACTCAATTTTTAAAAGTCTCATGAAATCACAAGTTATGGAATGAATATGTGTTGTTGTCTCTATTTTCATCAGCAAATGACTAGAAACACCTGAACAATATTGAAAATAATGAAATTATTTTTTAAAAAAAACTTTAAACAAAGTCTGGGAGAAGATTTGCATGTTAAAGTGGGGCACAGATTGCTCAGCAAATAGGTTTTAAAGGAAAATCACTTGCATTTCACAATTTAAAAAAACTATATTCTAAATTGCCAATATGTTGGGTTCATCAGCTAATTAGAGAATTACTCTGATGCGTGATTTTGTGGAAAGGTACAGGCCCTCGGTGATCATATTTATGCTTCATTTCCAGGAGGTCAGCACTTTTGAGATTTGCTGACTATTGCTCAATATAGTAACTATAAATGTTTTTTTCTTATTATCTCAATCATCAACACCATGAAACTTAATTAAATTGCCTGCCTGTGTTGTTGAGAACTCAGGAGTGATAGAGAGCTGCTGTGTATGGATACTTTTATAAGTTCATCATTCAAAGCTGCTAAATTGTACTTCCCAGCATGCCATGGTTTCCACCTTATGAGAACATCTCTTTGCTTTGGAAGTTCCTGCTAGAGATAAAAGTTATAGAAACTTTTCCCAAATAATATTGGAATCCAGAGACAGTTGTGTTATGAATGAACTCTGGCCTCTCAAGGAACCAAGAAAAATCTGAGGATAGATATCAGTATTTGTATTCAAGGGTCTTGTTTATAAATGCTACACTAAGCTCTTGATCTATACAAACAACATATGTTTATGTGGATGAGAATTTTATTTGAAAAATATAATTGGGGTATACTAGCAATTGGTGACATTTTAGCATTCATATATTGATTGTCCTAAAAATGAATAATCCTAAGGTATATGAAGAACTTTAGGTATCAGGAAACTGAGGCCAAATCAAGTTTTGTCACTAGTAATATCATCTTGAACATATCACTTCACCTGCTTAAGAAAGCCATTCTTTTATTTATCAGGAAAATGAGGTCTTGGCAGGGCTGCATGGTTTCTAAGGGCCCCTCTAGCACTATAATTCAATTATTTTCCAAGAAATTTAATGCTGAGAGGTGACTGAATTAATATGTTTACTTCTTAAATTTCTCTGTAAAGCAAAGAAGTGGGAGGAACTGAACAATCTTATTTGAACAGCACAAAAAGTAGGTGTAAGTGCCCATTTACAAGTAAACAGTTGTTTGTGTATTCATAGTTATATAGGGTCACACTACTAAGAACTGTTCAAAATTAAATGTTAAAACAGTTTAAATTTATCTTCATATTAATTTATAAATTGATATATAAATAATAAATGCATAAATATATCATGCATTATATAAAATATATTTATAACTACACATAAATATTAATGTAAATATATAAATACAAATATATTATTATATAACACACAGATATAAATCAACTTATCTTCATATCAACTCTTTGCAATATAAAATTATAGGCAAAGTACATGCATGACAAACAATTGTAACAAGATATGGATGCAAGCCTAGTGTTTATGGATTTTTTTACATTATTGGTTCTCTAAAAAAATCTTCTAAGTATCTGAAGTAATGAATGAATAGATAAATAAGCATTTGTTAAGTCCCTACTAAGTGCCTTGGGTAGGTACTGAGAATAAAAAAAAAAAAAGTATGTTGCTATCTAGTGGTTTGCATTATAATAGGAGAGCAGGATACAAGGTGTGGAGTTGGGCCAGGGAAGAGAATCTTGGTCTGGATAATCATGGGGATTATGACTTCCTAGGGTAGTCCACTGTTTATGGTTTCCAGGACAAGTAAAGAAAATCAAGATAATTAAGGACAGGTAAGCAAGAGTAAACAGAGGTACTATCTTGGGAGAGTGCTGGCTGAGTTATGAAGCATGAGCCAGAGGTTGCCTAGATGGGGTAGGCTAGGTAAGTACTCACACACTCTGCCATCCATCAGGATAGCTCAGCCCCAGGGCAGACTCCCATTCCTCAATAAATTAAAGGTAGGGTGGGAGTGGGAAAAGGAGGGAGACCCTGGCCCAAAGGAAGAGTCAGTGTTCCTAGACAGGAAAAGAGGTTACTGAAGACAGAGTTTTCTGTTACCATTACTCTTTCCTGCACTGCTGAAATGTTACCAATTTCCTGCAACCATTTAGAGCTCAGCTGAGGAAGAAAGAGCAGAAGAAAGGAGAAGAAAATCACATCTGGCATACTAAATACATACTTATCTGTTACCATGAGGGGCTTGAGATATTCCTTTGGCTGATGGCAGAAAAATTTTAATCACCATATGGCAATTAAATAATTATCATGCCCAAACAAAGTTGATATACATGGGATTATAGGATCACAGATTTGGAGCTGAGAATGGAACTAGCGATTATTTAGTTCAAGCCTCTCATTTTACAGATGGGGAAACTGAGGTCCATAGAGGACTTGACCAAAGTCACATAGACAATAAGCCACAGAACCAAGAGTTAGTAGAGGTCTAAGATTGGAAAATAGCATTGTATACTGGAAAGATCATGGCCCTAGAATCAATGGACCTGAGTTCAAATTCCACCTCTGATAATTACCATCTACACGACTCTGGGAATCAGTAAAGTTTCCTGGATCTTGCTCACCTTTACCGTAAAAGGTGGGGAATTGACTAAATGACATTTGGGTTCCTTTACAACTTTCAACATTTGATCCTGTGATTCTGATCATAGCATCTAGTATAGATCTCCATGCATAGTGAATGTTCAATAAATGTCAGTGACTCATCGCTAAAAAGTTATTTGATATTCCTAGACCTCAGTTTTCTCATCTGCAAAATAAAAGGATTGAACCAGATGGTCCTTTAGGTCCCTCTACTCTTACTTTCTATGATTCCTCTGGGTGGGTTTGTTCTTGCTCTCAGTCTATTAGACTTGCCCTGTACTGTTCCATTTGTTTTACTACTTCCTAAGAGTACTCCCCCATCATTTGTATCTGTAAAACTGTCCCTGCTACTTTGTCGTACCATATATCCAAGATGAGAGATAAATCTGAATTCTGGATGAAATGGTTCAGATTTCTCAATGTCCTCTAGCTAGATGGTAAATTTTACATGGTTATGAAAGAAAAGCAGAATACTAGGAAACAGAGAGAGACAGAGGCAAAGAAGAAAGACTTACTAGGCACAGGAAAACAATAACAATACATGGAAATGAATTACTCCTGGGGAAACAAATACAAATGGAGACAGAAATGTAAGAGTAATGAATTTATGGTAGGTATTGTGTTGCAACTTCAATTTCTCAGTGAATGCAAATATGATAACTCTATAGCTAGGCAATTGATAAATGGGAAAAGGATATGAACAGGCAGTTTTCAGAGGAAGAAATCCAAGCTAGCAAGAATCATGTTGTGAAAAGCTTGAAATCCCTAATAATTTGAGAAATGAAAATAAAAAAATTCTAATACCCATCAGACTAGCTAAAATGACAGAAAAGGAAAATGACAAACACTGGAGGAGATGTGGGAAAATAGATACACTAATGCCCTGTTGGTGAAACTGTGAGATTTGGAGAACAATTTGGAACATTCTGGAAAACGATTTGGAACTATGCCCAAAGAGTTATAAAACTAACTCTGCACACACTTTGACCCAGTAAAACTACTACTACATCTATTCTCCAAAGAGATCAAAGAAAAAAGAAAAGGACCCATATATCTACAGCAGCTTTTTTGGTGGTGTCAAAGAATTGAAACTGGGTGGGAGGATACCCATCAATTGGGAGACTGATGAACAAGTTGATTCAGATAGAATATCATTGTTTTGTAAGAAGTGATGAAGGGGATGGTTCCAGAAAAACCTGAAAAAACTTATGTGAACTGATGCAAAGCTAAGTGAGCAGAACCAAGAGAACAATGCACACACTAACAGAAATATTGTAAGGATAATCAATTGTGAACAACTTAGAAACTCTAATCAATACAATGATCCAGAAGAATTCCAAAAGACTCATAACGAAAAATGCTCTCCATTGCCATCCAGAGAACTGATTGACTCTAAGGACAATTTGAAGCATTTTTTCTCTTCCTTGATTGTTCTTGCTATTTTTTTTAACAATGTGACTAATGTGGAGATGTGTTTTACATGACTCCATATGGATATCATATTTCTTTCCTTCTCAATGGGTAAGGGAGGGGAAGAATTTGGAGCTGAAAATATTTTTTTAATCCTATAGATGTGCTTTAGGAATGCTAATTCCATCACTAATTAATGGGTGCTCCTATGACATCAATTAAAACTAATAATGAGGTTTTTAGAGAAAAAGTTTGAGACAAATCAGGAGATTAATTAACACAGATAATACAAGTTGGGAGAAAGCAGCTAACATGAAGTAGTTTTAATGTAATATAATTAAATACATAAAATAGTAATATTAGGAAAATGATTTAAGGAAATAACATGAGACTAACATGATGTTGAATATATATATATATGTATATATATATATATATATGTATATATGTATATGTACATATAATTTACCCAAGAGATGACTCTCAGCTAAACCTGGAATTTAGATTTGCTCCATAAGCTGGCCAATTGTCTCACCTTTTTGGAAGCAGTCAAAAGAAATCTCATTTAGAACAGATTCATATTTGAGTCATAACACATATTTGCGTACATACATTGCTTAGCATTATTTTTCTAAGTTTTCTTCACTATATAAAGTTGAATTAGACTCATTCATTCAACAGGTGTTGATAAATCTCCTCTTTTATTCAAAACCCTGGGCTAGGGGCTAAGGGAAGAATTATGTAATGGTCAAAATAAAGTAAACTGAGGCACAAAATTCTGAGCACAATTAATTTATTAGTATTGCAGGAATTCACCAATAAATAGAAGCTCAGCTTCCCCAGAAAAACTAAGACCCCAAATGAGGGGGTAACTATCTTTATAGTTTTGGGGAATGGAGAAAATAGCAAGGTCAGTACATCATTGTTGGAAAACAATTTAATTAGTTACAAATTCTGTAGCATCATAGGACAATATGATTGGCCAGAAATTGGAAATGAGGAGCTAGCAACAAACCTCCCTTCTATCGTGTCACTAAGAAATGTTCATTGTTTGAGTCCACCTGCAATAGTGTACTTTAGCAATAGTGTACCAGACTACCTTAGATAACAGACTAGATCAGACTCCCTGCTGTCCACCTTTATCCCTCAAGGATAACATTTCCTTGAGGCAAGAATAGAACTGAATTTCTAGACATAACTCAGAGACAATGAACAATCTAACAGGAAAGCTGGATTTCCAAACTTAACTCTGAGACAAGTGACTTTGGCAGTTACAAAAATGTTGGCAATGATACAGAATAGAATCAATGACCAAATAGAATCAACTTGATTTTCCCAATTTTCAACAAGAAAATATAAAAGCATCTGCCTTCCATGAGCTTACATTCTTTAAACCAACATTTTGCAATGCAATTAAAAAGTATTCTTTGTAATCCAAAGTCAAAACAGTTTCATCCAAAGTTTTCAGAACACATCACTTTTTACTGATCTGAATCAGCCTGACCTACCAGTAAAATTGATTACTTCTCAACAATTTGTACTATGAGGAAATTGAGGGCTAAGGCTTGGTGCTTACTACCACTCTAAATCACTGGAGAATCTAGCTTTGAATGCCTTTTTACTGAAAGCAATATTTACAAAGGAGATTACAGCTGATTTATTATTATTTTCATCTTCAACTAAATTGTGATTTACCAGTTTAATGAACATTGTCTCCACTCCATTTCTTTGAATATATGATTTAAATGTTCCAAAGCAAGAATTATGGTGATTTCCCCATGATATGAAAAAGATTTTTTTTGAAACTTAAAGAACAGAAATGTGGTAATGCTTGAATAAGTAAATAATGATGTTTAGTATATACTGTTTGGTTGATTAAATTAAGCTCATCCTTTACTCTTCTCTACTCCCCTCCAAAAAGTTGATCAAAATACAAGTAGCTAACATGGATTGAGTGAAGGCAAAGGTTCTACATAAAACAAATCATATAATTAGGCAGCTAGGTAGCACAATGGATAATTCCCTCCAGGGAATCAGAAAGACTTGATTTCATTCAAATCCTGCCTCAGACACTTACTAGGTAGTCACTTAATATTTATCTTCTCCAACTTCCTCATCTGGAAAATAGGAATAATAATAATAATAATATCTACTTCACAAGGTCATTGTGAGGATCAAGTGAAATAGCTTATACAATGAGCTTTGCATAAGTCTAAAGTGTAGTGGGACACCAAATTCCAAAAGTTAGTAATTATGGCTACCTGAAACAATGATTCTTTTCTGTGTGTTTTTAAATGGTTTATTATGGTATCATGATGGTATCTGGGAAAGCAGCATCAAAGTGAAATATGTCTCTCCACAACTTATATTATGTATTGTTATACCCTCATCTCCCAGGAAATGAAAAAAAAATGACCAAACAGAAAGTCAGGGATAGAGATAATAATGCTGTATTTGATGATAGAGGCAGCTAAGAGGTACAGTGACTAATGTTAAGCTTAGGGCTAGCAAGCCCTGATATCTAATTCTGCCTCAGACACTTACTATGTGACTCAAATCAGTTAACCTCTGTCTGCCTCAGTTTCTTTAACTGTAAAATGAGAATCATAATAACATTAACCCACAAGGTTGTTGTGAGGATCAAATGAAATATTGGTAAAACACTTGGCACAGTGCCTGGCATATACTAGGTGGATAATGAATGCTTGCTTCCTTCTTCAATCCTTCATTAACTTAGCTGTCCATGTCATATATTCATCAACAGGTGACATCAATACAAACTGGCTGTTAGGGTGATGAGAAGGAAGCTAGTTGAAAAAAAAAAAGAGGCCACAAAGAGTGATGATTTGGTCCAAATTGGAGAAGAAACCTCAGAGCAGAGTAAAGTAACTGACTGATAGGAGTCATGGAGGGGAAGAAGTAGGGAGTTTCACACGTTATAAAAAAATAGCAACTTAGGAACAGAACAGCTGCTACGAATAATTTCCTTGAGGAAAGAAAAAGGAGAGAATCAAAGGGGAGAGCCAAATCTCTATATCAGACTTCACATGGCTATAGGGTGAAAAGTTTCAACCTAGAACCTAGGTAAAAGCTGGAAACCAGTTAGAAAGAATTGATTCCCTTGGGCCTAGATGAAGGGTACTCTGTCTAACCTCAGTATGAAACACACATGTCTGTGAGAACCTGATTACTTTATTTATGTTAAATGAATTCAATTAAGGAGATAGTTTAGCTACTTGTATGTAGATTTGGCTAAGATTTCCTTGCTATATAATATGGATTCTTAACCTACAAACTGGACTATACAAGGTTCCCTTAACTATCCAGGGAACTGAAATACCATAGTATTTGTTTTGTGTTAAGAATCACAATTTTTAGATGACCTAAAACATTAACTTAATTTTGGGTATTTAAATGTAAGACCTTTTAAAATAGTGAATGAATTGATATTTACCTTGGAGGCTCCTTCGTACACTCCCTTAAAATCACTGAGTCAAGCGTGCTTGGCAGTACATGCTTATAATTCCTCTTTCAGGAGACGGTAAGGTTGGCAGATCTCTTGAGCTTCAGAATTCTGAGCTGCATTTGGCTAAACCAATTAGTTGCCAATATGGTGAACCCTAGAAGTAGAGAGTGGGGAGAGGACCAGGCTGTCTAAGGAGAGGTAAAACATTCCAGGGCAGAAAGAAAGCAAGTCAAATTTCCTGTACCAATAAGATGACTATTGGGATCAAGTCTCCCTGTGGTTGCTGTTCTTTTAGACTCCTAGACTCTTTTAGATAGATCCATTTATCTATCCATCCATCTAGATATCTATCTATCCATCTATCTATTTACCTATTTATGTAGTTATGTATCATATATTTGTCCATTTATCTATCCATCCATTGATCTATTATATATTATGTGCCTAAAACATAGTAGGTTCTATACAGATGCTTATTCCATACTCTAGTGTGGGAAATTGTGTACCACTTTCATTGATCCCAAACTACTCCCCATCTGTAATGGTAAGGCTAAATATAATGGCAGTGATAATAGTGAATATGCCTATGTAGTTCTGTATCACAAAGTGTGAGAGACTCTCCATAAAGAAGCTCAAAGAAGTATAACATTTATTCAGACACCAGAAAATCATAACCCATAACCAAATGTCCAGCTCCCACAGTCAGTCAGCCCACTTTATCACAATAGCAGGGAACTTAAAATACCATATCACAGCCTGGAGCCTGGCCATCCCAAAGCTTCTATGACCTCCTTCTGGAGTCCTCCCCAAAACAAACTCACAGTACAGCTAGATCAGCCTGTTCAGTTCTAACAATCGCAAGGGCAGCCATTAGCAGCCATTGGTAGCCATAACATCTCCCTCTCTCTCAGCATTTCCTGTGACATAACTTTCTTTTCCTGTCCAGAAGCTCCTCCCACCACATTGTGACATAAGCAGATCACATGGCCTATTAATGGGTGGGAAAGCTCTTCAAATCTAAATTGCTCCTACATTCAGCCCCGAGATCTTTCTTATACTTTACATAGGACAATGGGAATTCTGGCATAACTGGTGTTAACAGAACTTTAGACAGCAATATAACAGGGATAACACAAAATAAGTATATAAAACAATGTCATCATTCCCCCCTTGAATGAATGGGGCTCAATATCTTGGGGTAAGGAGTGAAGGTCTCATCCTCCAAAGCTTCTTCCTGCTGAAATTGGACATAGACCTGTCCCTGCCCCAAGAGATTGAGTCTTATTTGAAAGGTCAGTTCTTTAACAAGCTGGCTTCTGGAACTCAGTTGATGCCAGGTCCAGAGATGACACATTACAGTTGTGGACAGGCCCAGAGGTAACATCCGAACACATCACAAGGTGATATGTGCTTAAGTGATCAGGCATCTGCAGGTGGATGGTACTAATCTGCAGGAAACAAATCTCACAAAGAAATTTAAGAGACAAAAGTCCAAAAAGAAACAAAGAGACTATCATAGCCTCATTCACCATAGAAAGAATGAGTCAAAGTTACAGTTTCATAATCATTTTCTCCTGGGTATGCTACTGTTACAATATTGTCTTTCCCATGTGCTATAATTTCTGCAGCCTTTGGAACATCGTCTGGCTTCTGTTTTACCCAGACTTTAGCTCCCAATTTTATTCTATCAGTAGAACCAAATTCTTCCTTTCCTCTGATAGTTATTTTGGAAGGAGGGTCAGTTTCCACCAGGGGTATTGTTTCACAAGGAATATAATCAGTTGAACTATTCTATCATTTTTACACAACTGTATTGGTTCTTCACTTAAATTGTGGAGTGTCAGAATAATTTCTCCTTGATAACTAGAATCTATCACTCCACCAATACATGTATTCCTTGAGCTGCTAATCCTGGTTTAGGTAATATCCAAAATGAGTCTTAGGGATTCTCATACATATCCCAGTAGAGATTTTTCTTATCTCTTTGTAAATCATATACTGCCAAACCAGGTATTCCTGGATACAGTGGTGGAACATCTTCCCTCACAGTCCAATACTCAGTATTTTGAATCTTATGTGTTTGCTGTTTTCTAATTTACAGATTTGGGGTCATCATTCTGGCCAGAGAGGTACTTCCTCCTAATGGTCTATTATTCAAATTACATAAAGCAGTGAACAAATTATCCTTCTAATGTAGATACAAATTATTAGAACTTAACTTTCTTAACTGTTCTTTAAACAATCCATTCATTCATTCTATCAATCCAGATGCTTGTGGATAATATGGAATATGATATATCCACTCCATATTGTTCAATACACAATATCTCTTCATCTCATTACCTTTAAAATGAAACCAATTGTCACTTTGAATCTACATTGGGTTTCCATAAAATAGACTTATAATATCAAGAGTTTTACAGGTGTTTTTCTGGGTTGCATTCTTATAAGGAAAAGCCACTAGTACACCTGAATAGGCCCGTGAATCAGTGAATATATGACACTGTCCTCCTTTCTCTGTTTTAATAGCTTGATGTACTGCCATAAATTCAGCATATTGACTACTTCCACCTATCTTAGTACTTTCCAAAGTTCTCTTAGTACATGGGTTATAGGCTACTGCTTTCCAATGTCTTTTATGGCCCAAATATTTTGCTGTCCCATCAGTAAACCATGCATATTTCTTCTGTTCTTCAGTTTGTCCATCATATCTGTCATTCCATTTTACCAAGGATTGTACCAACTGTTGCCTTAGTTCAGGGGTTTTGTCATTTCCACCAATGTTGATGCTTGAGATAGATTCATGTAGAGCAGAAACTCCACTTTTACCTGTTTTTGATCTATTCTGAATACACCATTTCCATTTAATCATTCTAGCCTCTTGTGCATGTCTAATTCTGTGAGATGCTGGGGTACTCATTACCCAAGTCATAATTGGGGTTCCAGGCCTTAATATCACTTCATGGCCCAGAGTCAGTTGTTTAGTCTCTACCAAAGCCCCATAACTGCTTTTCAAAAGGTGTATATTGTAATCCAGATGAAGGTAGTTTCCTTGACCAAAATCTTAAGGGTACATTTCAGCTTTGTTGTTTCTGCCATAAACTCCAGTTTGCAAAGTCATCTTGTACAGTCACTTGTAATTCCACTGGTCCACTTTGCATAGGCCATAAATTCAGAGCCAATTGTATAGCAGCTTTATATTCTTCAAAAGCTTTACTCTGTTTAAGTCCCCATTCAAATTCATATTTTTTTCTACTAATTTTATATAAGGATTCCAAAATTTGTCCAAGATGTGGAATGTGATGTCGCCAATATCCAAACACTCCTATGAGCTTTTGGGCTTCTTTCTTATTGGTGGGGATAGGAAAATCTTGAATCTTCTGTCAAGCTTTTGGGAGAATTTCTCAGTCTTTTATTCCATTGTATACCCAAAATCTTTACAATTTGAGCTAGTCCTTGAATCTTTGCAAGGTTAATTTCCCATCCTTTGCTTTTCATATGTTCAATTAAAAGCATCAAACTCTTCTCCACTTCTTTTACATTTTCTCCCTGTATCAAAATATCATCTATATAGTGGGGAAGCTGCACACCACATAACTTCAATTCATCCAAATGTTCAGCCACAATCCTATGACAAATAGTTGGGCTATGCAGATATCCTTGTGGCAATCAGGTAAAAATATATTGTCAGTCCTGCCATGTGAAAGCAAACTGGTCCCATTGTTTAGAGTCTATTGGGATCATAAAGAAAGCATTTTCCAACTCAATAACTGCATACCAAGTCCCATCATATTTTGGACCCTTCCTATTAAGGTAACAGTTTCTGGAACAGCAGCATACAAGGGAGGAGTCACTTTATTCAATTGTCTTTAGGACACTGTCGTTCTCCACGTTCCATCTGACTTTTGTACTGGCCTTACAGGATTATTCCATCGAGTAGTTGTAGGGACTAACACTCCTGCTTCTACATATTCCTTTATAGCAATTTCATCTTGCCCATCTGGCACACGATCCTGCTTCAAAGTAATTACTTTAGCAGGTTCAGGTAAAGTGATTGGGACCATGTTTACTTCTCCCGCTAAAACTGTATTAATTCTTATCTTCCTTACTGCAAGTTGATATCTCCTCAGGCAAATTCAGAGTCATGACTTTCAGTATATCTATTCCAATGATGTATTCAGGAATGGGTGCAATGACGATGGTATATTCTTTCTTAGGCAATTGTCCAATTTTCATCATCAGTTTGACTTGTTTGGCTGATATTTTGGTCCCTCCTAGTCCTGTGATGGTAATAGGAGTTCCATGCTTAAATTTGTCAGGATTTCCATAAATCAAGCTGGCCTCAGCCCCAGTGTCTATCAATGCCCTAGTTACAGTATTTGATCCATTCTTCCAATATATAGTCAGATTAATACAGGGTCTTTAATCCCATTTGTGTGTTTCTTTAATCTGCACTGGGGCTTGGCCTATTCCCTAGTCTCCTTGAAAGTGTGACTCACTTGGATACAAGAGTTCAAGATCTGTAGGATTTGTGGGGGCAGTTGTTACTTCTCTATTCAGTTTGCTATTAAACCCCTTATCTTGGTACATTTTGTATAACTCATTAGTTGGAATACCATCTATTCCTCTAAAATCTACCCCTGCTTTCAATAGAGCAGTAAACATTTGTCTCCTTGTCACTCTAATTATTGGACATTGACTCCGTTGGCTATGCACCCTTCTTTCCTGAGGAAATTTATTAATTCCTCAGTCTCCTAAGTCACTTAACTGTGACATTTTATCCAGCACCTCTGAAAGAGGGTTCTCTACTTCTGCAATCAGCAGAGTCAGAATCACATGTTTATAAAAGGCAGGGGGTGCCATCATAATTATCAAATTCCTATGAGAGACTCCGAAGGGAGTTTCATAATCAACTTCAGCATTCCCCGACATAATAGCAGTCTTCATCACCTCCTCCTTTAACTTTCTCATACAGTCCCTTATTGAATACCAGGGTCTATCTGAAGTTGGCCACATAGTATCAGCAGGATATTCCTCTTTACAACCTGTCACAGCCAAAGCCAACAAATTGGTTGCTTGATTAGTTCTTTGCAGATGATAATCCCTAAAAGCTTCCTGTACAAAAGAGCTCTAATACTTATGAATCTCATACAATCTACAGAGTGTACAGACACTCCTGTGGCCTCTTCATCACTGATTCTCACCATCCAAGATATTAATTATTCTCCCATTCAATGCGTGAACCTACTCAAAATATCTGTGATTTCCTGCTGTATAAAATCCTCCAAAACCAGCCTAAAGTGGGTGGTATCACCTTGTGTTTCCTGCCTCCTCTGCTCTATGGAGCATACTTCTTTTTGAGATGTCTGGTGTCATACTGTCTCACTCTCTCTGTGAGAAGTACTATCCAGAGGTTCTGACATTGTGTCCTCCTGTTTAGATTCTCTGCCCCTGTTACCATGGTAACGAGACTTATTCTTAGGCTCTACCACAGCTGAACTGAGGTGTGCTCTTGACCTTCTCAGCTCCCTCTGCTTTCTAGCTGAATTTACAACAAGGCTGTTAGCTTCCTGCTGTTCTACAACCTGAGTTTCCCCATCTTGCTGTGATATAGAAGAAGCACTTTGACTTGAATTATCAGACAGTTCAGGAACTGTCTGAACCTGAGCTCTCTCTCCTAATAGTCTGTCTCTGTGTTCACATACAATATGATAGGCTGTGAGTAAAAATCCCAGCCTCATCTAGACATCACTCTTGGGATCTGCATTCCTGGCTCAACAGTAACCTCTCTGAGACATCGCTCCAAATCCCTAGGTCCTCCATTCTGTAGCTTCTGCTTCCAATCCTTACAGAGACCAGTGCCCTTAGACCATTCCCTTGCAAGGGACCGATAAGTTAGATGCTCTCATCCTGGGGTAATCATTTCTTCTTCTAAAGCCCCTCTACTTCTAAATAGAGATATTGTACCTTGTGATCCCATTCTCCTAGTTGCCAAATTATGTAACAGTAAGGCAATAAACACATCACTGCTAATCATGAATGTGCCTATGTAGTTCTGTATCGCAAAGTATGAGAGACTCTCCATAAAGAAGCTCAAAGAAGTCTAACATTTATTCAGACACCAGAAAATCATATACCATAACCAAATGTTCAGCTCTCACAGTCAGTCAGCCCACTTTATCATAACAGCAAGGAATTTGAAACACCATATCACAGCCTGGAGCCTAGCCATCCCAAAACTTCTATGACACCCCTTCTGGGGTCTTCCCCAAAACAAACTCACAGTACAGTTAGGTCAGCCTGTTCAGTTCTAACAATCGCAAGGGCAGCCATTAGCAGCCATTGGTAGCCATAACATCTCCCTCTCTCTCAGCATTTCCTGTGACATAACTTTCTTTTCCTGTCCAGAAGCTCCTGTCACCACATGCAACTTAGGCTTTCTGTGACATAAGCAGGTCACATGGCCTATTAATGGATGGGAAACATCTTCAAATCTAAATTGCTACTACACCATCATAAAACATCTCATTAATATTGAATTAGCCTTTAAATGTGTATTTCTTTAGAAATATTTGCACTTTCCTTAAAATTTCTTATTTACTAAAATCCAGATGCCAAAAGAATCTTGGAAAATGGCATCACAAAGTGGAAAGACAATAGCTATAGAACAAGAAGACCTAGAGGTTCACATCCTACCTCTCCCACTCACCATGGGAGTGAATTGGGAAAATAATTGAACCTTGCAGGAGTTCCTATTTTCCATCTATACATGAGGATTTTGGAATAGATGGCCTTTGAACTTTCTTCAAGATTATGCCATTAGATTCTATAAACTCTATCGAGTACTATTAAAATTGCATTATTAAAGCTAATAATGGTCAGCTAGGATAACACATGAAGTTCTGAATTGATAAGGATTAGGTCTAATTAAGTTATGAAGGGTTGGGCATGTTTTATTCCATTTGCTTCTCATTTTCAAGTAAGCTAGTTCAACATTGATCTCTGGCACTCTTATTCTTGTCATTATCCTTTATTATAGAGGTTGACACCATTTCTGATCATAAGCTCATAGATTTACAGCTGGATGGGAAATTAGTGGCCATCTAGTGCAACAACATGTGTGAGCATGAATGATCTATCCAGTCGTATACGGGGGACAATGAGACATTTTTCTTTCAATCCTCAGGTTGGAAGACACCCTTATGAAGCAGAATAAGAGAGCTGGTTATTCATAGCCAGAGGGTTAGCACAAGAACAAATAGAGATCAGGGAGAATGAATATTGATGTGCTAGTCAGCAGGGTAGGGAACATCTGGGTGGCTACCCGTATCAGCATTTTCACTCTTCTGACATTCCTAAAATTGGCAGTCAGGCACTTTATGCAGCTCAAATTGATTCTGCAGCTGCATCACCCAAGTCATTTGATAAACATCTCTTACTCTCTAGCCTTAGAACCTGCATTGTATTCACAATCTTGAAAGTCCTGAGCAGACACCCAAGCCTATTCCATCACCATAGTCTTAGGGGGCATCATGCAATGATAAGAACACTGGCTTTGGAACCAGTGGATCTGGGTTTGAATCTCAGTAACTCCTTTGTTCAGTACCTTGGATAAGTCACCTGCCTTCTCTGGACATGTTTCCCCATATGTCGAATATAAGGTTTGGACTAGATGAACTTTGAGGTCCCTGTCAGGTCCAAATTCAACGTGTCTTTTAGAGAGTGGCAGGCACATGTACATGATTTCCAATAGAGAAATAATGGTAGGTAAAAACTGCTTCCTTAATTGGTCATTAAAAGCTTAGGAATAGGAGTTTAACTGATGAGTTCATTGGGAAGAGAGCTTCTGGTGAGGAAATTCCTCTGTCCATGCAGGTCAGCAACTTATAGTCTTGGACATTTGGCTATGAGAGTGGCTGTGTGACTGGGGATTCACTTAACCTCTCATTGCTCTGGCCAACTGTCTAACAATATAAATTCCAGAAAAAGTGTCATCCTGCATTAATAGAGGGAAGTCTTCCTTACCCAGGAATTTCCTATATTGGTGAAATTATAGGTTCAGTCCCCACTTTTTACAAGACTGTGACATTCTTAAATTAATCCTCTTGTTACCTGACTTTGCTTCCAAATTCTACACAGATGTTTTTTTCTTGAGTGTTTGGTGCTTTTCCTGTGCCTCAACATCAGTCTCTATAGACTATTTTCCTCATTATTGGAATGCTATCCCTCTGTGTCTTCAAAATGACATTCTTAAGCATCTTCCATCTATCCTGCACTGACTTTCCCCATAGCATTTCCATCCATGGGTCCTATCTATTGTCATCTGAACCATTTGAAATCTGCCTTCCCAGTCCCTAATCCACTCTCTACTCAGCTGTCAACTTGATCTTGCTAAAACTCAGTTCTGACTATATTACCCCCTATTCAGTCACCTCCAGTGGCTTCATATCACCTCTACTGTCCAATACAAAATCTTCCATTTGCCAAAGAAAGCCCTTTATAATCTAGTCCCCATACTTTCTTTCTGGTTTTCTTACATTCTCTATGATATAGTAATACACCTGGTCTCCTTGCTATTCTTTTCACAGGGCACTCCACCTCCCAAATCTTAACATTTTCACTATCTGTCACCACATTTGGAATACTCTCCCTCTTAATCTTTACCTCTTACTTTCCCTGTCTTCATCAATTCTAAGCAGAGGTTCCACTTTCTGTAAGAAACCTTTCCCAGTCCTCTTTAATCTTAGTACTTTCCCTCTGAGAATATCCCCAATTTATACTGTAAGCATCTTGTTTGTACATAGTTGTTTATGTATTGTTTTCTCCATTACACCATGGACTCTTTGAGAGCTAAGACTGTTTTGTTGTTGTTGGCTTTGGTTTGGGGTTGGGATTTTTTGTTTTGCTCTGTTTTGGGGGGTTTGCCTTTCTTTGTATTCCTATGGCTTAATAAATATTAGTTCCCTGACTATACAAATTCAGTAGATAGTGGCCCTTTGCTATAAATGGCACTTAATTCTGCTTGTGGGGTGACATGGGGGGCTTTAACTAAAAAGTCATATGCAGTGGAAAGAGGAAAGAGTCCTAGATTTGGAGTAAAGAGACCAGGGTGCCACTTCTTCCTACTCATATTATCTTCAGCAAGCCAGTCACTGAACCACTGTCATCCTGACTTCCCTTACTTGTAAAAAGCAGAATTTAAGTCCAGAATGAAGAGAATTTTATAGTCAACCATGTCAAATATAGTTATGATTATGGGTCACTGTCAAGGAGGGACTTATCAGGAATCAGTGCTTTATCCTGTCTTAGTTACTGGTTTTTCTCTGTGATATGGATGAGAGCATAGAGGAAAAAAACCTTTTGTCAAAAATGCAGATAATGTGAAATTGGAATGGGTAAATGAAATGGATTATAATGGTGTCAGGATCCAAAAACATTATGAGAGACTAGAATGATGGGCCAAATCTAATTAAATGTCAATTAGTAAGATAAATGTCATTTTTTTTCATTTGGGCTGAAAAATGTCATTATTGATTACAGGATGTGGGATGGTTAGATAATAGAGTTCATGAAAAAAGGCCAAGAGATTTTAGCAGGCTGTATTCTAAAGTTGAATAAATACTGGTACACTGTAGGCAAAAAGATTGTCACTAGGTTAGATAACATTGAGAGGGTCACAGTTGGCTGACCAAGGAGGGTGATATATCCCTTGCACTCTCTCCTGGTCAGTCCACATCTTGAGTATTTTGCTTTCTTCTGATGGTTGCATTTTAGAAAGGAGGAAGACAAGTTAGAGAGTATACAGGCAAACGTACGTGTGTGGCTTGCAGCTAAGTGGCTCAGTGGATAGAGTACTGGGCCTAGATTCAGGAAGGCCCGAGTTTGAATCTGGTCTCAGATACCCACTATATATGTGACCTTAAGCAAGTCACTTAACCTCTGTTTGACTCATTTTCTTCAAATATAAAAAAATAATAACATACCTTTCCATAGCTTTGTGAGGATCAAATTCGATATTTGTAAAGCATTTAACATAGTGCCTGACACATGGTAGGTTCGGTATAAATGTTGTTATTTTTATTATTATTAAAAGAACTAATTAAAAGATCTAGAAATTTTTAGCCCAAGGATGAAAAAGAAGGTTTAAGGGAGACATGAGAGTCATTTGTAGCGTGCTGACTTCTACTCATTGCCATATAGGATAATAATTAAACTTGTTTTATCTGATGCCAGAGGACAGATAGATGTAGGAGCAAAGGGGGCAGCTGCAGAAAGGTAGATTTGAGCTCAGAGGTAAGGAAAAGCACCCAAATGATTCAAGTTGTCTTAAAGGAGAATGGGTTATTTTAGAAGGGAATGAGCTCTCCATCACTGGATGTCTTCAAATGGAGGCTGAATGAAACTCTGGTGGGAATATTACAGAGGCAACTGCTTTTCAAGTAGAAGTTAGTATCATCTGAGGTCTCTCTGACTTGGAAATTCTTAATTCTGTGATTCTGTGGAGGAAGCCTAGAAGTTTGGTCTGTTATATCTATGTACCAGGGCTTCAGGGGGTTAATGGATGTTAGAAGTCTTCCTTGCATGACTCAATCAGAAGGTCTAAGTATTTACTAGTTCAAACACTATGATGGGTCAAGAATAAGACTTCATCAGTCATGCTTAAATATGCCTTTCATCAAAACTGCCTGGATTTAATCTGACTTGACATAGGGCAGAAGACATCTGTCATTTGTAATTTTCATCTCTCTCCTTAAGCATGTAGATCAAATTACTAACATAAATCTTCGTGCATCAAGCAGCCCAAGTAGTACTCACAGTCTTGAAGTTGAGAACCTTGAGAGGATGCATTCAGTTCAGGTCAACTAAAATCAAGAAACATTGCTCAATTCAGATAGTCAGGTCAGATAAATAAACATGAATTTGGTTCCCATTGTGTACAATTTGCTATGCTAGATGCAAAGACGCAGAGATGAAATGAGGCGTACTTCCTGCCTTGAAGAGTTTACAATCGGATAAGCAAAAATAGGGCTTATCTACCTACCTACCTCATTCCCCACAGCACTTCTTCCAAAAATTTTCTTCTCCACGACCCCACATGGCAAACCCACACACATAAAAACAACACAAACACTTAGAGCACATAAATCAGTCCATTCCTTCACTGAGAAGATTAAGTCCATCTGACTTAAATACATTCATTCTTCCTGCCCCTTCTAGGCATCAGCGCCCACTTGCTCCTCCTTTCCTCGGATCACAGAAGAGTTGTCCCAATAATTCATTAAGCTTAATTGGCACTCAATCTTATTTCCCTCAACCTTCTTCAGGACCTTTGTCCATAAGTTACCTTTCTTCTTTTGCAGCTTCAATCTATCCATCTTCTCTGACTGTTCCAAATATTTTTAGATCTTCCCATTCCTATAAACTATTTCCTGTGACTTTTTATCCTGCCTAGCTATAGTCCATCTCCCTTATTCCTCTTCCAAGGCTACCTTCTTCCTGCTTCCTATGTTTATATATACCTACAGATGGAGACGTTTTCTTCCCCATTCAAATATAAACTCCTAGAGAGAAGGGACTACATCATTTTCATCTTTGTATCCCCAGTGCCTACCACAATATCTGACTGGGCTTAATAAATACTTAATTGATGTCCTCATCTTTTTGTCCCCAGCACCAAGTATAGCATATGGTTCTAGTGGGCCTTTAATGTTTGTTAAATTAAATGTAAGTAAATTTTGATCTGTATAAATAAGAACTTTCTGAAAGTTAGAGTTTTCCAACAGCAAATGGAGTACATTACAAAGCTGTGGACTCCCTATGAGAAGTATTCTCACAGTAAGAGGTTCCATGACCATCCCAAAAGAAATAACTGATTATTAGATGAAATATTAGACCAGATTTCTACTAAGGTCCCTCCCAGTTCTGAGGTAATTATGATTTTATGATTTTTACCACCTGAGATAAATACTTGTTGACCAGGAAACTGAATTATCAAAGAACCTAAGGTCTTTGTGGGGATCATTGCAGGTATTCAGAAGCAGAATGTAAGTCTTCTGACAGACATTCAGCACTTTTTCACCAAACTATACTGCATACCTATAGGACTTTAAAAAAGGAATGTTATTTTCAAGAAGCTTTTCTTGGTAGCATGGAGTAGCTTAGATACTAGAAGAATCTGATTTATTCAAGCACCAGGTGGTATTATTTTGCAGTATCTTTCTATGTGCTAATTAGACTTTATTTGCAAACTGCCTCATCATGACTTATTAATTAAACTCATAAACCATGGAAATTTTAATTATAAAAATAAAGCAACAAGTATCTTGGGAAGTAAACATCATTGTTTCTTACTTCCATTCTTTTGAGTAGTTCCACTGAAATCACTCTTCTTCCTAGTTCATTCTACCCAGAAGATTTATTGCTTAAAAAAAATCAAAGTTTTCCCATGTTCACTTATCATCAACTTGGATAACTTCAAAGGTGACCACATAAGTGGCCACTTTTTCATAAACACCGAGGAAGTCTAGTAAAATGCAGATTTTTGTAAAGATCTTATTTCTTCCTATGCCTCCATACGGGCAACAAAATTACAGCTTTATATTCTGATTTTATGTAAAAACAAGTCACTGAAAATCCCCTGAGTTAGATGAAAAACCACAGTCTGTTATCTCAGGTCTTTCAAACATGGTCTGCATAATCAAACTTTATTTTTTTTAGTTTATAGGAGTTTGATAGGCTAACATTAGGTTGGTCCTAAACGTTGTTTTGCATTTAGGACAATGGTTTCTTATTCAAGCAAAAACTGAAGTAGAATTGTTTCAGAGTAAGATGGAAGAATAGAGTCGCTAACCACTTGTGTTCCTATTTTCAGGGCTTCACGTTTAGTTCTAGGGATAGGAGGATGATATAACCTACAGAATCCTTTGTCTGTTTCAGCTTATCATCAGCAGGGCAGATGTGGAGGTAGAGGATTCAAGGACCCCAGGTATTTTTTTCTAGGCTCCTCTGATTACTACATAAATAGCAGGTGAGACAATATGGCAACATAGATGGAAGGCTGAATTTGGAGTCAGAAAGAACTGGGTCCAAGTCTGACCTTAAACACTTACTAATAACTTGACCTCTAGAAGTCCAGTTTCTTTTAAAAAAAAAAGAGGAGGGGGTAATTTATGACATAATCTCACAGGGTTAGTATAAAACTCAAATGAAGTACAATGTTTCAGTGGAAACAATGTGGGAAGGAAGGGAACACTAATAATAT
Source organism: Trichosurus vulpecula (assembly GCF_011100635.1). NCBI lineage: Eukaryota > Metazoa > Chordata > Mammalia > Diprotodontia > Phalangeridae > Trichosurus > Trichosurus vulpecula. The sequence goes on from NC_050578.1 coordinate 67,196,542, forward strand.
CAGATCTCAAAGTATAGTAAAAATCACTAATCAGGGGGTTTATCTGCTACCACCAAAGGCAATTAAAAGGCCTATCAGTAGAAATAGTTCAGATCAGTAGAACAAAACCCAGAACCAATCAAAAATTGTAGCACAATATTCCAGAAAGCAATTTGGCAGAAATTAGATTTAGATCAGCACCTCATATAATATGTTGCAATAAATATTACATAGTCTAAATGAAAAAGGTAATATCATAAACAAATTAAAAAAGGAAAGTTTTGTAACTATGAATCAAGGGGAAGTTCTTGATCAATCAAATTTGATTATGAAAAGTAACATGCATAAGTTTTATTGCATAAAATTAAACAGGTTTGTCATAAATTTATTGCAATTGGGAATAGAAGGAAAACAACCTGACCTGAGAAAAAAATATATTTTCAGCATGTTTTTTTCTGATAAAGTTCTGATATGTAAGGTATATAAGAAATTAGTGCAGATGTATAACAGTGTCATGCACCAACAGGTAATGTTCAAAGAATATGAACAGGCTATTTTCAAAAGAAGTTCAAGCTAAGAGCCATAGAAAGGATCCTAAGTCACTAATAATAATAAAAATACAAAAGCAAACAACTGTGAGGTTCCACCTCAGACCATCAGATTGGCAAAGATCTCCTGAAATGGGAAAATTACATTTAGCCAGAGACTATGGGAATATAGTGAATATATGGTGAAGCTATGAACTGATGCAGTATGAAAAGCAGTTGAGTTAACTGTGCAAAATCTTTTATTCAGTGGTATCACTATTCCAAAAGGTCAAATACTGCAGGAAAGGACTAACATGCATAAAAATATTTCTAGCAATACTTTTTATTATATCAATGAATTGTAAACAAAGTAGATGTGCATCAGTTTGGGAGTAGATGAATTAATTATGGTGTATGACTGAAGTTAAGAAATGACAAAAGGGATTCAGAGAAACTTGAAAAGACTTATATGAACCTGTGCAGAGTGGAGTTGTCAGAACCAGGGAAACAATTGCAATGACTAAATGTAGTAACTAAAACAATGTAAAGGAAAACATCACTGAATAAATGAAGAACTCTGATAAATGAAATGCCCAGTCCTGACTCCAAAAGACTGACGAAGCTTGTTTCATACTTCTTGTCAGAGACATGGCAGACTGGAGGTACAAAATGAGACATAGATTTTCAGCCAAGAAGACCAATGTGTGGTTGACACATTGACAATTACTTGACACTGCTTACTTTTTACAAGGAAGGACTTTTAATTGAATAGAGGGGAGGGAAGTGGGATGACTAGAAATACAAAAAAGAAGAAAGAAAAGAGGATCAAGGAGCTATTTAAAAATACACAGAAATGAGCATTAAGGCAGGTTCGAAGGGAACATAGAAGAGCAAGACAGTTTTGTTACTATAATGTCAAATTTAACATATACTCTTAAAATTACATAATACAAATTCACAGTTTTATTTGCAACCTTCATTCTGTTCTTTGCTATTATTTCCATTTTGCAGATAGCTTCTTTAAAGCTACTCAAGCTTTATGGGCTGGAACCAGATTTTGAACACAAGTTTTCTTATTTCAAATATACTACTCTTATCACTAAACCACATTGTCTTGAGGACATTTTGAGAGTCAACCTGAATGTATCACAGCATTGTGTTCATCAAATTTGAAAGACTGAGTTCCAATTCATTCTTAGTCTATAAAGTTCCTTAAGATGAATTTGTTAAGATACCACCTTTGACAACATTTTAATATCATACCTTACAGAGTTCTTCAGTTAGGATGGAGACTAAGTATGACTTCCTGGATGCTCTTTCATTGAAAACTTATGAAAAAAATTAAATTTTTTTAAAATAGCTTCTACTACCTTGCTGTCATCAGATTTGGCCTGAGGGGGAATACCATACATACTCAGTTGGGTATCTTACCCCACAGGAAAGAAGAGGGAGGAAGATAAAAAAAAAATAAAAGGCAGGGGGATGATGGAGGGGAGGGCAGATGGGGGTGGAGGTAATCAAAACAAACACTTTGGAAAGGGGACAGGGTCAAGGGAGAAAATTCAATAAAGCGGGATGGGTTGGGAAGGAGCAAAATGTAGTTAGCCTTTCACAACATGAGTATTGTGGAAGGGTTATACATAATAATACATGTGTGGCCTAGGTTGAATTGCTCAACTTCTTAGGGAGGGTGGGTGGGAAGGGAAGAGGAAAGAGAATATGGAACTCAAAGTTTTAAAATCAGATGTTCAAAAACAAAAAAAGTTTTTATATGCAACTAAAAAATAAGATACACAGGCAATGGGGTGTAGAAATTTATCTTGCCCTACAAGAAAGGAAGGGAAAAGGGGATGAGAGGGGAGGGGGGTGATAGAGAGGAGGGCTGACTGGGGAACAGGGCAACCAGAATATAAGCCATCTTGGAGTGGGGGGAGGGTAGAAATGGGGAGAAAATTTGTAATTCAAAATGTTGTGAAAATCAATGCTGAAAACCAAATATGTTAAATAAATAAATTGCATTTAAAAAAAAATAGCTTCTACTTTATAAGAACTGAATGAGGTTTTGTTCTTGTCAGAACATTAAAAAACCAAAAAGTGTTTATTTTCCCTAAGAATGGATAATTACTATTCAGATTATGAATTTCTTTTCCTATTCTTTAAGGTTCATAAGATCATAGCAGGAAGGGATTTTAGTGGTCATCTAATGCACTGTGGCCCACAGTGACATTTCCAAGGTCATATAAGTAGTAAGAATAAGAGTCAAGTTTTAAGCCCTGACCTCTAGATAGTTGGTTTCAAACTAAATAAAATCAAGTACATAAAGATCCTTGAATTGGCATATTGACTTAGAAAACCACATGGTTGCATTATCTAGGTTTTATTGTATTTTTATTTTTTTAATATTTTATTACATTTTTTGTCTGCTTGGTGTTCTACACCTCTACTCCAGACTCAAAATTCAATTCTCTTGAGGATTAGTGTTTAAAAAAAAAGCTCTGCCCCATTTGCAATTTTGTATAAAAAACTGAAAGTGACTCAAAAGAATGACTTAGAGAATTAACACTTGTCACCACACTGATTTATGACTGAATAATTACTATGGTTATGATGCCATAGAAATTATGATAAGCCTTATATTTTGCTGTTTAAAATACATAAAATATGAACTAAGTTTTTATTACAGTTTAAAAAAGTAAAGTTGTTTCTTGTTGTGATAGCTTTGGAGATCTGTGAGACTATAAGTAACTAGTGGGCACTTGATATATGTTTTGAATAGCTACCTGCTGTCCTGTCCTGCATACTTACAACTGCTATAAGTTTTATAAGTGATTGCCCATAGCTCTGTAGAACTGGTTTTTTGGTAGATTTATCTGTCTATACCCATTTAAGTTCATTGATAATTTGATTGTTCATACTGGTATCCCTAGTATGTAACACAGGGTCTAGGACAAAGTAGGTGTTTAATAAATGTTTGTTGATTCGTCGGTTGCCTAGCTGTATTTCTGGATTCTAATCATTTGGCGATATAGATTTGTTGTTGTTGTTGTTGTTTTCTGTTCTTAGTTCTTTGGTAATTGGTGTTTATGCCATTCTAGCAGTGAGTGCTTAGTAAAGATTTATTTACCATAATGATGATTTTAACTAAAAGTACATTTTATATTGAATCCTGGCTTTCCACATTGGACAATTTTAGGTAATTAATAAAGAAGGTGAAGATTTTATCTGTGGCAAGGGGAGAGAGAATGAGAGAGACAGAGACAGAGACAGAGAGAGACAGAGACAGAGACAGAGAAAGACAGAGACAAAGAGAAAGACAGAGACAAAGAGAGAGACAGAGACAAAGAGAGAGACAGAGACAAAGAGAGAGACAGAGAGAGAGAGAGAGAGAAACAGAGAGAGAGAGAGAACCCATCTTCCCAGCTCCTCTTCCCCCATTCCTCATGATCAATGAACATTACCAGGCAGCCCCTTTCATTATGTTATTTATCTACCCAATTACAAACTAATAGAGAGCATCTCCATGGTTATTTAAACAGGGAAAATTTATAAATAGGAAAAGGTGAATTTGGAGATTAATCAAGGGTAAGTTCAGAATTTTACGTTTAAACCAGTGTGCTGTTGGTAAAATTGAACAGAGGGAAACATGTTTACCTTCAGTTGTAGAATCCCAGAGAAACCAGGCATAGACAAAATGATAACAATAAGAATGTAATCTGTAATTCAAAAAGCTGATGTGAGCAAGGGGATAACAAAAATTGGGAATGATATGATGAGATGAACTTGGTACAGTTGAACTTGGTAAATTGGAACAATTTTGCCTGAATTGCTGCTGTTACCAGAAGTAACATGCCCGCCCGATGTTTTTGCTCTCCAAAATTCTGCTTTCTCAATTTTCTTCCTCCTCTTTAGAGAATTTTTAAACCCAGTGATTTAAAAAAATACTCTCTGCACCTGAGACTTTCTCATTGTCTTTCCATCAATCAATTAACATGTATTTATTTTGTGTCTATGATGTGCCAGGCACCATGCTAGGCAGTAGTGATATAAACACAATGAACAAAACAATCCCTCTCCAAATAAGTAATGATATCCCAGTGTGGCTGGGTTCTACACAGACTGCTTAAAGTGAAATTTTGAAGCACATGGATGTTCTATTTTCAAAATTCACAGTAGAGTGTTGTCAGCCAGTACAGCCTGTTATCTACACCCATATAGCAATGGTGGAAATTTGACCCTCACTGTTTGAATGATTGCTTTTTTTAACATAACTCCTAAAGTACATATTATGCTTTTTAGAAATTTCATCTCCCTAGTGGTCTTTCAGCCAAAGCCTAGCTGAGTCACTAAGATTAGATTTGACATAGTAATTAGGTACATTTTATACGTGTAAACACAAGGAAGGCATATACACAGTGAGCTTGATTCTCTCCCCTCCCACACATGTCCCCATTATGCTCAGTGCTCCTTGCATGCTATCCATCTTTGCTTATCCCACATTCCCACATGCCAGCCTCACTCCTCCACAGCAGACTAGTTCTTCAAGATGCCAGTTCTGCTTTACTCTAGCCTGGGACACAAGCCCAGATGATGGTATGACTAGGGTACAAGGTTTAGTTGAATTTCAATGGCTGTACCTGGTATAAAAGCAGTCTAGTGGGCAGATACTGTAATATAGTGGAAGACATACTGGCCCTAAAGACAGAGCACCTGGGATCCTCAGAAACCCGCTGTGAGTTCTTGGGTAGATCTCTTAAACTCCCTTCCCTTCTGTTTTCTCTTCTGTAAAATGAAAGCATTGTATAAGATGACCTCTGAAGTATCTTCCAACACAAGATCTGTGAGAGCTTCCTGACATGAGTGATTCTGTAGGAAAAGATCCAGAAGAAATGGTACCAAAAAAAGACCATCAAGCTAACTAGACAGAGGGGGGGAAAGAGAGAGAGAGAGAGAGAGAGAGAGAGAGAGAGAGAGAGAGGGAGGGAGGGAGGGAGAGAGAGAGGGAAGGAGAGAGGGAGGGAGAGAAAGAGAAACAAAGAGAGAGAGACAGAGAGAGAGTGAGGGAGGGGAGGGAGAAGGAGAGAGAGAGGGAGAGGGAGACAGAGAAAGGCTATATGAACTTAAACCCATTAATCTGACTGCTTAAGTTACTAAAAAGCCTCAAGGCAATGAGGCATACAGGATAGAATGCTAGCCTTGACATCAGTAAGACCTAGGTTCAAGGCCTGACTATTGGCTGTGTAACTCTGGTCAAATCACTTAACATTGCTTTAAACAACTCTTTAAGACTTTAGGTTGCAGAGAAAAGGCTGGCCTGCAATGGCAGAGAATGTTACCTTGTTAGGAATTCCTCATACCAATGAAATCACGGGCCTAACCTTCCCCATAAAAGTCCTACTCAGTACCTTTTCAATGAGATCAATAGTAATTCAATAGATATTCATCTAGGAATCCATATTGGGGGGAGGAAGAAGTGAATGAAAAACATACTATGTCCATACTATGACATGCCAAAGGGGAAGAGGAGGGGCACAGTCCACTGAACTAATGTGTGGATACCAGCTGTAGTATAACTTTTCCAGCATAACCTGGACTAGTACTATGTATGGAGAGCAAGATGGGCTCAAAAATTTAATGGCAGAGTGGGCTGGATTTCATTTAGGAAATTGATCATACTTTCAGTGATGCCAAGTTTTTTACTGCTACAGGGGTATGTTGGAATTGGTTCATACCAGCTCAGTTTTATTGTTAAATTTTTAGTGTGAGTGTTTATATCCCAGAAACCGAAAAACACTCATGATCAGGGTTTGATTGATTGTTCTGTTGATTGTATAGTCCAAGAACTGTCAAACTACAACCAGCCAGCAAGCCAAATTAAGCCCAATGAAATTGTATTTTACAATAAAAGAGAAAGGATTTTACAAAAAAGGAGAGAGAGAGAGAGAGAGAGAGAGAGAGAGAGAGAGAGAGACAGAGAGAGAGACAGAGAGAGAGACAGAGAGAGAGACAGAGAGACATAGAGACAGACAGAGACAGAGAGAGACAGAGACAGAGAGACAAAGAGAGACAGAGACAGAGAGACAAAGAGAGAGACAGAGAGACAGAGACAGAAGCAGAAACAGAGACAGATGACGGAGAGAGAGACAGAAAGAAAGACAGAGACAGAGAGACCTATTTTAGGATGGAATGGCAACCTTTGTGGTAGGAAGGCATATTACTTAGTGTATCATTTGTTTCTTTGGTTGGTTCTACCTAAAAACATTAGATATTATCTAGGGTAGGTCCTAATTATGTCCTCGAACGTGTCTTATTGTTAAACATACAAATAACTCTATTTCTATATATTATGTTTTATATTTTATACATTAAAGAATTACCCTGAGAAAGTGTCTATAGGCTTCACTGGACTGCCAAAGGTGGGGAAGAGGAGGTATGACACAAAAAAATGTTAAGAACTCCAGGTCTAGGGAAATAGAGGGTCCCTGGACAGGTTTCAGGGGATTTTGAACTCTAATTGGAGGAAAAGGACATCATTATTTTCACTAATCTCTGATTAAAATTTCATATTTCATTCAATTATGAATGTAAGAAATAAACCATTATTTGAAGAAGGCGTCCATATGGCTTACCAGGCTCCCAAAGGAGTCCATGACACACAAAAAGGTTAATACATCCTGGTCTAAGGCTACCAGATAACAATGTAAAACTTGATAATGGGCATGAAAGAAATTATTTTTAATTGTGTTTTCTTAATAAAGAACTGCATTTCAACATTGGCTTTCTGTGAGAATCTGTAATAACCACTTAAAGCTCATAGATGACTCAGTGACATGTAATATAGAAATACAAAAGGGAGGAATAGTTATGTGCACATGTAAACTATATTGCATCAAGGGGGAGAGCCCATTAGACAGGCCAAGCAGCCAAGAATGGCAATAAAAAAAATCACTAACAACATTAACATAGTTAACATGAGAATAGACGTGTTCATCTGGCACAGCCCTGATGCCTGGAATGAATAAGTAGGCATTTGGATGAACCAGAGCCTTCATTTTTTTCGGGATTTCAATAAGAAAGGAGAAATCCATCCATTCAGGCCTCCTGATGGTTCTGGATGCTAATGGCACTAACTTGGTCTACATATGTCCCCTACAGTTTGCTTTACTTGCCTCTTTCTGTCTCCACATTATAGGTGTTGTGTGTAGTAAAAGTCATTTTTTTTCTTTTCATTTGGAGGCTTTTTTACATAGGTTGACATTCAATCATATAAAGTAGTTCAAATGTCTCCATTTGGATGTAAAAAGCAGCTCAAAGGTGGACCACCTATAAAATATGCTGTCGTTAAATAGGTTAAAAACAATATAGTTTCATTTGGAGGAGAAACAAATCTCAGCTTTTTTTTTTCTTTTCTCTTCAATCAGAACAACACAGCATGTGATAAGCCTTTTTGAAATATACATTTCCTCCCCTAAAATGATATATGAAATCTGGGTTTAAAGAATAGATAAATTAGCACATGACAGTTTCATTTAAAAAACAAGCCTTTCCAAGAGGATTTCCTTTTATCTTTTATCAGTCATTCACCCCATGCATTTAAAATAGTAAGTTTTCAAAAAACAATGCTTAGATTCAACCTTCTAGGCATACTGTTGTTGCTTAATATTGTCTTGATAGAGAAAAAAGCTTCTCAGCAGAGCTTTGGGGAGAAGAAAGGAGAACTGGCTACCTTGTGAGGAATTCTCTGAAAGTTTTAAAGGAGAGACTGGATCCTGGTTTAGGGAGAAGAAATTCTCCAACTGCTCTTCCCAACAATCTCCACCTGACCGCCCCAAAAAAACTCTCTCAACTCAAATATGCACACATGCACATACCATGAACATGTGTACACAAACATAATTGCTTAAAAGATAGTATTATTTCATAAATCACAGAACTACATGGACTGATTCAGATAAATTATAGTTTGACAAAATATGCAAATATTACTGGAAATAGCTTCACTAACTGTATAATACTCCTTAGCATTCCAAATATAAGCCATCTGTGAATATAGGTTGCACCTGTAAAAACAGGTACTTTTGAAAATTATAGATAGATAGATAGATAGATAGATAGATAGATAGATAGATAGATAAATAGAGCATCTAGGTGGTATAGTAGATAGAGTACCAGGCCTGGAGTCAGGAAGACGCATCTTCCTGAGTTCAAATTTGACTTCAGACACTTATTAGCTGTGTGACCCTGGGCAAGTCATTTAACCCTATTTGCCTCAGCTTCCTCTTCTGTAAAATGAACTGGAGAAGGACAAGGCAAACCACTCTGATATCTTTGCCAAGAAAACCCCAAATGGGGTCACAAAGAGTCAGACATAATTGAAATGACTGAAGAACAACAAAAATATATAGATATATGTGTATATGTTTGTGTACATTAATAAATAACACTGAATATGTCTCAAGCTTAAGCCACAAGTCAGATTTGGGGAAAAGCTGCCATTTATATTTGGACCTCTTCTCAATGTTTTAAATACCCAGAAACACCTATCCAAGACAGAAAGGTGGAACTAGGTGGTTTGTCAGAATTTCAGTAGCAGAATTTAGGCTTAGACGCTATGAGTCAAACAAAACAGGTAAACACAGGATTCAAGTAGCTCTTCAGTCTAAAGCTACTTTGTGCCTGCTTAATCTATTCTTTAGGAATAAGAGAAATTCTATTTTTGAGCATGTTTTACTCCAATCTGCACTGAGGGCATACTAAGTGTACCCAATGGCCCTGTATGGCTGACCAACTCTGAGTGACTTGTTATTGCTACCTCCCTCCAGAAACTTTGTGGAAACTGTACTTCCAGACTCCAAGCAACTTGCCAAATTTGACACAGGTAGCCATGATATGTCACAGAATGGAGGATACTCATGAAGGGACTGCCATTGTTGATTGAACTGCATTCCATTTGGCCTCATGACTCAGGTTAGAGCAAGGACCCAGATTTGAAGATTTACAGAAAATTAGTACTCAGGAAGTTAGTGCAAGCTTGAGCATAACAAATGGATAAAAATCAAAGCAACACACACAATATGACAACACAGAAAGGCAAAGATTCAGCCACACTGGACCAGGATCACTCACAAGATAGAGACTTGTCAGTGGTGAGATTTGAGTGGGAATCCATTCTCAGAGTGGGATCTGAGTGGGGACATCTTATACCTTAAAGTTAGACTTGATTGGAACAGATAATCAACACCAGATATGGGGGTGGTGGTACGTTCTTTATCTGACCAAATGTGGTTAGGAGAGACTTCAGGATCATTTGTCGATATTAATTGGGATCAGAAATTTGGTGAGAATTTGAGTCAGCAACTGAGGAGTCTGGGAGTGGATGTCAGCACACAGTTGAAGGAAACAGGGGGATATTCACAGGCTCAAAATGAGTCAGGACATAGGAAAATTACAGGCTAGCTGTTACTCCTTACATATTGATGGTTATAAGGAACACAGCCTAAGAAATTCCATTTTGGAGTTCTATCACTTATAACTACAACATCAAACAATATATTTCAAAAATCACAGTGATCACAAATGTGCATCTCATTAATCATCCTGCCTATAAAATAGTCCCCTTTGCATCCAACTACCATTCTGGCAAAGGCTGACACTTACAGATGCCTTGGTAATCAACAGGACTATAAGGGCTGATGGTCCATTCCCCTATTGCCACACAAGAAAATTCACGAGCACAATGGTTTTTAACATCCTTGTCAGGAATGCAATAAGAGGATTTCCTACACTGAGTACAAAGTTAGCCCAATAATCTCCACTGTCTTTAACAACAATAAAATTCTGCAAATCTAAACATTTCCCTGGAAACTGGGCTTATCCATTTGTTTTCAGTCATTACCACATCTTTTTTCCTTCAAGCCTCCCTCCCTCAGTATGAAGGGGTTATATTTATGATGTTGCCTTAGACACTTTTTTTCTCTTTATCATTTGAAAACCAAAAGTGGATCACCTTATTCATTTAAAATTTTGAACTTCATCTATTTCAAGAGGTTTGGATAATCATTATGGCATTATACTGTCCATGTCTATACCCAATCCCTACACACGCACACTACCCCGCCCCCAATAAAGAAGATATGGAAATCAACACAGAATGACCATACCTATAAAAGATAGCAGATTAACCCCCAAATTTTATTATATTCTTATTTGCAGTACACTTTTCCTCACAGGTATTATTCTATCTTGCTATAATCACTTCCTATGTGCCTGGCTTAGGTCATGATTAGGCCTTTAACTTCCTATCTTTTCTTATTCCTCTCTCCTTCCCTCACGTACTTTCTTAGGAATTGTCTGACCATCCAATAATCTCCTTCAGAGCTTACTCAATATTGACTTGGATACTCATAATACAATTTACAGTCATCTTTGATATTGCTGACAAATACTTTTTTCATCACCGGAACTTGGATGAATAATGTGGTTTAAAAAAATGTCCCTTCCACAATATTACATTTTGAACTGTTCCAAAAGATACATTGGCTATCTATCAGATTAAAGCTTCCTTGGCCTTGTTGAACCTTAACTCAAATGAAATCATTCCTTCTCCAACTGTCACATGCCAGCCTTGCTGATTTGACTTAATGCTGCTATAAGGTGTACTTTATGCATATTTAAATTAATCCTTAGTGTGGAATTAAATGCTTCTTCCATCCAGTGTCTGCTTGATTTACCAGCTCCTAGCACACATACACGACTTCAGAATCCTGATGGCTCCCACTACCACACTGACATTAGCGGTACTTGTGTGCCCTGTAACATCCATCTAAAAGAGACTTGGCACTTTTAGTTAAGGTACATTATGAAACACAGAAGACCCATATTTGCTTGTCAACTCTACATCCCCCCAACCCCATTGCTTGTCAGAAGGAATGTTTGTTGCATTGTTTTAACATGGGCAGTGTAATTCTTAGCTTTGAGCTCAATCTAAATCTTGCAATAACTTCTGCCTGGTAATCATGATAAGTCACCTTTATATAGTGCTTTAAGATTGGCAAAGCGCTTTGCAAACATTATCCCATTTGCTTTTTTTTCCCTCATTTTATAGATAAAGAAACTAAGTCTTAGAGAATTGAGATGACTCGACCAAGGACACATAGCTAGAAAGTGTCAGAAGTTGGATTTGTACCCACATCTTCCTGAGGCTCAGTTCAGCAATCTATCAACCATGCCACCTTGCCTTAAGTGGAAATGGGTAACTTATAATTGGAAACTACTTCTGGAACTTCATTCGAGTTGCTCAGCCCCTTTTTCCTAATTTTTTTAAAGTTGTAATAATGCCTTTTTGTTTCATTTTGTTTTACAGAAGAGAGTGTGGCATAGTGGATAGAGGGACAGCCTTGGAGACAGGAAGACCTGGGTTCATGGACCATCTATGACACATGTTGGTTCTGTGACCTTGGCTAAGCCATTTAGTATCTCAATGACCTAGGAAAAATTCTAAAATTGTAAATTGCAGAGAAGCTGCTGATCTCAGCTGGTAGAGGGAATTTCCCAATACAGGAATCCTTTATACAATGAAATCATAAGTTCAGCCCCTTGGGCTCCCAAAAATATTTTAGACCTTAGCTGCTTCCCAATTCCATTCCTTCAAATATACTTCCTTATCACAGCAAAAAGGGTGTATATAATACATATATACACATATATATATGCTATATGTATACATTCATGCAAACATACATATGTATATATATATGTATAGGTAGATAGATAGATAGATAGATAGATGCCAATGGATACAGCCACTGCATTTGACAATGTACATACCACTTGGTAACTAGTGTCCCCCACCTCTCTATAGTGAGATATACCATCTTAGTGCAATTACATCTGTAACACTTTGTATCTTATCAGATGTCATCTTGTATTTCTTAATCTTTTTAAGAATACTAGAAGGCATTTCCATTTTCCACTTAACCAAAAGAATGTGCAACAATTTGTTTGTTTAGCACATATTAATTCCCCTGTTCATTCATATCATTGCCCTTTGCCTCTGAAAGGGCTGCTTACCAAGAGCAGCTATCTCCTGTGCAAGAATGGTTTCAAAGACAAACTCATGATCAAACCTTTCCCTGCTGGGTCCATGTGAACACTTTCCTTTGGTTTTCTTCTATAGCTGTTCTTTGTAGGGTCTATCACAGTTTGTGTCTATCTCTTTTCCTTCCAGTATACCCAGTGCCTTTCCTCCAAATTAGCTTTGCTTTTCTGATGTGGTATGCCAACTTGGTCCATCTGCTGCTGCTGTTTCCCAGACTTTCTTGGCATATTCTCTCCATTCAATGTTGTGCTATAGTGTTTTCTTTTCCTCTTTCTTCTCCTTAGCTTGTAAAGGTTCTCCTTTACCTTCACACAACATTTGCTTGGGTAGCCTGCTAAAATCCATGGCCAGAACATCAGTGCAGGTGCAGCAAGCTTCAGGAATCTGGTGGGAGGCACACAGTGAATCAAATCTTGTAAGAACTCAAAAAAAAAACTATCCAAAGACCTAGAGACCATCATCTGGAAGCATTAATATAATGATAACTGCATTCTGAAAGAAATTTAAAACATTTAAATTTAAAGTTTTAATTTAAAACAACATTTAAAAAATCATGGATTATTTAGAAAGGGACTCAATAAGTCCAAGTAGGGCTTCTCTGCCTTTTCTGTGTCATGAACCCCTTTGGCTCTCTTGGGACTCTATGGACCCATTCAATAAATAATATTATTAAATGCATAAAACACATAAGAATTACAAAGGAAACCACTTATTTTGAAATAGTTAATGAAATGTTTTTGATAATATTTTATTTTTCCCAATTGCATTTAAAAAAATTTGGACAATTTCTTTTAAGTTTTAGTTATAAATTCTCCCCATCCTCCTTCCTCTTCCACTTCCCTGAGATGGTAAGCAATTTTATATAGGTATTATATGAGCAACAATGAAAAGCATTTCCATATTAATAATATCATAAAAGAAAACACAGACAAAAACATGAAAAAAATAAAGTGAAAAATAGTTTGCTACAATCTGCATTCAGACTTCATCAGTTCTTTCTCTGGAATTAGATAGCATTTTTCACTGAGTTCTTTGGAATTGTCTTGGATCATTGTACTACTGAGAACAGGCATTTCATTCACAGTTAATCCTCATGCAATGTTAACGTTACTGTGTATAAGATTCCCCTGGTTCTGCTAACTTCACTTTGCATCAGTTCATGTAAGTCTTTCCAGATTTTTCTGAAATTGTCCTGCTTGTCATTTCATACGACACAATGATATTCCATTACAATAATTTTCCACAGCTTGTTCATCCATTCCCCAATTGATGGACATCCCCTTATTTCCAATTCTTTGCCACCATAAATATTTTTTGTACAAATAGGTCTTTTTTTCTCTTTTTTTATCTCTTTGTGATACATGCATAGTAGTGGTATTGCTGGGTCAAAGGATATACATGGTTTTATAGCCCTTTGGGCATAGTTCTGAATTGCTCTCCATAATGGTTGGATCAGTTCAGAACTCCACTAATAGTGTATTAGTGGACAAAATGTTTTTAAAAAGAAAAAAAAGAAGTTCACACACTCCAATTTAAGAAATTCTGGTCCATATTGATATTACATACTAGTCTATATTTGCCTATTTTATACCTGGAAGTATATTTTTATTATCCATAGTAAGAAAATGTCCTTCACTGCCACTGCCTAGTTAATGTACTGTCCAATGGTGTGGAAGGAAATGATTAAGGCATGGAAATTTGAGTCAAGGTGATATTGGTAAGTAGAATATGATATGAATATGCTAACACTTATATAGTCAGAAACAAAGGTCTAATAAGGATTAGTATTCTTCCTTTTTAGTAGCTATGAGCCTTAGAACTGCAGTGGCCAAGCACAATTTCTTAAATGTTTTCATTAGTGCTGTCTTAACTGGTGAGACAAGGTCACAGTTAAGGACATAAAAGGACAGTTCCAAATGTGACAAGAAGGTCAGAGGTCAGCTAGTCCAATCTCTTCATCTAGTGAGACCCAGGGAGGAAAAGAGACTTGGCCAAGGCTACATAAGTAGCTTCTGAGGCAGGATTTGAACCTTAGTGTATTGGTTTCAAAGAGCCAATACTATAGCACCTTCTTGTAGAATGGTGACGTTTGCTGTAACACAGAGACTCTGGACAAGATGTATTGACCCAAAGAAAAAGAATAATTAAAATCACATGTTATCTCTATCTAAGGCAGAGGTGTCAAATCACAATAATTCCAAGTCTGACCTAAACCACATCAAAATGAAATTTAGAAATATCAAACAAAATAAATAGAAGTACAATAAAACATAAATAATATTATATTCTGAAACTAAGCCAATATGAAGCTCTCAGGTATTCTTTTATACAATTTGGTGGCCTCTATTTCTACTTGGGTTTGACACCACAGATCTAAAGGCAAGTTACTTAACCTGTCTCAATTTCCTTATCTGCAAAACAGGGATGATAATGACATCTCCCTCATATAATTGTTATAAGGATCAAATGAGATAACATTTATGGCCTTTTATAAACTTCACAGCGTTATTTAAATATGATGATAGTGATGATGTTAGAGCAAGGACCCAAATCCAGGTTTTCTGAGTCCAAGTCAAATGCTTGTTTACATCACGCCAAGCTTCCTCTCAACAGAAATACAAGTCACAAATTAGAATAAGAAAAGAAATTGAATGAGAATATATGTATAGCACACCGTAAGGTAATAAATAATAAGTAACATTAGTAAAGTAGTCCATTGGGAATAGTCTTTGCCTTCCAGGGACTCTTGGGTCCATTTTGTGTGAGAAAGTATAGTAAATGTCCTCATGAGCATAATATCATGCTGAAAAGTGAAAGTTATACCCTAAAAACTTCCCTGGGACAAAGATGAATTTCAAATCATGGGTCATAGCTGTGGATTGTTGGGAAATAGAATTAGAGAGTAGCAAGAGTTGCAACACCAAAGATGCTGGGGAAGCCAATGTGTGCAATAAAAACCAAATTGTAAAGAGCAGAGCCTTCTTTGAATGATAGTTGTGCCTGCAATCAGTCAACCAACTGAATGCTTCTTATATATCAAACATTATAGTGAATGCAATTGGGAAATACAGCAAACTGTTCTCCTTGCCCTCAACATTTGTGTCATTGAAAATTTAATAACTATGGCATCTAGGTTGATCCATGTCCTTGATAAAAATACTCAAAAGCACAAGGACAAGGACAGATTCTCAAGGCTGTCTATCAGAGAAGCCTTCCAATATTTACATTGGTTCATTAATTATTCGCAGCAACCAATCATTTAAGAAATCATGAATCTACATAACTGTTGCATTATCTGACTCATTTCTCTTCAAGTGGTTTTGGTCTTTGTGTGCTTGTGTGTGTGTGTGTGTGTGTGTGCATTCACAAATGCAGTAAGTTTCTTGAAACATAGCTAACATGACTGATGTTAGGATCCAAAAACTTCTCAAAAGTAAAAACTAATGAACTAAAATAAATAAAGTAAAATTTAATAGTGATAAATGGAATGGCCTACATTTTGGTTCAAAAAATCAATATCTACAAGTAAAAGAAAGTAGAGATTTGGCAATGGTTCATGTGGAAAGTTCTGGAGAGTGCAAGCCAACAGTGCATTATGTTGTTATTGTTGGTGGTGTTGTTCAGTCACTTCAGACTCTTTGTGACCCCATTTGGGATTTTCTTGGCAAAGATACTAGAAGGTCAGTTTCATGAAGTTTGGATTCAGTCAAAGGGCTGAACTTGAGGACTTATGGGGGCTACATGTGGCCTAAAAGCCACAGGTCCCCCACCCCAGGATTAGAAATTTTCTTCTCCTCCCCTTATGGTAGAAATGAGAGCAATTGGTAGATATGGATAAAAGGAAAAATTAGGCAAGGTATGAGGAGAAAAAACAAATTCCTAACAATTAGAACTACACAAAAATGGTATGTGCTTTCTTGGGATGTAATAAGTTTTCCATCACTTAAGTGTTGGAAAGTCTTTAGATAGAGGCTGCATAATCATTTGTTAGAAATGTTACCTTGGGATACTTGATCACATGTGAGTTGGTCTAGATAATATTGGAGGTACCATAGAAGTCTGAGATTCTAGGATTCACAAAGTAACACAGAGAGGGGCTCAGAGACAATTGTTGGTCATTCATGGCTTTTGATGGACACCAAGGGCATAAGTTGGAACAACTTATATTTGCAGAAAAGTTTTACTTTTATGTCACAGTTTTTTTTCCCTACCCCACATTCCTCCTGTACCATCTGCCATATTTCCAGTGATTTCATTCAATTAAACAAACATTAATTAAATACGAGCTATGAACAGAGCACTACACTACACTAGTTGTCAAAAATACAGGGACGGCAATAAAAATGTCCTTTCCTCAGGTAGCTTACTTTCTGCCCAAAGAAATGATGGGGAACTCCCCACATCTATGTGACGGTACTGTTTTTCCCCCATTTTCTAATTTACTTACTTTCTAACTTACTTTTCCAATATGTTTTTAAAAGTCACCTAGTCAAGATCCCCATTTTTAAGCAGATTAGAAAATTAGGCTCCGGAGAAGTTAAGTGACTTTCCCATGGTTATGAAATAGCTGGTTGGGGATTCAAACCTGCTCCTTTGAAATACCTCTTCCTTCTCAGGGAAAAAAAATTTTCTGATGATTGGGAGGCAAAAATTTGAGAGGTGGAGGGGAAATGAAAATTTAATTTCCCACATAGTTCCCCTCATGTACATGAATATGGTGTGAAATAAAGTGATATTGGCAGGATGCATATTCATTAAACAAATGGCATCAGTTTCAAAGTCATGAGTGTGGCTACTTGAATTTTTATTTTTATGAACATACTAATGGTTTTTACATCAATTCCATTTCCAAATATGAGAGAGAGAGAGAGAGAGAGAGAGAGAGAGAGAGAGAGAGAGAGAGAGAGAAACACTATCCCTTGTAACAAAGAAGAAAATAAAAGGAAAAAAAAACTTAAAATCAGGCTTAGTCATTGTAATTGTGTGTGCATGCGTGTGTGTGTGTGTGTGTGTGTGTGTGTGTGTATGTGTGTGTGTATGTGTCTTAACACTGGCCATGCCAGTGGAATACAAGCTTTGATTGGCCCTACCTTGTTGGAAGGGTTTGAGAACAATGTCAGTTGTGGACTATCTACTCAGAACCCACCAAGATGCCAAATTATTTTGACCCTTTCAATTCATAAAATCATCTTATAAAGCATGGCAGGATTGGCATCTGTGTTGGAAGAAGATTACCCATACTAGTGAAATCATGACCATTGGAAGGGTTGAAATTGGTATGATGTACAATATTTAATCAGCTTTTGACTAGATGGACAAACATGTTCAACAATGAAGTGACAGTGATGTTAAAAAGAATTGATCTTATCAGAGGAAAAATGCATTAGCCATAACCAGACTCCAATATCTGTGAGTCATGATTTCATGATTGTAGGACCACCAGTAACATATGAAACTCTAGGGAATCCACTGTACATTAAGCTATACTGGCATCATTCCACTAGCTGGGAGTTCGCTGACAGATTTGCTACTTAGCTATTGAATCAAGTCCTAACTCTACTCATTTTGCTTTTCTTTTCAAAGTAAGAAAATCTTGTATTCCTATGGTTCTCTCAATTTTTCTCCCTTCTGCATTGTTCCTTTTTCTCTCAGAGTCACACTGAGTTCAGTAAGAAAAATAATACCACTCTATGTCATTGGAAGAATATTTTACTTCTAGATTATACTAAAGAAAATCTATAATTCTAAACCGAAGCCATGGTGGGTAGGTGAAAGAAACATAGCATCACAGTCTCAGACTTAATTCAAGTAAGTTGCCAAATTCTCTAGACTCTTGACTAGAGTTAAGTGTGGTAGGGCCACAGTAATTCCATTTGAAATCATCCCCCTTCACCTCCCAACCACATCCAAGTGGCTCCCATCTGAATAGAAAAAGATTTAATCCTTTAAATGTTACAGTGAAATGTCTAGTAAATACGTTTTAAATTTTATAAGTG
The DNA here is from genome assembly GCF_011100635.1 of Trichosurus vulpecula. NCBI lineage: Eukaryota > Metazoa > Chordata > Mammalia > Diprotodontia > Phalangeridae > Trichosurus > Trichosurus vulpecula. Next base: position 67,215,138 of record NC_050578.1, read on the forward strand.
AACCTACAAAGTATGTTTGTGTGTATGTGTCTGTAATCAATCATGTTTCTGCCTTTGTTTCTTCCACTTTTTGATGATCACTCATATAATGATATTTTGAAAATAAATTAACTGGGGAAAATAATCCTATGACTACAAAGTAGGTGCCTGTTACTTTTTAAAAGAGCAATGAGAAAGTCAAGGGGAAGCCAGCATTCATTTGAAATTTAGGGACAGGAGCTACTAAGCTGGTGCCCAAAGTCCAGCCTGTAAGCTGAACTTTCTGCCAAGCCTTCACTTTTGAAACTAATCATGAGCTGATCAAAGCCCCCTGTAGGTCATCCATCACTATGAAAGTTTTTGGCTGGTAGAGACAAGAATTGGAGGAAGCAGCCCCTAATGCTACTGCAGAAATGGGTGCTATGTTATACTTGAAGCTCTTCAGCCATCCCTAAACTTTAAGGTGCAGGGTTTCAGATTGATAGCATATTAGACTGTATCACAACTCCTTAGATGTGATAGAATACAACTGTGCTATAGGAAATGATGAGCTCAATGATGTTAGAAAAACACGACTAGCCTTACACAAAATAATGAAGAACAAAATGAGCAGAACCAAGAGTACATTGTATACAATAACAACAATATCATTTTAAGAACAACTTTGAGTGAATAAGTCATTTTGACTCATGAATATCCAAATTAACTACAAAAGACATACAAAGGAGGACACTATCTGCATCCACAGAAAGATAAATAAATACTATAGGTAAAGAGATAAATGGAAATATGTATAGAATGGCTTTACATATGATTGTGTATGTGTGTGTAATGGTAGGGTGAGAGTGAGGGGAAGTAAAAAATGAAAAAAGTAAAAAAAATATAATAACTTTATTATATATTTAAAAGGAATAGCAAGTTCTACATAATTATTTTATAGTTCAATGTACAATCATCTTTTTATACTATATTACGCAAATGCTCGTTTTATTCCATAAATTAAAAATAAATATTTTTAAAAGTGCTTAGAATCATGGAATAATTCCAGAAGACTGACCTTTATCCATTGTAAGCATGTTCCAAATGTAGCCACAGCACCCAAGACACCTGGGCAAAGAAAAGGGCACACACACACACACACACACACACACACATACACAAACACAAACACACACACACGCAAAAAAATAAAAACAACACTGGCCACTTTCCCAGAGGTTTGTATTACTAGACATTACACCTATGTCAGGAAAGTCCCCACGGTAGCTAAACAATGAAGTTCAGTCATATTTCCCAAGATGCAGAAATTCACCTGGGTATGAGTCACCTTTGGAAGACAGAACAGCTCCCTAGCAGTGGTAAATCTGTGTCAGTGAAGAAAGTTTGGTCTTCTACATCCTTAAATTTCTCATTGCATCATGTTCCCTTTTTTATTACATATTAAAATAAATAGCAAGTTGTACACAATAGATTTGCAGTTTCATGTTCAATTTTTTTCCTATTCTACTACATTTTAAAAATGCTTGTTTTATTTCTTCTTCAGAATAAAAATTTATAATTCAAGGTTATGATCTACCATACCCAGATAAAGAACTAACATATAAAGTGCCAGGAGTATGCTCCAGACTGAAATAGTTTTGTTTTGTTTTGTTTTTTAACTCCCTGTATCTGGAGTTAAACTGTATGTAGTTTATTGTACTGGACAACTATCTGACTTTGGGTTAGAAATTCCTCAGATACTCTCTGGACTGGCGTTCAGATTAATATGACCCAGAACAAAAGCAAAGAGAAGAAAGCAATATCATCATCCTCTTGTCCTGCTTTGATATCTTTATTATTAATATTGGTCAGAGGTGAAATCCCTTCTCTTTCTTAACTATATTTTGGATAGTGAAATACCTTTCTGACAGTCTACATCTACACTTCTATTATATCTTGTTTGTTTGTTTTTTTGGCTTTACTTTGTTTCTACTAGAATGTATTGGGGGCTTTTTATTCTCTATACTCCACCCCCCACAAGGCATCCTTTGATCTCTTGAAGATTTAGCACAAATGCCACCTCCTTCATAGGAGATTTTCTGATCCCCTAAATCCCTAGAGATTTCTCCCCCACTAAAAGTACTTTGTATTTCCTTTGAATGAAGTTTATGTTTATTTATCTGTTTAAATGTAAGCTCTTTGAGGACAGGGACAATTTCTTTGTCTTTATACCCTCAGTGCTTAGCAGGGTTCATGACATTTAGTAGCCACAAAAAGGCATGATTGTTGAATGGAATAAAATTAGTCAGTCAGTCAATAAAAATTTATTAAGCACTCACTTTACCCAGAAGGGTAGCACATAGAAGTGCTCTATTGATAACCAAGGAGTGATGACTCTTACAGATGTTCAAAGTTCACGGTTCTCAGCTTCCTGGTTCAGGGTGTTTGACTTCCTGTTCAAATGAATTGTAGAGGAATTAGATTTCCACTTTACTTCAGTGATGCATTACCATGCAGTTTCACAGATGAAACCAAATTTTCTCAACTTCCTTTTAAGGCCCAGCTCAGACACTGCCTTCTCCTTGAAATCTTTCCTGATTTTCCCAACTGGAAGTGATCTCTTTCCCTTCTCAACTTTTCCTTCAGCCCTTACTCTATGGCAATTCAATTATTGGCTTCCATAATGTACACAAGTACATCTTATTCTTCATATAAAGACCTTCCCCTTATCACCCAATACAGTGCTTTACACACAATAAGCACTTAAAAATTGAATTGATCCCCTTTTAAATACAAACACAGCTATAAGATTAAGCGTTTAATTTCTTTCCTTGGTGATTTCAAGACTATATTAGCTGTATTTTTAAAGAATGTATTAGTTTTCTTTTCTATTATGAACTTAGACATCAGAAATAAAAGTATTCCAATATACAAATAAGAATATAAAAGAATATTGGATATTAAATTGAACTTCTATTGTGTATAGTTTGTTTAACATGTATATTAAATCTAACAAGGCAGTAACAAAAATGTTATATTTTCCATTATCCAAAGAAAATCACTGCAATTCTGTGTGCCAATAGACCCTTGACTATTATCTAACTCCTCTGTTAGATTGTGAGCTCCTCAAGGACAAAGATTTTCTTTTGCCTTTCTTTGTATCCCAATTTCTTAGCACAGCACCTGACACACAGCAGGTGGTAATTTTATTCCATTCAACAATCATGCCTTTATGTAGCTACTAAATGTCATGAACCCTGCTAAGCACTGAGAGTATAAAGAAAAAGAAATTGTCCCTGTCCTCAAAGACCTTACATTCTACTTGAGGGAATTAAATTTAAACAGATAAATAAACACAAACTTCATTCAAAGGAAATACAAAGTACTTTTAGTGGGGGAGAAATCTCTAAGAATTTAGGGGATCAGAAAATCTCCTATGAAGGAGGTGGCATTTGTGCTAAATCTTCAAGACATCCAAGGATGCCTTGTGGGAGTGGAGTATGGAGAATAAAAAGCCCCCAATGCAATCTAGTAAAACAAAGTAAAGCAAAAAAAACAAGATATAATAGAAGTGTAGGTGTAGACTGTCAGAAAGGTATTTCAGTATCCAAAATACAGTTAAGAAAGAGAAGGGATTTCATCTCTGACAAATATTAATAATAAAGATATCAAAGCAGGACAAGAGGATGTTAATATTGCTTTCTTCTCTTTGCTTTTATTCTGGATAAAATTAATCTGAATGCTAATCCAGACAGTATCTGAGGAATTTCTAACCCAAATTCAGATAGTTGTCCAGTACAATAAACTACATACAGTTTAACTCCAGATACAGGGAGTTAAAAAAAAAAGAAAACTATTTCAGTCTGGAGCATACTCCTGGCACTTTATATGTTAGTTCTTTATCTGGGTGTGGTAGATTATAACCTTGAATTATAATATTTTTACTCTAAAGAAGAAATAAAACAAGCATTTTTATAATGCAATAGACTAGGAAAAAAGATAATTGAACTTGAAACTGCAACTTGCTATTTATTTTTTTCAATAAAATTTATTTATTTATGTATTTATTTATTTATTAAACTACACATTGAATTTATTTATGCACTAGTCAAGTTGTGGAGAAGAATTATGACCAATGGAATGAATCATGAGAAAGAAGAAACAGAACCAAAAAAAAAAACCCAAAAACAAAAACAAAAACAAAAGAGAGGCAAAAAAGGCGAGCATGTAGTGTACCTCGATCTGTATTCAAACTTCACAGTTCTTTCTCTGGATGAAGATAGCATTCTCCATCGTGAGTCCCCTGGAGTTGTCCTTGCACCTTAGGTTGCTGAGAAGAGCGCAGTATGTCAGGGTTGGTCCTCACGGAATCCATATATCTGTGGCTGTGCACAACGTTCTCCTGGCTGTGCTCCGCTCACTCAGCATTATGTCGTGTAGGTTTTTCCAGGTTGTTAAGAAGTCTGCATCATCCCCATTTCTTATGGCACAATAGTATTCCATCACCTTCATATACCACAGCTTGTTCAGCCATTCCCCAATTGATGGGCATCCCTTTGATTTCCAATTCTTGGCTACCACAAAAAGAGCTGCTATAAATATCCTTGTACATATGGGTCCTTTTCCCGCTTGTGTGATTTCTTTGGGATACAACCCTAGAAGTGGTACTGCTGGGTCAAAGGGTATGAACATTTCTATAGCCCCTTGGGCATAGTTCCAAAATGCTCTCCAAAATGGCTGGATCAGCTCACAACTCCACCAGCAATGCAACAGTGTTCCAATTTCCCCACATCCTTTCCAGCATTTATCATTTTCCTGTTTTGATATTTTAGCCAATCTGACAGGATAGATGTGGTATCTAAGAGTTGTTTTGATTTGCATTTCTCTAATCAGTAGTGATCCAGAGCATTTTTTCATATGCCTATAGATAGCTTTAATTTCTTCCTCTGAAAACTGCCTGTTCATATCCTTTGACCATTTCTCAATTGGGGAATGGCTTGTATTCCTATATATTTGGCTCAGTTCCCTGTATATTTTAGAAATGATGCCTTTATCAGAGATACTAGTTGCAAAGATTTTCTCCCAGTTTTCTGCTTCCCTCCTAATTCTTGTTGCATTGGCTTTTTTTGTACAAAAACATTTCAATTTGACATAATCAAAATTATCCATTTTGCATTTTGTAATGCTCTCTAACTCTTGTTGGGTCATGAATTATTTATTTTTCCATAAATCTGATAAGTAAACTATTCCTTGCTTTCCCAAATTACTTAGAGTATCAGCTTTTACTCCTAAATCATGAACCCATTTTGACTTTATTTTGGTATATGGTGTAAGATATTGGTCTATGCCCAGGTTTTGCCCTACCATTTTCCAATTTTCCCAACAGTTTTTGTGAAATAGTGAATTATTAGCCCAGAAGCTGGCCTCTTTGGGTTTATCAAAGAGTAGATTGCTAAACTTATTGATTTCTCCTACTTGTGTACCTATCCTATTCCACTGATCCACACCCCTGTTTCTTAACCAGTACCAGGCAGTTTTGATGACTGCTGCTCTGTAGTACAGTTTAATATCTGGTGTGGCTAAGCCACCTTCTCTAGCATGTCTTTTCATTAATACCCTAGATATTCTAGACCTCATGTTTTTCCAGATGAATTTTGTTATTATTTTGTCCAGCTCAGTAAAATAATTTTTGGTAGTTTGATTGGTATGGCACTTAATAGATAGATTAATTTAGGTGAAATTGTCATTTTTATCATATTAGCTCGGCCTAACCATGAGCAACTGATATTTTTCCATTTATTTAGATCTGATTTTATTTGCGTGAAAAGTGTTTCATAGTTATGTTCACATAGGCTCTGGGTTTGCCTTGGCAAATAGACTCCCAAATATTTTATAATGCCTTCAGTAACTTTGAATGGAATTTCTCTTTCTATCTCTTGCTGTTGGGCTTTGTCAGTAATGTATAGGAATGCTGAGGATTTATGTGGGTTTATTTTATATCCTGCAACTTTGCTAAAATTGTTTATTATTTCAAGTAGTTTTTTACTTGATTCTCTAGGATTCTCTAGATAAATCATCATATCATCTGCAAAAAGTGATAATTTAGTTTCTTCTTTTCCTATTCTAATTCCTTCAATTTCTTTTTCTTCTCTTATTGCTACAGCCAATGTTTCTAGTACCAAATTGAATAATAGGGGTGATAATGGACATCCTTGTTTCACCCCGATCTTATTGGGAATGCATCTAGTTTATCCCCATTACAAATAATGGTTGTTGATGGTTTTAGGTAGATGCTATTCATAATTTTAAGGAAGGTTCCACTTATTCTTATGCTTTCTAGTGTTTTTAATAGGAATGGGTGTTGTACTTTGTCAAAGGCTTTTTCTGCATCTATTGAGATGATCATATGGTTTCTGCTAGTTTTGTTGTTGATATGGTCAATTATGCTAATAATTTTCCTAATATTGAACCAGCCTTGCATTCCTGGAATAAATCCTACCTGGTCATAGTGTATTATTCTCATGATGAGTTGCTGCAATCTTTTTGCTAATATTTTATTTAAAATTTTTGCATCAATATTCATTAGAGAAATTGGTCTATAATTTTCTTTCTCTGTTTTGACTCTACCTGGTTTGGGTATTAGTACCATATTTGTGTCATAAAAAGAATTTGATAGGACTCCTTCACTTATTTTCCCAAAGAGTCTACAAAGTATTGGAATTAGTTGCTCTTTAAATGTTTGATAGAATTCACATGTAAAATCATCTGGCCCTGGAAATTTTTTCCTAGGGAGTTCGTTGATGGCATGCTCAATTTCTTTTTCTCTGATGGGGTTATTAAGAAATTTCACTTCCTCTTCTGTTAGCCTGGGCAGTTTATGTTTTTGTAGGTATTCATCCATATTTCTAAGGTTGTCAAATTTATGGGCATATAATCGGCAAAATAATTCCTAATTATTTTTTTGATTTCCTCTTCATTAGAGGTGATCTCACCCTTTTCATTTTTGATACTGGTAATTTGATTTTCTTTCTTCTTTTTTTTAATCAAATTGGCCAAAGGTTTATCAATTTTATTGTTTTTTTCATTAAACCAGCTCTTTGTTTTATTTATTAATTCAATAGTTTTCTTGGTTTCAATTTTATTAATCTCTCCTTTGATTTTCATTATTTTTAGTTTGGTTTTTAATTGGGGGTTTTCAATTTGCTCTTTTTCTAGCTTTTTCAGCTGTATGCCCAGATCATTGATCTCCTTTTTCCCTATTTTATTCATGTAGGCATTTAGGGATACAAAACTTCCCCTAAGAACTGCTTTTGCTGCATCCCATAACTTTTGGTATGTTGTTTCATTATTGTCATTCTCTTGAATGAAGTTATTCATTGTTTCTCTGATTTGTTCTTTGGCCCACTCATTCTTTAGAATTAAATTATTTAGTTTCCAATTAGTTTTTAGCTTATTTTTCCATGGCTTTTTATTAAAAATGATTCTTATTGCATCATGATCTGAAAAGGATGTTTTGACTACTTCTGCTTTTCTGCACTGGATTGTGAGGTTTTTATGCCCTAGTACATGGTCAATTTTTCAGTATGTACCATGTACTTTTGAGAAGAAAGTATATTCCTTTTTACGCTCATTCAGTTTTCTCCAGAGGTCTATCATATGTGCCTTTTCTAAAATTCTGTTTACCTCCTTAACTTTTTTCTTATTTATTTAGAGGTTAGATTAATCAAGTTCCAAAAGGGGGAGGTTGAGGTCTCCCAATATTATAGCTTTGCTGTCTATTTCTTCCTGTAACTCCCTTAACCTCTCCTCTAAGAATTTGTATGCCTTACCACTTGGTGCATATATGTTAAGCAATGATATTGCTTCATTGTTTATGGTGCCTTTTAGCAGGATATAATGTCCTTCCTTAACTTTTTTAATTAAATCTATCTTTACTTTTGCTTTGTCTGAGATTAGGATTGCTACACCTGCTTTTTTTACTTTAGCTGAGGCACAATATATTTTACTCCAGCCTTTTACCTTTACCCTATGTGTATCCCCCTGTTTCAAATGCGTTTCTTGTAAACAGCATATTGTAAGATTATGGTTTTTAATCCATTCTGCTATCTGCTTCTGTTTTGTGAGAATGTTCATCCCCTACACATTCAGGGTTATGATTTCTATCTGTGTCTTTTTCTCCATCCTATTTCCCCCTGTTTATGCTTTTATTTCTCCCTTTCCCCTTCTCCTCCTCAACAAAGTTTTGCTTTTGACCACCGCTTTCCTCAGTTAACCCTCCCTCTTTATTCCCCTCCCTTATCTTACCATTACCCACTTGCTACTTCTCCTCTCCCTTCTGACCACCCCCCTCCATTTTTACCCCCTTCCCCTCCTACTGCCCGTAGGTCAAGTTAGATTTCTAAACTTATCAGGGTATGTTATTCCCTTCTTGAACTAGATCAGATGACAGTAAAGCTCAAATACTGCTCTTCTCCCTCCCTTCTTTCCCTCTACTATAATATGTTTTTGTGCCACTTCATTTGGTGTAATTTACCCTTTTCTACTACCTCCTTACTTATATCTTACTTATATTTTATATCTTTACATCCGTTAATTTATACAGGCATTCACAACCTATGTATATCCCTTTCAATTGTCATAATAGCTGTACCATTCTCAAGAATGACTTATATATGTGTATATATATATATATGTGTGTGTATATATATGTATATATATATATATATGTATATACACATACATAACATGATATAGTCCCACATAAAGATGTAAACAACCTGCCCTTATTGGTTAATAAGGTTTGTGGGGTTTTTCCCCCTGGTTACCTTTTTATGTCTCTCTTGAGTTTTGTATTTGGAGATCAAATTTTCCATTGAGTTCTGTCCTTTCAATCAGGAAGGTCTGGCATTCCCTTATTTCATTGAATGTCCATCACCTTGCCTGGAAAATTATGCTTAGTTTTGCTGGGTAGTTGATCCTTGGTTGCAGTCCCAGCTCCTTTGCCCTTCGGAATATCATATTCCAATTTCTCCTGTCTTTTAATGTGGAAGCTGAGAGATCCTGCGTGATCCTGACTGTAGTTCCACGATATTTGAATTGCTTCTTTTTGGGTGCTTGCAGTATTTTCTCCTTTAGTCTATAGTTCTGAAATTTGGCTATAATATTTCTTGGTGTTTTCAGTTTGGGATCTCTTTCAGAGGGTGATCGGTGAATTCTTTCAATGACTATTTTGCCCTCTGGTTCTAGGACCTCTGGGCAGTTGTCTTTGATAATTTCTTCGAAGATACTGTCAAGGCTCTTTTTTTCATCGTGGATTTCCGGTAGACCAATAACTCTTAAATTGTCTCTCCTGGATCTATTTTCCAGGTCAGTAGTTTTGCCAATCAGATATTTCACATTTTTTTCTATTTTTTCATTCTTTATGTTTTGTTTTACTACTTCTTGGTGCCTCATAGATTCATTAGCTTCCACTTGCTCAAGTCTAATTTTTAATGAGTTAGTGTTTACATTTTGCTTTTGAGTCTCCTTTTCCAATTGGTTGATTTTGCCTCTCAGGGTGTCCTTTTCTCTCTCTAGGTTCTGAGTCTCCGTAGCCATTTCACCAATCTTATTCTTTAGGGACTTGATTTCATCAGTGGATTTTTTTCCATTTTTTCCATATTTTCTTTTAGCTCTCTAATTTGGTTTTTAAAATCCTCCTTTAGCTCTTCCAGCAGTGCTTTTTGGGCTGGAGACCATTTCATATTAGCTTTTGAGGTATCTGATGTATCTACCGTGTCATTGCTATCCTCTTCTATGTTGATATTTTGATCCTGCCTGTCTCCATAAAAAGAATCTATTGTCCTCGGTTTGTTTGTGTTCTTCTTCATGTTGGTTTGCCTTTTGCTGGCTTTACAACGAATGTCTACCTTTGGGCCTCAGGGCTTTCTGTCCCAGCTTTCTTATTCTAGGGGTTGTGAGTCCAGAATTATAACCTTCCGTTTCCTGACGTGTGGGAGAGGGGTCTGGCTCCCTGGCGTCTCACTCCCTGTGGGTACTCTCCAGCACTTGCTTTTCAGCAATGGTCTCAGCTGTTTGTTGTTTGAGCTGATGTCTGGCACTTCCCCTGGGGGAGCAAGGTTACATCTAGGCTCCTGGCATTGACCCCTGCTGACTCTGCCCCTATGGGACTAATGAACTTCTACTATTTGACCACTGAAGCCCCACTACTTTCTTCTCAGTTCCAGCGTTCTTTTTTTTTTCCCCAAGGAATTCTCTGGGTGGGGAGGGGAGGGATTAGAGCTGTTTACCTGGACATTGAGCCTCCCAGAAGTTCAAGAAGCCGTGATTAATACATTTGGGCTGCAAACTTCTGGAGACGGTGTTTCATGGGTGGCGTTGCGCTGCCTCTTGTCGCTTCCACAGACTGCCGTCCTGTGTTGGGAGGCCTGGGGATCTCCGCCGGTTTCGGGTGCCCAGCTTTCTCCCAGCCCATCTCCCATGTGGATTTCCCGGCCAGCTGCTTCTGCCTTGGTCTAGAGCGGCTCCGCACCTTTTGAATGAGAGAAAAAGTGAAGCCTCCCCATTCCTAAAATAATTTATTCAGAAATCCTCCAGAAATTAGATGATTTTTACTTTGCTCTACCACAATATCCCTTCATTGTGTAATCATTCAGCTGCAAAATACATAAACAACTGTGTCTGGAATCAAGCCAATGTGACGGGCAGTGATATAAACTTTAGATAATTTTTAAATTGGTTTCATTTTAATTAAAGGGGAAAATACCATTTGGATAAGAAACTTGGAAGATTTAAATGAAATCTCACGCCACTTTTATTCATAGCCACCATTCCCCCTATCTAAAATAGCTCCTTGGTAAGTTTGATGTATCCAAAAGGTACCTACTGGTAGCATCAGCCTGGAGTCTGTTGATGAACCTGCAGGATCTATAAAGCTTATCGCATTCAAAGAATTAGAACTTTGATTCTCTGCAAGTAAGTGAGTCTATAATCCAGAAACCTTCCTGGACTTCTTTACAAGAATCATGGACCCCCAATGTTACTCATATTGTCTGTTTATCTTCAGTTTTGAAATAGGCTCAGACTTCTGGACCCATGCTGAATGTTCTCATTATCTGCCATTGTGATATCACTGTCATCAATTCCTGGGAGATACACAGACATGACCTTTCCTGAGAAATTTATATTTCATAATAGCATTAGGCACTCTAGATAATGCACTGTACAGTATTTTATTGCTTCACAATTTGACAGAGATATGTGGTAATCCCCTTTCTGCAAAGCCCATGGCCTATTAAGCCATGGCTGGGTACTTAATCAAGCCCAAATGCAGTTATTGAAAGGAAATCCCTTAAGAAAAGGTTGGCTTCCCCAGTATGTTTTCCTCTCCCATCCTTACATTTTTTCTGGCCTGTTTCCTCTTCTGTTTTTTCCTTATAATCAGCATTCAGATTTAGATTCACACTTCCTGATAATTATTGGATACCAATCAAAAATGTTTTCTGTTCAGGAGTGAGATGAGGCTCTTTTTGCATAGTGCTCATAGTCCGGCATAGAGCAGTGTCCATGCTCTAGTGTGCTGAAGGGACCAAGTCAAATGCCACTCTAATCTGGTCACACTTTGTGAATGATAGGGATCCATCAATAGATTTCATCTTCTCTAGCTTTTCCTTATCAATATTTTAATTTAAGGTATCATGGTAGTTAATAAGGTGGAAGAGGACCCAAAGCATAAGGAAATTTTAAAATTTAATACCCACATTTGTTCCAGGACAGTTTTACTAAGGCTTTCTTACAATGCCTGAGGACATAGCAAGACATTTCTTCTGGGAGAGTAATAGGTGGGCAGAAGTTTGTAAAGTCTTCTCTGGCCAAAGACAGAGCTCAAAGGAGAATGATTAATATCCTACAATTCTTGGACTTATCCCAAGCTTCCAAAGAAAAACACTGGTAGTTTTCCATCATGTACTACTAATGAAGTGTTTTGTTTTGTTTTTATTAAAAGACATTTAATTGGCTTCTAATTCAAAAACAGATTGAAACTTCAAATGATCTCTGATTAGTGCTATCAACACTAATTTTAGGCTGACATTCGAGGCCCACATGATATCTTAGCTTGTAAACAGGTCACATAGAATGTGTCTTCTGGAAGAGGTGACATGAATCTTGGGCTAAGAGGCAGAAAGACTGAAATTAGCTAGGTAGCCCTAACAGTAGGAAAGGATTAAAACTTTAGAGGAAGGAGTTAACTCTGAGATTGTCTAGCCTATTCCTCTCATTTAATAGATGTAGAAATTATGAAGACCACTGAGGTTAAGCAATTTGCTCAAGATGGCCCAGGTTCTAAGTAGCAGAGATGAAATCTAACCCATTTTCAGCCTCCAGATGCATGTATCATACTCTCAACCATAGCACAGCTATTGCTACAGTCTCACTAAGGAACAAAGAACCATTTTCTCTACCAGTGAAATTAATATAATGATATCCACTCAACTTTACAGGAAGGTTTTGGCAAAATGTCTATTCTTCCTCTGAGAATGAAGTGAAGCCTGGGCTAAGGGAGAATCTGCCACAACTGGCTTGCCATAAAACCTGAAAAGGAGTGAAGAGAGCAGAAGGGGTGGAGAATTGGGAGAAAGCCATCATGTTAGAATGGAAAGGCTTTGGTATCAGACAACCTGAATTCAAATCCCAACTTTATTGCTTACTGCCTTTTTGATCTTGGGCAAGTCACTTAACACTCACTTTAATCATCTGTAAAAGGAGGAGGTTAAACTTAGAGTCCCCTTTTAAAGGCCCTTTCAGCTCCACATGTCTGAGTCAATGAGACTTTCATCATAGTGTAATGAAAGTTAGGAACTGTTTTTGTACAAAATATGACTGATTTGGATTGTGAAGGAAGTAAAAGAATTGAAGATAGACAGAATGGTCTAATAGCAGAGGAAGGAAAGTCCTACTGGAAAAGGAAGAGGTGGAAGAGTGAACTGGATTTAATGACTTTTTTAGTGTAATGAAATACTGGTAAATGCCAATGAAGAAGCTTCTTCTCCCAAAAAAGATTGTCATCTGCTTGCAACTTATAGTCATAGATAATTGGCTAGGGCACAGAATTTCAGTGACTTGCTCTGGATCACACAATCAATGTGAGAATAAAGAAGCATATAGAAGTCAGCATAAAAAAGATGTATTTACTATGTGGGGAGAAGAAGAAGGGTCCATCCATTCAAAGAAAGATTTTAGAAAAGGAGATGTGGGAGATCTAAGTAACTGTCCATTTAGAGACAATGTGGAGGGTGTATCAATACTTTCCTGGGAATAATGTCAAAGTGCATCTTTGCTGTAGTTCAAGTAACAGAGGAGAAAATAATTTGATTTAACTTTTCAGAATGCAATGATATGTGACAGATTTGTGGACAAATTTACACAGAAGACAAGATTGCTGAAAGGAATTTGTAGTGATACTGCTAAGCAACCACAGGATGAAACCAGTGTATTCAATTTCAGAAGGAAATAGAAATACAGAACATGGAGGGAGTGGATTGCTGAAATGGCGCCATCATGTTCCCGATGATCCAAATAAGATATTAAAATAGATTTTGAACCTAGATAAAAGAGTTGTGGGAGGAAAATTCTTTGGGATTTTTTTAGCTTTAGTGCCCCCAAAAGAAATCAGTGGTCTCTAAGCTTTTGCTGTTGTTGTAGCATAGTTCAGTGAAAACAGATTTTGACCACGCACCTCCAATATGTAAATAAATACTCATTCATAAATTCTATACATGTACTACGGTGCTAATAATTATGCAGCAAATAAAAACTTATACAGAAACTCAAACTTAAAAGGATGAGATTAATATGAAATAACAGTTGATCCTAGAGCCAATAGGGAGTTTGTGAAACCTATTGAGTAAGAAATTGACCTGAACTTTAGGAATGTCTCATTGGTCATTTTGTGGAGAATGGATCAGACTGTGTAGAAGCTTCAGCCAAGGAAGCCAGTTAGGAAGCTTTTGCGGTAGCACAAACAAGAGATGATAAGAGCCTGAACCAGAGTGGTGACTATATGATTAGAGAAAAGGGGAGATATGGACAGAGGGGTAGAAATAAGAATATTTGGCAACTGATTGGATTACTAGTAGTCTGATGATGCCTTCGACAATGAAAAGAAAAGTTAGAAGAGAAATGTGTTTGTGGGCAGGGAATGCAAAGAGATTGACAATGCAGATCACCATCCATCAATTCCTGTTAATTTTCTTTGCCTCACTGTTTCCCTCCTAAAAGGAAAAGGTAGGGGAATGGGGCTCTCACTCATCCATCACTGAGCAGTACAAAGCCCACCCTCTGAGGTGCACTCACCATAGCCATGAGGTGGTTGGAGGGGTAGATAAGTATGCTTAGGGGAGTAGAAGAAGTGTTCCCAGTGGTACCTGAGCTGCTATTGCTGTGAGAGCTTAAGTAGCAGTTAGGTTCTAATTTCCCTAAGGGACTGAGGGAGAGATTGTCAGTTTGTCAGAAGAACAGAGTTGGAATGGGGGAGTATTAAAGATAAGGGGGCAGTATGCTTAGGTGAGGGACAAACCTCATAATTAGGAGGAGAGTGGGATGCACTCTTCTTAACCTCTGATTGGCTTCTCTTGTACCCCTTGGGGTAAGTTTATGGAACCCAGCCACAGTGTTGAAGACCATAGATGTTAGCAAATGTACAACCTCAACCTGACACAATTATAGCTTCAGGTTTGAAGCGCAGAGTACAAGGGCATTTAAGAACTTCAGCAATCTTTCTCCAAATTCGCTACCCTAGACTTATAATAAATTACTCCCCTTCACACATTCTATGGTATAACCAAACTGAAGAGCTCAATACTTCTCACACACAGCACTTTATCTCTGTGACATTGCTTAAGCTAGTGCACCATGCCTGGAATGCCTTTCCTGATCAATTCTATCTCTTAGTATACCTAATTACCTCCAAACCCATGTATATGCTACATGAAGCCTTTCCTGACACCCCCCCACCAGTTGCTAGTGCTTCCCCCGCCCCAAATCACCTTTCATTTACTTTGTACATGACTTCATATTGTCTCTGCTAATGTCAAGATTCTAAGATTGCCTGTCATTTACACAGCATATGTTGCCTGTATATAGTTGTTCGGATGTTATTCCCCCCTCCCCCAATTAGGATATAAACTCCTTGAGAGAAAGGACAGCTTAATTTTTGTCTCTATCTCCAGAACCTAGAACAGCTGCTATTCATTCATTTCCAGTCATGTCAAGAGTTTTCTTGGCAAAGACATGAGTGCTTTGCCATTTATATCTCCAGTTCATTTGACATATGAGGAAACTGAAGCAAACAAGGTTAAATGACTTGCCCAGGGTCACACAGCTAGAACAAGTCTGAGCCCAGATTTCAACTCAGGAAGATGAGTCTTCCTGACTCCATATCTGCTGTACCACTTAGCTGCCCATGTAGAACAGCATCTGACAGATAACACATATTTACTAAATGCTTTGTCATTAATTGAGAGATGTCCTCTGGGCCACTTAGACTGCTACTGCTCCTAAGTAGGCTGCATCAAGTTGATCAAGTTGATAAGAAAAACATAAAAGGGGTCAGCAAGACTGAAATTCATTAAGAGAAAAAGATGAGGATAAAGTAAAAAGTGAAGAGAGATCACAAGATTCAGGATTTATTTTAAGTGAGATGTAGTCCTACAAATGGGGAGACAAGAAGAAAAAGAAAAAGAGAGAAAAGAATGGAAAAGGAAAGGATTAGGTGGGGAAATAATAATGAATTACACTAGAAATTGAATTTTCACAAGCTAATTCAATTTTTGAAGTTGGAAATTATTTAAAATGGCTTATTATCTTTTACAATCCATCAGAATTTGGCACCCTTTATTGATAATCCTGACAAACTAGGTGTGCCTTTAAGTCCTAGAAATGAGCCATGCCCTAGCATATTTTCTCCATTCTAGTTTTCTCCAGTCTGGTTTTCAAATTTTACTGCTCTTTTCACTACTGCTTTTGAAGTTGACTGTTCTCTACAGATAGAAGCTATTTTTTTTCATTGCTGGACCATATATTGCATAAAATTCTCATATGCCTTCTGAGTTGTCCCACTGATGCCAACTTGTCTTTCTACTCTCTGCAAACATTCTTACCAAATAATCTTTGGTATTTTTAACTTGGTTTTTTACCTTGGTTTTTTAACTTAGAACAATTCCAAATGTCGTTAAGATTTTTTTTTAACAGGCTAACTCTTTTTCTTTCCATTTCAGGAACTTGTCATTGTTGTGAGACTCTGTTTATATTTTAATGCCAATTTTTATGTTTCCTACCCAAGTGGACATGGTTCTTCCCTGAGAAAAAAACCTAACTTAAATTAGTGGTTCCACTGTGATACAATTAACACTATATAGTGTGTCGACACTTATTAGCATTTAAAAAAAGAAACAAAAAATGAAACTTATTAGCATTAGCATTCCATTTTTTAATTCCAAGGTAATTTTAATTAGTTATCTCAAGATGCTCTTAATTATTGCCAATTTTTCTCTATTAAGTATCTTCTCATCTGTGAGAGGTTTTACAATCAGATATCTAATCACTGTCTGAGACTGATGAGCCCTTGCTCAATGTAACTTTTGTGTCTGGGTTTTGCCACTTACCCATATTGTATTATACCAAAACCTTTTCACATGGGCAAATGGGCATTTAACTCATTCTCTCACTCACCCTAGCCAACTCTTCCATTGAGAGGTTTCAGTTTTCAGAGAAGAGACATTATCATATGTTTGCACTCCAATTTTCTCATGGTCTTAGAGTAACCCTGTTGTATAGAAATAAGCCCCCCCACACACACACACACACACAAAACTCTCCCTACTTCTCATTTCAACACTTATGTCCCCACCATTGTGTTTAAATTTACACAAACCAGGCACTCACAATGATGCCATTTTTGGTCTTAACCAAAACCATTTATTGAGTAACAAATAACATCAACAATAATGATGATAATAATATGGGTACTTACACATTTAAGTAACTGAATTAATAATCAAATACATCAAAATCTACATGCAAATCTGAGTCTGTACTCAAGTTTGTTCTACTCTCACCAAAAGGAACTTCCTAAAGTATAGGTCTGACCATGTTATCTCTCTACTCAATAAACTATAGCAACTCTTTAATGCCTCCAGGATCAAATATAAAATCATCTCTTTGAGCTTTGAAGCCCTTTACAACCTGGCTGCTCACCTTTTAATTTTATTTCCCTCTGTTTAATCTATGATCCAGAGACACTGGCCTTCTTGCTGTTCTCAAACAAATCTTTTCAACGGCTCTCCCCAGCACCCAAAGTGTACTCCTTCCTTGCCTCCATCTCCTGATTTCCCTGACTTCCTAAAATATTCAGATGAACTCCCACTTTCAAGAGACCTTTCCTAGTCCTGCCCTCCCCTCATTGTTACTGAGGAAGTTAGTATTTCCCTCTTAGATTATCTCTTTTTTATACTACATATACATATGTGTGTGTGTGTGCATGTGTGTGTGTGTGTGTGTGTGTGTATCAACTCTTTTGATGTGGTCGAAAAGGGAAGTATCTAAGTGTATGTGGAGGGGGGAGGGGTATATCTGTAAATGACTGGTATAAAAACAAAATATCAATAAAACTTTTTTTTGGAAGAGCATTGAGCTAAGTGATCTTTAAGGTCCTTCTAATTCTAAGTCTGACTCTTTGAGTCTTTGTACAGTTGGGAAATGAATCAAATGCCTATGCTTGGGATTTCAGTATTTGAACTGATAAAACTAGGTATACCCCTTCCTGAAATGTATGACCTGGCTATGTATACTAAGGTATAAAGAAAGGACCAGAACAGAGAAAAGTGTAAAAAGAGATCAAGGCATCTTGAAGATAGGAAGTCCTCCACCCTGTTCATTTCAACATGCCTCTTTCAACATGGCAGCTAGGTGGTATAACAGATAGAGCACTGGGCCTAGAGTTAGAAAGCCTTGAGTTCAAATCTGGCCTCAGGCACTTACTAGTTGTATGACATTGGGCAAGTCATTTCAACTCTGTTTGCCTCAGTTTCCTCAACTATAAAAGAGAGATAATGATAGCACCTATCTCTCAGGGTTTTTGTGAGGATCAAATGAGCTAGTATTTGCAAAAGTCTTAGCACAGCTTCTTGGGCTTAGTAATACTATATACACGCTTATCCTTTCCCCTTGTTCCCTTTCCCCCATGTCCCTTTTCCATTGAAAGAGAGATGAAGAAATAGAGATCTGTAAAAATAAACCATAAGCCAAAGCTTATAAAAAAGGGCACAATTTGTAATGTGAACTTCATTAATATAAGTGGAAATAAAATGAGAAGGACTTGAAATATTTCCAAGTACAACTTTGAAATTAGTGCAGCTAATCAACAGTTGATTTAAAAGTTACAGCCATGAGCAATATACTGGGACAAAGTGAGGATCCATACATTTGGTTCCTGTAGGTATTTGAGTGTCAATGTGTGTTTCAGCCCTGCCAAATACCATCATAAATAAAAGGATTTGAATCAAACAAAGTTTGAAAGACATTCTCTATCTGCTGTTGAAGAAGCCACATTCTCTTTTTAAAAGGCAGTTGCTGTTCAAACAGAAAAAATAAGCCTTTGCAAAGGGTCCAAGAGGATCCTTATCTTTCTCCAGATGGAAGCAAGAACCATGTCTGTCTTCTTGTCTCTGGGATCAAACTGATTTTCATGCAGTGGGAGGCTCTGATCCTCCAGGTCCAGACTCATGAATAGAACAGATGCCTTAATCTTACCCCACAATGGGCCAGAAATACATACACCTTTACAGCTTTGGATGTGGGATGCCACATCCAAATGTGGATCCCACATAGTGTTGATCACACATCAACACTATTTTCCTGAGGCTACTATATGAATTCTATAAGTTCCACATGAATCCAAGGCTGCATGCACCCTCACTGCTGATTTTAACAGAAAGAAATTATAGGATATAAGACTAGCCTAAATGAAAACCTTCCCCATGTCTTCCCAAGGAAATCAAATTTTTCTTCCCATTCATTCTTATATACTGTCATTAATGTGTATACCACTGTGCTATCTATACTATACTATATACTGTGATATGCTGAAGTTGATACAAAGATATGTAAAAAATAATACCTGTCTTCCAGGGCCTTACAAGCTAGACATACGGCTTAACACAGTATCTGCACAAATGCTATTTTATTGACTGACACATGTAAATTGCTATGACGTAAGGCTTGTCTTTTTAGCTTTCCTATTCTACAAAGTGTATTCATTCACCCTAAAGGAAGTATGATGGGTCTTCATTGTCATCATTGTAATCTCATTGTCAAATCACCCCTAAACGCTTCCTTGTGTGGCATCTTCCTAGGTATTCTACCTTCTAAGTTTGACTTAATTTAAAAAAAATAAGAGCCTAAAAATATAAGCCAGTTACATTGGTTGTGATTCCTAGCAAAATCCTAGATCTATTTAGTTAAAGGAGTGGCTTAATAAAAATTTAGAAATGGAGGTGCTCATTATGGAGTCAGTATCACTTCATCAAAAACAGATCGTAACAGGCTAGCCTCATTTCCTCTTTTGCCAAGGTTACCCTACTTGTACATGTAGAAAACATCATCCCTATCATTGACCTAGATTTCAGCAAGCATCTGACAAACTCTTCCATGCCATCCTTAAAGACAAGATAAAGGAACATAGGCTGATCAATAGCTATGTTTGGTGGAATTTAGAATGCAAGAATATTTGGACTCAAAGTGTTGTAATTAATGTCCAGAAGGCAACTTTAAGAGAGGTCTCCAGTGGAATGAATTCAAGTCAATTCAGTAAGCAATGATTAAGCATTTTCTTTTAGCCAGGCCCTATACTAGGACTTGGAATACAGAGAAAAACAAAACAGTTCCTGTCCACAAGCAGTTTACATTCTTAGGGAGAAGGGATGGCAGAAGAGAAGAAATAAGCCATGTACTTGTTGAATTTTCAGATAACACGAAACTGTCAGGAAGAGTTATCATGTTGGAAAAGAAAATCAGAATCCCAAAAGAACAATAAGCTTGACTAATGAACCCATGCTAATAAAGTAAAAATTAAGAGGTTAGGTCTACAGTTTTGCAAATGAATTCAAATGATCAACTTTATAAGGACAAGGCAGGAGAATTTCTATGACTAGGAAACCATTTTTGTGAATAAAAATTTAAGAGCCAACAGTGTCAGTCAACAAGTGTTTATAAAGGGCATATGCTAAGGACATGTGAAAGCAACAACAGTGACAACAGCAAAGCTTATGTAATGATAGGCTACTTATAGAGGCATAACATTCAGAACCTAGGAGGTCATGGGTCCATATTCTCGCTTCATCAGAGCGCATCTTAAAGAGTATGTCAAGTTCTGGTTATTATAATTTAAAAAGGCCATTGAAAAGCAAGAGTGCAGCCAGGGGTGGGGAACAAGGCTAGGTGAAGGTCCTTGATATTGTGTGTTATGAAGACAATTTCAAGTAACTGGGGAGGTTTAGCCCAGAAAAGGGAAATCTAAGAGCAGATAAGACAGCTGCTTACATGTATTTGAAGGGCACATACATGGAAGAGGGAAGCCATGTATTCTCAGCCACAAAGATCAGGACTAGGAACACCACACTCCAGGTTAGAACACTTATTAAGAAACCACTTCTTAACACAGGGGTGGGTAACCTGAAACCTTGGTGGCCCTCTGGGTCCTCAAGTATGGCCCTTTGACTGATTTGGATTAGACTGTCCAATGTGGAACATTCTAACATTTACTGTTTTATAGATGTGGAATTGGCTTCCATGGAAGGTAGTTTTCTCCTAAATTGGTCTTTTAACTAAAGCTGTATTATTGTACTCAATGGAAATGTTGTACAGAGGACTTTTCTTTTTGTGGGAATTGGACTATCTGGTCACAAAAGTCCTCTGAGATTATGAAATTTCGTGTGTCAGAGAGACAGTACAGGACTTTCCTCAGGCTACTTGACTCAAAGTAAAGTCAAATCTGGGCTCTTTTATATTGTGGAAGAAGTTTATAAAGCATTAGAGTAGAGGCAGTTAAAAAGAATGGTTCTAATAATAAAACTATTGCTATGTTCTATTTTATGGTTGATAAGAGTGCTTTTTTGACCTGGTTAAAATGAATATAGTAAGCAATCCTTTGCTACAAATGAATTCTCTGGGCCCAAACTGTGATGTAATCACTTTTTTTACAAGACCTGATTATGTGCTCCTTGTCAAGGCAGTAAGCATTTATTAAGCACTAACTTTGCCAGGCACTGTGCTAAGTGCTGGGTATGCAAGAAAAGGCAAAAAACAGTCCTGGTTCTCAAAGAAGGTCTAATGGGGGAGACAAAATGTGAACAACTTTGTACAAACAAGATATAGACAGGGTAAATAGGAAATAATCAATAGAGGACAGGCACCAGCATTAAGAGAGATTAGGAAAAACTTCTTGTAGAAGTTTTGATTTTAGGTGAGTCTTGAAAGAAGCTAAGGAAGGCAAAAGACAGAGGTGATGTGAGGTGGAACAGCAAGTTCCAGGCACAGGAGACAACCAGTGAAAATGCACAGAATATGGAGATCAAGCATCATGTGTGAGGAGATCAGTGTCACTGGAGTAGAAGGCAAATGAAGGGAGTAGGGAGGAGATTGGAAATGTATGAGCAGGTCAAGTTATGAAAGATTTTAAATGGTAAACAAAGGACTTTATATCTGATCCTGAAGGTAATATGGGCCCACTGGATTTTCTTTAATGCTAGGGAGTGGGAATGACATAGTCTGAACTGAACTTTAGGAAGATCAGCTTAATATCTGAGTAGTAGAGGAGCTGGAATGGTGAGAGACTTGAGTCAAGGAGACAAACCAGAAGGCTACTGCCATAATTCAAGTGCAAGGTGATCAGGGCCCGTTTGGTAACAAAATCAGAGCAAAGAAAGAAGATATATGTGTATGTATACACACACATACACACATATATTTATAAATGTATGATGTTATGATAGTAGACTTAACAGGACTTGGCAACTGATAGATATGGGAAGGCATAAGAAAGAGTGATAAATCAGTCAAGGGGGATAACCTAGGTTAACGAGAGGATGATAGTTTACTCAATGATAATACAGGAGTTAGGAAAAGAGGAAGGTTTTGGAGAACCAATGATGAGGTCAGTTTTGAACATGTTCAATTAAGATGCCTACAAGGCATTCAGTTCAAGACGTTCAATAGATAGTTGCCCTTGTGCATCAGATGAACAGGGAGAAAAAAAGTTAAACTGTAGCTTAGAATTCTACTTTTAAGGCTAGGAGCAACCTTGGCAACAATCCAGTTCAAAGCCCTCTTGATCCACCAACCAGGAACTGAAATACATATGGCAGTGACTGCCCAAAGATCAATATGCACATTGGTGCACAATGTTGGCATGGGCTTCTAATCAGTTGAAATGGTTTTGATTGCTGGTCAACACCATTTTGATTAGCTTGACAGTATGGCATAGTAAATAAAGTCAGATGATCTGAATTTTCTCCTTGACTCTATCAATCTCTATGTGTATGATTTTGGGTAAGTCTCTCCTCCCTCTACTTCCCCACCCCAGGGAAAGAAACCCGAGTCTGCAATTTCAGCAATTCTTCTTGTTTCCCTGGGCCTCAGTTTCCTCATCTGTAAAGTGATGGGATTGAAAAAGATGGGTTTCTGAGCTTGCTCCCAGATCAAAATACATTGTTCTGTCCAATTTTTGTATGGAGCCATATAGTGTCATGGGACTAGGTCCCAAGACACACCTAGGGGTACCCAGGCTTGCCATCTACCCATTGCTAAACACTTAGGATTTTTGGTCTCTTGCAGGACTTAGCACAGTACCTAGCACATAGTAAAGACTTACTAAGTGCTTCTTGCCTTGCCTTTCCATATTCCCTGCAGCTTAACTCTTTTGCATGGGTCATCTCTCCCAGTTAAAATGTGAACTCATTGAGAATAAGCAACATCTAGCTTTTATTGTTATCCCCAGCTCCCAGCACAGTCAGTGCTTGGCACTTAGTAGTGTCAGTATAATACATTTTCATTGATTTTTTTAAATTTCCATGACACCAGACATCCTGGTCAGTATTTTCCACTGTATCATATGAAGCTCTGCTTCTCTGCCAACAAGCAGTAGTAATCTGACAGCTTTTCTTACTCCCCACTTTTTAAAATCCCCCAACCAACTGCTTCTACCACACCAGGAAAAAAAATCAACTTGACCTTCCCAAACCAACTACCAAACCATGCAGCAAAAAAAATATCTCACACTCTTGGAATAGCATAAATTTAGTGGGGGAGAGTACCTGCCCTATTGCAATAGGTTACTGTTTGGTTTCCCAAGCCGTTCCAATCCATCAGCTGTCAAATTGAACTTCCTAAACTGCAAGTCTAATCATATCATCCTGCTATTCAATAAAGTCCAGTGACTTGCTATAACCCCTAGGATAATGTAATAAATTCTCTGTTTGACTTTTAAACCTCTTCATAACCTAGACCCTTCTTACATTTTCAGTTTTCTTATGCCTTACTCCCTTTCATAATTTCATGAAAATAACTAAACATAGACAATAATGAAGGTGTAGGATAAGAGTAACAAATCGCCTGGATGATTAATCATGCCTTATGAGGATTTTTGACTTGTTGCCTCTCAGTATCACACTTTGTAAATAACTTTATGATAAGCTCACTTAGGTCTTAGATTTCTATTTAATCAATCACTTCACCTCCTCAAATATTTAGTGAGCTCCTACCATGGTACATAGTGAAAAAAAACTATTTTGTGGTAAGTTCTATGAAAGGTAGAAAGAAGACACAGTCTCAAGATCTTATTTCCTAAAATGCAAAGGTATCTATTGTTATAAGCAGTAAATTAAATACATTGTTCTTTGCTGCTTCTCAGTATTCTCAATACATCTTGGCTGCCTGTGGAGCTATACTTCAGTGCCACAAGAAAAATCAATAGTAATAACAGAAGGTGTTGAGGGTGAGGGTCACATTAGTCCATTTTCCAAACTAAATTTTCCAAGTTTAAAAGACTGCTTTTGTTGAAAAAGGAAAAGCTGGAACTACCTATGATTCCCTGTAAATCTGTTGGTGAAAAAAAGATGAAACAAGACTAGGGATTTTTTAAAATTTCTTTTATGATTTTTTTGTTTGCAAGCACACACATATATGCACATTTACATTGTTCTGATAATGTTTTATCTTTATCAAATCCTTTGTTGTTACATCACCAACATTTAAGAATGTATCCTTCACTTAATAAGGCATATCTTTTAACAAATTAAATTGATGGGCAAAAAAAAAAACAGCTCAGCAAAACCACCTAACAGATCAGCTAATTCTTACAGTATATGCAAACATTTTGCCCCAACTTCCCCAAAGAAGACAAATGCATAATCTCAATTATTTTCTTTGGCCAAGTTTAATAATCATAATTGCAAAGCATTTAATTCAGTCATTTCAATCATTTCCAACTCTTCTTGACCCATTTGGGATTTTATTGGCAAAAATAGTGGAGTAGTTTGCCATTTCCTTCTCCAGCTCATTTTAGAGATGAGGAAACAGGAGCAAACAGTGTAAAGTGACTTGTCCAGTGTCACAAAGCTAGCAAGTGTCTAATGCCAGATTTGAACTCATAAATATGAGTTTTCCTGATTCTGGGCCCAGCATTCTATCCAGTGCACTTTGTTACCCCACATGGCATTTAATTTCATATTATTAACTTTGGTAAGCCCTCACACCAGAAGTACTAGTCCTATCAGGGCTGCTCATCCACCTTCGGTGTCCATCTGTCACCCAACTCTCATCTGTGACTACAAGAATGTAACATATACAGCAACCATACCCTGGTAAAACTACCTCAGAAGTCAGCCTAACCCAGGCTGATGGTAACCAACCAGGATCAAAACCATTGTTGAATTAGGGGAATGTCTATCCCCCATGCATGTGAAGACTTCCCCAGTCAGAGTAGATGGATGAGGATAATATGTTTCAATGCCCGTGAAGGCAGCTGAAGCAGGCAGTGTGGCATGCTTAGAGCTTATTCAGATGTGGAAGATACCAAGGTCATCTACTGCATCTCGGGCCATCGCTTGTCATCTTGTTTTGTTTTGTTTTGTTTTCTTGCCACTGGACTTCAGCAACTCTGGAAGAGATAGCGAGGCTAAGGACTATACAACTCTGCCTCACTTAAATCCAATTCACATGAAAGTTAAGACATTACTCTTCATGATGTCATTGGTCCTCTTCAAAAATTAAGGATGAAAAACATTAACTTTGAGGTTCCTAGTTCTGCTTATTTCACTTATCATCACCATATATATGTATATATATATATTATATATTATATATATATATACATATATATATATTTATCTTCCAGTGCTTCTCTGAATTTTTCATATTTCCTATTTCTTACGGGGCAGTAATATTCCATAGTATTCATGTAACAATTGATTTTGCCATTCTATTTGCAGCATATTTACTGCCACAAAAAAGTGGAGATTTTGCTATTTTGGCAAATGGGGACCTTATGTTTGGTCTCTGACCTCCCTAAGGCATATACCCAGCAGAAGGATCAAAGTAGGTCATAGATATTGCATATTTTAGTCACTTTATGTAGGAACGTTCCAAACTGATTTCCAGAATGGCTAAAGCAATTCATTGCTCCAACAGTAGTGTATTTATGTATTTGTCTTTTCGCGTTTCATGACTGGCATCTTGGTCAATTTACTAAGAATGAGATGAAACCTGAGAGTTGTTTTGATTTCAGTTCTCTCATTATCAGTGATTTAGAACATTTGTTCATGATGATTGTTAATAATTTAAAATTCTTCTTCATTTTTCATTCATATTATTTGACCTCTTATCCCTTAGGTAATGGCTATTGTCTTATATACTTATGCTAACTCCTTATGCAACATGGATATAAGACTCTTATCAGACGCAAAGATTTTTCCCCCATCCAACAGTTTCCCTTCTTATCCTAGTTGTATTGATTTTGTTCTTATAAAAGCTTTTCTATTTCATGTAATTTAAATTATCTATTTTATCTTTCTTAATCATCTAATCCTCACATTTGGTTAAGAACTCTCCCCCTAGCCATATCTGTGAAAAGAAATTGATATTATTCTCTATTGTTTTTTTAGTTGAATCTGTTTTACTAAATTTTCTCCATTACTTTCTTTTTCAATTTGTTTTAATTTGAGACAAATACTAAAACTTGAATACTTAATAAGAAAAAAAAGAAACATTATAAACTTAAATATAAAATAAGAAAAAGCATTTCCTGTACAGCAGAACATAGTAGAGGATTCAGAATCTATAGCAATGACTTATCATTTCAAGATCTCCATTATTTTTCAAAGATTTTATGTGATGATATTTAGGCAACATCCATTTTGAGCTTTTTGTGGTATGTGGCTAATGATAATGGCAAAAACCTAACTGTGTTACCCTACTTTCCAATTTTCCTAGATGTTCTTATCAAATAGTTATTTTTACACTAGTAGTTTATATTTTCAGATTGTGAAATACTTGCTTATTAAGTTTAGTTGTTTTGGAGTCTTCTTTATTAGTCTTTTGTACTGATCTACTTTTTTAACCAGGGCCAAATTATTTTGATGATTGTCACTTTATAATGTAATTTAAAGTTTGGCCGTTCCATTCCTTTTTTCTTATTACTTTAAAAAAACCTTTCTCTTAAGGCTATATGCATTTATTCCCTTTACAAATGAATCGTTATCACTTTATCTAGTTCTGTAAATTATACCCTTGTCAGTTTGGTTGGTATACTACAGTACTAGTGTCATGTTTGTTATATTGACCTTGTTCAACCATAAGCAATGAATATCCCTCCATTCTGTAAAACATTCCTTTTTTTTCCCTCTAAAACATATTTTATGAAATTTTGAATGTACCTCAGTAGATTGACATCTGGATATTTTATGTAACTTGTAAGGTTTTTTATTTTAATGGAATTGTTTCCTTAAGAGATTTCTTATTTCTAAGTTAAAATAGTTTTGATTTTTGTGAATTTATTTTGTATCCTACTACTTTACTGAAGTTATTGTCTTAATTAATTTCTTCACTGAATCTTTGGAGTTTTCTAAGCAAATTCACATGCCATGCGCAAATAAGTATAATGTCATTTTCTCTGTGAATACTTGTGCTTTTAATTGCTTTCTCTTGTTTTTTTGTTTGTTTCACTATCATAAGTATTTCTAGAGTTATGTCAGATAACTGTGGAGGGGAATGATAATTATGATTTTTTGGCTTTTGAAAAAAGTACAATATTGATTTTGAAATGATCCAGTTTGGCAGTTAATATAGAAAACCAAACCTGATATTTCCAGCCAAAGATAACCTAGATTGGCCAACTCTGTTGGTGAATTGAACCAGATACTATAATTGCCAGTTTTATATTTTGTTCTATATGAACATCAATACAGGTGCTATGTGCAGTAAAATTTTAATACTATTTTGTATCCTTCCAATCCATTTAATAATTTTGAGGAAAACCTTCACATAACATAAATAATATATGTAAAATCAATTGACAATTTAAGCAGGCATTTGACAAAGAGAGTTGTTAAGGAACTATGGATATGTGATAATTTCTTCATATATCTGGAACTTTTATCTTGGAATAATACCAACAACAATTATTTTCCAGAATAGTAAAATTCAACTTACTTATGTGCATAACTCATCATTCTATGAGATATATGAGAATCAACCATTTTAAAACTTAATTATGGCAAATTTATCATAGTTTTGTATATTTGGTAAATTTCCAAAAATGTAAAAGAAAAAAATCTCTAATGTCCAAAATATTGTAATCCCAAATATTTTGTTTGTCATAGTATGTATGTCTTTTAATTCCTCATGATATTTCACACCCAGCTGTTACTTATAGAAACAATATGATAGTTACTTTAAGTCTATTGTACATTTTTATATATTTTTTGCTGAAAAACAGAATGATATCAAGTGAATTTCTTAGTGGAAATTCAAGGGTCTCTACCCTGATGAAAAGTAGCAATGTTCTTTAGTATCTTTCCGCCAAGGGACTGCATCCTTTAAAATGGTCATGCTTGAACAAACTTGTGATCCACCCAGTCAATTGTTTCCATGCTTAAAGTTACAGTGAGTTATTTCTACTCCACAGTTTATAAAAGAAAACAATAAGAACTGTAATTTTTAAAATGAAGATTGTTATTGGAATTATACATAATAATTAGAAAATCTTCTGAGACAAAGCACTTGTTCCTTGGCATTTATACTTCCAAAAAATCTAATGACAAAATACAGTAAATTAAAATTATGTCATGTTTAATAGCAAAGCATGAACTCTTGATAGTAAAGAAACATTTGCAAAACATTTCAGAATATAATTCGGGAGGAAAAAAGAAACAGTTCTTTTGAGGGAAATAAAAAATGGTAGTACTTCGGTTTTCCCCAGTTTGTAATTCCAACACAAAGAATCTAATAATTGGCTTTATCTTTAGCTGGTAGGAAGCTGGGTAGTTGTCTCGGGGAAAATACAATTTAAAACATCTTTCACTGGGGCAAAATACATAAAGTAGAAAATTGAAAGTGGACATTTGTGTCATGTTTAATTCATTAGTGTAACATGTTTTTGCGCATGAAATGGAGACTATAAGAATCTTCTCCCTTGGTGCAGATGCTTGCTCCTGAAATGCCAGGACCTATAACAGTGACCCAGAAAGCACTATCGTAGTCCATTACCCTTCTCCCATCCCTCCACTTTTTCAGTATTTTCTCAGATAACCTCCAGGGTAATTTACATTCCCCCAGAGGAGAATCGAAAATGGAGAAAAATTGGAAAAGAGGTGAAATGACCCCTCCAAGTCTCTGAGAGACATAGTAATAAAAATGGGAGGCATATTGCCAAGGTTACAGAAATGGGAGGAGATAAGTGAATAGGTGGTAAGTGCATTTATTTGCCTGGCTTTGTGCTAAGTGGGCAGTTAGGTGGATCAGTGGATAGAGTGCTGTGCCTGGAGTCAAGAAGACTCATCTTCCTGAGTTCAAATCTAGCCTCAGACACTTACTATCTGTGACACCCTGGGCACGTCATTTGGCCCTTTTTGTCTCAGTTTCCTCATCTCTAAAATGAGCTGGAGAAGGAAATGGCAAACCATTCTAGTATCTTTGCTAAGAAAACCCCAAAAGAAATCACAAAGAGTCAGATATAACTTACATATCTGAAAAACAACAAAAATGTTTAAGTGCTAGGGATGCAAATAGAAGCAAAAAGAAAGACACTCCCTGCCCCTAAGTAGCTTACATTCTAAAGGTAGAAAAAAACATATAAAAGAGAACTAAAAATCGTGGAGGGGGTGGAATGAATGTATCCAGCAAAGGAACATGATTATGCAGTCCAGAAAAGCCAAATTACTATGAACTCACTTTGAGTCATTTTAGAACAAAAAATAGGGATTTGAGGTATGTTCCAAGAAACACTAATTTTCACAGATGCCTGAGTAATTACTCAGAATCCTAGGGGATAATTGGCCGACTGCAAAGGGTATTCTGTTTGGGACTGAGGCAGAGGGTGGGGGAGGTAGCTCATTTTTCCAGAAGTTTTCATGTGTACTTTTTGGTCCTTTAGTAGTTAAAAAAAAAAAACAATTCTGTAATGTGATCTCTTGTGAGCCAGAGAGTTTTCAAGGGGTAGATGATGACAACCTTTGGGACAGTTCAAAGTACTGAAATTCCCTTTTTCCACTTAGGTGAAAACAACACATAATATGCCTACATGTGCTTAACATGAACATTTCACACAGATGGAAGGCACATATTTTTGGTAGCTCTTAGAAAATTAAGCTCTTTATGCAATGAGAGGTTCTCTGATACTACAGATTATGCCTTGTATATCTTAGGCATTGTGAGCTAACAGATACAGTCCTTGACCTCTAGGAACTTTATAGTCTTGAATTTCTCAAGAATCATAGAATCTTAGAGTTGTCAATGACATTAGAGAACTAATCCAGTATCATTTCCCTTGCAACATTCTTTTCTACAACACATCCAACAGAGAGCACTTCCTATACAGCTTAGCTGTGGCTGTTGCCATGGAGAACAGTGAGGGAGCAGAGAAGTGGAACTGCTCAACTAAACAGAAATCAGAGGAATCTGCAAGGCTGGATGAATTACTCATGGGCCAGCATACACACACACACACACACACACACACACACACACACACACACACACACCTGAAGAACAGTACATTGAGAGAACTATTTTGTCAAACTTAGCACTTTGTTCCTTACCTCGTTACTAATCACCTCCAGCCAGATGTAATTCTTGATTATAACAGTGTTTCTGCAGCAAACATTTCTGATCAATTCAATTCTTACCCTTCCTTCCCAACAAATTATGATGTGTGTTCCCTACTACCATCTTCATTTGTTTACAAAATGAGAGAAATGATTATTGACAATCAATGATTTGGAGAGCTCCAGAGTTCCCTCTTTTTCTAAAGTCCTTATTTCAAAAATTCAGTCTCTTGAAGGACATAACTGATAATGAAATTGGATTCTTGCCCATCTTGTTCAGACCCCAACCAGGTGGGGAAGCCATTGTACTCTTTAAATGGGGGGTAATTCTTTGAATAGATTAACCAATGCTGGGGGTAACGTAGAAGTAAATGGCATAATAAAAATTGATTAGAATAGGCCCAGCTCCTCCTTGTAACATTCATTCTCTCATTAATTATGAACCAATCAAAGTCTCAGCAAGTCACTTAATTCCTCAGTGTTCTAGCTAATTTCTAAGGCCCTAAGTTGCAGGGAAGGCAACAACAAGCATTAATAGAGGAAATTTCCTCACCCAAGAGTTTTTTAGACCAATGAAATCACAGGTTCAATTCACTATCCCTCTATTAAATTTAACAAGATAATTACAAAATTGTGCTGCTTGTCTGGCTCTCTTTGGAACTTCCCGCTTCTCTCTTTTGTGTAATTTAAAAATATATATATTTATCATTGGTGCTCTTTTCTACCCTTTTTTTGCCTCTTTCTCATTTTCCACCAACTCACCCCACCTCAAAGAAGTCCTCCCTCATAACTAATAATTATAGTTAAGCAAAACAAATCAACCCATTACATTGGCTACATCTGCAAATATATGTGTTATTCTCCACTTCCAATCCATCAATCTCTACCACAACATAGAAAACTTGCATTTCACTGTTAGCTTTACTCTCAGTCCTCTTGGGGTTATGGTTGGTCAATGCATTGATCAGAGCTATGAAGCCTTTTGAAGTTGCTTTCTTTTATGTTATTGTGTATTGTGGCCATTGTGTAAATTGTTCTGATTTTGCCCACCTTGCTCTGCATCACTTCATCCAAATTTTTTTAAGTTTCTCAGAATTTATCAGTAGTCACATCTTATATTAAATTCACATACCACAGTTTCTTTAACCTTTCTAGAATTGATAGGAATTCTCTTTGTTTCCAGTGTTTTGCTATAACAAAAATGATGCTATGTGAATTTTTTGTACATTTGGGTTTTGCCCCTCTGTCCTAAAGCATTTTAGAGTTTATGTCTAGTATTTCAAATCACTTAGTCAAAGGGCATGCACAGTTAAGTGGCTGCTGGAGCATTGTTCCAAATTGTTTTCCAGAATGAAGCAATTTACAGCTTCACCAAGAATGTGCTAATGTACCTATTCTCCCACAGTCCTTCCAACATTTGGTGCTTTTCCCTTTTTCATCTTTGCCAATCTGAAGGAGGGGAAGATAGAATCTAAAAGTCTTAAATAGCTTGAGAGGGATTCATTACTTTATAAAGTATCTTTTCAATTTTTTTTAATTAATGAACTTTTTTTTTCTTGCTGACCTATCTTTTAACTCTAAAAGCTGGTCATTTCTTTAAGATTATTGATATGTAAAATTTGTTCTTCTGGTTCTGCTCACTTCACTTCATTAATTCATACAGTTCTTCCCAGGTTTCTCTGAAATTCTACATTTCATCATTTCTTACAACATAGTAGTATTGTTTTCCACATCCCATAACTTTTTCAGCTTTTATCCAATTGGTAGATACTCCCTTAGTTTCCAGGTCTTTATTATCACCAAAAGAGATGGTATAAATACTCTAATTGTTTAAACTCAATGGGATTTTTTTAGAATATCTCTTTATCACAGATTATATTGATACTTCAAAAACCATAATAATTTTCAGTTTAATTTAAAGTAATTTCAAAGTACCACTATAGTTGTGTAGATTCTTCATTTAATGACAAAAGATCTTATTCAAAATGTGCTAGAAGAATTTGTGTTCAACTAATAAGGTGGACACAATTGAATCACTTAACATGACATTAGCAATTCAGGGCTATTTCTCTACCATGATAGGTCACTGGAGATATAAGAGTTAAATGCTATTCTGAAAGGACAATAAAGCTTCCTTCATGGTGAACATATTTTATCAATGTTCAAACCACAAAATGTTTTGCTATTTATTGTTGACATGGTGGACTATTCTTTCAACTTTTCATCATACTATTTAAATTAATAAGTAGCTAGCTCACAGAAATGAGATTGAGCAATAAATAGATTTAGACTGACCAGTTATTTCTTGTATCTTAAAACCTTGTGGTGGGAATAAACAGAGAAAAAATAGTATAAGTAGTTTAATGAAACAAATCGTTATTAGGAATATTACATGTAGTGTGGCACAGTAGATTTGAGAAGATGTAGGTTCAAATCCTGCCTCTGACACATACTAGCTGGGTGATCTTGGGAAAGTCAATTCGCCTTGAAGGTACCTAAGGAGACTCCCTAATAAGACTAGAAATGACTAATGAGTTACCCATATACACTGCTGAAGATATGTCCCTTCCCTAGAGCTCCCTAAAATGATAAAATCATGGCAATCACTCAAAATATGCAGAACACTTAAAACAGACTCTACAATTATTAGTGAAAATTGGTTTTACAAAATCATCCTATGAAAATGATAGAAGAATAAAATGTAAGGTACATTTTTGATACAATAACTACTGTGAAGATTCTGTTCTTTGAAATGAAGTTAGGTAGTTTTGTTAAATGAACTCTATTAACAAAGGCTTTGGAGGAAAACGGCCTATTTTCTGATAGCTAGCATTCTGGACAACATAAGAAACAATCTTCCTAAATTATTGTTTAAAGAAACAAATGATTCAATTACACAGACATTTATTCAACATCTACTGTGTGAAGGGTACTTTGCTAGAGGCCACAAGAGTTTCCTTCTTCAGACACTTAACAAGCTTTGGGATCCTGCAAAAATAACTTCACTTCTCAGCCTCTATTTCCTAATCAGTAGAATTATGATAATAATGAAACATACCTCACAGGGTAATTGTTGTGGGGATCAAAAAAGATATTTTTTTTCATAAAAAGGAGAGAATGTATAATAACAAGGATGGAGGATATTTTTGGCTCACAGCCCATACAAAAACAGGTGATAGGCTTTATAGTTGGCCCTCCCACTGTAGTTTGCTATCCTTTAATCTAGTCTACTCCCTCCACTTTAGAGATGACGAAACTGAGAGTACAATGACTTGCCCAAGGTCACATAGCTAGTGACTGGTTGATCCAGGTCTAGGACCATGTTTATTAAAATACACAACTACGGTGTATTTCATTGCACTGGGATTTCTTCCAAATGCCATGGACCTTGGATGGTTGAGTAATCATGCTGCACATGATAATGCTACAGAAACATCTCAGAGCTCTGTGGCTAGAAGGCTCAGGCATAAAGCTTCCTCATGCACCCATGGAAAAGTGTAACCAGCCCTGAACTTGCATTCTGTCAAGAATGTGTACATTTCAGTTAATGAGAGCTTCTCTTTGTCTAGTCAGCCCTCAGCATTGTTGTTGTTTAAAATCCTAATTGCCACTTGATAAAATAAAAAAAAAAGTCTTAACTCCCCTTAGTATCAAAAGCAACATTGGCAGTTAGTCTGGCAGAACCAACAATATTTTCTTCAAATTACTTCCTTGACTATTTCATGCTTAGGGTCATTACACACATATTAGAGCATGTCCACCCCCTTCTAATTTGATGCTGACCAAGGAATGAATGCAATAAAAAAGGCTGAGTGCTTCAGGATGTTGGAGTGTGAGCATCTGGGGGTGGTGGTGATATCCCTTTAGAGTTTCTTTAGAAAGTTCATTCTCAATGCATATATTAAGGCAGAGAATAGATGGCCATGTTTCTAAGTACTATAGAAAGGGCTCATTCAGGGTCAGGCATCACAAAAGGTTCATATAGGACAAAGTATACAAAGTTTTCTTGCAAATGGATTTTTATGACAAATTCAATTGAGAAGATGGTGGGAGGAGGCCAGAAACATCATCTCAAATATACAACTATGATGTATCTCAGTGCCCTGGGATTTTTTCCTGAATGCCATAGACCTTGGGTGGTTAAGTAAATATTCTGCTGAAGCTAGGGCCCCAGGAACATCTCAGAGTCCTGTTGGTAGAAGGACAACAGAGGCAGAGATGACTAAAAGTTTATCTGAAATACAGGTATTGTTAGCAATGGGGAAAAGCAGGAGAAAGCATGCATTCTGGTAGCTTCCTATTTAAAATCATTATTTTTGCTAAGAGTGGTCAGCGCCCTCTAATTTTCAGTATCCTGGGACAAAGCCCACTCACCCCACCCTAGTACAACCCTGACTCCACTGCTTTTTAACTCTAGGATTCAGTTCTAATACTTACAAAACTTAGATGATTGTGCATTTGAAACCAGGCTAACCTCAAATGCATCAGTGGAAAGAGGGTGAATAATTGATGTCCTGTAACATTTTAAATACTCTATCTATCCTGTTGATTGAAAAAGCATGCCCAGTTCTTGATCATAATACCCAGGGCATGCCCTGGTCTTCTGGAGCAGAAAAAGCTATCTGTAATGAAGTTCATTTTCAGAATGAAGAAATGGAGTTTGCTTTCTGGGAGGAACAGTCTAGAAAAAAAATGTCAGCTCTGAGTTCCATCTATCCACTTACTCATCATTTTCCCAGATTTCCTTTCTGTCCTGAAACACTGTGTGCCTGATCTCAGCTCAACGGTAACAATTCTTGAATAATTTAAAAGAAGTGCTTTTGAAAGCTGTGTAGCTGAGAGCCCAAATCTGCATTTGGCACTGTAAGGAGAGACAGAGAGAGAGAGAGAGAGAGAGAGAGAGAGAGAGAGAGAGAGAGAGAGAAGCAGAGAAAGACAGAAACAGACAGAGATAGAGACAGAGAGATAAAGACAGACAGAGAGACACAGAGAGAAACACAGAGACAGAGACAGAGAGAGGGGGAACAGAGAGACAGAGACAAAGAAAGGGGAGAAGGAAGGGAGAGATAGAAAAAATTCTATTTTCTAACACTCACTTGAGTGTTACTGAACATAACCTAAAGCTCATCAGGGTCAGAGACATAGTATAATATCTTTCAGATAATGAGCAATTAACAGCCCTTCCTTGGGCTTCAACAAGCATCTGGCTTGACAAGATAGAAAGAGCCTGGACAAGATAGAAAGGAAACTGGAAGCT
Organism: Trichosurus vulpecula; assembly: GCF_011100635.1. Taxonomy (NCBI): domain Eukaryota; kingdom Metazoa; phylum Chordata; class Mammalia; order Diprotodontia; family Phalangeridae; genus Trichosurus; species Trichosurus vulpecula. Next base: position 67,250,724 of record NC_050578.1, read on the forward strand.
CAAAAATACTCACCATCACTCAGGAAGATTTTAAAAAATATATTCTAAACTTAAACACCAGAAAAGAGCATTTTGATTCATAAAGAATACCAAAAAAGAATTCTATGTGAAACCATGAATCTCCATTCACACCACAATTTTTTTAAAGGATATGATGAATTCTACATGTTATTTTCAAATAACTTGTCTGTACTTCCTTATAAATTACCTTATAAACTACCTTTTGTTTTCTTCTGGACATTTAAAAAAATGTTACAATGACACTCTTTTTGGAGGCATCACTATTGCTAACCTCCTTCTCCCAATTAAAAATCTAGAGAAAGAAAGAAAAGAACCCGAACTTCTTGAAACAAATAAACATGGTCAAAGGAAATAAACCCACAATGGCTACATGAAAATTTGTGTCTCTACACCTTGTGTCTGTCTATCAAGAGCAGGGCAATGCTTTACCATAGGTCCTCTGGAGACATGGTTGATGATTGCTTTGATCAGAATTCTGAAGTCTTTAAAAGTTGTTTTCATTTATAAAGTTATTCTTGTATAAATTGTTCTCCTGGTTCTGTTCATTTCACTCTTCATCATTTTACACTACCTAAGATTCTCTGAAGTCATCTTTTTCATAATTTCTAACAGTGCAATAGCATTCCATTAATTAGTCACCACAGTTTGTTCAGTCATTTCCTAATTGCCTGAGAGGCAATATAAGGCACTTTCTTTGACTCTAGTTCTTTTATTTCCCTTTTTTGGTCTTATTTTCAGTGTCAGGAAATTTGTTTGACTTGTGACTTTTCCCTCTCTGGAATGGTCCTCCCTTTTAACCATCCCCCTCCCTATTCCTGTTTAGAAGCTACACATGTCCAATCTCTCATCACACTGATGCTCCCTCCTCAAGAAGGGATGCATTTCCTTTCCTATTTCCAGGGATCTTCTGTCTGATACTTTGTGCAGTTGTGAAGTGGAGTAAGTCATTGTGGTTTTCCCTTAGACTTCTTGATCATTATTGGGTTTGGTATGAACTTAAGGGTTTTACTGGTGCTGTTGTTGTCATCATTCTCAAAGAAGACCATGATGTCAGGAAGGTAATGACATGACTTGCAAGTGAATTAGATTTAAGTGAGGCAGGGTTGTGCAAAGTCATCAACCTCACTTTCTCCTTCAGAGCCATCTGGGTCCAGAGGCAGAATATAGATTAGAACAACTAGAAATGGCCCCAGGTACAATAGCAGTTTGACTGAGGCAACACCCATTCAGTGAAAGGCTAGGAAAGAAATGAGGCAAGGAATGGCATCTCTAACCTAGTAAATAAAAAAAAAAATCTGGGAGGGGTAGACCCTCAGGGTTTGTGGCCAAAACAGAAAAACAAATTGCTATTTACATTCACTCTGAGCCATTGTTGGCCACTCAATGAGAGCCAGAGTGATTTGGGTTTAAGGTGTGGTCCTTAAGAAAGAAATCTAGCCTGTAAACCTTAAGACATCCCTCAGGGTTCCAGAGATCAAGTGAAGTAGCTGGGTGATTTTTTTTAAGTGAGTTAGGTAATAGGATTTCTAAATGCTAGCAGACATTTTTTCAAATTAGATGCTGAGTTTGGAACTTATTCAAAGGTGCAAAAAGGTTTGTGCATGGATATTGAGATTGGTTTGTGGAGTGGGGGCCATTTCCCTATAAGCATTTCCCATTTACACCTGCTATAATTTTACCTATAATTTGCATCTAAAAAGTTTCCTAATTCAATGTTGTCTCTCAGTTTAGAAACATAAATGCTAAGAAATGCTGATATGAAAATTTGCTGATAAAATATATTTTCTCAGACACTCATGTACAGGCATTCTGGGACTCAATGAAGAGGAGAAATGCTGCCTGAATATGACCTAATGAGATTTAGAGTTGGGACCTGGGGATTATGTTTCTGGGCTTGATCACTAGTTCAAGACATTTTAAATTATGAAGTGGGGTAACATTCATAATAACATTACAGTGATAGTAGGGTTGAAGAGGTAAAAAATCACTGAAAAGAACCACCAGTTTTGTTGGATATCAATAGTATCTCATACTCTACTTAATCCTCATGATTCAAGTTACATATGAACTTTTGTTAAACTATGAAGAGCCAATATCTCCCCTGGGAGAACCCATTTAAAACGTACAAGTACAGTCCTGATTTCTGTACTATACCTTTCCCTCAGAAGATGTATTCAAGATCCGTTGTTTGTGGCATGACCAAGAGCAAGTGAAAAGTGAGTGGCAAAAACTTTCTTCTCAAAGACTGGGAATGGCAAAAAAAAAAAGAAAAATTGCAAAATAAACAGCATTTCCTTTTTTAAAAAATGGAGGATAGATAAGTTTATGAGCAAATCAAAGAATCTTTTAAAGCTTAAAGAAACTTCAGGGGAAATCTAACCAAAATCCTACTTTTTATATGGAAAGAGCACGGCATAGGGGATAGGGTCTTGGATTTGGAGTCAAGGAGACTTGACCTCAAATCATGTCTCAAATACTCACTAGCTGTATTACCCTAGGCAAGGCACTTAATTTTTAGGAGCCTCATTTTGCTCACAAAGATTTTTGAGTCTCAAAACATAATATAGATGACAGCTACCATTAAACACGAGGAATCCAAGAGAGGCGTCGTGGAGTAACACTTAGAAAAGTGACCTCAGAACCAAGAAGACCTGAGTTTGAGTCCTATCTCTCACACCACCTGTGCGACCCTGGGTTAGTCACTTAATTTCTTAATACTCCAGGCAATTCCCTAAGATATATAAGCTCTACAGAAAATGCTGACCTGCATAGTGAGGCAAGTTTCTTTACTCCAGAATTTCCTAAACCAATAAAATCACAGGTTCAATCCCTATCCCTATGAGGAGTTCAGAGTCCAGGGAAGTTGAATAACATGTCCAGGGTTATGTGGCTATGTCCTGGAAAGACTCAGATTATAACTCAGGCCTTATCTCTCCCAGGCCAGTGTTCTTTCCAGCTCTGTCTTTCCCTACTACCAATTTTAAATATCATGATTTGCCTGGGACAAAAACCTTATTTCAATACCTCAAGGATCCACAAATTTCATTTGTGGCAGCCTTCCTCCGCTGATGGCTGATTGCAATCCCTGGACAATTTGGAAGACAGTCTCTCAAAATTGCTTTGATCAAAGAAGTCACATCAGTGAAAGTGACTTAGTAATGAACTTCTCCAAACAATGGTCCAGCTGCACTTGGATGATGGACATATAGGTGGTGCCTGGACCTTTACTCAAAGCTTTTGTGCTTTAGTAAAATCTGCTAGAACTTGCATTTCACTCACCTAGACTTCAAGCTGGTGAACTTTTAGGTGGTCCAGTCTATATGTGGGCCTGGAGTCAGAAAGATGACTCTTCCTGAGTTCAAATCCAACCTCAGACATTTTCCTCATCTGTAAAATGACCTGGAGAAGGCAATGGCAAACAACTCCAGTATCTTCACCAAGAAAACCCCAAATGGGGTCTTGAAGAGTTGGACATGACTGAAACTACTGAACAACAATAGATTTCAAGATGACTCAAAGTCATCTCCATGCCACAAATATCTCATTGCAGGAGGATGTTAGTGGATGCAAAAAACCTAAACATGTTATTCTAATTATATGGGTTTTTAATTCAGTTACTATATTAAACATCCAATAGACTCATGGTAAAGTGAAAGGTACAAGGCTAAGAGAAATAAAATATATATAAATGTCTTACCCCCATGGATTCTACAAATTATTTTAAGTGAAATAGATAATATAGAAATGTAGACTTATCCTTGTCTTTAAGTTTCCAGCAGCTATAAAATACATTGGGGAAAATATGTAAACATAAAATTAAGTCACACAAAATCTGTAAGTCAGAAAACTTTCCAGGTTTAATGTCTTGGATGTTATGAGAAATTTCATTTGCTTCTTATTCAGCTCTATAAAATGTTTTCCTTCCATTCCTCTCTACCCTTACTTAATATGCATGAATGATATTTTGAATTTCTTTCCCACAAAGATCTTCAACTGGAGACTTCAAGTTGTTGTAAAGAGTATCCTATCCAGTGAGATACTCAGAAATCTGATTAAAATTTTGCCCAAGGGTGGGGCAGAGAGCTCAGAATTCTGATCACATACATAAGCTTTCACACTCCTATCTCCACTCACACTGCTTGTCCTTATCAAAAGCGGTGTGCTTTGGTGTCCATAAGGGAAAATGACTTTCTAAATATGGCGTTGAGCTCTAAGTGCAAATATAAAGATGTAGCAAAATGAACCCAACATCTCCATGAAAATCTTTCACCATGTGCAGGAATCACAACAACTGAATGAATAGGCTTGAGACCATCAACATGGGATAGCATATTACAGCATCATGGGCAAGGAAACAAGACTGGGAGATAAGACCAAAGGATGGTGACAATAGCAAATAAACTGGCACTGAGAGCATGAATTGCTTGCAAAAGTACAAAGTCCAAGTATGTGGCAGTTCCATTTCAATGTCCATTTCAAATGATCAGAACTTCTGTATTGTGAGGGTTTCTTGGGAAAAGGAGAATACCCTCATATATGTCTCATTGTAGGACAGTTTTGCTGGAGAACTGTCATTTGAAATAAACAGTCCCTTTAATACAAAGACTGTCATTTCTGTCTTCATATACTTGACACCAAGCACATAGCAGGTAACTATTAAATATTTACTGGTTGTTTAGAGATGGACCCACAGAATGGCTTTGTCTTCCTCTAGAAAGTTGTTGTTCAGGAGATCGATTGTATCCCTCTCCGATTTTTCACTGGGCATGATAATTAAGTGGAACTGGGGAGTGGGCAAAGAGAAAATGAGGAGCCAATGCTGCTATCTAGAAGGCAAGACTTGTTGACTAATAGGGAAGGAAGAAGCAGATATAATTACCTACTGGAACCTACTGATAGTCAAACACCTTCCTAAAAGTTGGGCAACAGTGAACCACAAGTCTTCTCCACAGTGTCAAGTTGCTATTGTAGGTGAATGCTCTTGACTCTCATGTACTGAATCATAAAGTGCTTCTTACGCTAAAGTATTGCACAACATGGCATTTGTTTCATGAGCAATATTGATAATTGTGAAAATGCAACACAATAGTAAAACAGAAAGCTATTTGCACTCTATCTGCACAAAGCACAACCCAGCCTCCACAACCACAAGAGCAAACAATGAAAGAGCTTGTTTTCTTAACCAGACAACAAGTTTCATGAATTTAAATTCCAAATTTTGCCATTATTATTTGTCTTTTCACTAGAGCTTTTCAGTTTAAAAATTTACTTCAAAATTACAATAACTGAAGGAAGCTATATAATATATAGCAGAGCAGCATTGTTCAGATTTCCCCCCTTTTAGCAATTTCTTTGGAATATGACTCGTTGGGCACATCCCTCCCTGTTCCCCTACCCCACTACCTAGTTTCTTAGGGAAGAATTTAAACTGCAAAGTCAATGTGAAACAAGATCATATATTTACCAAAGTCTAAAGTAAGAACCAGAAAGTTGTGGAAGTAATTACCTTTTCAATCCTAACCTCCCCTCAGTCATCTGAGAGTGTTAGAAAGAGGTTAGGTAAACAGTGATTCCTACTTCTTTCTCACACACACACCCCTTCTGCTGCCACAGAGGCTGCATCTGGGGCAGCAAAGTGGTTTGATCTCATTTCCCTTTAGATAGATCACCCAATCTTTTCCCTATCTGATAGGCACAGAAAGCCAAAACAGAAATTCTGTCTAAAAAAAATGAATCAGAGAACCTTATCTGAGTGGATTATGGGCCTCCGTGACATTAAACTTTGTTATTCAGAAAGGAACATATTTAATTTAGGTGGTTCAGTGGGTAGAGTGAAGGGTTTAGAGACAGGAAGAGCTGAGTTCAAATCAGTCAATCAATAAACATTCATTAAGTGCCTATTATGTGTCAGGCTGGGCAGCTAGGTAACAGTGATAGAGTACTGGCCTTGGAATCAGGAAGACTCTTCTTCTTGAATTCAAATCTAGTCTCAGATACTTACTAGCTGTATGACCCGGGGCAAGTCATTTAATCCTCTTTACCTTAATTCCTGGTCTGTAAAATGAGCTGGAGCAGGAAAGAGCAAACCAGTCCAGTATCTTTACCAAGAAAACCCCAAATGGGATCATGAAGAGTTGGACATGACTGAAAATGATTGAACAACAACGATGTGTCAGGCACTGTGCTAAGCAGTCTGGCAACAAAAAAAGAGGCAAAAGACAGTGCCTGTACTGAAGGAGCTTACAATCGAAATCTCACCTGAGACACTTAGTAGGTGCTGTGACCTTAGCTTCAGTTTCCTCATCTGTAAAACGGAGAAGATAATCATAGCAACTACCCTGACTAGTTGTAAGAGTCAAATGAGATAACATAAGGAGAAAATTTGGCAAACTTTGGAGTGTTATGTAAATGCTAGCTAACTACGTAAGATGCATATCCATGTACACCTTGGAAATCTGGTGGAGCTCTAAGTATCTCTGATCCCATTCTCTTCTCAATGGTAAGTCAGTTCTCATGTATTAAGTTAAACATGTTATGTCTACTTTCTGGATCATATTTTGGAAGATATGAGTTAGTTATAAAGAGATTCTTGGGCTCTGCAAAAGATTTGGTTAATTTCGAACAATACTAGCATGTATTAAAGGAAATATGGTCACTCAGAACCACATCAGAAGGTGGGACTGAAAAATAAACTGAAAAGTCTCTGAATAAAGTAACTAGCTTTTTACTTTTGGGTTGAATTTGCTGGGCAAGCAGGGGGAGACTAACCGCATTTTTTCTGGGCACAGTCATTTGTATTGTCTTAGCTTACTGCTAAGAGGAGCAATAGAGAGAGATGATAGTTGGGGCATGGAAGGTGCTAAGTAGGAAGGTGGTAGTATGCATCTTTTCAGGCCCCAAGGTTTTTTGGCATGCATTTTCCAGGCTGATATAGCACATTTCGCTTCCAGCATTAATAATTCTCTGGCATTATAAACACCTTTGCTGATCTAGCATTTTATCATGTGGTATTATATTCTGTCTTGGAAAATGGTAGCACCACCAGTAATCTAATAGAGAGGAGAAACTCACTCCATTAATTTATGAAGTCTCAGAATCATGAGAAAAAATGTTTGATTCCAAGGTATATTCTTTGTCTGCCAAATAACAAAGTTGGCAAACCACAGGAAACCATAAAGCTTTAGATGAAATGCTTTCTAATTCCTTTTTCCAGGAGGGGTGGTAGGAATTTGTACTTTGGGCTTTTGCAGTAATTGTTATTTGCTACTTTTATCCATTTTTTTTTTACTCACTCAGGAGAGAAAATGCCTTGTTAAGCAGTTAACAATACTTATACTCTATTAAGGGGTTTCTCAGAAATCAGGTTGACCTTTTACTGAAGATAAGATGTGATAGAAAAGAGTACTGGAAAGAAAGCCAAGAGGTGTCTAGTCCTGACTTTGCCAGCTAACATGCTCTGTGACCCTGGCAGATCATTTAATGTCTCTGGGCCTTTGATACCTCACCAGTAAAAAGAAAAGGTTGAAGGAGATGATTTCTAAGGTCCATCCTAACTTTCATATTCTATGCTTTTAAATTATTGAAATCAAGGTGGGGATTACCAAGGAAAATATAAAAAGAACTGAGAGAATGTTCCATCGAGTTAGAAAGCCGAACATGTTTATATTTTAGTTGAATGCAATTAAAGAATAAGACACTTGCTGAAGCTTCGCCTTTACCTACTAGACTGTGAACAGCTTAGCTGCTATTGTCAGGAGTTCTATTGACATGAGTGCATGTGTTTTTCCTGGCAGAAAGGAAACATCTGGATGGTTTCTGTGAATGCTGTGACTCAATCTCCTAAAAATCCTTTTGCTTTTTTACGTAGTCGTACTTTATCCTATCTGCTACTCTTTGGTGAGAGCTCAACCATCTGCCTTGTGTTAGCAACAATTTGTTTTGCTAAATAATTGATGGAATCTGAAATACTTTATCAAAGGAAGTATGCTTCATCAGAACAAAAAGCAAAATGAAGAGAACTCAGTATTATGGGACTTGGAAATGGTACAGGACAGCAGTGCTAACATACAGCACAATGTTCTCTATTCTGTTTTGTGAGAACATTCTTTCAATGATATTTTAAAATTGCTTTCATTTTGCAATGACTGTGAAGCAAGAAGGGGAAAGTTTATTTCTTCTTTAAAAGTCAGGGCTAGCTGTTTAATAATGGAATACGAGAAAAGTTTTCTTTTAGATTTCAATAATAAATCTAGCTTGTATTCAGAAACCAGAAATCCTTTTTCAGAGAAATAGATGTCCTTGTCCACTATCCTCCATTTGTGATGTCTCTTAAAAGTGACCTAGAAGAGGACATCCACCTGAAAGCCATCGCTTCTTCACCCACATAGAACATTTCTTTTCCATGGAGTCCTGGGAGCCAACAGCTGCTTCCTTTCTCAAGTATAAGTCTTAAGAAGAGATTATTCAGCTTCCCCTAACAAGGGTGATAGAGATAGGCTTCTCTCCTCATCCTGCTAAAATGCCAGCTCTATTGACTTCTTAGGAAGAGCTACACTTTTGAAGACATCCTTAGAGATCATGTTTATTAAACATTTGGTATGTGTAAGGAAGGTACTGTGCTAGACAGTGGGGATTCAGAGAAAAAGGAAGAGTCTCTGTGTACTTATTCTCTCTGCAAAGGACATGCCTTCTTAAGCAGTTAACACCACTACATTAATAATCTCTGAGAATTAGTACAACCTTTTCCTCTTCATAAGGTGTGGTAGAAAGTCAGAAGCCAAGGAAAGTAAAAAAGTTTGAAAGAGTTTGACATAATATATGTGTATTGTGAATTCTGTGTGCATGACATGCATGCACACATACACATATATCACTTACTCTGCTCTTACAGATAAAAATGGGGTGAGGTGATCAAAGGCAGGGGGTACCTTCCAATACCCATTAAATCACCTCTCTCCCTCTTTCTAAGTTGCAAGACTGAAAGAGGTAAGATAAAATAAGTCTTTATTGCACCATTCTAATCTCCTACAGATGAGAAAAGGTAATTTCTGTACCAATTACCCATCCCTCCTCTCTAGCCTTCTGTAGTCTAATCAGTGCCCCTTCATAAAGGTGCAAATTTCCATAATATATGGAAGTCTCAAGACATCTGTGGATCCCTGGCACCCAGTATATCTCCTCTGTCTTTACTTCCTATAGACCCAATAGACCCAATAGAACTAGAAAGACCTAAACATTTGGGTCCCCATGTCTGGATTAAGAATCCTAGAATCTTCACAAGAGCCTCAGAATGGCCTATTACTCAAATTACTTCCAGAAACTGTTCCCTCCCATCCCCCCAATGCAACTCCTGTGGCCTTACTGCTCCCTGGTCCAGACCCATCTTATTTCTTTCTCTTAGGAAGGTTAACTTCATATTCCTTTGATCATGCATATGCCTTGGGTTGAGGTCTTGTTTTGTTCCAAATCCCATCCAAATAAGTCCTGAATGCCCTCATCTTTGGCTGCTGGCTGTCCCTCTCCTCACATCCCCAGCTGCTGGTAGCAGTGTCCAAGGCTCTTTTCAGGTGACAGTTAAAAAGTATCTAGAAAATGATAGCGCCCACAGTGACATTTTTATTTGCCTTTTAAAAAATGCAATTTGTGCAACTTGAAGAAGAGGCAGAAACTAAGTTGACTGTTTTGCCTTAAGGTGTTTTAAGTGGTTTCATAATATTCCCTTAAAAATACTGTCTGAGTTGAGAATCAAGAGATTCCTTTTGGCATAATAAAGATCAGGAGAAAATGATGTGTCAGCCATGCTTGCCTTAGGAAATTAAAGGTCACAAATCATAGAAAGCAATAAATTGTTATTATATACTTTGTGTCAAAGTAGAGATACAATATAAGGAATCATTTAAAAGCTAATGTTATCATAGTTTTTGTTGTAAACACAACATATAAATTATTAATTGTGATAGTTTGTTCCATAGCTACTAAAATGCGGTGTCCTTCCTCGACTCCTCTATAATGATAATAGTATAATATTAATAATTATGATAAGTAATAACAAGCTAGCTAACGTGGAATATAGGGAAGAACAATTATAGATTTGTTGAGCATCATTCTATTTATATGTCTGCTGTTAGGCATCAAAAGGGCTAAAATGTATTGTTTTGCCTTTAACCATTACACGAAAGGCTTAGCTGAGTTTGGCTTTCTGTTATCATATTGAAATTGGAATTCCAACACCCTTCCTTGGGTCTGAGTCTCATTATTGGGGTTACTCCCTCACACAGTGCAAAAACAATGACATCCTCCCATAAATTCCTCCATCTCACATACTGGGCAACTTCCTGTAGATCTCTTGACATTGTGTGAATAGCAGTGAAATCCACAGCTTGTCCAACCCTCATTTTCAATATATGACCAACCCATTTTCCTTTCTGTGTTCCTCTCTGATGGCATACTTCACAATGCTTGCACAATTCTTCATTGGTAATGTGTTATACCCTACCATGTCTCTCAGCAATGTAGCATCTTTGCAAGAATATGGTTTTTAAATGAATCTTTTATTTTGCAAAAAGCTTAAAGCCATTAAATGCAAGGTACATTTTCCAAAAAGCTAGACTAAGCCATTGATCTTCTCCTTCTCAATTCCAGTCCCAGCTGATCATCCATGCAGTGTCTGACTAAATTGTAGGTACAGATGAACCAACTCTGTGGGATATATATCCAACCACATCCTATAGTCTGGACAATAGATATTTTTCATGGACATGATTTTAGCATTGGAGACAAACTAATAACTATATAATTCTGGGTCTTGTTTAAAAGACCCTGCAAAATTATAGAGCTTAATGCAATCAACATAACTAAATATGCAAATGGAAACATTCTCCAGCACTGTGACAATCACTCCTGTCCAGCACATTGGAGTAATCTATGCCAGCCACCATACTAAGTGCTAGGGATACAAAGACAAAAGCAAGATAATCCCTTTGACCAAGAAGCTTACATTCTAAATGGGAGCGGTTGAATAACACATAAAGAAGTGGTAGTCAGGGAAGGGGGAAATCTCAGGGATGGTGAGTGGTGATTAGTTGAAGCACTCTTTGTATGCAGAAGCATTACTGATTTGCTAGATCACTAAGCACTGATTATTATTCTCAAAGCAAGAAGTAGAAAATGTGAGGAGGTATCAAGTACTGGGAGTACACATGACATGGAAAAGAAGTATGGTCTGATGGCTGCAGTCAGTAGATGTAGAGAGCTTTCCCTTATCAGCATGCCCCCAAAGCGTGAGGTGATCATACATTTGGAAGGGTGTAGTGGCAGGTATGGCAAGGTACCATGTCAGTAATATAATGTTAGTAACATAGCTAGACTAGCTAGATGTAGTGAGCTCTACTTCTCACTTTTGTATGTCTCCCTTGATATTAATAATCAAAGAGTCATTGAACAAAGTGATCTCTATTGCTACATAGGTCAAGGAATCTTGTAAAATTTTGACAAAAGCATAGGAGAAGTTGTGAAGAACAGAACCTTGAGGGAGATATTTTGCTCTAGTAAATCAAATACTTTTTATAATCAACACAATATTTTTTTATAGTCAACAAAGAACATCTGATATTACTTTTTCTGTGACCAGAATTCCATGCCTGGAATGCTCTCTCTCCTCCTCTATTCTGACTACTGACCTCCCTGGATTCTTTTAAGTCCCCCTAAGATCCCACCTTCTACAGGAAGTCTTCCTTAACACCTCCTAATTCCATTGCCTTCCCTCTTTTAATTATTTGTTCCTCATCCTCGCACACAGTAGAAACTTAATAAAAATTTGTGGAATTGAATTGGATAGTCAACAAACAATAAATGCAATGGGATTTATATTCTATGAATTTGATGTATGACTATAAAGATGTGGTCTGCAATGGAACATCATCAACAAAATCTTGCCTATTCTTTTCTCATACCTTCATCAAAGATCCCCTGAATTTCCTAAGCCATTTCAGTTATGTCTGACTTTTTGTGACCCATTTGGGACTTCCTTGGCAAAGATATTAGAGCTGGTATTTTCAGCTCATTTAACAGATCAGGAAACCATGGCAAACAGGGTGAAGCTATTTGCCCAGGGTCACACAGCTAGTAGGTGTCTTGGGTCAGATTTGAACTCAGGTCTTCTAGAGTTCAGACTCAGCATGCTATCCACTGTGCAACCTAGCTGCCCCTGAAAAAATGTGTCTATACATAGTATCATAAATCTTTTGAAGAAGTAGGAAAGAAGGTATATGGGATAGTAGCTACTTACATCTTCTTATTTGTCCTTTAATTGGTAATGATAAAGTACAGGTATTTTTTCATGCTTTAATTAATAATAGTATTCTCTTTTAGATACCTCAAGCATCACCTCTTTAATATGATATCCGATGTGTTGCTTCTAGCATGAATGATTTTAGGGTATACCTGGTATGATCGACCAGAGCTATAACTTGGAGTGCCTGGAAATATACGCAGGACACTAAAACCTGGGAAATCACGTCTTCCTGGGGCAGGGAAGGTTGCTAATGAAACAACTGCACTCTCTCCAGAGCTTCAGGTCACCACCTTGTCATGACCATCCCCACGACCCTTCACCTCATTTTCCCCCAAGCCCTGTGGGGAAGAGAGAGATGTCATCCCTACTATGCCTACATTTGCAGTTGGATTGTCTTCTAGACAACTACTGTCATGTCCTACCCACACTACTACTGTGATCAAACTTTTCTCTGGCCATCTACCATTCTGCCCTTCCTGACTGTCAGACTGTCTTCTGAGCTGCTGCCACCACACGCACTCCTAACCTCATCTGAATTTGCCCCAGGCATGATAATTCCTAGCTATGGTTGGGAGTTCCACTAGTTTTTGCATCTTTGTTTTCCTTAGTGCCATTTTTACTTCTTCATACTTCCCTAACAAGATTATGATGTCATAGTCCAAAGGTGTGACTCCTCTGTCATTATTTACTGTTGGAAGAATCATCCATCTGTCACTATGTCATATTCTTTAAATTTCTTTGGGATTATTTCTTCTAGTTGGGTCTCTTGGCATGCTTTGTGTTAAATTTTTTTTAAAAATTATTTTTATTGTTTCATTGTTTTAAGAGGTGATTCTTTTTTTCATGTGGTAACAAAAGGTATGAAACAGAGAGCAAGCTTTAGGACCAGGAAGACTTGGGTTTGACTGCCGCCACTGTCACATGCTGCTTGTGTGGCCCTAAGCAAGTCACTTTACCTCTCAGTGTTTTAGTCAACTTTCTCACAGTATAAGTTTCGGAAAAGGTAATTTGCATGGGTATAAGGTGTTTCCTACCTAGGAGCTCCCAAAGTCAATGAAATCACAAGCATAAGGTATATCCCTGTTTCTCATAATCTTCATTCTCTTACATAAGATTTTTCAAATAAGTTTATTATATTCTAAATAGCTGTTGCTCTCAACTGTCGTATGTCTTTCTGCTTGGTAAGCATCTAGTACCTTAATTTATTGTAACCATCTAGTACCTTTCCCAAATCTTCATCTTTGTACTTCATCTTTGGGCCATTTGCCCAAAGAAATTGAGTGAGACAGATTAGGTGGATTGTCCAAGGTGACATATGTATTAAGTGGCAGAACCTGGGTTTAAATATTGATTATTTCCAATGATTTCTTCACTGCACCATATTGCTTTGTATTTTTTACGTAAGTGAGCATATACCAGTGATGAATAGGTCAAATTCAGGCACCGTGCTAAGTAGTGCTGAGGATAAATGCATATATACACACATATATATTTATCTGTATTTGTATATGTGTGTATATATACATATATGTGGGTATATGTATATATGTATATATGTAAATAAACAAATTGTTTTCAGTCATGTTCAACTCTTTGTGACTCCATTTGGGATTTTCTTTGGAAAGATACTGGAGTAGGTGGCTATGTCCTTCTCCAGATTATTTTGAAGATGAGGAAATTGAGGCAAACAGGGTTAAGTGACTTAAGAGTCACACAGCTAGAAAGTATCTGAGGCCATATTTGAACTCAGGAGAGGAATTTTCCTTACTCCAGGCTCAGCACTCTATCCATTGTGCCAGTGTGTGGTTTGTGTATGTGTGTATGCATGTGGGTGTATACACACAGACACACAGACACATATATATATGTACATATGCATGTATATACCCATATTATAATACATATATTCTAGGAGGGGAGTGAGAGAGAGAGAGAGAGAGAGATGGAGAGAGAGAGAGAGAGAGAGAGAGAGAGAGAGCTCCAACCAAGCAATTTGCTGCTACTCTCAGAGCAAGAGGGCTTATGGTGAAGAAATTATAAGAGTAATAATTACATCATACGATTGTTTTGAGGAGCAAATGAGATAATAAATTCAAATAACTTCATGAATTGTTATATAAATGTTAGCTATTATATTTGCTTTTTAAAGTGAAACAAAACAAAAAAAAACAGTTCAATGGACAATTCTTTTTTAATGACAATTTTTTAGAGATAAAGAAAAGAAGCTCTTAAAGTTGCATGATGATGCATGATTTAATAGGTAATGAATAAAGTGTAAATGAACATCTAGACAGTTTTTCTTTGACCACATAAAAATATAAAGGAAAATTTATCACAGTTTTGACCTCACTGGATTAGTCAATTACTCTGTAACGAGATTTTGCATTTTATAAGAACAAGAAGATGGTGTAAATTCTCAAGAAATAATGAGTCTTGTGTTCCCAAAATATCAGTGCCCAAAGGCTTTATACTATTGGGAAGCATTTAAAATGTTGAATAGAGAACCAGAGGGAAAAGGAAAAAAATAGGACTAGTCAATGGAGTAATACACATGCTTTGGTATAAAGGAAAATGGGGATATTATGGACCATTTAAAATCACAGGTAATGTAAAACTATCATTTTATCTCAAATTTTAGATTTCTCTTCTCAAAATCTTCACTAATGTTAATAAAAGTATTGTAATAATGGCTAGTTTTCAATGTTATTTCTTTTAATTTCTTCCTCTAGCCCTTTCAGCAAGTATGTCATGCCCTGTCTTAGACACTGTTTCAATGAAGTGTAAGATGCAATAGAAATTCTGGGATAATTTCTCTATCTAGGCTAAGACTTTTTGGGGAGGGGTTAGAGGGAAGGGGGCCATACCTATGTAGAGCACTTCTTGTGTGAAAACTGCTTTCATCACTCTAAATTATCAGCTCATCTATAATTCATGTTCTTAAATCATCATCAGTCAGTAACTTTTCTTCCTTCCAGGTTCATTCAATGCATATTTATCACCCAATCAAGTTTCTCATAATTGTTATCTACAGACCTCCTGGACATTCTCCTTCCTTCTTCAATGACTAGTACAAGACTTGGGGGGGGAGGGTAAAGACCTTAACAGAAATATTGATACTC
The DNA here is from genome assembly GCF_011100635.1 of Trichosurus vulpecula. Taxonomy (NCBI): domain Eukaryota; kingdom Metazoa; phylum Chordata; class Mammalia; order Diprotodontia; family Phalangeridae; genus Trichosurus; species Trichosurus vulpecula. The sequence goes on from NC_050578.1 coordinate 67,266,156, forward strand.
CCTCAATACCCTAACCTCAATCCCAATACCAATTCCTCAACTTACTCATTTTTCAGACAACACACCATGAAACACACAAGGACAGTCATAGCCTTCATCTTACCATCACCCATACATGTCCCACATCTATGTTTACAAATTCTGAAATTTCTTAATATAATCATACTCTATTGTCATTCCACATCTGCCTTGGCAAACTCTATCCTTTGTCCTCACAGTGATTTCTAATCCCTTGACCCCTCAGTTCTTTCCCCAGCACTGACTACACTCTCTTCCTTTCCCCATTTTGACCCTTTGGTAAACTAGTTCAGTTTTATGTTTTCCTCTTCTTTTGAGTCTCATACCCTTTTTATAGGATAAGTATAAAAGATCTTGTCCTTCCAAAACAATCCCTGGATTATTTCCAATATATCCTCAATACTTTGGTTCCTACTCACAGGCTGGTGGACCAAACTGGGGCACTGAAGCATTGATTGCCATACTCATAGTGACACAGCTAATACATGTCAAAAACAGAATGTGATTTCAGGTCTTCCTGACTCCAAGACCAGCTCTTTACAAACTGCCTCTTATCTTGAGCTTTATAGTGGATCCCTTCTGGTGAAGCCTATGGATCCTTTCTCGAAATAATGTTTTAAAATACATATGATTACAAAATAAATATTTAAAAAACCAGGTCCATGGACTCCAATTCATAAACCTTTTACCTAATGCATGGATTATCTCTAGAATCTAATATGTAAAATCTACAGTGATCCACAAATCTACCATCACCAGGAATTGTAGTACTCAGAGGCGTAGCTGTCCAGTATTGAAGAGCAATGTATAAGATGGTCTGTGGATAAGTTGGGAAAGAAGACACCTGCCCCTCATCCTTTTTCCCACTGTATCAATAGCCCTCTCTATGGGTGGCTTCTTTTCTGAAAACTTCATTTTCATTTGGATGTGGCACCCAACTGAAGTGAATTATCTCCTCTCTCTCATCCCATTATATAATGTGTTTCTACTAGATGAACTAGAAAAATGCTAGGGGATGGATCACAACCTTGGCCAAGACTAAAGGTCAGATTAGTTACACACACTTTGGCAGATAAATAAGAAAAAGGTCAGAAGCCATGTATTCCTAGATTAATTCATGTGGATGGGTATGAGCAAGCCTGCCCATAAGAAATTAGCAAGGATACGGCTGTATCATGCCAAGTTCCATGAATTTCCATGAAGAATTGGCATATTTAACTTTTTGTTCCTGCTGGAGCTAGCATGTGTTCAGGTTAACAATATCATTTCTGAGAGGACTGGAAGGCAGTGTCAAGAGTCTTCTTGGCCTCCTTAAGGAATCCCTCTACATTGTAGAAGAGAGGATTATATTCCCCTGAAGTAAAGGGAGGTCCAACAGACAGCCTGTCCACTAATTGAAATACAACAAAGGCCATCCTAGCCCAGGGTCATTGAAAGGACTAGTGGAGGTACCCAAACAACTTATATTAAGCCAGGAACACTTAAATGTCTATTGACTGCTTCCTCCATTGACCCCTTAGACACTGCATTTGTTCGTTTCTCTGAGCAGCTGACTTCAACTGTTGCCTTACCAGGAATTTTCTTCCTACCAAATGGCAAATGTGTCTTTCACTGACCCAAGTCCACTGAGAAAGCATTCAACTATTTTAATAGTTCTTTAGCCTCTGGAGCCCCCTGATGGAGAGCTTGGTCCATGGCAATAACCTATGAATGTCATTCGAAGTCTTGTTTAGGAAATTAATAAATACTGCCATGTCTCCTATGTTGGGGAGGATAAGGAAGCCCAATTGCCAGAGTTATTTGGGGGGCCAGATCTGAATAGAATCCAAGCAAGTATAAATGGAAAGCCAGTCTAGGTCAGAATGAAGGTTTCTTCAAAGTACCAAAATCCAAGGAAATGAGACAGAAGCAGGGAGTTGGTACAAGATTCAATACATAAGACAGGAAGGGCAAATGATCTGAGAAGGCAAGGGACACAAAATATAAGCCACATGATAGTCTACCTGACTCAATCTGCCAACTTAAAGCATCACTTTAAAAAAAATGACAGTGTGCCTTCTCTACCTACTACTATGATATGGTATATGGGAGTGTAGGAAGGCCTCTCCTTGTACCCACCAGGTTAGAAGACTTGTTTGACCGAACCTGTGATTTCATCATCATAGGGAGCACAGATGAGGAATTCCCTCTGCTCATACAGATCAGTAATTGCTCTGTGACTTATAATTATAGTGACCAAGGGCACTGAGAGGCTAAGTGACTTGTCCAGTGTCACCCACTGGTATAGGACCTGAATATATATCTCCCTGACTCTCAGATCAATAAATCAATAAATAAACATTAATTAAGCATTATGTGACAGGCACTGTGCTAAATTCTGGGTACACAAAAAGTAGGAAAAAAACAGTCCCTGCCCTCAAGAAGTTCATAGTCTAATGAGGGTAACAACACGTAAATAAATACATAAAGTTATTTATCTATCATGCCAACATCAAGATGATCTGTCCCAGCGTTGAATTGGTATGAACCAAATATTAAGAGAATAAGAGTAATGCTTCCCTCTCATCAGGTAAATCCTTTGTGGAGCATATGTAGACAGAGACGGGCAAGAATGGAATCAGATAAAGAAATGGAGCTAGGTTTCGATGATAAGATCCTTTGATATTTTGAGTAAGAACTGAGGGTAATGTTCAACTGTCTATACAGGTTTGGGAGAGAAAAATTGAGGATGGAAACCAGATGCATTTCAATCCTCTGCTATCATGATTACATTACCCAAGTAAATGTTGTTACTAAGAAATCTATGTGTTTTTACTTGCAGAAAACCTTCAGTTTCCTTTAGTTTGAAATAAAAAATGATGTTATCTGATTGCAACATATATTCATCTCTTATTTCCCCTCAGATCAAAAGAAATATTCTTCTTTTCTTTACTAACAGTTAAAAAATTGATACTTCATATACCTTTCCAAACAGATCCTTCCTCTCTTCCCTACTGAGCAAGCCATCCTTTGTAACAAAGAATAAAAGAATAGAAAAAATGAAGTTTAGCAAAACTAGATAACACATTAACTGACTCTGAGTGTGCAATGTTTCAAACCCACAATTTTCTGTATCTGAAAAGAAGGAAAGCACATTTTATCATCTTTTTTCTGGGTCCTACCATCGTTGAAATTATGATTATATGAAATTCAAGCCATGTAATTTCATGGTTTTTTTGTTCTTTCCATTTGCACTGCTGTCATTGTGTGTATTGTTTTTTTCTGATTTGTCTCTGCATTTGGTGCATATAATTCTTTCTCATGCTATCCTGAATTCTTCATATTCCTCATTTTTATGGTGCAGTTATATTCCATTACATTCGTGTACCATAATTCATTTAACCATCCCCAGTAGATGGGACATCTTCTTAAGGGAATGGTTTATTTCACTCTATTTATCATTCAAACCAAATATTAAAAACTAATCAGCCTGTCATCTCTCTCAAAATATCCAGCTTTCCTTCTGTTAGAAGTGGGAATAGCAAATGATTAAAATTAAAAGTAAAAGATTAGTAGAGAAATCTCCAATGCATCCCAGATAACTTCTATCCTTAATCCATCCATTGGCCCCTGAGTTCTCAGTCATGCATATTTTCATGGCAACCCCTGAATGTACTGTGTCTCTGTCTGTTATTTGTGGTCTTTGATATTTAGAACATCCCTACAATGATATCATTAGTTCTTCTAGGTCTAGAAACCTGTTTTCTATAGTGCCTTATACATAAGGTATTAGGTCCCGGTTCTGAGGTTGTCCCTTCAAGGACCTAGGGATATCAGGGCTGCTTCTAGACCTCCAGCTTGGAGTTCACATCCATTGTTTTCAACTCTACCTTTCTTATGAATCTACATTCCATTTCCTGATCATGCTTGCTCTTGCCTGGATGTATTGACTTGGTAGTCTTCCCAACCACCTCTTTACTCACCTCCTGGATTCTGTCCCATCAATGTTTTTGCCCACTCTGCTGACACAACAATTCTGTCGTCTTGTTTCTCTCCTGGTGCATGACTGGCATTTATGGTCTATGGATGGCTTTTCTCTCCCCAGCAGTGAAGGAATCTATGGCTTTTCTTTCCCCACCAGTGAAGGAATCTATCAGTTGCTTAGCCAGGGCACTTCTCTGCTTATTGCAGTGAAGTGAACTTATGACAACCCAAAACTTATGGACTTATGACAACTCAAAACCACACCAATTAACTCCATGTGTTTTTAGAATCCAAGACACTGAGCATGAAACTGATTGAGCAGATTTCATCTGCATTTGACTTCCTTGGGCTAAAACAGAAGAAAAAAGAGGCCATCAGGGGTCATGACAATGAAGTAAAGCTCACGATTAAGAGCGCTCACAGTTACTGCCAATCCTCGGAGGACCTTCTGCCATCATTTTAATTTTTCAGAGAGGGTTAGTTAAAGGTTGCTTTTGCTTAACAAAAAATTTAAATGGCTTGATCCGCATATCTTTCTAAGAAGCCAGTCTTTTTAATGAGAAAGTGATCTTTGCCAGTACTGGGGGAAAAAGTTTGGGGATGCAAAGCAGAGTATGTATTGTGTGTTCATTGTTCAGCCACTGTGCGCAGAACAAATGGAAATTCAGCAAGATCTTTCTACTTAAATGGATCATGTGGACTTGTTCTTAAGTGTTCCATTACATTCCACCACAATGGGTGGTATCTGACTATCACCTTTGATTCTCTTTCCAACGATATGCAGAAATGTTCCCACAATAATCCTCATTTCAAACTCAATATTTCAATGATCTAGGTGACTCAGTGGATGACGAGTTGGGATTAAGATCACAAAAACCATGGTTCAAACCTGCTTCAGAAACTTATTAGCTGTGTGACCTTGTACAAGTCACTTAACCTGTCCCAGCCTCAGTTAAATAGTGACCTCTGAGCCGGTTGACTTCTCCCTCGTTCGGTGCATCACCCGCCTTCGCCGCAGCCATGGTGGTGTATTGGAGACAGGCTGGACTCAGCTATATCCGATATTCCCAGATCTGTGCAAAAGTGGTAAGAGATGCACTGAAGACTGAATTCAAAGCAAATGCTGAAAAAGCTTCTGGCAGCAGTGTAAAAATAGTGAAAGTTAAAAAGGAGTGGTATAACCTGACAAATGCTACATTTTCAAGGTGAAGCTTTTCAGTTATGTATTATGGCAGATTGGAAACTGAATCACTTCATGTTTTGCTTTTGAGAGGAAAACACCTGTCTGTGTAGATTGATATGCCAATAAACTAAGCCCTGATTCCAAAAAAAAATAATAATAAATAAATAAATAAATAGTGACCTCTACCAAATTCCCTTTCAACTCTAAGACTATGTTCCTACAATTCCATCAATTCAATCCATTCATAGCTATATCAATGTTTTAAATACGCAAGATTTTTTTTAATAAGAGGTAACCAATAGAATCAACATTTCTTCATGACAGTAACAAAAACATTACTGATAGATTTTGCCCTAAACAGAGTAACAAAGAAAACTTTAAGGAAGATATGTATGGAAAGATTTTTTTTAAATCTTAAAATTATAAACTCTTGAATATTTTTTTTCTAAGACTGTATTTAAAAATTAGACACAGCATGGTGCAAAGTTGTTCTGGGGGTAACCTGGTCCTTCCTGTTTTAGAGACCACATATCAATTTATCTCCCATCTTCTATGTTATTCCTTTCAATAGTTGTGCACCATAACTTGATTCATAGGATCATCTTCCCTTACCCTTAATCCTCCACCACTGAAATTCTGAAATCTGAAAAAGTAGATATATTTTACCTGCATTTATCAATTTCCATTAAATTAATCTAGATTTCTTTTAGACTATGGGTATCAGTCAATGCTTAATTTTATAGTTGTCCTCAATTTGTTCAAGAAATCACTAGAGGCTTTTAAGAGTCAAATAAGAATGCATACACCTTCTAGTTGAAGGAGAATGAGGCTTATTTTACTGTAGAACTGACCCTGGGCACTGATGATGGACATTACCGAACAGAATTTGTTTTCACTGTCATAAGCCTATAACTTTTCACAATGCTGGCCTGAAGAAAATGATTTCTCCCATAAGTGAGCTTATTGGCTTTATTGATTCACCTCTATTCTGATTTCACATGCAATGAGGGGAAAAATATTTCTTGAGAAACAACACTGGTTTCTTCTACCAGAAAAAGAAATATTTTGTTTTACTTACCTTAGCCAGACTGCACAGTGACTTTCAGCAAACTTACTCTACTATCAAGTTATTCAATTCAGTGAATCAGATTTCATTCTCTTTTCATTTGGGTTGGCTTTGGCAAATGAAACTGCATTCCTTGTCTAAACTTGCCTTACTTCTTGAAGAGCATTTACATATGCATCTAATGCTGTGAATTCTACTAGAAGTCATGATAAGAAAAGAGGCCTCCTTGAAAATGATTTCTTAGCCTTAAATTTAATATTTAGCTTGCTACATATTCATATCTGACCCATAGTAGGGGAACTAGGGGAACAATGGTGTTGCATGAAGAGGGAAAGTGAGAAGATAGTGAAAATGGTAATTTATAAGAATGATTTTGAGATAATCTCTTATTCCTAATGGTTTTTCAACACCATCTGTCTGCCTTTGAGACAGCTATAATCTTTTTAAGTTTTTTAACTTTAAAAAGTTAAAGTAGTTATTTTCTGAGGGGTGTGTGTGGACAGATCCTTCATTTTTTTTCTTTTTCATATTTTTATTATTTAACATATTAGTTTTCACACTGATTTCCACAACATTTTGAATTACAAATTTCCTCCCTATTTCTACCCTCCCCCCTACTCCAAGATGGCATATATTCTGATTGCCCCTTTTCTCTGTCTGCCCTTCCTTCTTTCACCCCACTCCCCCCACCCTTATCCCCTTTCCCCTTACTTTCTTGTAGGGCAAGATAGAGTTCTATACTCCATTTCCTGTATATTTTATTTCCCAGCTGCATGTAAACACAACTTTTTTGAGCATTTGTTTTTAGAACTTTGAGTTCCAAATTCTCTCCCTTCTTCCTTCCCTACCCACCCTCCTTGAGAAAGCAAGCAATGCAACATAGGTCACACATGCATCCTTATGCAAAACACTTCCATAATAGTCATGTTGTGAAAGACTAACTGTATTTCCTTCCATCCTACCCTGTCCACCTTTATTCAATTATGTCTCTTGACCCTGTCCTTTTTCAAAAGTGTCTGCTTGGATTACCTCCTCCCCCCATCTGCCCTCCCTTCTATTGCCCCCCCTCTCTTATCCCCTCCCCCCTACTTTCCTGTGGAGTAAGATGTCCCATTGAATGTGTATGTTATTCCCTTCTCAAGTCAAATACAATGAGAGCAAGATTCACTCATTCCCTTTCACTTGCCCCCTCTTCCCTCCCAATGAACTGCTTTTTCTTGACACTTTTATGTCAGATAATTTACCTCATTATATCTGTCAGTTTCTCCTTCTCCCAATATATTTCTCTCTCACTCCTTGATTTTATTTTTTAGATATCACCCCTTCATATTCAACTCACCCTGTGCCCTCTGTGTGTGTGTGTGTGTGTGTGTGTGTGTGTGTATGTACATATTCCCTTCAACTATTCTATTACTGAGAAAGGTTTCATGAGTTGCAAATATCATCTTTCCCTGTAAGAATGTAAACAAGACAGTTCAACTTAAGTAAGTCCCTTATGATTTCTCTTTCCTGTTTGCCTTTTCATGCTTCTCTTGATCCTTATATTTGAAAGTCAAATTTTCTGTTCAGCTCTGGTCTTTTCATTGAGAAAGCTTGGAAGTCCTCTGTTTTATTGAAAGTCCATGTTTTACCTTGGAGTATTTTACTCAGTTTTGCTGGGTAAGTGATTCTTGGTTTTAATCCTAGCTCCTTTGACCTCTGGAATATCATATTCCAAGCCCTTCAATCCCTTAGTGTAGAAGCTGCTAGATCTTGTGTTATCCTGATTGTATTTCCACAATATTCAAATTATTTCTTTCTGGCTGGTTGTACTATTTTCTCCTTGACCTGGGAACTCTGGAATTTGGTGACAATATTCCTAGAAGTTTTCTTTTTAGGATCTTTTTCAAAAGGCAACTGGTGGATTCTTTCAATTTCTATTTTACCCTCTGGTTCTAGAATATCAGGGAAGTTTTCCTTGATAATTTCTTGAAAGATGATGTCTAGGCTCATTTTTTGATCATGGCTTTCAGGTAGTCCAATAAATTTTGAATTATCTCTCCTGGATCTATTTTCCAGGTCAGTGATTTTTCCAATGTGATATTTCACATTGTCTTCCATTTCTTCATTCTTTGGGTTCTGTTTTAAAATTTCTTTATTTCTCATAAAGTCACTGGCTTCCACTTGATCTATTCTAATTTTTAAGGCAGTATTTTCTTTGGTAGTCTTTTGGACCTCCTTTTCCATTTGTCTAATTCTGCCTTTTAAGGTATTCTTCTCCTCCCTGGCTTTTTGGAGCTTTTTTGCCATTTGTGTTGGTCTGTTTTTTAAGCTGTTATTTTCTTCAGTTTTTTGGGGTCTCATTTAGCAAGTTGTTGACTTGTTTTTCATGATTTTCTTGCATCACTCTCATTTCTCTTCCCAATTTTTCCTCTACTTCTCTTGCTTGCTTTTCCAAATCCTTTTTGAGCTCTTCCATGGCCTGAGACCAATTCATATTTTTCTTGGAGGTTTTTGATGTAGGCTCTTTGACTTTGTTGACTTCTTCTGGCTGTATGTTTTGATCTTCTTTGTCACCAAAAAAAGATTCTATAGTCTGAATCTGAGTCCTTTTATGCTGCCTGCTCATGTTCCCAGCCAACTACTTGACCCTTGAGCTTTTTGTCAGGGTATGACTTCTTTTAGAGTGGAGAGTACTTTTTCGCAAGCTTTAGAGGCCTTGCGCTGCTATCTGCAGAACTACTTCTACTCCACAGTCACTGCAAGTTCTGCCACACCAGTGCTCCTCCTCCAAGAACCACCAACCAGGACCTCAACCCAGATCCAAGCAGGGCAAAGCAAGAGACCCCTGCCTCTGCTCCAGCAAAGTGCTCCCTGCACTCTTGCTCTGATCAACCACTTGACTTCTCCCACCATGTGGGCCTGGGGCCAGAAGCAGCTGCTGCTGGAGCTCTGGAAGTAGCCACAGGAGCTGGCTGGCTGCTGCTGCTGCAGCTGTAGCCACCTCCACCACCCCTGGGGCTAGGTCCAGAATAGCGCTTCTCTCACCCTGGTTCAGCAGTTTTCCCATTAATCTGCTCTGCTGCCTTTGGTGTTTGTGGATTAAGAAGTCTGGTAAATGCTACAGCTCAGTGATTTATGGCCCTGAGGCCTACTCCACCCAACTCCCTGTCTGGTTTGTCCTGGTGTGGCCCACATTGGACTACGCTGTTCTCCCAGCACAATGTGATAGACCCTTCCCAGCGACCATCAAGGCCGTCTTGGGCTAGAAACTTGTTTCCCTCTGTTATTTCATGGGTTCTGTAGCTCTATAATTTGTTTACAGGCATTTTTACAGGTGTTTGGAGGGATTTGAGAGAGAGCTAAAGAGAGTCCCTGTTTTCCAGGGACTTAGCTCTGCCCCCTAGATCCTTCTTTTTATTTTTTGCAGGGGGCAGGGAAGGACAATTGGGGTTACATGAATCCTTCATTCTTAATGACCATCTTCACAACTATCAATTAAAATTGCTCCTGACTTATTTTCATTTCTTTTTTCCAAGTCACTCAAAAATGGGTTGTGGGGTGCAGAGCAGAAAGCAACGTATTTAGGATCTGAGGACCTGTCAATGATTCTTGTCTCTGCTGCTTACTTTAAGTGTTACCTTGAGCAAGTCATAAGTTAAAGTAATTCTTGTTTCAATGGTGTGGAGTTTTTGCTTGTTTCCTATCCTTCTTTCATAGGATCATAGATTTAGAATGCATAGGGATGTCAAAGGCAAATTCTCCTAAAGTCAGGATACCATGCTTTTAGTTCAAACTAAAGAGCTTGTCATAGTTTATCTTCTCTTTTCAATAATTTTTCTTTCTTTGAAGTGCCGAGTTATCAAAAATTTATGAAATATTTAAAAGTATATTTTTTTGGCTGGGTTGTAAATACTCCTGTATTCTCACTCAAGTTCTCATTTGATCTGGAATGAGTAGTTGCCTCCCTCTTCCCCCTTATTTCCCTAGAAGCCCACAAATGGCCCTGAGAAATCCAGCTGCCAAAGAAGGATACTGATCTAAGAAAACATTAAGAAAAGGATAACCTGGAAAATGAAAGGAAAATTAAAATCCACATCAAGGGAGAGCCACTTGAAGAAACTGGGAATGTTTATTCTGGAGAAGAGAAGACTGAGGAAAGTGATAGTTGCCGTTAGATTATTTGAAACTCTCAGATCAATGAGGGTCTAGGCTTCTTGTGTTTGGCCACAGAAGGCAGAACTAGGAAAGGGGGGAGAATTACAAAGAGGATAATTGACACTTGATGTGGACCAGACTGCTTTAATACAGTTCTCCCTCAGAGTCGGTATTCAAGCATTGCCTGGATGGGCATATATTAGATATGCTCCACAGAAACCAACCAGGTTTGGGTTGGACTAAATAGCACTGACCCTCAAGTTTTATGATTCCAAAGGTCCACTTCCCATCCCACCAAGTCTTTTCAAAGAAGCTCTGGCTCTTTAGAGCCACTGATTGGTGTTCTGTTTTAAATTCCTCTTTACAATGTCTTAAGAATTGATTTTTCCAATTCTGTTTGGTAAATAGAAGTGAGTGAACTCGTGGTTCAAAACCTCATCAGAAATGAAATTGGAATTACATAAGCCCACAGAATCATGCTGTTTATTTTATCAGATAACACTTATTTTCTAATAATAGTTGAGTGCAGTCTTAGTGGGAAATTACTGGGTTTGCACAGAGAGCTCTCCATTTATGGCTTGGATGAGATTTCAGAACCCAGCTGTTGCTCTGCCATTAGACTGATGAGATGCCCTACAACTGTGACTCAACAATCCTAGCACTTCATTACCATGTGTGGTTTCTTCCATTTGATAGTGAAGAGCCCACACACAGACTTTCCTTGGCTCAGGTACAAGCTAACAAAAAGCCTCCTCATAACATTCAGTATGGCTTGTCTGCCTTTAAACCAGCTCTAATCTGGCAGCTTGAAAACTGCCTTAAAAGGGATCTAAAAACTATGTACATTTATGGATTTATTTCAGATTTTTACATCCAGTTTTTCCCAAGGTAAAACCATTTGTCTGGATTATAAAAAAAGGTGAAAAACATAATTCTTGTTGCAATGGAATTGTATTTGATTGTTTCCCTTAATCTTTTATAAAATCATAGATTTGGAGCTACAAAAAACCTGAAAGGCCATCTAGGTCAACCCTCTCCTTTGAAATTGAGGCCCACAAAAGTGAAGAGAATGACGGATGATCACACAACTAATATGTCAGACATGAGGTTTAAACCTACCAAAGTGCCTCTCTGTCAGTTGCTTCTCTTAGTTTCCAGCTTTCTACAAAGTCAAAAAGTACTTGAATTCACCTTTTGGAGTCTCTTTCTGAATACATAGGGTCACTAGGTGGCACAGTTGATAGAATGCCAAACCTGAAGTAAGGAAGACTCAAATCTTGTATCAGACACTTACTAGGTGTTGGATCCTGGGCAAGTCACTTAACCCTCTTTCCCTCAGTTCCCCATCTGTAAAATGATCTGGAGAAGGAAATGGCAAACTGTTCCATTATCTTTGCCAGGAAAACCGCCAATGGGGTCATGAAGAATTGGACATGACTGAACAACAAAATATTAGTTTTTTTTAGTCATGCCTGTCCTCAACAATGATTTGTATATTATCACTATGTCTAGACCATTGCTTATTATGTTCTTCAACCACTTTAGGCCTATCATGCTCTTTCTATTACCTTTTGGTTGGTTTCTGATAAATGCAAACTGCCAACCTAATTTTCCTAAAATATCATTTTCCTCATGTCTTGAGACTCTCCCTCACCCATTAGACTCTGAGATCCTTGAGAACAGGGATTGATTTATTTTTTTCATTTTTTTGCATTACCAGCATCTAGCTCAGTGCTTGGCTTATAGTGAAATGCTTCCTGATCTGATTACTGCTGCTACATGAAGTCCAATATTCTCTAGGAAGCTTAGTATTTCAGATACCTCCATAATCTGGCCCCATCTACATTACCTGATAATTTGTGACTTCTTCCTGCCATCTTCAAAATATATCCTTCCTTTTAGTCAAGAGAATTTTTTTAAATGCACTCTAGATTTGAATTTTAGTTCCTTCTTAATTAGGGTCATTCCACCTGCTTCAAATTTAAGGAACATTGGGCTTCATTAAAAAAGAAGAAAATGGAAGGGAAAAGGGACCTTGAGCAGCTCTTCTAGCTTTGTCATTTGTATCATATCAGTCTGTGAAAATGAGACAATCTTGTCTTATTGTTCCTGTTCAGAATATGATGAGAGAAAACTCATTACTTCCCATTTTCGAAGAGAGCTAGAATATATAAATTCCCAAATTCTATACATTGACTTTTCCCAGCACCTATGACAAAGTTGAACTTTTCTTACATGATCCTTTCAGCATCCCTCATTCTCATAAGTACACTCTCTATTAAGTCCCTTGCCTCTATGAAAACAGAGTTCTATTTAAGATTTACTCTCAAGGCATAGCTTTCCAGTGTGAAAAGGATTCTCTGGAAAGTTATTTGAGTTTGCATCTAGTTCATATTCCTGTGTGGCCAAAGGGAAAACTAACTCTCTTTAAAGATATAATTGGAGCCAAAGGAATCACACTGGGACCTGTATCAAAGATCAGCTTATCCTGTCCTTAAAAAATAATTTGGGGCCTTATTTTTGCTGTTATTAGCAGCTGGGGTGTTACATTATGCATGATTCTTGACAGCTGGTATGAACAAACTTCATTATCTTCCACTGGAATGTTAGCCCAGATTTTGCAGCCTATTGCTTTCATATAGGTCAACGTATAATTATAGTGCACAGTTAAAATTGTCATCCCTTGAGAATATATTTCAAGTTTCTTACTCTTATTATATACAGTGGTACTCTATGCTTATAAAAGTAGTAGACATTTTTAAAGATCCATGGCTTACAAAGCTCCAAAAAATTGGCTTGAAGTACAATATCCTAACCAGAGTCAATTATTTTGGAAACCCAATCATTATAAGAAAAGACTTACATTATTTAACTAATCCACATGGGAAGATATTAAATTCATAGCATCATTGATTTAGAATTGGAGAGTTATTTGAGGTCATTTAGTCCAACTACGTCATTTTAAAAATGAAGAACCCAAGGCCCAAAGACTTTCAATGATTTGTTCCATGTCACGTGGTTAGTAACAGAAATGGAACTTGAACCTGTGCCCTCTCAATGCAGAGCTGGTGTTTCTCTCCCTACTACTGTGCTCTCTCAGAAGTTAGAGTGAATTGAAACAGACACACCAGTCATGTGGAGACTTATTGACACTTGTTTAAATGTTGATTTTCTCCATTTCATATCTTTTAGGTCTCTAAATTATTAAGATGAATTTTATTCAATATATCATGGCATCAGCCTCAACTTCTTACTCGCACTAACTAATCAATTGCCATTTCTTATTTTTTGTGTCTACAAAATCTCTTGTATGCACATCCTTCTTTCCACTCACTGAAATGGCTGCTTAGTTCAAGTTTTTATACCTCTCACTAAGACTATTACAATAGCCTCCTAATTGGTCTTCCTACTCCAAGTCTCTGCTCTCTCTAAACTACCATCCTCCACACAACTCCCAAAGTGACTTCCCCAAAGCATGGGTCTGATCACATCCCTCCAATGATCAATAAACTCCAATTACTCCCTAGTACCTCTAGCATCAAATTCCACTCCAAATGTTCACATGGACTGTTTGTGCCTGACCTATAGTATAGCCTTCTGAGCTCATGTTGGTTTTATCAGCTACTGTCAGACCCATTGTACCTTGACTCCAACACAGTGATGTCATTTTGGTGCTCTTCAAGAATGAAGGTCAACAACCAACTGCATCAAATATAAATACTTAAATAGAGCATCAAAGATAAACTTCTGTTTGGCATTCAAAGCTCTTCACAGCCTGACCATATCCTACCTTTCCAGCCTTCTTACATGAATTCAGTTCCTTTCCACATGGCCCATCCATGCTGACCTACTTGATGCTACTCATAACACTCCAACTCCCATCTCTGTGCCTTTGTAATGGCCATGCCCCATTCCTGGAATGTTCTTCCAACTCACTTTTGCCCATTAGAATACCATTAGAATTCCTTTGAAACTCAATTCAAGAACCTCTTTCTGATTGAAGACTTTTCTGGTTCCCCCCAGCTTCTAGTACCATTCTTTCCAAGGTTACATTTCATTTTACGTGTTTTATACCTATGCATGAACTACTTGTCATCTCTGTTAAGAGTATAAGCTGTTTGAGGAGAGGGAGTCTTTCACCCTTGTCTTTGAATGGCCAGTTCCTGGAAGATAGTAAGTACTTAAGCAATACTTGCTTTCTTTCTTATTTGATTGGTACATGAAAAACAAAGGATGCTTATAAAGGGAAATGGCATTGTTTTAATGGTGCTTTCCCTGGAGATTTTGTGATTTAAGCCATGTCTATATTTTCAAAGCCTATTGGGCATTTAAAGCAACTATACCTCTATTCAAGAAGACAAAACAACCAAGCACTTGATTAGCTAAATGTTTTCCAATTTTTCACTTCAGTTTAAGAAAGCTACCCTGATCTTAGGGAAATCAGGACTCATGAACTCCTAGAGATATATTTAACAATTCAATATTTCTTCTTTTTTGAATCTTAACATCTGTATTAAATAAAGGCATCTGTTAGTAGCTTTTGCAAAAGACTGTCTGCTAAGATGTTGAAGTATGAGGCAGATGGTAAGTCATCTAATGATTATCCCATAATGATTACATCACAACTCTCCTTTGTTTATTACCCAGAGAATTTCTGAGAGTAGACATTTTCTTGATTCCTGATTCATCAACAATATCAACCCAGTTTTGCAACATATGAATGGATAGATGGATGGATGGATGAAATGCATTTGTTAAGCACTTACTTTATACTAGTCACTGCACTAAATGCTGGAGAAAAAATTCAAAGAGATAAAAGTCTCTGCCCTCAAGGAGCTTACATTCTAAGAGGGGAAGACATCACATGTAGAAAAGTGGTGGCTAGAGAAGGACTGGGAAGTCATAGGGATGGTGAGTAGAGCAATGGAATACAAAAGCAGTTGGCTAGCACATTCTTTCCAGAACATGTGCTTTCCATAAAAAACAGTAGTGAAAGGGACAATCAGATTTTATAGATCACATAATGCTTGCTGAAAAGGTTAGACGTGAAGGATCAACAAACTTAGCTTGCAATGTTTACATATTTGATATTAAACTCAATATTGCTTTTATGCAATATCCATTGATAACATCTAACCTTGGTAATATTTTAAAATAAGCATGTATCAGATGATTGCCACATAAGGCATTAGAGAGGAAAATTGCTGGAAAAGTCACTATTTTACTATAAATATTATTCACATTTCTTGAAGGAAACAATTGCTTCCTAGCTAACATACGTTTATGAACATGAAATATAAATGTCATTTTCCTGTGCACAGTTCTGAAACTAGCTATCCAATACCTAAGTAGGCCAAAGTTGCTATTCTGTAATAAACTCTCTCTGCTAGCTGGAAATTTATATGGAGAGTCCTTTTAGAATTATTTTTAGCTTTTCTCTGTGTGTGTCCTATAGTTACAGTTGTGCTTGAGTAGAGTGATTCATTTAAGTCTCAGGTTCCGCATATTCATACCCTCTCTCATTGATACACAAATATGTATGTGTGCACATGCAAGAGATTGTCCAATGATTCATTAATTAATTTTTTAAATTACTAGCATTTTTAGGTTTGTGAACAACCTGGTACAAGTCTTGTTTAAAAAAACACTAACAATGACAATAAAACTCAAGAGCTTTGTAGGAAATACATCCCTTATTCAACTTTAAAAAGTGTCCTATATATGGTTATTGGAATGAGAAAACAAGTGTTTTTTTTCTTTTATGTTCTCACATTAATTTATGAGATACGCAAAATAGATTTCAAGAATTGTCACCTGTAATACTAAAATATAGGCATATAAAATAATATTTTTATCTACTTTATAATATCTATTTTTCCTTATTTTGGATTGTGACATTTATTATGCCAAGAATATTTTCTCTATTAAGGTGTAGGAGAGAAGTAAAATCCCTGCTGCCTGAAGTCACTACCTCAATTACCTTTCTGGGTCTCTTTCCACATATACAAAATGAAGGACTTAAACATTAAATCTCTAGAGTCCCTTCTGGTACCAAATTCTGTTTTTCTATGGTATTAAAATGAATTTAGTTTCACTGAAAATACTTCCATATTTTACTACTCTTACCTCATTCTCCAGTAGAGAGAGTGAAGATTGCAGTGCAACCTATCCTATGCAACCTTTGTATATCTCCACCTGGAATTCTTTATATAAAGTCTGTCCAATACTAGTATTTCACCTCTCTTTCTTTTCTCTTCTTAAAACAATGAGAAAGGAACTAATCTTAGCCCAGATCCTCTGTGTGTCCTATTTAACTTCTTCAATGCCCTTTAAAAGATTAAATTTCTGATGTGACAATTTTTTTCATTTTCTTCTATCAGAATGATAGCCTTTCATCATTATAAAGTCCATTCCAATTGCTCAAATAAATCTGCTTTTAATTTTCTCTTTATGCTTGTGTTGTATTTCATAATTTCAAATCTTATTTTATGAGGAATGCTTTAAAATCCTCTATTCCGTTAAAGGTTTGTTTTCCCTCCTATAAGACTGTACTCAGTTTTGCAGTTTAAGTTATTCTTTGTTGTAAACCTTTGGGCTTTTGAAATATTGTATTCCAAGATCTTCTCTCATTTTAAATGGAAGCTGTCAGGTCTTATGTGATCCTGACTGTGGCTCTTTTCTGCTTTAACTGATTTTTTTCGGTGCGTACAGACTTTTTTTCTTTGAGCTGGGAATTTTAGGTTTTGGCTGACATTGCTAAGACTCTTCCTTTTGGTTCCATTCAAGAACTGATTAGTGAATTCTATTTTCATTTTATCCTCTTGTTCTAATAGATCTGAACAGTTTTTATTTAGGAGTCTTTGAATTACAGTGTCCAACATTTTTAGTATAATGATTTTTGGGGAATACAATGGTTCCTTAATTATCTCTCTTTGACCTGTTTGCCAGGTCATTTGCTTTTGTTAGCAGATATGTCAAATTTCCTTTTTTAAATATTTTTAGTTTTGTTCTAATATATCTTGCCGTCTCACAGAGTTGTGGATTTCTATGTGGTCTATTCTAGTTTTTCAAGGATTCTCTTACATAAATAATGCTTAACACATCAATTATAAGCTTCTTATTCTCTTTGAATTCTTTTCTCAAGAGCTTTAATATCATTTTTTTAATCTCTTGCTTCATTTCTTCCAGGTATTCTTGTACACTGTAGAGAAAATTTACTTTTTTCCCCTTTAAGTTATTGCTTGCAGTTGTCATGAAGTTAGAGTAACAATATTTTTTTATTTTTTTTCCTTTAATTTATTCATCTCTCCAACTTTAATTCTTACTTGGAGCTTTGTACTAGGCCAGGCTTTTCTCCTTACTGTGATTTTGGGTGGAGTGATGGGCCTTGCATGATTTCACCTCAGGTCCACTGGATTCTTATGATAAACTCTACCTCCTATGTTTAGGCATTCCTAGATTTTTGAAGTTCATTACACTGGATCTTAAAGACCTCCTCTGGCATATGAAGTTCAGATTGCTTCCATCTGATGTGGTTAGCTTACACTAACATTTCTTTATCTGGTAGGCCCGTTCCCTATTAGTGTAGGCTTCTGGTTTACTTTTTTCTGTTTTTCTTGGGTTACAGTCACTTCATATTGTTTCTCATTAGATTTCTGATTGTTATAGCATTTGGTGTTGTTTTTAGGTTTCTACCGAGGGAGTTCAGCTGCTTACTTCCATTCAAGCAGAGGACTTTACTAGATCTCTATTGCTCTGTTCCTCCTCCCCCTCCCCCTCCCCCTTCTTCTTCTTCTTCTTCTTCTTCTTCTTCTTCTTCTTCTTCTTCTTCTTCTTCTTCTTATTATTATTATTATTATTATTATTCTCTTACTCCTTCTCCTTCTCCCCCTGCTCCTCCTCTTCCTCCTCCTCCTCCTTTCCTTCTTATTCTTGCTCTTCTTCTCCTCCTTCTTCTTCTTCCTCTTCTTCTTTTTTTAATAAACAACAGATAGGTAGAGTAGTGTATAAGGGGTTGAATTTGTAGTCAGAAGGTCTGGGTTCAAAATCTGCTCCTATTAGGTATAGCCCCAGGCAAGTCACATAACCTCTCAGACTCAGTAAAATGAAGATAATAGTAATAGCACTTACCTCACATGATTATTTTGAGGATGAAATGACAATATATGTGTGTGTGTATATATATATATATATATATATATATATATGATATTGTTACAAATATTGAAGCACTATATATATTACCTGTTTACTATATGTCTTATAAGTGAATCCTTTGTGTCAGCTGTAGTGGAGGGCATACAGAACTTAATGTCAAAAGACCTAAGTTCATATCTGATCTGACACTTACCAGCTATGTTACCCTGGACAAATAACCTGACCACTTTGAGTCCCATTTTTCTTTTCTGCAAATTGGGGATGATAATACATATTCTACTGGTGTGGTTATTTTGAAGAAACTTAATCTACTAATCGTGTGCACAACCTAAGATTTCCATAGATGGCTTTATCTTTTTTGTCTGTGATATACTCTTATAAGTGCAGTAGAAATTATGTCCAGAAGTTTCAGAAAGATAAATATATCAACCCACTCCCCCAAATCTCTTGACAAGCTCATTGATGAAACATGTACTTTACATGCTTCTTTGTGTCATTAAAAGCAAATCAAATATTTTAAAGTTAAAAGAATAATAAAATTTTGAAAACAATGTTTCCCATAGTCATCTGCATCTTTTTGGAAATACTTTATTCTTTTTTTCCAGAATAACATGACCAGTCCTCTGAATAGTTGTAATTGCATTCATTTTTTATTCAGTTGAGTAGGTGCTTTTAAATTATGCATTGTCACAGATAATGTATTTTTGTACTATTTAATTAGAGGTTAATTGAACAGGGCACATTGAGAGCCCAAAAATAAGCAAGATGAAGTACTTGATTAAATACTGAAGAGATTCTGTTTTCCCCCAGGTAACAACCTTCCTGTCACATATTCTATAGACTATATAACAATGAAAATTTATCAAAATAAATATCCTTTTTCAGATGCATGATGATAGCAGAAATGACAATCTTGAAAGTGAGTATGTAGAAAAAATAGAAGATGTGATACCGTCAGCTTCTCCATTTGGTTCTGGTAAGTTGTACATTTCCTACTAGATAGAATTTAATCATTGTGGAGAATCTGAATAAACATTACCTGTTCAGTGACAACATAACAGAGATACATATATTTAGTAACAAAGTGTATTTAAAAAGATATTATCACCACTTTGAGTCTAACCATCTTATATTATTTGCATTGTTTTAATTTACTTAAGGAAAATAAATACTATGTATCTACTCTATTATTACCCAAATACCATGTGATCTACCAGGATTTAAGTTACAAATTTATTATTAACTAACTACATGGCCTTAGGTAAATTATTTAATCTCTCATCTCATATTCTACAAAATGAAAAAAAAATGGTACTAGATGGTCTCTGAGGCTATTTCTAGTTCTAAAATCCCACATTTAATTCTCATTTTACCCTAAAGCACAAAAACAGCCATATGGGCCAGCCACTTAAACTCTATGGGCCTCAGTTTCTTTATCCATAAAATAGGGATAGTAATAACATCAATGTATCCCTGGTCATTTGTGGGAATGAGATGTAGTGGACCTCAGACTCGGGAAGATCCGGGTTCCATTCCCTCCTCTGGCTTCAAGATACTGGGCTTTGAAGTACAGAAGTAAATTCTCTAAGACTACGAGTTACATACAGACATTGTTAGGAAGTTTCCTTCTGAAGCACTCCCTACACCAATTACATCAAATGTCTGCTTGAAAAATAAAATAACAATAATAATATGTTAGGGCACTTGCTGTGACTTCATAACTTTAGATTTTCAAATTCAGCCCTTTTTAAAGAAGTTATTTCTCTCAAACAAAGAGATTCCCTCCCTTGCAAAAACAATATCTGAGCCTAAAGTTTTAATGTGTTGCTTCTGGTGGAGATGGATCATTGGATGTGTCATTCAAACTATAAGGCTTGTCTTTTTCCAAGGTTGAGATGGGAATCTTCACTCAAGTTCTGACAGATCAAGTACAATTTTCAGCATCATCCTAATTACCTATAATAGTGATTATAATGATCCTTTATAATGGTAACTCCCCACTTTTATACACTCATTGGGAAAGGACCTGTTGCTGGAAAAGATTGAAGGCAAAAGGAAAAGAGGATTGCAGAGGATGAAATGGATAGATGGTGTCATAGAAACAACAAACATGAGCTTGGACAGACTTCGACAGATAGTGGAGGATAGAAGGGCATGGAATGCTATAGTTCACGAAGTCACAAAGAGTTGGACATGACTAAATGACTGAACAACCAGAGCACCTTTTACAGCACTCCCAGTCTTGCAAATTTACCTTTTGGCAACCAAGTGAATAGGGTAGTGCATGTATTATGTAGCCTATTTTCTAAGTAAGGCAATAGAGATGTAAAGAAGTAAAATTATTGCTCCTAGTCACATGGGTATAAGCAGAATTATAAATCAGGTATTCTGACTTCAAATCCAGAACTCTTCTACTACAGCACAGTGCCTCTCTTATTAAAATTGCTGTACTTATATGTTCAAAACTATTTATAAATATGGTATTTTAGACCATATTTTGTTTTTTTTTCTTTTTTATTTATTTAATATTTTTTAGTTTTCGGCATTGATTTCCACAAGATTTTGAGTTACAAATTTTCTCCCCATTTCTACCCTCCCCACCACTCCAATATGGCATATATTATGACTGCCCCTTTCCCCAGTCAGCCCTCCCTTCTGTCACCCCACTCCCCCCCCCAATCCCCTTTCCCCTTACTCTCTTGTAGGACAAGATAGATTTCTATGACCCATTGCCTGTATATCTTACTTCCCAGTTGCATGCAAAAACAACTTTTTTTTGAGAATCTGCTTTTAAAACTGAGTTCCAAATTCTCTCCCCTCTTCCCTTCCCACCCATCCTCCCTAAGAGGGCAAGCAGTTCAACATAGGCCACACATGTATCATTATGCAAAACACTTCCACAACAGTTATGTTGTGAAAGACTAGCTATATTTCCATCTATCCTATCCTGTCTTCCTTCATTCAGTTTTCTCCCTTGACCCTGTCCCTTTTCAAAAGTGTTTGCTTTTGATTACCTCCTCCCCCTTTCTGCCCTCCCTTCTATCATCCCTGCATTTTTATCCCCTTCCCCCTACTTTCCTGTGGGGTAAGATACCCAGTCGAGTGTGTATGTTATTCCCTCCTCAAGTCAAATAAAATGAGAGCAAGATTTGCTCATTCACTTTCACCGGCCCCCTCTTCTCTTCCAAAAGAACTGCTTTTTCTTGCTACTTTAATGTGAGATAATTTACCCCATTCTATCTCTCCCTTTCTCCCTGTCTTAATATATTCATCTCCCATCCCTTAATTTTATTTTCTTTTTTTAGACATCATACCTTCATATTCAACTCACCCTGTGCCCTCTGTCTATATATATATGTATATTCTCTTCAACTACCCTATTACTGAGAAAAGTCTCATGAATTACACACATCATCTTTCCATGTAGGAATGTAAACAAAACAGTTCAACTTCAGTAAGTCCCTTATGATTTCTCTTTCTTGTTTACCTTTTCCTGCTTCTCTTGATTCTTGTATTTGAAAGTCAAATTTTCTATTCAGCTCTGGTCTTTTCATTGAGAAAGCTTGAAAGTTCTCTATTTTATTGAAAATCCATATTTTGCCTGGGAGAATGATACTCAGTTTTGCTGGGTAGGTGATTTTTGGTTTTAATCCTAGCTCCTTTGACCTCCAGAATATCATATGTCAAGCCATTCTATCCCTTAATGTAGAAGCTGCTGGATCTTGTGTTATCTTGACTGTGTTTCCACAATACTCAAACTGTCTCTTTCTGGCTGCTTGCGGTATTTTCTCCTTGACCTGGAAACTCTGGAATTTGGCGACAATATTCCTAGGAGTTTTCTTTTAGGGATCTTTTTCAAGAGGTAATCGGTGGATTTTTTTCATTTTCTATTTTACTCTCTGGCTCTAGAATAACAAGGCAGTTTTCCTTGATAATTTCTTGAACGATGATGTCTAGGCTCTTTTTTGATCATGGCTTTCAAGTAGTCCAATAATTTTTAAATTATCTCTCCTGGATCTATTTTCCAGGTCAGTGGTTTTCCAATGAGAGATTTCACATTGTCTTCCATTTTTTCATTCTTTGGGTTCTGTTTTACAATTTCTTGATTTCTCATGAAGTCACTACTTTCCACTTGCTCCAATCTAATTTTTAAGGTAGCATTTTCTTCAGTGGTCTTTTGGACCTCCTTTTCCATTTGGCTAATTCTGCCTCTCAAGGTATTCTTCTCCTCATTGGGATTTTGGAGCTCTTTGGCTACTTGGGTTGGTCAATTTAAGGTGTCATTTCCTTCAGTATTTTTGGGTCTCCTTTAGCAAGTCATTGACTTGTTTTTCATGATTTTCTTGCATCACTCTCATTTCTCTTCCCATTTTTTCCTCTACTTCTCTTACTTGCTTTTCCAAATCCCTTTTGATCTCTTCCATGTCCTGAGACCAGTTCATGTTTTTCTTGGAGGCTTTTGATGTAGGCTCTTTGACTTTGTTGACTTCTTCTGGAGGTATATTTTGAGTTTTTAAAGTCTGAGTCTGAGTCTGCATCCTTTTTTCAATGCCTGGCCATGTTCCCAGCCAACTATTTGACCTTTGAGCTTTGTGTCAAGGTATAACTTCTTGTAGAGTAGAGAGTGCTTTGTCCCAAGCTTTAGTGGCTGTGTTGCTGTTTTCAGAGCTACTTCTACACAGAAAACTCTGCCACACTAGTGCTCCTAATCCCCCAAGGACTGCCAACCAGGATTGTGACCCAGACCCAAGCAGGGCAAAGCATGTTCTGCACTCCCACTCTGATCTGCAGCTTAATTCCTCCCATAGGATGGGCCTGGGGCCGGAAGCAACCTCAGCTGGAGCTCTGAAGTAGCCACAGCACTGCATTGACCCCAGGGCTAGGGCCAACTCCACACTCCTCTCACTCAGTTCCAACAGTTTTTCCACTAACCTGCTCTGATGTCTTTGGTGTTCATGGGTTGAGAAGTCTGGCAACTGCCACAGCTCAATGATTCAGGGCCCTATGGCCTGCTCTGGTTGACTCCCTGTCTGGTTGGTCGTAGCATACCACACTGAGCTTCACATCACTCCCAGAACCATGTGAACCCTTCCCAGTGAACATCCAGGCCATCTTGGGCTGGTGCCCTGCTTCCCTCTGCTTTTTGTGGGTTCTGCAGCTCCACCCCCCTAGAGCATTTTTAAAGAAATAAACACTCCCAGACTGAACAATGTGCAAGAAATATAGTGAGAAACCATAGTAAGTGGCATCATTCACCCCAAATCTTCACAGAAAGTCAGCCCAGAAGTTCATAGGCAATAGAAAAAGTGGCATCTCAGGCAAGTCAAGAATGAACATGACCAGAGATGAGAAAGATGTACCTGACAACACTTTGTGTACTGAGGCAGTAAGAATCAAGGGCACACCTTATATAGCTACTAGGTGGTCAAAAAGTTCCAGGATAAGGACCTTGGAAGTCCCAAGGAGGAACATCAAGCATCTACTGGTGAGGCACCAATCCTTAGACTGGGAAAGAATAGACTTGTGAGTTCTGTGGTTTCTAAAACACTACCTTAAGATGCCAGAATATCCTATACTCTCAACCTCACAATTCCAGGGTGATTTAACCACAGAAGGTCAGCACAAGGATCCAGGAAACTCAAAGTGAGATCATACATCAATTGGTATCAAAATTGTTGCTAATCTAACTACATAGCAATGGCAACCAGAAAAGCAAAGGAAAAAATGGATTTTCTATAATGACTATGTAAATGCCTAGAAGAAATGAAATCAAATATTTGAAAGAAAAGAATAAGAAGAATAGAACTGAATGTATTAAATTTTATGCAAATTAATGGTATCTCTGAAAACTAGAACAAACAAAAATAAATTTAGCAGCAAGAAATATTAGAATAAATCTTAAAAGTTTTAAGAAAAGAAAATTTAATATCTCTACTATCAAAAAAAACTGGTCTAAAGGGTGGGTCAAGGAAAATAATATAAGAAGAATTGATGGACTCCTTGAAAACCATCATAACAAAAAAGCTTGGACACGATATTTAAAGAAATTAAAAATAAAATCTGCCCAAACTTATTATTTCCTTTATTTCTCACCCAGCTGTTATCCTGGATTTCATGATCTCTAGAAATTCATCTTTTTGCAAGATGAAATCAAGTTTTGAATTCATATTACCTAAGTATCTCCTGCCCCTGGGGACCCACCTTCTCTCTGGTTGACCTCTCCCTTGCTGGATCCTCATCCAGATCATATTTTCTAACCATAGGTGTCCCACAGTTCTTTCAGTGCCCTTTTTCCCTCCTGCTATTCTACTTAACTTGCTGATCACACCAGCTCCCATGGATTTAATTACTATCTCTATTATGGTGATTCTCAAATCTACCTTTCCTACCCTAATCTCACTGCTGACTTCCAGTCTTGCATCTCCAACTGCCTTTTAAATATATCAGACTGGATGTCAGTAGACATCTTAAACTCAGCATGAGTAAAAAAGAACTCATTACCTTTCTCCCTAAACCCTACCTACCTCCTATCTTCACTATTACTTCAGATGGTAACATCATCCTTCCAGTCCCTCAGTGTCCCAACTTAGGAATCATCCTGAAGTCACTATTTCTCATCCCCCATATCCAATCTATTGCCACACCTGTCAACTTCATCTTTGCAACATCTCTTGAATGTCCCCTTCTCTCCTCTAACACCATCATTACTCTGCTACATGCCCTCATTCCCTCATGCCTAGACTATTGTAATAGCCTGCTGATGGGTTTGCCTGCCTCAAGTTTCCCCATACTCTAATCCATCATCACTACCTTCTTCACTTCAGCCACCAAAGTGATTTCCCTGAAGTACAGGTCTGATCATGTTATCACCCTACTCCAGTGACTTCCTATTGCATCCAAGATCATATAGAAAATCATCTGTTTCACATTCAAAGCCCTGCATAACCTAAACTCTTTCTCTCTTTCAAGTATTCTCATGCCTTATTATCCACCACATAGCCTTCAATTCAATGACATAGGTCTCCTTGCTTTTCCATGAATGAGACACTCTATCTCTTGACTCCATTCATTTTCTCTGATTCCACCCCATACCTGGAATACTCACCCTCCTCAACTCCACCTGTCAGCTTCCCTGACTTCCTTTAGGTCCCAGCTAAAATCCCACAGGAAATCTTTCCCAACCCTTTTAGTTCTAATGACTTCTCTCTTTTAGTTTTCCCCAATATCTAACCTGTATGGCACTTGTTGTACATAATTGTTTGCTTTTATCTCTCCTAATAGATTGTGAGCTCCTTGAGGGCAAGGATAGGCTTTTGTCTCTTTTGGTATCCCCAGTAGTTCACATAGTGCTTGGCACATTGTTACTGTTCAGTCATGTCCAACTCTTCATGACCCCATTTGGGCTTTTCTTGGCAAAGATACTAGAGTGTTTTGCCATTTCTTTCTCCAGCTAGTTTTATAGATGGCAAACAGGGGTAAGTGACTTACTAAGAGTCACACAGATAGTGTCTGAGGCCAGATTCAAACTGAAGTCTTCCAACTCCATGCCTGGTACTCTATCCACTGTGCCACTTAGCTGCTCTACTTACATGTGTGCACGCACCTGTGTAGCTGGAAATAATCACAGAGGAAAGGCACTAGCTACCATAAAAGAGGATCAAGAAAGGCTTCTTGCAAAAGGAGAAATTGAAGCTGAGATTTGAAAGATGCCAGGGGAACCAGGAAGTAGAGAGATAAGGGAGGAGAGAATTACAGCTAGTGAAAATGCACAGGATTGGGAGCTGAGTGTCTTGGACAAGGAACAGCAAAGAAGCCAGTTTCACTGCATGACAAAATGTGTTGAGAGGAGTAAGGTATAAGAAGTCTAGAACTGTAGGGAAGGGCAAGGGATAAAAGTTTTCAAAAGCCAGAGGATTTCATATTTAATCCTGGAAATATTGAAGTTTCTGGAATAAGCCAGTAAATATGGTTGGATCTGCACTTTAAGAAGACTGCATTGATAGCTACTTGGAAAATGGACTGGAGTGGGAAAACATTTGAGCCAGGGAGACATCTCCCATCCCCCACCCTCACCCTCTGCAGTAGGTTATCACTATAGGCTAGGCATGAGTTGATGGGCTGTGCTCCAGAGTGATGGCAGTGTCAAAAGATAGAAGGGGACATATAGACAAAGTGCTATAAAAGTAGAATCAACAGGACTTGGAATCTGATTGGATATAGGAGGTGAAAAAGGACAAGTTCAGATTGCAAGCCTAGGTAGATGACTGCAAGAACCAGAAATTAATGAGTGCCTTAGATTGCCTCTTTGGCAATTGGACAGTGACTGAACAAATTATGATATGTGAATGTAATAGAATATTTATGTATTGTAAGAAGTGATGAAAGAGCCACTTTCAGTGAATTCTGGGTAGTATTAATTGGCAACATTAATTGGAGTGAACAGGACCAAGAGAATAATTTATATAAAAACCATAACATTTAAAGGAAAATGATCTCAAAATACCTATGATCTTAGATCCAAGCCATAACCAACCATGTCTCCCAAGGATCTATAATGAAATGTTGCCCATCTCCCAACAGAATTGGGTGATAGACACAAGGTACAGAAACCTACAATTTTGGACATAGCCACTGTCCGTATATTAATTTTGCTTAACTATGCTTGTTTGTGACAATTTCCCACCTTTATTTCTCTCAGTCATTTGGGAAAAGGGACTAGCAATAGTGATTTTTAATGTACAGAAGAGAGCAGAAGGAAAGTTCAGAAGAAAGCACAGACAAACAGGAAAGTTTTAAAAATAACACAGAATATTTTTAAGGCAAGTCTATAAAATGGAGATTCACATTTTAATTTAAAATCTTTTCTGAGTTCTCTGCTCTGTGTATGAAAATGTTCATTTTCACGTTTATTCAAAATAAAAAGTAAAAATAAAAAATACCCTGAATGTGGTAATCTTTTCCACTGTTCCACTCATTTCCAGCATTAGCTTTGTGAACTAACTACATATGTTAAGTTGTAGTTCTTTTCAAAAACTGTCAATACATCCCAGAATTCTTATCTTTCTAGCATCTGGTTGTTGTTTTTTTCATTATCTCAACCATAGGTTTATACTTCCTGAACTTTTATTTTTAATCTAAATAAAGGACCAAGTTCTATTTGACTAGTCTTTTAATTCCATTTGCAACACAAGACAGAAACAAATAAAATGTATATTGACATTTTAATAATGATGGTACAAAATTCTCAAGTTACTGAAAGTTTCTCCACCTATTTGTGTCCATTTTTTAGTAGAAACTCCACACTCCATTCTTCTCTTTAATATCTTTAGTTGTGGTGAGTACGGACTATCCCAAATATTTTCTTCCCCCAAAGTCTGCTGCTACAAACATCAGCTCTCAAAAATGCTCCTAGTGCTATGCTTTGGGTCTATTTAAATAAAAATCTTGAATCTCATACACAACATAAAGCATTTTAAAATTCATTTTTATGTTATTTTCCATTACAGATTGTTTTCTTTCCCTTCACCTCTTTCCCTATCCATAACATAAAACATTTTTAACAAATTTAAATTAGACTTTTTTTTACAGAGAGCAAAATTTCATCACAGGTTCATGCTACCATGATATTTTTAGGTGGTCAATGAGCAATGCATTATTTATATAGTAAATAAAGGGTCATGGGCAGCTAGGTGGCATGGTGTTTAGGGTATAGCCCTGGAGCCAAGAGGACCTAAGTTCAAATCCTGCCTCAGACACTTACTAGCTATGTTACCTTAGGAAAGTCATTTAACCCTGCTTGCTTCAGTTTCCTCATCTGTGAAATGAACTGAAGAAGGAAAATGGCAAACTACTCCAATATCTCTGCCAAGAAAATCCCAAATGAGTCTCAAAGAGTTGGACATGACTGAAACAATCCAAAAATAGCAAAAGGGGTCACAGAAGCTCAGAATTTGAAAGTTTGAGAGGAATCTCAGGAGCCATTTAGTCTAACCCATAGTCAACCACTACAATATCCATGATAAATAATCCTCCTTATAATGAGAAGAAATGCCATGCAATCATCAGAGCCCTCTTCTTACCTTCACATATTTTTAACCTAAATATAATAGATGAAATGGCTGAGGTCCGGGAAGGCTAAGTAACATATAAAATCAAATAGGCAGTAAGTAATAGAGAGGAGAAACTTTCCAAAGAAAATGGAAACTGCTGTTTATAAGAATTAATAACATGAGAATTTAGGATTATAGATTTATAGCTAGAAGAATCTTTAGGGGTCATGTAGTCCAATCCCTTTCAATTTACAGTCGGTAAACCTTTATTAAGAACCTACTGTATGCCAAGCACAGCACTAATTTTGGGGGGATAAAATGAAAGGTAAAAGACAATCCATTCCTTCAAACTAAGAAATTAAAGTGACTTGCCTAAGGTCATAAGTCAATCCACAGTGGCAGAGCTGTGATTTGAACCCAGGTCCACAACAAGCATCTGGCCAAAACATTAAAAGAATATCTATTTGAAAACTCCAAGCTTTCTTCTGTCCCTTCATTCACATGCAAGTCAAGATTAGCTTGCCACTGATTGCCATCATCTTTGTCATCTCATACTTATCACTTATTTTATTAAGTCAGATTTTCTGTTGAAATAAAAAATTCAGTGATGCTATCAAACATAGGACTCTGCTCAGACAAGCCGACAGAATCAGAATATTATTATATGCATGAGTATGTTGTGTACTGAGGTGGCAAAATACGATGGAAGCTTTCACTGTTCATTTGGTAAATATTTTAAAAACCCAGAAACTGCTGTTCACTCTGCTTCTGCATTTGACAGCTTCCCTCTGTATTGGCTCCTAAAAGTTTTATTAGTAGCAGGGTTACTACTGTGGGAAACTGTGAAACATGAAATGCTTCCAGATGGTCTATTTTAAATGAAATAATACAATCTTTCTCCCAAACAGCAATGATGCAGCACACATCATATCATCATGGAAGAGGGCAGATCTACAAGGAGGAAGCAGAGGAAGAAAAAAAGGAAGGGGAAGAGGAACAAGATGATGAAGACAAGAGACAGGAGAAAGGCAGCGGGGTTGAGTCAGATGATGAGCTGTATGTTGTCATTTCTGGGAACAATCAGGAAGGGAATTCAAAAGATCCCTTGTTCTCTGACAGACCCCCTCCCCCACCTCCTCGAGCTGTGGTTTCTCCCATTGGGCTAGAAAAGCTGCATTGTCTGTTACCAGGTAAGTTTTGAGTCATTATAGTAAGCCAGTTTTGGACAAGGTACTCTGCTGGGCTCTGATGCAAACACAAACACAATAGGCCTAACTTTTGAGAAAATGCAATGAATGCATCAATTAATTATTAATTAATTAATTAACATTTATTAAGTGGCTGTGGTATAAAGGCAGTGAAGAAAATAAAGCATGTGTCTGCTTCCAAGACATTTCTAGAATGATAGAGTAATAAGTCATGAATGCAACTAAATACATTGACAACAACAACAAAAAGGTACTATGGCAGATAGGAAGGGGAACTAGTACAAGAAAGATCAGTGAAGCCCTGATGAAGGCAGTTGGGATTAGAGGAATAACTCAGTTCAAATCCTGCTTCAGATATTAACTAGCTGTGTGACACTAGGCAGATCACTTAACCTCTATGGACCTCAGTTTCCTCAACTGTAAAATGAGAGGTTTGAAGTTAGTTGATATTGAGGTTCCTTCTAGATCAAAATATATTATGCTATGATGAAGATCCTAGATGGCCTTTGAGCTTCGCAGCATCAACAGATATGAATCCCACAGATAAAGGTGTGGAGGTAGGAAATTCTAGTCATCTGGAATGGAATGACTTCAATCAAAGCACAAAAAATGAAGTAAGTTCATGAAGCAAAGAGTCATCTAATTTATCTAGAGTGGCAGGGAATGTGATACAGGGGAAGGTGCACTGAGCTTGGAGCCAGATCCCAGGTCTGCCCTTGATCACTTATGTGATTTTGGACTCAATTTCTTTGTGACTCAGTTTCCTCCTCTGTAAAGTGAAAGAATAGAACACCTCTAAGATTTCTTCAATTTCTAGATCTATGATCCTATAAATAAGGATAGAAAAATAAGATGGCACCAGGTTTTAAGGGGTTTTGCATGCAAGCCACAGGAGTTTGGACTTTATTTAAAAGCCATTATGGGACCACTGAAACGTTGTGAGTGGAGGAGTGAAATAACAAGATTTCTAATACAAGAATGATTATTTTTCTAGCAGTGATATAAAAGATGGATTGGAAGGACTGGGAGGGAAGAGAATAAAGAAATTAGAAATCTATTGCATACAGGTAATGAGGACCTAACTAAACTTATGTTACTAGAAATAGAGGAAAGGAAGGGTATTAGAGACATGGTAGAGGTGTGATTCTTATGATCTGGTAACTGATTAGATAGGAGCAATGAGAAAGCATTAACCCCAAGTTTTGAACATGGAAGATGGAGTGAATGGTGGAACCCTAGATAGAAATAATCAGAATAAGGCACAGATTAAAGAGGCAAGATAAGTTCAGTTTGAGACATGTTGAGTTTGAGGATGTTGTTGTTCAGTCATTTCCAGTTGCGTCCAACTTTTCATGATCCCATTTGGAGTTTTCTTGACAAAGATACTGGAATGGTTTGTCATTTCTTTCTCTAACTCATCATGCAGATGAAGAGACTAAGGCAAACAGGGTTAAGTGACTTGCCAAGGGTCATACAGCTAGTAAGTGTTTGAGACCAGATTTGAACTCAGGAAAATAATTCTTCCTGACTCCAGGCTTGGCACTCTAACCACTGCATCACCTAGCTGCCCCTGAGGTACTAGCAAGCTATCCAGGCAAAGATATATTGTAAGCAACTGAAGAATCATGAGCTCAGAGCTTAAGGATATATATATTTAGAAGTTACCTGCACAGAGATAGTAGTTGAAACTAGGGAAGCTAATGAGTTTGCCAAGGGAAGGAGTAGATACAAAAAGAGCAGAGATCCAACAATGAACCTTTCGAGGACCATATCAAGGGCTCATGAAGATGAGGAATCAGTGTAGACAGAGAAGGAACACTTATAGAAATAAAAGGAAATCCAGGACACTTCTTTGAAACTGAAGGATCATAAGATCCATCGACTTAGAAAAGATCCCAAAGACCATTAGTGCAGATTACATTTTACTAAATAATTTTACAGGTGTAGACATCCAATGGGGGCTAAGTAACATGCCCAAAGTTGTACTGATAGTTAAGTTCTAAGGCAGATGAAGGGACTGAGAAAGCCCAAGCTATGCCCTGATTTACTATAAGGTCTGGACTTGGGAGTTGTGAAGACAATACCTACGTTCCCAATCATGCCTCCCAAACATCCATTCCATAATCCATATATACAAGATTATTCTCTGCCTCTAGAACCACATTATTCTGTTCTCTCCATTCTGTGTCCCTGGCAACCCTATTCCCTAAGCCTAGCAAACCTTCTCCAACTTTCCAATTGAACTCCAATCTAGCTTTTAAAATCTCACTGAAAGGGTCTTAACAATCATTGCGTCATGCATCCCTTTGGCAATCTGATGAAGCCTATAGGTACTTCTCAGAATAATTTTAAATGCATAAAACAAAATACATAGAATTATAAAGGAAACAAGTCATATTGAAATAGTTATTAGAGTTTCAAAAATGCCCATTAAATGCCCATGAAAAGTATCCTTAATGAAAACCAAAAACAATCACATTATGTTAAGTACACATACTTAAGCATTTTCTTATGGACTGAGAAGTGATTCTCTCTTACTGCCCCCTCAAATCTTAAGGAAAAGGGAACTCAGAGTCCCAGATTAAGAAACCCCATTATACCTCAAATTTCTTATCCTACATGACAGTTTCCTTCATGCCTTCCCCTTAATTTTTTTTTAAATTTTATTGGCAAGTTTTGTTTTTACATTATAAACATGTACAGTTTACTCCCACTCCATGACAGTTCTCTTATAATAAAATAAAATGATTAAGTAAAACTAATAATAATGACCTCATTTGAAAGTGCACATAACTTTCCCCATCTGTAGCACTCCCCTCACCTTTCCTTTTTTAATTAACAGATATCTATTCTCTTTCCTTCCCACTTCCCCTCCCAGTGGACAAAGATAAAAAAAAATAGAGTTTTGGTAATAAATTCAAGCAAAACAAATCCCCCTGATGGCTGTATATAAAAATACATGTCACTTAACGACATCACCCCCTGTACTTGACATAGTGTTGTCTTGCAGCTCATCACTACCCCTATCCTATAATCTTCTGCATTAGAGTTATTCCTGTTTGTGCCTTATACCTCTCCTCCAACTGAGAGCTCCATGAGGGCAGGGACTATGTCTTATCTAAACTATCCATCACTCTCAGTGCTCCATATACATTAAGTCATGAATATATGGTATTTGAATTAATAAAGAGATAATAGCGAGAGTATCAGTGAAAAAATTGTGTGGATTTGTGTGACCCTGGCCAAGTCACTTAACCTCTTGAGTCAGGGCTATTGTTGACTCTGAGTTCCCACTTCCATAACATTTGAGGGGGGCAGTGAGAAAGAAACACTTCTCAGTCCATAATAAAATGCTTCATATGTGTGCTTATCAAGTCCAAATGGTGTGATGGTTGGTTGTTGGTTTTCATTAACGATACTTTTCGTGGGCATTTAAGTCAAGGTCATTAAAAGTTCCTCAGTCAAGTGGTGAGATATAAAATAAGAATTAAAAGATGCTTTCCCCCTTTATCAGGTCAGCTCTTATAATTGATTGGGGTGAGGATCAAAGTAGAGGAATGTAACAAGGAGGCAGATGAGAGAGAGAAGAGCTCAGACAATTTGGTAAAGATGTTCTAGAAGTTATGATATTTGGCACATTCTGCTCAAAGTGGAGCATAAGGAAAATGCTCCTCACATATTTCTCTGGTTTCTCATTGGGATGCTATCAGGGAAGACAAGTCACTAGGTCAAAATTTCAACATTGCAAATTATTCAGGAGTGGAAAAGCTAAATCATAACGAGATTAAAAAGAGTCAATGTTGGCTACTTATTAAAGGAAAAAATGCCTCTGGAGTCAAAGAAACTTTCAAATTGCACCTCTGATGCATGCTATTTGACCATGGGCAAATTATTTTCCTACCCAGGCCTCAGTTTCTTCATCTGTAAAATGAATGAGGCTGAAGTACCTTACAGCTCTAGAACCATGATCCTACAATCATTATCTTATATTCAAATATATTCCCCAAACAACTAGGCCACCCTCTTAGGGATATGCCCCTTCCTTTTAGCCTAGTTCTCCTTCCAAAATATTTTTTCTCAAATATTCTCTTCCTGATATCATACTGATCAGTGAGACAGAAGGATTCTTCAAGGTTTAATTCAGATTTGAGAATCTGTGAACACCCAGAAGAACCACCTTTTAGTCATTTTTTTCTCTCTGTACTGATTTTACAATGTGTCAACTAAAGCAATGAGCATCATTCTTCAAACAACACACTAACTCATGGAACTACCTTATGACTGCTGTCAGATATCCTCTTGTGTTCCTTTCACAATGCAAGTAAATCACAATACCAGATAGAGAAACTGAGGTTTCTAGATCTCTTCTGACCCTAAGTCCTGTGCTTTTTCCATAACTTCATGCTATTTCTCTATCATGTGGTTTCTCCTTCATTCTGGAAGAGGACCATGGCATCAGGAAGGTGATGCCATGACATGGAAATTAATTGGATTCAAGTAAGGGAAGGCTAAGCAAAGTCACCAGCCTCACTTTCTCCTCCAGAGCCATGTGGGTCAAATGGCCAGATATAGATCAGGAGAACTGAAGATGACCCAGGATATACATTTTACATGTAAATTATAGTCTGAAGTTGTCCTTGAAAAATCAAGAAATTCTGAAAAAGGATTTCCTATTTTTTGACTTTGCAACATAAGCCACCTGTAATGGAAGGGATCAGGAAGACAGCCATTCAAAAACTGTTGTTTGATGATAAAAAGATAAGGCAAAGAATTTTGTTTTCCAGCAGACAAAAAAGACATGTTTGGAGCATATTCAAAACTTGATCCTGCGTAGGTAAAATTTAACTAAAAGCAACAAGAAAGACTAACTTCGTACCTCACTGTTTTCTCAGTTGGGGACAGTTATGCATAAATTCATTATAATTAGAACCATCACAGTCTTCTATATCAAGAAAACTATGATTATTAGTGATAACGTTTTGAATATTGATTATTATGGACATTTTGTATATCAGTATATAAACCTATCAACTTCTTTCTAAAATGCCCCTTCGATTTTTTTTTTACATATTTATCTCATTTGATTCTCACACAATTCTGAGAAGTACAGGTATTTTTATCCACATTTTACAGGGGAAGAAACAGAGGATAGGAGACTTGACCAAACCTTGGGGCAGGCCCCCATCATTTCATATCTAGACCTATTGTAAAAAGATCACACCAATTGTAAAAGCCTACTGGCCATCTCCCTGCCTCAGGTTTCTCCCCATTCTCATCCATCCCACAACAAGATCTTTGCAACCACAGTCATCTTCCTGAAATACAGATCTTACTATGGACCATGTGCCCCATCCACCCACTCTATAAACTCCCATGGCTCCCTTTCACCTGGAGGATCAAATATGCTCTGTTTGGCTTTGAAAGCCATTCATAACCTGGTCTCTTCCTACTTTTATAGTCTTCTTACTCTTTACTCTGCTCCACACACTCTACAATCAAGAAAAAATGGTGACTTTGACATTATTAGATATTATATTACATCTTTTGACCCTCTCCCTCTTCACCTCAACTTTCTTGATTCCTTACTTTCCTTCAAGACTCAACACTAACTCCACCTTCTGGAAGAGGCCTTTCTTGTCTTCTATCTCAATTTCTCATGATGGATCCTTCCCTCCAAGATTGACACCCATTTAGTCTGCATAAGTTTTATAGATACAGTTGTTTGCACATTGTCTCAACTCACTGAAATGTGAGCTCCTTGAAGGTAGGGACCATCTGTTTGTCTTTCTTTATATCCCCATCTACTGCTGGCATATTGTTGTCGTTCAGTTGTTCCATTGTCTCCAACTCTTCATAACCCCAACGACCAGAGCAAAAATCCTAGAGTGGTTTCTCATTTCTTTCTCCAGTGGATTAGGGCAAACAGAGGTTAAGTGACTTGCCCACAGTTACATGGCTAATAAAGTATCTGAGGTTGAATTTGAACTCAGGCCTTCCTGACTCCAAGCCCAGTGCTCTATCCACTTAGCTATATCCTAGTCCATAATAAATGCCTAATGCTTAACAGATAGTAAATGGTTGTTGACTGACTGAATCTTTTATATTGTTCCTTGTAGTGTTAAAGTAAACTGGGAATGTAAGGCATGTAATGTGTGTATAACATGAATTACTAATACTGTGCGTAACATAAACCTAAATGCATCCTAAATCTTTTGTGGCAGGGAAAATACAGGAAGGACCAAGTGAACAAAGCCAGGCCTGGTGTGATCTTCAAATTAAAAAAGACAGAGAAGGTGAGCTGAAGAGGGAAAAGGAAAAGAAAGAAGAGTATGAGGAAGAAGAGGAGGAAGACCCTTACACCTCGGCAGAAACTGTTGAGAACGAATATGACATAATCTTGGCCAATGGGAGTATAAAGAAAAAAATAGGTGGCAGGTCTTTCATTATAAACAGACCTCCAGCCCCAGCCCCAAGACCAAGAAGTGTTCCCATTAAAGAGGAGACTATACCTTTTATAGCTCAAGGTAAAGTGTTGGCTGAGTAGGGTGCATGCATGTGTGAGTGGGTGTTTGCATACCTGTATTCACTGGAGTGTTTACCAGGATAAGTCCTGGTCCTGGGGAGCCATGGAATAATGAGGAAAAAAATCGCAATTTATGCTCCATTTATTTCTCCGCAGAAAGACAATGGAGAAGAAAAACAAGGTTAACTGATTAAAATCTAATGCTAGTTCTTCATTCAGAAGGGATTGTTTTTAATAAATCAACCATGGAATATAATTCCACAGAAGATAGCAGAGAATTAAGTTCTGATCCACTTATGTGATGCAAGTAGAATAAATTAAACTACTTTATTGTCCACAAACTCAGTCAAAATATAGCTAAGGGACTTAAGGGCATTTTTTCTTTATATTTTCTTCTAAAAGTTTTATAAATCTAATTATTGTCCCTAGTTCCATTATGTTAGGTCGTTTTAAAATCTTAAGCAATTTAAAGCAAATCAGGCTAATCTGGTGAATTTTGGTGAATTTCCTCCCCAGCAACAGAGGAGTGTGTGTGTGTGTGGGTGTGTGTGTGGGTGTGTGTGTGTGTGTTGGGTGGGGAGCTGGGTGGTGTGTGGAAGGTAGAAACACCTGTGTCTTTTTTTTTTTCCTGGCTCAGGCTGTCTACTCACCTTTAGCTTCTCATCTTCTTTCATTTAAACCTATTAATTGATGACAAACCTAGAAATCCCCATAGCTTTTCATTGTCTGCCCACCCCCCCATGAGATGACATCAACTGGAACTTTGAGATTTTTTTTCTTATTGATGCCATTTCCTAGTGGGTTTAATTTTGTACTTTCCACCACTTTGTTTTGTAATAGTTGGCAAATTTCGAACTCATTCAATTAGTCATTCAAGAAATATTTATTGAATGCTTACTCTGTACAAGGCACTCAGCCAAATGGGGGAAACAAAGCTGAATAAGACACAGTCCCTGCTCTCAAGTAGCTATAATCTTGTAGAGGAAGGAAAATGAATGTAGAAATAACTCTAATACTAGGTAGAATGTGATAAATGAGATAAAAAGTGAGGGCTGTAGGAATTTGCAGGAGGCAAAATTACTTTACTAGTGCTCAAGTAAGAATTTATTAAGGCATAAATAAGTAAAAAAAAGGCATTTATTAAGTAGTTACTATGTATCAGGCACTCTGCTAAGTGCTGAGACATAAATAGAGGAAAGCAAGAAAGTCCTTGCTTTCAAGGAACTTACATTCTAATAGGGGAAATAGATAGAGAAATAGATGATTGATAGATAGATAGATAGATAGAGACAGAGAGAAAAAAGAAAGAAAGGAAGAAAGAAAGAGAAAGAAAGAAAGGAAGGAAGGAAGGAAGGAAGGAAGGAAGGAAGGAAGGAAAAAAGGAAGGAAGGAAGAAAGAATAGATAAACAAATAGAGAGTAGATAAATGAATGAATGAGTGGATAGATAGAAAGACAAATAGTAGATAGTAACTAGGTAGGTAGTAGAGGGAGAGAGAGAGAGAGAGAAGGAAAAAGAGGAGAGAGAGAGAAGGAAGGAAGGGGAGAGAGGGAAAAAAAAGCAGAAGACGGAAGAGAACTAATGGTGGACAGAAAGCACAGAGAAGTTAGAGGACATGAAGATATTCAGAGGTAAAGATAAGTTACCCTTTCCAGGAATGCCATTATTAATTTGATTACTCTTCTTAAAGCGAGATTTAAGGGAAAGGGAGTGGGGAGGATTCAGCAGCATTAAGATGACCAGGGAATTGAGTGGTGAGTCTGGGTCCAGGCAAGATAAGGTGGGTACTCACCAATAAGAAGGCCAGAGTTCCAGGGGTAGGAGCTTCAGTTCAAGTTAAAGATTGAGACTGTAGCTAAGGAAGCACAGAGATTAAGCAGATCACATTTGAGTTGAGCCCTAAAGAATGAGTAGAATTTTGATAGCAGATAGAAATGTGGAGCAAGAACAGGGCAGGAATTTTAGGCAAAGAAGATAAGCAAAAACATGATGGAGAGAAAATGAAATCTATTTTCTAAGAGTGTAAATAGTGAGGTTTGGCTATTGAATAGACTGGCTCTGTTAATTGATGCCCAAGTGTGAAGAATCTTAAATGCCAAGCAGGAGACTTTGGACTATTATATGCTTTAGTGGGGAGTCTGGACCTAGAGTCCAGAAACCTGAATTAAAATCTTGGATCCAATGGATATTCATTATTTATGTCAGAATGGGCACTTAATTTTGTTGAACTTGAGGATAAGAATATTTGTACTGTGAAACATATAGAATTTTTATGAGGAAAATACTCTATAACCCAAAAGCACTAGAGACATATGAATTATTATTATTTTCTATTTTGAACTAGACCTATGATTTCATTGGAACAAGGTAATTTCCTATGAGGAAATTCCCTCTACCAATTAGGATTACCACCTGCTTTGCAATTTATAATCATTGAGAACCAAGAGTTAAGTGACTTGACCACGGTCAAGCAACCGGTATGTGTCCCATACTTGAACCCAGGTATTCCTGACCATCCTTTATGGCACACTGCCTATTATTATTTTTAGCATCATCCTAGAAATTTTTGAAAGAGTATATTTCTCACTGTAGTCTACATGGGTGTTTCCTAAGTGCTAATGTGTGTAATAGTTCGCAACAAGTTTTAGTCCATCTCAAAGCCAAAGACTGTTTCTTCTTAAAATAAATAAACCTTAAAACTATTCTCAACTGGCAAAATGAATTGCACCTAAACTCACTGTGATCTATTTGTATAAGCCTAAATATCAATTAACGTATTGGGTGGCAGATTTCCACAACCACACATCTAGGTAGGAGGAATCACTTCCCATTTTCACATTTGCCTTGGATCTCATGTCTGTTTACAATCAGGCACCAACTAGCAAGTATAGAGGATGTCCAAATATATAATAGTTACTTAAAGAGATTCATTTTTCATGTGGACCAGAGGAAGTTTCACCAAAACCACAGTATGGTTTTAGAAATGCTTTGTCAAAACAACAACAACAATAGGAAGACAGGGAAATAGTCTTGACATTTGAAGAAAAAATATTCAGAATTAGAAAATAAACCAATTAATTACTTTTACCAAAGTCTTGAAAAATGAAATGCCAAAAGAGAGCTTCTTAACTTTTTAAACATGGTTTATCAGTTGAAAAATCACTGATAAAAGCTCGGTATTTAATTACTTTTCAAAACACTATAATTGAGAAATGATTTTCATAACACTAAAATCAAAGCAAAGAAATCACTAGGAGGTGGCTCAGTGGAAAGTATACTGGATTTGGAGGCAGGAAGGCCTGAGCTTAGGTCTTGATTTTTTTATTGTCGTCCTAGCATGACCATCAAAAAATCAGTTACTTCAGGCCATGATGATATGATGAAGCAGAATTTTAGCAGGTGGCATATATTTCATACCTCTTTAATTTTATCAGGTATTGGTAGAAAATCTAAATGGGTCATAGGTCTATAGTATCAAGTTTCATTTGAGGTTGAGAAGAGCAGTGTTATATATTGTGATTCCCATGTTAAAACAAAAATTGTGCTGGATTCTAAATATAGAATCAGAATTACTTTTTCAGAGCTTTTCCTATGACATTTAGAATTTTCAAAAGGATCACGGTTAGTTAAAGCTCCAGGAAAAATTTTGAATTTGTGTTCAGTTAATTCTAGCAGATTTTACCATCCCTTAATATGATGCTCTTAGAGATTTTAAATCCATAGCTTGACTCCCAGCCATTTCGTGGGTTGGGATAATGTTGGTCATTAAGCACAATACTACAATTACATTAATGGAGTTTGGTAACTACAAGTTAGAAACCAAATAAAAATGAACATAACCTTGAGCTAGTGTGTCCAGGCTTTGCTTTCTCTACAAGAGAAAAATTATTAACTAACAAAAATTATTTTAAGGTCTTATATAGGAGACATTGACATGTTCATACAGGCTTCCTATATAAAGTATTTCTTCCCTTGCTCCAAGGCTCAACTTCCATACTGCTTTATCTCTAAAGCTTTCTCTAATTGCCTCTTTAGACAATTATCTTTCCCCTCTTTTTATTTCACTCATGTGCGGCACCTTCTTTATTTGATTACAAATTCCTTGAGGGCCTGGACTCTATAGATCATAGAATTGGCAGAGTACTTAATTCAGACCATGAAACCAAGATCACATTGCTAGCTTATATCAGAGCCAGGGATCAGAGCACAGACCTTCTAACTATTGGGCCAGTCTTCTTTCTACTGCACTACTGTGCTTATGTGGGAATCACTGGTACCAATGGCCCTGGAAATCTGTTCACCTTTATATAATTTCTACTATTTGGAAATGCAAATACTACATATTTTGAGAAATCATTGAGAATTTCCAGCAAAAACTCCAGAATTCATCAGCATTATTTTTATGGGGTGGGGGTAGAGGGGAATATTTGAGACCACCTACTATTAAAATCTAACATTTTTTTAGTTAACTTCATGAGTAGATATTCATGCTTTCACTCATCTATCCCATAGCCTAAATCCTTCTGTGACTATAGAAAAGCCAGAAAGAGAAAGGAGGGAAAGGGGAGAGACAGAGAAAGAAAGGGGGAAAGAAAGAGAAGGAAAGAGAGGGGGAAAGAGAGATGACAAAGAGGGAGGGAGAGGAGAGGGAGAGAGAAAGATAGGGGAAATAATAGAGTAAAAGAGAGGGAAGGAGAAAGAGGAGGATAAAGGAGGGGGAGAGAAGAAAGAAAGATGGAGGGGAAGGAGAGAGAGAGAGGAGGAGGAAAGGAGAAGGAGAGATGGAAAGAGAAGATTGAGGCGATTTTTAAGGAGTTAAAAGGGAGTCAGAATAAACAGGACAATCTAGGCCTTGTTAAATGTAACATTCACTTAAGAAAAACTTCAGATATCAAAGGTTCACCATCTCAAACAGAATCCCATTTTTTTGGTTTTTGTATGTATGAATTGTCTGTGTGTTGATGGTTCCTTAGCTAATAATAAAGAAGAAAAAAGATTAAAGAGTAATAGACACCTTAATAACGACTAATATTTATAGAGTACTTTAAGTTTTGCAAAGGACCTTCCTCACAACGACACTGACAGGTAGTTTGTGTAAGTATCATTGTCTCCATTTTCCAGAAGGGAAAATTAAGGCCTACAGAAAGTACATGACTTAGCCATTTTCATCCTGCTCTCAAGTGTCTAAGGTATAATTTGATGTGACTGGTGCTCTTTCCCTAATATACTGTGGTGAATCTCTCACCTCAAATCATTGATTAATAAAATATCAGTATGATTTTTAGAATACTTTATTTCGTTTATTCCTACAATGTTTCTATTAAGTGGACAGTGAGAATCACTAGCTTATTGCTTCCCATTTCAAAATATGAAAATTCAAGCAAAGAATTTCAGAGTTGGAAGGGATTTCATTGACCACCTAATGGAGAAACCAGCTAGTGAGACAGTCCATTTGTTCCCTTTTGCACAGCTGTATTTGTTAGCAAGTTTAGATTCCCCTTTCTCCCTTAATTTCGGACTTAAATTTACTTCTTTACAACTCTCACACCTCTGGGACCAAATAGAACAATTCAGTCTAATCTCTCTTCCAAGTGATAGCACTTTAAATGCTTAAAGTATTTTAATAATTTTAATACATTTTAATAATTTTTATTACAAGCCCTTGCCCTAAGTCTTTTCTTCTAAGTCTAAACCACACCAGCTCCTTTACCTGATCCTATCAACGGAACTGAGAAGTAACTGATTGTTGTTATTTAATTATCAAGCTCTTTGTTGACCCCATTTGGGGTTTTCTTGGCAAAGCTACTGGAGTGATTTGGTATTTCCTTTCCTAGCTCATTTAACAGATGAGAAAACCTAGGCAAATAAGGTTAAGTGACTTGCCCAGGATCACATAGCTAGTAAGTATCTGTGGTCAAATTTGAACTCAGATCTTCCTAACTCCTGACTCTATTGAATGTGCCACCTAGCTTTCCAGGAAGTAAGTGCCCTGCCCCAAGTCAAAAAGCAATAGTGAACTTCAGCAATTACTGAACTAAACCTCTAGATTCTCTAGAATCTCTAGAATGCAATTCTGTCCCCCCTTTTTTTCCTCCAGTAAGCTATATTACTTTCCAAAAAGGCTAAGGTTTTCATTCATCTAATTTTCATTATAATATTGTTGGTCATGCTGTTCTCGTAATGTTATATACTTTTCCTCATCAACAATTCTTTCTTAACACTTAATAGCCTTTTTCTTTCAGAGGATAGGCATTTTATAGCACATCTCTCTAATTTTCCTCCAAAGCTTTGGCAACTCTGTGAAATAGATATACCACAGCTTCCCAGAAATCCACCCATTCAAT
The DNA here is from genome assembly GCF_011100635.1 of Trichosurus vulpecula. Lineage (NCBI taxonomy): Eukaryota > Metazoa > Chordata > Mammalia > Diprotodontia > Phalangeridae > Trichosurus > Trichosurus vulpecula. The sequence goes on from NC_050578.1 coordinate 67,308,804, forward strand.
TAAAAGATGTGAATCAGCACAGGTCTTGCTGGGACACAATAAAAAGTCATAAAGCTATATAGACCTCTCTAGGGTTTACATAGTTTGAGGTAGGGGTAAGGAGAGAAATGGGAGTAATAAAAGGATAAAAATCTCTTTCTTTGGGTCCTCCTTTATTGGAGCTCTTCAGGCAAAGATTGGATTAAAAACATGTTGGATACTTTGCAGAAGGAATTATTTTTCAGCTGGACTACACAGCCATTGGGTATACACTGATTCCCTGGTATCTCACACATGTCCACAGTGTTAATGCAGACTTCCAAGAATGCTGCTCCGGAAGATCACAGAATCAAAAGATGAGGCAGAAATGAGAGCCCAGAGATAAGACAACTCTATGTTCAATCATTCCCTAGCTCCTCTGTGACTTTAAATAGTTTAAATATGGGTAGAAAGAGATTTGTTTCATGGCAGCTACTGCTTTTCCAAACTTTGAAGGAGAGTTGAGAAAGTGAACAGAAATGAAGAGAGTAATGCCTAAAGGTATAAAATAGATTGAAAATTGAATAAGAACAAGAAACTATGGCTTTGGTGAAGAACAGGGCTTTTCCATTATTTTTTTTTTGTATCACAGAATCGTATGGCAGTCTAAAGAATCCTGCAGACCCCTTATTAGATTAATGTTTTTTGAAAGCACCAAGTGAAATACAGAGGTTTAGAAAGGAAACCAGTTATGTTGAAATGCAGTTATCAAAATACTAAAATGAAAATCTCTAGATTCCCCATTGAAAACCCCTGATATGTGATTTAAGGACTTGTTGAGTGAGATGTTGGAGTTAGCCAGAATGTGGAAGGGTCCTACCTAGCTTTCAATGCCCTAAGTCATAGGCCATTCTATACTCTCCATTGCTGATTTTGGGAAGAGACTAAATAGAAATGGCCTAGAATCCCACTGCTGTGGTAACCAGTATCTTCCAAACATAAAACCAAACATAACTTCCATTGACTCAGAGAATATGGAAAGGTAGATAAAGAAAGCCTTTTCTCCTCCCTGTCTATGACTTCCAGAAAAGGTTTATTGTTAAAGAAGAAGAAAAAGCTAAACTCATTCCCTTTTGCTTATATAAGCAAGGATTTTGAATTTTGTACTTCTATTACATTTTATGTAAATTTAATATTTATTTTTAATAATATAGTCAAAGAATATTATGCTTTTCTCATGAAACAGCCTTTAATAAGCCCCAATTTTCCAATATCCCATGATCTTTTCTCTTCCCTCTATCCTTTCTCTTCCTTCCTCCCCCTCCCCCAGCTTTACCTCACTTAAATCTGATTCACTTGCAAGTCAAGACATCACCCTGTTGATGTCATTGGTCCTCTTAAAGAATGAGGGACAAACAAGAACCACAACAACAAACCCGCCTACAGTATACTTTCAAGAAAATGAACAAATGAGCAAAAATTGGAACATTCTTCAGTAACAAAATCTTGATTTTGAAAATGAACTAAAGGTAAAGGACAGAAATTTTTACCTGATATGTATCAGAGTGACTGTTAGCAAAATCGTGTATTATGAATCACACGCACAAAAAAAAAATAGATGAGGCTCTATCCAGCCATATCTTTCAATTTGTAAATTCTCATCTTCCTCATACATGATTGAAAAGGACAAGGTCACTTCCTGAGGGTCTGTGTGGCCAGTTTTGGTACAATATAACTTCCTATTCCATTTTCCATTGCTACTGAATTGCCTGTGGCATTTGGAGTACAACAGACCTTTCTGAGAGTAGCTCAGCTATCAGGACCCCAAAATGTCAAGTACAACTCACTGACACTCAGAAATGTTCCACATGCAATTCACTCATATTTGAAATTGACCAAGCAGAATGTAATCAAAATATAAAAAAAAAAAAGAGGACCTTGTTGAAGTCCTTTCAAAAATTCATTCACATCATACAAACATGCCAGGAAGAAATATTCCCTGTGTTATTTAGGAAGAAAAAAATGGTCAAGTGGAGAGAAGCTGAGTCATGGGTTCTAATGTCCTTGTCCAAATCATTCAGGTTCTGTGCCTATTCTCCCACATCAATGGTTTCTATGTATACACGACAACAGGAGATCAAATTCATCTTTCAGTTTCTAGGGCAAATGGTTAAAATTTCCTTTAACTCTCTCCTTGCACAGATGAAACTACTGAAGGAGTTCTGAGTAGTTACACTCTCTCCCCTCTTCTTTCTTCCTGCTCCCCTTTCTTATATAGATCATTGTCAAAACAATCAGGATCATGGCATAGTTCTTACAATTCAGACCTGCTTCTGTATCTTCTGGTCCTCACTACAGAATAGGACTGACCCTTAAGAAATGGGTTAAACTGGGAAAATGCTTCTTGAAATGGCTTTAAACCCATATCTCTATAGCAACCCAGTAAGGTACAGAATACAAGTATTATTATTGCCATTTTGCAGATGAAGAAACTGAAGCTGAAAGAGCTTGTCTCTTCCCTTGTCAGATGGCTATAAGTGGGACTCAATCTAAGATCACTTTCTACAACTACATAATGATTTTGCCTTATTTAATATTCCGTTTGATTCCATTTCATTTTCCAAGTGAAGCAGTATGATTTGTCAAGCATTGGTAGAGATATTTGCTATTACATCATCATGCCATGTCTATTGTTTCCACAATTTTTTAAATATAGCAAGCACAGACAGTAAACAAGCAACTTACCATAGGCAGAAAATGTCCAAAGCCTGGTTTGAACCCAGGGGCAATATGAAACAGTTGAAAGAATGCTAGATTTCAGAGATTTTAAGATGGAAGAGACTTAGAGGTCATTGAGTTCAGTCTCCTTATTTTCCAGTTGAGGGAACTGAGGCTGTAAGAAATTAAATGACTTGCCCTAGATCACAAAACTGCTTAAGCATCTAAGAATTAGAGGACCTGAGTTCTAATCCTTCTTTTCTCACTTACTACATTTGTGAACATGGGCAAGTACCCCTTTGTAAAATGATAGTATAGATGGTCATTGAGATCCCTTCCCACTCAGTATCTGTATGAACTTCTTGACTCCAAGTCCAGCATTTTGTATCATGTATCATGGTACCTCTAAATTGAAATTAAGAAATTTTTGTTACATAAGAAATCAAAGTAAATAAAATATCTTCAAACAATTAGACATTCATTAAATAACAAGGAACAGTCTTAGTTTTTCTGGAATCTTAGCAATTTAAGGATTTTTCTACTGTTGTATTTTTTTCCCTAAAAGACATGAAAATGCCCTTAAGTTCCTCATTAAATACATGTGTATAAAAAGCCAAATGGACTCTGGTTTAAACCAGAATAAAGATCTCACCTTTGTCAAGAAGGCTCAGCCAAGGAAGAAGCCAGGGGAAAGTCAGCTGTTTCATCATTTATGTTGTGCTGCCTCGGAGCTTTTAGCTGACTTCAAATTCACAGTATTTACCACCATGACTTCACACATGTTGTCGTCTGACTCAAGCTCAGTTAAAATGGTTAAAAGTAAGGAGATAAAAGATCTCAATCCATAACACAAACTAGCAAGGACATCTCTTTGACATCTTATTGGTCACACAGCAGTATGACATTGGGAAAAGAAAGTTAATCTCAAAGCCAGAGAGATGAGGTTGAAGTCCCCCATTTGAAACATACTAGATGTGATCCCGGCTTCATCTCCTCAGTTCCTGACCTACTCAAACCCTCAGTAGTGCAGAACTACAACTAATCAGCTCTGACATCCTCATTGGAATTATTTCCTTTGGCATCATCAGACTTCCTTCTCAGAAGTTTCCTATCTCTTCTGGGATGAATCTACCTGGAGAGTTTTAGCCCTTTGGATGCTGGGAAATCAGAGTGGTGAATTTTCCTGGAAAGATTCTAGAGTTTTCTGTATTCAAGGGATGGTTAAATGAGTATCTAGGAAAGAAAGACTGTATGTTGCAAAGATAGCAATTTAATAATAGTAATACAGATAGATAACAGTTATATAGCACTTACTATGTGCCAGACACTGTGCCAAGTCTTTCTTTATTATTATCTTATATGATCCTCACAACAATCCTGGGAGATAGATGCTATTATTATCCCCATTTTTACAGATAAGGAGACTGAGGCAAACAGAGATTAAGTGACTTCCCTAGAGTCACACAGCTAATAAGTCACTGATGCCCGATTTGAACCCAGGTCTTCCTGAATCCAGGCCCAATACTACATCCAAAAGTTCCCTGTCCCTTTTGGATACACAGATCTAAAATAACTAAGGCCACAGCTCACCAACCTTCTCCTGTCTACATGTAAGTATCCTCTTTTCTCTTGAGTTAGAAGTCATAGCTTTTACCATCCATGGATAATGACTATTGTTTGATTAATTATTGTTAAATAATTATTAAGTAACTCAGCAGTGGCTACCTACCATTCCAATCCACAAATGTTTATTATACACCCACTGTCTGGGAGGAAGAGAAGCAGTGTTGCATGGTGGATATAGGCCTAGCCTTGGTGCCAAGAAAACCTATATTTTGTCCCAAAAATTAAAAAAATAGAATATAGAACTATCTATGTTTAAGTCCTCCCTTTGACATGTACTAGTTATATGACACCGAGCAAGGCACTAAACCACTTAATGCAGCTAGTTTTAGCAGGATTGCTTATCTGCATTGGTGAAGAAGGATTCTACTCTCGAGTTCCCTAGAACACAGAAATCACAGATCCAAAGTCTTCCCAAAAATATTCAAGGTAATTTGCTAGGTGCTGATTTAGAGCACTACATAAAATAGCTGTGAATCTAGAAAGAAGAATAGAAGTTGAGATACACAAAATTCGTAGGAGACAGAATCCAAGAGAGGAGCTTCAAATGTCCATACACAGATGTCCAAAGCATCCAAATGAACTAGAGTAGATATCCAAATACAAGGAGACAAATTAGACCTCAGATCAATCACTGAATGAGACTCATGACTAGGATATGGCTCTAGATGGGTATACCTTATTCAAAAAGAAAGAGGTTAAGTAAAGGCTGAGATGGAAATGAGGGGGCAAGGAGTGGACAGGAACACAGTAGCATTGTATTTTAGGAAAGTATACTCATATGAGGAAAACCATGAAACTAAGAAAGAACAGCAGAAGAAATTTTGTTATCAGAGTTTACTAGAGACCACCTAGGCAGCAAGAGGAAATTGATGAAGTACTTAATCATAAGCCTAGGATGATATAGTAGTAATGGGGGCCTTCAGTTATCCAGACCTCTCCTGGAGTTCTCTCTCTGCCAAAAAGCAGAACAGCTAATGACCATATTACTTGTCTTAATGTTAATTGCATCTTTCCCAAAAGGGAGGATTTTCCCAAAGAGGGGAAATTCTATTCTGGACCTGATTCCCACTAATAAGGAAGGATAGGATGCTCAAGTGGAACTGATGGGAACTTTGTTGCAAAATTATCTCCTGCAATTTGTGATAAAGTGAGAGAATAAGGCTGGCAGAGTCTGAAACACAACCTATATTTAGGGAGAGTAGATTTCAAAGGATCCTAGTATAACAATATAACCAGTGCTGGGCGCAGAGGGTATTTGGGGGCCACCCTCCTCTGACTCTCAATAAAGGGTACCTCTCAACTCTGGACCCACTCAGAAGAGAAGTCGTTTCTTTTTCCCGAAAAAATCTCTGACTCTTCACCCATTCATCCTGAAGCCCCAGAGAAAATCAATTATAGCTTAGATTTGGCCCATTTCTAAGGTATTCCCAAAAGGGAGAGTCAAAAGGTGCCCAATTTGTGAAATATAGCAATTAGATATTCATTTCCTTTCCAGGAAAGAAATGCTAATAACACAAAAGGCTCCCAAGCCCTTTTTGACAAAGACCTAAACACACAGCAGTAGATTTATAACCACTATTATACTCTCCTATAAGACTGATATTTAGAATATCAAAACATGACATTTTGTGAGACTAACGAATCAGTGTTTCTCCTGCACCGCAACTCTGCACTGTATAATTAGGTCCACGCCTTTTGATGAGTTTGGGTTCATCCCCCAGCCAGGGCCCATCTTCTCCAAGAAGTACTATAGTAGCTACAGAGGGTTTTTCTAAAATAAAGCCTTCACAAACTGAGGAATCCAGGAACTCAGAAGCCCTTCAATTTACAAGATTGCCTTCAAGGCCAAAGATATGCAACTTGGGATCGCTTTCGGTCACCTATGCTCAGGGGACTGACTAGAATGCTGAGATGAATCTAACGAGGAAAAAATTAATAAGGAAAAATGTAAAGCCTTAAACTTGGTTTAAAAAAATTATTTCATAAGTAGAAAATGAGGATGGTCATGATGATTAAATAGCAGTTTGCCTGAAAAAGATATTGGAGAAGAGGCAGTTTTTTGTTGTTATTCAGTCATTTTTCACTTAAGTCCAATTTCATGACCCCATTTGGGGTTTTCTTGGCAAAGATTCTGGAGTGTTTTTCTCTCTTTCCTTCTCCAGATCATTTTACAGGTGAGGAGACTGAGGCAAATAAGGTTGTGATTTACACAGGGTCACACAGCTAGCAAGTGTCTGAGGTCAGATTTGAACTCAGGAAGATGAGTCTTTCTGACTCCAGGCCTGGTACTCTATCAACTGTACCACCTAGCTGCCCCAGGAGGCAGTTAACGGAATGCAAATTAAACTTGATTCAGCAGTAATATGTATGTGGCAGTCAGAGAAAGGGGGGGGAGGGGAGGGAGAGAGAGAAGGAAAGGGAGAATAGGAGAGTTATAGCTTACAGCAATAAAAAGGTGATAATTCTATTATATTGTGCTGGTACTTTAGTGACTAAGTACTTTAATTAAATCTCTGTGTTCTTTTCTGAATGGTCCAGTTTCAGAATGACATGAATAAACTGGAGAGTGTTCAAAGGAAAGCAACCAGAGTGGTTAAAGGCCTTGAGGCTACTCTACATGACAATCAGTTAAAGGAACTTAAGATCTGTAGCCTGGAGAAGAAAAGATTAGGCAGTGAGAGGGGGACACATAAAATCTGCTTCAAGTACCTGAAGGGTGTTTATTATGAGAGAGACAGAGAGAGAGAGACAGAGACAGACACAGAGACAGAGAGACAGAGACAGAAAGTGACATAGACACAGACACAGAGACAGAGAGAAATCATTAGACCTTTTATGTTTGACCCTAGAAAACACATCCAGGTGCACTGGGTAAAAGTGGCAAAGAAGCCAGTTTCAGCTTGATGACAGGAAAAGAGCCCAACATCCTAGCAATTAGAGTGATTCAAAAGTGGAATGTGTGGCCTCAGATGGTAGTGGATTTCCCATCATCGAAGGTCTTTAAGCAGAGGCTGGATGACCTCGTCGGATACATTAGAGGGAACAATTCTTTACCAGGTATGAATTTAAATAGATCAGGAGCTGGCAGAAGACGGCACAGTGTAAAAACTATTCTTAGCTTGCGATCTGTACAAAAACAAGTGGCAGATCAGATTTAAGCCACAACTGTAGTTTGATGACTGCTAGGCTAGATGGTCACCAAGACTCCTTCTAATTCTGAAATTCTACGATTGTATAACACGGTCCTCTCCCAATGAAGAACTTGCAATTCCTTCTGCATTATGACTTGTCAATGAAGAATTATTTATGTTGTTTGATTGTGGTTGTTGTTGTTTGTCTTCAATTCCGGAAGCAGACCATGACATCAGGAAGCTGATGTCATGAATTGCAAGTGAACTGGATTTAAGTGAAGGAGCATTGGGCAAAGTTACCAGCCTCACTCTCTCCTGAAGGAAACATGTGGAGATGGTCTGTATTTTAAAAAAAAAGAAAGAACTAGTCAGTCAAGAAATATTTACTAAGTACTTACTCTGTGCCAGACCCTGTACTAAGCAGTGGGGATACAAAAAGAGGCAAAAGGCAGTTCCTGCCCTCAGGAAGCTTACAATCTGGTAGGGAAACAACAAGCAAACATATATGTACAAACAAGCTACATAGAAGATAAATAATTAAGAGAGGGAAGGCACAAGAATTCAGAAGAATTAGGAAAAGCTTCATGAATAAAGTGAGAATTTCATTGGAACTTGAAGTAAGTCAGAGAAGCTGGCAGAAATGAACAAGGAGAGCAAAGTATTCCAGACTTGGAGGACAGCCAGTGAAAATGCCTGGAGCCAAGAGCTAGAATATCTTGTTCATAGAACAACAAGCAGAACAGCATTGTTGCATCAAAGACTACATGTTGGAGCTTAAAATGTAGACTGGAAAGGAAGAAGGGGACTAGGTTATGGAGGGCGTTGAGTGTCAAACAGAGGATTTTGTATTTGATCTTGCAAGTGATAGGGAGCCATTGGAATTTGTTGAGTAGGGGGTCACATGATTGGATCTGCTTTAGAAAAATCACTTTGGTGTCTGAATGAAGGATGGATTGGAATGGGGGAAAAAAAAACTTAAGTCAGGCAGACCCACCAGCTCACAATTATTGCAAGAGTCCAGATGGGAGATGATAAGGATTTGTACCAGGGAGGTGGCAGAATCAGGGGAGAAAAAAGACCATATTCAAGATTTGCTGTGCTATTATGTCATACATAAGCCCTGGACTTCTATTCCCTATTGCTCTATTTCATGACAAAATAGAAAAAGGCTGTCACACTTCTGTCACCATCTATAACTGCCCTAAAGGTCAATCAGTCAGTAAGCATTTATTAAGCTCCTACTATGTGCCAGGCACTCTACTAAATCATGGGAAACAGGCAAAGGACTGTCACTGCTTCCAAAGAGCTCTGATTCTAATGTGGGAGACAACATAAAAACAACTATTCATTCATTCATTAAACATTTTTAAGCACCTACCACATGCCAAGCTGTGTGCTAAGTGCTGGGCATACAAAAACAGGTAAAAGAAAATTCTTCCCTCAAGAAGCTTACAATATGATGAAAGAGACAACACACAAGCAAGTTGCAGATATGATCAATTGGAAATAATCAACAAAGGAAAGACATTTGAATTAAGGTTTCTTGTAGAAGATGGAGTTTTAGCCAAGATCTTGAAGGAAGCTGGGAGGAGTAGAAGATTAAAGAAAGAATTCCAGGCATAGCGGACAAACAGTGAAAATGACTGCAGTCAGCAGAGAAGGTATAATGCAAGAGGAACAGCAAAGAATGGAAAAGTAGAAGACTTTGAGTGAAGGGCTTTGAATGCCAAACAGAGGATAGTATATTTGATTCTGGACATAATAGGAAGCCACTGGATTTTGTTGAATAGGAGTGTGTGGGACATGATCAGATCTGAAATTTGGGAAAATCAATTTAACAACTGAGTGGAGGATGGACTGGAATGGGAATAGACCTGTGACAAAGGGAACAACCAGAAGACAATCACTATAGGTGTGAGGTAATGAGGGCTTCCTACTAGGTGGTGTCTGTGTCAGAAAAGAGTTGGGGGGGATATATACAAGAAATGTTATGAAAGTAAAATTGGGCAGTAGATTGGATATTGGAAATGAGAAAAAGAGTGAAGGTTTGAGAATGACACCAAGGTTTCAAGCCTGGGTGACTGGGAGGATGGTGGAGATTTGAAAAGAAAGAAAATGATTTCTGTTTTAAATGTGTTGAGTTTAAGATATCTGTGAGTTATTAATTTTGAAATCTAACAATAATTTCTATGTGCCAGACTGGACACTAGAAGAGGCATTGAGGGCCAGATAAGTAGATTTAAGGATCATGAGGATAGAGATGATAATTGAATTCATTGAAGCCAATGAGATCACCGAGTGAAAGAGTGTATAGGGAGAAGAGCAGAGACCAGGTCAGAGGCTTTGGGGACTGCGCTGTTATCATAACATGGATAAAGATCTAGCAACAGAGATACAGTAGTGGTCAAACACATGGGAAGAGAACAAAGAGAGGGTAGTGTCACGAAAACCTAGAGAAAAGGGATTATCAATGAGAAAATGGTGGTCAATAGCGTCAAACACTTCAGAAGACAAGAAGGAGGAGGACTAAGAAAAAGCCATTAGATGCGGAAATTAAGATATCATTGGTAACTTTGGAAAGAGCAATTTCAATTGAAAGATGAGATAGAAAGCCAGACTGTACAGAGTTAAGAAGAGAGTGAGAGGAAAGGAAATAGAGGTTTTGATTGTACATGGCCATCTCATGGAATTTAGCACCAAAAGAGAGGAGGCCTATGGAACCATAGCTAACAGGGATAGATGGATGGATCAAGTTGGGGTTTTCTGAGAAGAGGGAAGATGTGGGAATGCTTGATAGCATTCAGCCAGTTGACGGGGAAAGGTTGAAGATCAATGAAAGAGTGGTGATGATAGATGGTGGAGATGATGAGATGAAATAGGAATAGTGATGGATGGAAATGGTAAGGAGAAGAATCACTTCTTCATGGAAAACAGGATTCAAGAAACATATAGTGGCAGAAGGCATCTGAATGATGTGAGATGAGGAGAAGGGGAGAAGAGGTAGCTCTTAGTGAATAGCTTTGTTTTTTTCAGTGAAATATGAGGCAAGGTTCTCAACAGATAGGGTTAAGGGAGGGGGAGCCATAAGAGGTTAGAAGAGGGTGGAAAAGGTTTGCAAATCTACTCTGTTGAGCAAGTGGGATAGTGAGTCACTTAGGTAGACACAAAATGATTGCCTTGCCACAGTAAAGGTCCAGTTGGGATTGTTTAACATAAATTTGTAGTGGATCCATTTAGTAGGTTTGTGTGATTTTCTCTACCTTCAAGTGAAGGAAATTAGTAGTAATCCAAAGTTGAAGCTTGGCAGAGCAACATTGGCAATAGTGTAAGGGGACAAGGGACTTGAGAGGAGAACGTTGTAGAGTATAGGGTAAAGGTGGTCTCTTTACTTACGAGGTACACAAGATCTTTTCTTTCTCAATTATTTTTGAGAATCCACAAAGTTCAATGACCTTTTCAATTCACTTCTATTTTTTCTAAAGTTAGAATATTACTAGAATAAGATCTTTCCTAAAGTTTCCTTTTTTTTAATGCAGAGAGAGAAGGAAGGCCATGAGGAAAGGGTGACCTGGGAACAAGGAACTGTGGGAGGTGATAAGCACCTCATACAGTGTTCACAGAGGGAGCCAGGGTGCTCAATAAATATTATTGACTGCCTATTAACAAGAGGGAAAAGAGGCTGCAGTGCAGTAGTGTAGGAGGAAGGAGGCGGTTTTGCTAATAAGCCTCATGGCAGGGGATCCACAAAATAGCTATTTAAATGTGCTAGAGCCCCAGTCTCTACAGCCCCCTCAGAAATTCCCTGAGGTCCCCAATTCGAGAAGAATCATCAAAATTCAACTTATTTTCCTTTGCCGCAAAGGAGGACAAAAATCACTTATCACATACAAACAATTTACATTCCACTCAGGTAACAATTATGTCCCTGAAAGGGGAGAGAAATGAACTACAGGAATGGCTTTATAGCCCAGTATCATATTTTGGGAAGGGCATCTCCTGGCAAGATCAGTAGAGTCTCAGTGCCACAAAAAGAAGCAACCAGAAAGATTCTCCATTGCTGTCTCTGGGACCATCTTCTTTCAGGTTTCTGATGGCAGCACAACCCATAAACCCTTGCTCAATTGTCAACATGATGTGCATAGCATGACCAATCAGTCAATCAAGCAACATTTTAAGTGCCTATGTATGAGGGTTTGTGTATGTGTGTGTGTGTGCATGCGTGCATGTGTGTATGTGTGCATATATGATTCAGACTATTCACTAGAAGCTCAAATACTAAAGCTGAAGCTTAAAAACTTTGGCCACAAAATGAGAAAACAGGATGCTGATGTTGGGAAAGGTTTTAAACAAAAGGGAAAGTAAATGGCAAAGAATGAGATGGGTACATAGTGTCATGAAAACAATGAACGTGAAATTGGATTAGACTCAAGAGATAGAAGAGGATAGAAAGGTCTGGCTTGCTATGGTCCATGGGGTCGCCACGAGTCAGACTGGACTGAAGGACAACAATAGCACACAAGGCAATTTTGGGAGGATAGGCACTAAGAGCTGGGGGGATCAGGAAAGGCTCCATAGAGAAGATGGGCATGTGAGCTGGGCCTTGAAGAAAACTAGGGAGTCTAAGTTGGTGAAAGAGATAAGGAATTATGTGCTAGGAATGAGGAACAACTATTACAAAGGAATAAAGACCAGAGACGGAGTTCCATTTATGTAGAATAATAAGAATAGTTTGACTGGCCTCTCTTATGTGTGAAGGAGATTAATAAATTGTAAATCTGAAAAGTTATTCTAGGATCATGTGATCAGAGATTTGGACCTGGATGGTGACTACATGCACCCTTATTTTACAGATGAATTAACTGAGGCATGGGAAGAGTAAATGACTTGTCCATGGTCACACTGCTAATCAGTGTGTAATTGCTAGTAGGATAGTCATTTCATTCCTGGTTTTACTGACTGCAAGTTGTCAAGTGCTCCATCCATTAAACAAAGAGGCTTCTTAAGCTATGTTGGAACTATGTTGTGAAGGCTTTTAAATAAAAAACAGTGGCGGGGGGGGCTATATTTCATCTGAGAGGTAATAGAGAGTTGGTGTGGGGAAAGACATGGGCAGACTTGTGCTTTAAAAAATCTCTTTAGCAACTAAGTAAATAAGAGATTATAGCAGAGAGAGACTTGAGGCAAAGGGATTAATTGGGGGGCTACAGCAATTGTCTAGGGAAGAGGTGATGAGGGACAGAAACTGATTAGTGGCTATGTAACCAATAGTAAAGCCCTTTGCTCCCAAAGTGTATATCACTATCTTCTTGAGTAGTAAAAAGAAGATGACTGTTACCCACCAGATGAAATTGGTGTTTTTAGGTTGATGAAAAAAACATACATACAGACAGACAGACAGACAGACAGATGCATAGATAGATAGGTAGGTAGATAGATAGATAGATAGATAGATAGATAGATAGATAGATAGATAGATAGATAGATGAGGCAGTCTGGGTTAACTGACTTGCCCAGGGTCACGCAGCTAGTAAGTCTCTGAGACCAGATTTGAACTCAGGTCCATCTGACTCCAAAGTCAGTGTTCTACCTACTGCATCACTTAGCTACCCCTTATGAAAATATTCTCAATCCATTTGGGTGACACGCATATATAATATGACCAGTGGGTTTCTGTTTTGTTCACCAACAGTAAATTCTCTTAGGTTTCAAGCATTCTGATTCTTTCATTGACTAAATTGGGAGATATCATTAAGTACACTTTTCAGTATGAGTATAGTTTTGGACCTATTGATGTTAAGATGTCTGCAAGATGTCCAGTGAGAGTAGTGGACTTGAATTGTCTGAGAGTCAATAGGCAATTATTAGTCCCTTGCTGTGTGCCAGGTGTTGTGCTAAATGCTAGGTATATGAGGAAAGGTAAGAGACTATCTCTGCTCTTGGGGAACTTGGAGTATAATGGGGAAGACAATATCTAAACAATTACATACAAATGAGAGACAGACAGGACAAATTGGGAGTAACCTCAGAGGGAAGGGGGCTGGCATTAAAAGGGTGATGAGGAAAAGCTTCTCACAGGTGGATAGGACTTTAGCTAAGGGGAAAAGAAGAGAAGAAAAGATTTGGGACAGACGTTATTGGGAATGAAATGTGCATTCAACAAGAGCGTGGCTGAAATGAAGGGTGAGTCTGGAGGCACATGGAGTCACAGTAAAATAAATATGGGGAAACAAGGAGTGATCTAGAGACCAGATGACACTCTTATCGTGCTGTTAGCAAGGATTAGATTGAGTATGAAAAGGAGGAAGTCAAAAGAAAAGAAAGCAGTGGTTAGACGGTACAATTTCAGATTTCTGGATGTGAGAGATGGTTAAGCCTATTGTTTGACCATACCTTTGTGTGGCTGAAGTAGCAAAGAATGGAAAAGAACATAAGTAAAGCTGAGTTTAAGAAAATGAGAATTCAGATAGTTAGCAAGATCATAAATATGAACATTGAAGTCCTAAGATATGGGGGTAGTGGGGTGGAGAAAGATCTGAGTTGTCTACTAAAATCACTAAGAACATTTTTGACTGACTCAAAGGTCAATAGACAGCAGCAACAAGGATTGGGATAAGATATTACACAAAGACTGTGTGGAACTCAAAAGATGAAAGGTCATTGTGGAATGGTTTGGAAGTAGCAGTGGGGAGCAGAAAATAAGTTCAGCTTATATCCTGCCTCAATGAAATTGAGGGAAATAGAAGAGGTAGTATCCAACTGATATATAGTCCTAAAGAAAGACACAGGTTTCCATTAAAATGAGGAAGTAGAACTAGTGCTGATCAATGATTTGTTTACAGTTAATTGAGGTATCCACATGGTATAGTAGAATGGGATCAGATCTAAATAAGCTGGTTAAGGGGTAGGCTTATGGAGGAATGGGGCTAGTTAAGATAAGGATATATGTCTTTATATATATATATATATATATATATATATATATATATATATATATTATATTACATATTTTGGTTTATATGTTAGAATTAATATATTAACATTAATTATATGTTAAAATGAACAATGTTACTATACCTGAGAGTTCAAGGAAAGCACTTCAACAACCAGGAAAACTGGCTCCTTTGTAGCGTGTTCAATTCAGTGCCACAATTCTGACCAATAAATTGTCCCATTTCACCTCTGATTTCTATGCAAATCCAATGGAATAGACACCAAGGGGTTACTTTTTGGCTTTCAACTACATTTAATTTTAATTCACACCTTTACTGATGCACCAGGTTACTGTATAGACCTTGCATCACTTAATATTTTTAATGACAATTAAAACCAGTTTCATTAGCTCTTTCTAAGGAGGGTGGCTCAGAAACAATTCTCCAATTTTAACAGGCCAGAGATGAGGTTGACAAGTAAAATGTTGCTGTCAATGCTTCAGAAAGGAAAACAGTTTCTAGTGAATTAGTCACATTTTCACCTTCTCCGCCTCTGTTCTTCTGCTTAATTTAACTTAATGTCTTGAATATGCAACACTATGTAAATTTTCTCCCATTCAGCATCATTTTCATTCCAAAGCAAATTCCACCAAAGTTGTCTCACCAATATTAAAAAATAAATAAAAAATGAATGGAGGTGGTGCCTTAGGGGGGATGTGAACTGTTGAATGATGTGAGGAATCTCCAAAAATGTTAAGGGTTTTGTAAGGAGAGATATTTCCATTTGGTCTGAGTTTTTCATTTAAGGGTAATGACAAGTCCTAAGGCACTCAGTTTTGTTATTGATCATCACTCATAGAAAGGAAGAAAAAAATACAATTCCATAATGAGGCAGGCATTGAAGTTGATGATATTATAATTGGCTTGATAACTTTTTTCTTCACTTTGATGCACCAGAAAGTTGATCAAACATCATTTTCTTCCAAAGCATTTTTAAAATCATAGTAAAAATTTTCAAATATGTCAATGATGGTATCTTATTTTATTATTTAGTTTCTCATTAGTCGAAGCCTGAGGAAATCAAATAGAGTCCTTCTTTGAAATCTAATATTCTCTTTGAAAGTGTGATCATTTAGAACTACTGTCAGTGCCCAAGATTGATCCTGTAATAGCTTAACCAGAAAAATATGAAGTTAGGATAATTTCAAGTTGATTTTTCTAGTTATTATTGTTAAAACTGTATTAGGTTTTTTTAACCAGATTATCATAGATCCCGTAGTCCAAATCCCAAAGTTTTAGTCTTTATTTATTCCTACTGTACTTATTCAATCATTCCTACCAAGACTATTCACTCCTACTATTATTTGTTCTCATTTTTGGAGGCAATTGGGATTAAGTGACTTGCCCAGGATCATATAGCTGGAGTCTAAGGCCAAATTTGAACTCAGGTCCTCCTCACTCCAGTGCCACTGTTCTATCCATTGTGTTACCCTGGGCTCTGTAATGACTATACTATATATTAGGGGCTTTTATGATCTCCATTCTACAGATGTGGAAACACAGAGGTCAACTGACTTCCCTAAGGTCACACAACTAGTAAGTGTCTGTGGGAATTCATGTCTTTGCCACCAGCACTGTATCCACAGTACCAAGTGACAAGATTGAAATTAGCCTCTGATTTCAAATCCAGTATTCATCCTACTATACTATGCTGCTTAATCCTACCCCGACTAATTTCTAGATTTAATAAAATACCAATCAAAACACCAATGAGGTACATCAGAGAGTAACATGCAGTAGCAGCATAATTTATATGAGAAAATAAACAAGAATATTAAGAGGAAAAGAGGAGGAAGCCTGTGGTCTGCCAAGTCTCATTCTGTTCAGGGAAAATTACCAGAACTACCTGGTAAAAACATAAAATAGATCAGTGGAAAAAATGGAAAAATTGGATGGCAATAAGGCAAGAAATCACATTAGATTTCAACTTGTATGTGTGTGTGTGTGTGTTTATGCACATAACTATAAGTACATATGGAATTACATGTGTGCATATAATTAAGTAAATGCAATGCCAGATTGTATAACGTATGTATATGCATAAATACACATATATGTGTTTTTATATCTGTATGTATGTGTTTATGTTCTGTTTGTTTACATATGTGCAATTTCATTGACATAGGAAGCTTCTGGAGAAAACTTGAGGGTTGACTAGGAGCATTTAGAGTAGATGTGACTTGCCCAGAGTCACAGAGACAAAATGCATCAGAGGCAGGAATTCAAAAAGTGGTTCCTGACTCTGAGACCCTCTCTATCGTATTATGTTGTGCTTTATCATTTTTTCATATTATATTATTTCCAATGGGTCAAAGATCAAAATATACAAAACATAAAAAATTTGAGAATGAAATATTTATCATAATTATCAAGAGGAGGAAAATCTTATCCAACAAATAGAAAAACTTATAAGAAATACAACAGACAGTTGTGATTGCATGTGTGTGTGTGTGTGTGTGTGTGTGTGTGTGTGTGTGTGTGTGTGTGTCGGGGGGGTTATAAAAGATAGGACCTGTAATTTCATTAAACTCAGAAACTCCCAAGTGAAGAAAATTTCTCTGCCAATATAGATCAGAACCTTTTCTACAACTTAAAAAGTTTCCTAAAACACTAAGAAAGTAAGTGACTCACCCAGGAAAATGCACACACACACACACACACACACACACACAATTTGTCTGTATGTGTATATATATACATATGTATGTATATATTATGTTATTATGTATATATGCATTTGTGTGCATGCATATACATGGTATATGCACACATGATGTATGTGTATGTATGTATATACACATATATACATATAAACCTAGGAATCATTATATTAAGCTTTTATCTGCTAAGGCAGATTTTACAAGACCCCAAGTTCACAGTAATTCTACCCTTGAAAGAATAGTTATGAAATACATTAATGGCTTGTGATTATGTCTCCACTTAAAGGGGGAAAACTTTCTTTTTTTTTCTTTTTGAATAGTAATTTATTTTTTCTAATTACATGTAAAGACGATTTTAGCATCCATTTTTCTTAAAATTTGCATTCAAACTTTTCTCCCTCTCTCTCTGGCTTCTTCTCTCCCTAATACAATAAGCAAATTAACATATTTCCATATTAGTCATTTTGTGAAAGAAGAAATGGATCAAAAGAAAAAAAAACATGAAAAAGTAAATTGAAAATAGAATGCTTTCTATATACATTAGACTCCATCAGTTCTTCCTTTGGATGTGGATAGCATTTTCCATCAAAAGTCTTTTGGAATCCTTGGATCATTGTATTGCTGAGAAGAGCTAAGTCTATCATAATTGATCATCGCACAATGTTGTTGTTACTGTGTACAATGTTCTCTTGGTTCTGTTCATTTCACTCAGCATCACTTCACATAACTCTTTCCATGTTTTTCTGAAATCTGCCTGCTCACCGTTTCTTGTAGCACAATAGTATTCCATGTCATTCCTATACCACAACTCATTCAGCCATTCTCCAATTGATGGGCATAAGGGAAAAAAAAAAACTTTCTAACAGTGAGTTGTGAGGTTTGGATCCCAGTTCTGCATTAGAAAAAGTCTCTCCTATGTGGCTCCCAAAACTATTCCATACCCTTATACCATGAAAAATTGGACAAAAGAAAGGAGTCAACTACAGTTGTTATGAGAAATAATAATACATCCATTAGATTCAGTCTTTAACGGAACAAAAAGATATGATTAGGAATGGGTAACAGTTATACCTATTTTTCTCCCAGCACTATAGTTATATTATATATATATATATATGTATATATATATATATAGTTATAGTTATAGTTATAGTAAGGGCCCTTGATTTCAAAATATAGTCTGTTATCTCCCACATGTCTCTTTAATGTCCAACTCTCATGCTCTCACTTGGAGGCATTTGTTAGAAAGAGGGAATTGCTGGTGTTGTTATCACCAATTGAGCTTCTGCTCCATGTGTCTAAGGAACATCCCAAAATATTGTCCCTCTCCACAGATCCTCCCCAAAGCTCCCACCATAGAGGGCAAGGTAACCCTGCCCTACAGTCCTGATCCCATGTTAATTTCTTCTACAATTCCCAAATCCTTTGTGGCCAGCTCATTGCTTACTAGAGACCTGTTACATACACAAATGTACATACTATACACATATAGGCATATATCTTTGTGCAAATATACATATTTACAGAAAAAAATCCAATCATCCAGAAAAAAAGAAAGAAACATATTTGGGGAAACGTCTGTAGTAAAATATATGTGATAATGATCTTATATCCAAAATCTTTAATTAAAATGAATTTTTAAAGTAAGATATATTTCCTAGTGAATGATTGGCCAGAGTGTGAACAGAAAGTTCTTGAAAGAAGAAAAATAAAGTATTAATTATCAACTGAAAAATTACTAAAACCCCCTAGTAATCAGAGACATCTCATTAAAGTAAGTTTTACTAGAATATGGACATTTTATATCACATAATATCCCATATTATATTCTATAGCATGTCAATAATATATAATGTGTATATAATATAATATGATAAGAACTTATATTAATATAACATCATGAGGCACATTGATTATATTGTCAAGATTCATTTCAATTCTGTGAGTATTTGTTAAATGCAACTTCAGATAAAAATGGTTAACTGTTAAAAATGATAAAATTCAATGTTGACAAGGCTGTGGAGAAACAGATAAATGATTATAAACCTGGTAAAGTGGGCAAAATCACACAATATTTTTAGAAGGCAATATGTCAGCATCCAAGAAGTGTTACAATATTGTTTATACACTTTGACCCAGCATTTCCACTATAAAAATGGTATTAAAAGCTAAAAAGAATCTATCTGTTAGGGAAAGAAAAAAAATACTTCTTTGGAATAAGAAAAAAATTTGAAACAAGCTATGTTTCTAGTAAGGGCAAGGCTGCACAAAATGTGTTAAAATATGTATGATGACTGCATTATAAGAAATCACAAATATTTACTTTAAAAAAGAAATATGGCAATATTTGTGATGTGAAGCAAAATTAAGAAAGCAGAATCAGACCCACAGTATACAAAAAGGCTACAACTAATAATAGTACTAAAAAATTAAAAGATAAACAGAAGAATAATTAATAGTTATATGTATCTGTCATTCTTGTTACTGGAGGAGGCTGGTGGATTACTTTTGCTGGGCTAATATCAATCAAGCATCTGCACTAAGTCCTGCACCAACGTAGGACCCTAGGAGCAGAGGGCCACCTAAGAGGAAATAAACCAATCCAACCATTTTGGAGAACAATCTAGAATTATGGCCAAAGGGTTATTAAACTACCCATACTCTTTGACCCAGCAATACCACTATTAGGTCTATTCCCAAAGTTGATTAAGCAAAAAGGAAAAGAAACTGTATGTTCTGAAATGTTTATACCAGCCCTCCTTGTGGTGGCAAAGAACTGGAAATCGCAAGGATGTCCATCAACTGTGGAATGGCTGAACAAGTTGTGGTATATGATTGTGATGGAATACTACTGTACTACAAAAAATGATAAGCTCAATGATATTAGAAAAACACGGAAAAACTTGCTTGAAATAATGAAGAGTGAAATGAGCAGAACCAAGATAATATGGTATACAGTAACAGCAATATTGTTTCAAGAAAAATTTTGAGCTAATGAGTTATTTTGAGTATTCTAAATACCCAAATTAATATATATCTTTTTGTGTCTACTGGCACCCACCTCTATGGTGGGGTGGGTGGAGGAAGAAACAAAGAAATGCACATGATAATTTTGTTGTTTTTTAGAAGGAATAGCAAGTTGATTTGTAGTGGATTTGCAGTTTCATATACGATCATCTTTTTTATCATACTATGTTATGGAAATGTTTGTTTTACTCCATGCATTACAAATAGAATTTAAAATTAAAAAAAGAGATGAACTGTCAAGATGGGAGGAGCCATACTCAAATAGTGGAGTGGAATAAATAAGATATCAGAAAGAAACATGGAAACTTCTTACATGATTTTTAAAAACTAAATATATACATTTTGACACATTTTAAACTATTTGGGCCTAATATTTTCATATAGAGTCCTTTTTAATGTTTTGTTATATTTATCACTTTAAAATTGATACACATACACACACATGCACACACATGTACACACACACTCACACGTATCCTGGACAAGCCAAAGAGTCTCTGTAATTCAATTCCTCCACCCACAGTTTGGATTTGATATCTATTTCTACCTACTTCATGTAGAAATTATGAAATTAAAATCTCTATACATATATATGTGGGTGTGTATGTGTATGTATATGTATATTTGCAGATTTAGACAGATGTACATACACATACATACACACACACACACACACAGACCCTACAGATTTGAAGAAAGCAAGAGTTTGTATTCCAATGCTAGTGGTATGGAATGTCTGCTAATATCTATAGGGAAGAAAGAATAATTAGCCATTTTCTGAATTATTCTTCTCTTTATTATATCCCCAGTCAATTAACTGAAAGCTTCTTTCCTTATTAGGCTATTAGCTTTTCTATCAGTGAAAATAATCATTAAACTGCATAAGGATAATATCCTACATTTAGCTTCTAAAAAACCAAGTACAGGATAGGGCAGATTTAGCTATGACTAGACTTCCAATGGGGACTCCTGGGTTCATATCTGGCTTCACACAGTCAAAAGCTACATGACCATGGAAGCATTTAACCACTTATAGCATCAATTTCCTTATGAGCAATGGTTTTTAGGGGGGAGAATTCCTTAATAGAAACATTATAAGGAAAATGCATTGCAAATCTTAAAGTGTGATATAAATGTGCATTGTAATGATAGTGAGGAGGAGCAGAATGCTAGAGATGAAGAAAAAGATATAGGAGTTTTGTTGTTTTTGTTTTTATTTTTTTGTCATTTGACTTAGTATGAGTCAACAGTGTTGTGTGGGTAGAAAAAATAGCTAATGTAATCTTAAGCTACTGCTGGAGAAATAAAACATTCAAAGAAAGAAGGATAATAGTCCCCTTTACTCTGAACTGGTTAGAATGTATCTGGAGTATCGTATTCAACTGTGAGCATCTCATTTTAACTGATAAATGGACAAACTGGAACATTTTCAGAGGAAAGGAGACCAAGGTGGTAAACAATCTGATATTCAGGTCCAATAAGAAAGAATTTGAAGCATCTATGAATTGTTAACCTGAAGAAAAGATTTGAGGAAAATATGATCAAAGTCTACAATTGTTTAAAGAACTATCAAAGAAGAAACAGAGTGGATTTATTTTGTGTATTTCCAGAGGATGGAACTAGGTCCAATGGATGGAGATTACAAGGAGGCATGTTTCAATTCAATAAAAGGAAGAACTTTCTAACAATTAAAACTGTCCTAAAATTGATTAGAATGAAATGTTGTGAGACTCCCATCACTGCTACAATTCCACTCAATGAACACATGTAATGGTTATGGAATGAACTCCTCTATTAATTGAATGTTGCACTGGATAGCCTGAAAGATTCCAAGACTTCCAACTCTGAGGTTCTGTAATGCTTCATGGACAACCTATAATTCTAAGCTTTGCTCTTTGTAGAGATAAGTTGAAATATACCTTTTTCCATGGCTGTCTCCCATGCAATACTATTTCCTGTGTTCCAGATAGATTAGATATTCTGTTGTTTGCAGCTGTGTCTGACTCTTCATGACACTTTTTGGGTTTTTCTTGCAAAGATGCTAGAGTGCTTTGCCATTTCCTTCTCCAGCTCATTTTGCAGATGAGAAAACTGAGGCAAACAGGGTTAAGTGATTTGCCCAGGGTCACAAGCTAGTAATTTCTGAGGCCAGATTTGAACTCAGGAAGATGAGTCTTCCTGACTCCAGGTCTAGCTGTTTATCCACTGAGTGACCTAGTTCCCTGATGTATTAGAAGACTGTATTTAATATCTTAGCAACTGGCTAAATGTCACAAGCCAGGACATCATCTTCATCAATCATCGTCATCATATTTACATAGCACTTTTAAGGTTTGCACATTGTTTTACACACATCATCTAATTCAAGCCTCAAAATTACCCTGGAAAGTAGATGCTATTGTTAACTAGCAAATGTCTGAGGTCAGACTTGAAATCAAGACTTACAGATTCAAAGTCCATTGCTTTATCCATCTCACCACTAAACATAGAGGACAGTCACCATTGCATAACTCTAATTTTGAGGAAGTTGTTTTCCTGATCTCAGCCTTCAATTTGCCATTTTAGGGCTTTTACCTCTTGGTCATCTGTGCTCGTCCCTCTGTAGCCAAGCCAAAAAAAATGTCTAACCCTTCTTCCACATCAGTGATGACAAACTCAAATGAAAACAGAGACCACCAAACCATATATAAGAATCCCTGCTGTCCACATATTAACCTAGAAATCCATATGTTAACATCATCAATTTTCATCGTATTTGTATTTCATTAAATATTCCCTAATGACATTTTAATCCGGTTTGGGCATCACTCAGGAATGTTGTGGGTTGCATGTGGCCTGCAGGTCATCTGTTTGAAATCTTTATTCTTCATGATGCTTCTGAAGTACTTGAAAAGAGCTATCATGTCCTCTGCTAAGTCTTCTCCAGGCTAAAGATGTCATTTCATTCCTTTACCCAATACTCATGTGCAATGAATTCAAGGTTCCTGACTGTCCTGGGCCTTCCTCTGATCTAAACACACACCAGCTGGTCAATGACCTTCATAAAATGTGGTTCACAAAGCTAAACACATCACCGCATATGTGTTCCAAACAGAAGACAAGGAGACTATTACCACCCTATTCCTTATTTTATGTCACTTTCATTTAGCCCAAGATCCCATTTGTTTTCTTTACTTCCTATAGTTTACTAAAACTGCTCAATCTCTTTTTCCCCTTCTGAACCATAACTCCCTCTTCTTGCACCTAAGTACATGTTTATTCTTTGGTCCCAAGACTACATTTTTCCCTCTTAAATTTCATCTTCTGGCAAGAGTCTGATATCCAAGAAAAACAGTGTTGACAAGAATATTAAGTGCTCAGGGTATAAGAAGAATTTTCAAGAAATGCCAATTATCAATAACCAAAGGAAATAATGCTCAATTCCTAATATAATCAACATTAATAAAAGCAAACTTAAGTTTAAACTCATACCCTTCATTCAAATGATAAAGATAGAAATGGTCAATCTGTGAGAGTGTGTGGAGAAAGAGGCATATTAATAGACTATTATATTAGCTGTTGTTTCAACCTCTCTAGAAAACAATTTGGAATTAATGCAAGAAAATTTATGCAAGGCCCCTTTCCTGGGCCATGGTCCTGCCGAAGTTTATCATTGATTATATGTTGCATCTGCTCACCCATGCCTGCTCAGACCATATGACATTGCCCTTCATGTGATACTCATTTTTAATTCTGTAAAGATTGTTAAAGAGTATCCATGAGACATCTTTGTATTTAGTTGTAACTTCCTTCCTGATTTCACTTAATAACAAGCATGTCGAGATTGATGTGACTCAGCTCCTCATGTGACAGCAAGGACAATATCAGAGTTGGATGTAAGAACTGTGACTATCAAAATAAAATGGAAGGTTGAGAAGCATTGTAGTGTATTAGGAAAACCAATGATTTTGAAGTCAGATATCTTGGATTCAATTCAGTTCGGGAATGGCTAAACATGTTATGGTTCATGAATTAATTTAATACTACTGTGCTATAAAAATGACAAATGTCAATAGAAAGAATAAGAGAAGTCTTCTATGAATTGATCCACAATATAATAACTGTTCACCTGACTTCTGAATGCCATAATTTTCTCCAAGTAGACCCAAAAGAGATATCGTTTTAGATGTCAGCAGCACAAGTAATGAGGACTGTGAGAAAGAGACTGAGGAACTCAAAAAATTTCAAATTTTGCATGAGAAAAGATACAAATGGGAAGAAGAAAACAAAAAAAAAACAGAACAAAAATTGAAAAAAGAAAAGGAAACAGTTTTATTCATCTTCAGAGCAAAAGAAATAAATCCCAGAAGAAGGAAAAGAAAAAGGAGGCGAAAAAAGAAAAAAAAATCACAAAAATTAGAAAAAAGAGATAAAAAGAAAAACATTCTTCATCTTCTAATAGTTCAGACTCCTCTGATAGTAACTGAGACATCTACCCATTCTGCTGACATTTTATGTTTAAGAGATTTTGATTTGCTTTAGTAACTATAATTTGTACTAAACTCACACCTTCAAGGCACACATTCTTCCATGTACAAAGTCAATACTGCTCTTGACCTGCCCACATTGTGACTATAAACTAATAAGAAAGATTATCATGAGGTTTAGGGGCCAGGCTTGTTAGAGATATATATCATTCATTCTCCGTAATATGTTTTGTTTTGGTTTGTTTGTTGCTATTAGCATTGCTTTAGAAATTTATGGGAAAGTATCATCACAATAGACAGAAAAAAGATCTATGCAAGCAGCCCACCTAAATGGGAATTACGGATGCTATTAGCAAATGTCTATTCACCTTCCCAGGATACAAATCGAGGAAACAAAACCTTTTCTTGGGAAGCAGATCCCTGCAGATATTCAACATCTTCCCACAAACACTGCAAAATCAAGTAGTTTATATTGCATTATGTAAGTACTACCATATTGTTTTTATAAGACTGCATTTTTTGACTGTTAGGCAGAAATAACAAAGCTTTATGGGTCTTTTTTAAAAAATAAATGGAATGTACAGAAAAGCACTGAATACAAGAGCATTGTTCTAAGTTTTATTGTTATGTGAAACAGTTTTTAGCAACTGTCATGTGCAGGTCCCCCCTACCCCCGCAGTAGTTGTAGTACACACACACACACACACACACACACACATATATACACATACCCCTATATACATATGTGTATACACATACACACCCATGTACATATATATGTGCGTGTGTGTATGTGTATGTGTGTGTGTGTGTCTATACACACACACACACACACACACACACACACACACACACATATATGCCGGTCCATTTTGAGCATTTAGTCCTAGCATTGCTGTTGTACTAACAACTTAAAGACAGTATTCTGTTGATCAGTATTTATAGCAATAACAGCTGTGTTGTTTGGTAAATATATCACATTGACATATGTGAAAGTGATACCTCAGATGTCAACACTGGTATTCTGGGGGAAGACAGGACCTTCATTAAGGTTGATTTTTTTTAATCAGACGGAATATCAAAATTTTATGAAGCTTGTTTCTGTTAGAGTAATGCATGAATTTTTATGAATCTGAAATTATATGCTATATTTTATCAAATAAGTTTTAAATGCTTTTCAGATATTTGACTTAAATCCTTATGATTTCATAAGTGACCAGTTGTGGACGGAGAAGGGGTTTGATTTTTACTCTGTCTGGCAATTTTAGCAGATACATAAAATAGTTTTAATTAAGCTGTCAATGAAAAAACAAAAAAAATGAATATTTTTACCCTGACGTTTGTTTGGAAAATCAACAGCTACAGAGTTTTAGAAATAATTTGTCCCTATTTGATAGAATCTTACTTTTTTTCAAATATAAGTTATGTGGTTGATCATTCTTAACCATAAACTAGCAGACTTTCAGAACTTATCCTATATATTTTTTCTTGAATAGTGGTCAACATTCTTTGTATTTATGATAAATAAATTAAAGAATTGTCAGAAAGAAAGAGAGAGAGAGAGAGAGAGAGAGAGAGAGAGAGAGAGAGAGAGAGAGAAATGAAGGAAGGAAGGAAGGAAGGAAGGAAGGAAGGAAGGAAGGAAGGAAGGAAGGAAGGAAAGAAAGAAGGAGGGAGGGAGGGAAAAAGGGAATGAGGAAGGAAGGAAGGGAGGAGGGAGGAAGGAAGGAAGGAAGGAAAGAAAGAAGGAGGGAGGGAGGGAGAGAAAAAGGGAGGGAGGAAGGAAGAAAGGGAGGAGGGAGGAAGGAAAAAAGGAAGGAAGGAAGGAGGGAGGGAGGGAGGGAGGGAAGGAAGCAAAGGAGAGAGGGAGAAAGGAAGGAAGGAAGGGAGGAAAGAGTGGAAAGAAAGAAAGAGGGAGAGAGTTCACTGAATTATTAAATATCGTTTCCCTCAGTGATATAAGTGATATAGCCCAAGAAGTTCAAATACAGAGGAGAAAGTCTCATTAATCCAGAAAATTACTTAAAAGCACTTTATGGTAGGAAAAAATAACTGGAACAAAGAGGGTGCAAATTGTGGTGTAAGAATATAATGTGATCTTATTGCACCATAGGAATGGATGAATGTGAGAAGGTCAGCAAACATGAGGAGACCTATAAATTGATAAAGAGAATATAAGCAAAAAAGGACACTAATACAATATTGGCAATAATATAAACAAAAGGAGCACTAAAAGTTTAGAATTTGTATCAATTAATGATGTTAACTAATCTCGGTCCCAAAGAAATGATGAAAGCTACCTCACTCTTCTCTGTTAAAGGTACGGTACTATAGATGTAGAATATGGTCTAGACTATCAGACATAATCACTTTTCTGTTGGTTGTACTTCAATGTTTCCTTTTTTATAAAAAATTTAGGAGTGTTCAGTACAATCTAGAAGGCTGAGGAGAAATGACATAAAAATAAAAAGCAAAAACAGTTCTTTAAAAAAACAGTCAATGCATTTCATTATACTAGATTCAACAAAGTCCTCTAGTCTGTCAAGATCATGTAGGGGGTAAGCCTACAGAATTCAAGGTAGTGCAGAGAGAATGTTAGTCTGGAAATACCTGTAGTCCATTCCAAACCAAACCACATCAATAACCCTCGGGGAAGCCAAGACTCAGTATTGACAACTGGATGTTGTGTCACAGTATGTGTGTGCATACATATCAGCACTTGAAGCAGCCAGATGAATTTATTAATACCACCCTCATATATTCATCCCACCTTACCCTGATGAGGTTGCTCCAAGCTGGCACACCACTGCCTAACACATCTCATCATCAAGAACATGCACGTGCCCACTAATTCTATAAACTGGAGTTCATGTGCATCTACTGTATTTCACTCATGCTGAGTGTTTGATGTCAATTGAAGGTATTTCAGCAAAATTCAAGGTGCAAAGTATTTATTAACAAATTGACTCTTAACAGACAGAAGACCAAATCCATTTCTGATTAATTAATGGCTGCAAAACTCAGCAGAATCTTCCAAACTTATCAATTACTATGCTTTTCAATTAGAGGCTTTATTGACTAAATCTCTACTTTGGATTCATATTATTTCCTGTATTGATGATGTCAGCTGATTTTAATACCAGGCACTCCTAGCCATTATCTTAACAACATTGGCAAAGAATGAAGATTCAATATGTTATTAAAATATTAAAAGCATTTTGTTTTCAACAAATATTTTGAAGTGGCCAAAAAATAGAAATCTTTTAAAAAAAACTCCACTTCTCCTAATTATTCATTAGTCAGTAGAACTATAGACAATATATTGTTTTTAGCAAAATATTAAACCACATACACCCATTAGTTTTATGAGAAAATTATCTTTTGCCCCTTTGCCATATGTCAATTTGAGATATCAAGCTGCATTCTACCAGTAAACTTTACCAGATATGCATAGATTTTTCCTTGTAAATTTCATATTTTAAGAAAACTGTATTAATTGCTCCTCCTTTTCAAAGTTGTGTATTTAACATACCCATTGTTTTTCTTGACATTTTCTTTTCACCACTATCTGACACATCTTCTTTTGTTATTTGGAATGTAACTTACATGCTCTTGATTATGTCCAAATCTATGATTTCACTGGTTTAGAGAACTTCCAACATGGGGACTCACTGAAATGATGAAGATTAGCAACCCATCTTAGGCTTTTGTTCATTCTTTGTCCTCGAAGAAGATCATGACATCAGGAAGGTGATGCCATGACATGCAAGTGAATTGGATTTAAGTGATGGAGGCCTGTGAAAAGTCACTAGCCTCACTTTCTCCTCATAGCCATCTGGATCCAGTGACACGATATAGATTAGGATGACTGGAGATGGCCCCAGATGCAGTGGGAAACAAGTAAGAGAGAAAGGAAGGTACAAGAAAATACTAGCTAAAAAAACACACATGTGCCATAGCTCATAGTCAGAGTAGCAGGTGATAAGGTCAAAGACTAAAGATCAACTTTGGTGAAAGATTTCAGAGAGAATAAATCTGTGTTTCCAGGTCTTAATACTTCCAGGACTCTGATACCAGGTTCTCCACCCCCAGAAACTAAGCAGCTTCAGTCAGGCAAGGATGGATTGTCCCTCCAGACCACACCATCTTCCCTAAAGGACTAAATCAAGTTTACCCTTAGTATCATTGACAGTCTGAACGACTTGCTTAGGGTCACAGAGTGAGTATTTGTCAGACACACAATCTGAACTCAGATCTTCCAGATTCTAAGGCTACCCTTTTAATTATCTATATTTCACTGTCTTTCTGATACTTAGGCTAAGCATATAGGAGTATACATTTATAGATGTAAGGGACCTCAGAAGCCATCTATTCTAACACCTTCATTTCACAACCAACTTTGTAAACCACTTGACAAAATGATGGGATGCCAGGCAGGATATCTGTTCCAATTAGCTGTGGTATTCTGTTATTCCCCCTGGGTTTTGCATAGGAACATCAAATTAACTGGAATGGGAGGTTTTGTCCAGAAATTTGAGTAAGTATGGCTTTATAGCACATTACTAAGGGAAAAAGAAAACATTTCAGGGAGCGGGGAGAAAGGCCTCAGCTTTAGCTTTAACCAAGTCTCCTTCTCCCCAAAACCTATGACGGAAGGAGGACTTTCTAGCTTCTTAGAGTCTGGTAGATTTCCACCAGTGTCCTAAAAAGTGTCCTTGGATTAGCTGATGATCATTTCCACACAAGGAAGCAAGGATATGGACAGAGATTCACCATGCTTAAAGGAAACTCTATAGTTATCCCACAAATGGGAGAAAAGGACTCCCAAAAACCAGAAGCCCTTTTGCCTCTGAGTCCAATTTCCCACTGAGTCTGTAATTTGGGGAAAATGGGCATAAACATTTGGGGCAGAAATTTTGTTCTAACTATGCTTATTGCATACCCTTTCTAAAAAACTACATGAGGTTGGCTGACTAAATTATACTCAACTGATAATCTTCAAGGGAAAGCACACCGGTGGGGCCCCATTGAAATCAGAAAATTCCAAGCCATTGGAATTAGAAAATCACTCCTGACCCATCAAGGGTACCCTTTGAATCCTGAAGGGAAGAGGTCACAAAGCTCTTGGAGACCCAACTAATTAAGGAAGTGGAGGTTGGGATAAGGAACCTAAGAGCATACATGGGCTACATCGGAATGCAATCCCAAAAAGTAGAACCTTTACAAAACCTCATGAGTTTTCATTTGACATTTAGCAGGCAAGGCTGTTTCTCCTTCATCTGAAAAAGGAGATGAGAAGAGCTACTTATTCCTACCTAGCTGTCTGATGTGAGAAATAACTAAAGAGAACAAAGCAAGATTGTTTGGTATTTATTGTAGCCAAGGCAGAGCTATCCTCAGAATCAGGAAAACATAAGATCAAGTCTAGGCTTTGACATATACTGATTCTGTATCCATGTTCAAGCTGAGTCACTTCTCAGGGCTCCAGGCAACTCTTGATCATTTTGAGATATAGACCAGGTTCTGACCTGTGTTGATAGAGGGAGTGTCTATATCCAGAATTCCCTACACTAATTGTCTATAAATTTTTTTCATCATACAATTCTGCCAGTTTAAAAAAAATGAGTACAAAGTCCACATTGAAAGGCATTTCTCTATACCCATGTAATAAAGGAGTTGGGGTGAGCAAAGTTGACTTGAGAGCTAGCTTCAATATTTGAAAGACTATCATGTGACCGATATGAGTTGATTTGTTCTGTTTGTCTCTCAAAAGGCAAAATAGGAATGGGAGTGGGAATTACTTTTTTTCAGTTGTGGGTTGGACTAGATGGCTGATGGGTATCTTCCAACTCTCATATTCTAAAATTCTGTGAAATCAAATGTCTGATTGTTCCCACCTACCCTTCCCCCACCCAAATTAATCAGAACACCCACTTAGCAGGTACTAGATATCAAATAAGACTATATTTGTGTGTCCTCTTCTACCTTCCTTTGTTTTCTTTTGTGGATTTTTTGTTTTATTTGTGCTCCTTTCTTTGCATTTCTATCACTACCAACTATCACCCCCTCCACATTCAGTAAGAAGCTTTCCTCTAAGATGTTTACAGTTTCTTATATAATACTTTCTTGTTCTTCAAATACTGAAAGGTTTATGTTTACTGATGATTAAGTTCTTAATAAAAATAAAACTTAAAACACCAAAAATATTTAAAGATTATTTCAATTGTTTCATCTACAAAATGCATCATTTGCTTTACTTAAGGAAAAACTGTCATGAGCCTTTCTGAGCATGGCAAGGGGAGCATGAATCTGTTCAATGAAAATTTTAAATATTATCTAAGTGTTGGATTTAGCATTTTTAAGGGGCTGGGGTTTTCTTTACCTGTTAACAAAATAAAATATAATTTCAGTAAATCAGTGAGGCCTGGCATCAGCAAAATGCTACTCTAGACAAAGAAAGAGCTATATGACATGACTAATCAGTGGTACAAATGAGAAAATTGAAAATTTAATAGTCCTCCTACTCAGGAAAAAAGAACATGTCAAGAATTGTCATTAGGGAAAATGATGTCTAGCAATCTAGCTGCACCAAGTTGTCTACAATAGGGCTGAGATATTTGGGCTCAGTGAGTAATGGTATCTATATGTTTTTCAGTGTTTCAGCAGAAGACCACCAGACCCCAGCATGATGGTGACAAGCTCCAGGCTCCTGTCAAAAAGTCAGGTACGGAAACTGACCAGTATTGCCACCTGTTTCAGAAAAAAGCATCGTGGAAATATTTCCTTGGCTTCCTAATGATGACAAAAGCTGCCTAGCTAGGAAACAAAAGCAGATGCTGGATTGGTTTTATATAGTTTTGCATTGGTTAAGTTGTATTCCAAATATCCTCCTCAGGAAGAACAGTGAAACAAAAGTAATAGGTTTACCCAAAAAAGTCAGAAATGGACTTGAGAGAATGTGGTTCAGCTGCCTAGCTATTTCTTTTCATACTAGACTTATGATATCATTAATATAAGGAACTCCCAATGAGGAAATTTCTTCTACTTATGTAGACTGGACCCTGTTCTGTAACACAGTAGGAAGGAACATATTGCTCCACCCATCCGGAGTCACAAAACCTGGGTTCCAATCTCATCTCTGATATTTCCTACCTATTGAAACTTGGATATGTCACTTAACTTTCTGAGCTTCAGTTACCTCATATTTAAAATACATGATTGGATTTGATGGCCCCAAGATCCTTTCCAAACTTACACCTAAAACCCAATGGCCATATAAAATTATGGACATTGAAAGGTTAAGTGACTGGCCCAGAGTCACACAGCCAGGATACATCATATGAAAAACTTGAACCTCTGTCTTTTGACCCTAAGGCTGCCTCTCCATCTGCTACACTGAGCCATTATGGAGGGCAAATAGAGAGCCAAGTCCTCTGAGACATGCATTGGGACCACTTTTTCATAAATGCCTAGATTAAGGATTCTTAACTCAGTGTCCTTTTTCATATTGATATTGTATATTTTGGTATAATTGGTTTCCTTTGTAATATTATGCACTGTATATATTTAAAAGTATTATTCTGAGAAGGGATCCTTCAGGTTCACTAGACCACCAAAGAGCAGTCTCAATTTTAAAAAAGATGCAAAAAAAATTTTTTTAAGAATTTCTCACTTAGAAGGAAGCTCTGAATATTTACTTGGTTGGATGGAGAAGATCTCATCCAGTCTACATACTAATGAAATAATTCTCTCTGTGATCCCTTTGCCCTGGCACCAAATTTGAAGCAGGCATTAGATCTCCCTTCTGTTTTTTGTTTGTTTGTTTGTTTTTTTCTGAGAAGAGATACTTGACATCCAGTCTACACTGAGAAGGATTGGGGCCATAAGATTCATTTACCACCAGCTCAAGAACAATATTTTCCTCTGAAGTTCAATGCAAACACAGTTTAAAGAGATGAAGTGAAGGCAGCAATAGATACTCTCCATCTCTTCTTAAGATACATAGAGGGAGGAAATAAAGAAACTATTTCTCATTGTCTGCTGACAGAAGTTTTTTTTTTTAATTTTAAAGAAAAAGTGTTCAAAGTGTGAAGAGTAATTTACTAGCTAGCCCTAAAAATTTCATTAGCTTTTGAAATGGTTCAAATATCAAATCACATGATACCCCCACCCCAAGTTATTATCCATAGATAAAGAAGGAAATCAAATGAAGCCAGGTATTTGAGAACAGCTACTCAAACATACTGTTGATTGCGTCCATTGTTATAAAGAAAGACAAGAATGTGTCAACTTCCTCTAGAACATAGTGAAACTCAGTAGGACCTGGAAGATCCTGATGTCAGAACTTATCCTAAATCTTTTTACAAATGAAGGTAACTATCTGCTACCAGGTTGGACCTTGAGGGGAGCCTCAACATCCTAATCACCTGCCTTCCTCCACTAGACTCCCACACCCGCCCCAGTGAATGATACCCTGCCTGACTCATTCTTCAATGATGAACATGTGCCTCCCCCTTCATACTATCTCTAATCCAGTAATTATGAACCCCTGCTAAATAAATACATGTCTCAGAACATAAATTTTAATGTGAAAGTTGGAACTCCAATAGCCATCTAGTCCAATCCATACCTGAAAAAAAGAATTCCCACAACAACATATCTGATGAGTGATTTGCCACTTCTGTTTGAAAAATACCCTATCCACAACCATCTTCTCCCTTACTCCCATCCCTCTCTGCCTTAACCAGCCACACCCCAATATTCCACTCCAGACCTACCCAACACTCTACCTTTAGAATGCCTGCTCCATTAATTAACAAATGCCTTCATCTTAAACCTTCTCTTTTCCCATTCTTTCCATCTTCTGGCTCTCACTGATTTCTTCCTGATCACACAGCATCCCTGGCCTCTATTTCAAGTTCTGTGTGTATTTTCAGTGATATTGCAGCGTTAAAAAACGAAAGTGATATTAAATGTGCCCACATTCATCAATTCGACTGTTAATCCAGGGCAAGTTCTTAGAGTAATCTTTCAGAAAAAAGAAAGAATTTCAATGCAATACATAATAAAACTCATCTCAGACTACCATGTGGCACCTAGATATTCTACCCATGGGTTAGACTACTATGATAAAGTCATGTAATTGATGGGTTCTTGATTTTTGCTGATTTCATAATAGTTGGAGGTAAGATATTTATTTCCTTAAAATCTACTTCCATTCTCCCTCTGGACCTGCAATTTTCAAAGAAAAGAAATAAAAGTCCTCCAGGTAGATGCAACTGTTATGCAATCAGGATCCCAAAAATTGCTGCAGAGGCTGGATGGAACAGAGAAGATTATTATCCCCACCGGGTACCCCCAAGATACCTCACAGGACTATTTTAAGAGTCAATGAGGGAGTGTATGTACAGTGATTTGATCTTCTTGAAAGGAAAGCATCCTAAATATTCACATTATAATTATTCAGTTATCATACTGTCGATTATTTTTGACTATATATAAACACAGGGACAGAAAAAGTTTGACAGATAATTGTGATATTCGGTAAAGGTCAGGACATCAAAACTCCAGCTTTACCTGATTCTGTTCATCTACAAGGGCTTCAAGGATGGATCCAGCAGTGGCTTGTATATTTGATTGTCCAAGAACCAGGCTATTTCATCACCAGAAGGTTGAGCACCAGGCAACACATTTTTTTCTTCAGCTAAAACAATTCATAAAGGCCATCTATTAAGGGGGGAAGATTTTAATCTACACAGATGCAGCAAGTATGAAATTAGGGACCCTTAAAGTACCTTAGAGATCATTAAGTCCCACCCTTTCACCTTATGGATCAGGATTGTGAGACTCAAAGAGGATAAATTGTTTGCCCAACGTTAAGGCTCTTAACTAATGGAGGATCCTGCTAGTGGGAATACTGTTGGGAGTACTCAATGGGGAACTTTCTATTTCTTTTACTACAGAAATAAAGTGATGAAACAATAGGAAAATCCTAGTATTGCAAAATTAAATGTAATGAGGATTTAATTAGGACAGCCTCTGATCCACCTGATTCATTCTCCAATCCACTAGATGGAATTACAGGTATGACACTTCCCCTGGGAGATAGATAGGTGTGGGACTTTTCTAAGAAAACCAAGAAAATGGGTTCCTGAAGAGAATCCCCAATTCCTACATAATCAACAACCTGAGGAGGGAGTTGAAGTATGATGGATAGAAAATAGATTCCTGTTCACTGTTTTAATTTACTTAAAAATAGAAGTTTTAAAAAATATAATCAACAGACTTCTAGATAATTAGGATATATAGTATTGACTTGTTCAGGCTAACTGATGCAATTCAATTTAAGAAATGTGTATTCATTTCTGGACATATAAAAGTGATTCACTCACTCTATACCCTCAAGGATCTTCCCATTTATTATTGAAGATAAACCATATACATTAATAACAATAGCAATAATAATAGCTAGCATTTGTATTCTACCTACTATGTGCTAGGAATTATGCTAAGTGCTTTACAAATATTATCTCATTTGTTTCTTATTATAGCCCTGAGTGGTAAGTGCTTGGCATGGAATTAAGAGGTTTTGAGTTCAAATCAGACCTCAGACACTTACTAGATATGTGACCCTGGGCAAATCACTTAACCCTGTTTGCCTCAGTTTCCTCATCTGTAAAATGAACTAGAGGAGGAAATCTTCATTTTACAGGTCAAACTGGGGCAGATATTAAGTCACTTGCCCATAGTCACACATCTAGTAAGCATCTGAGGTCAGAGTTGAACTCAAAACCTCTTAATTCTAAGCCAGTACTCTATCCACCGTTCCAACTATGATATAAGTATTAGTAATGAGATAAGTACAAAGGAAAGAAAAAAAGGGGCTATGAGAAATTTGAGGAAGACTTAAGGTTTTCAAGTGAAGGAAGGTTCTAAGGTTCTAATAGGGGCTGCTTCATGAAGGAGCTGTCACATGAGTTGGGCCTTGGAGGATGGCAAGAATGGAACATTTACCAGGAGAAAGCAGTTGATATAGTGCCCAGCTCTTAAGGGAGAGGCATCCTGAAGTTTGCCCCAAAAGTGTGTAAGCACAATGCATGGAAGGGTGTTTCATAAATGATTTTGAGTTAAATTATGTTGCTAGTCATAATAATAGATACTATCATAACTTCTGCAGTAATACATCAGGAAACCATAACTGAATAATAATAATAATAATAATAATAAATGATATGTATTTAGACAGCCCTTTACAATTTTACATGCAATATCACATTTGAGGCTTGTATTCCCACACTGTGAGGTAGGCACTACTGATATTATTTTAGAGCTCAGACAGCTGAGGCCCAGAAAGTCTAAATATGTTGCCCATGGTCACATAACTTGTAAGTGTCAAAGGCGGGATTCAAACCTATGAAAAATAAAGGATATTGTCCTTAGAATAATATTCTGAATACATGACAGTAGCTTAAAAGACCTTACTGAGTAATTAATGAGCTACCAGTTGCTCTAGATGGTTTGGTTTCTTCTTCTATGTGTTGCTTTTTGCTACCCTTCTCTTTCTTAAGGTAGAAAAGATGATATATTCATATTGTCAGTCTTTAATGCTAGTCTGCCTAATTGTCAATTCATCAGAATTTTGAGCTTTTTAATAGAACATCCTAAGTCTGTACCATGTCAATCCCCTCCTCAAAAACTCCGATGTCTCCTAATTACCTCAAGAATCAAATATAAAGTTCTTCACATGCTTCACAAACCTTCGCAGACTTATTATGCAAGCCTATGTGTTGTTCCTCTTACAAGATCCTCCTCCTGTCCCCATCCTTTTGCTATTCCCCATGCTTGGAACACATTCCTCTCTCACTCTTATTTCTTAGAATTTCTTGCTTCCTTCAAAAAATAGCTCAAGTGCTGCCTGCCTCCCACATCTGGACTGTTCCTGAGCCCTTCAGATGCTAGTGTCCCCCCAAAATTACTGTGTATTTATTTTGGTTGAGACTTGACATTTCATGAAAATGAGACACTCCTAGGGAGGAAACACCTTTTCTTACCTTTCTAGTCAAACAGTTATTACAGAAATTGAAAAGTTAAGTAATAATAGTAATAATGATAATAATAGCTAATATTTATATATCACTCATTATTCTTGGCACTGTGCTTTGTGCTTTGCAATTATTACCTCCTTTGATCCTCACAAAGATGGATGAGGAAACTGAGGCAAAGAGAGGTTAAGTGTCTTACCCAGGGTCTTAAAGCCAGTATATGTCAGAGGTGGCATTTGAACCAAGGTTTTCTTGATTTTGAGGCTAGCTCCATAGGACTCATTTTGTATTGTCTCTCATTTTGTATTTAGTCATATGAGTACATGTTGTTTCGTCCATGGAGAATAAATTTTTAAAGGCAGGAAATGGTTTTGCTTTTGCCCAGAACCTAGAAACCTCATACATTTAATAATTGCTTGCTGATTGACTGGTTTCTTTAAAAACAAAAAGGAAACAAAAATAGTAGGAGCCGAACATGAGTGTCAGTCTATGGAGATTATCACTAAATGAATGGCTATCTCACAATGATGCTGATTACAGCCTCCTCTCAATTATCCCGTTACTAATTATGAGTTCCTTAGTTTCCCAACCTCTGAACTCCTCCCTGTCTCTTTGGCATCCCCCTATCTGTTAGAACCACCAACAGAGCCCAGTCAGAGAAAACTAACATAAATCATACGTAAGCCAGTTTGATTATTTTTTTCAGTAGCTGGAGTCAGGAGCTTTGAGAGAGGTGAATAAAATGATATACAAGAGTGAAGGTTGGGTGTCATATGTGGATTGTTAGCACTGTGTCTGATTAGCAGAGGGGTTTCTCCGTGGAGGCTCATTTTATGACAGTTTCCATAAGGAAAGAAGATTTCAGCTTCATGGGTGAGTTGGTAGAAGAAAACTCACCATCAGCCAGAGGAGAAACAAGCATGAGGCTCTGGGGTAACAGATACAATCTAGGAAAGACGCATCTATACACACTAACCCTTGTATGCCCACTATCTAGTGAGAATGCCCTTAAAATGATTTCCAAACTAATAGGAGCTGGTATCAGGCATGACATAGGTAGCCCATCATGCCTTGTTTAACCACACCCCTACAGGATATAGCAGTGACTAACATTAAGCCATAAATGAAAATTTGACTAAATTATAATTATCAGGTTTGGTAAATCTCGTGCCAGTCACCACGGTCATACGATTAACCCAAATTAACAGAAAATCAGCGTAAACTATGTTTAAGCACTCAATGTCAATAAAGCAGGGATGCTACCTAGAATTGTAGTGCAATTCAGCTCATGATTTTTGACTTTGAATTTGAGCTTGGGGCTTTGTCAAGAGCAAGTGCTGTGTGGAGCAGATTCTCAATTGCTAACTATGTCTTTTGCTGCTGAACCAGTAAGCCCTACGGCTTAGTTGCGTTCCTCCAGTTCCCTGGGGATTACATGCTCCATCATCCCTGAAGAAAAGGATTTAGAATATAGAATGTGTTGACATCTTGTTAGTTCATGTGGCACAGAACTTCCAAAAAGAAAAGACAAGACAAGAAAGATCTTGAAAGAGTCGAGATAATTGCCAATTGGACTCTGGTGTATGTGTGGGAAATATTGCATAGCTTCAGAAAGTAAATGCTCTCAAGGCTGGTTTTCCTAAAAATGACACCCGATTCATTTTTAGGTCTCCTCTAATTTAACATCCTGCCAAAGTTCTTCCAAGGTCCAAGCAGTCATGCATGGCAGAATTGAATAACTCAGGGAATCAAACAGGTGCCTTATCCCCAGTGGCTGGACCAGTCACTCAGATCTGAGCCTAGCAGTCTCATTCTACCAAAAAGGGATGCCCTCACACACCATGGCCAACTCAAGGGATTCATCAGCTTGGCCAACAATAGCAAACATGGGCTTCTGTATGGTGAAAGAGAAAAACAACTCTGGTGAGAAAAAGTTTCACTGTAAAATGTGTTGTGAATAAACAACCTTGAAGGAGGAAAGAGGGAATCCTAATTTCCATTAATGTTGAAATACTTGTTAAAATCCCGCAGACATCAGTCTGATCACCCTTCAATTTGAATAGTAATGTCGCAGAACCATCTTATCTTGCTTGGAGTTGAAAAAAGATGTTAAGGGTCCTTAAGACTTACCCATATCTGGACACTTGGGAAATGATCATATAGCCCCTAGGCACAAGATTTAGAGTCAGGAAGAGTGGAGTTCAAATTTGTCCTCATGCAATTACTAGTTCTGCAGCCCTGGTCAAGTCCTTTAGACTCTCAGGTTCCTTATCTGTATAATGGGGATAATAATAGCACCTACCTCTCAGGTTGTTGTGAGAGTCTAATTAGATAATATATGTAGAGAGTGCTTTGCAGGCTTAAAAGTGTTGTATAAATGCTACCTACTATTATGCAGCAGCTAGGTGGCTCAGTGGATAGAACTTTGGGCCTGGAGTGCGGAAGACCTGAATTTAAATCTGGTCTCAGCCACTTACTGGCTGTACGACTGGACAAGTTACTTAACCCTACTTGCCTCAGTTTCCTCATCTGCAAAATGAGCTGGAGAAGGAAGGGCAAACCACTCCATTATCTTTGCCAAGAAAATGCTAAATAGGGTCACAAATTGGGGGATACAACTAAACAACAACTATTATCATCATTGTTATAAAAAGTCCTCCAGTGACAGGGAATTTTTTTTCTTCAAAAAAATTTATTAACCCTTTTTGTTTCTACACCATTGTCATTCCCAGCATGCACTCGTTTTTCCTCATGGAACCCTCTCTTATAACATGGAAACAGTAGCAATGTCTGATAATACATAAATCAATCATCAATCAACAAGTATTTATTAAGATCCTACTATGTGCCAAGTGCTAGAGATACAAAGACTAGAGGGAAAAAAGATGACTTCAAGAAGCTTCCATTGTATTGAGGTAAATAGCATGTAAATATATATATACATATATATATAATGTATATAACATGTATGAAATAACTACAAGACTGAGTGGGTAGAAGTACATTTTTATCATCCATCCTCAACTTATTAATTATGGAATATAAGGTAGGCATGGAGCCTCAATAATGAGAGGCATGATATCAAATAAAATGGGAAAGGTGCCATGAGAGCCAGATTGTATAGGGTTTTAAATAGGGGAAGCTAAGTGACTCAGTGACTCAGGCTCTGGACCTTGAGTAGGTAAGACATGAGTTCAGACACCTGCTGATACTTGCTAGCTGTGTGACCCTGAGTAATCATTGTCTGCATCAGTTTCCTTATCAGAGTTGTTGTGAGGATAAAATAAGATAATGTTCAGAAAGTGCTTTTCAAAACTTAAAGAACTATATAAATGGGGGCAATTATCCTTAAAAGCCATTCTGAGGAGTTTGCATTTTATGCTAGAGGCAAAAAGTAGTCATTAAACAATTGTATTTTTTAATTTTTTTTCAATTAGCAAACATTTATTTTTTCTTCCTGTCTCATCCCTACTCCTACTGGAAAAAAAGAAAAAGACATAGTACGATCACTAGCAAGAATGGTGAAATCAAGTAAGAGTTTTTAAACATGAAGAAGATGTGGGTGCCTCCCCTCCCCCTCTTCCCACCCCACCAAACACATACACACATACTCAGGAAACTCCAATAGCTCTCTTTCTCCTTCAGGATTAAATATAAAAATCCTCAGCTTAGGTTTTTTTTTTTTTTTTTAATGCAATTTATTTATTTAACATATTTGGTTTTCAGCATTGATTTTCACAACATTTTGAATTACAAATTTTCTTCCCATTTCTACCCTCCCCCCCACTCCAAGATGGCTTATATTCTGGTTGCCCTGTTCCCCAGTCAGCCCTCCTCTCTATCATCCCCCTCCCCTCTCATCCCCTTTTCCCTTCCTTTCTTGTAGGGCAAGATAAATTTCTACGCCCCATTGCCTGTGTATCTTATTTTTTAGTTGCATACAAAAACTTTTTTTGTTTTTGAACATCTGATTTTAAAATTTTGAGTTCCAAATTCTCTCCCCTCTTCCCTTCCCACCCACCCTCCCTAAGAAGTTGAGCAATTCAACCTAGGCCACACATGTATTATTATGTATAACCCTTCCACAATACTCATGTTGTGAAAGGCTAACTACATTTTGCTCCTTCCCAACCCATCCCGCTTTATTGAATTTTCTCCCTTGACCCTGTCCCCTTTCCAAAGTGTTTGTTTTGATTACCTCCACCCCCATCTGCCCTGCCCTCCATCATCCCCCTGCCTTTTTTTTTTTATCTTCCTCCCTCTTCTTTCCTGTGGGGTAAGATACCCAACTGAGTATGTATGGTATTCCCCCTCAGGCCAAATCTGATGAGAGCAAGGTTCACTCATTCCCCCCTCACCTGCCCTCTCCCCTCCTCCCATAGAACTGCTTCCTCTTGCCACCTTTATGCGAGATAATCCACCCCATTCTATCTCCCCCTATCTCCCTCTCTCAGTATGTTACTTTCTCATCCCTTAATTTCATTTTATTTCTTTTAGATATCTTCCCTTCATCTTCAACTCACCCTGTTTCTGCTCTCTCTCTTTTACATATATATATATAAACACATATACATATATATACACATACATACACATACATACATATACACATAGATATATACATACATACACATTCACTTATATATATACATAAAC
Organism: Trichosurus vulpecula; assembly: GCF_011100635.1. Lineage (NCBI taxonomy): Eukaryota > Metazoa > Chordata > Mammalia > Diprotodontia > Phalangeridae > Trichosurus > Trichosurus vulpecula. The sequence goes on from NC_050578.1 coordinate 67,350,076, forward strand.
ATATATACATATATATATATATATACATATACACATATATATATATATGCATATTCCCTTCAACTACCCTAATACTGAGGTCTCATGAATCATACTCATCATCTTTCCATGTAGGAATGTAAACAAAACAGTTCAACTTTAGTAAGTCCCTTGCAATTTCCGTTTCTTGATTACCTTTTCATGCTTCTCTTGATTCTTGTGTTTGAAAGTCAAATTTTCTATTCAGTTCTGGTCTTTTCACTGAGAAAGCTTGAAAGTCCTCTATTTTATTGAAACTCCATATTTTGCCTTGGAACATGATACTCAGTTTTGCTGGGTAGGTGATTCGAGGTTTTAATCCTAGCTCCATTGACCTCCGGAATATCGCATTCCAAGCCCTTCGATCTCTTAATGTAGAAGCTGCCAGATCTTGGATTATTCTTATTGGGTTTCCACAATACTCAAATTGTTTCTTTCTGGCTGCTTGCAGTATTTTCTCCTTGATCTGGGAGCTCTGGAATTTGGCAACAATATTCCTAGGAGATTTCTTTTTGGGATCTACTTGAGGAGGCGATCGATGGATTCTTTCAATTTCTATTTTGCCCTGTGGCTCTAGAATATCAGGGCAGTTCTCCTTGATAATTTCCTGAAAGATGGTATCTAGGCTCTTTTTTTGGTCATGGCTTTCAGGTAGTCCAATAATTTTTAAATTCTCTCTCCTGGATCTATTTTCCAGGTCAGTGGTTTTTCCAAGGAGATATTTCACATTGTCTTCTATTTTTTCATTCCTCTGGTTCTGTTTTATAATATCCTGATTTCTCATAAAGTCACTAGCTTCCATTTGCTCCAATCTAATTTTTAAAGTAGTATTTTCTTCAGTGGTCTTTTGGACCTCCTTTTCCATTTGGCTAATTCTGCCTTTCAAGGCATTCTTCTCCTCATTGGCTTTTTGGAGCTCTTTTGCCATTTGAGTTAGTCTGTTTTTTAAGGTGTTGTTTTCTTCGGTGTATTTTTCAGTATTTTTTTGGGTCTCCTTTAGCAAGTCATTGACTTGTTTTTCATGGTTTTCTCGCATCCTTCTCATTTCTCTTCCCAATTTTTCCTCTACTTCTCTAACTTGCTTTTCCAAATCCTTTTTGAGTTCTTCTATGGTCTGGGGCCAGTTCATGTTTTTCTTGGAGGCTTTGGTTGTAGGCTCTATGACTTTGTTGTCTTCTTTAGGCTGTATGTTTTGGTCTTCTTTGTCACCAAAGAAAGAATCCAAAGTCTGAGACTGAATCTGGGTGCGTTTTCGCTGCCTGGCCATATTCCCAACCAACTAACTTGACCCTTGAGTTTTTCAGTGGGGTATGACTGCTTGTAGACTAACGAGTTCTATGTTCTACGTTTGGGGGGGAGGTGCCAGCTCTGTCAGAGCCGCACTCCTCCTTCCCCAAGGACCCCCAGTCCAGACTGGGCTTAGATCTTCAGCAGGCTGTTGCACTCCTGCTCTGATCTGCCACTTAATTCCTCCCACCAGGTGGGCCTGGAGCCGGAAGTAACAACAGCTGTAGCTGCCCCACCTCCGCTGCCCCAGGGGCTGGAAGCCGAACCGCGAACTCCTTCCACTCCCGCAGCTTTTCCCACTAACCTTCTCTGCAGCCTTTGGTGTTTGTGGGTTGAGGGGTCTGGTAACTGCCGCAGCTCACATATTCAGGGTGCTAGAGCCCCCTCCGCCCGGCTTCTGGTCTGGATGGTCCAAGTCGCTCAGGCTGGGCTCTGCTCCACTCGTTCCCAGCTCCCAGCTCCCAGCTCCCAGCTCCGTGTGGAATAGACCTCACCCAGAGACCATCCAGGCTGTCCTGGGCTGGAGCCCTGCTTCCCTCTGCTGTTCTGTGGGTTCTGCCGTTCTAGAATTGGTTCAGAGCCATTTTTATAGGTTTTTGGAGGGACTCGGGTACGGAGCTCACTCTAGTCCGTGCTTACCAGCCGCCATCTTGGCTCCGCCCCCTCTTCTATTTCTCAGCTTAGGTTTGAAAGCCTTTCATATTCTAAGTAACTTTCCTTGAGTTACACAGATTGTAACTGGCAGAGCCAGGATTCAGTCCTAGACCTTCTGACTCTTTACTTTACCGTGGGATATTTATCCTGGGGAAGAAACTTCTCCATCAGTAGCACCATTTTTTAAACAAATTTTCAACCTTAGAGCCATTCTTGGCCCTTACCTCTCTCTCTCTCTCTCTCTCTCTCTCTCTCTCTCTCTCTCTCTCTCTCTCTTCCCTTCTTCACATTGGTTGCTGCGTCTTGTAGATCCTATATAAGATGGGAAGAGATTGAAGATTAATGAGACAGTAGTTGTGTGTGGGCCTTAGTATTCCTCATCCCGTGGTTAACATTATGCAGATTTTTTTAAACATTCCTTCAGGTGTCCCCCTCAGTTTCACCCTTTGTCTCTATCCTATTAAAATCTGAGCTTATTCACGAGCTTCTTATCAAGTGACTTCAGTGTTTGTTGACACCTTACTCATCCTACCTCATTGAAATCATTCTTGATAACTTCCCATTCCTCAGAACACATAGAATCATTTCTGTCTTTCTTCTAATCTCTTCAAAGTCTGCTGTCCCTAAGTCTCAGGGACATGTCTTAATATGCACAATATTTGGCTCTTATCTTTTCAAATATTCAAGTGGAATGGTCATTTTTCCACATTGTTTCCTTCATCTTCGTTTTTCCAGACATTTCTACTTTATTGATCATATTGAGATCCAGATTAATAGTTTCCTTCAAGATTTTTTCTACTTTCTAAAAGATCAAATAATCAAGCAAGTCAAGAATGTATCAGATTTATCCAGACACTTTCTAGGACATAAAATATCAGTGCTTTAATTGTTAAATATTATCAATAATACATTATTAACCTAATACTTTACAATGACTTTGACAAATAAAATAGGGGATACTATAAAGAAAAATATCCCCAAATGTCTTATATACTTCTGATCCCTTAATAACATTGATGATAGAATATACACCTGTCCTAAGTATGCTTTTCCCAGTCCAGAGTGAAAATGATACAACAATATGCTGAGGACAGCTAAGACCACACCAAGGTGTTTAGAAGCAACAACCATTTGAGGATAGCTGGATGCTCCCCCCACCCCCCAAAACTAAAGAGTGGGTGAGACATTTAATAGCAGGTTGAGGATTCTAATCACAAGAGCTTCAGATTGAAAAGAGTAAAGGAGAGGGAAATTGTCTATGTATATCTGCCACATTAGATACTATAAATTAGGAGTTCTTAACCTGAGGCCCATTGACAGATTTAATGGAGCCTCTAAGATTGGAAACATAAAAAAATTACATTTTTATTTTCACTTAACCTAACTGAATTTCCTTCAATTATCTGAATATATTATTTGAGTGGTCTATAATACACACAAAAAATGGTTAACAACCCCCATATAAGGAGTAGTTTGAATGTAGGATAAAAAATACTAGTTGAGAAATTCACAAAGAGGTATTATCTAAGAGCAATATGTCCCATGACCTCTGAAACTAATATGACAAATGTACAAAGCAGAGATAACAAGTAAGGTAAACTAGATATCCAAATGCAAGAAAGCATATTTGACCTCACAGCTATCATTGGTACTTGGTAAAGTAAGATTAGTAACTACAACATTGTTCTAAAAGGATGCTTAATTCAAAAGAAACAGGATAGGTTAAAGCAATTTGGGGGTTGGGTAGCATTTTGTATGAAAGGCGTGTTTTTGTGAAAGAATTTCAGGACTAGAAAGGTTTAAATAGTGTGAAGAACATCTGGGTAAAGATCAACAGAGGCACAAACAGAAGCAATATAGTCACTGATGTTTTCTATGAACAACCTAGAAAGAAAAAGAAAGTAGATGAAGAGTTTAAGAAAGAGATCACAAAACCTGTCATGGTGACACAATATAGTAATTATTGAGGACTCTGATTCAATATACATCTGTTGAAGCAGAGCAGCCAAACATTTCTTGACTTGCTTTAATGATAATTCTATCATTCAATAGGTACAGGAATAATTCATTTTGGCACGGGAAATGATGAAAGATGACTGCTTCCTCATATGGAAATCTATAAGAGAGAAGATGAGGAAAGCCAGGCGTGGTCTGAATTGCACCTTGGGTTTTAGGAAAGCAAAGGATAGGAGTGATCAGTAATATCCCATGGACTAAATTATACAAGGGAATTCAACTTAGGAGAGATGGGAAGAGTTCAGCAATGATATTCTCAAGACAAAAAAGAGAGGAAATGAGAAATTGCCTAAATATAAGGATGTGGAAGCACCGGAAACTTGGGAACAAATTTAATTTGCTAAAAAAAATACAGACAATAGAAGCAAGTACAGTTAGCTGCAGGGTGGCACAGTGGATAGAGTGCTAGAAGGAAGACTCATCTTCCTTCCAGCCTCAGACACTTACTCACTGTGTAACACTAGGCAAATTCCTTAACCCTGTTTGCCTCAGTTTACTCATCTGTAAAATGTCTTGGAGAAGAAAATGGCAAATTACTCCAGTATCTTTGCCAAGAAAACCCAAAATAAGGTCACGAAAAATGGGACACAACTGAAAAACAACTGAACTGCCAACAAAGGATGAATACAAAAACATACAAAAGTGTGTAAGAATAATGTCAGAAGGATAACTCAGAATGAACTAAGCCTGATAAAATTAAAAACCAAAAAAAGAGGTTTTTTTAAAGCAATATTGGAATAAAGGAGAGAATTAAAGGGTGGAGATATTGTTTGAGGTGGATAATGTAGTGACAGCTCAAGTCAAAAAGAAGAAAAAGCTTACCCAGCTTTCATTATGTTTCTGTTTCCCCTTCCAAAGAGAAGTATCTTCGGATTGTAAAGAATGAAACAAACAGTAGATAAGAAGAAGTTTATACACAAGAAATCAAGGGAGAGAGAACCAAACTGCCCTCGACAATTTCAAGTCACCAACCCAGATGAACTATACTCTAGGGTCCTAAAAAACTGGCAAGTGGTACGTTACACCTCTCATAGAGGGTATGTGGACTCAGCAGGTCAGGTTTCCCAGAAAAAGACCACCACCATGAAATTACACTCAAATTCTCTCAGAGCCCTAGAGCAAAACGTTGTGAGAGAATATACTTTTACTCACCACTTTAACTCTGAACTAAAAATCAGTATTTTATTTATACAATCGATCACTCATGAGAGTAATACTTTTTACATCTTAAACAGAACCATGTATTTAACTATAAAGCAAAAGAAATAATAACATCCACATGTACTGAAGTCAATGCATAAATTATAAATACACCCCAGCCCTTACAATAAACTTGGAAAGAGAATCCCATGACTCTTTACTTATCCCTGTATTATTCAAAACTTTTATCAATAACTTAGGTAAAAACATAGATGAAATGCTTACCAAATCTGTAGACAGCTAGTAGTAATAAATATGCAGTAGAAGACAGAATTAAGATCCCCAAAATTCTTGACAACCTATATTGTTGGACAAACTTTATTATGAAGAAATGGAACAGGGAGAGATGTAATACTCTTAGATTAAAAAAATCAATTTCGCTAGCACAAGACAGGGAAATCATGGCTAGCCAGAAGTTTATCTAACTCAAGAAAAGGAATTTGGGTGGACTACCACTCTAATAGCTAACAGTGTAACATGGAAGCAAAAAAGCAAATGTAGCATTAGGTTACGTTAAGGGAGGAATATTGAGCAGATCTGGGCAGGCGACAGCCTTCCTATACTTTGTCCTGGTCTGACAGCATTGGTTTAGTTTCTTCACCACATATTAAGAGTAATATGGATAAGCTTCAGAATAAAGCAACCAGGATGGTAAAGGTCTAAAGGTCATGCCATATGAAGATTGGTTAAAAAAAACCCTGGGATATTTATCCTAGAGAAGAGAAATCTTAGTTTAGGCCATGAGATCTGTGTTCAAATATTTGAAGGGTTGTCACAGAAAGGAAGGATTAGACTTTTCTAGTTTAGCCCAAGAAGATAAAATAAGGAGCAGTTTAGTGAATGTGGCAAAGAGGAAGGCTTTCACCTGTGTAAAGAAAAACTTTCTTTCAGTGACAGCTGTCTAAAAGTGGGATTGGCTGCCTTGGAGGATTCTGGATTATATTCTTTACTGGAGATGTCCAAACAAACACTCTATGTCCACTTGGAGAGGATGATGTTGAAAGGATTCTTACTCAGAGCAAATTTTACTAGATTACTGCTAAGGTTACTTCCAACTCTGAAATCATTTGATTCACCATCATTCACTGGTGACTCACTATTTCTGTGGAAGTGGGGAAAGGGGGCTATAAAACTGTGCATACACTTTGATCCAGCAATACCACTGCTAGGTCTGTATCCCAGAGATATCCCCCCACCCGGCCAAAAGAAAAGGAAAAAGAACCTATTTGTACAAAAATATCTATGGCAGCTCTTTTTTTTGCAGTGGCTAAGAATTTGGAAATCGAGGATGGTCATCAACTGGGGAATGGCTGAATAAGTTGTGGTATATAATTGTAATGGAATACCATTGTGCTGTGAGAAATGATGAGCAGGATGCTTTCAGAAAAATCTGGAAAGACTTAAATGAAATGATGCAAAGTGAAGTGAGCCGCACCAAAAGAACATTGTACATAGTAACAATACATAGTAACAACAATATTGAACAGTGAAAAACTAAGAATAACTTGGTTATTCCCAGCAATACAACGATCCAAGACAATTGAAAAGGATTCATGATGAAACATGCTATCTGCCTCCAGAGAAAGAACTGATATTGTCTAATACAAAGTGAAGCATATTATTCTTCTCTTTCTTTTATCTTCCTTCCTTTCTTTTTTTTCAAGTCTTCTCATGTAAAATGACTAAAATGAAAATATTTTACATGATTGCACATGTATAACCTATATTGGATTGCTTACAGTCTCCAGGAGGAGGAGAGGAGAAAGGGAGGAAGGAACAGAATTTAGAGCTCAAAACTTTAAAAAATATATATTTAAAATTATTTTAACATTTTATTGGGGGAAAATAAAATATTGTTTTTAAAAAGAAGTTAGAAAAGAAGGGAAAAAGTATTTATTAAGAGCCTACTATCTGCCAGGAATCATGCTAAGTGTTTTATAAATATAATCTTATTTGATTCTTGTAAAAACCCCTTTGAGGTAATACTATCATTAGCCCCATTTTATTGCTGAGGAAACTGAAACTGACACAGACAGAGGTAAAGTGACTTGCCCAGACTCACACAGCTGTAAAGTGTCTGTGGTCTGATTTGAACTCAGTTCTATACCTAGCACCACCCAATTGCCCCTAGTTGAAACATTTTGCCTCCTCAGAATATCCTCTTTCCCTGTCTTTTTCTTCTCATGTGCTGAATTAACAGAAAGAGTGGAATAGGGAAGCTAGATCCACATCACATCCTCTAATGTTTCTGCATTTTCTATCCCTGCCTGTCTTAGATGGCTAGTCAGATGCCAGTGAACAGCTTAGTCAGCCAACAACACAAAAGAAAGGGGAAGTGATTATCTCCCTAGAGAGTGAATTCCATATTTTTAATGCCCCATGAATGTTTCAGGGTCTCAATTGTTATAAATCACCTGCAATGATCTACTTTGCAACTGCTAACGAATATTTAAGGGGAGAGAGAAAGCATAAAATGTCCAAATATTGACTGATGTTTCAAAATTCTCTCCCTTGTACCAATCTAGATAGAATTATCATGGACAATCAACGCTGTTCTGCCCTGAAATGTTGCATTCCCTCTGGCCAAGAAGAACTCATACTTTTACAGGAAAAAGTAAAAACTGGAGAAATTTCTATGGATGAAGCTTTGAAGAAATTCAAACAGTGGCAAACCGAAAAAAGTGGACTTGAAATTATTCAGCAGGTAACCAGGCCCCACATCTGTCCCCAGTGATTATCTCTAGTCACTGAGCATCTAGTCCCTTAACTTTTAAACACTCAACACAGCCCAAAGCTATGATAAAGCAGGCCTTGAAATTTCTATCTATTCACAAACCAAATGCCTTGACACTTCTAAGGAAAAGCTTCTAAATAAGCACGCTCCAGATTTACAAACCATTGATGCATTTAATTCTGAAATGGTTTGCATCTGCATAAATATTTATTCAGCTCCTAAAGTTGATTTTTAACATATCTAAATGTTTCAAGAGAATCATTTCCAAGATTAAGTGAAAGGCAGTCAGGCACATCTGTGTAGACCCAACACCAAAAGAAAGAATAAATATACCAGACAATTAAAGAAATGGCTGGAAGATAAAACAGAAAATAATCCCAAAAGAAATTTACCATCCCCATTCTTAACTTTGTGTTAAGCTCCAAGGACAATTGTGTTTCTGGGGGTTTTATAAGAGTATTGATTATTTGTGCTCCATTTACCTAAGGCAGAATTACCCAGACTTTCTCATTTCATAGCATGGCATGCTCAGGGTCTTGATATTTTTTCACAGTCCTCCTAGTCCAGAAGAATACCTAACAGTTTCATTATTAAGTAACTAGGTTGAACATTTAAAATATCCAGTGGTGCCCTGTGAGTTAATACCATAGCACATTTAGGAACTGCAGACCTAAGGACTGTGTGGGCAACGAGAAAAAAATAAGTGAGTTTATGTCTGCAAGCCTTGGAAAGATCTGGAATTAGGCAGAATTATGACATTGAAAGGATTTCTTTTTTGTTTTTCCTTTCCCCAGAAACTTCCCATTTTACTTTTCTTTTTCTTTCTTTTTTGGCCCTTCTTCATGTGTTGGTAGTTCCCACCACCAAGGTAGCCTACATAATTCTGTTAGCTGAAGTGTAGGATTGATCTCCATGGAATATTCCTCTGATTCCAGAATTATTCCTCCCTCCTTCTTACCACAAAAAATTCCACTCTCTCAGTGCTCTTAAGGGAAGACAATTAATTAAATAACCCACACCAAATAAATGATTGATAAGAGTGTACTCTGTTGCCCATCCCAAAGAAAATTTCGCTTAAAAGAAAATATCTTTAGAAGTAATTAGTTAAGCAAAGGAACAAATCTCTAATTGTATTTTAGACTGTGTGGCAGCTGGGAAATCATTCAGAGCAGGGACTAGTCCTTAAATCACCTCAAATAAGCAAATGTCTACTCTTTATTTGCCTAAGGCCAGTCTTAGTTGTGGGGAAAGGTGGCTAGATCTGACTCTCTCCAGATTTCAAAGATGAATAAGCATTTTGGCAAGTCCAAGACTTTCTTAACAGAACGACAAAGGCTGGCAAATGTGCTTTGCCAAATAAATTCTAAAGGATAAAAAATATTTCATGACAGGCAGAGGAATTGTCAGCACTGTTTTCTCCCCATCCCCCAAAGCAAGGGTTCTGCTTCTAGCCCAGACCTTACAGCCATCATGCAGGAAAACAGGTCCTATGGCATCCCCAAGAACTAACTGCCAGCAAACATTCACATACAAGACAAGCAAGTTAGCCGAGCTAAAGCAGCAAGGCACTCTGAGGGAGAAATAAGAGGCAGTGCTTTCTGCCAAATCAAATCATTACCTCCACTATCACCCCCTCAGATCTTGATGGATACCATCTAGAATCCTGAAGCCAGTAATCTCAGAAATAGTAGTGTCCCCCCAAGCCCCTAGACCTGCTTCTAGCCTAGCCTTCCACAGATGTCATTGAAAGGAAGAAATCATTTTGAAGAAGGAGCCTACCTTTCTCATGACCACCAGCAACAATTTCTTACCAACTGCCATTAATAGGTAGATAGGAATAGAACCCCAAACCACCAGCCCTGCTTCTATCACAGCCGTCACAGCCATTATTTAGGGAAATACCTCCTTACAGAGGAGCGATCAGTCATCCCTACCAACTGAGACCCATAAAGGAGACTAGCCAGCCTAGTGAAATCAAAGCACCCTGATGGAGAGACAATTCAATCCAATCTAGTCAACATTTATTACCACTATATGCCAGGTACTATGCTAAGTGCTGGGGATATAAGTAACAAAAAGAAAGACAGTCATTTCCTCAAGGAGTTTACAATCACCTGGGGGAAGACACACACAAAAGGAAGCAGGACGAGGGGCTGGGGGAGAAGGCAGTAAACACCAGTAGAGTTGAAACCAGCCAAAGCAACAAATGAAAAGTGGAAGGAGCAGAAGGCAGAATGTACCAGGCAAGTCAAACCACCACCACTTTGACTACCATTTCCCCTCAGATGCTATTGGAGACAGCCCAGGACCCTGAACCCTACAGTCTTGAGAAGAGTAATGCTTTCAGCCCAGTGCTTTCAACCATCATCCTGGGAAGCAATTACTATGGACAAGCAGCCTAGGGATAGCTCCCCAAATACTATGGATACATATATTGAAGACCCAGAAAGTAAAGTTCTTGCTGCCCAAATCTTTAACATTGTCTGACATTTCAACATCAGGAACTATATATACAGGGTAAATTTGAGGCAATGTCAGAGGAAAGGTACTGGCATTAAGAGGGATAAGGAAAGGCTTCTGCATGCAGGCAGTATGATTTCAGCTAAGACTTGAAAAAAGCCAAGGAAGCCAAAAGGCAGAGATAAGGGGGTAGAAAACTCCAGGCATAAAGGAAGGCCAGTGAAAACACACAGAGTTGGGAAATGGAATGTCTTATTCAAGGAACAGCAAAGAGATCAGTGTCACTGGATCACAGAGTACAATGTGATGCAAAAACTTCTATTAGGTGCCTAAATATGTGCCAGGCACTGTACTGAATACTGGGGACAGTCTCTGCCCCCAAGGAGCTTACAATCTAATGAATGAAGACAAACACAAAAGGAAAAGGAAAAGAAGGACACTGTCAGAAGGTAGAAGAGTAGGTAGAAGAGATTACTGGCATCTTAAGCCCTCTATAAAGGGAGGAGCTTTTTATTCCCATCTTAATCAGAGAGGCAGAATCAACTGAACATATTGATGAGTTATGAGTAGCAAAGCTGAAGTCATCTCCATGAATGCATAAAGAGAAGTAAGATGTAAGTAAGACTAGAATGACTTACGAAGGGTTTTAAAAACCAAGCTGAGGGCAATAGGGAGCCACTGGAGTTTATTGAAAGGAGGAAGGAGGGTAGTGACATAGTCAGGCCTGTGGTTTAAGAAGATCATTTTTTTAACTTAGTAGAGAATGGAATATTGTGGGGAGAGACTTGAGGCAGGAAATCAACCAGAAGACTGTTCTAATACTCTGGGTACAAGGTGATAAGACCCTGAACTAGGGTGGTAGCAGTGTTCACAGAGAGAAGAGAGCCTAGGTGGGAGATACTGTGAAAGTAGAATCTACTACTACAAAGTAGAAACTACTATGACAATTTATTGTTGGTTGATTGGATTTGAAGGGTGGGAGAGAGTGGGAAGTTGAGGATGATAGCTAGGTTGTGTCCCTAATGACTGGGACAATGGTGGTGTCTGACAGTAATAAAGAAATCGGGAAGAGGGGAGAGATTGGAAGAAAAGATAATGAGTTCAGTCTGGGACATGTTGAGTTTCAAATGTCAGTTCAAGATATTTAAAAGGCATTTGGAGATGTGAGACTAGAGATCAGGAGAGAGATTAGGGCTGGATAAAGAGGTCTGAGAATCATCTTCATAGAAATGATAAATTGAATCTATGGTTGCTGATGAGATCACCAAGTGAAATAGTATAGAGTAGTGTCATAGAAATAATGAACGTGAACTTGGATAGACTTTGAGAGATGGTGGGGGATAGAAGGGCCTGGTGTGCCATGGTCATGAAGAATTGGATGCTAGTGATCAGTTGGACAACAAAATGAGGAGAAGAGGGACAAGGATAGAACCTTGGGGGGGTATAAAATATAAAATAATCAGAGATATAATTACATATTGCATGTTGGTTTGCATCCTAGTGGGTTGGGATCTGGGGCAGGGAGGGAAGGGAAAGAAGTAGAGCAGACCTTGTTTTGGGAGTTCCTACTTCTGTTCCTGAATACCTTTCAAGTGTCACTACAGCACAGAAGTTAACTCACTAAAAAAACATCTATTTCTGCATTCCATTTTATTCCATGACAAAACCACAATTATTAACATTTATTTGGGTATGTTTCTGCTTAAGGAAAAGTTACGACAGCTCCGAGACTGCATTATTGGGAAGAGACCAGAGGAAGAACACTTCTATGGTAAATTAAAGTTACTTACCATTTTTTAACCCAAGAGATAGATCTGAAAATCCTTAGCAAAGTTATTAGTTATTTGGAGAAGAGGAGCATAAATTTAGGGCTGGAAGGAACATCAGAAATCATCTAGTCCAATCCCATCATCTTACAGATGAAGAAACTCAGATCCATACAGATTGAGTTTTGCCACACAGCTAGTAATTGGTTAAGTCAGTATTCAGACCGAGGTCCCCTGACTCCAGATCCCAGGACTCTTTCTGCCATGCCTCTTTGGTGGTACTGTGAACTCATCAATGTTAGTACTTCCTCTGCCAGGGCAGATCACATGACATCCCCTCTTGCTTAATTTTTGTTCATGTTCTCCTCTAAATTCTCGACATGGGATCTATTCACTGTGTTAGGGAGTGTTCCTCTAGATCTCTTTGTGTGAATACCAATGGAATGCATAGGCAGCCCTTGTTCTTGCAGTGTGACTGACACATTAATTTCAACATCCTTAATGCTAGAGTTTCTGTGCTACTCTTCTTTAGGTATAGGATGTGTGTGCACCATGTGCTTCTGTTCTCTGGGTTTTTAATTCTTCTGTGTCTATAGTGTCCCATGACCAATAGCCATGCAATCATACTAACAATTAGTTATTATTACCAGTGTTAAATCATTGACCATTCATTTCATATGCTTCATAACTCTCTATTCCCCCTCTATCACATGGGTATGGTCTATTCTTAACCATCCATATTTTCTCAGGTTGTCTTCACACACATGCCAGCATGCTTTATGGAAGACTCCCCTTGCCAGTAATTACCACATGCTCAGCGAATGAAAAAGAAATTTAATGCTAGTCTAAAGAAACACAATTAAGAAGTTAAATTTACCCCACAAATCACAATGCTTCCCAAAGTCAGATATGAATTACCAGGACAACTATTACCAATGCTTCTCGACTCTTACCCCTGACCCCACTCACATAAAATGTTTAGAGCTGACTGAACCACTTATATGACCCTTAACTGTGCTGGAGAAGACCAGAAATTGACAAATTCATAAGTACCAGGGATGAATACCTTCAGTTATCGAGCACTGGTGTGTTCAAAGACTGAGAAAGGAAGAATACAAAATCACGATGACTATGATAGCTGATATTTATATAGCACGTAAAGGTTTGCAAAACACTACATATATATGTACATAAACACATGTTATATATGAATATATATGTATACACAGTACATACACACACAAACATAGGTAGATGATAGATAAAATCACATTTAAAAATAAGTAATGAAAAAAGAAAGAACCTTGTCCCTGCTCTCAGGGTGATTAAAAGACTACTTAAAATGTAGTGGTTTAGTATTAGAATTTTATTATTTTCTTTGTGATCCCATGCAAAATTTCTGAATCAATTCAAAGGGGGAAAGTGACTTCTAACAGGGATGTTAAGGGGGAGGGGAGAGCAGGGCAGGCGAGGGGAGGGTACAGCCAACACTTGTGCCCCTCAGAACAAACTGAGCAATATTAATTTCCATGTTTATTTTTGCTTTCCAGATAAAATCACTATTGTGCACCATCCAGATTGTAAGTATATCCAAAAAAGATGTCCAATCCATAAGTGTAAATAATTTGACACCCCCCAGCATCTCTGGTCTAATAGCAGCCATTGGTTACTCTAGTATTGTTTGGAAAGGGCTATCATCAGTGAATACTGAAAGAGAGTAGAGATGTTTGCAGAGGCACCAAGTTCACTTCAGCTACTTCACTTGACTTTTGTCTATCTCTGGCCTTGATTTTGAGGTTCAAATTTGCCTGGGCTACTGGTGCTGAGAGGGGTGGGGCAGAGTTCACAAAGAAGTGATGCTTCTTCATTAGCTCTATTCAGCCTCCAGGGTTTTGCCAAGTGACTAAAGCACAATATCCATCACTGTTTAGGGAGTACTAACAGAGCACTGGACCAGACGCTAACCCAATGAACAAGACATGATGCTTGGCCTCAAGACCAATATAACTTAAAGACAGAAGTAATCCTGATCCAAATGAAGCACCTATAAAATCCACATAAACAGTAAAATCTTAGAGGTTCTGGGTAGGTCAGTCAGTACCTTAGAGATCATCTATAGCCTCTTTTTTCTAAAAGATTGGAACTGTGATTTCATTGGTTTAGAGAATTCCTAGGGAAATGCACCTCCATCAATGCAAAATACTTATCACCCCCCCCCACCCATTTCAGAGACATTTGATGAGGATCTTTTTGTTCTATATTTAAAGCCTGCCCTACAGCTGTGGAAATTTTTAAAAAAGATATAAAAATGTTGGCATGATAGAAATTGATCATAGGATTAACAGCTGGAAGGAACTTTCAAGACTTCAAATTTAGGGTATAGGTCAGGTAAAGAAGCATCACTATCAAAAGCCATGGCAGGAAAATATCAATTAATTGACCACCATCTTTCTTGCATCACCCAAAGGAATTCTGAATACAAATTATTTCCTACCTATAAAATATATGGGCATGAGAGAGGAAAGTAAGAATAGGAGATGTAAAGAGAGAAAGACAGAGACAGAGGGAGGCAGACAGAGACAGAGAGAATAAATAGTGAGCCAAAGACTGGAAAGTAGTCTTTTCATGTCTTGGAGGTGAGGCAGAGATTGACTAATCTACCATTGGCCTTCATGGAAAGTCATAAAGGCAACTTTTTTCTTTTTTGTTTTATGAATAGCATAGTAGGGAAATAAACGAATAAAAATATAAATATTAAAGGCTAGATATAATTGCTAATTTCACACTGAAATGGGGCCTAGCTTAAGGATGGAGACACTAATGCCAAGGGGAAGAGAGATGCCAGGCTCCTCTTTTTGCTGCCACAATGAGGAGATAAACAAATCTTGTAACCTCTTTCCTTCCACCCATAGATCAACACATTTCATAATGTCATAGTTCCTTTTGGGTGACAAAGTTTTCAATCACTTACAGGTTTCCCTTCCTTATTCTCTGTCCATTCCCTATAAAATGAACTATAAATGTTAACATAAATTCTCTGTGTTTCAGTTAAAGATACTGCCCAAAATGAAAACATTTTGTATGGAACACCTGTTACCAATAAGGTATGTGTCGCTTTACCACAATTTATGCAAAACCAAAGGGAAAAAAGATTCCTGTTTGGGAGGCAATGAATAATAATGAATAAGAAAGAATAAAGAATGAATAAGAGAGCTTTGAGACATAATAGATGGCCTAAACTGGCTTTACCAAAGTGTAGCTTGACAAACTCTCTTTAAAATGAAAAATGAAAATAAAAAATATGTAAACTGCCCCTTAAAGGGCAGAGCTAAAGATTTAAGAACAAAGGGGCCTCCCACCTGTCTGTGATTGTCTGAGTAGTCTTTGCTTGACATAAGGAAGATCTATAATTCCTGAGAGTTTTTGAAAATGTTCTTATCAAACAAAGAATAGCCTACAAGACAAAAGGCCACATTAACTCAATGTAGTCATAAAGCAAAGAGTTTTTCAGACTGAAAGAGAGGATAAGAAAACTAAAATGTGTTTTATATATAGTTATATCATTATATATTTAAGCACATAGTAGGAATTTTAAAAAGTGATTGTTGACTGATTGCTATGACTATGGAAGACAGAGGTCATAGTCTAATGTCACTACTCTTGTCTGAGATGAAGATTTCCTTTTTTCTTTCAGCTTCCCCCTCGCCCCCAAGTAGATAAAGAGTATGGTTTCTGTTGGAGAAAAGATATTTAAGGAGGTAAAATATCAACTATATTTTGCATATTGATTGAAAAAACAAGGGGTAAGCCTATATAACCATGACTTGGTGAAAAATGGTCAACCAAGCACATTTGGAACTTTCAAATACTTCTTTGACTTTTCCTCTATGAATGAACACTTGTGACTTTACTGTTCTGAATGATTGATTCTTTGAAAAATTTGTAGATAGAGCTGTCACTAGATATTAGATGAAACATTTCTATTGTTAATCCATTATTGAATAATACATTTCCCTATCATTTTATTTTCAGAATATTCTACTGGAGCCTAAGGGTCTATAAATGGATCAAGTCTGTGTTTGGCTTATTTGATTTTTCAAAAGCAAGCTTATATTATGGCAAAAGAAATCTCTCCCTCCAGTTGCCCTTGAATATAAGAATTGTTACTATCAATCCAGAGTGGAAAAATGAACATTTCTGTCATTAAGACAAAATGATAATAATGGTTAGCATTCCTACAGGACTTTAAGGTTTGCAACATGATTTACAAATCTTATTTCATCTTATGCTCACAACAACTTTGGGAAATGGGTCCCTATTTTTATAATGAGGAAACATAGAGACAGAGGTTAAATAACTTGCCCAAGGTCACATAGTAACTATTAGAGGCCAGACTGGAATTCAGGTCTTGTGCCCTATCTACTGTGCCACCTAGCTGCCTCAAAATATGACAAATGTTATAATTTTGGTCTTTGAAAATACTTTCCATCTTACAATGTCAAATGCCAGCAGACCACCTAGCTCCCATTTTCACAAATGGGCAGAGAAGATAGATATGTGATTTTATCAATGTCAAGGTTGTTAATCCATGTCTCTTGAATTAAGCAAGACACCACTCCTTGCATCATTGGGGGAAAAGGAAGAAGTATGAGTGCTAATTTGGGCAACTTTAATTTTTGAAAGTATATTATTAGGATTTATTTTGAGCACAATAATGTAAAAAAACCCTGAAAGACTTCCTAAGTGTGATCAAAGCAGTCCCCAGTTGTGATTTCAGAAGCTTTCACCCATCTCCTGGCAGAGAAGTGAGAGACAAGTGGTATAAAATGAGATATACATCTGAAGATGTATGACCAATATGTTGATTTATCTCTCTTGACTACTTGTTTTGTTATAGGGAACAACTTCAATTGGGGGCGAAGAGAGAGTTATTGGATAGTGATAGATTTCATTGCAAAAAACACAATAAAACTTTTTTAAAATACACAGAAAAAAAACAAAAAAGGAACAAAAGGGGAGAAAAACAAATATGTTAAATTTAACATAAACTTCTTAAAACTATATGTAAAAGAAGCTCATAGGCAGCTAGAGGGTGCAATAGACAGAGTGCCATGTCTAGAGTCAGGAACACCTGAGTTCAAATCCAGATTCATATACTTCCTTGCTGTGTGACCCTGGGCAGGTCCTTTAACCCTCTGTTGCTCAGTTCCTCATCTGCCAAATGAGCTGGAGAAGGAAATGGCAAATCTTTCCAGTGTCTTTGCCAAGAAAAGCACAAATAGAGTCAAAAAAAGTTGAACCCAACTGAAAAAATGACTGAATGGAAAGTTCACGGTTTTTATGTAATCCTCTTCTTTGAATGTTTGTACTGATTATTTTATTGATATCCTAAAAGTTTAAAGAGTTTATAGGTCCATTTTCTCAATTCATCAAGTTGAAATCTGTGCCCATGACATTTCTGTACTGTTAGTAGATAACTGCTATCCTTCTTCTGTATATGTAAACATAAAGGGCATGAAGGACAAATAAACCTTTTTATTTCTCTCTTTGCTCAATGTGAATAACTCCATTACTTCATGAGTTCTATCTTCCATTGAATGGTCCTGCCATGTCATTATCAGATATCTAAATAGTAACTTAACAACTCAGAATAGAATCTAATATCCTCATTTTAAACATGCCTGGTCATTTGCTATAATTAAATTGAATGTATAAAACTATGCCTTATTTGTCCAAATAAATACAGTATATTTTGCGATACAGGCTAGTTTGCTTCTTTTTTCTATGCCTATCAGAAATAAAAATTATCCAGCAAATTTTTTGTCTTTTTTATTTAAAAAAATCTCCTTAAATAGAATTCCTGAATTCAACTGAGCATATCCTAGAAACAGAATAAAGAATTTTTTCAAAAGTTTCTAGCATTCAAAAATTAACTGACACAGAAATTTCCTTTAATGCTTATAGATGTTGCAAATCATTGTTGGGGGGATCTGGTAAAAGGTGAAAAAGCAGCTGTTAAGCTCTTTCTAGGCAGCAGGCATCTTTCTAAGCCTAAGCAATAGGACATCCTTGCCTTCAAAGAGCTTACATTCTAATGATGGAGGAAAACATACAAAAGGGAAGTGAAAAGAGGGTGGGGTGGAAAGAGGTACCTGGGGCAAGCAAAGTACTTTGAAAAACTATTTTCCACTTGATAGGATCATAGATTCAAAGCTGGAAGGGATGTCAGAGGTCCAGCTCCTTCATTTAGGAAGATTTTAGAGATTAGGAATCAGCTAGAAAGCATAAGTGATTTAACTCATGTCACACAGTTAGTAAGAGACAAAGTACAGATTCAAATCACATTTTTTTCTGATTAAACCAGTATGTTTTCCACAGCACCATGTGGGGAGCTATTACTATTAGAAGTATTTCACAACTTTTTAAATAAGATAAGCTTTTTTTTGGGAAATCTAGGTATTGCAGTGTATGCACTGGGCCTAGAGTCAAATCCAACCTCAGAAACTTACTAGCTGTGTGACCCTGGGCAAGTCACTTAACCTTGTCTGCCTCAGTTTCTTCATCTGTAAAATTAGCTAGAGAAGGAAATGGCAAACCACTCCAGTATCTTTGCTAAGAAAACCCCAAATAGGGTCATGAAGAGTTGGCCACGAGTGAAAGAACTGAACAACAAAAGCTTTTTTTTTCTTTTATGTTTTTGAGCCAATCGATTGTTTAATGTTTATTAGCTATCCATAATTTATTTTGTACAGCAATATACATTTATGATGTGGCTTATTTGATGGATGGTACCCTAATACAGTTTTGTCTCTTTCTAAATGGAAAATAAAAAAGCTGGGAGGATTTATAAATGAACCCACTCAAACATTTAAAGAGTAATTAGCTCTCATTTTTTTTTCAAAAATTGAAAAAGCAGGTGCTTTACCAACTCCTATGAGAAAAAATATAGTCCTGACAAGCAAATCAGGGAGAGGTAAGTCTGAAAAAAAGAAAGTAGTGAACCAATACACAAATATCTTCAATAAACATTGATTAAAAATACTAAATGGAAGATTATCAAAAACATTTTCTATGACAAGATTGGGTTTACATCATGGAGTTACCCTTCAGTGTTAGGAATACTAAGCATAAGAGATCATATTAATAATAAAAATAATAAAATTACATGATTATACCTATGGATACAGAAATATGATTTAGCTGAATATACTAATAACTTCCATTAAAAACACTTAATGATTAGTGGATTTTCATTAATATGCTAAATAGTAACTAAGAGTTATTACTCCCAATGGGCATCCTAGCAGTGCCCCCCTGAACTACAGCAGCTGACAGCAGTGTCTACATTGGAAGGTTGAGTGAAATGCTTTGAGAAAAGGCAACTTTAAGACTCTACAAGGATGCAGGTTCTGGGATAAGAAACTCACTATTTGACAAATAGTCATTTAGAAATGATTAGAAAACTAGAAAATAATATAGAAGAAACTAGGCATAAACCAACATCTTACACCATATACCAAAATCATGTCAAAATGAGTATACAATTTAGATATAAAGGCTGATACTATAAGTGAACTAGGAGAGCAAGCAATAGTTTACCTATCAGATTTATGGAGAATGGAAAAATTTATGACCAAACAAGAGATAGAGAACATTATGAAATGCAAAATGGATAATTTTGAACACTTTAAATTGAAAAGATTTTTTTTTTGCACAAAGCCCATGCAACCAAGATTAAGGGGGAAGCAGAAAATGAGAAATAATTTTTACGACCAGTGTCTCTGATGAAGATCTTATTGCTAAAACATATAGATAACTTAGTCAAATTTATAAGAATACAGGTCATTTCCCAATTGATAAATCATCAAAGGATATGAACAGGCAGTTTTCAGAGAAAGAAATTAAAGCTATCTATAGTCATATGAAACAATGCTACAAAACACTAATGATTAGAGAAATGCAAATCAAAACAACTCTGAGGTACCACATCACACATATCAGATTGGCTAGCATGACAAAATGGGAAGATGATAAATTCTGGAGAAGATATGGGTAAATTGGAATACATTGTTGGTGGAGTTGTAAACTGATCCAACCATTCTGGAGAGCAATTTGGAACTATGCACAAAGGGCTATAAAACTGTGCATACTCTTTGACCCACAATACCACCTCTAGGTCTATATCCAAAAGAGATCACACAAATAGGAAAAGAACACACATGCATGAAAATATTGATAGCAGCTCTTTTTGTGGTAGCAAAGAGTTGGATACAGAGGTGATGCCTGTCAGTTGGGGAACAGCTGAACATGTTGTAGTATAGGAGTGTAATGAAAACTATTGTGCTATAAGAAATGATGAGTAGGTGGACTTCAGAAAAAACCTGGAAAGACTCATATGAATTGATGCTGAGTGAAGTGAGCAGAACCAGGAGAACACTATACCCAGTAACAGCCACATGATGTGATGACTAACTTTGATAGACTTATATCTTCTTAGCAATGCAAGGATCCAAGACAACTCCAAAGGACACATGATAGAAAATGCTGTCCACATCCAGGAAAAGAACTATGGAGTCTGAATGCAGATTGAAGCATGTTGATTTTCTCTCTTTTTTTTGTTTGTTTCTTCTTTCTCATGGTTGTTTCCATTGGTTCTAATTCTTCTTTGTAACATGACTAATGTGAAAATAGGTTTCATATCAATGTATATGTTAAGCCTATATCAATTTACATGCAGTCTTGGGGTGGGGGAGGGGAGAGATGGAGAGAAAATTTGAAACTTAAAATCTTAGGGAAGTGAATGTTGAAGACTAAAAATAAGTAGTTTTGAAAGACTACAAGGAGCCCAGAAGAAAGCTATACATTACTGAAGGGGAACAACATGATGACTTCACAAAGGGAGAAAAGGACTTCCATCAGTAGTTCCACTCTGGAGCTACTAGCTATCCCTTTGCCTCTAAGCTGGAGACTACTATGTCTTGGACTCTAAATTCACTTGTAAGAAAGTTTGCTCCTGGTTTGGGAGGATGTTTTGAAACAACTCTTTTGTTTACTATGCCAGCTTGGTAAACACGTATTTCTAGTAGCTATTAAGTCTGGCTGACTAATTGATATCACCTGATAATCAATGGGGAAAACAGAGATAGGAGTTCCTAAGATAGAGTATTAGAAAACCACCTCTAGGTTAAGAAAACCACCCTCCAGGTTAAGCCTACAACCCTGAAAGGGAAAGTAACCAGCCAACCTCTGGGGACCCAGCCTGCCAGTATGAGTAGAAGTTGGGAAAGTAGCCTTAGAACATCTGCTTCTATATACGGAGGCAAGGAAAAGTAAATGAGAATTCATTTCTAAATGGTATATATTCCTATGAAGATAGCATCAGGAGCTTAGAAAAACAATAACAACCAAAATGATTCTTTGTACCTACACTGAGAACAAGAATACCACTGTTTTGTAGATACACTATAATCATAATGAATGGGGAAAATACAGAACTACTCACACCTTATTTTGTTTCTCTTTTCTCTGCCACAGCAATCTTTAGACTGTAGAGAATAAAACAGAAATGGCTAAAGAGGAGTCATTAACCATGATAAATAGGAACTGACAAGAAAGTATCTTTTTATCCTCAATTAGTTGAAGTTACCAGGTTAAGATAAATTATACCTCTGTTGCTTATCAGCTGTCACTCTTATGGGCAGGCACCACAGGACTGAAGGCTTGTAAAGAGCATTGATCAAGTAGATGACTTGGGTATCAAGATTATCTCTACCTTCTCTCAGCCCAAAAATCTCATCTTTAAGCAGTGTGCAATAGAATGTTTGGCTGCCTGACAATACCAAAAAAAATCAGAGAGAGAGAGAGAGAGAGAGAGAGAGAGAGAGAGAGAGAGAGAGAGAGGGAGAGACTGAGAAAAGAATATTTTATAAATATGTTTATGAGGCCTTGCAAGTGAAAGGACTTTCAGGGAAATTTCAATTCTATACAAATATGCAAATGCATCAAAAACACCTTCATAAACTGAAGACATAATTTTCAACAATAATTCTGAAGATAGAACTTCACAAGCAATAATGCATTTAGAATACAATTATCTTACCTCTTTCAAGCTTTTTTGTACCTATTTTGATAGAAGATTTTACTGATATCCCAGTTCCAAACCTGGCAGAGAAAGAAGGTAAAAGAAAATTGAAGAAAGGAAAGTAGGATGGCAAAAGGATGGAGGAAAGGTAAGAGGGAGAAAAGTGCTATTTGGTAGCCCTCCCCATAATTTCTTATCTAATTGGTATAATTAATTAGCATCCTTCTTACTAGCATCTCTATAGTCTTCTCCTTAGAGCTCCTTGAGGGCTGAAGACAAGGTCATACCTTCTGGATTATAAGCTCTAGGCTATTAGAGGGCACTGTTCTTTTTTATTAGACAGGTAAGTTTTGAACCAATCCGTTCTAA
Organism: Trichosurus vulpecula; assembly: GCF_011100635.1. Taxonomy (NCBI): domain Eukaryota; kingdom Metazoa; phylum Chordata; class Mammalia; order Diprotodontia; family Phalangeridae; genus Trichosurus; species Trichosurus vulpecula. Next base: position 67,372,661 of record NC_050578.1, read on the forward strand.
CCCTATTAACAATAATAAGCAAGTTACACAGTGGGAAGAATGCTAGACTTAAGTTTGAACCCAACCTCAGACATTTATTAGCTGTGGAACCATGGGCAAGGCATTTAACCTCTCTCAGCCTCAGTTTTCCTCATCTATAAAATGGAAATAGTGATAGCACTTATCACACAGGGTTGTGTTAAGGAATACATGAAAGAATGTGTGTAAAGCTTCGTGTAAACTACTATATAAATGTTAGCTGTGGCTTCCTCTTTAGGATTACTTATGTCAAATATTCTGTCTTATACATACCTAAATATTTATACATTTCCTATCCCATTAGAATGTATGCTTCTTGAGAAAACAGTATTTCTTGTGATTTTTTTTATTTGCTTTTCCTTTGTATCCCACTGCTTAGCAAAGTACATGGCACATAGTAAGCCTATAGCAAGCATTTATTAAAATGCTATTCTTATCCCCCTCTTATCTTTTGAGAGAAAGTTTAGATAGAATTGATCCAGGGACAATCCACTACCCTGCCATTATTCCTTTACTTTTAATATTTTAGAGATGCATACAGGGGTAGATATAATAAATTTGTTTTATACTTTAATGAAAAGATTAGGATGTAAGTTTATCCTCTATAAGCTACTTGGAAACATTCTTATGCTGCCAAATGCTTTTGATCTCACCTAGATCTCTACATTTTGAAAGTTTTATGTTTTGCATATCTTAGAAATAATGGTATGGTGTGGTGGAATCTATTAAAAAAGCATTATTTAAATATTTAAAGATCAAGATTACGCCTGAGCAACTGTAGTCAACAATTCAGTCTATGTATAATTATAGTTTATTGACTGAGTTCTCCAGGATGTTTTGAGATCTGTATTTGTAGTATGAGGATATGTCGGTGCATGAAAAATTGAGGTTCTGATATACAGCTCTAGTCACCAGGTCATCTGTCTTGCAGCTAGTTATTCAGTAGGAGATAAATTTTTATAGACTAAAGTGATGTATTGTGCATTTCCTACCATTAATCACTAAGTCTAGGTTCCTTGGAAGATTATTATCATTATCATATTAATTCCAGCTTTTTTGAGAATCTAGAGAATAAATGGTTTCTGAAATCTCACTACTTACTACTACCTGTATGATCTCAAAAAGCCACTTAATAACCCTATGTCTCGGTTTCCTCATCTGTAAAAGGAGTTGGTTGAACTAGATGGCCCTCTGAGTTCTTTTCAAGGTCTGTGACTTTATGTACCTCTGTGCCACAATGTATCCTTAGAGCAGCAATTCAGTGGAGACTGATACCTACTCAACAAATCTATGAACCAGAGGAGCTTTTACACACTATTTCTTCCCATTTTTGCAAATACAGATTATTGTAACACTGAATTCTTCTTGCATGGGAATTCATTGCATCCTGTCTGTTGACCAAGCATTTTTTCATCAGACAAATACTGTTCCCTATAATACTTGAAAGGTGTGCTTTTAATAATTCTCTTTTCTCTGATTTTCCATTGATTTATGGTGGTTTGGGGTTTATGATGTGTAAATATATGGGAGAAAGTTTAAGTCATTAGTCTGTGGTAACAGGTGAATAGCCTAAGAGTCATGTGCTATTTCTTGCTAGCAATCCTTAATTGCTGTCTTGTTTTTCTCTAAGTTTTACTGCTTGGCCAATCACAGGAAGTTGTTGTTTGTCCTTCCACTCTCAAAGAAGACCCATGACATCAAGCAGGTCATGCCATGACATGCAAGTGAATTGGATTTAAGTGATGGAAGACTACAAAGTCACCAGCCCTACTTTCTCTTCTGGAGCCATCTGGGTCTAGTGGCAAGATACAGAATAGGACAACTGGAGATGTAGTGGGGGACCTTGGCCTCTGCAAGCTAATGTGTTTTACACGTCTGAGTTTGACTGAGGTAACACCTGTTCAGTGATTAAGGCTTAATAAGATATGAGCAGAGAATGGCCTCTTTACCTAGTCAAAAAAGGTGATCTTGGAAGACCCTCAGAGTTTTTTTTTTTTTCTGGCCAAAACAAAACCAATTGCTATTTATATTCATTCTGGGCCAATCAGGGCCCAACCAAAGACCAAGTAGGGCTTGTCCTGGGACCTAGTTGGCCAGTCAATGAGAAAGAGAGTGATTTAGGGTTAAGGCTGGTCTTTAAGAAAGGGGAAAATAAGAGAGAGACAGAGAGACAGAGAGAAGAGAGACAAAGAGAGACAGAGACAGAGAGTGAGAGAGACAGAGACAGAGAGAGACACAGAGAGAATGTATAAAAGGGAAGGGAACAAGAATTTATTAAGTGCTTACTATATGCCAAGCACTGTAGTAAGTGCTTTACAGATATTACCTCATTTGATCCTCACAACAACCCTGGGAGGTAGATACTATTATTAATTCCATTTCAGAGTTGAGGAAACTGAGGCAGACAGATTAAGTGTCCAGAGTCACATAGCTAGTAAGTATCTGAGAACAAATTTGAACTCAGATTTTGCCGACTCTAAGACCAGTGCTCTGCCCAATGCCTTTTTATTATTTGTTAAGCATTTATTAAGTGTTTGCTTTGTACCAAGCATTGTTCCGAATGCTGGGGATATGAAGAGAAAGATCAAAACAGTCCCTTCCCTCAAGGAGCTCATATTCCAATTGGGATGACAACATATAGAAGAAAGTTCTTCCACAGGGAAGATAAAAAGGCCCAGAAATCCTAAAGATGCAGACTAGTGCCAAGTCATAGAAACAAGAAAAATGTTAAAGCCTGGAGAACCTTAGAAGGCAGTAGGAGGGAGGTTGATAAGGTGGTAAGGTCCAGTGGTCCATGATCTCTTAGAGAGGAAGAGAACTGACAATTTCCATCTCATCCAAGCTGAATGAGTAATCCATCAAACATCTGGGATGAATTCTGGGACAACCTAGGTCCAGGAAAGGCATAGGTGTGGGGAGATCATCAAAGAAGAAAGCAGGAAGATTTTTTTTAATTTCTTTGGCTGTAACATACCTTTTCAGGTTTGTTAAACACAATCTACAGGCCAGCCAAATTTGCTTTCTTGCTTTTCCCTAATATGACACTCCATCTCCTGTCTCTGTGCTTTTATAGAACCTGTCCCCCACATACTCCAGATCCACCTCTGTGTCTTTAAATTCATATGAAATCCTTTAAAAAGGTTGACTCAACTGCCAGGAAGGGCCTTTCTTGAGTCTAACCAGCTTCTAATATATTTTCTGTCAAAATTGTTAAGTATGTTTTTATATACATTCTGTGCTATATATGTACGGGTGTGTTCTCTACTGTTAGAATGGAAGCTCCATTCAAGGACAAAATATTTCATTTTTAAAAATTTTGTATCCTCAGCACCAAGCCTGGCCCATGATACTGTAGACACTTAATAAATGCCAGTTGCTTGCTTGATTGATTGAATATACTTAGAGATCTTATAACAGAAGAAAAAATCAGATAAGAGGAAATATGCTAAATGTTAATTACCTTAAAGACCTAAAGTCCAAGACTCTCTGATCTTTTCAAATTTCTGATTAAAAGCAAAGGCCTCACCTGTCACAGAAGAGAAAGCTGTAATTAGCCAACTCCGTGTGCTCCATACTGATGGGTAAGAAATGAGCTACTCTCCCAGGGTGGAAATATAAAATTTTCCTGAATAAATCTTCTAACTATTATCAAGTTTACATTAATTTAGAGTTGGCTTATGAACAGGTATATGGTTAAGCTGCAGACTGCATGGCCTGATTCTGTGGACAAGCTGTACTCAAGCCCTCTGCTGGGGTGGGCATGTCTTATTCAGGAAGGAAGGAAAGAGGGAAGCAAGGGAGGGAGGGAGGCAAGAAGGCAGGCAGAAAGGAAGGAAAAGAAGGAAGGAAGGAAGGGAGGGAAGAAGGAAGGAAGGAAGGAAGGAAGGAAGGAAGGAAGGAAGGAAGGAAAGAAGGAAGGAAGGAAGGAAGGAAAGAAGGAAGGAAGGAAGGAAGGAAAGAAGGAAGGAAGGGAGGGAGAGAGGAAAGGGAGGAAGGGAAAGCAGGGTGAGAAGGAAAGGCGGGAAGAGAAAGTAAAGAAAGAAACTTTGCAGAGTTTTGAGCATCTGTGCCTACCACTCCAATGCAAGCAGTGGCAATCTTCCTAATGATCACTGATCTTCAGCCAGTATTGTAAGGCACTGGCATTTGTCATAACATCATACAACAGAGAAGTGCCTAGTTCAGTCATGCCAAGTCACTCACTGTACAGCATGTCCCTTCTTCACTGACAACCTTTGAAGATCCTTGCAAGTGAGGTTGAGGTCCATGAGGACCAGTCAATATTGGGAAAGGACCTGTGCTATCCATTTGTTCTTATCCTCTTTTCTTCAGTTAAACAATGGTGTCATTGATGAGAGGATGATGAATCCATCCCACTTAGATTTCCCTCAGGAGCAATCTTTCAGGGTCTGCCATCTAAGTCTGATGCCAGAAAATGTCAAACCCAACAGGCTATGAGTGTCAAAGCCAGCTGTTCTTCCCCCTTTGGAAAAGGAGACTGTGCAGCATCCTGGATTGCTTTCCTCAAGCAGACAGAATGTTTCCTAAAGGACAGTAAATGTAAATGATGGTGCAGCTCAAGCATAAGCATCAAAATTGCAAATTGGGTGTGGGGTGGGGGTTTGAGATCCTCCTTAGCACATCTGCTGAAAATCCAATTTGTTTTGAATTGTGGTAGCTCCTCCCTTCCATGAGTAGCACCTGAAGAAGAGGGGGATACAAAGGAGTCATGGTGGGGGCAAGCTGCTTTTTACCAGGGCTGGCTTTGGGCCTATCTACTCTGCTCCAGGAGTTAGGAGCTAGCTATGATAGAAATAAATTAGAGAGAGAGAGAGAGAGAGAGAGAGAGAGAGAGAGAGAGAGAGAGAGAGAGTCAGAGAGACAGAGAAAGGGAGAGAGATAAATGAGTAAATGTTAGCTATCTCTGTCCCTGACAGTTATAAGAGAGCAGAGAATCCTGACCACTGGAACTTTTGCCTTCTCCCAAATCTGCCCACATCTGGAGTCCATTGCCTGAGCCAAGATGTCCAGATCCCCTGAGCTGTGATGTTCAGATCCATAGCACTGCTAAAGCTTCCCCCCTCCCCCCGCCATTGGCTTCTGACTGGCCCTGTAGATACATGAGTCAAACACTGAGTTGTAAAGTGTTTTGTATTGTCTAGAATTCCTTGCTCACTCAAAGGAGCACTAAATTGTTCCTTTCCTAGAACTCCTTGGTTCAGAGTAACTTTTATACATTTGGGTAATACCAAGGTATAAGAGAGCAGTAGGCCTGATTCGCTCTGAGAACCATTGAGGGCTTTGGATGACCTCAATCATTTTTGCTCATCAATGTTCATGGGTCTCTGTCAGGGTATACTTGGGACTCTTCAGGACTAACTTCTTTTCATTGACCAGGATCATGGCTAATGCCTTCTGGTGGTGAAATAAATGTTTTACTCAAGAAATTAGGGGCAGCAAGGTGGGAGATAAGTGCTAGGCCTAAGATTAAGGGGTCTTGAGTTCAAATGTGACCTCAGACACGTACTAGATACGTGACACTGGGCAGGTCACTTAACCCTGTTTGACCCAGTTCCTCATCTACAAAATGAGCTAGAGAATATGGCAAACCACTCTAGTATCTTTGCCAAAAATCCCCAAGATGAAGAGTCAGACACACAAAGAATCAGACACAACTGCAAAATGACTGAACAACAACTCAGGAAATTATTTTACTCTTTCTCTGTTTCAGTTTTTCCTTAGGTAAAAGAGGATTGAGTAGTTGCCTTTCAGGAGAAGAGATAGCAGGAAATCTTGAGCTGTTATTCACAAATTAATTCATATTTCCACAACCCATTGTCTGGGACAGCAAGACATTCATATCATAATGTCATCGCAGGAAGGGACATCTGGAGGCTGTAGGTTAACCAGGTGATGGTTCCTCTATTAATATTCCCTATTACAACATGTCAAAAAGAACATAGCTTTACTCTAGAGAAATACACAGTTGCAAAGGCCCCTCTAACGCAATCTAATGCTACACTTTATTTAAAGGTCATTTCAGCAACCACATGGAGTCCGGAGATAGTCACACCACAGGAAGCTTCTAAGACTAATTCATTTTTTCCCAGTGCCTGCATTTCTATAGTACCTATCACAGTCATGTCTATAATCTATTCAGCAAAGAATCTCAGATTCCATCCTTTTTGTTTGTCAACAAACATTTACTAGGTGTGAGGCATTGTTCTAAACACTAGAGAAACAAAAAAAGGGGGAAAAGTCCCTGCTTTCAAGGAGTTCACTGTCTGATAGAGGAAAAAACCATGCAAACAACCATGTAGAAACAAGATATATGCAGGATGAATTGGAGATTATCTCAGAAGGAAGGTGCTTGGATTAAGGGGAATGGGAAAGACTTCTTACAGAAGATGAGGATTGTGAAGTTTGAAGGAAGCCAGGAGGCAAAGATATGTATTGGGGTTTGGGGCAGGGGTGAGGCTGGCTCAAAAAAATGCTGAGAGAAATCAGACATTATTTTGAAGATGAGGATTCATCACTCCTTTTCAATAAAGCCTGGAAGGTATTAGTATTACTTTTTATTGAATTATTATCTATTTGCACTTTGGAAAATATAAAGTTCCATTATTCATAAGAGTAAATCCCCAGGATCCTTCTGAATAATTTAATGTTTGACTTAACTAAAAGTTAAGTCATGTGTATGCTATGCATGGATTATCAATTTTCAAAGAACAAAATACACTTAATACACAAAGCAGAATGTTAAAATTAATTTTAATCTTCTTTTGATGATGAAACGATCTTTCGAGAGATTAGACTGACTCCATTCTGACTCCATGGCATTTATAAACATAAATAAATCCTTGATGAAGAATGGCTCTTGCCCAGATTATGACACACATTTGGAAAGCAATCAATGAAGTGACTCCACTAGCATGTATATATTGAAGAGGCCTAGAAATGGACAGTAATCTGGATCCAGAATTTGATTAAAAGGAAGAGATTGGGCAAGATTGCACTTTCATTGATCCTACATCTTCCTTCTTGCAAAAGCACAACTTCTAACAACAACAATTATAATAACTAGCACGTACACAATTTTCGAAAGTTTGTAAAGTGCTTTATAAAGATCTCACTTTTATTCTCACAATGACCCTGGAAGACAAGTACTATTTTTATCCCCATTTAACAGGTGAGGAAAACTTTCTCCTACAAGGGGACTTCCTTTCCGAGAAGACAGGCTATGCCTCACAAGCCTTCTCATTCCTCCTCCTTCACACCTCAAAATCTGTATACAATGCCATCAGATTCTCCTTCTTTGCTCCTATGGCAGCACAGAGGCTTAACGTGGCCATTTTCCTTTCTAAAGCTAACTGCTCCAGTTGTGTTCTTGGTACCAACCACTACTAAGCCCTTCGGGAGCTTGCCTCACCAATTATTTACTTTCTTTCCCATTAATTTTGTCTTATCTATTGACTCTTTTCATGTGACTGAAAAACATTCTCCTCTACCCTTACAAAAAAACCTCCCCTTTCAGTCTTCAATTCACTCAGTTACCATTCCACATCACTCCTCCATTTCACTCCTAAACTGTTAGAAAGAGCAGACTATGCTTATATCTTCCATTTCCTCACTGCTCATTTCCTCTTCAACCCCTTGGCAATCTGGCTTCCAATTCCAGCACTAAATTTCAGCTGCCTTCTCAAAGGTCGCGAACTGACTCTCAGTTGTTAGGTTTGATGGCCTTTTCTTAGTCCTATTCATCCTTAACCTACCTGTGGCATTTAACACTTTCAGCCACTCCCTCCTCTGTTGGCTTCTATGACATTCTTTTTTCTCTGTTCTACTCCAACCAGCCTGCTTCTATTCTCCTTTTCTGGTTTATCCTTTCCTTGTCCCCTCTATATGAATGTCCCGCTCCCCACCAAGAATCTGTCCTATGCTCTCTTTTCTTCTCTCTCTACTTTCTTTTCTCTGGTGACCTCTTTTTTCCTCTTGTTCCCCCAATTATCACCTCTGTACAGATAACTCCCAAATCCATATGTTCATCACTAATCTTTTCCCTAAGTTCCATTTCTGCATCTTCACCTACCTATTGGGTAATCTTAACCTGGCACTTCCAAATCATCATGTCCAAAACCATGCCCATCATCTGCCTTGCCCTGCCCCCCAAAATAACTCTCCTCCCAATTTCCCTCTTTCTGTAGAAGACATCTCCATCTTCCAAGGCACTAAGGCTCAAAACACTGGAGTTCTTTTTCACTCTTCCTTTCCCTCATATACAATCCGTCGCTAAGTCCTATTACTTCTACTCCCATGACTTCTCTTGCATCCATCCTTCTCTCTCCATTTGCTCTGCCACCACCCTAATTCATATCTTCACTATTGCCCAATCTATTGGAGTAACATGCTAATTGGTCTTCTTGCCTCCAGTCTCATATTTTTTTTCCAATCTGTCTTTCATAAAACTTCCAAAACAATCTTCATAAGGAACATATCTAAGCAATTCCCCTCCCATATTCATAAATCTTCAGCTATTGCCTCTTGTATAAAATGGAAACTCAGCCTAAAATTTATGACCCTCCATGATCTGGCTTCAATCTACATTTCCAGCATTATTTCATATTATTCTCCTTCATGTAATCTTTATTCCAGTTAACCTGATCTACTAGCAATCCCCTGAATTTAGTATGCTATTTTCCAATCTCAATTCAAATTAACAAGCATGTATTAAACATCCTCTATGTGCCAGGCACTGTACTAAGTGCTGGGGATGCAAAGAAAGGCAAAAAATAGTCCCTGTTCTCAAGGAGCTCACAGTTTAATGGGAGACAACATGCAACTAACTACATAAAAGCAAGATATATTTAAGATAAAATGGAGATAAATACTGAGTTTATCTAGAATTAAGGAGGATTGGAAAAGTTTCCTTGTAAAAGGTAGGACTTTAAGAAAGCCAAAGAAACCAGGAAATAAAGATGAGTAGGAAGAGACTTTCAAGGGGATAGACAGCGAAAATATGGAATCTATTGTATGAGGAACATGAACGAGGCCAATTGTCATTAGATCACTGAGCATGTGGAGAGGAGTAAGTTGAAGACGATTAGAAAGGTCAGAAGGAACTAGCTTATGGAGGGTTTTTAAAAGCCACATAGAGGATTTTTTTATTGTTGCTGTTGATACTGGGAGTAACTAGGAGCCAATCGTATTTATTGGGTGGAGGGGTGGGGAGTGGGTGACATGATCGGATCTGAACTTTAGGAAGATCAGTTTGGCAGCTGATTGGAAGATGAACTAGAGTGGAAAGAGACTTGAGTTTGGTAGACCAAACAGAAGGCTACTGCAATCGTCCAGGCCAGTGTTCTCTCCATATACATACACATGCATCTATATATTTGTGTACATATTAGATACATGTGTATGTGTATTAAACATATGAGAATTCAAGTTATCATCCCAGATGCCATCTTTGCACATATTCCAGCTTATTGTCTATTTCAAATATATCTTCTTTCAGAATCTTTTGTATGAAGAAGCTACATATGGAATATTATGTTTGTGAATGACACATTTTAGGAAGGACATTGACATCGAGAGTACCCAGAGGATATAAAGGACAATGTGAGTGTATGTATGTGTATATATATCCATTCTGAAATGGAAAATGTTATGCACTCTTGAAGTTTGTGGTCTCAAAACGAGGTATGTATGTGTATGCATTGTATGTATACAGGCATATGCACAAAATATGCATTTATATAAGCATACATGTGTGCATATTTCCACAGATGTATAGCATATGTACCTGCATATAAACCTATTCATTTATAGATATATACATGTAGCACTATGTTTGGTTGTAGGTGACACACCCATTTCAATTCAAGGTGAATTGGTGTTACTAACTCAAAATTCTATTTCTACTGAAATGGATGTAATGAAATGTTCTTGTCAGAAAAAATTAAATTGAAATTGTTTTTCTAACAGGGCATATTCAGCATTAGGCTCCAAAAGATTCTTTTCTTCTCAAATGCCCACATTGAGCACACATTTTGTTCTCCTTAGCTTGGTTTAATCCTTGGGATGTTTGGTTAGAAGATCTCGCATTTAAAGATTGGTAATGTGAAATGCTGAAAGCCACATAAGTATTTTTATGATCAGAAGTTATTTCTAGGAGTGATCTCCTTACCTTATGAGGTGACTATAAAACTTCATGAAGCTTATACCCTGTGTGACTTGCTTTAATTATTCAGTTTTGTGTAACTAAACCTTATTTGTATAGGCTAACCCTGTGTATAAAACCACTACCAAAAACTAGAGAAGCCCTCTTGATTGCCACATTAAATGAATGGCACTCAATTTTAAAAAAAATGCATTCCTCTTGGCTTCATTTAAGATTTGATTGCAAAGAACTTTATCTTTCCATGGAAATATTCCATTTAGGATAATTACGTGGGCATGGTTGGCCAGTGCCCTTGTCAAAGCAATCACAGATGGTAAGTGAATTCTTCGGTTTTATGTTTACTAACACAAAAATTCTTCTTACCATCTCATCTGTCCTGTAGTGACAAACATGGTCCAGATGTTATTATTAACCAGTGAGATTCTGCCTATATTTCAGTAGGAACATCTGTCATAGCCAAATCTAATTTAAGACCTAGCAATGCCTTCAGCTATTTCATCTTAGTTACCAAATTGCCAAATGTCAGTAACCAAGAAGAAATTCTAGGAATTTGAAAATACAATGTAACATAATCTCCCACCAGAAAAAGTACCATGCTAATTAGTTAAATGTCACTTTTTTTGTTTTTCTTTTTTGAGGGGGGAAGGCAAAGCAATTGAGTTAAGTGACTTGCCCAAGGTCACACAGCTAGTAAATGTGTCAAGTGTCTGAGGCCAGATTTGAACTCAGGTCCTCCTAACTCTGGGGCCAGTGCTCTACTCACTGTGCCACTTAGCTGCCCCTAAATGTCATTTTTTAAAGAGTGCTTTGGCAACAGATTCATGGTGTAATGTACTGGATATAGAGCCAGAATCAGAGTCAGGAAGACCTGGTTTAAGTCTCACTCTAACATGTACTAGCTGCATGATGCTAACTGATGATGCTCTAAACCTCTCAGTTCCCCAGACAATCCTCTATGACATTGACATTTTATAAGAAAGAAGCAGACCTGCATGGGTAGAAGGAGCTCACTAGACTGAAGAAATCACTGGTCAAATAGGGGTATTTTTTGAACAATTGCAAAGTGATGCAATAGTGTTGGCACATTTGGTTTCAAGTCCTGTCCAAATTGCTCTAACCTGAGACCCCTGAGGTCCCCCTGAGAACTCCAGTTTTAGAATCACTTACTACTTGTCCCATGTTCTGTTTGGCTGAGTCATCAACTTAGCAATCTATGCTTCAGGTCTAAATGTGTGGAGAAACACAAATCCAATAGCAAATAGTTCATTAAGACATGAGAGCAGCACAAACAACAATAAATAAGGCATTCTCTCACTTTATATACAAATTCGTTAAATTCCAAGGGAATTATACTTGTTTCCTCTTAAATGGCATCAATCCCTCTGTAGCTATAGCTAAATTCAGCTTTCTGTGCTCTCAAAAAGCTTAAAAATGTGCCTAATTAACAGCTGAGGAAACTGAGGTCCAGAGACATAAGTAATTTGCCCAGGATGTTGCAAAGGTTGTAAATAAAAAGACAAAATTAAACAACAGGTCTTCTGACTTCAAACCAAGCAACTCTTCTGCCATTTCCCCCATGCCATACCACAAGTCAAATCCAATGCTCTTTTCCCCAGTCACAATTTCCTCCTTGGAGAAGATTTAGAGCCACAAATCAACTCTCCATCAGCATGAGGCCTTCTCTCCAAGTCCTGATCCTAAAAGCTTTCTGGCTTATTCAGCCTATTTCTAATACTACTTTAAAATTCCCTCTTACCTTTTAGGAAATGAATACATTTCCCATTTTACCTTATAGCAAGAGTTCTTAAATATTTTATGTGTGCCACTTACTTCATTCTATTTATCTTATCCTGTCCTATCCTACCCAATCATCCTATCCTATCCTACCCTATCCCCTTCTATCCCCTCCTATCCCCTCCTATCTTATCCTAGCCTAGCCTATCCCCTCCTATCCTACCCTATCCTATCCTATCCTATCCTAGCATATCCTATCCTATCATATCCTATCCTGTCCTAGCCTACACTAACCTAGCCTAGCCTATTCTATTCTATTCTAGCCTGGCCTAACCTACCCTAGTCTATCCTATTCTATTTTTTTCTTTATCTGGTCTAGATAAAAGGGTCACATTTATTACCTTAGTTTGAGTAATCATCTCCTTAGAAGGAGGAATAGTTACAGGGAATAGTAACTTCTCAGCCTCACCTTACTCTTCTCTAAGGTTAGGGGATGGTCTCAATGGCTGCTGAAAGTCCTCTCTATCTCTACAGCCATTGTTGTTTGTCCTTTGTTTTTGAAGAGGACCAATGACATCACAGATGATGTCTTGACTTGCATGGGAATTATATTTAAGTGAGGCACAGTTGCATAAAGCTGTCAACCTCATTCTCTCTTCCAGAGTCACCAAAACCTAGGGGCAAAACAAAAGGCAAGATGACTAGCCAAGGCCTGAGATGGCACATTGTCTTCAATGTCTGAGCAAGTTCTAAGCACTCCACAGTGCCTGCTTCAATCACCTGCAAGCCATTGGAACAATTTGTTCTTATCCACCCATTCTTCTGGGGGATGTCTTTACATGCTTGGGGTAGACATTCTGCTAATCACTGATGGGTCTGAGGCCTATTGGTTTAGCCCATATGCAGAGATAGTTTTACTGGGGTGTGGCTGTTGCATATGCTATAGCTTCTTGGACCCACAGGTAAGAGTTGGGTGAAGATAGACACCAAAAGTGGATAAGGAGAGAGGATTCTGGGAAGATGGCAGAGTTGGTCAGAAAATTCCAAGCTCTCTAGATTTCCACCACAAGGGAGATAGAACAGTGCCTCAGGGTGAACATAGAGAGGCAAAAATAAACAAGAGTTGAGGCAGATTCTTAGAGAAGATCTAAGAAAGAAACCAGAATTTGGCCTCAGTGAAGTATAAACACTCCAGGCTACCTCTGCTGAAACAACAAACTTGATTACATTTTATGCATGGAAATGTAAACCCAAGTACCTAAGATTGTCATTAGTAATTGGGTAGCTGGAAAGAAAGATTGGGGTAGAGCTGAGTATGATGTGATTCTAAAAAGCAAAATAGTTTAGGGAGAGGTAAAAAGGAATTATCTCATACAAATGAGGCACAAGAGGAAGAATTAATACAGAGGAATCAGATGGGAGAGGAGGGCTGGTAGGGCTGGAAGGCTATTCATATCAGTTCTTGAGTAAAGAAAGAACATATACATTTAGAAGTGTATAAAAGTCTTCTAAATTTATAAACAAATAAGAGGGTGAGGGAACAGGAAGGGGTGCATAATAGAAGGGTGGATAGATTAATGGGCGTAGTTTAAAGTGAGAACAACATAAATCTAGAAGAGTATAAAAGTATTCCAAACTCAGGGAAAATGCAAGAGGGCAAAGGGATGGCCTGGGGGGACAGGATAAGGGAGGGATTCTTAGAGGGGTGGATTGGTTAAGGCATAGGAGGGCAAAGGAACAGGTAGAAGTAAAGCAGAGGAGTTAGGAGGGATAGGGTAAATAGGGTGAGAAGGATAGGGAGGAAAAATAGGAAGGAGGAAAATATGCAACAAACAATTATAGCTTAGAATGTGAAATGGATGAATTTACCCATAAAATGGAAACTGATAGCAGATTAAAATTTGAATGCAACAATATGTCGCTTTCAGGAAATTATATAAAAATGAGAGCTGCACGCAAACATAAAATAAAGGTCAGGAGTAGAATTTATTATGTAAAAAAGCAAGAGTAGTAATCAGGATGGTAGACAAAGTTAAAGCTAAAATAGATTTAATCAAAAGAGAAATATAGGGAAATTACACTGTGTATCAGCTATATTATTCAATATTGTTTCAGACCATTTAAAATAACTAGACAGTAAAAAACAAAAGAGAACAAAACAAAAAACCTGAGAGTATACCTGCCAAAAACTGTTGAGGAAACTGTATGAATATAAACACAAAATGCCTTTTATACAACAAAAGTTAGATCTAAATGACTGAAGCAATATTTATTGTTCATGGGTGGGTAAAACCAATATAATTTTTAAAATGACAATTTTATGTAACTAATCTGTTTATGTAATGCCATCCCAATTAAATTACTAAAAAATAACTTAGTGACTTAGAAAAACTAAAAACAGGGTTCATTTAGAAGAGCAGAGAGTCAAGAACTTCAAGGAAGCCAAGGAAAAAGATGTGAAAGAACCAAATTTTGTAATATCAGACCTGAAACAATATTATAAAGGGAGAGCATTGTTGAAGTGCAAAATGGATAATTTTTATTATATATAGATTAGATATAGATATAGATATAGGTGCACTACAGAGGATTTTATGAAAGGACATGGACAACAATTGTGCTATATGAGATATATGGGTTAGGTTGCAAACTGCCCTGTTGCCTGTATCTAAGAAATCACAGATCCACAGAAGCATCAAAGAATGAGGAAACAACTCCCTTACCATTATAGCTACCCAAATATGGAATGTATTGGCTTGCTCTTATCTGAGGAGGGTCTTAACCTGGAATCCATCACCTTTTTTTATGTTTTTTTTTTGTTTTTTTCTTTATGACTGTGTTTCAATTTAATTGTGATTTTTATAATACTCTTTTCTTTCATGCATTAAAAATCATTATTCTGAGAAGGGGGCAGTGGATTTCATCAGACTAACAAAGGAGTCTATGAGACCAATTTCTTTCTATTCCAAACCCTTTCTCCACCTAGCTTCCCGAAATTGATAACCCTAAAGTGAAGGTCTGGCCATGTTGATTCCCTACTTAATAAGTCCAATGAGCTCAATAAGTGATATAGATAATTATTACTACATTTGCCTATATGTATACATATATATATATACATAATTTATAAATAAGTAAATACACATATATTGGGAGTATGCAAAAAATTCTTTAACTAAGATGGGTTTTGTGATTTAAAAAGTATTGAGACTCCTGTTCTAGAGCGGTCATCTCAGCTACTGGGGAGATGGAGGCTGCTGGATTGCTTGAGCTCAAGAATTCTGAGCTTCAAAGGACTACACAGAGCAGTTATTGACAGAGGTCAGCATCAATATGGTAAGCCCCCAGGAAAATGATTCAAGGTCAGCAGTAGAGTCTCAAAAGTCCTGAGACAGTCAGTGTGGGATTGGATCCATTAGTAGGTTCTACATTTCCAGCTTGTGTGAAATAGGGAGACTCAATCTTAAAATAAAGAGTGTCAGGAAAGAGAAAATTGACTTATCCAGTGAGCACCCAATGGAGAGAAGACAGGATGTCTAACCAACAACAGACTGCACTTCTACCTTCTCTTTCAGATTCTTCAATTGGCAGTTAATTTGAAGCACATGAAGTTCAGTGGGTGTCAGCTCTGAGCTGCCCCCACAAACCTCCTGGACCAACACTACACTAGAGACACAGAAACAAGTTTGCTGCCGACACTCTACTGTCTAATCAGACTGATTTGTCTTGAAATGGAGATATTCCTGTTTGGAAAAGAGGATGGAGAAAGTGGGATTAAAAAAAGCACCACACCCCCAGCACACATGTCCCATAGGTAAATTCTGATGTGTAGGACTTAACCTTCCATTAATTTTCTTCTTTCTTAAAGGAGAAAACGACTTGCAGCTCAATGAATCCTTTCCACCAATAGACCTAGCAGAAAGGGTTGTTAAAAACTAATGAGTACAGATTTTAAACAAAACACCAGAAAATATGGCATAACAGTACATATGTTTGAACATTGAGGCAGTTTGCTGTCATGGAATGAGGATTGGAATGGAAGTCAGAAGATACAAGTCCCCAGTTCTGAAATAAATAGCTCTGGGTCTTAAAAACATAGGCCCCGAGAGCTGGAATAGATTCTTAGTTTGTCAAATCCAATTCTCTCATGCAGCAGTTCAGGAAACTGACACCCACAAAGGTCAAGTGTCAACAAGGTAGTCTAAGTGACCCATTGGCTAGAGTGCTGAGCCTGTAGTCAGGAAGACTGTGTTCAAATATGACCTCAAACACTTACCAGCTGTGTGACTCTGGGCAAATCTAAGTTACCTCTCTCAGTCTCGGTTTCCTCATTTGTAAAAATGGAGATAATAATAGGATCTACCTTCCAGCGTTGTTGTGGAGATAAAATGAGCTAATATTTGTAAAGCGCTTTGAAAACCTTTAAGTGCTATCTACATAAATGCTCTTAAGTCACACAGCTAGTTAATGACAGAACTAGAATTCAGAACCTGATGGGTTCCAATCCATTTCTCTGTCAAGTATGCCACATGCCTCTGTTAGGTAAACTCTCATAACTTCTCTGATCTTCCCTGGTTTCTTCATCTGAAAAATGGGAATAAGAATGTCTGCCCTATCTAACTCACATGATTTGTTGTGAAGCTCCTATAAAATGATGTTCTTTGAAAATGGAAAACATCGCAACAGACTCTAATGTTCCTGTGATCTTGTCTCAGTCAGAGTAATTCCTGAACTGTTGTTCCAAAGATCATTCACAAAGTCACCATCGAAAGTAAACTTGTAGAGCAGCTGAGTGGCACAGTAGTAGAGCACCAGCCCTGGCATCAGGAGGACATGAGTTTAAATCCGCCCTCAGACACTTGACACTTACTAGCTGTGTGACCTTGGGCAAGTCACTTAACCCCAATTGCCCTGCCTTCCCCCTCCAAAAAAAAAAAAAAGAAAGTAAACTTCCTCTATTTTTTTGTCCATTCTATAGGTCTCAAAGGAATACTCAGGCTGCTGGGCTTTTATCTCTTGTCCTTATCACTTGACTGGCCCACTTCTTTATCTCACAGTGCATGTCACTGATGTTATCCTTCATGCCGTTCCTTGTCCATAGTTCATTCATTTCAGTTCAACACAATAAACATTTATTAAACACCTATTATGTACCAGGGAATATTTTAGGCACTGAGGACGCAAAGGAGAAAAATGAAATAGTCCCTGCCCTCAAGGAATTTACATTTTATTTTAGCCATCAATGGAAACACATTACAAAACACTATCAACCATGGGGCAGTGAGGTGGCACAGTTGATAGAGCACTGGGCCTGGAGTCAGGAAGACCTAAGTTCAGATCTGGCCTCAGACAGTTACTAGATATATGACCCTAGGCAAGTAACTTAACCTTGTTTGCCTCAGTTTCCTCATCTATAAAATGAGCTGGAGAAGGAAATGGCAAACCACTGAAGTATTTCTGCCAAGAAAAACCCAAATGGGGTCACAAAGATTCAGATACAACTGAAAAATGACAGAACAAATATTAACCATGTGTCTATCCCCTGTCCTTTGTGTCATTCACATGTCACAACTCAGATTTTTCAAAGATTATGATTTTTTTTTAAGATTTATAGCCACACAGCAGAATAATATTTATGATGAAAGAGGAATATTTATGATGAAAAGATGAGTCTTTACACCAAGGAGCAATCTAGGATCATTCAAACAATATTAAGTTTTCCTTTCTCCTCTAATTCAATTCTGTCCCTCACGTATTATTCACCTTAATGATGTACTAATTCAGGGTTGTCCAAATTGTGGCCCAGGGCCACATGCAGCCACACTGCAGTTTATACGGCTGCCTACAAGCATAGAAATTTATATAAATGCTTCAGTAACCAAAGACGAGCTACCCCAGATCTCTCACTAAAATGGCAAATCAAAATATATTGTATATTATTTCAATAAAAAATTAAGGTTAGACAGCCCTGAACTAATTCAATGGACAGGTCATCCAACTGCATGTTGTAGCTTAGATGATAGAACTTTCATCCATTTACTTTTTTTGTATATGGGTGGCTAGGTTCATCTCTTTTGAGATAGATATCATTGAGGAGATCTGTTAATATTCTGAAGCTTGAAATCAGCAAAATTCTATCTCAAAGCAGGCACACCATCCTTTTTGAAATGCCTCTTTTATTTAGGCTCTGTATAAGATTTCCTCTATGACCATACCAAACAACTTTGGTAACCACATATCTCCTTTTTATGTTTCACTTGATGGTTTCTGAGTGCTTCCAAGTCTAATCCATGGCCACATGAGTGATCCTTAGTGGCTCTCTTCCTCTATGTCCTCTTACCCACACTGCCTGTTTTTTTCCACTACTCTATCCCCAACCCCATGCCACCTGCCTCTATACACCTTTCAGTTTCTTGTCTCTGTACTTTCTGTGCTATTTGCCTCTATATCCTCTTTGCCTCATTAAGGAGTAATTGCAGCCTTACTTCCCACTGCCATTGTGGTGTTTCCTGGTGAATACCCAAAGAAGCAGGTATACCTGCCCAATTTCATAATTCCCTAAGTTAATTAGCAATTTACATATATGTGCATGTATATGTATATATGTATAAATACATATAGGTAGTACATATATATGCATATATATACAAAGATGGCACAGTGGAAGAGCACTGGGCTTGAAATCAGGGAGACTAATTTTGATAGGTTCAAATCTGGCCTCAGATACTTACTAGCTGTGTGACCCTAGGCAAGTCATTTAACCCTGTTTGCCTCAGTTTCTTACCTCTAAAATAAGCTGGAGACTGAAATGGAAAACCTCTCCAGTATCTTTGCCAAGAAAACCCCAAATTGGATGACATAGAGTTGGAGATGACTGAAACAACTTAACAACAACAACAAATACATGTATGTATCTATATCTGTGTATTTATATCATATCATATCTATAGATATCTATATCTATTTATACAGATATATAAATAGCTATATAAATATATAATCTTGTGAAGGGCATAAGAATTTGCTGCCCTGTAGCTCCACAAGAATCCTTGAGATTTCTGCCTGAGATTCTGAGCCATAAGACCATGAGATCATAACTGGAATGGACCTCATCTAATATAACCCATTCACTTTACAGATGAGTAAACTGAGGTCCATGAAGGAGAAGTGATTTGCCCAAGTTCACAAGATTGTAGCCTCCAATCTTCTACATCTATAATGAAAAAAAAATTACATAAGCAATGAACCAAGACTTTTATCCAGGGATCATAGATGGAGAGAGCACAAAGGCTCTCTTCTTCGGTGAAATCACTGCCAGGTAAAAAAGTCACATAAAAAGAAGTCCGCTAACTATTTGTTAACAGTCTCTGGGTGACTAGCCCCTTTTGAATAAACCTCAGTTCTGTCTACACAGTCAATCAAATAGGCTCCTCTTAACCATATCATTAGCGGACCTAAACCAGTTACAGAATGTCTACACATGTTCCAGAATCTGTGTTGGGGTTTTGCATCAGCCAAGTTTATTCTCCTAAGAACTGGGCTTATTGGCCAGTCCCCTCTTAAACTCATTATTCTTTCTTGGCATCATGATGGCTCAGGGCAAGGGAGAGTTCTTCCCCCATTACATATATATGAAATATCTTTCGTGGGATACTTTCAATGAGGGAAAATCATTCTTCATCAAAAAAAGAGTCCTTGGAGCCTAATTTACTTTTTAAAAAACAGCTGCTTCCCAGATGGCCTGTTCCAGCAGTAATGCCCCATCTTTGTAGTTAGCCTACTTGCTCCTCTTTCCATTGTCTTTGTCCACAGGTCAAGATATATTACATTCTGCTGATCCAGAGAAAATATGGAAGGGCATACCCACTTATCCCTTAAAAAATTTGTAATAGAATGTTAGCTCAGGAGCTACTGAACTACAACATTGTATTTTAGTTCCTGGGGAAAGAAACAGAAACAGTAAGCAGAAAGTCATTTGATGAAGCAAGGACTCTTCACTAGAACTTGAGCAGAGAAGTTAATAAACATCCACAAGATTAGAGACTTTTGGATCTCAGCAAATAACGAGTAATAGACTGCATAAGTGTCCACCAAGCATGAGAGACATGCCCAGAAGAATGTCTGTCATCTTTGATGGCTGAGCTCTAGTTGTATTCTTGCTTCTTCAGTGACTGAGGTCAAGATTTATCCTTTGCTGTAAACCCTTCATTCTTTCATGTCATCGTTTCCTGAGGGTCTCAAGTTTTGCCCTATGCTAAATGTGAACTAATGTATGTTGTTTTAGCATAATTTGATGCATCTACTTCTTCCATGAAAATGTCTCCAAAATGGGCCAAGCATTAATATCCTACAAGACTAGGTCAGAACCTTGGGTAAAAGACTAAGAAATTAGGACTGATTTCAGTAGGCAATGAGATGCTTTCAAAGTTTTTTTTTATTTTATTATTTGACTTGGTGAGTAATGTGATCAAACCTACTACACATGGGATCTGGGTAAAGTGATGAGTAAAGATAAATTGAAACATTAACTTTAAGAAGAAAATTAGACTCTATGCTCCAATCAAAGCAGATACTAGAAACCCTACTTTCTCACTTCCATATCTTTTCTTAGGTCAATACCTATATCCGAAAGGCCCTCCCTCCCAAACTTTAATTGTTAATTTTTTGTCTTTCAAATAGTACCCGTCTCAAACACTACTTTCTCCATAAAGCCTTCCCCCCTTGTCCAAGGGCAATAGTCATCTTCCCCTTAGAGCTCTATATGTGTATGTACCACTCTCCAAAACAGTTAGCATACAATATTCAATTCCATTCAATAAGCTTTCATTAAGTCTTATTTTTAGAAGTATATTGCTAAACTAAAAAATACCTGGGGTGGCAGGGGGAGCAAACAAAATGGTTAAAGGTTTTGAGTCCATGCCACATGAGGAATTATTGAAGGAAGCAGCCTAGAGAAAAGAATGTTAGTTACTTAGATGCCTAACTAGCCTACAGAAATGAAAACTCTGGGGAAGACATGAGAATTGTCTTCTAGTACTTACAAGGTTATCAAGTGAAAGAAAATTCAGACTTATTCTGTTTAGCTTAAAAAGTAAAAGCAAAGAGGCAAATTCAGGTAGATATAATGAAAAAATGCTAATGATTAGAGCTATAAAAAATGAAATGGGCTACATTCAGAGTCAATGGATTTCTCTGCCTCTAGAGGAAGTGTATTCTTCCTCTTTAAAGACATTCTTACAAATATTAGATGCTTGTTTCTGAACTTGTAATATTTGGGGTTCTTTTACTTATAAGAATTGGAGTAGATAGTCACTGAGGTACCTTCCAATTCTGAAATTCTGTGATTCGGAGAATCTGGAGCCATAGGATGAGAAGGTATAATTCAGTATAGTGGATGACTTACGTGATCCATTGATGGAAATAGAGAAGTACAAATAGGAAGTAGCCCTCTGGACTTCCTCCTTTATCATAATGGCATAGATTAACTTGTAAAGATTGCCAGCTAACATCATGGACCCTGAAAAGATAAGACCCCAGATAAATATTTGTTGGTATGGAAAGACTTGTAGAAGGATATCACCAGCCTAAGGTGCCCACAAGGGCAAAGTGACAGAGAGAATAGTCTGGGGGCAGTGAGACAAAAAAGGAGTACATTAAGTGGGGGAGACCATTGAAGACAAACTTTATCTATTTTTTATTTCTTCCTCTTACCATCTATCCTTCCATGATCTTTCCATGGTCAAAACCAGGTATTCAAAATTAGCTTTGTTTTTTCCCCTAAGTTTGAGCACAAGGTGCCATCTGAGGGCTTACATTTTGTGTTTTTATAAACTGTCATCCAAAAAAACAACCCCCCAAAACAAGCTTTGTATCACAGACCTTAGGGGAGTCACAAACATGTGTCTGGGGACATATTTTAGGGCTATTCTTTCTCTTATTAGCTAGTGGTCTGAGAAGGTAACAGAGAGATGCTTAATTGCCCTTACATGGTACAATAACTTTAGCCTGAATCCATGTTATAACATTAAGTGACAACTGATTCAAATTACATTGACAGATGCATTAAATATAAACACCTATAAGGAGTCAACTTTAGAATCAATTACTGCATTTATCAAGAAACTATTAAGTCTGCATTAATCTATATACTTAAACTGTGGAGAAAGGTTACTACTAAGTTAATTCACTATCCATTTCCCTTATTCAAATGTAAAACCAATTTATGTCTCTCATTTAGGAAAAAGGATCAAAATTAAAACTATTTAGTTTGGGATACACTGGCCACCAGGTTGGTAATAAAATGAGTAATTTTTCTAGTCCCAGAATTTCTTCAAAATCATCTACTAAATCATAAAGGGGTGAGAGGTGTCCCTACACCAAAAAAGTCAGTACCTTGAATTACAGAAGTATTTTTGTAGTAATGCATGAGAAAGAAAAGAAAGCAAGTATTCATCAGATAATATATATATTGTTAAGTTGTTTTGCAGTCATGTCCTACTCTTTATCACCCCATTTGTGGTTTTGTTGGCAAAGATACTGGAGTGGTTTCCATTTCCTTCTCCATCTCATTTTACAGATAAGGAAGCTAGGACAAACAGGGTTAAGCCACTTGCCCAGAGTCATAGAACTAGTAAGTGTCTGAGGGCTGATTTGAACTCAAATCTTCATGATTTCAGGCCCTGCACTCTATTCATTGTGCCACCCACCTGCCTGTATATATACATATACATATATATATATATATGTGTGTGTGTGTTGCATATGTATGTATGTATGTGTATGTATATGTATACATGCATATCTATATACACATATGCACATATATACACATATATACATATACACATGCACATATACATATACATACATTTTGTGGTATCAAGATATTGAAAAGAAAGTGGTATGAGTATCTATTGTTTGGGAAGTGGCTGAATAAATTTTGATATATGAATATGTGAGAATGAGATCAATACTTGAAAGAGCTTTGTTGTGAGACAGACAGAGACAGAGAATGAGACAGAGATACCACAGAAAGACAGAGAGAGAGAGAGAGAGAGAGAGAGAGAGAGAGAGAGAGAGAGAGAGAAAGAAAGAGAGATCAGATGTGTCAAACTCAAGGCCCCAGAAAGTGTTCCAAGATCAAAATATAATTGGGAAATGTTTAATAAAATAAGTAAAAATACAATACAACATAAATAATATTTTTTGTGGTTTTCTAAAAATCAATATGTGGACTGCAAGGATTCACTTCACTTCACTTTGAGTTTGATGCAACTGAAATAGATGATTATAGATATAAATATATAGATGAAGGTATAAATACAGATGTAGATGTGCACATGGATAAATGAGAAAGATCTGTAGATGACAGACTTAGACATAGATGTATGTAGATAGGGACAGAGACAGAGAGAAGTATAGATACAGAGGTAGACAGAGACATAGAAGTAGACATTGGTATAGATATAGATATACAAATAAGTATAGATGTAGATACAAATATGAAATTTGGTGAGGAAATGTTTAACATTACTATGAGCTCTTTGGCTTAATTATTACTATATTTATTGTTACAGTCCCAGAATCATAGAATTTCTTTTTGTTTCTACCTATTCCTTCATTTGACAAAAGAGAAAGCTAATCCTCAGAGGGATTAAAAATCTGTAAAAGGGTGTGACTGCCAACCAGAGGCTTTTTGGCTTCTAAAAGTTCATAAATCTAGAGTTGTAATGGATCTCAGAAGCCATCTAGTCCACCTGTCTCAATTTAAAGATGAATAAACTGAAGACCAGAAGTGGTAAGTGCTTTGCCCAAGGTCATAAATGAAGTAATCATTGAAAGCTGTATTTGAACCTACATCTTTTAACTCTACTCAATCCTCTCCACCATACTATGCTGCTTCCAGTGTTGGAGCCCTACTCTTCTCATGCTTTGAGATACAAACAGCCATGAGTATATTCACCTTTTCCTGGAGAAATTGTTCCAACTCCTGACCCCCTTGAGTAGTCATGGTAAAGGTTCTGAGATTTGGACTCAGAAATGGTCTGGGTGCAAATTCTGTCTCCTCCAGAAGTTGCTAATTATCTGATGCTAGACCCTGTCCTCAACTTGTCTAATCCTTTTGTCTGATCTCACACATCTATATGTATTGAAAGAAAAACTAAAATTCCAGAACAAAACCCAACCCCAAATTCCCTTGATTTAAAATGGGATGTTGTAAATTGGTCATGGTGGTATAGCAGTAATCCCTGATACAGGGGAGGCTGAGGCTGGTGAATTGCTTGGGGCTCAGAAGTTTTGAGATGCAGTATGCTATTATGTTCAAGTGTCTGCACTAATATGGGGTGAATGGGTCCAGGTCAGAAGCAAAGCAGGTCAAAGATTCTGGCTGATCAACAGTGGCATTGGTCCTGTACTTCTACACTTCCAGTTTGGATCAGAAGATCTAGTCTCAAAAATGTAGTATTGGTACAAAATTACTTAGGGAGAGGCCTCTCAACAGTCAATGACAAGGGTCCTTTTCATATCTGTCAAGAGATCAGATAATCTAGTCAGGTCTTAGAGCTCCTTGCATGTGACTAGCTATTGCCAGTTGCACGGAGACTATTAAAACTCCCTGCACCCCATCTCCCCATTCTTTGATTCGGTTTAACATTTTCTAGCCATGTTAGAAACACTCTCTGGTCCCTCCTAAATGAGAGGCTGTTCAGCATCCTTCTTGGATCTTTCTGTCAGACTCAATTTCTGCTAACATCTTCAGGATGGACACTGCTCTCTTAATAAAACTGTCTCCATAGAAAAAGAGTTTATTGCTCTCCACCACAAAACAAAAAAGAAGGCTTCCCTATTTATCTTTGACATGCTTTGTCAGGCAGTCAGCCAAGGCCCCTCTTCACCAGTGCCAAGCTCACATGTCTACCATTATTCCTCCTGCTTCTCAAATCTCCACAGCCTAAAGTATCTCTCCCATGTCACAGATTAATACCTTTATGTTTGTCAAAAACAAAGGAAATGTGTCTTTTCCCTCTTCTCAATTCTTTATCAGAGCAGTAACCCAGGCCTTCATATTTCTTTGGCAGAGATGTCCAAACCAGATGGTGTATACATTTTCCTGTTATTGCTTTCATTTCAATGAGCTGATGTTCTTGTGGCATCATGTCTGATTTTGAACATAGGTTCATTAATTAAAAAAATCATGGGTAAACATATATTAGTGGTACTATTATTCGTAATGTTAAAAAAACACTCAAGAATTTGGGGTAAAAAAGGTTTAAAATAAAATAAGCCATCAGGATCTAAACACTAACTTACGGGAAGATACCCATGGTAGGGTCATAGATTTGGAGATGGGAGATTAGAACTGGGAAAATGCCATCAATTCAAACCCTCCATCTCAGAGATGACATAACTAAGATTCAAAGAGGAGTATGACTGACTGTCCCAAGGTTAGTATTAAGCAGTTAAATCAAGAATTGAGCTCAGATCTGTCACTATTTCCACACTATCATCTTGTCTTGCTGTAACACTATTATTCCTATCTGGTCCTGTACCTGATTTTCTGGATTTCAAAATCATGCCTCTACTTCTGGATCATCTTTGAACTTTTCTCAGTACCTGGGGACTTCTTGAACTGGAACATTCCACCAATCCAATGGTCTGCTCACCATGGAATGTCCCTTCCGTTTGTGAGTTCCTCTTAAAGTCTTTATTGTGTGAAGGGGCAAGACTACTCTGCCTCCATTCCCCTCCCAACCCTGTTCCCAACTTTCTTGATCCCATAACCATGTACCTTCATCCCTCTCCCACTCCAAACCTCTGTTTTTCAGCTCTTTGTTGTGTGTTGTCTTCCACCATTAGAATGTAAGTGGCTTGAGGGATTGCCTATCTTCTTGCTTATATTCATATCCCCAGCACTTGGCATAACTCTTAATAAATCTTCCTGCAATCAGTTAATAAGATCAGCTAATTATCATCTTGAAGAGCAGAGTGAGCCTGATCCTAAAAAGATACGGTATGAGAAAGAGAATGGAAGCAGGAAGAAGATAAAGGAATGACAAAAGCAGGTCTTGTCAAGGTAGAAGGGAGGTTAGGGGCAAAAATGAAGAAGGGGAGGCCCAAGCAGACTCCTTAGTCCATGGAGAATGGATAAGTGTGAAAATTTTAGGTCTAAGGTCTTGTTGCTTCCAAAGCAAATGATTCATTGTAATCCATACCACATGCGCTAACAAAATAAAGAGCTATCTGTGATTTGTGGTCAATCAATAAATCAATCAAAATTTTTGAAGCACAAAAAAGCCTTCCTTCAAGGCCATGCCAGATCTTAAACTATATTATAAAGTGGCAGTCATCAAAACTGTCTGGTACTAGCTAAGAAATAGAGTCATATATGAGTGGAAGATACTAGGTACACAAGACATGGTAGTAAATAACCATAGTAATCTAGTGTTTGACAAACCCAAAGACCCCAGCTTCTGGGATAAGAACTCACTATTTGACAAAATCTTGTGGGAAAACTGGAAGACAGTATGGTACAACTAGGTATAGATTCACATTTACACCATATACCACAATAAGGTCAAAATGAGTACATGATTCCCTTTGATACAGCAAGGCAATGAATGATGATGCAATCTGGGAGCAAAGAAGCTGATATCTTTTACCTTGGGACAATGAACTGCTGGAGGAAGATGGCTAAAGATGAGGCTGGAAAAGCTTTCTTCAAAGGTGTCTGGTCTAATGATTTTAGAGGCATGGGTGGAGGTTTAGTGCTTGTCCCATATATGGATTGAAGTAATCAAAGTGCATCCTAACTAAAATGGAAACAAGATATATAGATCATAGAGAATAATTGACCATACTTAACATTTTGGACCATTGAGCTTTGAGAAAATTTTGTTGTCTTTTTAATCCAGACCAAATTGTATTTTTAAAGGATCCAGGAAAAGCTCTTAGAAAAATTTGGAATTCAAACTTTAAAAAAATTAATGTTAAAACAGTCTTCACATGTAATTGGGAAAAATAAAATACTATTAAGCAGCAAAAAAATCCTTCTTTCCCTCTTTCCTTTCTTGCTTTTCCCCTCCCTTTCCTTCCTTTCTTCTACCAACCTTCATTAAGTGAAGGGTAAGAATTTTTTTTCAATTCTACAAAATTATACTAATTCTGAAATAAACTTGAAATACTTGTGCAAAGTTTGAAGCAAAACATTGTCCCACATATTTAAAAATTAACCAAAAATAAACATTATCTGGAATAGCTAGTTATCAGAAGTTCTTTAATACTCCAAAAGATGTAAATTCATTCATGTTAGACCAAAGGTTCTTAAACTGGGGTCAATATGGAGCCTATGGATAAATTTCAGGAATTTCAAGAACTTGGATAGGAAAGAAATTATAGCTTTATGTCAATATATTTTATTTCCTTGGTAATCCTATGCATCTTATTTTATGCATTGTTCTGAAAGGGGATCTATTGTCTTCACCAGGATGCCAAAAGTGTCTATGACATGACACACACAAAAAAATTAACAACCTATGTGTTATACTATTTATAAATTCCCAAGCCCTTTCTCCTTCAAAAATCCACTGGCAAACTGTCCATTGGGGAATTTACCCCTTCTATAGAATAATAACAATTATTATTTTATTATTATTGCATAATTATTGCACTCTAAGCTTTGCAAAGCACTTTTAAAACATTTCTTTCTATCCTCACAACTGACACCCTTACATACTTTTATGATTCACATTCTTACAGGTAAAGAGACTGAGGCAGACCAAAAGGTAAATAACTTGTCCAGCATTGCAGCTAATAAGTGTCTAAAGTCATATTTGAACTCAGATCTTCCTGACTCCAGGTCCATGAACTCTGAACTATGAAACCCAGCTGCTTCAACAATGTAGATTATAGTATTTTGGTATTTTAAAAGCCATATGAATAAAAAGTAATAGTAAGAAGCATCTCACATTTGAGCTACCTCTGTATTGTTCCCTGAACTGGTTTCCTTGCCTAGCCCCAGCGCTGAGTCTAGACAAAGTTCAGGCAAGCCCCTATCTAAATAAATGGAGTCTGAATAAATGAGATTTGTTTTGATGTTCCCTGTCGTACTGTTATATTATTCATGAGAGAAATGGACATTTGCAGATTCACCACAGAAACAGTTTCACCTCTTATCAAGCCTTACAAATTAATTCAATTCACCCATTTTTCACCAAGTGTAAAGGGACTGTGATCCCTGGAGAAGGAGAAGCAAAATTATTCCTGCTCTCAAGGACCTTATTTTCTGTGAGATACAAGCTTACAATGGAAAAGAATGATAACAGTTACAATCGCCCAAAAGTACAATATGTCTCCTTGGAAGGCAACAGGCCTTTAAGCAAACCACTTTAATGACTTTTAATGACTACTTGTCTGAATGTTATCTAGGAAGTTCTTTCTTGCTCAGGTATGGATAAGGCCATATGGCCCCTGAGATCCTGCCTAAATTTAAAATTCTACGTTCATATTTCTTATAACTTTTGCTCTAATTGGGCTATTTATTATGATGAATAATTTCTTGTGAATTCAAACCTGCAAAGAGGTCCTTAGGGACTTTTTCTCCAATATGCATGACTTTTCTCCATGATCTAAATTAGAAATCTTGACAGGTTTGGAAATCAGAAGTCATAACAGGACCTTGCAGCTTTAACTTCAATTTGTTATGTCCATTGCTTCTTAAAACTTAATTGCACACCTTTTCTTT
This sequence comes from Trichosurus vulpecula, assembly GCF_011100635.1. Classification (NCBI taxonomy): domain Eukaryota; kingdom Metazoa; phylum Chordata; class Mammalia; order Diprotodontia; family Phalangeridae; genus Trichosurus; species Trichosurus vulpecula. The sequence goes on from NC_050578.1 coordinate 67,401,334, forward strand.
TTCTCCTCTTTATTTTTTCTCTTAACGACATTAATTTTGATCTTTGACCTAAGAAGTCAGTCATCTAAATATACATAGAGAGCTCTTTTACATCAATAGAAAACAGCTTCCTTTCTTTTAAAATAGAATCAATCTTATTTTTGTGACTTTAACCCGCATTCACATTGCCAGTGCTTTAAATTCTTTTCTCAGAAAAAGTATTCATGATTAAAAGGTGTCTGCAAACTGTAAGTTGTGGGCCTCTTATGCCTTAATCTTGAGCAATATTTCTCAATATATTGAAGTTGCCAAGTTTCTCTCTCTCTCTCTCTCTCTCTCTCTCTCTCTCTCTCTCTCTCTCTCTCTCTCCCTCTCTCTTTCTGTCTGTCTCTCTCTCTCTGTCTCTCTCTCTCTGTCAGTCTCTGTCTCTCTGTGTCTCTGTCTCTCTCTGTTTCTCTCTGCCTCTCTGTGTCTCTGTCTCTCTGTGTGTGTCTCTGTGTCTCTTTTTGTCTCTCTGTCTCTATTCTAGATATAGATAGTTTAATTTTGAAAGTCATTGAATTCTTCATAGAAAAACCCTACAAAAGTTGTTGATAAACAAGGTTTAATTATTTTCAATGTTCTTTTTGTATGTACTTATCATCAACACTTCAGTATCAAATGACCAAAAATCATATGAAATGTTTCATTTTCCTCTTCGATGAATCATAAAAATCAACCTTGCCAAATACCTCTCCAAGGTGAATCTGTGAGCTATTCTTCCATTTTGTAGCAACTTCCTTCTGCTTTCTGGATTCAGTTTTAGTGAGAATGTCCTGGTTGATAAGAGTCAGTTCCTCCAATGATCCACCCATTTGTCACTAGGCTAAGACCTCATATTTAGAATACCAACACCTAAGTTAAACATTGAGCAAGCATTTATTGCTTTTATCCGCTACTGAAATCTGTTTCTTTGCCCTTATATTCCACAAAATAAGCAAGTAGATTTTCACCAGTGCCTAGATCCTAGCCTTGAGAATAATGTACAGCAATCATCTTTCACCATTTATTATAACACAGCTATTCGCTTTCCACCGAGTCCAATCCATACTTAAATGCCTGAAAGAATTATGATGCCTTCCTACAAAATTCATTGTTACCAGTTAGCTCAGTGGGTAACAGAACAATGCTAATGAGGCTAAGATCAGAAGTTAAATTTGTGTGAGTATCAGTTATTTCCTATTTCCTTCGATGCCCACAGACTGCAGGCCTTACACTATCTGGTCAACTGAAAAATGTTAGCTATTTGTCACAATAGGAGCCAGGTAATGAAATATAAGAGTGTGACATTTAAAAAGCTCAAGAGACACAGTTCCTGGGTAATTAGTCATATTATTAATGATGTTAGCATGTTATTAATAAAACAGGTCAATGGCACTCTTGAATGCCAAAGACCACTTATGGGGTGGGTTCAAAATGCCTTTGGAAGAGTAGGTATTCCTGAGGGTAGCAATCAACACTGATTGGTTAATAATTAATGAGAAAATTAATATTGTAATGAGAGCTGCATTATATCCCAATGAGGGTCTTGAAGTACATCATAGTGAGCACCCAAATCTTGGTCGAAGAGATTGATCAATTTCCATGTTATCTGGCTGACAAAAAAGAGAATCTGCATTTTCCCATACCTGTCTGAGTAAACACAATGAGCAGGAACCCAACTATTCACCTAAACTTAGAATTTCTTCTACTAACTTTGATTACATCTTAACCTGGTTAAGTCTTTGCCCTAGATTTTCCACACTGGTTGATTTCTGGGTGAGGAAGTAAAAAAGGGGGAAAACCTTGGTGCTAATTCAATTATTAGTTACTAAATATAAGAGAGAAATAAACATTTCTCTCAAGAGCAATAATTCACCACAATCTTATATATGAAGAATAGGATATTACCATTGCCAAAGAGAAGTTGAGTCATAGAGAAGGCTATAGATTCTTTCAAGGAAAACCACTTGATTCACTCATGATCCATAAATTAAAGCTAAAGGGCAAGGTGGCCTAGAGGATAGAGAGTTAGCTTGGAGTCATAAGGATCTGGGTCCCAATTCTAGCCTATACTGACTATGAGACCCTGGGCAAGTCACTCACCCTCTCAGTGCTCCTAGGCAACTCTTAGACTATAAATTGGAAAGAAGGACATCATCTGAACTAGCAGTAGCTCCTCACAGTATGAAATCACAGATCAAGTAAAAACAAATAAACAGATAAATGAATGAATAAGGCTATCCTTTCACCTCACTGATTGATGAAATTTAGATATTAAGTGGTAAACTATGCAGAAACCACCTCAGCCGAGTCCAGGATCATCTCTCTTCCCCTGTGGCATTAACAGCCCATTATTTCTAAATATTGGAAGGTTGAGAAACCTTCCACCCACTTGCTTTGCCAAGTTCATTTTGCTGTTTTCTTGCATTATTGCAGACCATAATTCCTTCTGTTTTGTAAAACACAAACTCAAAAAATGAGCTCATGTAGCTTGTAAAATCAGGTGCAAAATAGCATAATATATGTTCCTATATAGCAAGGAACATGTATTTTCTCCCTTTACAGAAAAAAAAATCTTCTCAAGACCTGACAGCTGTCCTCATACACCCACAAGGCTATGAGGGATTGTCTTTGTTCATCTTAGACCCAGAGGCAGAACTAGGAGTGGTAGAAGGAAGTTATTAAGATGTAAATTTAGACTTGAGGTAAGAAAACCCCTCCTAAAATTATAGCTAACTAGACTGGGCATTGACTATCTCAGGTGGGAATGCATTCCATCCCTTTGGTAACCTCATTCCTCTCCAGGATAAACTCCAGACTTTCTCCATCATGTGCCAAAAACTTCTTCATCTTAGAAGTTCCCCTCCAGGCCTGGAATTCATTATTGTTCATCTTTCATTCTGGAAGAGGGCCAATGACTTCAGAAGGGTGATATCGTGACTTGAAAGTGAATTGGATTTAAGTGAGCCAAAGCTGTGCAAAGCCATCAGCCTCGCTCTTTCCTCCAGAGTCATCAGAGTCTAGCATCAATACATAGGTCAGGACAGCTGGCAGTGGCCCCAGAATTCACACATTGGAAGTACCCACAGGCCCAGAAGCTTCCCATTCTGATTGGATAGCTCCTCCTGAAGCCTCCATTTCAAAAATCAACTATGTCTCATTACTTCCCTAGCTGAACTCTGGAATATTTTTTTACCATGCCCCTAATAAGAAATCTTCTCCCCATCCTCTTCCTTCTTTTTAATGTACTGTCTTCTCCTGTTAGGATATATGTGCTCATTAAGGGCTGGGGCTTCCTCTCTTTCTGCTCGTATTTGTGTAACAAAACGTAGCTTAGGGCCTGGCACATTGGAGGTTCTTAATAAAGTCCTAATTGATTGACTTGGCAAGGCTGTGGTAGAGATGATTATTGCTCAGGGATGACTTAAACTATCTAACCTCTGAGGCCCTTCCTCCTTTGATTCCCTCAAAATGTAATAGTATCCAATACAAAGAAAGCATATTTGTTGAATTGAAAATATGGCATCATTTCTTTCCTTACAATTGTTCAGATTTATTTGTTACACATTTTTATAAATTATATTATGAATGCATGAAATGTCTTTTCTTTGGCTCAAGCACAACCAAAGAAGTTGTATATCCTTTGACCTAGCAATACCAATACTGGGTTTGTTTCAAAAAATTATTAGGGATAAAGGAAAAATACCTATATGTTATAAAATGTTTATAGCAGCTCTCTTTGAAGAGACAAAGAACTGGAAATTGCAGGAATGCCCATCAATTGAGGAATGGCTGAATAAGTTGTGGTATATGATTGTGATGAAATACTATTGTGCTAGGGAAATTATGAGCTCGGTGATCTTAGAAAAACAGGAAAAGAAAGACTTGCATAAAATAAAGAAGAATAAAATGAGCAGAGCCAACAGAAGATCATATACAGTAATAGCAATATTGTTTTAAGAACAATTATTATTAATACTGAAATTAACTATAAAGGACAAATGAAGAAAGCCACTATCTGCACCCAGAGAAAGAATTGATAAATAAAAAGTATGTATAGAATAATTTTACATACATATATATATATACACATATGTGTCTAATGTAGTCATCTCTAGGGTGGAGGGGGAGAAAAAAGGGGGAAAAAAGAAGAAAAGAAATTTACATGATAATTTTTTATATATTTAAAAGGAATAGGAAGTTGTACATAATAGATTTGCAGTTTCATGTGTAATCATCTTTTTAATTATATTATATCATGGAAATGCTTGTTTTATTCCATAAATTAAAAATAAAATAAATTTTTAAAAAATTTAAGGTGAATTTCCCTTTTTTGTGTCCTACTTTAATACTATACAATATAATAAATGTTTCTAAGCACCTACTAAGCACCAGGTGCTGTGTTAAGCACCTGGAGATATGTACAAGCAAAAAGAAAGATAGTCCCTGCCCCCTAGAAGTCTACTATCTACTGGGAGAAGACAATGCACAAAAGGAAGCTGGAAGAAGTGACTGGCATGCCAGGGGGTAGGAGTGGGGGCACCATATTCAATAGAGTTCAAACCAAGCAGAGTTGAAGATAGAGAGTACAGAATTATCCAGTAAGCCAGGTTCCCATCTTCTATAAAAGAAAGCTTAGGAGGAATACCATGCTCCACCCTCTAACCCTCAGACCAAAAAGGAGAGGAGGCTGCAGGACCAGGGAAGGTCTTAAGTATCCAAAGCTGAGTTCACAGAATGATCAGATTTCAGGTGACCAGGTTTCTTCCTTAATTATTTCCAGAAAAAGAAAAAAAATAAATAAAATGCTGCAAATAAGAACATACTTTCCCTTTTCAAATCATTGTTCTTCCAGCTGAAGAGCAGTGTTTGGCTCCTGTTTGACAGCATCATTCTGTGACTTGGAGTCAGCTAAGGATGGCAAGACTATAAGGCCCTGAGCTCCTTTTCTTTCCCAGTTACAAGTGGCTTCAAATTTGTGGTCTAGACAACTGTCTACTTTGGGCCAACCACCACTGGATCAAGATTGCCCAAACATCCATGCATCCCTGCCAACAGTAAAAAGAAATGCTAAGGAAACCTTTTTAATAAAGGTCAATATAAGAAAGTCAAATGGAAGGCAACAGGTTTGAAGGGGCAACAATGTGGCTATGCATACATACGCATATACACGTACATACACATATACATATATATCTATCTGTGTGTGTATGTATGTATATGTATATATACATATATATGTAGTATTATGATAGCAATTTATCCGAAGTGTAATCTCAGGAGGGAGTTAATTCTAAAATAATGAAGAAAAACATTAGAAAAGTCAAATAGTGGGATAGTTTCCTGTCTGAACACATAAACTGATACAGAACTATGATTTCCTTTATGTAGGAGAGAAGATTGCCTCTACCAATTCAGATCTGCCATGATTCTGTAATGGACGATGTTTGAGAATGTCTTGGGGCAGTGAAAAGTGAAGTAACTAACCTAGTGTCACACATCCCATATGTGTCAGAGTCAGGATTTGAACCCAGGCTGTCAGTTCATGTTGACTCAAATGGTGACTCAGCATCCATTATAATGATAGCTAACATTAAATAGTGTTTTAAGGTTTGTGAAGCATTTAAAAATATTCTCTCATTTTATCTTCACAACAACCCTAGGAGGAGGGGTGCTATTACTATCTCCCATTTTGTAGATGAAGAAACTAAGGTAAATGGAGTTTAAGTAATTTGCCCAAGGTCATGAGGCTAGTACATATCTAAAGCTATATTTGAGTTGAAGTTTTCCCAACTCCAGGTTCATTTCTCCAGACAATCTGCCCCCTTACTTATACTATGCTGCTTCTCAAATCTTATAATAATGTTGTAAAATAAAGGCTAAAAAATTACCTCTCTCCAGAACCATAACTAGTTATTTTTGCAACTGGAACAAACACCACAAATCATCCCCAGGAAAACTGACACAAAATCTCCCTCAATTGTTGAAGAAAGGGAGCATGGATGGCCACGAAATTGTCCTGGGTGGAGAGGGGAGGCAAGACACAGTAATCCAGAGACTTTGGCCCCCACATACTGAGGCTGCTTGGAAGAGTATCCCTTGGTGAAGAATTAGGCCATCTGGTAGCTGCCTATTTTTACTGATTCTGATTAGGTTCTAAAGTCAATCATTTCTTCACATCTGGCATCCAAGCAGCCTGATTATAATAGAGGTGGTAATTCTAGGAGCCCAAACAATGCCTTTATGAAGTTAGTGTGGACCTCTGAACTGGAGGGAGGGAGGGAAATAGAGACAGAGAGAGAGAGACAGAATGAGAGAGAGAGAGAGAGAGAGAGAGAGAGAGAGACAGAGAGGCAGAGAGAGTAGAGAGAGAAAAAGAGATGGAGAGAGAGACAGAGAGAGGAGAGACACAGAGAGAGGAGAGGGGGGAGACAGGTAGAGAGAGATAGACAGAGACTGAGAGACAAAGAGAGACAGACAGAGACAGACAAAGACAGAGACAGAGAGACAGAGACAGACACAGAGAAACAGAGACAGAAATAAACAGAGACCTAGGGAAACCTTTGCCTTTGATCTGATGTTGGATGGACAATCTACTCTTGTGTGACCATGAAGTCACTTCACTTGTTTGCCTCAATTTCCTTAACTGTAAAATGAGGCTAGTACAGCACCTACCCAATTGAGTTGTTATGAGGAACAAATGAGATAATATTTGTAAAATGCTTAGCACTATAACTAGCACATAGTAAGTATTAGATAACTGCTTTTTTCCCTTCTCTCCTCTTCCCTTTCAGTGTCAGATTAGAGTGGATACTGTCAAACATCCATGGCAAGGGGATGATGATGAAGATGATGCTGATGTTTACAACTAAAACTCATATAGAGCTTTCAGATGTGTAAAACATTTTATAATTTTTACCTCCTTGCCTAGGGTCACACAGCTAGTAAGTGCCTGAAGTCACATTTGAACTCAGATCTTCCTGAAGAACCCAGTACTCTATCCACTCCACTGTACCACTGTACTGCCCAGTGAAATTCTCCCAATTTGAGCACATGCCCCAAGACATTTCTAGGTTCCTTGCTCCACAGTGCAAATAAGTAAATTGCAATTCTGTCACATAGCACTTCATCAAGGAGTGATGAAAACAAAAGCTCCACTCATCTGGAAACTACTGAAGAATAATTTAGAGATGAAATTTTCTTTGAAATAAGATCCTGCTGCTAAAAATTTTCAAAAAACAGATTGTCACTAAACCTGACAACAAACTCAGTCATGGGCATATGGTTGAAAAGAAGAAAAATCCCTTCTAGAAAAATATAGGCCAATCAAAAGTGAATATTCTTGCTCCCTACAGGGATTGATGGGACAAAAATGTGCATAGGTGTTTAAAGATCTAGCTAATTAGGAGATTCTAGTGTACCTTTTGTATTATACTCTGAGACCAATCTGAAGGACTCAGGAACAATTTTATACCAAGAGAGTGACGGCTCCCAAAAGCACAGACATTTTTCTATAGAGGATTGACTAAGAGTGAAACTCTTTATCTAATTCACAAATAATTTCCTTGACTCTGAGGTGAGCCATTGCTGAGAAGTCCTGAGACTAAGTATATATGTACGTGTGAGGCTATGTGTGAAGTAGTAACTTAGATCCTGCCTGCCAAAGACTGGTAGTGCCACTAGCTTAGCCAACTATGAGTTCAGTGTATATTACCATTGTGTATACCTCCACAAAGTCATACTTCATTGTGGCTTGTAGATGACTATAGAGTCTTGAAGACAAAATCCATGGCATGTGAGCTGTAGCAGACTGTTTTCTGAAGACTAACCAACCTAATTACAGAAAGGAACAACACCAGGAGGGTGGCTACCTGGTGGTTTTTTTTGTTTGTTTTTGTTTCTGTTTTTTTGCCAAGGCAACTTAAGAAGCTAACAAACAAATTTAAAATCTTCCTCAGTCAAAATGACTTATTTTTCAAAGTTATTCTTAAAATAATATTGCTGTTACTGTACACAATGTTCTCTTGATTCTGCTCATTTCACTCTTCATTATTTCATGCAAGTTTATCCATGTTTTTTTAAGATCATCAGGCTTATCATTTCTTAAAGAAGAATAGGATTCCATCACAATCATATACCACAATTTGTTCAGCCATCTTAGAAGTATGTATAGAATGTTTCTTTACATATACAAACACACACATATATGTATGTAAACACACATACATTTGTATGTGTGTCTAATGGTAGCCATCTGGGGGGAGAAGAAAAAAGAAAAAGAAATCTATATTATATACTTAAAGGGAATAGCATAACAGATTTATGTTTCATGTAAAATTATCTTTTTTATTATACTATGTTATGTAAATGTTTGTTTTATTCCATAAATTAAAATTTACATAAATAAAAATTTTAAAAAACAAAAAATATATATCCCTCAGTCCTTTGCAGCTACCTTTTGCAAAGTAAAATGGCCAAAATGGCAGAAAAGGGGAAGAGGATTCTAAGAATCACAATTTGTAGACCATCGATAAACTTCTATTTTACTATCAGTTCTCTAAACATAAGATCTTTGTGCAATAGTCACCAAATGAACATACTGAGGTAGGAACTGAATCCTATTAATCTTGACATTCTTACTATGAATGAAACCAGAAAAAAAGAAGTTTCAACTAAATATAAGGATTGTCCATAGATCCTCCTCTGAAAGGAAAAGAAAGCAGTTGATAGAATGGTAGAAACCAAAAGAAACATTATTTTATGGGATATTTAATCATCAAGAGTTATATGTATCTGAAAAAAGACCGTAATAAAAAATTGCAAGCTACACAATATTGGTTGCTGAGGACGAAGTGGTAGATAATTTCTACAAAGAATTTTAAAAGATCCTCCAAGTGAAATCAATGTGTACTCTGGTACTTGATGGCTTCAATGGAAAAGTGGAAGGAGAGAAGTGGGGGACAGAAGGAAATATATGAGAAAACAATGTTTATGGAGAAGCAATGAGAGAGACCAAGAATTTGCACCCAGAAGGCTCAGGTCTCTATATCATGAATGTTTTATTTAAAAAGAATCAGTAGGCATTGCACATGGTGAGCACCAAATAACACCAAAAGGATGGAAATAGATTTTATTTTAAGGACAGAAAAAGACTTGTTACTGATGTAGGAGTAAATCCTGAGTCAGCCATCTGTCTATAGTTAGACCATCACCTGCTAAGAGCCAAAATCAAAATTAACAAGGAAGATAGTAATGAAAAAAAAAAGATGTAGCATGCAACTGAAATAACAGGCCTGAATTATTTAAATAACTGAAAATCAAAAAAATGGGAAATAGAAGACAGAAATGATATTAACATCTACTATAATAATTTCATCCAGAAGTTTAACCAGTATAAATTAATTGCCACAAGGAGAGCAAATGAACTTAGAAATCACCTTGGTCAGGAAAATCTGATTTTTTGACTGTAAGAGAGAGTTGGCTACTGAAGGTAGCACCAGATCATAATACAAATTCATTTGTAAAATCTTATGAAGAAGGATGGTGGATGATAGTGAGTAGTGTCATCTCATAAAGCAAAAAGAAGCAGAAAAGGGTAAAATCAGTTTAAAGAAAGTTTGTCAATATATCTAAACAAAGTCATACAGGCACATTCAAAAATGAAAATGAAGAGTACAAAGAGAAGAATAATGAAAAAAAGAATGATAAGTAAAAATATCATTTTTACAAACTGTCTTCTCTATTAATGATGGTGGAACCACCACACTTGGATGTTAATATCGCAGATCCTGATGTGCTTAGAGAAGATATCAGAAAGGTACTAAAGAAAACAACTATGAGACAAAAGCTGATTTGACCAAATATATATAAGAGAGATTTGCTGGAGGCAATACAATTAGGATAGCATAGAGGGAGCAATTTGGAAGGCATCTGAAGAATGGGAAATTATCAGAGGTGTGGGAAAAGTCTCAAACAGTATTAATTTTTTTTAAAGTGAATGAGAAAACGATAACTATTAGCCTGTGTGCCTGTTATCTCATTTATAAAAAAATCCTCTAGTCATCTATACATAAATCAATGGCACACTCTTAATGAGAGTATTATTATCAGGAAACAAGGAGGCTTTATTAAATGACATTCAATAATGGACCGCATATTTACTATTTCACAATTAACTAAAAAGATGTAGAGAACACAAAATCACATTTCACTTATTGTTTATTGATGGTGAAAATTTTTAATTTGGTAGAGCAAAATGCCATCTCATATGCCCTTTTATAGCCAAGTGTCTGCCATATATAGATCAAAGTCATTCAAGATTTCTTGCAAGATGTAACAACAGAAATAACCCTGATTAACACCCCCTAGCAACAAACATTAGAGAAGGCATAAAACAGGAAGATAGCTACTCACTAAATTAAATTATCCTTGTAATGGAAGAGATATAGCATCAAGTTCATGTCTGAGTGATTTCCTGTGGGTGGTGACATCATTCAATGGTTCCTGTTTGCAGATTGCATCAGTCTCCAGAATATAGCAAAACCACCACAAGAGATCTATGATAATTCAAAGGGGTTTGACCTATCCATCCACACAGAAAGATCAAGTGGATGAAGAGTTTCTATTGCTCAGGTTTTGACATCCATTTGAATGGACCACCTCCACCTATCTCCTAGCCTCCCGTGGAAGTGGTCCAATAGTGTGAATATATTGGATAGACAGTACATATGGACTGGGTCCTGAGTTGAACAGAAAGAGAAGAGCAGGCTGAATTGCTTTTTGAAAAGTGAATATCTCTTTTACTGAACTCAAGCTTCCTATACAGCAGAAAGACCTTCTTTTCTATATTAATGCTTTACTGGTATTGCTATATAGCAAAAAACATGAAGTTCCACTGTATCTGCAGAATAAAACATGAGTATCACAGTGGGGAAAATGGAGAGGCAGATGGTGACTATGAACAAGCTGCAATATAGAATAAATAAGAAACTCTGAAGCACAGGAGACCTCATGAAGGAATTCTATGATAGGAAAAGAGGATGGTATGGTTCTGTGGAAAAAGCAAGGACAGGTTGATAACTAGAGTCCTCAAATGGTACCTTAATATGTTGGGACAAAGGAAGGAAGGACTCCTTCATGTTGGATAGACTCCAGTAAAGAATTTTTAGAAAGCCATAGAGGACATGGACACAAATTTCACAGACTTGGTCAGACATGGATGGGTTGTAATCTACACCACTGAAGGAAACTTCAAAGTCAATGAGATCAAAGGTCTATTTGATTGGTTAAGCATTGTGGCTTACTTAGAACAGCACAAGAATTAAAGAAGGAAAAAAACCAATTATTTATTAAGTACTTGCTTTGTGTCAAGCACTGTCCTAAGCACTTTGACAGTGTTATGTCACTTGATCTTCACAACAATCCTGGAAGGTAGGTGCTGTTATTATCCCCATTTACAGTTGAAGTAACTGAGGCAGGCAGAGGTTAAGTGACTTACCTGGGGTCACAGAGCTAGTAAGTGCCTAAGGCTGAATTTGACCTTAGGTGTTCTTGATCACAGGCCCAATACTCTATCCAATATATCACAGAGACTCAACATAAAATTAATCGGAACAATAACTCCAATAAAGTTGTAAAATATAAAGTAAATCCACAAAATCATCAGTATTTCTGCAAATTACTAACAAAATTCAACAGAAGGAAAGAGGAAAGAAATTTTATTAAGATATCTACAAAATATATAAAGTATCTAAGTAGACCTATTAAAATATATTAAGGATTTATATAAGTGCACCTACAAAACACTCTTTACTGAAACCTAAAAGTTCAATAATCAAAGAGAGACTGATAGTCGATGGTTGCACCATTTGAATAACATAAAAAATAATACTTCGGTTAATTTCCAGATTTAGTGCTTTATCAGTCAACCTATAGAAAGGTTCCTCTATATGACTAGATTAAATAAGTCAAGAGCCTCTAGGGGAAAATGACAAAATTAGGAATCAGAGTAGCAGATCTGAAACTATAGTGTAAGCAATAGCATTAAATCTATTTGGTAATATTTAAAAAAGAAAAGTTGATCAAAAGACTTGACTACGGGGGGGCGGAGCCAAGATGGCGGCTGGTAAGCACGGACTAGAGTGAGCTCCGTACCCGAGTCCCTCCAAAAACCTATAAAAATGGCTCTGAACCAATTCTAGAATGGCAGAACCCACAGAACAGCAGAGGGAAGCAGGGCTCCAGCCCAGGACAGCCCGGATGGTCTCTGGGTGAGCTCTATTCCACACGGAGCTGGGAGCTGGGAGCTGGGAACGGAGTGGAGCAGAGCCCAGCCTGAGCGGCGTGGACGATCCAGACCGGAAGCCGGGCGGAGGGGGCCCTAGCGCCCTGAATACGTGAGCAGTTACCAGACCCCTCGACCCACAAACACCAAAGACTGCAGAGAAGGTTAGTGGGAAAAGCTGCGGGAGTGGAAGGAGTTCGCGGTTCGGCTTCCAGCCCCGGGGGCAGCGGAGGTGGGGCAGCTACAGCTGTTGTTACTTCCGGCTCCAGGCCCACCTGGTGGGGGGAATTAAGTGGCGGATCACAGCAGGGGTGCACAGCCTGCCGAAGATCTGAGCCCAGTCTGGACTGGGGGTCCTTGGGGAAGGAGGAGTGCGGCTCTGACAGAGCTGGCACCTCCCCCCCAAACGTAGAACATAGAACTCTGTAATCTACAAGCAGTCATACCCCACTGAAAAGCTCAAGGGTCAAGTTAGTTGGTTGGGAATATGGCCAGGACGCGAAAACGCGCCCAGATTCAGTCTCAGACTTTGGATTCTTTCTTTGGTGACAAAGAAGACCAAAACATACAGCCTAAAGAAGACAACAAAGTCATAGAGCCTACAACCAAAGCCTCCAAGAAAAACATGAACTGGCCCCAGACCATAGAAGAACTCAAAAAGGATTTGGAAAAGCAAGTTAGAGAAGTAGAGGAAAAATTGGGAAGAGAAATAAGAAGGATGCGAGAAAACCATGAAAAACAAGTCAATGACTTGCTAAAGGAGACCCAAAAAAATACTGAAAAATACACTGAAGAAAACAACACCTTACAAAATAGACTAACTCAAATGGCAAAAGAGCTCCAAAAAGCCAATGAGGAGAAGAATTCCTTGAAAGGCAGAATTAGCCAAATGGAAAAAGAGGTCCAAAAGACCACTGAAGAAAATACTACTTTAAAAATTAGATTGGAGCAAGTGGAAGCTAGTGACTTTATGAGAAATCAGGATATTATAAAACAGAACCAGAGGAATGAAAAAATGGAAGACAATGTAAAATATCTCCTTGGAGAAACCACTGACCTGGAAAATAGATCCAGGAGAGATAATTTAAAAATTATTGGACTACCTGAAAGCCATGATCAAAAAAAGAGCCTAGATACCATCTTTCAGGAAATTATCAAGGAGAACTGCCCTGATATTCTAGAGCCACAGGGCAAAATAGAAATTGAAAGAATCCATCGATCGCCTCCGCAAATAGATCCCAAAAAGAAATCTCCTAGGAATATTGTTGCCAAATTCCAGAGCTCCCAGATCAAGGAGAAAATACTGCAAGCAGCCAGAAAGAAACAATTTGAATATTGTGGAAACCCAATCAGAATAACCCAAGACCTGGCAGCTTCTACATTAAGAGATCGAAGGGCGTGGAATGCGATATTCCGGAGGTCAATGGAGCTAGGATTAAAACCTAGAGTCACCTACCCAGCAAAACTGAGTATCATGTTCCAAGGCAAAATATGGACTTTCAATAAAATGGAGGACTTTCAAGCTTTCTCAGTGAAAAGACCAGAACTGAATAGAAAATTTGACTTTCAAACACAAGAATCAAGAGAAGCATGAAAAGGTAATCAAGAAACGGAAATTGCAAGGGACTTACTAAAGTTGAACTGTTTTGTTTACATTCCTACATGGAAAGATGATGAGTATGATTCATGAGACCTCAGTATTAGGGTAGTTGAAGGGAATATGCATATATATATATGCATATATATATGTTTATGTATATATATAAGTGAATGTGTATGTACGCATGTATCTATGTGTATATGTATGTATGTGTATGTATGTGTATATATATATATATATATGTAAAAGAAAGAGAGCAGACACAGGGTGAGTTGAGGATGAAGGGAAGATAGCTAAAAGAAATAAAATGAAATTAAGGGATGAGAGAGTAACTTACTGAGAGAGGGAGATAGGGAGAGATAGAATGGGGTGGATTATCTCCCATAAAGGTGGCAAGAGGAAGCAGTTCTAGGAGAGGAGGGGAGTGGGCAGGTGAGGGGGGAATGAGTGAACCTTGCTCTCATCAGATTTGGCCTGAGGGGGAATACCATACATACTCAGTTGGGTATCTTACCCCACAGGAAAGAAGAGGGAGGAAGATAAAAAAAAAATAAAAGGCAGGGGGATGATGGAGTGGAGGGCAGATGGGGGTGGAGGTAATCAAAACAAACACTTTGGAAAGGGGACAGGGTCAAGGAAGAAAATTCAATAAAGCGGGATGGGTTGGGAAGGAGCAAAATGTAGTTAGCCTTTCACAACATGAATATTGTGGAAGGGTTATACATAATAATACATGTGTGGCCTAGGTTGAATTGCTCAACTTCTTAGGGAGGGTGGGTGGGAAGGGAAGAGGGAAGGGAATTTGGAACTCAAAGTTTTAAAATCAGATGTTCAAAAACAAAAAAACTTTTTGTATGCAACTAAAAAATAAGATACACAGGCAATGGGGCGTAGAAATTTATCTTGCCCTACAAGAAAGGAAGGGAAAAGGGGATGAGAGGGGAGGGGGGTGATAGAGGGGAGGGCTGACTGGGGAACAGGGCAACCAGAATATACGCCATCTTGGAGTGGGGGGGGAGGGCAGAAATGGGGAGAAAATTTGTAATTCAAACTGTTGTGAAAATCAATGCTGAAAACCAAATATGTTAAATAAATAAATTGCATTAAAAAAAAATTTATATGCAAAAAAAAAATAAATAAATACAATCATTTCCACAAAAAAAAAAAAAAAGACTTGACTACGTATATAAGGTCATATAAGGTCCAGAGGCAATTGAAATTGAAAAGCAATCTGACAGAAATTAGTTTTATACCAGCAATCTACACCATATATCACAATAAGCTCCAAAAAGATATGTGACCTAAATACAAAAGCTAATTTCATAGACAAATTGGAGGGGGAAAGGACATACCTTTCTTAACAAAAAACAAAAACAAACCAAAAAAAAACATGGAGGGATTACTTTCTTAACTTAAAAAAGAGAGAGATTATAAAAGATAAAATAGAAAACTTCAACTGCATAAAATTACACACACACACACACACTTACCCAAACAAAATCAATGCAATCGTAATTAGAAAGGAAATAGTTAATCATTGGGGACGAGGGGATTGGGGAATCTTTCTTCAAATTTTTTTCTGACAGAGGTCTGATATCCAAGATATATAGGGATTTGATATAAAATCATAAGAACCATAGCAAATATGTAAGATCAAAAACAACGGGGAAGTGTTCAAATGATATGAACAGGGAGTCTTCAAGTGAAAAAAGTCAAACCGTCATTGCTCATGTTGGTAACTATACTGCATCTCTTAAAAATGATCATAGAATTAATATCTTTATATTTAACCATTTCTCACCATTTCTGAATTGGCTGTGTTAGAATAATTATCATCTTCCAATCTGTATTCCCTTTTCTAATTTGGAATCTACTTTGAGTTTGGCTATAACCAATTCATCTTAACTAAAATCAGATAGTTGATTGTGAAATAATCACTACATCTGAAGCCAGTTTTCTTTTGTCTGTTATGGTATAGTCAGTTTCTCTTTTTTTAATGATATTGTTCAGGTCCCCTCATGTTCAATTCATCCTGATTCTCTTCTGAAAGGCAGTGTAATACAATACTAGGCACTGGGAATACAAAGACCAAAATGAAAAATAGTCTCTGCTCTTATAAATAAATAAAAGATAAATTGAGGAAAGCAACACTTAAAGCTAAGCTAGAAAAGACTTCTTATAGATGTTGAATCTTGAGCTAAGCCTTGAAGAAAGCTAAGAATGCAGATATAGAGAGAGAAAACATACCAGTCATGATCAAGAATCTGCACAAAAACACAGGTCAGGAGATGGAATACCAAATCCAAGGCACATCAAGTCTGACTGGAAAGTAGAAAGCCTTAAAGGAAGATTCTTCGGCAGGAGAGAGATTGGAAGCAACTAGACCATCTACAAGAGAAAAGCTTAGATGAGAGGGAATGTGGGCAGTGTGAGATAACAGAAGGTAAGGGTGCGGATGTAAGAGATATTGGGCATGTAGAATTCATGATTCTTGACAACTGACTGACATGGAAGGGGAAAGAAACTGAACAAGCAGCTCATGAAATAGTATTTGTTGCTCTATATGAACACATTGATGAGAGGAAAGCTATCAACATTTGTGCACACCTTTCCAAGGAGAATCCATAAGCCATACTTACATGGTTGCAATGTCTGTATATCTTCAGCAGCATCAAGAATTTGTTAAACTCTGATGAATTAGGAAAAAAAGATCTCATACTAAGAATAAGGAAGAGGCTATATAGTACAGTAAAAAGAAATTTTGGATTCAAAGTCCAACTAGCTGGTTCAAATCTCTTCCGTAACTATTATTCTTGTGACTTTGGGCAAATCATCTTACATTTCTAGACCTCAGTTTCCTCATCTCTATCTCTAAGATAAGAGGGTTGGAAAGATTCCTGCTTTAAATCAAAATTTAGAAATTTAAATTTGTTAGTGGTCTGAAAACTAGGGGACACTTAGAGCCCTTGATCCCCTTTTCAACTAATTAACCACCATCATTGACCAAGTTTGGCCCCCAAAATATCACAGGATGAGGGGCATCTGATATTATTTTTTTACATTTTATGGTCACTGGACTAAAACTAATCTCCAGTTTTCCAATCTTCTGAAAATGAGTTTCTTCACACTTATCAATATTTAGTCTCAATTACTAGATGTATAATGGATAAGCCTTTCTAATATGGCAAAAACCACAGAGCTTGTGAAAAGATACAAATTTGGGCTCAACATCAGAAAGAATCTTAATAATCAGAGTTATCCAAAAGAGAAATGACTTACTCTGAGAGTCAGTGGGTTTTGCCTCCTTGGAGGTGTCTAAATGTGGGCTGGATAAACACTTGGTAAGAACTGTGGCAGTTAGGTGGCCACAATGTTGACCTGGAATCAGACAGATGAATTTAAATCCTGACTCAGACAATTGTTAGTTGTGTGAACTTGAGAATTTTGATTAATGCCTCTCACCCTCAGTTTCCTCATCTATTACATGGGGATAATAATAGCTCCAGGAATGTATTCATACTGACTTTCAAAAGCCAATTGTTAGTTTTTCAGTGTGTGCTTTTGTATCTCAGAAATCAACAAATACTATAAATCAGGACATAATTTATTGTTTTGTTCATATGTAGACTTAAGAAAGTAATGCAGTAAATGCCAGTAATATAGGTTAAACTTAAAAATATTCCACATTTTTGAGAATTGATTATTAAACATTTACCAGTACACCACTGAACAGCACCTACATCATAGTCTTATTATGAGGTTCAAACAAGATATTCTGAAAAACACTTGCAAACTTTAAAGCACTGTATAAATGCCAGCAATGATGTTGATGAGGAGAAGGAGGAAGAGGAGGAGGAGGAGGTGGTGGTGGTGGTGGTGGTGGTGGTGGTGGTGGGGATGGTAGTAGTGGTGGTAGTGGTCATGGTGGTGGTGAAAGTTAGCTGGCACAGTAGATAGAATGGTAGGCCTGGAGGCAGAAGGACCTGAGATCAAATCCTACCTGGGATATTTACTAGCTACGTGATTCTGGTCAAGTAACTTTAACCCTAGTTTGCCTCAGTTTCCCTATCTATGACATGGGGATAATAATAGTATCTACCTCCCAAGGTTGTTGTGAGGATAAAATGATGAAAAGGATACAATGTTTGTAAAGTGCTTTTAAAACCTTAAAGCAGTTTATAAATGCTAGTGATGATGACGACGATGACGACGATGATGATGATGATGTTATAAAGGAGATTCCTTTAGTTCATGGCTTAGACTTGACAGCCACTGGGGTATCTTCTAATTTCCAGAATTCTATAATTCTGTGACATAACACTGAGAACCCAAGGTTGCTTCCCCACCAAGGTAAGGCATTGTAGTTAGACTTCTCTGAATGTTTTTTCAGTAATACCGCTCAGTCACTCAGTTGGTAGATAACCTGGAATCCTGGTTTCTCTTCATCTCTCTGCTTCATCTTCTGCTTTTTCACTGTTCACCTATTCTCCTGCTCCTCTTGTATTTCTTAGAAGAGATAAAATTCAAAAGCATCATTTTTTTTCTGGTGTTGACTCCTTATTGGTCACATCATTGTTGTGCGCTTGTATTACTCATCAAGGAGAAGCCCTCCTACTTGGTTGCCTGTCTTAGTACTTTTGTCAAGTTTTTATTTGGGGCACAAACTACATGAGTCATTTTTTTCATTCATAAATATATAGTGTCGTACTAAATTTTAATAAATTATATTAGGCAACTCAGTAAGTTTGGGGTCATCTCTGTTAATCTTTCCCCCTACATATACTCCTACCAAAATCTACCTAATAGACTTGGCTATTTCCAAAAACAGAGAATATTTTTTTCTCTCTCAGCTGGGCACAAATCAAGATATCCACTTATTATAGAAGAAAAAGAATTATTGGTTCCCATTTGCCAGAAGCATATGCTGGTAACTCGATAGTAATCAAATCAGATTGGGAACTGGAATTGCTTTGTAGGCTGAATGAATATCAGAGGACCTGAGAGTCAGTAAGGCTGCCAGCCTAATATTCTGTGAGGAAAAAGTAAGGGGGCAAAAGGAACTGTTTATTTAACTGATGGGAATAAGAGTCTTTCTTGAGTTTTTCTTTTATTGAACCAAACATTTTAGAGTTCTCAGACGCACTTCAAAAATTAAAACAAAGTACAAGTAAAGAAGATTTTCTTGGGACTTGTTTAGATTCTACAAGAAATAATGAGCCAAAACAATAAAAAAAATGATGCTGCTCCTTTTTTAATCTGCAGAGCTCAGTTTAGGAAGAGGTGGGCATCTGGGTGGCACAGTGGGGAGAGTATGGGGCAGGGAGTCAGGAATGTCACAGTTTGATTCTGGCCTCAGACACTTATTGGCTATGTGACCCAGGGCAAGTCACTTAATCCTGTTTGACTCAGTTTACTCATCTGTAAAATGAGCTGGAGAAGGAAATAGCAAAACACTCCAGTATCTTTGGCAAGAAAACCCCTAATGGGGTCATAAAGAGTCAGATACAATTGAAATGACTGAACAAAAACATGACTTCAGTCAATAGGAAAATGAAATAAGTTTAGTACCAAATTGTATTATTATCCAGACCTGTAACTTGCTTTGAGACCTTATTCCCATGAGTTAAGCTGAGTGGAGCAATGGATGGCATACAACCTGGAGTGAGCAAGACCTAAGTTCAAAAATGGCCTCAGACACAAAGTGTGGTAACCCTGGGCAAATCTTTTAACACCATGTTCCTCAGTTTCCTCATCTGTAAAATGATGACGATAATAGTACCTACCTCCCAGGTTTGTTGTGAGAGGAAAATGAGATGATACTTTTGCAAACCTTAAATTGCTATATAAGTGTACTACGTGGATAGAAAACAGGACTTGCAAGTAGGAAGATTTGAGTTCTAATCCTGCCTCAACTATCCCCTAGCTTTGTGACTCAAGGCAAACCTCTCTGTGCCTCGGTTTCCTCATTTTTAAAAGGGACAATAATAGCATCTACTTTGCAGAGCTATTATAAGAATCAATTGAGTTAATATTTGTAAAGTGCTTTGGAAACCTTAAAACACTACATAAATGTTATCCTCAATCATCATCATCATCACCATCATCATCATCATTATTTCCTCAGTAAAACTATCTATAAAATGGAAATAATAATGTAAACTTTTTAAACACAGCTTCTGGAAGGAATAACTTATAAAGATGAGGGAAAGGTCCACTGAAAATATTAACTGCAGCCTGAATTCACAATAAAAAACCAAGACAGGTGATGATAGAACAGAAGTCTGGCCAAGTTCCCAATGCCCTTTGAGGTCAAAATATATCACATCTGCAGAAATTTAATAACCATGCAGCACAGAATATTGCCACCATAAATTAATATCCCATGGCCTGATGTAGGCCCTCATTTGACTTTCTTACCTTCCTTAGCTATTGCCATAAATTGGCATTCCCCTAGGGAAGACTTTCTCATCTACATATTCAAAATACTCATGTATTTATGATCTTATCAATGAGGATATTTCTTCCAGCAATGCCTATCACAACTTACCTTTTCCTGCACATTCTCAGAAAATTTTATCTGAGTCCCCCCATAAATTCATCATGGAGGGTAGCCTGGGGAGGGGAGAAGTAAAAGGGAGATGGGGAAGCGACCCAACATGCAAAGGGCCTTCTATGCTTTCTCCAGGTATTTTGAGGACACAGGCAGAGCATCTGTCCTGTCTACCTGTTACAACTTTCTCTCAGCAAGTGATCAGATCATACACTTTTTTTGTTATACATTTCTTTGATGACACCCATTGCTTAGGGTTCTTCTCCATAGGCCATTATTATACTGTCTATTCACATCTATCATATACATCTGAATCACCCCTGATATGATACAGTTTTCAAAATTCTTCAGAGACTTAGTGTCTGATAATTCACAACATAGTAGTAATATTCTTGGAATATTAGTACTAAAATATGGTCTTTTGTTGCAAGGAGTAGTAGTTGGGATCACAAAAGGAGCTCTGCAATTTCCCAAAGAAAAACCATTCTCCTGTTTAATTATGGGTCCAACACATCCATTTGCGGTGTCTGTCCATAATTTCTATAGTGAAGAGCAAGCTCCATAGCAGTGGTTCTTAACCCATGGCCCATGAACTCTTCTATTTTTTTTTACTATTTTGGTAATAGTGTTTAATCATAATCAATTTCCTTCATAATCCTATGTATTTTATTGTTTGCATGTAAAAACATTATTATGAGAAAAGGTCTATGTGCTTCACCAGATGGGGTCCTTGACACACATAAAATATGTTGAGAAGCCCGGCTCTATAGGTAGTTTATCCAGCTATTTAGGTCATAGTCTGGATAATAGGCATTCTTCATCCACTTGGCCTTATCTGTGTGGATGGTTAAGTCAAAATCTTTTGAACAATCACAGATCTCCTTTGGGAGCTCCAACAATGTTCTATAGCTGTATGGAACCAGCACAATGTGATCCATAAATGGGAGCATCTGGAGGACCTCAACATCTATTGGGAAACTCTCTTCAACTTGCACTCTGAACTGGATCTCCTCCATCCATAACAGTGATGAACACCTTTGACAAACAAATGATTCCCCTTTTATGCGTTCCATGATAGTAATGATCACTGGGTCATGAGCCAAATTATCCCTACTGTAATATCTTTAAAATATCTTAAACAATTTCAATGTAAGTATGGAAGTCTTTGTTGGAAGGGAGTTATTAAGTGGCATTTTGCTCTACTAAATCAAATTATTTATTTATTTATTTGTAATCAACAAACAATGAGTTGGATTTTGCATTTCCTAAATCTTTCAGTCAATGTGTGATATTCAAGTTAGGCTCTACTGCAGAGTATTACTTATGAAAATTTTCCTGTTCCTGTCCCAAGGACATCCTCAATGAAGATGTTGATTATCTCCATAAAACTTCTTATAAAGATGGGAAAGTGAGCATGTAGGTCAGTAGTTGCTGATTTTCCCTGATTTATTCTTTTGTGGTATTAATGAGACTTGGTCTTTGTTCTCCTCCTTTGGCAACTTTCCCTCTTTCAGATACTCTGTGGATTGATCTTTCAATGACTGTACAATTGTGTCACCTCCAGAATGGATCTCTTTATGTGCACTTAGTCCAATCCAATCTCTTTTCCCATCTTTGTTTTCTATAGAACCATTTCTAACTCCTCTGTGAGCACATTCAGAACTGTGATGTAGGAATTTTGATGTATGGGCTCTACTGATTTGATGATGAAAAATATTATAAGAATTTTTATATATCCATTCTATTTTTCTTCTTTGTATTATCCTCCTTTCATTTTTACCCTTAAATGCCCATGGGAACATTTTCCTTAAGTCTCTCACCAAGCTTTCTTTAATCCGATTTTACCTGCTTCACTGTTTTATGAGAAACTATTTATAACCTTCCATTATCTTTCTCTATAGGATTTTAGAAAAAAAATTATATTCTAAACTGATGTTCCCTATGGTTGTCATATTTTTCTGCATGGCAGGTAAGTCAAGCATATTTTGTGAAGGTATTTTTAGGTGATCTTAGAAATCATCAAAGATACTGAGACAATTAATAGCTTCAACAAAGTTGCAAGCTACAAAATAAACCTACAAAAATCAACAGTATTTCAATATAATGGCAAAACACAGGAGGTAATAATAGGAGGGGAAATCCTAAAAATGAATATAATATTTGGGGATCAATCCACCCAAACACATAACATATTATATAGATTAAATTATGAGCTACTCCTTAAATAAATAAACAATACCTTAAGTAGCTAAAGGAATGTTTTAGTTACTCCCATGTCTCCGTATAGACTGTGTCAATTTGATAGAAATGATAATACTACAAAAGTTAATTCATAGATTTGATACTACACCAATTAAACTATCAAAGGGATACTTTACAGAACACAATAAAATAATAACAAAATTTATTTGGAGAAACAGAAGCTCTAAACTATAAAGGAAAATAACTGAAAAAGGTAAGAATAAAAAAAAGAATAATATTTCCCATTTCCAACCTCAAACTATATTATAAAGTGGCAGTCATAAAAACCATTTGGTATATGTTTAAAAAGAAAAGAGATCAATGGAACAGACTAGTTAAAATGAGAATCAGAAATAATGAATGTAGTAATGTTTCCCAATAAATGGGAAAACATAAATTTGTTGGGAAAGAATTTCCTACTCAACAAGAATTAATGGAAAACTGAAAAGAAGTCTGACAAAAATTAAGATTAGATCAATATCTTGTACCATATTCTACAATAAATTCAAAATATAAACAGATAAATAGAAATATTAAAGACAATATCAT
Organism: Trichosurus vulpecula; assembly: GCF_011100635.1. Classification (NCBI taxonomy): domain Eukaryota; kingdom Metazoa; phylum Chordata; class Mammalia; order Diprotodontia; family Phalangeridae; genus Trichosurus; species Trichosurus vulpecula. The sequence continues at coordinate 67,424,557 of NC_050578.1, forward strand.
AAAATATTAAAAGAGAACCAAACCACACACCTTTCCCAGCTATGGGTAGGAGGTATATTTGTAACCAAATAAGATTAATAGGTAATTACAAAAATAAAATGGATAGTTTTGATTACATGAAGTTTAAAAGGGTCTGCATAGACAAAATTAATGTATCTAGGATAAGAAAGAAAACCATCAAATAGCATGTGTTTTACAGTATAAATTCTTTTTTCATATTTATCTGAAATTTCTTGGATAGTGGTTTAGTATCCAAGATATATACATATATATAAATATGTATATATCTCTATTAATACATTATATATAAAACAAAAATTCATTCCCAATTGAAAAGTGATCAAAGAATTTTTAAATTTTGAAAAGAAAAACTTATTGATACTAGAACTTCCAAGGTAATTTTTAAAATATGCATTTATTTATATGTATTTATATTCTTTGCAAGTATCAAATTTTAAAACTTGAAAAGAAAATGCACATTAATTCTGGAACTTCCAATATAATGAAGATATTTTTATATTAGTTTATAAGCTATTTCACTATTAAATTTTTAAAAAATTAAATTTAGTCAAAAACAATTTTGTATTATTTATATGTTGTGCCAATATTAAAGTTTTTAATCTGATAAGTTTTAGATGGAAAGGAAAAAATAATGAATTATTAGTGCGAAAATTTCCAATATAAGATGATTCTTTAAATCCCTTGACTAAAAATGCATCCAAGGCAAGTCAAAGACATAGTCAAAAAACAGACCACCAAGGTTATGCTTTTAAAATACTATTTGTAATATTGCCCCATCACTTCTATTTTTTCTCCTGATTTTCCTTGAGATTGACCTTTCATTCCTCCAAATGCTTTGTTGTGACTTTATCTATCTCTATAAAATAACTAAGCCTTTATTTTTAAATCACTATAACATGTACGAAAAGTGTTAGAGGCTTTTACAACCTAATCATACACACTTTATTGAAATGATGCAGAACAATGTCGGGAAGACAATACAATGCATGAAAGTGAATGTTTAGTGTCTAACAATAAGAGTGCTTGCTTCAAACAGGAGGTACTAGGAGTGAACAACATACACCTTCCCAGAAGTCTCACTATTCACACTTTGAGCATTGAGGTAATACAATAAAAAAAAATCAAGGCTGTCTTTAGTCTTTGCAGCATAATGGTTATCTTCATTGTTTTGTTTCTCAGTGAGGAGGCCCATAAATACAAGGGCTTTAAAAAAATACAGACTGCTGGCACATCTTTCATTTCTAGAGATCCTTGTTTCTCAGCTTCTAACAAATGTGATGTCTCTGCAATGTTGCTGATGAAAAAAAGAGGATATTTGGTAAATCTCCAAAATGTGTTCAAAGGTGTGGTACTCAGCGCCATCTTCAGCATGGGAAGAATGCGTTATGAACCCAATGCCTAAGGAATGTCAATACCAATGAAAAGCAGAGACAATTAGCCCTCACTCATCTGTCCCAGTTGTGGTATAGCCTAAAGATCCCTGGTTTGCAGAAGTGAGGAACCCATATTCTAGCTCTAAATTTGCCATTAACTTGCTGTGGAACCTTGAGCAAAGCCGTTTCTCTGAAGTTTAATTTCCTCATATGTAAAATGAGAGGATTGGACTAAATTATATCTCAGGTGCTTTCCACTGCTTACAGTCTATGATTCCTATTCCCTATTGAAATTCCAGATGTTTGAAATCAGCTGTTCCATTCTCCAATTGCTTTACAGAGAGGTAGGAAAAGGAACAGAGGTTGAAAAAGGCAAGTATTGAAGGTATGAAAGTTCCACAGTATCTGACCATTCATTTCAATATAGTAAATATATATTGTTAATATATATTGTAATGTATATTATATATTACATATATAATAAATACTTATTGTCTATTATGCATAAGGTACTATTTTCTTAAGCATTTAAACTTTGTAACCTGTGGAAGAAATTAAAAAAGAAACACTGGACCATTATAGTATAATTTTGTCTACACTTTATATGTCTCTGAACTGTTTCCAAGCACAACGACACTAAAAAGAAGAAATCTTATTCTGGGCACACAGTATGTAAATGTAAGAGATCCAACTTCTTCCATATCCAAGGTGTTTTCTTCCATTCTAAAAATAGATAAGAAACTCAAATATCACCAACTTAAAAATGAAATAGGAAGGCAAATAGAGAAAAACTCACCCAACAACAACACAACACCAGCCATTTTCACCCCCTTTAAATGTGTCAATTTCAACATTATTATGCTGGGCGATCCAGTACTAAGCTTCCTCCTCCTCCCGCCCCCAGTCCCTGCTGTGTTCACTTCTGTTCAATCATTCATTCATGCTGCCTTCGTCCCTCTCCCACTCGCTTCTTGCTGACAGCCTGGCTGCACATATGTGTTAGGAATTACAGTTCTGGCTTTTGGAGATTTTTCTTTATATTAAAGAAGGAAAAAAGAAAGAGAGAAATTGAAAGCTGAGGAGAACAATAAGTGTAGGGACAGGGTCCTCAAAGTCAACAATAGTACCTATGGCAAGGATTATTATTAAAACTGATTCTATAGTCATGAAAATAAATATGCAAACTATCTTAAAGTAGACTATACTTTAGCCAATGGCTATTTTGTCTTAGTCAAAATTGCAAGATGGAGCCCATAGAAAATTTTCACACCATGCTTTCATTGAAAGGCAGACTTTTTAACCTGAAGAAAAATGTTACCTAACACCTCACTGTAGACAGTATTTAGTTAAAGGAGTTAGTCATAATGTGTTTGTTATTGCTGCTGTTTCTTTGCAATGTCATTTCCCAGTGATTTGCTTCACCAAAAAGCTGTGGCTGGGTCCATGGTGCCAAAAAGAATTTTCCAATTTCCTGACTGGGTGGCATCCAAGATTTGCATTATATCTGAGTCAGTGAGCTCCCTACCTTTCCAAGGGAACTAGAGAAAGGGCCTGAATATTGGGAGAGCAAGATGGCCATTATATCCTTCCATTCTTCTCACCTGCTTTTTCTAATTAATGCTTGAAAGTAGAAAATCCAGGGCCAATATAAAAGATTATAGGACCATCAGCTTTGAGAGGGAAGAGACTTTTCAGGTCAATTTGTCAAAACTTTTCATTTTATTTTTAAAAAAAAATCCTAGGGTCTAGAGAGGCTATTACTTCCCCAAAGTCACATAGATAGCAAGCAGCAGATCTGTGACTTAACCTCAGTTCCCCTAACCCAAATCACCCCACTATACCACACATGATATTTCATTGAGTTAAAATAGCACATTACACCAGGGTGTCAGACTCAAAGAGAAATGAAAGCCAATAATCCATACATAAGTATTACTGTAGGCCACGTATTAACAGTTTTAAAATGGAATGGTGTCTGTGTTTTATTGTATTTTTATTTATTTTTTCAAATATTTCCCAATTACATTTAATCTGGGTTACTTCAGCAGTTGGGAATCTTTGGGCTGCCCATGACATGTGGACACATCTGCACTGCACAATTGGGAACCTGGAACCATGCCCCTAACTCCATCACACTCACTGTGTGGTCCTGGGCAAGGTGCTGTAATTGCTTGCCAAAAAATTCTTCACATCCATGTGTGCACACACACACAAACACATGTGCGGGCGTACGCTCACACACACATATGCATTCATGCAAATACTCCTTTTTTGTATGCAATCATACTTATCTCTACCAAAAGGCAGCATGGCAGAAGAGATAGAGGCCTTGACTTGAAGTATTTAAGTCCTGTCTGTAACACACACTAGTTCTAAACCCATTGGCAAGTTGCTTCACCATAACATTGATGTGTATGGTTATGTGTATGCTTGGGATACCTGTTCTGGTCCTCTATGGGAAGATTATGTATATATTCATTCAATATTTTCCAAATATCTATTGAGTCCCTAATATGATCTAGGAATTTTTACTAGGTTCTGTTTCAGATACAAAGTTGAATAAATAAGAAAGGGTGTCCACCATACAGATTTGAATAGTCCTACCTAAAAGTTTAAGGAAAATGCATTGGAAAATAATTGAAGTGCTTTTTAGATGCCTAGAAATATAAGGGATAGGCCAGGGTATACTTTTCTATGTAGAAAACCCCTCTTTGATTTTATTTTTTTTAATTTATTTTATTTTCCTTTCATGAAACTAAGCAAGCATTTCCATAACACAATACAATAAAAATGATTGCACATGAAACTACAAATCTACCATGTACAACTCACTGTTCCCTCCAAATATACAACAAGGTTATCATGTAAGTTAATTTTTGTTTTTTCTTCCCCCCAACCCCACCATAGAGATAGCTACCACTAGACACAAATAGATTTGTGGATGTGTGTGTGTTATTTATGTATATACATATATACGTAAAATTATTCTCTACATACTTCTATTTATCAGTTCTTTCTCTGGATACAGATAGCATCTTTCTTCATATGTACTTTATTTTTAATTAGAGTGTTTATAATAGAAAAAATGTATATAGTACATTTGTATAGTAGTACAATGTATAATAGTAAAAATTACTTGATCGCTCATAGTCATTCTTAAAATATTATTGCAGTTACTGTATACAATGTTCTCTTGGTTCTGCTCACTTTATTTTCTTTTATTTTAAAGTTAGAAAGGACAAGGGTGGAGCCAAGATGGCGGCTGGAAAGCAGGGACTAGCATGAGCTCCCCGCCAAGTCCCTCCAAAAACCTATAAAAAATGGCTCTGAACCAATTCTAGAAATGCAGAACCCAGAAAATAGAGGAGAGAACCAGGGCTCTAGCCCCGGACAGCCTGGATGGTCTCCAGGTAAGGTCTATCCCACACGGAGCTAGGAGCGGAGCGGAGCAGAGCCCAGCATAGGCCACATGACCAACCAGACCAGGAGCAGGGCAGAGCCAGCCCTAGCATTCCTGAATCAGTGAGCTGCAGGAGTTACCAGACTTCTCAACTCACAAACACCAAAGACAATAGAGAAGGTTAGTGGGAAAAGCTGCTGGGGACAGGGTGATAGAATTCCCAGTTCAGCCACCACCCTGGGGGCAGTGGAGTAGGGGCAGCTACAGAACTACAGCTGCAGTTGCTTCCGGCCCCAGGCCCACCTGGTGAGAGGAATCAAGTGGCAGATCAGAGCAGGAGTGCAGAGCCTGCTGAAGATCTGAGTCCATTCCAGGTTGGGGGTTCTTGGGGAAGGAGTAGCACTGGTGTGGCAGAGCTTGCTGTGTACCTCTGAAAACAACAGCACAGGCCCTCAAGCTTGGAAGAAGTACTCATTACTCTACAAGCAGTCATACCCCGATGAAAAATTCAAGGGTCAAGTTAGTTGGCTGGGAATATGGCCAGGCAGCAAAAACCCATGCAGATGCAGTCTCAGACTTTGGAATCTTTCTTTGGTGACAAAGAAGACCAAAACATACAGCCAGAAGAAGTCAACAAACTCAAAGAGCCTACATCAAAAGACTCCAAGAAAAACATGAACTGGTCTCAGGCCATGGAAGAGCTCAAAAAGGATTTGGAAAACCAAATTAGAGAAGATAAAGAAAAATTGGGAAGAGAAATGAGAAGGATGTGAGAAAACCATGAAAAAAAAGTCAATGACTTGCTAAAGGAGACCCAAAAAATGCTGAAGAAAATAACACCTTTAAAAATAGACTAATACAAATGGCAAAAGAGCTCCAAAAGGCAATGAGAAGAATGCCTTGAAAGGCAAAATTACCCAAATGGAAAAGGATGTCCAAAACACTGAAGAAAATACCACCTTAAATATTAGATTGGAGCAAGTGGAAGCTAGTGACTGGATGAGAAATCAAGGTATTATAAAACAGAACCAAAGGAATGAAAAAATGGAAGACAATGTGAAATATCTCATTGGAAAAACCACTGACCTGGAATACAGATCCAGGAGAAATAATTTAAAAATTATTGGACTACCTTAAAGCCATGATCAAAAAAAGAGCCTAGATATCATCTTTCAAGAAATTATCAAGGAGAACTGCCCTGATATTCTAGAGCCACAGGGCAAAATAGAAATTGAAAGAATCCACAGATTGCCTCCTCAAATAGATCCCAAAAAGAAATCTCCTAGGAATATTGTCACCAAATTCCAGAGCTCCCAGATCAAGGAGAAAATACTGCAAGCAGCCAGAGAGAAACAATTTGAGTATTGTGGAAACATAATCAGAATAACCAAAGATCTAGCAGCTTCTACATTAAGAGATCGAAGGGCTTGGAATATGATATTCCGGAGGTCAGCGGAGCTAGGATTAAAACCGAGAATCATCTACCCAGCAAAACTGAGTATCATGCTCCAAGGCAAAATATGGATTTTCAAGAAAATAGAGGAATTTCAAGCTTTCTCAGTGAAAAGACCAGAGCTGAATAGAAAATTTGACTTTCAAACACAAGAATCAAGAGAAGCATGAAAAGCTACTCAAGAAAAAGAACAAGAAAAAGAAATCGCAAGGGACTTACTAAAGTTGAACTGATTTGTTTACATTCCTACATGGAAAGATGATGTGTACGACTCATGAGACCTCAATACTAGGGTAGCTGAAGGGAATATGCATATATGTGTGTGTGTGTGTGTGTGTGTGTGTGTGTGTGTGTGTGTATGTATATATATATATGTGTGTGTGTGTGTGTGTGTGTGTATATATGTGTGTGTGTGTGTGTGTGTTTTTGCAGTGTATATGTATGTATGTATGTATATATACATATATATATATATATATATATAGAGAGAGAGAGAGAGAGAGAGACAGAGAGAGAGAGAGACAGAGAGAGAGAGAGACAGAGAGAGAGAGAGAGACAGAGACAGAGAGGGCACAGGGTGAGTTGAATATGAAGAGATGATATCCAAAAAAATAAAATAAAATTAAGGGATGAAAGAGGAATATATTGAGAGAGGGAGAAAGGGAGAGATAGAATGGGGTAAATTATCTCACATAAAATTAGCAAGAAAAAGCAGTTCTGTAGGAAGAGAAAGAAGGCAGGTGAGGGGGAATGAGTGAATCTTGCTCTCATTAGATTTGACCTGAGGAGGGAATACCATACACACTCAATTGGGTATCTTACCCCACAGGAAAGAAGGAGGAGGAAGATAAAAAAGGGGGGATGATAGAAGGGAGGGCAGATGGAGGAGGAGGTAATCAAAAACAAATACTTTCAAAAAGGGACAGGGTCCAGGGAAAAAATTGAATAAAGGGGGATAGGTTAGGAAGGAGCGAAATATAGTTAGTCCTTCACAACGTGAGTATTGTGGAACAGTTTTACATAATGATACACATGTGGCCTATATGGAATTGCTTGCCTTCTTAGGGAGGGTGGGTGGGGAGGGAAGAGGAGAGAGAATTTGGAATTCAAAGTTTTAAAAACAGATGTTCAAAAAAAGTTTTTGCATACAAATAGGAAACAAGATATACAGGCAATGGGGCATAGAAATTTACCTTGCCCTAAAAGAAAGTAAGGGAAAAGGGGAGGGGAGGGAGTGGGGTGACAGAAGGGAGGGCCGACTGGGAAATGGGGCAACCAGAATATATGCCATCTTGGAGTGGGGGGAGGGTAGAAATGGGGAGTAAATTTGTAATTCAAACTCTTGTGAAAATCAATGCCAAAAACTAAAAATATTAAATAAATAAATAATAAAAAAGAATATTACAAAACAACAAACAATAACAAAAACACACACACATACACACACACACACAAACATAATGATTTTACTGCACTGCCAGTAAAAACCACTTGCCAACGTCAAGAGCTCTAAATATCAGAACATTGCCAAAATGAGGTCAGGGGTGTAAAAGTGCTTTATAAATTATAAAGCACTCTACAAATGTATGAATTATTATGATCATCTAAAAAGAGGATGGAAGAGTTGTCATTGACCAAAGGAGAATATAACTATGGAGTTATGTTCAGTTGAGTATTAACCTTCAGAGCTCAGAACACTCATTCAAATACATCTAGAATGCTGTTTCCACCCTAGAGGATTGGAACCATATTGTTTATCTTGTTTTGCTTTTTTCATGATTCCAGGTACATAAAGCCAAATGGATACTTAATTAGCCTATTGGGAAGTATGGTCCAGTCACATCAATCATTTCCAGACTCACAGAAGCCTAGTTCAGATGATGACTCAGCCCATTGCTCAATTCACAAGTAGAAGAATTGCCAAGCCCAAGAACTCTAAACATCAAAATCCCATCCAAAGTAAAGCCTGGAGACAGCCCCAAATCAAACACTGCTATAAATCCATTCCCAGGCACACCTGCCCAAGACAGTGAAATTGAGTTATGACACTGCTTCTGCCAGAAGCACAATGCCAGGACAAGAAGCAGGAAATTCCCAGGAAGATGTTCCTGGAATGGAAAGTCATGCTCACTCTTTGCCAAAGCAAATGAGTCAGTCGACAAGTACAGTACCTACACATTCAAACTTATCATTGCAATCAACCCCATCAGAAGCAAACATGAAGTTACGGCAACTACACACACACACACACACACACACACACACACACACACACACACAAAATCACATTTACCCTTTTATTTACATTCACTATAATATTAAGTGTTTATGGTATAATGGCAGCCACATATGTCTTAATGTCTGAAGGCCTGTGTTAAAGCTCTAGTTCTGATATATACTAACTTTGTTACCTTGGGAAAACATTTAGCTCCCCTGAGTCTCACCTAAACATATGAGGGTACACTTCTGGAAAAATGGTGACATAAAAGGAACTAGAGGAGCCCAGATCTTCAACAAACAATCCAATAAAGCTTCAAAATGCACCAGATGAAAGAAGAATAAATAAAACCTAAGAGAAATGACTATACAGTCCACAATACACACAAATAAACCCTGCCAGAAAACCATAAGTGGCATGGAGCAAAGATAACCCAGGGTTAGGGAAAGGTGCAGCATGCAAGGAACCCAAAAACATGAGAGAAGACAGAACCAGATCAATACCTAGGCAGTGCTATACCTAGATGTCACAACACACACAGTCTCTCCCAAACAATGGCAGAAAATAAGGCCAAAGAAACACCCAAACAGCTCAGCACCCAGGAAACCCATGTCTGACCCACAGCAAAAAAAGGAACAGGGCAAGAACAATGCATCTAGGGAGTTACAGAAGACCTTCTTTCTAAGAGTACAATAGCTATTTGGGGCCTGGTAGAGTCTAAGGAAAGAATAAAGCCAAATCGTCTTTCAGTCTTATGTGAGAAGACAAAAAAGAGGCCAAGGATAAAACCTAAATCAAACCATCAGAATACTGATCAAAAACAGGGATTCCTGCAGAAGGCAGGAATCTAGTCTTAGCCACAACATCCAGGACTATGTATAAGAAAGAGTAGAGTCCTACCCAAGCACAAAATCACAAACAAGAAACTGAGGTCGAAGATAATAGTAAACAAAATAAAATGCTGAACACAAAAGAGAAATGCTGTGGACTAAGAAAAACACAAGAAGTAAATCTATAACAAGAAACTAACTCCATGGTAAGTATCAGCCAAGCCTTAGGGAAATCATAGTATGGCCACAATGAATATCTAGATAAAAGAAAGCAAAAGATAGAAAAAAAATTAATAAGGTGAGAGCTATGGAAAACATATCTGAAAGAGAATCAATAGCTTAGAACTAAAGGTGGTAAATATAATCCAAGAAATGCACTTCCTTAAAATTTAGATGGGCCAAACTAAAAACAATGATTCCATGAGATAATAAGAAAATTTAAAAGCAAAATAAAAATTTGGAAAATTTCCCAAAAAGTTGGGGGGAAAGCATAATGTATTTAATTTAAAAAAAAGATCATCCTGGGAAATAAGTTAAGGAGAGCTAAAATAAATATTATCAGACTACCTAAAAATCACAAACCTCCCTTCCCACCCACTCACACCCCAGAAGTCTGGATACCATATGCCAAGAAATAATAAACAAAAACCTGCATAGATTTAGTATAACCAAAGAGGAAGGGAAGGATAAAGGAAAGGAGAAGGGAGAGAAAGAAGGAAGGGAGGGAGGGATGGAGGGAGAGAGAGAGAGAAAGAGAGAGAGAGATGCACACACAGGACAAGGAAAGAGTAAGAACACAAGAACAAAGTACAAACTACAAACTTTTCCTACCCACACTTCAGGCACATTCAGGTACATAATGTTCCATACACTTTCTTGATCTCTGGGGGTTGGGGTAGAGACTAGATTCATAACTTAGCTCAGTTCCTACATAGCATTGGGCCCACCAAGTCCATATACAGATGCAGTATTACTGCCGGATGAGTCTACTGGGCTAGAGTCTTGGACACTCATGACTTCACTGCTTGGGGCATTGATACTACACAGGTTGCTAAATCCAAGCTTGATTCCAGCTCCTAGATTCCTGTGGCTTGATCTCCTGACCAAGGTCAGAGACTCCATTCCCTCCACTTGCAAGAGAAAAAGAAAAACAACCACAAAAAAGGCCAAAGACCATGGTCAGTTTCTCAGAAATTCATATGGCATCAGAAGGGAAGTCCTTAGGTCCTTTCCCTTTAGAGTATGGTCTTTCATTACAATTGAAAGAGTTACTGAATGAAGGAAAGTTAGGCAAAGAGAAAGCAGCCTATGACAGGCCTTTTAAAAATATCTTTGAGGTCTAAGAGCCTTCAGTCCACCATTTGGTTAGTCAACCAGAAAAAGTTATGGAATATCTATATATACTCCACTGTCTGTCCAAGACATTTCCTAGCTCATCATCAAGAGTCACATTGAAGAAAGATCTCAAGTATCCTCTATAGAGAGACACTATCTGCTACCTAGCATCTTCCATGTAGAGAGACACTATCTGAGGCACATACACCAGACAGCATTGAATTTCTTTTTCTTTTAGCAACACTATCACTAACCTGACACTCACTTCCTCCTCCACATCTGGCCACCATTAAAAGCAAAACCTTCTAAAAATACCACCCCTGCCTTTCCCTACAGTGATCTATAAGATGCTCCCTAAGTCCTAACCCCCCTCTTTCTACCACCATAGCAACAAAGTGGTTCTGTAACAATTTATAAGGAAAGATAGCTTCCTCTCTCTCTCTCTCTCTCTCTCTCTCTCTCTCTCTCCCTTGCTCTCTGTCTCTGTCTGTATGTCCCTGTCTCTCTATTTGTCTGTGTGTCTGTCTCTGTTCTGTGTTATTAAATGTTAAAATAAGGCAGACTTAGAATATATTAACCAGCTCACTAAGGGTAGGTACCAAGAAGTGGAATCACCAAGTCATGGCAAAGGTTTAGCAGCCAATAGGAAGACTCATAAAGGAAAGTAGAATTATTCATTATTGTATTATACAAAAGAGGGAAATCAAGAAAAACTCTCCCCTCTATTTGTTATATGGTTAAGCTAGTATGAAATAGCCCTGAAAATGAGTAGGATTTTTTTTCAGGTCAAGTCTCTAAATTCTAGTTGAGAAATCAGACTTATGAAAACAATAGAGGAAAATTTCTTGCAGTGCAGAAGGAGGACACCACTCATCTCTTCACTACTGAGCAGTACCAAAACCTGATAATTGAAGGCCCTTTATGAGCTAATGCTTACCACCTAAGGATTTTTTCTCATTGATCTATATCAAAGTCTGGGCCAAACAGAGGACAGAGAAAAAGAAAAAGAAGAAAATTCTTCATTTGCTCCCTTTTGCCTTCCAAGCAAGGTTCAAACTCTTCTAGCTACCACTCAAGACTCTTTCCAATCTTGTCCTACCCCACTTTTCCAGCTATAGTTCATATTATTATCCTATGTGATTTCTCCACTCCAGGTGAGATACTCCACTTACTATGTCTTGAATATGCCATTCACCTTTCCTCTCCCTACCTTGGCCCATGCTATTTCCTTTTGATAGAATGTTCTCCCTCCTCCTCATCACCTGTAGAATTTTAGGCCCATCCTTAAAGACTCTGCATTAATGCCAACTCCTCCATGCCTTGATTCCCACCCCTGCATTACTAGTCACCACTTTTCAAATCAGGTTTCACAGAGTATTTTCTATCATGCCTCTTTAATTCCCTTATAATAGTAATTTAATTCTATAGTTAGTGCCTTAAGCACTGTCCTCAGAATAATATTCTGAGAATAGTAGGTAGTACAAGTATCATGAGTCCTGTTTTATAAACGAAGAAATTGAAAACAAGAGGTTAACAGATTTGCCTATCATTGAATAACTGATTGTTACGGGCAGGATCCCATAGTGTACGCCTTAACCCTATACTATACCAATAAACCATGAGAAGCCAAAAAATGGCAGGGAGAGAAGAAAGAGGAGAGGGGAGGAGAGGGGAGGAGAAGGGCAGAGAAGGGAGGAGAGGGGAGGGGAGGGGACAAAAGGGGAGGGGAGGAAAGGGGGGAGAGGGGGGGGAAAGGGAGATTCTGACTAGAATAGGGAAACATTTTTTTAACTTAGTCTTTTTTAAAAGGTGACCATAATCTAAAACAGACACACAAAACACCTAGAATGAGAGAGAGCAGGAGGTTAAATAGGAATAATTATAGGCATATTTTTTAAAAAGGCATCTTTTTCAATCCATAGCCCCTGGTAGCCTGCTTCATAATTTTCTTATTCAAAGACATTCACACTAACTATAAGAAAGGGGTTGAGGAAGGGAGAATACCAATGAAAATGAACAATTCTCTTAACTATCAGTGGGGCCAAGATACCAACAGTAAATGAATCCTCATTTTTCTTGAGTAGCCAAGATGCCAACAGCAATGAAAGTGTAACACTGCTAAAGCATCATTTCTTGCCTGTATAGTCTGTAATTCTTCCAAAGGTTCAATTTCACCCAAGATCAATAAACTGACAATGGCTCAGACACCTGAAGTCAACACTGCATTGCTGAGTAATGGGTCTTGGGTGTTTTGTTAATGACATGCTGGGTGAGTCTCATCCACAGAATTCAAGATGAAGAGCTTCAGGGCTGGCTCCTTTCCTCAGCTGGATTTGTTGCTATCTGTTGCTCAGGAAGAAAAGTTGCTCATGGCCAAAGATGGATTTCCTCATATATTTTATACATTTTCTATTTTAATAGCCTGCTGATTGGTCTACATGCCTCAGGTCTGTCCCTACTCCAATCCATCCTCCACTCAGCCACTAATGTGATTTCCCTAAAGCAGAGATCTAACCATGCCACCCCCCTACTCAATAAACTTCAGGGACTCCCTATTTCCTCCAGGATCAAATATGACCTGTTCTGGAATTCAAAGCCCTTCAAAACCTTGTACTGCCCTCTTGCCTTTCCAGTCTTTTTACGCCTTACTCATTGACGTGGTACTTATCATTCCAGTGACACTGGCCTCCTGGTTGTGCCACAGACAAGACACTTTATCTGTTGGCTCCCAGCACTTTCTATGGTTGTACACCATGCCTAGAATACTCTCACCTCCTGTCCCAGCTCTGCCTACTGACCTCCCAGACTTCCTTTCTCCCCAACTAAAATCTTTTCTTTTACTGGAAGACCCTCTTAATTCTAGTGGCTTCTCTCTATTAACTGCTTTGTATCCGACTTGTGTATATGTATGTATGTGTGTGTATACACACACACACACACACACATATACATATATACACATACATATATACATACACACATATATTGTATATAGCGTATATATATGTATATATATATATATATATATTCATTTATATGTCACACAAATTAGATTGTAAGCCCCTAGAAAACAAGAACAGTCTCTTGCCTCTTTATATATACCCAATGCTTAGCACAGTGCCTGGCACATATTAGGTACTTAATAAATGCTTATTTATTTACTGGGCCAATGCTTGGTTGTCACAGTGAATAGAGTGCTGGGCCTGGAGTCAGGAAGACCTGAGTTCAAATTCGGCCTCAGACTAGCTGTATGACCCTGGGCAAATCATGTACCATTGTTTGCTTTACTTTCTTCATCTGTAAAATGAGCTGGAGAAGGAAATGGCAGATCACTCTAGTATCTTTGTTAATAAAACCCCAAAAGGGATCATGAGGAGTATGATATGACTGAAAATGACTAAACAACAATGAATTGATAGATTTTTTCTACTTTACCTATGGAGCTTGGTGGAATTGGACTCTACTCTTACTACTGTCAAGACTTCCATGGGAGAGTTCTATGTTCCACTACCTTTCTCTTTCTCTACCACCTTACTGTGTATCTATTTGGTGTAAATTTCACATGTATTTATCCATGTATGCGTTGCTTCTGCTGGTAACACATAAGCTCTACGAAGACGGGGGCAACTTCATTTTTATCTTTGTACCTGAACTGTGTAGAAGAGTGCCAAGCACACAGTAAGTGCTTAAAACATGCTTGGCCATTGATTGGATCATTGGTTGATTGATTGATTGGGGTTGTATGGAATCAACAACAAGTCACCCTTAACGACAACCCTCCCTAATGGTGGCATGCGCTACATACTGACCCCTACAACACTGCACCAACAGTCTCCACAATATTTGCTGCAGCTCTCTTACAGCCATAGGTCTGGAAAGATCAGAACCCAGCCTCTCTGGCGCATCTATTCCTTCATTTCATTTTAGCTCGAGTAATTAAAAAAAAAAACAGATCGTGGATTTAGAACTACAAGGGACCTTGGGAGACAAAGATAAGGAAACAGAGGTACAGAGAGGCTAAGTGATTTTCCTAGAGTCACACGGCCAGTGAATGCCTGAAGCAAAATCTGAACGTAGTTCTTTGTGACTCCAAGTCTAGAGCTTTAACGTACTACTCTACACTGGCTCCAGAAATAAAGTTGAAAACATGGGTTATATGTGAAGACCAAAAAAAAAAAGATTTTATACAAACCTGTGGATTTCTACTATAGGCAGCTAAAAGCTCCGGGCCTGGAGTCAGAATGACCTGAGTTCAAATCTGGTCTCAGACACTTACTAGCTGTATGACCCTGGGCAAATCACTTAACGCTGCTTGCTTCAGTTTCCTCATCTGTAAAGTGAGTGGAAGAAGGAAAACCACTCCAGTAACTTTGCCATGAAAATAATATTCTGTTATTACTTATGGTACCATGATAATCTATCACATTGGCATGTCGCAGTTTTTTCAGCCAATTGATAGGTACCCACTTTGTTTACATTTCATTACTTCAACAAAAAGTGCTGGTAAATGTTATTTTTATGAGAAATTTGGAAAGAACTTGTATCTACTTATGAAAAATGACATGAACAGAGCTGGAAGAACAAATTATATGATTATCACAATGATATAAAGAAAATCAGCTTTGGAAAAACTTTAGAACACCAATCAATGCAATAACCAATAAACTTCAGAAGACTCATGATGGAGCACATATTCTATCTCTTGAGAGAGAGGTGATGGACTAGAGATACAGAATGAGGCACATATTTTGCAGATATCAACAATAAGTTGATTTGTTTTGTTTGACATCATGTTCTTTTCTTTTTTCCCTTTTTTTGTTTCTTCTTTTTTTTTGTTACATTTTGAGTTCTGACCTGTCTCCCTTTCTCCCACTCCCACACTAGAGAAGGCACAGATACATCTCTGCGTATAACTACATAATACTTCTATTATGTAATAATAACAATATCAGTTGTTTATCTGTATAGCATCTTTCATAGGTCCTTTGTTGTTGATTTGAATATTCATATTGAATTTGAATTTTCATTTGAATATTCATATTACTCAGAATAGTCCAATCATTCATGGTTACCCTTTGAACGATATTGCTATTACCGTATACAACATTCTCTTGGTTTCATTCATTTTGCTCTTTATTATTTCATTCAAATCTTTCCTTGTTACAATTATTTGTTAAAGATGGGAGATGCGGAGTTCAATAAAATGATGAATGGTGAGTTGCGATAGAGATGCAAAAAAAAAAAAATAGGACCCATAGAAAAAATAGGATCATGGAAAAAAAGAAACAAAAAAATTCAAAAGGGAAAATAAACAGGGTGATTTTGTTACCAATTTGTTCAATCTAAATCATTTTTAAAATGTTAGTAGAAATCTACTTCTTCTGTTGTTGTCTAGTTATTTTCAGTCATGTCTGACTCTTCATGGTCTCATTTGGGATTTTTTGGCAAAGATACTGGAGTGGTTTGCAATTTCCATCTTCCACTCATGTTACAGATGAAGAAACTGAGGCAAGCAGGGTTAAGTGGTTTGCCCAGGGTCACACAGCTAGTAAGTGTCTGAGGCCAGATTTGAACCCAGGTCATTCTGACTCCAGGCCCAGAGCTTTTAGCTGTGCATAGTTGAAATCCACAGGTTTGTATAAAATCTTTATTTTTGGTCTTCTTTGTATATAGAAAAGTTTGTGCAGCAGGGTTTTGTGTCAATTACACTCATTTGTGTCCTATATGAGGTGATCACTCTCCAGCCTTCTCCTTCAGTTACTAACAAATTTATTTTCATCATTATAAGTTCTAGGGCAATTCAGGGATATGGTGGGATATTTCTTTATTCGTTATGAAAATTTCAACGTCCATCTCTCCTTAATATTTGTCTCTAATCCTCCACTCTAGCCTGCCAAAAATTGCTTGTGCAATAAACTGCACTCTGTCCTGAGACACCAGAGAAGGCACTGTATCTCCAGCACTCAACCTCCAGGTTTCAAAGGTGTCAAAATCCAAGATATGTAGGTCAAGGTAAACAACTTGACAATGGAGTACAATACCAACTAAGGTTGACCACCCAAACTAAAAAGAGAAGAAGGAAGAAGATCATGGGTATGAAAAATGTCCCATTTTAAGAACTTAAGAAATAGATAAGTCAAAGAAAATGTCAAACCAAACCAAAAAAAACTTTAAGAAAAAAACCTCTCACCACAGACCCAGAGTCACCCTCCCTCTTCCATTCAACAGCATTAATTCTATTGTAGCAGCCCAAAATGGTTTCAAACCCATTTCTCTTAAAATTCCTCTGTGTGTTTCTGATATAGATATAGATATGAATATGGATATGGACATGGATATGTATATAGGTATGGATATGGATATGCATATGGATATGGATATAGGTATGGATTTGGATATGGATAGATATAGATATGTGTATATATATATGTTTATGTATATGTGTGTATGTATTCACATATATACTGTGTATTTCATATTTCCTATATATTTCATATATGTGTATGTATATATATTCTTAATATAGATATATAATATATAACATGAAGTATTTTTTAACAAATTTAACAGTATGTTAAACAGATAGTGCCTTGAGATTAAATGGCACTTAAATAATAATAATTAATGATAATAAAGAAGCCTCTTTTTCCTTAATCCCCAGTCCCCTTTCCCATGGTCTCCTCAGACTTTGTGCTGGAGGTCCCAAAGAAAGATACTGCTAAGCAGGAAGGCATTGTTATTATATGACCTGACCTAGGCAAAAGCAAGCCATGGAGAGAATAGTGGTTATTTTTTAGGTTGGAAAAGCCAGCATGGAGTAGTTGATAGAAAGCTGACCTAAGAGTCATGAAGACTGAGCTTCCGATTCTAGTTCTGATAAAATATATGTGTATAACCCTAGAAAAGTCCATTACCTATTCAAGTTACAGAGCACCTAAAGTTTTCTCATTGGGAGTTTCTAATAGCAATTAAATCTTGGGTCGGGTCAAAAGCAAAAAACAAAACAAAACAAAAAAGATGGTTGAAGAAGTGAAGCTTTTGAAAAGCTTGTTTTCTTGGTCCCAGGAATCCACTGGTCTACACAATCTAAAAGTCAGACATGGCCCCATCCTGCTGCCCTTTACCACTTATACATACTTTCTTTGCCCTGTTTGTTCACAGTTTCAGATTCAGCTTTTATCAAGTGCTTACAAAGTCCTGGTTTCTCTGAAGCAGCTACCGCAAGAAATAAATTTACTCCTGAAGACGCCCACAGCAAAAGAAGAACTGAGGTTTGAATTAATGCCTTGCCTTAAATCAAAGCCTGCCTGGTGTAATTACTGCCACAAGTGAGTTAAGGGAGCTCATCAGCTGCTCAGCTAGAAAGTGTTCTGTGCTCAAGCTGGCTGGCAATACTCCCACCCTGTTCTTTCTGAATTAGGGCAACTCCAAAGTTTTCCAAGAAATCTTTGGAGTGGTTGGAGATGGAAGAGCTTTGATACATGAGGCAGTAAGGTACAGTGGACAGCGCTTCAATCTTGAAGTCAAAGGATCTGTCTTAAAATCCTGTCTCTGTCACTTATTACCTGTTTGTCCAGGGCCAGTTATTCAATGTCTCTCAGCCTCAGTTTCTTCATCTGTAAAATAAGTGTGTTGGACTAATTGATCTATGAGATCCTTATCAGCTCTAAATTTATTGAGCAATGACAGGCAAAAAAAATAAAAAGCAGATAGCTTTCACAAAATAAATTCTCATATAAAATAATAGTAAAGAAAAAGATTTTAGGCAGAAAGGCGGTCTCTGGCAAACAAGAAAGCTGGCATTAAATATTACCAAAAGCTCTCTCCAAAAGTTAATCATCTTTCTCTAGTCCTCCATGAGGACATAATTACAGAGAGCAGCAGATGGAAGCAACAGCAGCTGTGGAAGAAGAGATATTAGTGGGGATGGCCTGTCTTTTTTATGAGGGGACTAGGAGAAGCAAAGGCATAAAATACCTCTTGTCCCCCAGAGAAAGTCTTCCTAGGGTAGGGCCCCTCAAGTGGATCCTTTGGTCTCACTATGATCTACAGGTCTATGGTAACTAAACTATCATTTATATATTGAAACTGTGAAAGAAGTAGCAAAATCTCTCTCGGTGCCACCTCTGATCAATCAACAAGTATTTGTTTCACACCACCCACATCCCAGGTTATTCTAGGGGCTGAGGATAGGAAGACAAAAAATTAAAAAGGCTTTGCCTTCAAAGAGCTTATATTCTACTGGTTGCCACCATTGTGATGTCACAGATTGCATACCCTGGTAGAATACATTTCTCTCTTTTACCTTCTTCCTAAATCATAAGAAATGTAACACTTGAACCAATAGATGGTACAAAATCTGTTTTCTGAAAATGGTACCAAAAGAGTGATACCATTATCGTTTTCTTTCACAGGGCATAGAGGGGTATATCCTTGATATGTCTAATCAATTTTAGTTGGGTCACCATCTTTCATGAATTTAAATCTCAATACAATTTTGGCCTGAAGATGATCTTGGGATGGGTAAATCAATCAAACAGTCAGCAAGTAGTTACAACATTGTGCAAATTAACTGGGACAAAGTAAATTAATTAAATGTGTTATTGTACAATAAACTTTGCAAAATTTTACTTCTTAAAAAAACTTTCAATTGCAATATGTCTTTCTGTTGCTGCACTAACATGTTTTACAGAATTTGGCAATGGATCCACAAGATTTTGACAAATGTTCTCTAATTCTTTACCATGAAATCATATATCACACTAAGAAATTAAGACTATCTTTAAGGAATAGTCTTAATAGATTGAGTTCCCACACCATTGCAGAATAGTTATTTCCATCTTTTGGATAAATTATTTATCTTTCCATAGTATATAGAACGGGGCAAGGCATATCAAAGTATTCTACTTCCACTTGGGAACTGCTGTAATTCCAGAAGTTTCTCAATATGTCAAAGTTCATCATTCCCTTAATGAGGACATGATTTCCAGCAAAGGAAGGAAGGAAGGAAGGAAGGAAGGAAGGAAGGAAGGAAGGAAGGAAGGAAGGAACGAAGGAAGGAACGAAGGAAGGAAGGAAGGAAGGAAGGAAAAAAAGGTACGATGAGGAACTGAAGCAAACACGGTTAAGTGACCAGCCCAGAGTCATACACCTAGTAATGTCTGAGACTAGATTCGAATTCATGAAGAAGAGTCTTCCTGTTTCCAAGCCCAGTGTTCAATCTACTGTGCCCAGAAAAACCTGGAAAGACTTACATAAACTGATGCTGAGTGAAGTGAGCAGAACTAGGAGAACATTATACATAGTAACAGCAACATCGTGTAATGATCAGTTATGGTTGACTTAGGCCACTTAGTTCTTTCAGCAATACAATCAATGATCCAACACAATTCCAAAAGATTTATGATGGAAAATGCTGTCCACATCCAGAGAAAAAAACTACGGTGTCTGAATGCAGATCAAAACATACTAGTTTTACTTTTTGTGGCTTTTCCCTTTTGTTCTGTTTCTTTCACAACATGACTACTATGGAAATGTGCTTATATGATTGCAAATGCATAACCTATTGCTGGCTATCCTGGAGAGGGGGATGGGGAGGGGAGAAGAAAATTTGGAACTTAAAATGTTGTTTAAAAATGAATGTTGAAAACTATCTTTACATATAATTGTAAAAAAAAATACTGTTCATGAAACAAAATAAAATATAGAAAAGTAAAAAATCAAAACCTCAGAAGGGTTTGAGTTAAAATTAACAATCAAATTAAAGTCACACAGTGAGTTTATCAGAAGGCTTCCAATGATCAACTTCTTGCCCATGAAAAATCACATTTATTTCCATGATAGTCTGGGGCTTTGTGCTCCTATACTCTTCACAACATTCTGTTTGCAAAACTCCTGTTTTTATTCTAATGTTGTCTTCCTTCCCTCCCCCTTACTAAATTGGCATTTGCTTTCAGGTTAGTGCGACAGAAGGTGGCAATAATGATTCTTATCCTTTTTAATCTGAAGTGAGGTAACAAGACTGAGCCTTGAAGAGATATGGGGTATGAAGAGACAGAGGTGAGGAGGTAGAGCATTCTATGTATAGTAGATTGACTTCCTATGCAAAAGCATTAAATCTGGGGATGGAAAGTTTTATATTATGTCTGATCCTTTTTTAGTTTTTTGAGGCAATTATCAAAGAAGGACAGAAGAGTTCTCTAGATGAATGGCTGTTGCTTGCTAGGTATTGAGAAACCTTGCATTTCATCACCTCCTAAGCAATGGGTCTCTGACAAACTGGAAAACTGAGACCTGTTAAAGACCTTAGCTTAAAAAGGTTAAGGTCCCCCACTGCATCCAGAGCCATCTCCAGTCATCCCAATCTATATCCAGCCCCTAAACCCCACTGACTCTGAAGGAGAAAGTGGGGCTGGTGACTTTGCACATCCCTCCCTCACTGAAATCCAATTCAGTTGCAAGTCATGGCATCGCCTTCCTGATGTCATTAGGCCTCTTCAAGAATGAAGGACAAACAACAAGAAGGAAGCTCCAAAAATCTGAGGGTTCTATGTTAGGTGCAGGTTTATTGGAAAGAAATTGGCCAGGGAGAAAAACTTCAGAACAGACTGCAGGAGTTTGCATAGAGATGCTTTACAAATTTCCTGACACAACTGCATTGTGGCACTTATCCCTGAGAAGATACTTGTAGGCATTATCTCATTATTAAAACCCTTCATTGCCTAATGTTTTTCACTTCACACAGGGTTTTCAGATCTATCATCTAACTATTTCGGGGTTGGGGGGGCAGGAATAGTGATGCGGTGGTGGAACAAATATCTGATTATATTGATATAGGGTCCTCCCATCTCTGTAACTTACAATGATAATAAGAGCTAATGGTTAATATTTACATAGGGCTTACTATGCTCCAGGCACTGTGTTAAGTGCCTTATAATTATTATCTCATTTGATCATCCCACCTGCTCTGGGAGGAAGCTGCTATTAACTTCATTTTATAAATAAGGAAACTGAGGCAAACAATGGTTAAGTGATTTGACCAAGCTGACACCATTAGTGTTTGAGGCTTAATTTGTACTTAGGTCTTCCTGACTCCAGACCCCACACTCTATCAACTGTGCCACCTTATAGTTTGTTTGTTTGTAAAGGAAAGGAAAGGCAATTGGGGTTAAGTGACTTGCCCGAGATCACAGAGCTAATAAGTGTCAAGTGTCTGAGGCCAGATTTGAACTCAGGTCCTCCTGACTCCAAGGCTAGTGCTCTATTCACTGTCCCACCTAGCTGCCCCGCCACCTTATAGTCTTATTAATTCCCTGGGGCACAGAGGCACTAAGTGACTTTTCCAGGGTCACACAGGCAATATGTGTATGAAATGAGACTTGAGCCA
The DNA here is from genome assembly GCF_011100635.1 of Trichosurus vulpecula. Taxonomy (NCBI): domain Eukaryota; kingdom Metazoa; phylum Chordata; class Mammalia; order Diprotodontia; family Phalangeridae; genus Trichosurus; species Trichosurus vulpecula. Next base: position 67,446,573 of record NC_050578.1, read on the forward strand.
ATGTCCTCTTGACGTCACAATCAACTCTCTAACCATGTTGCCTTTCTCATTATAGCCTCCATAAAATTCACAGGCTGTAGGCAAGACAACTGTTTTCCCCAAAAAGCAAATTATTAGTCTGTTAAAAAGTATTTATTAATCTCCAACTATGTGCCAGATACTGAGATACAAAGAAATGAAATGGGGGAAAGACAGTCCCTGATTTCAAGGAACTCACAATCAAATGAAGGGGGACAACATACAAACAATATGCAAAATTCCTATCTGCAAATAAGATATATACAGGATAAATTGGGGGTAGTAAAACATTCAGAACACGTCTCTGATTTACCATTACATATGGTAACAAGTATAATAGAAACACTACTCTTTCTGAAGTATGCAATCAAGCTTTGTTAATCAAAGAATGCAAACGATACCCTTTGAAAACAGACTCTCACCATCCTCATGTTCTAGAGGTTCCTATAGACTCATTTCTTTCCAACCAGATGAGGTTCCCTTTGTGCCCAGATAAAGGTCCCTATCTCACTCCATGGTGGTCTTCTGGTAAGTCTCTAAATCTCTGTCAGCCAATAAGCACTGGTAGATATCTTTTAGTGGCTGATTGTTTTTTTTTAAATAGTAGATGCCCCACATGTTCTGATTTTTTTTGGAGGGGGGAAGGTAGGGCAATTGGAGTTAAGTGACTTGCACACAGCTAGTAAGTGTGTCAAGTGTCTGAGGCTGGATTTTTTTTTAGTCTTTTAACTGTTCTAATGTTTCCTGCTGCTTCATTGAATCATTGAGTTTTGTTTGCTTAATTCTGTTTTACAGAGTATGCTGCTTAGATAATGTGTTCCACCTTCTGTTTTAGGTTCTTTCTTTTCCTTCCATTTTTCCCTTGAAAGTGCTAATTTGATTTGTACAATAAATATTTATTCATACATTTTTTATATCACTAAAATTTCCCCCAGTATGCCCTTCTGAAATCCATCCCACAGAACTGATAGTCTCTTAAAAAGAAGAGGAAAATCAGCAAAACTTGTCAATACATTGAAAAAGCATGAAGATAGCATCCATACTTGTGGACCTCTCACCTCAGCAAAGAAGAGGGACAGGATTGAGGTGTCTTCCTATATGCCTTCTTTGGAGACCTGCTTGTTCTTCAAAATTTTGCAACATTCCCTTTTGATTATTTTTGTGTGTGTGGTTCTTTCCAGTAGCATTGTTACTGTGTATATTGTTTTCATGCTTTCTTCATTCTATATTATCTGTTTATTAAAATGAAGAGATTTATGATCCTTGAGGAACATGAACTTAAGTAACAAATACAGATTTTGTGTCTGGATGGGAGAAACCAGGGAACATGGCCCTACAGGCTATTAAAATTTAGCACCAACAAACACCTAAAGAGATGTAAGCTTGTCATTAGTTATACCTCTTTCATGGACAGATACAGACAAAAACATGAAATCATCATAGAATCAAAGATTTAGAAATAGAAGAGATCTTATCTTGGAAGCCATTTATTTCAACCACTTCATTTTGCAGATGAGGAAACTGAGGCTCAGAGAGATTCAGTAGTTTGCTCAAGATTATATAGCTAAGATAGATATTATATATTTATATATAATATAGTCCTGTTATATAGTTAATATATATGTTTTATAGTTAAGATATATATATATATATATATATATGTGTGTGTGTGTGTGTGTGTGTATATATATATTATATAGTATAGAGTATGAGGCCAGATCTGTCCTGACACCAAGTCAAACACGCTACCCATTACACCCTATCAGAGGAGATAAAAAGGCTCTTCCAGCTCTAAATTTGATGCAGGTGTTCTTATTCTGTTCATATGTGTTTTACCTTCAGGTGGAAATGTGATTTAAAGAGCATATGTGGTCATATTTAAGGTAATAGTCATGGACTCTTGCAAGAGGCTTTCTTTCCCTACATTTTTATGAAGTTTGAGTAATTGTGTTGGTGGAGATTAATGCTCACCCTGTAATTAAATCCATACTCGGTATTCAATCACTGTCCCCATACCAATTACCAAACCACAGTTGCCTCATCACTCCCTTTAGATGAACATGCCGACAAAATTTCCTTTTGAATGAAGGCTTTTTGCTATGGGAGCTGATAACCTCAGATTTATTCATTATAAAGCGGTTCTAGGGCTGACTTTTTGGAAGTCCTAAGTCAGTAAAGCTTTACCTTGGTCCCTGATGTTTTGCTAACAGGAGCTCTTTCTCCTACATCAATTATAAGTCTTGATGGGAAGAATTCCATGTGTCTGGAAATTCACTTACCATTTGTCATGAGTCCAAGAGCCTTCCCTATCACTCTTCATGAGACCTTCCTCACCATTCTCTTTCCTTCCAAGAGATGGAGAGATCTAATGGACAGAGTACTGGATAGAAAGCCATAGAACCCAGGCTTGAATCCTGGTTCTTCTGCTATCTATCTAGGTGACCTACAAGTCACTGCTCTCAGGGCCTCAGTTTTCCCATTTGAAAAAGGTAATCTCTAAGATCCCTGCCAAATTTAAATTTGTGATCCTCTGAGAGATTTTCCACACTGTTCAAATGTCCATACCTCAGGTTTTGTACTATTAGCTCAGCCTAAGTTGAGGCTGAATATAGTAGCTACAAACCAGCAGGAAATAGATCATATTATAAGGCAATGGGCATAGTCAAAGTGCCAGATTCTATAGACAATAGATTATATGGCTTTCTGAGCTTCCAGGCAAGTAAAGGCAACCTCAGGAGACCAGCAGGAGGAAAGGCAAAGAGGAAGTCAGGAAGTCTTCAGATATAGAGAGCTATCGGGGGAAATAGGAATTGGGATGAAGGTAAATGGCTATACTTAACCACTCAAAGTCCCCCAGCAAGACAATAGCCAAAAACAAACTAACCCTGAATGCAATATCTGTGAACTGCTTGGCTGCCAAGAAATTAGCTATGCCATTTAGAGTGACCAATACTTTTTAATAAGGTACTCCATGCATCTCTGCCTGACTCCAAAGAAACAGCTTTTGGCAGGAAGACAAAATCTTTCAAAAAAACAGGTAAAAGTGAAGAACAAAATCTGTTTCAAAGGCACTTCTTGAAAGGTACCTGCTAACATTGTCTAGCAATAAATAGTTATTCAGCTCTTCAAATTATAGGCTTATAAGTTTAGAAGGTACTTCAGTGGATCATATAGTCTGCCTTTCTGCCTGTATTGTTCAATATATCAAATATTCATGATTTCATCTGTCTGCTATCTCCTTCCACCAATGAGGGTGTTCTGGAGCCAGCTTCTATGGTCTCATTAAAGCCCATTGTTAAACTTTCAATGTAAATATTTTCACCTCAGAAAGCAGCAAAAGTTGTAAGTCAGGGCTTGATTTATTGGTTTGTTCATCTTCTAAACCTAAGGAAGTAGTGGAGAAAATGTTAGTAATTCAGGTTACACTTAAAAGTGTATCAGGTGTAATTTTTTGGAGAAATGTTTGTTAAACATTTACCAGCACATCATATCCCAATCTTTCTCTGCCTTAAAGAGACAGGATTCATGAGTTTTTGTGGTTAGACAAGAAAACAATTATTATTAATCATTTTTGTAGGGCAGGAGTTCTTAACTTGGTTTGTGTCACAGCTTCCCTTAGAAGTCTAGAGAACTCTATGGTCCCCTTCTCAGAATAGTGGTTGTAAATTCATTAAAATCAAATCAAATTTCCCTTTATATTCTTTTCTCCTAGGTATTGTTATTGAAATACAAAAATATTGATACCTTGTATATATTTATTTTGAATCCTGATACCTTATTGAAGTTATTGTCTCAATTTGATTTAATTTTCAGATTTCCTAGGATTTCCTCAGTAAATTATATTACCACTTGGAAATAAGATAATATTTTTCCTCTTTGTGAAGAAATGCATTTGGGAAACATTTTAAAGAATAAATAAAATATAGTATAACATTAAAAAGTATGTAATAATAATGCAGAAAATATATAGGATAATGAAGGAAATGGATTATATTTAAATAGTTATCAAAATATCTTTAAGAAAACAACCAAGTTCATGAGCTCCTGATTAAGAACCCCTATCTAGTCAATAAACATTTAGTCAATAAACATTTATTATGTGCCTACTACATGCCAGGCACTGTACTAAGGGACAAGCCTCTAAAAGTAGCAAGGTTTAGTCCATAGATGACAGATATACAAATCACCATATGACTTGCTATCAAAGAGTTTCGATCCATCCAGTATTTATAAATAAACAAGCATTTATAAAGTTCCTAGGATGTGCCAGACACTATGCCAGGTGATGAGGACACAAAGACAGAAATTAAATGATCCCTACCCTCAAGGAACTTATCTTCTCTTGGGGCAGGGGGAGGGTGAGCTTTTCAGATTGTTAGACCCTGACAGAGCTTGCATTACATTGGGTTAGCCTTCAAGAATGCTAGCTCCCTTCATGTTGCAGTGATGCCTTGGAACAGAAAGAAATGATGCTAACTTACAACAATTATGTCACTTGAAAAAGGCAAAGATCCTTAGCTCCTGAGTGACTGTCAAGGGAAAAAAGGTAGCCCAATACACATGATGGAAGTACTTGTTTCTATAGTATCATCTAAGGAGTGCAGTGTGTTGGGGGTACCAATCTCTGTGACTTGGAAGGTACTCTATAAGCAGAGGCTTTGGTGGATCATCAATGGTGGATTAGTCAAGGCAATCAAAGTAGGATGTAGCCACAAAGGGTGTAGTCAAAATGTCCCCAAGTGTCCCATTCCTAGCAATGCTAACAATTATCCCTCCTAGGGAAAGTGGAAGCTAAACTGTGCTGCACCGCGCTAGACTAATGGAGGGTTAGGCTGATCGAGAAATATAGAAGGAGTGTCCTAGGTACCCTAAAAGCTCATCTGAGATCTTATTTGTGGCCTGAGGGTAGTATATCTCCCAAAGTGGAGAGAGAGAGAGGGAGAGAGAGAGAGAGAGAGAGAGAGAGAGAGAGAGAGAGAGAGAGAGAGAGAGAGAGAGAGATGGAGAGACAGAGGAAGAAAGAGATAGAAGAGACAGAGAGAGATGGATGGATGGATGGATGTATAGATGGATGGATAAAACCCTTGATTTAAAGGGCCAAGGGCCAAATGCATGAGATCTTGTTCATTGGTAGAAATTGATTACTCAATTAGTCAATTAGTCAATCCTTGAATATAGAGCTTAAGGTACTCCTCAATTAACAGTGATGAGTTTAGCCTGAACCTAAAATCTACTTCACCTAGACTAATATGAAAAGGATCAAGTAGATCTAATCCTAGCCTGGTACCCCTTCTGCGTCCCCTCTTGGTAGGAGTCAAAGTCTCTTACCTCCCTTAGACAGATCCCTGGGGACACACATAACCGACATGGGGAAAAAACAAACAGCAATCATCTCTCTCTGTGTCTGTCTCTCTGTCTCCCCCCACCCTTCTCTCTCCATATAGGTAGATAGATAGATGTGTGTACATATATACACATATATTCATATATGTGTGTACACACATATGTGAATCACTTAGGTAAGTATAACTGCCCTGGCTTTCAGCTTCCTCAAGTGTAAGATAGAGGTTGGACTAATTGGCTATTGAGGTCTCTTCAAGCTCTAAATCTATGACTTTATCAAATAGAGGAACACAAAAGGAATGATATAAGTAGAGATTTAGTGAGAAAAATTTGACCCTAGTGACATTTTCCCTCCAAAATAATAAATATGAAATTTTATAAGGGTCCCAAATATTTGTTTGCAATAATTTTGAGAGGGAAAATAGACTTACTTCTCACTATTTTGTACAGCATCCCTCTGCTTCCCCTTTTTCCCTGGGAATATTCCAACACCCCTCCCAAAAAACGGAATTTAGATACTAAGCAATAGATACTAAAACAAAAAAAAGGTTCTTTGGGCAAATCAGTTTAGGAAATGCATAAAAAAGAAAAGAAAGAGGCTAGGAAGGAGGGAGATAGGACCATGTAAACATGTAATCTTTGGAGAAGTAGATCCTATAAAGACATTCCCAGAGCCAGAAGCTAACAACTGTGTAGTCAATAAGAGGGCAGAGAGCTTAGGAGAGTGATGGAGTCAGCCTGCCTTCCATTTCCAGCCTTCTTCACCTATCACACTCTGGCCCAGACCCAATAGTGCAATCAAGAGGAGAAGCCATACAGAGACTGGCAAAGGAAGCTGTGGGCAGCCTTGGCAGAACCTTTTTGTGCCAGTGGGATCAGGAGGCTCTTCACATGATCTGAATTCTTTACATCTTACTCAAAGCATTTTAGTTATTTGCTTCATTGTGAACACATTCAGTCCTATGTGGGCAAGAAAATATTGACATACAGTTCCATCCAAATTCTTCTTTATTCTAACTAGGTTCTAATATGGGTTGTTTTCATCAATTTGGCCTTGGTTTTAATCAGAGTCATGCTATCAGACCCACTTAACAACCTCCCCTTCCAATTACTCCTACTTGCTTCACAGGCTCTTTCCATTTACCCAGACCATTAAGCACAGTGCATTGGTTTTCTTTATTATTTAGAATTCTTCTGGTGCACAACAGTTCCAACCACCATCACATTCTGTGTGCATTAAAAGCCTGCCAAATTATGAGAATTAAGTACAAGCTTCTCCTTCCTACCTCATTTAGAGCTTGTCTAAAAGGTAATGCCAGTTTAAAACTCAAGAGGCTGGTATTCCATCTGTTGCCTCTTTCTTGTTATTAGTTTTTCAGCAAAATGATGCAAACGTTGTAGTTCACAGCATGTCCCATAAAGTCACCTCCTGGTCCCATCTCACAACATTGTCTTCATAGACACAAACAAAAGGTGTTAAAGGTGAGCTATCCTGGCCAAACTATCCAAGAATAGCAGAGAAAGTTAAGAGATACTTTAAAGTGTAGTTATTAAATACTTCCTGTGGGTAGGGAAAGCAATTAATCATGACATGAAATGGAAGGGAAACTAAGCACAAAAATACAGCCTCTTAAAGAGTCTATTCAAGGCTTTTGAGCCCATAAGGCTCAAAAACTTCCCAAGAAGACACACACAGAAGACAAGAAAACCTGTGCCAAATTAAGCAGCATATAAAACTTTGCAAGTAGTGTACACTATAAATTACTCAAAACCACCCACAACTAAGTCATGTTTGCACAGGGCACTGAAGTGGAAAAGCACTTTAAAAGTGCTAAATGTTAAAATATCACAGCCAGTTCATTACTGAATTGTGCTATCTGCAATATTATTTTTGTAACTAACTTCTTCACTAGGCTTGAGTTGGGTCGATCTGAACACATAAGCAAGAGTTGGCCCAGTTTGGTTAAGCACATTTGATTAAGGACACACTGGTGTTAAACACTCCATTGCAATCTGGATCAGCCATTGCTGGTGATCCCATATGCAACTGACTCATAGCAAACACAACCAGAGTGATGTGACACACCTCTCTGAACAAATCTGGATTTATTTCCTCCATACCTTTAACTGACATTAAATGCTTGTCATAGCAAAGTGTGGCAGTCAGGCTCTTTAAGTAGGGTCATATGGAGAACTCGGAGAAGACTTTAAAAAGTGTTGTCAAGGTTGGGCAAAAAGAGGAGAAGAAGAAGGAATGTTCAAGTAGGAAAAAAGAAAGCTGTGGTTCTTACTAGTTGATGAAATTATGAACAATTCCTACAAAGAAGATAAAGGTCAGATAACTTCCATTAAATCATTAATTTCAAGGATCAACAAGGCACTGTGCTAAGTAATGGAGAAGCAAAGTTGAAAACAATATCAGCTGCTGGGTGAAGTGAGCAGAACCAGGAGAACATTGTACACAGCAACAGCAACTTTGTGTGATGACCAACTTTGATAGAATTAGTTCTTCTCAGCAATACAATGATCCAAGACAATTCCAAAAGACTCATGATGGAGAATGCTAACCACACCCAGGGAAAGGACTATAGAGTCTGAATGCAGATTGAAGTATTCATTTTTTACATTTTTGTTTTTTGTTTTTTTTTCTCTTTCTTGTGGTTTTTCCTTTTTGTTCTAATTCTTCTTTCACAACATGACTAATACGGAAATATGTTTAACATGATTGTATATGTATAACCTGTATTAGATTGCTTGCTATATTAGGGAGGGAGAAAAAAATGGAACCAAAAATTTTGCAAAAACTGAATGTTGAAAACTATATTTACATGTAATTGGAAAAAAATAAAATACTATTAAGGAAAAAAAGAAAAACAATATTAGCCTTGGCCCAAAAACAGTATAACTTGGAGGGAGTAAGAAGAAATGAAAGACATGATGTTATTTCTGGGGTCATCAATCATTCCCAACATTGATAGGACAAAGTATCAGTGAGCTGGCATATAAGAAATGCAACCTAGTCTGAGAAAAGTTTCTCATCAGACTTGATTGATTAATATCAAAACATTGTCTCTCAGCAAAAGGGGACAAACCAAACATAATCATAGTACACAAGATCCCAGAGGGAAAGAAAATACAAATACAAGGCCCAGCATACCAAAAGAGGGGACAACTCAGCAGTGCAGTGGATAGAGCATTGGGCCTGGAGTCTGAAAGATCTGAGTTCAAATCCAGCCTAAGACACTTTACTATGTGACCCTGGGCAAATCACTTAACCCTGTTTGCTTCAGTTTCCTCAGGAAATGACAAATCACTCCAGTATCTTTGCCAAGAAAACCCCAAATGGGATCGTGAAGTGTCAGACATGACTGAAACAACTAAACAAAAACAGATACCAAAAGAGATACACAAGGATATATCCACATTAGGGAAAGTTCCTGAAAATTCCACCAATACAACCATACTGTTTCTCAACTCCAAAGCTTCACCTAGGTCTGAGTATCTTTGGTGTACTACGAAGATGTCAGGATTTGAGGAACTGGGTTGGAGTCCCTGCTCTGATTTTCACTACTGTATGACTTGGGTTAGTCATTTAATTTCTTCAGGTTTCAGTTCATCACCTGCAAAAATGAGGTTGGAGTATAGGCCTCTAAGATCCCATCCAGTTCTATATGAATGATTCTATGATCCTACAGAAAGAGTTTAAAAATCTCCACAATAACAGCCCATTATTGCTAGTAATAATTTCTGCTCCTCCTCATTCTAAAATGGCCCACTACAGGCCACCTCCATACTGCCAGAGCAGTGGCACAATGCTGCTCAACTGTGAGTAATCCAATACTGTCCCTAGCCATGGTGCTGATTCAACTCACCACTCAGTTTTGAAATTGCTCCAGTCAGGATCCTGTAGATGTATACAAATAAGTAATTTGTATACAAATGTATACAAATAATAAACTATGAAGTAGGATATGATGGCACAAAGAAGAGATAAAGATAAAGGATGATTTAAGAAGAGAATTATCACTTGGGCAATAAGAATAATAGTTAATATTTGTATAATGCTTTGAGGCTTGCAAGACACTTTATTTTATCTTAGTAGATGTTCGCAACAACTCTATGAGATAGAAACTACTATTATCATTATTTTAGAGATAAGGAAAGTGAAGTGGAGAGAGGCTAAGTGATTTGTCCAGGACCACACAACTAGGAAGTGTCTGAATCAGGATTTGAACTCAGGTTCACTTTAACCTCAGTGAAGGATTTCAACAGGTAAGCATAAGAAGAGTGAAAATAGGTTATATGAGAAAACACTTTCTATCTATGAAAGTTGTTGGGAACTGGAGTTGAGACATCACTTTTTTGCATTCTTCTAATTCAGATGAAAACATCTGTATCTGGGAGAAGTTTGTAGTCTGCTGTATGGCGGTATCACAGAGTTTATGACTCTTTGAACTCAGATAATACACTGAGGTATAAGAGATAGTTTTCTGGAGTTAGAGTTTAGGGAATTTAATGTAGATGTTTTATACATAAATTGATGACTCCTTAATATGTTGGAAATGGTTATTCAAGAAGTTTCATTACTTAAAGGATTCTCTCATGTACTGATCAGTTGGCAAATATTCCTTTCTAGACCATGAAACAGACAGTATGTGTATTGAAACCACTTATTAAACCTTTGTGTCAGAAACTCTGGTGGAACCAGGGATCTGGGCACCTTCTAGGGAACTTTATTTCTTCCCTTGGATTATATGCTCTTACTCATGAAATGGTAAAAATCTTTGTGTAGCACCATCCAATATATTAAATTCAACTCCCCACTTCCGATCACAGCATGCACAAGGATTGAGAACAGCATAGCTACACATATGTGGGTTAAAAAAAAAATTCTTTGATCTGAGAACCAAGTCAATAAATATGATTTCTTAGCCATAGATTAAACTCATTTGTCACTTGCACTTAATAATTTGACATCTCTTTTCTGGAAACTGATCAGGAAAATATGATATAATATTTGGGTCCTTTCCTATTTGTTGTTTGTATGTGCTAAGATTTCATGGTGTGTTGCTGTGGCACAGTCTCAAAGAATTCAGAGTCAGACCACCTCTAATCCAAGTACAGATATTTGTTGAGGATTGAAGCCCTTAAGAAGTTGGCTAAGTTCCAAGAGGAACCAGCAGCTTCAGAAAAAGCAAGATGTATTTTATAGGGTAAAGATGGAACTACATAAAAGAAATCATAAATATTAAAAAGGCAGGAGGGGTTTGTCAAAGGATTAGGTAATGGGGAGGGGCCCTTTCTATGGTTCAATGGTCAAACATCCTGATTGTGCTGCCCTCCAATTGGCTAGCTGTTGTCATCCAGTCTGGTCAAGATGGATAGTTAGATATTGTGGTCCTCTCTTGGGCTAAATGGATGGTGTGACTGTGGTTGAGTACAAGAACACGCCTGTTCAAATATGTAAATTGGATCTAGAGGCAGTGGCTATCTAGGGGCAGGGTTGTATTGAGTCTGGGGGGCCTGTGGTATAGTTAAAGCCAGATTGTGTTGTTAAATCAACATGCCTGCTATTGAGTGGGGCCCATAAGTAGTTAGAATATTGGGACTGGGGGCAGCTTTATTAGGATTCCATCATATGGATCCCTCCTATTCACTTGACTCATATGTAGGAGAAGGGAAACTTAAAGTGTAGAACATGGGCTTTCTTCCCCAATCTCTTTTTTTAAATGCCATTTCCTTACCAAATGATTTGTTTTTTAAAAAAAGACTTGTTAACACTACTTTAAATCCTGAAAGATTGTGATTGATTCCAAAGTAATAATTAAGTCAAAATGATAGTTTATTATTAGACCTTTAAAATTTTAAAGATTTTAAAAATCTTTTCAAATTTTTTTTTAAAGAACCAAAGATTACTTTAAATATTTAGAGTGTGAACTCCTATAGTTAACTGAAATACCTGCCACTCCATGGTACTGCCCTTCTCCACCCCTTTGTTTTTCTCTTTATTATAGCCCTTAGTAGCCTCTCTGTGACAGTCTTATGAGCATCCAATATTAGTATCTATTAGTAGTGACCTTTCTATAAACATGATTCAGCTTTGCCATTGTTCTCTAAAAAAAAGGCTTAGAAGAACACAACACTAAATATGGTCTGACTGAGCCAGAGTTTTGCAAGACTATCTCCTTCCTTGTTCTGGACACCACATCCCAGTTATGAATGCAACCATAGATATTGGGGATTTTTATGCCCACCGTTTCAAACCAATAACTCACTGAACTTGCAGTCGACTGAAAACTGAAAGTCTTTTGTCACATAAATTGTTATTTAGCCATTATTACTGCCTTGCACTTGCTTGGCTCATTTTGTTTTACTCAGATTACCTTATGGGGGATGGGGGATTATCATTTAATTACTAGTTGCACTAGAAACGCTAGAGGGCCCCTGAGGTTCAACTCTAACATTCTTTGAATCTGTGTTTTCAAAGAATCCTACCTGTCCTTTCTCTCAACACTTTGATACCTGTTATCCCACAATCTAGGATAAACATGAAATTATGCCCAGCTTTCTCCTCTTCCCTATCACGTGAGAAATCAGCAGCAAATGTCTGCATAACTAAAAGTTCACAGCACTATTATATTATGTCTCCTTCCCAGGCTTTTCATCCATTTTCCAAACTCCTCATCAATTTCTTCTCTCTGTCCAGGTGGTCTGTAGTGTTCTTCAATAATAATATTCCTCTTATTTCTTCCTTTGTTTTGCTTTCCTCAAATGTCTAGCATACTTCCCCCCACTCTGGTTCCTGGATTTCTTCACATAGATTTACTTTATTTTAGACATCTTGTTGTTGGTGAAATATACATATCAAAGGCAGAAATGTGGTTAGACAAGAGGAAAAAAATGAACTTGTCCCCTGTCTATATAAATTCATTTATATATGAAACCCAAAGCATTTTGGTTCTCATAGGAAATATATATATATATATATATGTGTGTGTGTGTGTGTGTGTGTATATATATGTGTGTGTGTGTGTGTATATATGTATATATGTGTATATATGTATATATATATGTGTGTGTGTATATATATGTGTGTATGTATATATATGTGTGTGTGTGTGTGTGTGTGTGTGTGTGTGTGTGTGTATATATATATATATACTGGGTGTAACCCACATAGCACTATGAGACTTTAGAAGACTCTCCTAAAAAGAATTTGAGATCCTAAGACACCTGGAGGAAATTAAGTGAGAAAATGTGCGGTATTTTTAACCTTAAATTAGAGTGAGGCTATATTTGTGTACGTGCATGCATACATATGTATACATATACACATATATAAAACTAATAAAATTATGTATATATAATATAAAACAATTTCTATAAAATATAAAATATGTACATGTACACAATATAAAATAGCATTATATTATATATAAATATACATCTGCATCCACACAGGTATATGTGTGTACATCTGCAATCACTTATTAAATGGATCTATTTTCTTTTCCAAAGGATTTGGCCCTTAGGATAAGGTAATTCCTTCTTGAGAGAAATTGTCCATTACTGCAAAGTTTCTAATAGCTGAGACTCCTTAAAAGTAGCTTTAGGTTTATTTCCCCCTAGTTTGATGACTGTGTGTACCTGTGTGCATAGCTCTTTTAGAGCTATTGCAAAGATCCTATGGCCTTTTAGCACAGAAGAAAGATATCAGAGCCTATTTGTCCCCTTGGGGGACCTAAGCTAAGAACTCAAGCTAAAAGCAAAAGGCAGGAACAGAGAAAAGTTTGTGCTCAGAGGAGCCATATCCATTATTAACCACAGGACTAGCAGAGCACCGTCAAGGAGCAACAATTTGTGTTCAATGAAGAGCAATGCCTAGCAGAGACTGCATGCCACCCCCACATGCCAGCAGAGCCTACATTGCTAACAGAGTCTTCATTCTTTGTGGCAATAGTGGAAAACAAGCTGAGTGAGTCTGGGCATGATACTATCACCAGGAGATATCAGCAGCCCTGCAGAATCAGATGCATGACTTGCCTCTCCATGTGAATGCCCTAGTAACATTTGTTTTCTACGTGTATCTTCGCATACATGTTCCTTATGTGTGTGATCTTTTTTCCCATTATTGGAACGTGTATTTGAGATAGTGTACCCCAGGTTTGTTGAGATACTTTCAGAGCTAGCCTATTTCATGAAATATCTTCGCTTCAAACTGGCTGACTGGTCAATGTAAATGTACTGGTGGGAGCTCATGAGATACAGATTTTGAATGTAGGAAGAATCCAAGAGTATATTATACAGAGATAGTCATGTGGGGAATCCATATGCCCAGTAGCCTCTGAATTCTCATTTTACAAAGCTACTTGCCTCCTTCCTCTTCTAATTGTTCTAGTTTTCTTTACATATGGTAGATTCCTGTCATATTCCAATCATATGTTTCATGCCACCAAGGTTCAAAGAAATTTATGAGGTCACATATACCTCCTCACATTAGGATCTCTTTATCTTGCTTGTTATCCTTTCCCCATGAAGTTATCTACAGACATCTGAGACTATGGGTTTTATTACTAGCTCTTTTCTCAGACTTTTTCTCTTGTGAGTTTCTGGGCATCCCAAATGCAATTTTTTATATATTGTAGCTAGTTTCTATGCTATCTAGCTTAGTATCTAGGTTTCAAAAGCACTTTTTCCCTCTTCCTTCCTTTTCAATTTAAAGCCATTTTGATTATATTTGCAAGACTCTGGGAAAATACATTTCCGCATACCACCCCTTATTGGGTACATGTCATTCCTGCTCAAGAGCCTACCTTTCATATATTCTTGAAATCCCAATCAGACAAATGCTTAACTCTTCCTTTCTCATTTACCTTTCTCTTCTGAAAACCTTGCATTTAATCAGCATGAAAGTATGATGAAAATAATGCCTGTTTCCCATTGTTTTCAGGATTTTGTCTATAATCTATAGTATCATTTTCAAAATTTCTTCTGAGAAGTCAATATGCATTTATTTATATTGTCTTTACTACATGCCAGGCACTACACTAAGTGCTGAAAAGGAAGGGAGGAAAAGTTAGCCAGATTTCAACGGAGGTATAGAGTTCATGGCTTTACCTTCCAATCAGAGAAGCAGAGGGTACTAATGAGGTGCAATACCAAGGCTGATGAGGTCTTATACTTCAGTGAGGATATCCCAATAATGAGCTTCCTGCAGCATGGTGGAGAAGTCAGTTAGAGAGGTCCTGAAATAGAGTAGCCAGGTAAGAAAATATATCCTACCTTTTAAAGAAAAATACAGAGGCCAGTTCCCAAAATATTCTAACATAAAAGGTGAGTGATCTGAAACTGAACTATATTGCACCCAGAGGAAAGTGTCCAAGATAATGAGGAATTGAAATCTAGAAATTCGACAATATGAGGAAGGAAAATAGAAAAGAAAAGATTCCATCATTTTAGGGAAATTATATGTGTGTATAACATATATATGGATAGACAGGTAGGTAAGTGGATGATTGATAGATGAGAGAGAGAGAGCAAATATAGAATCAGAGGTATAGTCATATAGGATGTACATATACACACGTGTGTATATATGTGTATATGTACATATATATATACACACACATATATGTATACACATTTTACATATTAAATCAAATAGCATAAGACAGTCGATGGGCACTACTTATATTTTCTTTTGTTACATGGCTAATTTTTTTGCCTGATATTAGGGAAGAATTTTTAGTGCAGCATATTACAGAATCCTATGGCACTCAATAGTCCAATAAAATTAATTCAAAATACATTTTAAAAAACAAGCTAATTTTCTAGTAAGAGATTTATATCCATCAAATACATTAACTTCTATAGAAGTTGAAAAATTATCTTTCAAATATTTTGGAATGAAGGGATGAAGGGCCCCTTTCTGCTTGATTTATAATCATTAAAGTTACCACCTGGTTTAGGACTTTAATAATTGCTAACTTTACCAATGAACAAGACAATAGATGTTTGAGTGGATCAACTATCAGCCTGGACTCTTCAAGACTCAAAGCTTCATTGAAGTGGCCAGTACATATGACTTACAATGTAAGAACTGCTTTGAACATCGAGGTGACCAGGAATCAGCATAGCACCACACGGCCCTTCTCAATAAACTCCAGGGTCTCCTTGTTGTCTCCAGGATCAAATATTAACTCCTGAGTTTGCCATATCAAATTCTTTATAACTTGGCCCCAAACCTACCTTTCTGGACTTATTTTGCATAACTTCCCTCCACACACATTGAAGCCCAGACAAGCTGACCTTCTGGTTGTTTTCTACACATCCTATACCATCTCCCACCTCCAGACTTTTGCAGTGGAATACATGCCTGCAATACACTTTCTCTTCACATCCTTTCCTGATTCTACCTCCCCCACCCCCAGCTACCTTTCCTCCCCAAATAACACTGTACCCATTTGATGTACATATGTGTGTGTGAGTATGTATACATATGTATATGATTGTCTTCCTCAGCTGAGTAGATACTTTTATCTTTGTATTTCCAATGCCTGACACATATTAGGTACTTAATCAATGCTTATGGATTAATTGACTATAGAATCATAGATTTAGAGCTTGGAAGGCCCTTAAAAGCCATTGAGTCCAATTTCATCTCACAGATGAGGAAATTTGAGGCAGAGTAATTAAATGACTTGATCAGGGTCACACGGATGGTTATAGTGATTAGATGAGATGTGAACTAAATATGGTAAAGGAAGTAACAACCTGCTCACAAGGAGCTCATGTCCTAATGGATGGGCTGGCACTCTAACATCTTGATACTCCAGAATTCTCCACCCAGCTACCTGATTTATTGATTAAAGAAAGCTCCAAGAGTGTGTCTGCCTGCAGCCTCTCACTCCTATTTTTCTAGCTTACAAAGCACATTCCACCTTTTGGTTGGATTAGAAGAGGTTGGCTGTGACATTATAGGAGCCAGAATTTACTTGATGGAACATGCTCATCACAAATGCCAAAAATCCCTGGAATTTTCCCCATCAGTGACTCAGTAGTGCAATTGATAGAAAAATTGACAAGTGGCTTCCTAGAATCCTAGCCTAAGTGAATTTTGAGTGTCCAAGCTGTGATTAAACAAGGAATATAGAAACAAGATCAATTTTTCATTCAAGATTTTCTACCAGTTTAGCTCCAAACTCACACATTTACAAAGATTTGTTTTTGTTTTCTATACAAAGAAAGGAAACGAATTATATAACCTAAAGCATTTATATATGACAATATATCATTCTCATTCACACATTAACCAGTTACTCAAAGCCAATAAACCTGAAAACTTTTTTGTGTTGATATTTGTGAAATGTTACTTTTGCATTTTCTATTAGTCTGGAGAGTGTTTTTTTTGAAGAACTGTCAAAGAAAAATGTGGGTGTTCTACTATAAGAACAGCAGCAGGAGAATGTACTTCTTTCTGTATAAATTGACAAAATTATTCCAGATGTCAAAAAATTCCAAATTTGATTTTCTGTCTCTTCTTTTTTCCACTCCCTCTACAGTTTTATTATATGCAGTAGATTTCCAGTGACTGCAGGAAAGATTCATTACCAGTCTCTCTCATGGCTCTTTACTAAATAGCTTCTAGGGTAAAGTCATCTTGTTCATTACTTGATTTTCATTTTTCATAGATATTGATTTTGAATAATCATTCAATCTTTTAAAATTCTGTCTTTTAGATATCCTCCTATATTTGACATTAGTGCAAAAAAAGCAAAAAAAAAATCTACTTGGTTTACCAATCACTCCTTGGATTCCTTTTGGTCCTCATTCCAAATATTAGTTTCTGCTGACTTCTCTTATCATTTATCATTTTATACAACAACCCTCTAGCACCTCATCCCAAATACACTCTTCTCCCTATTCTGTTCCTAGCATTTCAGTACTCGTGGTAACACAAAGCATAAGTGTGGAGCCTGCCTAGGCAAAATTAGTTGCTTCACGCTCTTTTCTAGTCCTTAAAATTTCTGCTCATCAAGCCTGTCCTCTATTTTGCTTTCTTGAGTTTGTATACTCTTCTAGCTGTCTAAACTAACCCACACTGTTGTTAATTGATAATTGTTTTCTTACATCAAGCCAAATTGTGCATCTTTGTAACTTCTTCCTATTGATGCTCCATCTTTTCATTGTGGTTAATAAATAAATGAATGAATGAATAATTACATACATAAATGAATGAATGAATTATTGAATGTATAGATAGATGAATGGAGAGAGAGAAGTTTAGTCCATCTTCCACATGGCAAGCTTCCAAATTCTTAAAGAAAGTTCTCATATCCTCCCCTCCAACCACCAAGTCTTCTGTTCTTCAGAAATAAAATGAAATAACCTAGTTACTTCAGACAATCCCCTTATGATATGATTTTAGATCCTCTCAAATTCTGGTCATGGTCCTTTTAATACAATCTGGTTTCTCAATGTTCTTCCTCTAATGTCAAGCTGGAAACATAACACAAGTATCCAGATGTAAACAAACCATCACAAGATATGGTGGGATGATGATCTCCTTCATTATCAACACCATGGTACTATGAGTGAATCTTATGGAATTCTGAGAATATGTAGGTATAAAAGGTTAAAAAGGAACCTACTTTTCAATATCCCCTTCATGAACAGAATAGAAAAGTTTTTGTTTTTGTAGTTGTCATTCTCAGTCATGTCCAACTCTTCTTGACCCTATTTGGGATCTTTGCAAACCAACTGAAGTAGTTTGCCATTTCCTTCTCCTACTCATTTTTACAGAGGAGGAAACTGAGGCAAACAGCAGTAAGTGACTCACCCAGGGTCACACAGCTAGTAAGTGTCTGAGGAAAGACGTGAACTCAGGAAGATGAGTCTTCCTGACTCTAGGCCTAGCACTCTAGCCACTGTACTACATAGTTGCCCCAATGGAAAAACTACATGAGTAAAAAATACTCATTCCCTTAAAAAACCCTAACTTTTCTAAAGAGTAAGAAAAATTAACATTGCTTTCACAATTTAAAAATTTATGAGCAAAAAGAAGCAAAAGGGGTATTAAATGTCAACAGGGGCATTAAAATAGAACTAGTATTTTTTCAAGACAAAATAAAATGGATAATAATAAATTGAAAAATTCTTTTCACTGGAACTAACCCCCCAAAAAATCATTAGAAAGAAGTAGATACAACTCAGGCACCTCAGGAAAAGATAATAAAGTATAACATTTTAAAATGTTCATGGAGAATATTAACATACAATTGAGTAGCTGAAAATAGATGTTTTAATCAGAGGAAAAAAGGCAAAAGAAAACATGGAAGCAGAAAAACAAACCCTATAAAAAGCCAATTCAAAAACAGATTTGAAAACATGCAAGGGAAAATGACAATTGTGGGAGACAGATAAAAGAAAGAAAATCTAAGAATTATGAAACTTTCCAAAATTTCAAATAAAAGATTGTGAACAAAATATTTTAACACCATATGAAAAAATATTTCCAAGATATGTCAATAATTAGAGAAAGATTGAAAATAGAACTAATTTATAGGATTTTATTAGAGGGGGGGAAATCTCAAATTCAATTTTTCCAATGCTATCAAGCTTCAAGATTATAATGACAAGCAGGTGATCCTAGAAGAAAGAAGTTTCAAGAAGAAAGATATCACTCATTATAAGATCTTAGGAGAATAACTTTAACAACATAAACAATCTTACAAGTCATCTAGTCTAATTCATTTTTTTTGAGATGAGGAAACTGAGTCCTGGAGAGGTTGTAACTTACCCAAATCAAGTCAACAAACATTTATGAAGCACTTACACTGTATCAGGCACTACAACGCTAAGGGAAGTAAGTGCCAGAGTCATAACGTGATCATAAATCCAGAGCTCTCCCACTGTCTTCTATCTCAAAAAATATCAATTTGGATTTCACAATTTTTTTCTGTGAAAACAAAAGATAACTGAAAAAGTGGAACTTAATACACAGAAATTTAATCCCAAAATCTGCTTCCTGGCAAGTTAAGCAAACTTTAAAAAAAAAAAGAAGATGGACATATTAAAATCAAAATGATTTAGGGCAATTCATAGAGGAAAAGCCTCACTTCAAAGTAACTTTTAACATGGAAAATCTGCCTAAGTTACAGAAGAGCAATGAATATCATTGTACCTGAAGGCTATAAAACACTAGGTGAAGAGCCTCTAGGACAGACTTGAGTCACCAACTTGTGTGATTTAATCAATATATACTTTACAAGTGTGATTATTTTGTATCTTAATTTAGTTACTAATGGGGGGATAATAATAATAATGTTTTGGTTCTTGAGAAAAGAACAAAGGAAGGAGAAAGGGAGATGGTCTAGCAAAAGAATGAATCCAACAAGAGGATTGCTGATAAAGAGAAAAAGTCAAATGAATGAACATAGAGAAAAAGCCAAACTTTCCCCTTCTCTGTTCTCTGAATCAAAGTACAAATCACGACCATCATCTGATTTTCCTAGACAACCAAAATGGGTCAGAGGTAAGGATGTCAAGTTTTTGCAACATGCATATTGCGCAAATAATTTATATAGCTTGTTCCCACCAAGTTCATGTCTGGATATCGTATGATTCCCAGATGATTCCTCACCTCAGCTTCCACTGGCCTGGAATCCCTAGAGTCACTCCTGAAGTTCACTCCTTGATTCTTGTCACACGGATACTATTGAATACTATGAGATACAATGAGTACATGGATACTATTACTTCTTGTACCTCCTTACTTTCCAGGTCTTTGCCACCACAATAATGAGCTGCTCTAGATATAGTTCATACATATAACACCTTTTCTTTCTTTGTTCTCTTTAAAGTATCAAAAGATGTCCTATTTAGTAACTTTTTACACTACAGATACAAATTGCTTTCTTTTATATAATTTAT
The DNA here is from genome assembly GCF_011100635.1 of Trichosurus vulpecula. Classification (NCBI taxonomy): domain Eukaryota; kingdom Metazoa; phylum Chordata; class Mammalia; order Diprotodontia; family Phalangeridae; genus Trichosurus; species Trichosurus vulpecula. The sequence continues at coordinate 67,466,865 of NC_050578.1, forward strand.
GGAATAAAGCAAGCATTTCCATAACATAGTACAATAGAAAAGATGATTGCCCATGAAACTGCAAATCTACTGTGCACAACTTGCTGTTCCTTTCAAATAGGAGAGAGACTGCCCAGTTACACTTAACCTGGTTTTTAAGGGTAATGTTGCATGCTCTGTTTGGTTGGGTGCTTTATGAAAGTTCATGCTCATTAAATTTGTGGCTACTGCTCTCTTTTAATTGTTTCAGGGAAGGATAACCAAGCCAAAGGTCTAAAATCTTGCAGAACAGCCCAGGAGTTTAACAGTCAGTGCATGCCATCTCTGATCCATGGTGATGCTACTGTTCAGTGCAACAAATTTCAGAAGTCAATATATTCCTTAGAATGAGTGGGATTCTCAGTGTGCTGTTCGATGAGCTCAGGAAATCAAATTTCTGTTGGTCTCTTTATTTCATTTGCAACTTCAGTGATTTGAGTTCCAAGTAAAATCTATTGCTTTGCTCGTGTTTATGGTGTAATTTAAACACATATAAGTAGGTTATAATACATATAAATATGAGGGAATGGGAATAATATAGCCCAAAGAGGCACTGTATAAAGATGGTTACAGATAGGCACAGAAATACAAATGAATACTAATTGTTCATACTATGTAGTGCTTTGTGTGTGTGTGTGTGTGTGAGAGAGAGAGAGAGAGAGAGAGAGAGAGAGAGAGAAGAGAGGTGGAGGAGGAAGATGAAGATGAAGAAGAAAGAAGGAAAGAGAGAGAGGGGGAGAGGGAGAGGGAAGGAGGGAGGGGGAAGGAAGGAAGAAGGAAGGAAGGAAGGAAAGAATAAAGGAAGGAAGGAAGGAAGGAAGGAAGGAAGGAAGGAAGGAAGGAAGGTAGGAAGGAAGGAAGGAAGGAAGGAAGGTAGGAAGGAAGGAAGGAAAGAATAAAGGAAGGAAGGAAGGAAGGAAGGAAGGAAGGAAGGAAGGAAGGAAGGAAGGAAGAAAGGGAAGAAGGAAGGAAAGAAGGAAGAAAGGAAGGAAGGAAGGAAACCCTACGATGGAGGTAACTTGGTGTAGTGGTATGAACACTTGGTATAAGAGGACTTGAGTCCTAATCCCAGCTCTGCTACTTTTCATCTACAGGACTATGGGCAAGTTATTGAAATTCTCCAAGTCTCATGTTCCCCATCTTTTATTTGTACTAGCTGGCGTCCATGATCCTTTCTGACTCTAAATCTGTAGCTTTTGGGAAAGAGATTTTCTTAATTTTCTTAATTTTTCCAATTTTGATGAAGGCTACTTGTGTTCATGTCTGCTTTCATGAAAGTGTGGGGTTCATCACCACCAGTTAAGGCACTGGAGTCTTTGGTACTTGTGATTTTCATTTACTTAAATGTAGAGAAAAATACCAAATTTAATTAAAGAGGAGTCAGGAAGGTGGAGGAGTTATGATTAAATTATGGGAAAGAAGAAGGTAGGTATGCAGAAAGTAAAGGAAGGGAATGGTCAGGCTGCATTATCCATACTTGTTACTGTCTTTTCTTTAACTTTAATATCTTCCAAATTCTTGCCAGAGTGAACTACTTTAGCTAGTACACGCTGATTCATTTCAATCAGTCACTTACTTTGAGTTCAGCTAACTCGTTAAAGGGAAAAGGCTAATAGAAATGGAAGTTTTGAGATTTTAATGTGCAATGTTCCCCCATCTTTTCCTTTCCCATTCAGTCTATGTATCTCAGTATCCTCACTTTGAGATTCATTTTCCTCTGTTGGCCTCTTTACCTACTCCTGTTCTGAACAAAACTGCCCCTCAGTGATCCCATTTTAAAGAGAACATTTCTTTATAGCTGCTCTGCTGGGTCTACCCTTATGAAAACTGCCCATTAATATTTCCTCCAGGCTCACAGTTCCAATTCTATGTTCTTCTAGCTGCTTTTCAATGGGAAATGCAAAGGCAGAATTAGCCTGTAGATGAAGACCTGAATAACAGAAGAGAGACCCACAAGCCTCGAGTGAGCCACGACAAGAGGGAAGAAATTGAGAGAGCTAGGCTGTCACAATATAGTTAACTCTCAATTAACTGCACCCAAAAAAAGGATCCAGGCAGTGCAAACAAGCTGGCTCACTCCTTCCTAAAGGCAATGGTCTTTGAAAAAAACACTGGTCAAAAAAGATGTGATTTAACTTTTGGAATGGATTTATAATTTTTCAAAGAGTAAATCTGCCTTCCACACACAGTAGGTTTCTGGGCTTCAAGTCAAAAGACCTAGGTTCATGTCCTAGCTCTGCCAGGAGCTGTGGTAAAATCACTTACCTATCTGTGCCTCTACTTACTTATCTGTAAAATCAGAATCTGTCTGTTTATAGCCCCTATCTTACAGGATTGCATGAGGACCAATGAGATTGTGTGTGTGTGTGTGTGTGTGTGTGTGTGTGAGAGAGAGAGAGAGAGAGAGATATGCACTTCATACCTGCTATTTCTAATGCCACAATAACTTTTGCATCTATCCCCTTTTCTCCATTCACATAGATACCATGTCAGTTCAAGCCCTCACCTACTCTCACCTGGACTACTGAAATGGCCAACTAATTGGTCTTCTCACCTCCAATACCTCCCCATCCTAACCCATCCTCCAGGCACCTGCCAAAGTGATTTTCCTAGAGCACAGATTTGCATCACTCCCTTACTCAACCAACTCCTACTTAGGAACCCCTATTGACTCTAGGATTAAAAAATTCAACTCCTCTATCTTTTAAAGCATTTAACTGCCTGGTCCCAACCTATCTTTCCAATATCATTCTATTTTGCCTCCATCCTATACTCTCCAGCCTAGCCCAGACGTGTCAAACATGAGTCCCACTCCGCATGCAGCCCACGACACTTCCAAGTGTGGCCTGACCCACTTTAAGATGTAATTGGGAAATATTTAACTAAACAAATAAAAATATAATAGAAAATAGATAATATTAATATGTCGTTTTTCTAAGTGAACATACAGCACATAGGGATCCTTATATATGTCTTCATGGTCACCATTTTGATTTGAGTTTGCCACCACTGGCCTAATCAAACTGGCCTTCTCTCTGTTCCTCACCTACACCCCTCCATTTTAAATCTCCCTGCCTGGCTCCCCTCTATTTCATAGAATCCTTTGTTGTTGTTGAGTCATTTCAGTCATGTCCGACTCTATGACCCCATTTGGGATTTTCTTGGCAAAGATATTAGAGTAGTTTGCTATTTCCTTCTCTGGTTCATTTTACAGATAAGGAACAGAGGCAAACAGGGTTAAGTGATTTGCCCAGGGGTCACACAGCTAGTAAGTGCCTGAGGCAGGTTGATAAATGTTAAGTGATTTGGCCAGGTTCATACAGCTAAGGAAGTACCTGAGGAACGATTTGAACATAGAGATCCTGACTCCAAGACTACCCTTCTATCTACTATGTCACCAAACTGCTAATCGACAGATTCTGGCTCTTTCGGGCTCAAGGAAAGCGACTGAGGAGAATACCATGATATAGCCAAAAGCCCCTCAAACCCTCTTTTATTTCCTTCTGGCTGACTTCTTCAGGCCATATCTACTACAGGCTCTTCTGCCTTGTCCCCAACCTCCTGAACTGACTTCGGCCAAAAGGATCACAGTCTCCCAAGAGGAAGAGATATCAACCCAAGGCCAGCGGTCCTCCTCCTCCTTCTCAGCTGACATCTTGCTTCCTCCATCCTTCTGGGTCAAGGGTTCTTAAGCTTTGTGTGCATGTTTCATTGATCCCTTTGGCAGTCTGGGGAAACCAATGGACATCTTCTCAGAATAATGCTTCCAAATGCAAGAAAAAACCACATAGGATTACATAGGAGACCAATTATGCTGAAGTAAAAACATAATTTTGGACCTCTCAAAATTTATTCACAGATCCCTATTGAGAACTACGGGTTAAGAATCCCTGCTCTATGTCTTCCTTATTCCTGTGCCTTTCACTGAGTCCAAATTGCTAGGGAGAAGGGGAGGAGGGTAAAAACAATGTGTCTTCCCCCTCATTTTCTTCCAATTAGCCCCTGAACTTGGCCACACACACCCATACCACCCAGGGGAAGGGCCCCAATAGCAAAAGAAGGAGCTAATTAGTACTGTGAGAACAATCTACCCCAGAGAACAGTTGGGAACTTTTCTAGTGGCCTGTGGATGAATCACATGTTTAGTACTTTTTAAAGCTGAGCAGGGAGTTGCAGCAGCCTACTTGCTTAGAAACTCAGCAGAGAGGTCTGGCATTAAGGGAATTTGCTCAGCCTATTTTGTGGAGGTAATTCAAGCCCAACTGAACTGTTCCTGTTGCGCTGATTCCCAGCAGGGTGCTTGGCTCTCGAGATGGGGCTGCAGTTCCCAGAATGAAGTAGGTCTGTGCTGAGTAAGCAAGGGCAGCCATTGGGATGCCTGTGAGCATAAACACAGGTGTGGAGATGAGAATACCAGCCTACTTCCCACAGTTAGCCCAAAACAGCTCAGCCCACAGATAGCCATGGCTCTGGTAATGGTGACTGATGCACTGGAAAAGAAGGATTTCTCTCCTCCCTCAGTGCGTTCACTCATTTTTATCTCCTAACTATTTACATCTTGTTTTCCAACCATCTCAATTTCACCTTCTAGTAGGTTTTTGTTTTTTCCATTCCCAAGAGTTTCCAAGTGGTGTTTTCTTTTGGAAGGCCGCAGGCATCTCCTTTCTCTCTCTCCTGATTGATCTTTTTGGAGAAGAGACAAAAAATAACTCAGCACCATCATTGGGGCAAAAACTGCAGCCTCATCGATAATCTCAGTACAGCAAGGGCAGAAAGGGACCAGAGCGGGTGGGAAAGTGGGGCCAGTTTTCAGTTCACAAACTGCCTTGACAAGCACCTACTCTAGTAGTTATATTTCTTTTAATGACTATATTTTGTTTCGATCCATTAGTCACTTCCTCTCAAACAATATTGCCCCACTTTTCTTCACTTTCCCATACAAAACAGTTTAGCAAAACTGACTTGGTGACTTTTTTTAATGCGCCAGTTTAAAAAAAATCTTACCATGAATAAAGTTTCATGGACGGTGGATAAGGAACAGAAAATAGAGACCTTTTCTCTAAAGCTTATTTCAATCTCCCCTAACACCACCCCCTATACTATTAGATGATTCAAGATGGCAGAAGAGGTAAAATGAGGTTCACTAAAATAAGCATCATTGAAATACAATTGAACAAATAAAAAAAATTTAAAAACCTCAGTGGGCAGCATTTAAATGGGAAATCTTCCACTTAACTTAAAGCATGCTGTTTAAGATGAAGCTTAGTCCTTACCAAGGATGTGAATGATGGTCTTTTCCCCCTCTATCTCATCCACTTTATAGAACCCAACAAGAACCCAAAGGATACCGTTCTAATTTTCAATGAAAGATGTTCATCTAGTGCCCAGGAAGATGCCTTCTAGCACCCAGTCTTCCTCATGCTTTGCCTAATGTTATTCTAGTACCAACCAATTCACATAAGGTTTTTTGTTGTGTTTTGTTTTCCCCATCCAGTAAAGTAGAATGGCAATACAGGACATTTTGCTGTTCTCAAATTGTTTCTGTTGTTACTGATATAGATAAGGACAAAGGGTAATATGCTATTACTATTAATATAATCCAAATACTATTGAGTGGAGTTGTGCTATAGCTAGGGGAAGCCAGGTGACATCACAGTGCATTGAGAACCAAGCCTAGAGACAGAAAGACTCATCTTCCTGAGTTCAAATTTAGCCTCAGACACTTACTAGCTGTGTGAACCCTGGGCAAGGCACTTAACCCTGTTTGCCTCAGTTTCCTTATCTGTAAAATAAGCTGAAGAAGGATATGGCAAACCACTCCAATATCTTTGCCAAGAAAACCCCAAATAGGCTCATGGAGAGTTGGACATGAGTGACCAACAACCACTGTGCTATAATTAATCCAGAGAAACTCTGAGCAGGATATCATATGCCATACAGAAGTTAGACTTCTCTAATTACTTCAATATACTCTTTCCCCCATTTTGAGAATGGCAAGAGTTTGAGATCTGAAGCATTTTCTTCATACTCTCTAGCCTGAGAAAAAGCCTATGCAGATACTTTTAATTCACAACTCTCAATCTTGATTCCTGAGTCTTCCTGGCTCTAACTACACTACCAAATTGCAGTGTTGTCTGCAATTCACTAGCATATCTTCAATTCAGTTGTCTGTTTTGCACAGAATAGGTACTTAAATGAGTAGTGAGTAAAAGAATGAAAGAACAAATGAAGGAATGAATGAAGCAATAAATGAAGTTGGATTGGATAATGTGGTACAGTGGAAGAACTCCTGGTTCTAGAGTCACAGGACTGAGCTAAAATCCCACCTATGATGCTCAATATTTTATGAGACCTGAGAAAAGTTGGGCTTTAATGATTTATTTTCCCTAAGCTTCAGTTTCCTCACCTGTAAAGTGAGGGAGTTGGAATAAAGGGACTCTGAGGTCTCTTCTATCTATAAGCCTTTTTCGTTGGTATAAGAAACTCCCTCTGCCTAAGCAGATCTGCAATTTAAAGTCTTGGAGAGTTACCTAGAGCATACATGGACTGACTTGCCCAGGGTCATGCAGACAGCAAGTCAAAGGCAGGATTTGAAACCAACACATCTAAATGGAAACTGTCCTTCAAATGAATGAATGAATGAGTGAGTGAGCACATGAATGAATGAATGAATCCATGTAACTGGCCCGTTGCTGTTGTCATCTCCTCAGAATGATCACATCATAAGTAAGACTAGTGAGACTCTCTTCACTCTTCAGGGTACAAAGTGAATTGAATGTAGATGGGTCATAATGCATGACCTTCAACTCTACCTAGAGTTTGGTGTGATTGTGATCTTCATGGTTTGACCCTGTTAGGCCTATCTATCTAAATGTTGGCATCAAAAGCTCATGAGCTGTCTGTCTCAGTGGAAGTCTCCGAAATCAGACCTTTTTGTCTGGATGATTACAAAGGAAAAAGATACAATGGAAAAAGCCCCAAACTCAGAACCATATTACCTAAGCTTGAATTTCAGCATACTTCCTTACTACTTTTGTGACCTTGAACAAATAATTTACTAGAAAAATCTGGCATTTATTAAACAAGGGACAATCAAGCCTTCATTTCCTTATAGGGATAGATAGGGACTGTACCTGTGCTTTTATACATACAGGGAACATTCAGAAGAGGGTACTTCTTTTATCAACATAGGTCTCTGCAATATGTAGTCTGTGAGTTACCTATGGTGATGAAAGGTTATGTGATTTGCCCAGGATCACAACTAGTACTTGTCAGAAACAGAATCTGAACTCAGTTCTTCCTGGGTTTGAGATCAGCTCTCCACCCACTGCGACCCATCAGCTCTCAGCAATACTCTTAGCACCTCAAATGCCTTTAACAATCGAAACATCCTTTAGGTCCTGTCAACAAACAATGATGATGCTGCCATGTGAATTTATGAGTATCTGTCTGAGTGTACGATATCTTCTTTTTCAGCAGATGGGAGATAATATCAGTGATTACATACCCAAACTTAGCATGCCATTTGACTTTCCCATATGTATCACTGCCAAAATGTACCTTTAAATTCCCTGGCACAATCAGCACATCAACTGTTAATCTGTTACAGTGAGGTCACCCTGTCCCCTAGAAAATCTCTCCCTTCCTTTGTACTCTTTATGGTGTAGGCAAAAGGACTGATAATGATGATACAGAATTTTAGCTAGAGGACAGCCAGGTTTGATAGCTTCAAGACAGGTGACAATCACCAGTAAAGTGTTTGAATGCTATTAGTGTCCTTTCTTCCTTATGGAATGAGAACTAAGGAGAAGAAAGCATTCAGTTTCTCAAAATGATCATTTAGTGGGTTTGGAAAGCAGTGTCTCATATTAATTATATCATCTCTTTCCTTTAGATTTATGGAAGGAACAGTTCAGACTGAAATTAATTACGCTACTTTTTAGGATTATAGATCTACAGATATAAGGTATTTCATACTTACCTGCTTCAATACCCTCACTTTAAAAATGAAGAAAAAGAAGCCAAGAGAAGATAAGCAAATTACCCTAGCAGATAAGAATGGCAATATTTGAACTCTAGATCTCAATATAGTGCTTTCCTATAAGACCATGCTCCTGTGTCTAGCCTGCCTCATTTAGATTGCGAACAAGACATAGACTCTTTTTATTATTAGGTTTCTCAAAGCCTGGAATGGACTATAAAAGCATATTCTGGGGAGTTGTTGTTTTTCATCCTTTGATTTTGAAGAGGACCAATGACATCATGGATTTAAGTGAGGCGGAGTTGCACAAAGTCATTAGCCTCACTCTCTCTTACTGAATTGTTGAAGTCCAGTGGCAAAACAAAAGTCAAGATGGCCAGCAATGGTTTGGGATTCAGTGGATGACTTTGATGTCTTCAACATCTGACCAAGTTCTAAGCACTCCACAGGGCCTGCTTCAGCTGCCTTCATAGTCGTAGTTCTGGTCAACCTATTTCTCCAGGGGAAGTCTTTGTATGTTTGTGGTAGACATTCTCCTAACTCACCAAAAGATGGTACTGGTGTAAACACTTAGGAACTAAATAAGTATCAACACCTAGGATAGTGCCTTGTGCAAATTATAACACAGAGATTCTTAACTTTTGGGGTATGTTATAAACCCCATTTGACAGTCTGATGAAATCAATGGATCCTATCTCAGAAGAATGTTTTTAAATGCATAAAATAAAACACATAGAATTACAAAGGAAAACAAATTATATTGAGATACAGTTATCAAAACATTTTTAAGTTCATGGATCCCAAGGTAAAAACCACAGAATTAACAGATGCTTAATAAATTTTTATTGAATTGAATTAAGAGCCTGATTGGCAGGGCTTTCTGAGCCTAGGGATCTAGAAGTCTTGACTGTCTTGACAATTTGGCTGAATAACCCACAAGAAGACAGAAAAGGGGAGTAAGATTAGAGCCAGGAACACTAGGTGAAGTAATTAAGATGGCAGGGGAGCAGACATTACAGTACTCTAACGGGTCATAGTACCCAGCTCAGAATGGACTGGTCTTCCCATGTGGCACCCTTGATTATCCAGCTTCTTAGTACTAGAGAGACCTAGCTAGGAACCAAAAACAAAGAATACTTAGGAAGCAGGTCAACTCCAAGATAGGACAAAGAGAAGTAAGGCTGACCATAACCTCCCATGCCAGAGCATGGCAATACCAAACTTGCCAGAACTAATGTTTCAAGGATAGAAGCCCTATCTATTTTTGACCAGCAGGGAAGAAAGCAATAAAATTGGGGTAGGACTTAGGGTTAGGGTAGAAAACCAATATCCAGAAACAGGGAAAGAAGTCCTCAAGACTTGGGAAAGCCAATTCCAACCCACCTTATAATTTTTGAGTAAACATGTTTCTTGGGCCAGGGTCAAACTGGATAGGCACCATACCTGATCAGTTCTGGGGCCTTGCATTCTCCAATGCTTAGCAGAGATTGGTTATGCCACTCTAAAGGAAGCTATCCCTAAACAATGGCTTAAGGAAGAAGCCTGAGAAGGAAGTTGGCATGGCTAGAAACCCTTTCATTGTCCTAGCAGGTGAGGGAGTTAGGATATTTGAGCTGGAAAGTTTGGGAGATGGTTATCATAGTTTTTAATGGGGATGTACTTTGGGTTGTCGTGACTTGAACAACATAACATACTTTAATTGGAGTACATGTCAATATACCTTTGCTGAAACTGGTTCACAGGGTTCCCAATGCCCATCATTAACAGCTTTGTGTCAAGCTAAATGAGGACAAAAAGCTAATAAACAGCCTTTTCACTAAAGGCACAACAATCTGAAGGACCTAAATTATAAGGGCAGGGATAAGCTCTTAATCACACAACTTACATTCCAGGTGGGTAAGCCAGAAGCAAGATAAAATTCAGAGGCAGGAAAACATAAAAACAGGAAAGGTCAAGAAAAAGTAATCCTTGTGAACTGGCCTCAGTACATGTTTTTTCTCTCCTTTACCAAAAAAGCAGAGGGCTTTGAATTTCGTTTATTCTGCTAGGTCTCTGTATTTTGAAAGCTTTGCTTTCCATACAGCATAGAGATTATGAGTATACAGTATGGTTACACACATGAAAAACATTTTTTTAATTTTATTTTTATAGATCAGTGCTATAGCAGGGTTATCATGGGTGACACTTCCATCTACAATAGTGGTCTGTTTCCAGTGTTGTTTATTGATTTAGTTTTCCTGCATATGTATCATATATCAGTCCAACTTGGTGTCTCAGTAGTTAGAGCTCTGTGCCCAAAGACCTGCGCCCTTACACTTCAGTATCACCTAACCAGTCAACAGGTATTTATTACGTGCTTCCATTGTGTTAGGCCTTGGAAAATCACCCAAACAGTCAGCTCCAAGCATATCATTAGTTTTGGTTTCCTGACTGATTGAAGCCCAAATTTAATAGATATCTGAAGCATATTTACGTCTGGACAGAACATTACAGCTGTTTAACTGTGCACATAGTGATAATTGATCATGAGAAGAGAAGACCTCAGACACTTACCACCTGTGTGACCTTGGGCAAGTCATTTAACCTCTATTTGCCTTACTCCACTGGAGAATGAAATGGTAAACCACTTCAGCATCTTCTCCAAGAAAACCCCATGAACAGTATTGATGTGCTGTGGTGCACAGGGCCATGAAGAGTTGGACACAACTGAATGACTGAAAAACAGGAAACGGCATGGTTTCTACCATTTTCTTGCATAAACAGCTTTGCTTTCTAATTCTGTACTCCTTAAAGTCTAACCCTTCTGTAATTTCAGGTGGTGATATATGACCTGGTCATAAACCATTCTGTTTTCATAAACAAATCTGCATGCCTCAGGCACTTGTTCAATGCTTCTTTGCCAGCTTGTTGTTGGCTACAGACCATGTAGTTGACACCGGTCATTTCATAGGCTCCATTTGGTCAAGTAAATTGCTGGAGGTAAATTGCTTTTGCTTTCTATTTTTAAAAGTCCAGGTGTGTGTATTTTTATTGACCTTTACTATTGCTCAGCAGAGTATGATCATAATTATTATTGCCATCACATCACCATCTCCATCACCATCGCCATCATCACCACCATCATCATCATTTCTCTCTCATCCTTTTAGTGGAGTTTAATTAGAAATCCTTCTAGGAAGGTTGTTCTCCTTAATATTATTCCTTTATGCTTAATCTTCTGTGGACAAATTGATAAATAACTATAACTCAAAAAATCTGGTATCTGATACATACATAGGTGTATTTATGTGCATCTACATGTGTATTTACATATACATATATACGTATATGAAATCACATGATAAGTAGGACAGAATAATAGAAGACCAAGAATCCTTACAATCTTTCCCTTCTTCCCATTCTATCAATCCATGTTCTCATTATTAAGCAATTCATAGGAAACTAATTCAATTTCTTGAAAGATAACACTTTAAGATGCTGATCTCTAAAGAGGTCAACTAAGGTTCTAGGATATTGGACATTACTTTGACTTAGAACAGCTAACTTGCATAGAGAAATCCTAAACAGATTTGATTTGGGAATTATGATAGTGTTCCATATACATTCTTACCCAACATTTGTACCCTCCTAACAATATCCAGACTCACATTTCCTTCTTCTCATCATCAATTATCATTATGTGCACAGTTAAACAGCTGTAATGTTCTGACCAGACGTAGATATGCTTCAGATATCTATTAAATTTGGGCTTCAATCAGTCAGGAAACCAAAACTAATGGTATGTTTGGGGCTGATTGTTTGGGTGATTTTCCAGGGCCTAGCACAATGGAAGCACTTAATAAATACCTGTTAATTGGTTAGCTGACACTGAAGTGTAAGAAGGCATATTTGTTCTACCCCACAGGTCACATGCAACTTCTTCCATGGAATACTTGGAGTTTCTTTGTTGTTTACATTTCCTAAGGTATGTAGTACCCTAGGACAAGAGTAACAAAAGGATTTGCAGAATTTTCCATGACCCTCATATTTAATTTTCTAAATATATTTATGCAGAAAATAAACCTGAATTCACACCTACCAGTAGGAGAATCAGAATCTTTGCTTTGATATGTGTAGGTAGAAGTTAGAAATAGGTTTCCATTCTTATTGCACTCTCTGGCTTTCTCTCTCTCTCTCTCTCTCTCTGTCTCTGTCTCTGTCTCTCTCCATCTCTCTCTGTCTCTCTCTCTCTCTCTCCATGTCTTTTTTGTTGTTATTTTTGTTTTTGAAAAAGGCTAGTTTCAGTGTTGTAGCAATAACAACCCTACAAGATGATAGATGAATATTTTTTTTTCTTTTCAAGCACTATGTTATAGGCTATTGATTTTAAAATACATTAAAAACCAACAAGATTGAGTATACCTACCATCAATAATGCCACAGAAGAATAGAAAACAAACAAAAAAGGAGCAAGGACAAATAAATACATTTTATGGATTTTCTCCTCAGAGTTACTACCTTGTAGTTTCCATTTCCTTAGAGGTAGCCCTTTGACTTCACTATGGCAAAAATGATACAGGAAAAGTCAGACATGCTGCTGAATGTACAACCATTTAAATTTTGATAAAGTTTAACTTATCTATTTCAGATTTTTTAAAAATACTAATAACTTTTATCTATACATTGGATGTGATAAGGATACTATCTATTTTCAGATCAAGAAAAGATTTATATTTTGACCCTAGTTGACATTAATTGCTATAAAGTTACACTCTCCTTTCATAAATAAACATGTCAGTACTTTGTTAATATCTCATTTCAAATGTCAGTACTTTGTTAATATCTCATTTCAAATCCCAAATTACAAATACATTAACTTGTGATAAAATTTTTCCATAGGCCAGTGAAATCAGTTAGATAAAAGTCCAGTTATATGATAAAAATGCTTCTTCAAATGCACAGAATAAAAGTATTTTAATTTCTTTGGGTAGCGATGTGCTCCAAATGCTCTTGTTAGCAAATGACATCTGCTAGTAACATCAAGACCTAGAATACATTAGAGCCCCCTGGATGAGAACCATAATCATGCAAAAGAGTTGGGCCTAACCATCCACACTGGAAAAACCAAGTGGATAAAAAAATATATTGTCCAGGTTATTATTCACAATTTAGATGAACAACCAGAAAGGCAGGGGTTCTTAATATGGAGACCATAGATTTGTTTTTTGTTTTACAGTTTGATAGCTGTTATTTCTTTTTTTTTAAATTTATTTACTATATTTAGTTTTCAGCATTGATTTTCACAAGAGTTTGAATTACAAATTTTCTCCCCATTTCTACCCTCCCCCCCACTCCAAGATGGCATATATACTGGTTGCCCTGTTCCCCAGTCAGCATTCCCTTCTGTCACCCCACTCCCCTCCCATTCCCTTTTCCCTTCCTTTCTTGTAGGGCAAGATAAATTTCTACACTCCATTACCTGTGTATCTTATTTTCTAGTTGCATGCAAAAACTTTTTTTTTGTTTTTGAACATCTGTTTTTAAAACTTTGAGTTCCAAATTCTCTCCCCTCTTCCTTTCCCACCCACCCTCCCTAAGAAGTCAACCAATTCAACATTGGCCACATGTGTATCATTATGTATAACCCTTCCACAATACTCATGTTGTGAAAGACTAACTATATTTTGCTCTTTCCTAACCTATCCCCCTTTACCCAATTTTCTCCCTTGGCCCTGTCCCCTTTCAAAAGTGTTTGTTTTTGATTACCTCCATCACCACCATCTGCCCTCCCTTCTATCATCCCCCCTTTTTATCTTCTTCCTCCTTTTTTCCTGTGGGGTAAGATACCCAAATGAGTATGTATGGTATTCCCTCCTCAAGCCAAATTTGATGAGAGCAAGATTCACTCAATCCCCCTCACCTGCCTTCTCTTCTCTTCCTACAGAACTGCTTTTTCTTGCCACTTTTATGCAAGATAATTTACCCCATTCTATCTCTCCCTATCTCCCTCTCTCAATATATTTCTCTATCATCCCTTAATTTGATTTTATTTCTTTTAGATATCTTCCCTTCATCTTCAACTCACCCTGTGTTCGGTCTCTCTCTCTCTCTCTCTCTCTCTCTCTCTCTCTCTCTCTCTCTCTCTCTATTTATATATATATATATATATATACACACACACACACACACACACATATACACCCACACATACATATATACATACATACATATACATATATATACATAAAGATAGATAGATAGATAGATAGATAGATACATAAAGATAGATAGATAGATAGATATATGCATATTCCCTTCAGCTACCCTAATACTGAGGTCTCATGAATCATACTCATTGTCTTTCCATGTAGGAATGTAAACAAGACAATTCAACTTTAGTAAGTCCCCTGCAATTTCTTTTTCTTGTTCTTTTTCTTGAATACCTTTTCATGCTTCTCTTGATTCTTGTGTTTGAAAGTCAAATTTTCTCTTCAGCTCTGATCTTTTCACTGAGAAAGCTTGAAAGTCCTCTAATTATTGAAAATCCATATTTTGCCTTGGAGCATGTTACTCAGTTTTGCTGGGTAGGTGATTCTTCGTTTTAATCCTAGCTCCATTGACCTCCAGAATATCGTATTCCAAGCCCTTCGATCTCTTAATGTAGAAGCTGCTAGATCTTGGATTATTCTGATTGGGTTTCCACAATACTCAAATTGTTTCTTCCTGGCTGCTTGCACTATTTTCTCCTTGATCTGGGAGCTCTGGAATTTGGCTATCGGTGGATTCTTTCAATTTCTATTTTGCCCTCTGGCTCTAGAATATCAGGGCAGTTCTCCTTGATAATTTCTTGAAAGTTGATATCTAGGCTCTTTTTTTGATCATGCCTTTCAGGTAGTCCAATAATTATTAAATTCTCTCTCCTGGATCTATTTTCCAGGTCAGTGGTTTTTCCAAGGAGATATTTCCCATTGTCTTCCATTTTTTCATTCCTTTGGTTCTGTTTTATAATATCTTGATTTCTCATAAAGTCACTAGCTTCCACTTGCTCCAATCTAATTTTTAAGGTAGTAATTTCTTCAGTGGTCTTTTGGACCTCCTTTTCCATTTGGGTAATTCTGCCTTTCAAGGCATTCTTCTCCTCATTGGCTTTTTGAAGCTCTTTTGCCATTTGAGTTAGTCTATTTTTTAAGGTGTTGTTTTCTTCAGTATATTTTTCAGTATTTTTTTGGGTCTCCTTTAGCAAGTCATTGACTTGTTTTTCATGGTTTTCTCACATCCTTCTCATTTCTCTTCCCAATTTTTCCTCTACTTCTCTAACTTGCTTTTCCAAATCCTTTTTGAGCTCTTCCATGGCCTGAGACCAGTTCATGTTTTTCTTGAAGGCTTTTGTTGTAGGCTCTTTGACTTTGTTGACTTCTTCTGGCTGTATGCTTTGGTCTTCTTTGTCACCAAAGAAAGATTCCAAAGTCTGAGACTGAATCTGGGTGCATTTTCACTGCCTGGCCATGTTCCCAGCCAACTTACTTGACCCTTGAGTTTTTCAGTGGGATATGACTGCTTGTAGAGTGAAGAGCACGATGTTCCAAGCTTGGGGGGATATGCTGTTGATTTTAGAGCTATTACAGCCAGCTCTGCCCCACCAGCACTCTTCCTTCCCCAAGAACACCCAACCCGAACTGGACTTAGATCTTCAGCAGGTCTCTGCACTCCTACTCTGATCTACCACTTAATTCCTCCCACCATGTGGGCCTGGGGCTGGAAGCAACTCAACTGCAGCTGTAGTTCTGTAGCTGCACCACCTCTGCTGCCCCCGGGGTGGTGGCCGAACCATGAACTCCTTCCACTCCCCTCAGCTTTTCCCACTAACCTTCTCAGTTGTCTTTGGTGTTTGTTGGTTCAAAAGTCTGGTAACTGCCACAGCTCACTGATTCAGGGTGCTAGGGCACACTCCACCCGGCTCCTGGTCTGGTTGGTTTGTGCTGCCCATGCTAGGCTCTGCTCTGCTCCACTCCCAGCTCCTTGTGCGATAGACCTTACCCAGAGACCCTCCAGGCTATCCTGGGCTGGAGCCCTGCTTCCCTCCACTATTTTGTGGGTTGTGCAGTTCTTCTCTGTTGTCTTTGGTGTTTGTGGGTCTGGCAACTGCCACAGCTCACTGATTCAGGGTGCTAGGGCCCACTCCATCTGGCTCCTGGTCTGGTTAGTCCGCACCGCCCATGCTGGGCTCTGCTCCACTTTGCTCCACTCCCAGCTCCGTGCATGAAATACCTCACCCAGCAACCATCCAGGCTGTCCTGGGCTGGAGCCCTGCTTCCCTCTGCTATGTTGTGGGTTCTGCAGTTCTAGAACTGTTTCAGAGCCATTTTTATAGGTTTTTGGAGGGACTTGGTGGGGAGCTCACTCTAGTCCCTGCTTTCCAGCTGCCATCTTGGCTCCACTCCTCTGATAGGTGTATTTCAATATAATTGATTTCTTTTATGTGTTTCATTTTATGCATTTAAAAACAATATTCTGAGAAGAGGGGTATAAACTTCACCAGATTGCCCAAAGGATCTATGATACACAATAAAAAGATGAAGGACCTTTGGTGTAAAGTTTGTCCAACAGTCTATAAGTAATATTGACCCTTTTAGATTTGGACAATTTAATTATCGAAAGGGGTAGAAGCAGTCGTTGCTGAGAGAATCTCTGAAAAAACAGCCCCTCAGAGAATAGTGCTTGGGAAGAATAGAAGATTATTCTGAGATGACCTTAGGGAAAGCAGCACTCAAAAAAAAAAACATTTACTGAAGGCTCACATTGCTGGTATGTCTTGTTTCCTTGCAGATAATTTACATAAGACTTATGAGAAATTTTATATCATTAGCTGGGAAAAAAAACCTTGACAACTAGAACTTTTGGTGAATATGGATCAATTGATACATGGGAGAAATGTGAATTTTAGTTCCTCGCTCTATAACAAAGATGGGTGACTTCACATAAAAAGGCCTTAATTTGAGGCAAAAACCTGTCACCTCCTCCAGAAGAGCAGAGACTGAGAATGCCCACTTTCTTGAAGAGAGCAAAGCTTAGCTGGGTGCAGCTAAGGACTCAAAACTATGATGGTCCCCTGATGCTTGAAAAGAGCCTAGCTCAGCCAAGTCAGCTGAGTAGAAAGTTCACAGAAAAACAACTGAACAGCAAACTGAGAGAAAAGCTTGGGGCTTGCACTGCCCCACTACTGAGCTAACTCAGGAGGAAAACAGACTTTATAAGTGCTGCTGGGAGTTGATCTGATTGGAGGAAAAGTTTTGTTTCTAAGAGTTGACTGAAGGGAGAGCATTGCTGCTTGTAGTTGATTTGAGGGAGAAGAATCCCCAGATGCTAAAAAGACCTGGTTGAGGAAAGAAGTTTGCCTGACTTGAACTTTATTGACATTTATGGCTTAGAGTGGGGGGAGCCTCTCAGAGTTCAGCCAAAACTGCCAACCTAAACAATTTTGCACATCCTCGATTTAAGGAAACTACTTTTGGGTTAAAAGAGCCTAATGCTGCCTTAGAATATAGGCAAGGAGCTGTAGAGTAGACAGAAGACTCTTCACCCAGCAGGTGACCTTTGATGTATACTGTTCCCCAAAGAGGCCGAGGACATCAAGGCCTGTAGCACAAAGCTATGAGTTAACTTGTGTACCTGGTTTTCCCAATTCATGTGTCTCCCTACTAAGTTTATATAAATTTGGACCCACTCTTCCTCACAAATACTGTATGTATTGATGGGATAGTGGAGTCTAGACTTATGGGTAAACATGCTTTTTCTTCCTTTGTGTTCTGCTTAGTAAATGTTTTGCAATTAAGTGACATCATATTAGCTGATTTGTTTAAATAGGAAGCATACCAATAGATATTCAGGAATTAAAGTTGTGAGTAGTCAACATATAGTCCCCCAAATTAAAATTACCTCTAGCACTCTGAGAGTGACTTTTTGCAGCATTTCTAGAGATGGGTAGATGGCTCAATGAATGGAGTACTGGAATCAAGAAGATATGAGTTTAAATGTCTCAGTTTTCTCATCTGTTAAATGAGAGTACTTCCCCCAGTTATTGTGAGAATAAAATGTAATAATGTCTATTAAGTACTACATTTTAGTATTGTAAATCTATTAAGTACTATACTTAAGGTACTATACAAATGATAGCTGATATTATTATTAGCATGGCCACATAGCTTTGAAAAAATAAAATGACCTGCCAGCATGAATTCAGACTGGAGAAAGAGAGGCTGAGAAAAAAGCTTCCCTTGTCATGACTACACTATCTAAAACTATCGTGGGTAGAATCTGCAAATGAATGATGAATTGAGCCCAAAATTAAGCATAATGAGAACAGGTTGGATTAACTGCTAGAAGATGTAAGTTCCTATGATGACCCTACACTTCTCACAGAAACAAAGTGCCATGATTTTAATAACAATATTCTACTAGAGTTGCTTCTATATGGCTATGAATCATGGAACCCTAGAGCTTCTGAAGAATTATAACGAGTTATCATTCAGACAGAAATTGAGAAGTACATGGTAAGTGGAATCAGGCTGCAAAACAAAATTAATAAGGAACTATGAAGAGTTAAGAGTAAATGATATAATTAAAATGTATGATCAACAGAGAAGGTGGGCATTTACATGGGCTATTTGTACTCAATCTGTGGCAGAGCCTTCTGAGTTCATATTGGACTGATCAGCCATAGTCAAACATACTGTACCTTGCCCCCAAAATCATAGTATCATCCGCCCTTTCAAGTATGAAGAACAAATAACAAGAGATGAGGAAACAGGCTGAGGAAGTTAAGTGACTCTCCTGAGTCACGTAGCTAGGAAGTATCTGAGGCCATATCTGAACTCAGGTCTTCTTGGCTCCAGGTCCAGTATTCTATCCACTGTGTCACTAGCTCCCTCCAACAGAAAAAAAAATCCTAAAAACCAAAGAACAAAATATTTTAAAAGGAAAAAATAATATGAATGAAAAAATTGAGAAACAACAATTTTCAAAAGAAAAATGAAGCTAGCTTTTTTCAAAAGTAAGTACAATATTTTTAATTCTTTCATAAACGTTTCAACCTGGAAGAGAAAAAAATGAGAACCTACTTTATTTCTCAACAGAATACTATTTCCACTGTGCTATGAATAGGTGAGTTAAGTGCTTTTAAAAAAAAAACCTTCACCACTGTTTTCCCAATGGACCGGCAGTATGAAAATTTCTATCTGACTCTTCTTCACCTATTGAGCAGAACCTGTCAGAAACATTTACTCTGAGAAAAGCTTTGTATAAGATGTTATGTTTAATACTTCACTAAAGGCTGTACATTTTTTACTGCCAAAGAATATACTGTTTCTCTGTAGTTTAACCCAGCTGAAGGCAAATGCCAAGGCTACTTTGACTGCTTTTGTTTTCACTCCCATTAAATTCTAACAGAATTCAGCGAATGATATAGTCTTGTTATAGTTCAGAGCACCTCTCAGTCTCTCAACAACCCAATAATAAAAATTTTAGAATGTAGGATCACAAAAACAATAAGCATGAGGGTGGAGCTTGAGAAGATGACAGAGTAGATTATAAAGGAGATGGGGGGCGGAGCCAAGATGGCAGCTGGTAAGCAGGGACTAGAGTGAGCTCTGTACCCGAGTCCCTCCAAAAACCTATAAAAAATGGCTCTGAACCAATTCTAGAGCGGCAGAACCCACAGAACAGCAGAGGGAAGCAGGGCTCCAGCCCAGGACATCCTGGATGGTCTCTGGGTGAGGTCTATTCCACACGGAGCTGGGAGCTGGGAGCTGGGAGCTGGGAAAGGAGTGGAGCAGAGGCCAGCCTGAGCGGCGTGGACCATCCAGACCGGAAGCCGGGCGGAGGGGGCCCTAGAGCCCTGAATATGTGAGATGCAGCAGTTACCAGACCCCTCGACCCACAAATACCAAAGACTGCGGAGAAGGTTAGTGGGAAAAGCTGCGGGAGTGGAAGGAGTTCGCGGTTCGGCTTCCAGCCCCGGGGGCAGCGGAGGTGGGGCAGCTACAGCTGTTGTTACTTCCGGCTCCAGGCCCACCTGGTGGGGGGAATTAAGTGGCAGATCAGAGCAGGAGTGAAACAGCCTGCTGAAGATCTAAGCTCAGTCTGGACTGGGGGTTCTTGGGGAAGGAGGAGTGCGGCTCTGACAGAGCTGTCACCTCCCCCCCAAACATAGAACATAGAACTCGTTAGACTACAAGCAGTCATACCCCACTGAAAAACTCAAGGGTCAAGTTAGTTGGTTGGGAATATGGCCAGGCAGCGAAAACGCGCCCAGATTCAGTCTCAGACCTTGGATTCTTTCTTTGGTGACAAAGAAGACCAAAACATACAGCCTAAAGAAGACAACAAAGTCATAGAGCCTACAACAAAAGCCTCCAAGAAAAACATGAACTGGCCCCAGGCCATAGAAGAACTCAAAAAGGATTTGGAAAAGCAAGTTAGAGAAGTAGAGGAAAAATTGGGAAGAGAAATGAGAAGGATGCGAGAAAACCATGAAAAACAAGTCAATGACCTGCTAAAGGAGACCCAAAAAAATACTGAAAAATACACTGAAGAAAACAACACCTTAAAAAACAGTCTAACTCAAATGGCAAAAGAGCTCCAAAAAGCCAATGAGGAGAAGAATGCCTTGAAAGGCAGAATTGCCCAAATGGAAAAGGAGGTCCAAAAGACCACTGAAGAAAATACTACTTTAAAAATTAGATTGGAGCAAGTGGAAGCTAGTGACTTTATGAGAAATCAGGATATTATAAAACAGAACCAAAGGAATGAAAAAATGGAAGACAATGTAAAATATCTCCTTGGAAAAACCACTGACCTGGAAAATAGATCCAGGAGAGAGAATTTAAAAATTATTGGCCTACCTGAAAGCCATGATCAAAAAAAGAGCCTAGATACTATCTTTCAAGAAATTATCAAGGAGAACTGCCCTGATATTCTAGAGCCACAGGGCAAAATAGAAATTGAAAGAATCCATCGATCACCTCCGCAAATAGATCCCAAAAAGAAATCTCCTAGGAATATTGTTGCCAAATTCCAGAGCTCCCAGATCAAGGAGAAAATACTGAAAGCAGCCAGAAAGAAACAATTTGAGTATTGTGGAAACCCAATCAGAATAACCCAAGATCTGGCAGCTTCTACATTAAGAGATCGAAGGGCTTGGAATGCAATATTCCGGAGGTCAATGGAGCTAGGATTAAAACCTAGAATCACCTACCCAGCAAAACTGAGTATCATGTTCCAAGGCAAAATATGGATTTTCAATAAAATAGAGGACTTTCAAGTTTTCTCAGTGAAAAGACCAGAACTGAATAGAAAATTTGACTTTCAAACACAAGAATCAAGAGAAGCATGAAAAGGTAATCAAGAAACGGAAACTGCAAGGGACTTACTAAAGTTGAACTGTTTTGTTTACATTCCTACATGGAAAGATGATGTGTATGATTCATGAGTCCTCAGTATTAGGGCAGTTGAAGGGAATATGCATATATATATATATATATATATATATATATATATATATATATATATATATATATATATATATATATGTTTATGTATAGATATAAGTGAATGTGTATGTATGTATATATCTATGTGTATATGTATGTATGTGTATGTATGTGTATATATATATGTGTGTGTGTGTTTTATATATATATATATGTGTGTGTTTATATGTATATATATATATGTAAAAGAGAGAGAGCAGACACAGGGTGAGTTGAAGATGAAGGGAAGATATCTAAAAGAAATAAAATGAAATTAAGGGATGAGAGAGCAACATAGTGAGAGAGGGAGATAGGGAGAGATAGAATGGGGTGGATTATCTTGCATAAAGGTGGCAAGAGGAAGCAGTTCTGTGGGAGGAGGGGAGAGGGCAGGCGAGGGGGGAATGAGTGAACCTTGCTCTCATCAGATTTGGCCTGAGGGGGAATACCATACATACTCAGTTGGGTATCTTACCCCACAGGAAAGAAGAGGGAGGAAGATTAAAAAAAATAAAAGGGGGGAGGGATGATGGAGGGGAGGGCAGATGGGGGTGGAGGTAATCAAAATAAACACTTTGGAAAGGGGACAGGGTTAAGGGAGAAAATTCAATAAAGCCGGATGGGTTGGGAAGGAGCAAAATGTAGTTAGCCTTTCACAACATGAGTATTGTGGAAGGGTTATACATAAAGATATATGTATGGTCTAGGTTGAATTGCTCGACTTCTTAGGGAGGGTGGGTGGGAAGGGAAGAGGGGAGAGAATTTAGAACTCAAAGTTTTAAAATCAGATGTTCAAAAACAAAAAAAGTTATTGCATGCAACTAAAAAATAAGATACACAGGCAATGGGGTGTAGAAATTTATCTTGCCCTACAAGAAAGGAAGGGAAAAGGGGATGAGGGGGGAGGGGGGGTGATAGAGGGGAGGGCTGACTGGGGAACAAGGCAACCAGAATATAAGCCATCTTGGAGTAGGGGGGAGGGTAGAAATGGAGAGAAAATTTGCAATTCAAACTGTTGTGAAAATCAATGCTGAAAACCAAATATGTTAAATAAATAAATTTAAATTTAAAAAAAAAGATTATAAAGGAGATTTTCCCCCATATTCTTCTCGAAAAGAATTATAGAAGTCAAAAACAGTAAAACAACCAAAAACGCTCAAAAATAAATTTTAATTGCCCAAAAGGGTAAGCAAATCAACATAATGAAACAATTTTTTCCTCAATTAAAAAAGGACAAAAATGCCTGAAGAAAAAGATATTGAAAAAGGTACCATTAGAAGCATAATAAAAAATAAAGATTTTCTCAAGATAAGTCAAGCCAACAAGTCTTTATTAAGTTCTTACTATGTACCAGTCAGGGTACTAAATGCTGAGAATATGAATGCAAGCAAAAAGACAGTTGCTGCCTTCAATGAGTTTATCTTCTAATGGAGAAACACAATATATAAAAGGGGGATGGGGAGAGAAGGTATATACAGAGACATGATGGAGAAAGAAGTCAGGAGTGGAGCTTGGAGAGTAATGAAGGAATTAACATGATTATTTCTGTAAAATGGAGACTCCAGGACTAACTGACCTATCAGAGAAAGTGATACAGGGGCAGTGAAACCTTTCAGGATGAGAAAGCTGCAAGGATAAAGGATGTTTCAGGATGAAAAGAATTACTGTGGACTGGTGGCAGAGAAATTTTCTAGGGTGAGGAGACTGCTGGTAGGAGAAAGAAGTCTGGAGATCCAGGAGCAGAATCAAGACAGAAATGAAGGAGGGAATAAGATAAACTGAAGAAAAAAATACACTGAAGGAATTAAAGGAAGAAATTAAATTATCACAGAAATCACCAGATGACAACATAAAAGTACTTAGTATAATTAAGTAATTGAGAGGGAAATGATGATAAAGTTCATCAGGTTAGCAATACCCTTGGTGAATATAAACAAAACAGTGGATTCAATGAAAGTTACTAGAAGACAAAATGACAGGAGAAGCAAAGGAAACCGAAAAATAAACCCATTCCCCAGTTGAGAAAAAAATGGAAAGCAATACAAATGGAAGTGACTTCTGAAGGACAGACCAAGTAAAGGAAATTTTAGAATGAGTCTCATCAAAAATGAGAAGAAAAAAATTAAAGAACATGAGCACAGTATTTCAGAAAATCACACAAGAAAATTAATCAGAAATGTGGAAAATGTATTAAATATTTCAAATAAAATTCACTAGATGCCAACTAGGATAAAAATAAAATTCACCTTACAGTATACATCCTTATCCTACTGATCCTACAAGCAACCAAAAAGAAACACCAGTTTGAATTTCAGAAGATACATTTTCAAAAATTAAAAAAAATTACTTAAGCTGAAACAAATAGCAAAAACTAAGAAATATATGTCCTGATCCCAATTTAAATTTTCTATAAAAATTAAGTATTTTGTTTGAACTGTGCATCTGATTATCTCAGTGTGGTGAAATTCCAATGTGGAGATTTCTTCCATGATACCACTTCACAACTTAACAGTAACATAAAAGGTTAATTCAATTTAACTATCTCAGGTGGCCCTAGGGCACTGAAATTCATGTATATATCAAAGTTAGGAAGTGGATCTTGGTCTTCTCAACTCCAAGGCCAGCCCTCTAATAGTTGCCTATCTATGCATTGTTTTGCTAGACTGATGGATATGTGGTAGAATGTCAGTTACTTTAATTTGTATTTCTCTAATTATTAGTGATTTGGAGCACTTTGTCACATGACTACTTGTAGTTTGTATTTCTTTCTTTGAGGACTGCCTGCTTATATCTTTTAACCATTTATCATGTGAGGAATGGCTCTTATTCCTAGATCCATTCCTTTATATTTCTTGGAAATTGGACCTTTATCAGAAGAATATTCTACAAATATTTTTCTCAGTTAAATTTTTCTTCTGATTTTCACTATAGTGGTGGTGTTGGTATAAAAACTTTTTAATATTTTATGTAATCAGAACCATCCATTTTATTTTTTGTGGTCATCCCTATCCTTTGTTTGGTCATGAACTCTTTTCCTATCCGTAAATCTGAGATGTAATTTATTTCTTGTTCCTCTAATTTGTATATGGTGTCACCCTTTATGCCCAGGTCAAGTATCCATTCAGAGTTTATATTGGTATATAGTGAGAAAGGTTGATCTAAACCTGATTTCTGCCAGATTGCTTTCCAGTTTCACTAGCAGTTTTTGTCAAATAGTGAGAACTTACCCCAGGAATGTTATTATCAAATATTATATTAATAGACTCAATCGCTTATGTATGTTAGGTATCAAGTCTGTTCAAATAATTACCCTCTCTTTTATTTTTCACCATCAGTCTAGTGATGACTTTATTCCTAGAGTCTTTTACTGCACTACTGATGAGCTCAAGCGATGCTTAGAGAGTAAAACAGAGGTGTGTTAGGAAATGTTTAACAACTCTGTTGTCTGGGGACAGGGAGGAAGTATGTACATACACTTTTAAGTTTAATTTGCATTATTAATACCATCTTAACTCTAGACATTCAACAGAAGAATAAATCAAGCTCTGATTAATTAGTACTTAAAATTATTGATAGTTGATGTATAAAATCTCACATTGGAAATATAATGAGCTCTTGCAAACTGGCAAGTCAGTTAGACCTGATTCTAGCATGCCTCAACCCTTCCAACAGAATGTAAAAACTTCATGCTTGTATAGTTTGTCCTGGTTGCTTTAGTGATATTTACCTTTTTTGTATTTCTCTCGACTGGTTAAATGACTTTCAAAGGTCTTAATTAGTGCTGGTCTTTTCACCAAGAATACTTGGAAGTCCTCTATTTCATTAAAAATCCATTTTTCCTTAATAGGACTACACTGTTTTTCTGGTTGAATTATTTTGTGTTATAAGCTTGTTATTTTGCCTTTTGTAATATCATTTTTCCATGCTATCTGCTCCTATATCATGGTAGTTGCCAGATTTTCTGTCATTGTGACTGCATCTCCTCTGCACTTGAACTCTTCCTCTTCTGCAACTTGCAGCTAGGTTGCCTAGTGGATAGAGAGCTAGGTCTGAAATCAGGAAGACCTGAGTTAAAATCCAACTTTAGACACTTACTTAACTGTGTAAGCCTGGACAAATCACTTACTCCTGTTTGCCTCCATTTCTTCATTTGTAAAATGAGCTACAGAAGGAAATGGCAAACCATTCCAGTATCTTTGCCAAGAAAACTCCAAATGGGGTCACAAAGATTCAGACACAACTTAACAACAAAAGTATTTTTTCTTTGACCTGAAAGCTCTGGATTTTGTCTATGACATTCCTGGGAGTTTTCATTTTGGGAAAGTCACTAATGTTTTCTTTCTATTTTCACTTTGCCCTCTGGTTCTAAGAGATCTGGGCAGCTTTCTTTCATGATTTCTTGAAATATAATGCCTGGGCTTTTTTTGGTCATGGCTTTTAGGTGGTACAATGAATCTTAAATTCTCTCTCCTTGACCTATTTTCTAGTTCAGTTGTTGTTGATATGATACTTTATATTTTATTCTATTTTTTGTCCTTTGACTATTTTAATATTTCCTACTTACTCATGGAGTCATTAGTTCATTCTAATTTTCAGAAAGTCTGTTACTCGGGTAAGATTTTCTTTCAAGCTGTTAATTATCCTTCCAAATCTTTCCTCCAGGGCTTTTGTTTCCTTTCCATTTTTTTTCCTCTAGCTCTCTCATTTCACTTATAATGTCTTTTAAAACTCTTTTTTAAACTCTCACACTCAATCAATTCAGAGGTTCTAGTTGACCTCATGGCCAAGGTATGATTTTCTTTGAGGCTGTGCTTATAGATGTGGTGGAGTTAGCCTCTCCTTCTAGGTATATGTCTTCAATGTCCATACCATAATGGTTCTTAGTCCTCATAGTCTTTTTTATTATTAATTTTTTACTCATTTGTTCAGTATTACTTCTTGAATTGGGACTTTGTATTCCGAAGTCTGTTCATTTCTGTAGGCAGGTTTGGGACCTTGTTTGACTTGATTTATATTCATTTAAGTCTTGATATTGCTTTCTCCAAGAATTGAATACTGTTTTCTTCAAGGATCTTTGGTAGCTATATGGAAACCCTCAAACTTTCAGCTTACACTAGGGTGCTGGATCTAGGGTAGAGTATGATTGCTACTCTCCTTGTATGAGCTTTACAGGCTCCTGATTCTGGCTTGCTTTTGATTGGAGCAGGCTTAACACTCAGGAGTTTCATCTGTGAGACTGATAGTGGCTCATGGGTTGGTAATCTTTGTCCTATGCTGATATTAACTCCCTTGACTTTCTAATTTTCACCATAAGTGAAAAAAACTCCAGAAAAAATGGTCAATATTTCTCATCCCTTGGAACTCAGAGTACTTTACCCTTCATAGTAAGAGTAGTGGATTTGGAAGCAAATGGTTCTTGTCTTGGAGCTATGTAATACTTCTCAGCCTCAATTTCCTCATCTATAAAGTGAAATAATAATTATCTCATTAACCACTTTGTCCAGTGTGACTACCAAATGAGACAATGAATGTAAGAGCTTTTAATCTTCAATCTACTAACATAGGTTATTGTTGTTATTGCCTTAAGCATTTTTATCTTGGATTATACTTTTTATGTACACATTTTACCTCCCTCTAATAAGTATAAATTTTTTAATTTAATTTATTTATTTAGCATATTTAGTTTTCAGCATTGGTTTTCACAAGAGTTTGAATTACAAATTTTCTCCCCATTTCTACCCTCCCCCCCACTCCAAGATGGCATATATTCCAGTTGCCCTGTTCCCCAGTCGGCCCTCCCTTCTGTCACCCCACTCCCCTCCCATCCCCTTTTCCCTTCCTTTTTTTGTAGGGCAAGCTAAATTTCTACTCCCCATTGCCTGTGTATCTTATTTTCTAGTTGCATGCAAAAAACTTTTTTTTTGTTTTTGAACATCTGTTTTTAAAAACTTTGAGTTCCAAATTCTCCCAACATATTGAGAGAGGGAGATAGGGAGAGATAGAATGGGGTGGATTATCTCGCATAAAGGTGGCAAGAGGAAGCAGTTCTGTGGGAGGAGGGGAGAGGGCAGGTGAGGGGGGAATGAGTGAATGTTGCTCTCATTAGATTTGGCCTGAGGAGGGAATACCATACATACCCAATTGGGTATCTTACCCCACAGGAAAGAAGAGGGAAGAAGATAAAAAAAAGGGGGGGGTGATGGAGGGGAGGGCAGATGGGGGTGGAGGTAATCAAAAACAAACACTTTCAAAAGGGGACAGGGCCAAGGGAGAAAATTGGGTAAAGGGGGATAGGTTAGGAAGGAGCAAAATATAGTTAGTCTTTCACAACATGAGTATTGTGGAAGGGGTATACATAATGATACACATGTGGCCTATGTTGAATAAGTATAAACTTTTAAAGAATTAGCTAATCTTGATAATTCCACCTCCACAATCTCCCTTGGCATCAATTTCTACTGCCACCCATTTAAAGTGACCAACTACTTGGGTCATTGGTGTAGCTTCTAAATTGGTCTTCCCACCTCTACGCTCTGCCATCCTTCATCTTGCTGCTTGCTTATGAACAGATCTTGTCATTCCTCTGCTCAAAAGCTTTCAGTTCAATGGCAATTTCCTGCTGATGAGAGATCAAAGTCCTTTGTCACTCAAAGATCTCCACAAATTGGTTCCATTTTAAATGCTGGTATTTTTCTATAATGTTTTAAGGTTTACAAAGTGCTTTGAAAATATTATTGCACTTGATCCTCACAACAACCCTGGGAGATAAGTGCTATGGTTACAATCATTTTATAGATGAAGAAACTGAGGCAGACAAAGGCTCAGTGAAAACTGAAGCTTTCCCTGACTTTTTTTTTTCAAAGTCCACTCTCCTTACATTCTGGGGTCCAACCAAAACCTGAAATATTCCTTTTCATTCATATGTCTTTTTGACCTTTGCTTATACTGTTCTCTACCTCCTTTCTCCCTCTTTTTATTTTACTTTTTGGGATAAGGAAGTTGGGGTTAAGTGACTCACTCAGGGTCACACAACTAGGGACCATCAGAGGCCAGATTTGAACTCAGATCCTCCTGACTCCAATGGCAGTGCTCTATCCACTGCACCACCAAGCTGCTCCCCCCCTCTCTTTTTAAATGCTGAATTCCTACCTGTCCTTTAAAATCCACCTCAAATGCCCTCTCTGTCCCTGAGTTTTCCTTTATCATCTTGTCAATCACGGATAAAATGATAGGCAGCCAGGAGGTTCAGTGGATATAGTACTAGATGTGGGGTCAGAAAGACCCAAGTTTGGGGCAGCTAGGAGGCACAGTGAGCAGAGAATGGTCCTGGTCCTGGAATCAGGAGGACCTGAGTTCAAATCCAACCTCAGACACTTGACACACTAGCTGTGTGACCTTGGGCAAGTCACCTAACCACAAATGACCTGCCTTCCCCCCCCAAAAAAAAAAAACAGAAAGACTTGAGCTCAAATCCAGCCTCAGTCACCAGCTGGGTGACCCCAAAAAAGCCACTTCGTCTTTGTCTGCCTCAGTTTCCTCATTTGTAAAAATGGGATAATAGGGTTATTATAAGGATAATATGAGATTATATTTGTAAAGTGCCTCACAAAAGCAAGATATTAATAATATTGTTTTAATATAATTATATCATCAATCGTGATTGATAGTATAGTATAACACATTAATAGTAATAAAAACTTCCCTCCTCAAAATTTACCTAGTACTTTATATTGTCCCTCTCTAATGCAATTATCACCTATGTAGCCTCTTAGTATCATTGGTTTAGAGTTATGAGGGCCTTTAGGAATCATCCAGTCTATGATGTCAAACTCAAATAGAAACACAGGATATTAATCTCAACATAAGAATCCCTGCATTTTTACTTATGGAACTGAATAGTGTAAACTAAAAATTAATTAATTAATTTTTTGAATTTTTTTTTAGGAAAGTCTAGCCCAAGAAAGATAAGTTTCATTTAATCCTTAAGGTAATCTGATCCTGTACACCAATATTTTCAATAGTTCTCACACAGGGTGCATATGTCTTTCCTGGAAGTCTTTCAAAGCAGATTATTTTCTCTTTGGCATTGTTTTCTCAAGGCAGAGGTGTGGCCTCAATGACCCTTCACCTTTGCGGTGCTACATTCTTCACAATACACACTTCCATGAGAAGATTTCTTGATGTGCTATCTATGGGCACTGCCTCCTTCTCCCTTCCCCTTCTCCTCCAGCGCACATACCACCACTACCACACCACTCAGCTAGAATTCTGAGCTAGAAATCTCCTAACCAGAAACTCCAAGACATGAATGTCATCACAAAAATGAAAAATAAATTCTAAAATTTACAATTGTAATCATTTTCTACAATCACGTACTACAGCAGGAAATAGCTGATGACAGAGGTTATGAAGTAGCATGGTAAACAATTTGGAAAAGATTGGAATAGCTAAATTAGTTTAGCAAAAGAGATATTTTCCTATATATGATGGCATTTTTCAAGTAGGTATTTTTCCTAAGGGAAAAATAAGTGGAAAAAAAGTTACATTCAAGATAAGACTTTCTCCATTGAAAGCTTAGAGTCATATTAAAGGTAATTTCCAGTCCTAAATTACTCCAATTTCCAAGATCCTTAATTCACATGGAGGTACTCTATTTATGAATACAAGAGATCATAGCTCCTCTCTGTCTTTGTAAACAACCTTCATGAGTTACTGCAGCCAAAAAAATTTCTTACCTAGTAGTAACCTTGTGATGAGGGCCTTCTCTTAACTTCTCTAGACTGGTCCTGAGACAACAAACATGAAACCCCTTAATGAGTTGATCCCAAAGCTGGTATAACTATCATTGCTATTAACATGCTAAGGATCCATTATTAGTATAGACACTCTCTCCAGGCTTTATTAGGTGGTATGATGAGGCGTGGTGATTAAAGCATGATAATCACCAACTGCCAGTCCTTTGCTGCTCAATTTCTGTAAGTTAAACCACTACAGCCAGGTCCTCTGACTATAGGAACTGAACCCTTATTTGTCCCAGAACTCACACTCCAGTAAAAAAAACAACTCAATATCTTCTCAAGTCACAGTGAGACCTTAATGGAGCTTTTGTGCCCACACCTTAATCTTCAAATATAACAAGATTTTTGTTGTTGTTTTGTTTTGTTTTATGTAGCATATAGCTTTCAGGGATATCTCTACTCCATTCTCCACAGGAGTGTGAAATAGTGTCCATTATGCTTGAGATTATATGTCATACAGTAGGTGACTAATAAGTGCTTTCTGACTGACAAAAACGCAAAAAAATTATTTTTGGCTTACTCTGTCCAAAACTTAACATGGTTTGAAATACAAAGAAGCATTCAGTCAATGCTTTTCATGAAAATAATGGTTTTGAGTAATTACGATCGTCAATCAACAAGCATTTATTCACTAAGCACATACTATATGCCAGGCACAATGCTAAACCCTGGCACCAAATCAAAAATGAAATAGGCCTTGCCCTCAAAGAGCTTACATTCTATCAAAGGAAACAACGTGTACACATATGAATACATGTGAAATTTGTACAAAGCAAAGACAAGGTAATTTTATGAGGAGGGGGGATATTTTGAGAGGAAGGGGGTCAAGAAAAGTTTCACAATGTAAAAAGATGATGCCTGAGCTGAGTTTTGAAGGAAAGTAGATATTCCAAGATGTAGATGTGAAGAAGGAATGCAGTCCTAGCTTTGGGGAAAAGGTTGTGCCAAGACAGGGGATAGAGCATTGTATATGAGGAACAGCAAGTGAACCGGTTTGATTGAAATGTAGAATATATAAAGAGAATCAATGAGCTTGGAAAGATAGTCTGGAGCCAAGTTGTAGAGGGATTTAAATATGGAAATGCTAAACACAGAAGACCATGAGTCCAATCACAACATATCACTGATGACATATATGCAGAGCTTTGAGAAGCATTGATGCCATTAAGTGACTCCCAACACAAGAGCCCAGTCCAGCTTGCCAGTATAGGGTTTATTGCAATTCTCTGAACACATGGATTTTAAAGATCCAGTGTTCATTACCAACAAGACAGTCCTATTAGCCATACACATATTTACATTCTACTTCAATGTGCATAATAAAAGTCATCACTCAAACTGTAACTATATCATTTCTCTTTAGTTTTTGCTCAGGAGCCCTTCCTACCGTGCCAGGCTCTTCATTCTGAAGCCTCATGCCAGCCTGGAATC
Organism: Trichosurus vulpecula; assembly: GCF_011100635.1. Lineage (NCBI taxonomy): Eukaryota > Metazoa > Chordata > Mammalia > Diprotodontia > Phalangeridae > Trichosurus > Trichosurus vulpecula. The sequence continues at coordinate 67,498,598 of NC_050578.1, forward strand.
CAACATGGGAAATATCCTCTGCCCCCATGGCATCTGTCTGTGATTGGACAGCTCCTCCAAGAACCTTCATTTAATGATGGTGTCTAGCTCAGTCATGTCGCATTCCGCTCCAGGCTATACTCAAGATTTGCACACTCCCATGCTGGGTACCTTCCTCTCTTCCCCACCCCCTATTGAACTTCTTTTTATCTACTGTCTTTCTCTGTTAAGAAAAACCTAATTAAAGGCTTGGACTGTCTTTCTACTTATATTTGTATTCTCAGGCTTTAGCAGAGTGCTTGGCACACAATTAAGCATTTAATAAATACTAGTTGATTAATTGACTATAAGAGACTAGGGAAGAGGGGAGGACAGTAATCATAGGATCATAGATTTAGAGACAGAAGGAACCTTAGAAGTCACCCAGGATGACTCTCTACCAATGAAGGATTGTCACATTCTCAGCAGCCTAATGCTTTAGAGAAATGTCCAGGACACTGAAAGGTGAAGCAGACTGTCTAGGTTCCCACAGGGGTGTGGGATACGGAAGTAGGGTCAGAGCTAGGTCTTCCTGAGAAAGCAGAGCTATTAAGCCACACCACCTCTAGGTGAAGCAAAAGTAAAGCAAAGTCCTAGACAGATTGCAAAGAACACAATGGTTATCACCCAACCTCTGATTCTTAAAATGACAGGGGAAAAAAGAAAGAAAAGTTGTGGGGGCAACTAACATCATTGCCTTTAAAAACCATTTGGAGATTAGGCACCCCCTGAAGAATGAGTCACACGACTCCCACTCAGCTCCAAGCAGCAGCAACATTACTTCTCATTCCCACACTTTGGGTTTCTCCACAAACTACTGCCCAGTAAGTTTTACCAATGTTTTCCACAAAGGTCAAGATTTGGCTTGTTTTGAGGTTTGTTGACATTAGGACTTAGCTGATGGTATAAGGAAAAAAATGGTCTCTTCAATTTGAATGCCACTAGTCTAATAATAATGAATCTCCTTTGCCTATAATTTTTATGTGCAAAAAGCATTTTCTTTAGACCAAGGACCGGAGATAGATTTAGATCAGTGCCTCAATTTCTTCATCTGTAAAATGTGAATAATAATCGCACCAACCTTCCACAGTTGTAAGGATTAAATGAGACAATATTTGTAAAGTACTTAAAACCTTAAAGCTATTAGTATTATTACTATTCTCACTTTGCAGACGAGGAAACGTCCTTAAGGAAACTAACTTTATTAGCTTCTCCCCAGGCCTAGGAGATATCTACGTTAAGAAAGTGGGGAAGTCCTGACATAACATACATGAAACTGCAACTTATTTGAGAAAATTCTCTCTCTCTCTGTCTCTCTGTCTCTCTGTCTCTCTGTCTCTCTGTCTCTGTCTCTCTCTCTCTCTCTCTCTCTCTCTCTCTGCCTCTCTCTCTCTCTCTCTCTCTGCCTCTCTCTCTCTCTCTCTCTCTCTCTGTCTCTGTCTCTCTGTCTCTCTGTCTCCCTCTCTCTCTCTCTGTCTCCCTCTCTCTCTCTCTCTCTCTCTCTCTGCCTCTCTCTCTCTCTCTGTCTCTGTCTCTCTCTCTCTCTCTCTCTGTCTCTCTCTCTCTCTCTCTGTCTCTCTCTCTCTCTGTCTCTCTCTCTGTCTCTCTCTGTCTCTCTCTCCTCTCTCCTCTCGTCTCTCTCTCTCTCTCTCTGTCTCTCTCTCTCGCTCTCTCTCTCGGGCTCTCGGTCTCTCTCTCTCTCTCCCCCCCCCCCCGCCACCCCCCCTCTCTCTCTCTCTCACACACACACACACATACACATACATGCACACACATGCCATACTCATACTCTCTTCATCTTGCTCTCTCTCCCTCTTTATCTTCCTTCCTGGATAGATAGAGATAGATAGAAAGAGATATCTTTCTTGAAGCATCCATCCATTTATGCATCTATCAACCTATCTATCCTTCTATCTACCTACCTTTCTAATCTATCTATCCATCTATTTTTCTAATCTATCAATCTAATCTAATCTATCTAATCTCTCAATCTATCTACCTGATCTATCTAATCTATCTATCATCTCTCTTTCTATGTCTAGATCACCTCTGCTGTGTGCATGACTGCATGACTATGGATGCTGGGTGAATGATTCCTAACTCTTTTCCACATTTGGTTAGGAAGCTGGCAAAAGTCCTTCAGCTATTACAGAGAGCACAATGGGTGTATGGATGCCTATTCACTGTTTCATCTATAGCCCCACTGCTATTGGGATGATTTGGAAACAGTCTTCCAGGACAAACACTAATGTCTCTCCTCTGATTGGTTGCCCCTGCTGTTTCCATAACAACTCTGCACACATCCTCTCTCATCCACATTCCTTTCCTATTCAGTGTAGCATCCATTTAGCAGCAAGAGACAGAAAGTTTAATAAAGCAGAAGCATTTTAATAAACTCAGGTATGATTTAAATAAACGCCTCTGGCACTGGCAGCTGCTGAGCTCTCTGAGTGGCACCCAGTGTACTCATGTTCCTTCTCTCCAAGGAAATTGAAAAGGAAGTCCCTTTTTTAAAATCTCTTATCAAAAGCCCAAGGAATCATGAACTCATAACAACTTCAGTGTATTTTGAGAAATAGGCATCTTCACTCATCATTACTCATCTAACTGCAACTACTTCAATTCCCATATTTATGGACTATATGATAGTTTCTCTTTTCCTTACTCCAATCTAGTCATTCATTAATTCATTCATTCAGTCCAATCTGCTACTTGGTCAAAATAGACATTAAAACCCTTAATCTCTACAGAAAATCCAACCCCCACCAACGAAAGGATAAGGTAGACAGTACTCTCATGGGTGGCAAGACAGAACTGGGATGGGAACAAGATGATGGCCAGGCCTGGCGCTAGGGACCAAAATGACAATTTATCCAGATTCCCATGCAGATAGCCATGACTGCTACCTTTGCAAAAGTGCACACTGTATAATTCTCATAATGAAGAATATAAGGGTGAGAAAGAGGTACCTTTTCAGGCTATCAGTCACCTTGCTAAGATCCTCACCAGCTCAGTCCTGGGAATTACTCCTTGAGAACACTGTGTACTGAAAAGAGCACTGAATAAAAAGTCAGAAAAGCTATGTTTAATTCCCAGATCTTACTACCTGTGAGAATTTGAACAAATCGATTAACCTGTTGAGGCTCGGTTTCCTAATTTGTTAAATGAGGATTAAAAATACTTATACTAATTATCTCCCCTTGACATTTTGTCTTCACTGATTGGAATATAAGTTCTTTGAGAGTAGAGACTGTATTGTTTTCTTATATTGTATCCCCAGCACTTACTGCAGTGCCTGGCACATAGAAGGTGCTTAATAAATGCTTTATCTATCAGAGGATTGATAATATAATTAGTAAAATAATGGATTTAAAATGCTATATAAATGTGAACTATTATTATAACTGACACTAAAGCAACCATAGTGGTTAGGGCTATACACGCAAATATAAGGGCATAAAAGTGTCTACACTGGTTCATAGTGATGCAGTTACATTTTATCACTATGTACTTTGCTATCTCTAGTACAAGTAATTGCTTCTCGCATGGCAGGAGTGGATGTCTATTAAAAAATAAATCACCAAGACTTTATATACTTTTATGATATAATGATAACTAGAAGGTCACAGCACAATAACATCAAGTGGCTAATGAGTCAAACCAAATGAGAGAGATGGAGAAGGAGGAGAAAGAGGAAGAGGAGGAGGAAGATGAGGAGGAGGAGGAAGAAGAGGAGGAGGAGGAAGAAGAGGAGGATGAGGGGAAGACAGAAGACGAGGGTGGGAGAGAAGGCAGGAGGAAGAGAGAGAAGGAGGAGGGGGAAAAGAGAGAGAATTGGATACAGATAAAAATAAATAGACATACAGAGAGATAGATATATAGATAGGCAGTTGAGATATAATAACAAATAAGAAGGCAAAAAGAAAGGTAGATGGATAGAAAGACAGACAGATCTACATGCATTTATTAAGTGCCTACTATGGACCACCACTGTGCTAAGTACTTTATATACCACAAAAAGCAAAATCAGGCCCTGCTTTCAAGTAGTTCACAGTCAAATTGGGGAGACACCATGTGAACAACTGTACAAGCTATTTGTGTATATGTAGTTTGTGTTGATTGCACATATATATACATACGTATGTATACACACATATGTATGCATACAGATATGACACAGGATAAGTTGGAGGTAATCTCAAAGGGAAGGCAAGAGCATTAAGAGGGATCAGGAAATGCTTCTTGAAAAGGTGGGATTTTAGCTGATGCTTAAAGGAATCCAGGGAAGCCAAAAGGTGGTGATGATAAGGAAGATAGTTTCAGGCATGGGAGACAGCCAGGGAAGATACAAAGAGCAGGGAGATGGAGTGTTTTGTTCAAGGAACAGTCAGGAGGTTCTTGTCACTGGCTTATAGGCCACATGGAGGAAAAGACAAGAAAGCTAAGAATTATCCAAGATGTGAAGTGCTTTCAATGCCAAAGAAAGGATTTCATAGAAAGTAGGCAGTATGGCATAGTGGCAAAAGTGCTAGATTTTAGAGCCAGGAAGCCCTGAATTCAGATCCTTCCTCAGACACTTACTAGATCTGTGATCCTGAGCAAATCACTTAACCTTCTTAGAGTCAGTTTCCTCATCTGCACAATGGGGATAGGATCTAGATCAAGCTTGTAGTAAGGACCAAATTAGTTAAGTACCTTAAAATATTATATAAGCATTAGCTAGATACACAAATAAATAGGTGACAGAATGGGGACTTTGGGGACTTTTCTTCTTACAAAAAAATTAAAGAAATGTGATTGACAATCATTCATTTTTGCCAAAAATTAGAACTCAAAGAAATTTCACAGACTTACATTTCCAAGCTGTGAAACTTTTACCTCTACTAAATTACAGTTGGTTAAAGTAGAGGGAAAAAAGAAGTCTAAAAAACTGAAATATCCTCTGGTCTCCATGGTAACAGTATCCCTTTTGATTACTCTTGGGCCAGAGCACAGAGCAATGGCAGGAGATGCACATGATGCAGGATAACAAGGAATTGATGATGAATAGGCAACCAATACTGCAAGAGAGGGTTCTCTGTTGTACAGGGCAGGGACTATGTACCTGGTGTGACTATAGATTGGTGCTATTGTAGCCATATTCTTTTGCAGGATTGCATTTGTAAACCAGAGCATCCATATACAGGATAGTACCTGGAGAGTAGTTTATTCACATTAGAATCAAATCTACATCTTCTCGTCTATTACCATGGTCAGTGCCCACATTATTCAAAAGATACCCTGGGTATAAGCCTAGAGACAATCACAGTTACCTGAACAGAATGGTTAGTCTGGATTTCTCTCCTCCAAGACCAGACAGTTTTTCATTTTATTTTTCTTCCGGGGAGTTTTTGGGATGAACGTGAAAAACAAAGCTATAGATCCCTCCTGCTGTTTCCTACCCAAATATCCACTTATCTAGACCCACTACTTGCAAATAAAAGTTGAGAGAAGACTGAGTGTTGAGAATTAATGGACCATTTTAGAATAAGAACAAGGACTTCCTGCAATATTTATAAGGCCAAATTATTAGGAGAATAACACAAAATATATGAAAATGAGAATATCTTATTTCCTTGTTCCATGCAAGTCACTTCTGTTAACCCTTAAAAATTTTAATATACAAAGTAGTATATTTTTAAAAGCTTGGAAACAAAAAAAACAGTTTTACACTAAACATTTTCTGTATGATTTTTGAATGCATTTTCAGTATGATACAATAGGCATGTGTTTAAAATCTTAGTCCCTAAAGGCCACAAAAGCTTTCATTTCACCAATGAGCTATACAGTCATTTTTAGGGTCCATACAGGGCAACTGGAGATGGCCCTGGATTCAGTGGGAGACCTTGGCCTTTTTAAGCTAAGGTCTCCACAGGAAAAAAGTTGGGCTGATGACTTTGCCCAAGCCCCTCCCTCACTTAAATCCAATTCACTTGCATGTCATGGCATCACCTACCTCATGTCACAGTCCTCTTTGAGAAAAAGGACAAAGAACAATCACCTCTGTGAGTACTGGAACTGCTGAGTTGTGCAACACAGCGCTCTCTCTCTCTCTCTCTCTCTCTCTCTCTCTCTCTCTCCCTCTCTCTCTCTCTCCCCCTCCCTCCCTCCCTCTCTCTCCCTCTTGCTCTCTCCTCTGCTTCCTTCCTTTCTTTCTTTCCCTTTGCTCTGCCCAAAAGAATATAGATTTTTATTATTGAAACCTCATAAGATTTCTCAGAGTTTACAGTTTAGATTTCTTTCTTAAGGACCATGCCTTAAATCCAACTTACTTTGGCTCTAATTGACTGTCCAACAATATTTACCAGGCCAAGTCCCATTTGGTCATTTATTTGGGCCCTGTTTGGCTCATAGTAAATGTAAATAAAAATTGTTTCTGTTTTGGTCAGAAACCCTGAGGGTCTTACCATCCCAAGTTGATTTTTTGACTAGGTAAAAAGGCCGTCTCTGCCTCATTTCTTACCTAGCCTTAATCACTGAAAGGGCATTGTCTCAGTCAAACTGATACCTGTTAAAACCTTAGCTTAAAAAGTCCAAGGTCTCCCACTGCATCCTGGGCCATTTTCAGTTTTTCTGATCTATGTCTTGCCACTGGATGCAGATGGGTCCAGAGGAGAAAGTGAGGGTGGTGACTTTGCATAGCTCTCCTCACTTAAATCCAATTCACTTCCAATTGCATCATTTGCATCACCTTCCTGAAGTCATGATCCTCTTCGAGAATGAAGGATAAACAATAACAAAAACAAAGATCCATAGAAATAGCACAAAGCAGCTCTTATATTATCCATGAGAACTCAAAAGGGACTTTTCAGTCCAAGTATAGCTATCTTTCCTCAACTATAAAATTCAACTCCTTTAGTTGGTTTTCAAAAGATTTTTTGTCAATTTGATACATTCCACTTTTCTACATGTGACCTATAGAGAAGACCCATTTCTGGAAGAATGGTGAAATATTTATAACTGATGAAGTGTGAGGGAAGAAAAATCCATTTTGAGTAATAGAGATGTAAGGTAACCATGAATAACTGTTTTCTACAATAGATAAAAATATACCCTATGACATTAGTAATTTCAGATAATTCACAAACTGCCTTACCAAATCTAGGAATGTCCATTTGCACTGGGACAAATGGAAATTTTATCCATTTTTAAAGCAAGTACTTATCTTTAAAAACATGGGAATTTAACTTTTTAAATTATGCAATGAATTACAAACCTAGAGGGGCAAAGTCATGATGGCAGAGTGAAAGAAAATGTTCATGCCCAACTCACCCAACACACCTCCCCCACAACAACCTAGAAAATATGTCACATTGAATTCTGATAGGGAAAGCCAAGAAAAAGTTGTGGTGAGTCATTTCTTTCTAACCCAGGACAGTTTAGGAAGATAGAGAGATTTGTGGACACTGATGCAGAGGCTGGTCAGTGGTGGCAACAGTGGGGAACATTCCAGTGCCTTAGAATGATAAAGAGGCTGAGTCTGAATGCCAGGCAAGAAGCCCTAAGACAGAAAGAGATCCCAGGGGATCCTTGAACCAGCACTGGGAATAGAAGCCAGCTGGTAGGTCTCACTCATTACCCAGTTCCAGGTCACAGTTCCAGAGCAGAGCAGTGCACTTGTGAATGAACACTAAGTATGGAGCAAGTCACAAGTTCCAGAAACTTAGCTGTGTGGCTCTGAGCACAAGAGCAGAGTGAAGGTTTAGCTCTAACCTTTAGCCCCACATATAAATGTGCGATGGAATAAGGAAGGCAAGAGACCCAGAGCAAAGGGAAGCCAGAAGTTCAATCATGCAGACCCTCCCAGAAAGCTAAGAGGGAAATAGTCCAGCAGCAGCCTACTGAAACTCAACTAGACACAAGCCAATAATCCCAAACCTGGTTCAGGAATATATAGAGGTCAGACCATGAGCATATTGAATTATATCCATGAAACATCAAAAAATAATCAAAGTCAAAAGACTGAGAAAAATAGAAGAAAATGTGAAATATCTTAGAGGAAAATAAACCGGCCTGGAAAATAGATTGAGGAAAGGTCCTTTAAGAATCATCAGTTTATTTAAAAACCATGAATGAAAAAAAGAGCCTAGCCAACATATTTAAATAAATAATAAAGGAAAGCTTCCCAGATATTGGTTACCTCCTAAAAGAAACCCCCAAATGAAAACTTTCAGAAATATTATGGCCAAAATTCAGAGCTCCCAGGTCAAGGAAGAAATAATATAACCAGTCAGGAATTAAAAATTCAAGTGCTGATTACCCATAGTCAGGATCACATAAGATTAAGCAGCCATCATTATAAAGGAACGGAGGTGTTGAAATATGATATTCCAGGAGGCAAAGAAACTAGGATTACAATAAAAAAAACCTTCTCAATAAAACTGAGTATAATCCTTTTGGGGAGGGTGGTGAATGAGCATTTAATGAAATACAAAGCTTTCAAATATTTCTGATTAAAAGATCAGAACTAAATAGAAATTTGACATTGAAACACAAGATTCAAGAGAAGCCCAAAAAAGAAAATGCAAGTGAGAAATCATGAAGGACTAAGCAAGGTAAATTATTTACACTCTTATATGGGAAGATGATACATGTAACCCCTCAGAACCTTATTGTCACCAGTCTTAGAGAGAATCTGATTAGACAGAGAGCCTGGGTGTTATACGTTATATTTGGATGATCTCAAAAGAAAAATAGAAGGAAAGGTGTTGGAGGAAATGCACTGGGAGAGAGTGGAAGGGAGAGAAAGAAGGGGGAGGTAATTCATCTCACATAAATGAGGTAATAAGGAAGAGTTTGTACAATAAGAGATCAAAACAAAGAAAGAAAACTAGAAACCAATTTCCCTCAATGAACATTAATGCAATTTTTAAATAAAATACTAGCAAGATTATAGCAATATATCAGAAAGATTATACCCCATTACCAGGTTGGTTTTACACTAGGAATGAATGGCTGATTTCACATTAGGAAAACTATGAGCATAATTAACCACATCAATAAAAAATATCACATGATTATTTCAATGGATGCAGAAAAAGCTTTTGACAAAATGCAACACCCTCTCCTGTTAAAAGTGCTAGAAAGCACAGGAATAAATGGAACTATCCTTAAAATGATAAATAGTATCTATCTAAAGCCAAGAGGAAGTAGTATCTATAATGGAGAAAAGTTAGAAGTCTTTTCAGTAAAATCAGGAGTGAAGCAAGGTTATACATTATTATCATTACTATTAAATAGATATAGCACTAAGACAAAAAAAGGAACTGAAGAAATAAGCATAGGCAAAGAAGAAACAAATCTGCCTCCCTTTGCAGATGGCAATGATGATTTATTGAGATAACCCTAGACAATTAACTAAAAAAATGAATAGAAATAATAACAACTTCAGCACAGTTGCAACATATAAAATAAATCCACACAAATCATCAGCAATTCTGTATATTACTAACAAAACCTAGTAGGAAAATCCCATTTAGAATAACCATAGCTAGTTTTAAATATTTGGGAGTCTATCTGCTAAGACATACACAGGAACTATATGAACTCAATTACAAAATAATTTTCACACAAATAAAGACAAATTTAAATAATTGGAGAAAAATCCATTGCCCATGGTTAGGCCAAGCCAATACAATAAAAATGACAACACTGCCTAAATTAATCTATTTATTCAGTGCCATATCAATCAAACTACCAAAGAATTACTTTATAGAAATAGAAAAAATAAAAACAAAATTCATGTGGAGGAACAAATCAATTTAACAAGAGAATCAATTTTTTTAAATGGGAGGGAAGAGTGTCCTAGCAGTACCAGATGTCAAACTACACTACAAACTGGCAGTCATCAAAACAATTTGGTGCTGGGCTAAGAAATAGAATGCTTAATCAATTGAATGGATTAGGTATGCAAAGTGCAGAAGCAAATGAGCACAGTAGACTAATATTTGATAAACCCAAAGATTCCAGCTACTGTGGAAAAACTCACTATGATTGGAAAATCTGGAAAGAAGTCTGGAAAAAACTAGAAATAGATGAATATCTCACTCTGTTTACCAAGATAAGCTTAAAATGGAACATGATTTAGACATAAAGTATTATATCCCAAGCAAATTAATGGAACATGGAAAAATTACCTGTCAAATTTATTGATAGGGGAAGAGTTCATGATCAAACTAGAGATAGAGAGGTTTACAGGAGGTAAGATGATTAATTTTGATTACAAAAATTTTTTTTAAGTTTTTGCACAAACAAAATCAATGCAACTAAAATTAGAAGAAAAAGAAAAAAAAGTTAGTGGGGGGAATCTTTACAGCAAATATCTCTGATACAGGCCTCATTTCTAAAATATATATAGAAGTGAGTCAAATTCACTAGAATAGGAGCCATTCTGAAGTTGAAAAATCTAAATATACTAATGGGCAATTTTGAGAGAAAGAAATCAAAGCTATAAATATCCATATTTTAAAATGTCCTAAATCACTAATAATTAGAGAAATGCAAATTACAACAACTCTGAGGTATCTCCTCACACTCATCAGATTAATTAAAATGACAAAGGAAAGGAAAATGACAATGCTGGAGGGTATGTGGGAAAATAGATAAATTAATTCACTGATGATGGAGCTGTGAAATGGTCCAAGTACTCTGCAAAACAGTTAGGAATTGTGCCCAAAATACTATTAGTCTGTGTATACCCTTTAATTCAGTGACACTGTTACTATATCTATTCCTCCAAAGAGATTAAAGGAAAAGGAAAAGGATTCATATGTACAAAACATTTTAGAGCAACTCTTTGTGGTGGCAAAGAATTGGGAACTGAGGGGAAAGACTAAACAGGTGGTGGTATATGAATGTAATGGAATACTGCACTGGTAAGAAATGATGAAGGTGGGGGTTTCAGAACCAGTAGAACAATTTACAGAGTAACAGCAATAATGTAAGGGTAATCAACTTTGAATGACTTAGTAACTCCAATAAATGCAATAACCAACCATAATTACAAAGGACTCATACTTAAACATATTAGAAACTTGGAATTGTATCTACATGACATCTTTCATTTTATTCTTTTTTAATTAGTTACAGAAATAAAAATGATTAGCATCATACCACTTATTTAGGGGGTGACATATTGTACAATTATTGCTCAGTCAAATAAATCTTCCAATAGTAATTTTTAAATTACAAACCTATTGGGGGGGAAGAGAAGGGGGAGAGAGAGGGGGTAGGGGGGAGAGAGAAAAGAGAGAGAGAGAGAGAGAGAGAGAGAGAGAGAGAGAGAGAGAGAGAGAGAGAGAGATTATCTTGGGACTAGTTTTCTTCTTCCAGAAGATGCTTCTTCCCTTTACCCTCCAGATAAAGTTAGTTTCTAAATGACTTAAGTATGAATTTAAACATCATAACAAGTCTTCCTAATCATTTAAGAAATTTCTTCCCTTAGACTTGTCAAAACCAGTTTCAATCATTTCTTCTTAGGAAGTGATGAATCATCGAACTCCCTCCTGTCAGAAAAGCATTTGGAAAGTTGGCAGCACTTTTATCAGTAGCTAAAAATTGGAAACAAAGTAGATACCCATTAAATGGAGAATGGCTAAACAAATTGTGGTGTATGAATATACTGCACTGTTAGAAAAAATGAATATAAAGAATGAAGAGAAGCTTGGGAAGACTTATATGAAGTAATACATTGTGAAGCAGAGCTATACATAATGACCCACAAAAATATAAATAGAAAGAACAATTTAAAAAAAATTAGACTCTGTGTAATTAATGACCAAGCTTTATCTGGAAGAAGAGATATAAAAAAGGAACTCCTTCCTTTTTTTAATCAAGATAGGGATGTATGGGCATGGAACATTCCATATGCTATCAGAGCACATTGATATATGATTACTTTTGCTGAACTGCTTTTTTCCCTCTTTTCTTTTTTTCTTTGTTACAAGAGATAACTTGCTGTGTAGGGGGAAAGGGGAGGATGTATTTAGAAAAGAACGAATGCAAAAGCAAAAAATAGCAACAATTTTCTTAAAAGGAAGGTTAATTACTGAATTGAATCCATTATTTTATTTCTTTAAAAGATGTTCTTTATATGAAAAAGACAGATCTCATTTATCCACAACTCCCACTCTATTGCTTACATCTCCCACTGGTATTGAGTAAGCATTTAGGAAGACATATTTACTTAATTCACTCTTAGTGGTGTGTACCAAATGGTTTGCTAATCTAATGGCTTCAAACCTTGATTTTATGAGTGTTTCCAATTACCTCAAAATAATTATTCTCAAAATAAATTTCATTTTAGTTCTCTAAATAATGAAAAAGCATTTTTAATGCTTAGTATGTGCCAAACACTGTGCTAAGCACTGAGGATACAAATAAAAAAGCAACACAACCTCTGCTCTCAATGAATGAATGTTCTAATTAAGTGTAAAAATACATAGATGGTCATTCCTGGTGGTCCATGGGATGCCACTACAGGATGATTGGCAGGGTCCCAGAGTCTTTAGGTTATCAATTCAAATAACTTGTCTGTAGGCAAGAAAATGGCAAGTTCCAATAGCCCTTAGGCACCCATGGCAGGACAAGTTATCAGGCCAGATGGATTGTGGTTGATGACTCCCCAAATGAGTAGGTGTCACTTCTGGAAAAGTATATTTGATGGCTACAGAATTACCAATGGACAATCTCATTATTCAAAAGAAACTGGTAGTGTAGGCAGGAAATCTGCTTTATAAAGGCAGTTTCTGTTTTTCAAAGCTTCCCCCACCAGGTAATTGTCAGATTTTCCCACTCATCTGAAGGCCCCCAGAAGGGCCATAGGTGTTGACTGGAGGAGAAATAAAGAAATGATTGCCAGCCAATGCTAAAAATAAAATTAAAATACAAATAATAAAAATTTCTGAGATTTATATTAGTATAGTTATCTTTTCCATATTGCTACTTTCTCTATTGTGGTTTTGATATATGGCAAATTGGCATAAGACATTAAATGGAATTTTGGGCAAGTTTTGCAGAAGCAGCAGACAACACATGAAGGCCAGTAGCCAACACAGGAAAAGTTCTTTTTCATACAGTATTTTTATTTAACATTGACCTACATATAGCCAATGGCCAAATACTTAACCCAAATTTTATAATAAGGTACTGTAAACACCCCATAAAAGAAAAAGAAGAAAAGTTCACACTTCTCATCTGGTACAAAGGGAGGGACAAAAAATTTTTTCTGGGATTTTCCAGATTGCAGGGATGCCATGCCCATACCCTCCATGACGTGTAAGGGGTAACTTTAATCAAGCCAGGACACATCCAACTAACATCATAGTAAAGAAATAATGTTGCTTATCTCGCCTTACCCCCACACAATGACTTGTTTTACATTTCAGTATTATCTTTGAGGTGATTGGGATTGAGGTGAGTAGAACAAAGGAAAAAATGGTCAAGAGAAAGAGCACCATGAGAATACAGTTCTCCAAGCCCTCGTGACCATAGTCCTTTAATATTTAAGTGTTTGGATAGAGAAGGTATCAATTTAGGCACTGGGGAACAACAGGACAAAAATTGTGAATTCTTTTTCATTCTTGTCCACCCATCTTTAATGATTTTCATGGCCATAAGTGCCATTATGATAATAAAAAGGAATTTTCTTTATCAAAGTCAAACAAGAGATTAACTGAGAGATGTTCAGTGGCAACAGGAGCAATAGAGTTCAAGAGACAGACTTGAATGCCTAAGGACTATTCTAACTAATTCCCTAGTGTAGTCAGCAGCTCAGTGTTTGTATCTCCAAAAGGCTGAATTAGCTTGAGGCTATGAGTTTTTCAGAGCTGAGACATTAGCAGTGAAAAAGTTCAGCAGAAAGTGAAAATATCCAACAGGAAAAAAAAAACCTAGAGAGTAGCTCAGCTGAGACATCCATCAGCAAATTCAGAGAGCGTAGGTGACTCTGTAGTCTCAGAGGTAAGAGACGCCCTAGTCACAAATATTCCAACATAGGGAGGAGAATGTTATCCATGCATGTTCCCTAGTCAAGTCCTTCATTCCGGGGGGTGTAATAACTCAAGAAAAAGTATAACCCTGTGGGGGGAGAGGGACTTTTTGCCACCTCTTTTTTAAAACCATGCCATTTAATTAAACATTTTTGCTCTAAAATAATGTGTCCTCTGGTTGGTTCAGAAAAAGAAACACTCTGATGGTGGCTCCTAAGCAATGGTTTTCCAAAGTGCTTTGAAATAACTTTCTGGGGACCCACATGAGGATGCTAAATTACTGTTTCTAAAAAGTACTATCCCAGTTTTTAAGTGCAGCTGTAAAGGTCTATGGAACACTTTTGAATGCTTCTGCTTATTATAGAAAAAAAAATTCAAAGAAAAAAATTCAAATTGGGTTCCTGAATAATTTTTTTTAAAGAAAGAGGCCATCAAAATCATACAAAAATTTCTTTGAAGAAAGCCTACAAAATTCCTCTCCCATCCTCACTTTTCTCATATGTAAAACATAAATGTGGGACCAGCATATACTTTGTCACTCTCCTCTTCCATAAACTCCAATGCCTCATTGCTACGTCCCCTAAGATCAAAAATAAGCTCTCTGGCATTCAATACTCTTTACCAACATGGCCCCAATTTACCTTTCCAGCTTTATTCTACATGATTCTCCTCCACTCATTCTTCAGTATGCTCAAATTGATCTTCTCATGGGTCCTTATAAACAATACTTCATCTATCATCTTCAAGATTTTGATAGATGAAGTATTGGTCAGTTGATTAGATGATCTAAGTGGTCCCTTTCAGTTTATCCATTGTATTATCCTATGTCCTGGTTTTCAGGAATGCATTAAAGGGAAAAATAGGAGCTACTTGTATTCGGGATAGTCCCCCATAACTCCGAATATACCAGCAGACCCAGAGTAGAGGCACTGTAACTACTGGGCGGGGGGGGGGGGGGAAGGGGAATGACTGAATCACTAGCCTTTATACTAGCACAATAAATGAACTCTTCTGAACTTGTAACTCAGAGTTGCCTGGGGCATTTTGTACTCATATATTTTTTTCCCTTGGAAAAAAATCCTTTAAGATCTATAAAAGTCCCTGATAATGGGACTTGCTCTACTGCTAATTTAATGATTTCCTTCCTCTCTCTGAGACCCCAGAGGCAGCTCTAACTTGGTTGGTGTTTACTGAAAAATAGTCACCATGAAAACATCAGTCATGCCCCCTTCATGAAATAGGAAGAACTCAGAGTTGTTTGACTGAAGTTTTTACTTTTGGCTCCTAGACACAATCTGTAGTGATCAATCCTCAACTAATAAGGAGATTAAAGGCTGATCAATGAAATTTAAAAGGGTCTGACATACTCCAGATGGCAGTCATTCATTGGGTATTGACAGAGATTTCCTAATTTGGGCTGTCTGTAAATTAATTAAAAGAACAAATTATTTCCAAGAATGTTCAAGTATGTTAAAAGAAGTCAGTTTTCTACAGTGGATGGAAAATTATGAATCACTCCAACCTATTCAGTAAGTAGATCCCTTAAGACCCCTCCCAGGCTGTTAATTGTTCCAAAACTTCAAGTCACCCCTGCTAACTGCAGGTATCCCTCAAGGCTCTGTCCCTTAGATATCTTAAACTCAATATATCCCAAGTGGAACTCATTGATTTTCCTCCCAAACACTCCCCTCTTCCTTTTTTTATTTTAAATTTATGGAATAAAACAAGTATTTCCATAATATAGTACAATTTTTGAAAAGATGATTGTACATGTACATGAAACTGCAAATCTACTATGCACAACTTGTTTTTCCTTTCTAATACACAACAAAATTATAATATATTTTTTCCTTTTTATTCCTTCCCTCTCCCCCTGACCCCAGCCCTAAAGATGGTTATCATTTTCCTAACTATAATTGTTAAGACCACCACGATCCTCTTAGGCTCATATCTTGGGTGCCATCATCAATGTCTCACTCTATCACCACCCCCTGCCCATATCCAATTAGTTGCCAATTCCTGTTAGATCCACCTCTATAATATTTCTCATATATGCCCCCTTCTCTCCTCTACCATTGTTACCACATTGGCACAGGCTCTCAACATCTCACACCTGGATTGTTACAATAGCTTTCTGATTGGTCTCCTGGTTTCAAATCTCTCCATTCCTGTCCATCCAACTGTCAAATTGACTTTCCCAAAGCAGAGAACTGCCCCCCCTCCTCTCTTTCTCTCTCTCTCACACACACACACACACACACACACACACACACACACACACACCATTTAATAAAGTCCAATGGCTCTTGACTACTTCCAGGATCAAATATAAAATCTGTTTGGCTTTTCAAAGCCCATCATAATCTACCCCTTTCCTATCCCTTCAATGTTCTTAGATCTTAATCCCTTCTACATACTCTGTGATCCAGTGACATTGGTCCCCTTGCCTCTCCTCAGATTAAACACTCCATCTTTCAGTTCTTGGCATTTTCACTCACTATTCCCCCTGCTTCTCTTTATCTTTATCTCTGTCTCCTGTGGTTTTCCTGGCTTCCTCCAAGTCTCAGTTTACATCCCACCTTCTATAAGAAGCCTTTCCCTAGTGCCTTCACTCTGAGATTCTTTCTAACATACTCTTTCCATTTCTTGTGTGTACATAGTTGTTTGTATATTGTCTTTCTCTTTAGAATATGAAGTCCTTGGAAGATAGGACTGCTGGGCTTTGTTACTGATGTTGTTTAGTCTGTCTTTGTGTCATACCCAGTGCTTAGCACATAGTAGGTGGTTGATACATATTTATTGACTTCTTATCCTGAAGACTAGTTTGAGTTATTATGATCGGTAATAGACAGCAGTAATGTCAAATTCAAATAGAAACAGGGTCATTAATCCATACATAAGGATCCCTGTGGGTGGCATATTGAATAAGTTTTTAAATGTAATAGAATCACTGTTTTATTGTATTTCATTTATTTTGTTGAATATTTCTCAGTCACATTTTAATACGGTTTAGGATACACTCAGAAGTTTTGCAAACATGGCTGACACCTCTGATGTACAGCTTAGGAAAATGCAGAACTTTGACAGGCATGTTACCCTTAATTTTTACTAATTTAATTTAATACTAATTTAATAATTTAATTTAATATTAATTTAAATTTAATAATTTACCCTTAATTTCACTATAGAATTCCTTTCAAAATATCCTTCCTTCTGGGTATGGTGGCACACATCTGTAATCCTTCCTGCTGGAGGACCCTGAGGCTGTGGGATTGTTGGAGCTCAGAGGTTCTGAGCTACAGTGGGCCTAAAGTAGATGGGTGACTCACCATTGTGAGGAACTCCTAAAACCAGGGAGCCACTAGCCTGCCTGAGGTCAGGAAAAAACCTTTTAAAGAAATTTTGGGTTTTGGTTTGTTTGGGGTTGTGGGTTTTTTCTGGTTTTGTTTTGTTTCGTTTTGTTTTATTTACTACTAACAAAAATTATACTAACATTAGCTCAACAGAGCAGGTCAAAACTTCCAAGGAGAACAGCAGCAAGATCCAAGTTCATGAATGACAATTGTTCATCTAGCCTGGATAAGATGCAGGGGGACAGTGAGGGAAGGGAGAGAAAAAGAGAGGAGGGAGGGTGATGGGAGTGAAGAAAGGGAGACAGAAAAAGAAGAAGAAGAAGAAGAAGAAGAAGAAGAAGAAGAAGAAGAAGAAGAAGAAGAAGAAGAAGAAGAAGAAGAAGAAGAAGAAGAAGAAGAAGAAGAAAAGGAGAGAGAGAGAGAGAGAGAGAGAGAGAGAGAGAGAGAGAGAGAGAGAGAGAGAGAGAGAGAATATCCTTACTTATTCATTGTTAGTATCCTGTCAACATTACTGGCTGGGTAGCATTGCAGGGTAACTTACTTGACTTCTCACGGTCCAAGGTAATTCTCTAAGAGTTTAAATTAGAGAATAATTCTGGTACTGCATTGGGAGAGGGAACTTAATCTTTGGCAATAATCTACACTGATGAAATTACTGGTCATAAAACAAAAAAATTCACTTTCTGGATCACACTTATTACAAAATTCACAGAATATTTGTAATTTAAAAGTATGAATACTTTTCTTTAAAAATGAGTCTGTAATTCAAACTTAAATGAATGAGGTATTATAGTAAAAATCATAAAATATCAGAGCCAGAAGAGATTTTGAAAATCATTTTAATCCAGTTTTCCCTCTGTCCCTTCCTGTGCCATTTTACAGATGAAGAGGCTAAGCTTCAAAATAATTAAATGATTTGGCCAACGTCAAATGACTCCTCAATAGAAAAACCCCTTGACTCACTTCTTAAACAGACCTAATACTGAATGGGCATTGCCTTAGGCAAGGTGACAACTCAGAAAGACCTTAACTTAAAAAGGCCAAGGTCTCCCATTGCATCCTGGGCCATGTCCAGTTGTCCTGATCTCTAACGGTCCACTGGACCCAGATGGCTCTGGAGGAGAAAGGGAAGCTACCACCTTTGCCTCACTTAAATCCAATTCACTTGTAAGCCATGGCATCACCTCCCTGATGTCATGGTCCTCTTCAAGAATGAAGGACAAACTATACAACCACAAGACTTGAATTAAAATCCCAGATTTTCAGTATATCACCCCTTCTATGATACCATTTGTTATTGTTCAGTCATTTTGGTCATGTCCAACTCTACATGATCCCATCTGGGGTTTTATTGGCAAAGATACTGGACTAGCTTGCCATTTCCTTCTCCAGCTTACTTTACAGATGAAGAAATTGAAGCAAATGGGGTTAAGTGACTTGCTCAACGGTCACACGGCTAGTGTCTAAGCCTGGACTCAAACATTCCTGATTTCAGACCTGGCACACTATCCACTGCACCACCTTACTGCCCCCACTGCACCATACTGCTTCCCTTATACATGTGGATTCCACTTATCATTTGCTTAAATGATAATAAAGTCCACGTAGTCCAACACCTCCATTTGGAAGATGATAAAACTGAGGCCCATAAAACTCAAGTGACAAACCCAAAGCTACAGAGCCCTGATTCTAATCTAAATCTTCTGGTTCCAAGATATGACCCTCTTCCTACTGTACCACAACAGCTCTGCCAAGTTCCAAGAACTTTTTCCTGCTACTAACAATTAGCATTATCTCAATAGAGATCGATTGTAATTGGACAGCTGAGAGATCTCATTGAACAAAGGCATTTGGTGTGCAGCAACATGGTTATGTAATTCCAGAACCCTGTAGGTTGCCCATTGCTCATGACAGGCAACAACCAAATACTACAGAGAACCTGACTCATCACAGATGGAAAATGCATTGGGAACAGTAAAGCCTCATTAATTTAGATGCCACTATTTAAGAATTCATTAGTTAGGAAGTTGCCTTTTCACTCCAAGTAAAATCTAATTGTAGCAAATAGAGCAGCTAGGTGACAAAGTGGTTAGACTGAAAGGCTTGGAGTCAGGAAGACCTGAGTTCAAATTTGACCTTAGATACTTACTAGCTCTATTACCCTGGGCAAATTACTTAACCCTGTTTGCCTCTGTTTACTCATCCGTAAAATAAGCTAGAGAAGGAAATAGCAAAACACTCCAGTATCTTTGCCAACAAAACCCCAAATGGGGTCACAAAGAGTCAAAGGTGACTGAAAAAGATGACTAAACAACACTATTATAAAGAAGAATCCTATATAACAAAAGTATTGTTGAACTTGAGAAACCCAACTTTGAAGACTGATCTATAGTTCTTACTATTCAACTAATAATCCTATGCATCAAGTGATTACACATTTTCACTAAGGCTGGCAGTCCAGGAGCTGTCCTAGGTTTGGAGTATTAGGACTTGAATTCAAATCTGGGTGGGGGGGGGTGGCGTGGAGCCAAGATGGCGGCTGGAAAGCAGGGACTTGCCTAGGGCTCTCCCCAAGGACCCTCCAAACACTAATAAAAATGGCTCTGAACAAAGTTTAGAATTGAAGAACCCACGAAATAGCAGAGGGAAGCAGGGCTTCAGCCCAGGACAGCCTGGATGGTTGCTGCGTAAAGTCTATCACGCATGGAGCTGGGAGCAGAGCAGAGCCCAGCATGGGCTGCACCCGGACCAACCAGACTGGGAGCCAGATGTAACAGGCCCTAGCGCACTGAATCAGTGAGCTATGGCAGTTACCAGACTTCTCAATCCACAAACACCAAAGACAACAGAGAAGGTTAGTGGGAAAAGCTGCAGGGGACAAAGTGTAAGGAGTTCACAGTTCAGCCACCACCATGGGGGCAGCAGAGGTGGTGCAGCTACAGAACTACAGCTGCAGTTGCTTCTGGCCCCAGGCCCACCTGGTGGGAGGAATTAAGTGGTGGACCAGAGCAGGAGTGAAGAGCCTGATGAAGATCTGAGTCCAGTTGGTGGTTCTTGGGGGAGAAGGAGCCCTGGTGTGGCAGAGCTTGCTGTGTAGAAATAACCCTGAAAACAACAGCACATCCCCTCAAGCTTGGAACAAAGTACTCTCTACTCTACAAGCAGTCATACCCCAACAAAAAACTCAAGGGTCAAGTAGTTGGCTGGGAATGTGGCCAGGCAGCGAAAACAGACTCAGATTCAGAATTTGGAATCTTTCTTTGGTGACAAAGAAGACCAAAACATACAGCCAGAAGAAGTCAACAAAGTCAAAAAGCCTACATCAAAAGCCTCCAAGAAAAACATTGAACTGGTCTCAGGCCACGGAAGACCTCAAAAAAGAATTTGGAAAAGCAAGTTAGAGAAGTAGAGGAAAAATTGAGAAGAGAAATGAGAATGATGTGAGAAAACTATGACAAACAAGTCAGTGACTTGCTAAAGTAGACCCCAAAAAATACTGAAGAAAACAACATCTTAAAAATAGACTAACTCAAATGGCAAAAGAGCTCCAAAAAGCCAATGAGGAGAAGAATGCCTTGAAAGGCAGAATTAGCCAAATGGAAAAGGTCCAAAAGACCACTGAAGAAAATACTACCTTAAAAATTAGATTGGAGCAAGTGGAAGCTGGTGGCTTGATGAGAAATCAAGATATTATAAAACAGAACCAAAAGAATGAAAAAGTGGAAGACAATGTGAAATATCTCATTGGAAAAACCACTGACCTGGAAAATAGATCCAGGAGAGATAATTTAAAAATTATTGGGCTACCTGAAAACCATGATCAAAAAAAGACCCTAGATATCATTTTTCAAGTAATTATCAAGGAGAACTGCCCTGATATTCTAGAGCCAGAGGGTAAAATGGAAATTGAAAGAATCCACCAATCGCCTCCTCAAAAAGAATTCAAATCCTATTTCTAATGCCTACTACCTACTATGTGACCTTAGGCAAGTCACAACCTTCTGTGCCTCAGTTTTCTTCAGGTTCTTTTCAGCCATTGGACCATAAGACCGATAGATCTAGAGTTGAAAGTGATCTTATAGTCTATCTAATCCCATCCCCTTTTTTGGTAGATGAGAAAATTGAAACCCAGCTAGGGTAAATGTTAGAGGTGGGAATTTAACCCAAGTCACTCCAGAAACAGAATTTTTTGTTTGTTTGTTTGTTTTTCCAGTGTATCACAGTTCAAGTCCTAGCTTAGGCACTTCCTAACTGTGTGACGCTGGATAATACACTTATTTCCTCTCTGGACCTCAGTTTCCTCAGTTGTAAAATGAAGATAATTATTCTTGTGCTATCTCCCTCAAAAGATTGTTGTAAGGGTGAGCTCAATTCATTTCGATGAATATTTATATGACATTTACTTTGTGCAAGTCAAGTCAACAAGCATAATACAAGCACCTACTGTATGCTAGGCAGTGGAGGGGGGAAGGGGAGGAAGGGGAGAGAGAGAGAAAGAAAGGGAAGGAAGGAAGGAATGAACAAATGAACAAACAGAGGAAGGGAGGGAGAAAGGAAGGAAGGAGGGAAGGAGGGAAGGAGAGAAGGAAGGAGGGAAGGAGAGAAGGAAGGAGGGAAGGAGGAAGGAAGGAAAGAAAGAAAGAAAAAAGGAATGAAGAAAGGGAGGGAGGCAGGGAGGGAAGGAGGGAAGGAAGGAAAGAAGGGAGGGCGGAGGGAAAGGAGGGAGGGAGGAAGAAAGGAAGGAAGGAAGGGAAGGAGGGAGGAAGGACAGAAGGAAGGAGGGAGGAAGGAAGGAAGGAAAGGAGGGAGGGAAGGAAGGGATGTGGAGAGGGAAAGAAAAGATGAAGAGACAGAGAGGAAACCTTAAATCACTTTAGAAATGTTTATTACTAGTTATTATTATTGTAAACACTACGGTGTAATAGTCAGAGAACCGTACTTGGAGACAGGAGGACTTTAGTTCAAGCTTTGTCGAGGCAATTGGAGTTCAGTGACTTGCCCAGGATCATATAGCTGGTGCCTGAGGCTAGATTTGAATTCAGGTCCTCCTGACTCCAGGGCCAGTGCTCTATCCACTGCACCATCTAGCTGTCCCCCTGAGTTAAAGTTTTGTCTCTGAGTGTGATGCCTATGTGATCCTGAACAAGTCACTTAACCCTCAGTGCCTCCCCCACCCCTTCCTCAAGCAACTCCATTACACTAAGTTGTAGAGCTGTTGCTGATCTATAGTGATAAAGGGCAATGGATGGGTGGATAGATAGAAGAGAGAGAGAGAGAGAGAGAGAGAGAGAGAGAGATAACATATGCACATGCATATATACATCTGCATGTGCATATGTATTGTATATGTATGTATTTCTATCTCTGTGCACATATACACCTACATAAGCATATGTGTATATGTGTGTGTATACATATAAGTCACTATACTAGTTCCTGGGAATATAAAGACAAATATGAAACTTTCCCTGCCCTCAATGAGTGTACATTCTATTGGGGAGGTGGGGTACCTAAGATCCATAAGTAAATTGCTACAAAATATATACCAACTTAGACAAAGTAATGTCAAGAAGGAAAGTTAATACCTGGGGGAACCAGGAAGTGGCACCTGAGCTGTGTTTGGAAGGAAACTAGAGATTCTACAAACTAGGGATTCTTCCTTTCTGTCCTTTGGACTTGTTCCTTGCTTCCTTCCTTTCATCCCTCCCTCCTTTCCTTTCCTCCCTCCCCCCCCCCCACATCATCTCTCTCAACATAGCATCTAGCACATAGTAGGTGCTTAAATCACACTTGTTGACTTGGTTTTATGTGACTCGAACAAAGGAGGCAGGAAACAGAATAACTTATTTGGAGATCAGGTCGCTAGTCAGCTTGACTCAAAGGGCCCTTGAAGGGAAGTAATATGAAATGACTGGAAATGTAGGTGAGAGCCAGATTGTGGAGGGTTTTAAATGCTTCTAAAGATTTCTAAGCAGAGATCCTTATAAATTTGAGGACACCTACTTTCTCTCAACAGATGGTGGTGGGAAAATAGTGAATTCCATGAAAGGCAGCATACAGAGTTGAAAGAAGCGTGGATTTGGTGTTAGAAGACCTGAGATTAAATTCTAGCTCTATTGTCCTAGGTTGTTTTTATTCTGTTATTATATATGTTCTACAATAGATTATATTATTCTTATTTTACAGATGAGGAAACTGAGACAAATGGAGGTAATGTGACTTGTCCAGGGTCATACAGCTACTTAGCCATAAAGTGTGGATTGGAACTCAGATCTTCCTGACTCCATGCCCAGCACTCTATCCATTGAATAGGCTAAAGCATATTAACAAAGAAGAATTGCATAGGAGAAGCAACATAAAGGATATTATCACATAAACATATGACTATAAAAGGAGACAGATTACTCATGTAGTGTCAACAAAAGATAACTTATGGATAGCCCACATGCTTCTTTAATATTCTTGAGATAACAAGAGAACTTGATGAAAGCTTCCAACGCATTGGGCAGACCCCATATGGAGGATTTATAAGAAGACATGGGCAAGAGCTATTTAGGATAAGAAAATGTGGCTAGAGTGAAATATGAACAGTTGGTGGGAGTACCCATAGCAATAAGGCAGTTACAAAGAATCTAAGTATTTATATCTGTGAATGAAGGATTTGATGAACAATTTAATACTAATAAGAAGATTCTGGGAGGGTGAATGTTCACCCTTCAAAAACGTTTTGGGGTACATTGGTCATATTTATTTGCATAAAACAATGTACTATTTATAAAGGAATCTGTTCTGTTAAAGCAAAACTGTTTGACAACACAGGAATTAACTGGAGTTACTAAACATTGCCTTAAAATTTCAATGGTTCCGTGGTCTGTTTAGTGTGTTTAATGTGTGAATGGCCAACAAAACACTTTAGGTAGGGTATCTCATTTCATGCTTAAAACAACAGGTAGGTGCCGTTATTGATCGCACTTGGGCAGATGAGAAAACCCAAGTTCATCAAGATTAAATGACTTGCCCAGGATTACACAGTACCCGAGGCAGGAATGAAAATCAGGTTTCCCTGCCTCCAAGTCCAATGACCTCTTATACTGATACAGTTGGCTACCCATCCAGGTCTTCTCATGCTGGGGAATTCCTTTTATCAATGGTTTCCATAGATCCTCTGAAGATAATCCATTCAGCATGATGGACTCCTTCTTCTAGATATTTTTTTAATTTTAATTTAATGTTTTGATTTTTCTCCAATTACATGGAAAAAACAATTTTAACATTCTTTTTTTTTATTCTGAGTTCCAATTTTTCTCCCATTCCCCTTCCTTTCCCCCCTCCCCACATTGAGAAGGTAAGCAATTTGATATAGGTTATACATATGCAGTCATGCAAAACATATTTCCATGTTAATCATGTTGTGAAGGAAAACAGACCAAAAAAACTAGAAAAATAAAGAAAAAGTATGGTTTGTTCTGCATTCAGATCCATCAGTTCTTTCTGTGGATATGGAGAGTATTTTTTCATCATAAGTCCTTCAGAATTGTGTGGGATCATTATATTGCTGAGGATAGCCAAGTTATCCACAATAGATCAATATTCAATATTGCTGTTACTGTGTACAATGTTCTCCTGGCTCTGCTTACTTCACTTTGCATCAGTTCATGTAAGTCTTTCCTGAAAGCATCCTGCTTATCATTTCTCATAGCACAATAGTGTTCCATCACAATCATACTTGTTCAGCCATTCCTGAATTGATGGGCATCACCTTGATATCCAATTCTTTACTGCCATGAAAAGAGCTGCTACAAATACTTTTTTTAGATATAGGTCCTTTTCCTTTTTTTGTTTTTTATCTCTATGAGATACAGACCTAGTAGTAATATTGCTTGGTAAAAAGGTATACATGGTTTTATAGCCCATTGTGCACAGTTCCAGCTCTGGGAAGAAGTCAGTATGTAGAGAAGCCATTGTGTCAATCATGTCCCTATCCCCAGACTGTTACACTAGAGGCTTCAGGGAATTTCTCCTTTGGTAAGATCTGAGACTCTCAGTTGAGCTATCTTGATCCTAATAAGAGAGGTCATTCACTCTGCATTGTCTTGTATGTTCTAATATGTATTCCTTCTCTGGTTTTTGTTTTGCTATGGACTTTAAATAAATAGGTTTATTTACTATACGTGTTCTTTATGGAACTGACATTTAGAGGGAAGGGAGTCAAGCCTTTGCTATATGGATTGGGACATCCCTTTCCCATTAAAGGGTAGTGATCAGGAGCTCAGCTTGAACCTAAAATTTATTTCCCTTAGACTAACAACATTGGGGTGAGGTGGGAGGGGGGTAAATATAATTCTAGCCCAATACCTTTTCTTTGAGGAAAACAGAGTAGCTATCCTCTGGCCCAGAAGTATGCCAGACTCACCTCCTGCATGAGGAGAGCTGATAAATTTTTAGTTTGAGGATTTATACCTCAGAAAATGGCAGATGCTACAGATAGGTGCCTGATTTATTATTTTGTTTATTGCCCAGTTTTAAGAAAGGGATGGCAAAATGTTGACAAAGCAAACTGGACCCAAAAGTATCCTGTGTACTTTTTCACCAACAGCCAACTGTTAAGATTTTAACAGTACATCTCTGCTCTGACCCCAATTTCCTGCTTCCACTCCAGACAGGAACTAAAGTCTCCCTTGGAGAAGGGTGGATGGAGAAGGCTCCAGAGATGTCTATTCATACCTACATGAGCCACATCTAGACACACATATGGATACATACAACTTATATAGGCAATACAGCATAAACCTCCCCTGTTACATGCTGTTTCCTGATTTAACATGTAAAATCCTTGAAGATAGAGACAGTTTTTCTTTGTAACCTCAACACCTAATACAGTGTCTAGCACATAGTAAGTACTTAATAAATGCTTATTGTTTAACTGATTAGTTCATTACTAGCTTCATGTTATCTTACTTGTCCATTTCTCCAACCAACAAAATTTGGGACACTGGCAACAGAATCCAATCAGTAAGTTCACATCTCCTCATAACTTCTAAGAAAGATGAATTTGTCCATCCTCCTATTTTCAAGGAGCCTCAGACAAAAGGTGTGACAAATCAGGTCAGAAAAAATTGATCCTGTTGAATGTGTTGTGTAGCCCACTAATAACATAAGCCAAGATGCTGAGAT
Organism: Trichosurus vulpecula; assembly: GCF_011100635.1. Taxonomy (NCBI): domain Eukaryota; kingdom Metazoa; phylum Chordata; class Mammalia; order Diprotodontia; family Phalangeridae; genus Trichosurus; species Trichosurus vulpecula. The sequence goes on from NC_050578.1 coordinate 67,525,170, forward strand.
GATCACAGACTTTGGTGACAGCACCCATTATCTTAAAAAGCAATTTAATGGGGAAAGAACAGTTTATCTTGTTTAGTGAATGGAAAATGTCTGAGTTTAATATTGATCATTTTTATAGCCTAGCATACAGAAAGCATAAAGTCAGAATTCAGGTGATCTTTTGCATTCTATACATACATTTTTCCAGAACTAAGAAAATTTCATTTTTCAATTAACCTTCTATACACATTTTTACATTCTATAGACACATTATTGCAGAAGTATTTAAGATTTCATTCCTGAATAAGTTCTCATACACCCTCCTAAACCAAAATTCTTCCTCTCAAACAGGACAAAAGGGGGTTCATAAGAACCAAAAATTAATATAAGCCACTCTCTTCCATCTTTGTTCCTTCTGCTTTTCAAGAATATTCTCCAATCTAATGGTGGGACCATCAAAGTGCAATGAGTTATTCTGTGTTCTGCAAACCATGCAGTGAAGGGCAAATGCTGTCTTAGCTCAAAGCATTCTTTTTTATCAGAGCCCCTTAGCACTGCTTTTCTTCTCCCTGAGAACATCCATTCTCTTAGACTACCTAGAGTAATAACACCTCTGATTCAAAGACTTGGGAAATTCACTTAGGTCATTGTGAAGAGCAGACAAGATCTGAGCCCCAGAGAATGCAATAGCAGAATGAGAAAAGAACCATTAATGTTCCCACATACACCTTCAGTCACGGTATTGCACTCATCTGTCATAAACTCTCAGGGAAACTCCTGCAGCAAATTTTTGCTTAATGAAAAACCAAATGACTTTTAAAGAAAGATAAACTCAGGTCCTGCAATCTACCTTTCAAGATAGCTAAATGATAGCTATATTCCAAAATACCCCTCTACCCATTGCATCACCTGGCTACTAGAAGTAGTCAATTATGATTGAGTATCAACATAGCTAAATGAATCCCAGAATCCCAGAATTGGAAGATAGCTCGGCAACTATGACTGGAAAAAAGTTTCCACTGCAACATGCCAGATTTCGCTCAAAGGACTCTTGAAGCAGTCCATTTGAGTTTGGGGAGCTCTTATTGTTAGGAAGATTTTCCTGGTACCCACCCTAAATTTCTCTCTTTGAAAATTTGACATTTTGCTCTTGGATTTGCCTTCTGGGGTCAAACAAAATGATTTGAAACTGTCTTTCACATGTTAGCCCCTCAAATATTTGAAGGAAGCTATGAAGTCTCTGAGAGGCGAGTCAGTGCATGGGGCCCTAGAATCAAATAGAGCTGGGTTCAAATCAGGCATCAGACATTTACTAGATGTATGACCCTGAGCAAGTCACTTAACCTCTGTATGCCTCAAGTTCAATAACTAAAAAATGGAATAATAATAACACTTACATCACAGAGTTGTTGTGAGGATCAAATGAGATAATATTTGTAAAGTGTCTGGCACATGGTAGGTGCTTAATAAATATGAGTATTAAGGGCAGGTAGGTGGCACAGTGGAAGAGGACCAGGCCTGGAGTCTGAAAGAACTCATTTCAAATCTGGCTTCAGACACTCACTAGCTGTGTGACCCTGGGCAAATTATTTAACCTTGATTGCTTCCAAAAATAAATAAATAAAGGCGTTTATCAATCCCTTCCCTTCCCTCCTTGAACCTGGCCATTCAGCTAGTTTAAAATCCATCTAATTATATTGATAAGGATACATGTTGGGGTTATCTTATAATTAATTTGTCTCTATTTTAATTTGGGTTGAAAATGGAATAGAAAACATTTCTTTTCACAAGGGACAGAAAGGAGATGTTACCAAAACCTCCTCAACTTGTTTTATTTATTTTCTTCCCAGAAATGGTTAATTTTAACTCAACCTGGCATTTTTGCAGTAAATAATAGACCCTAGGTCCATCATTCAGGCCTTCAGGTGAAATTGTAAATTCTCTTCCTTTACAAACCTAAATGACCAGGTAAATGAGCATTCCAACTTTTTTTCCCTTTAATTCAAGAGATCAGCTAATATTTATTCTTGCATTTTATTTCACCACTAAAGTTAGTAAACAGGAAATGATCAACAAGTGCTGGGAAGGAAAAAAACAGAATTAAAAATTATAAAGAGGATATAAAATGCAAAAGTAGGACTAGCCTAGAATGATTTATGAGAAGCATTTGTTAGTCCCAGAAGAACAAAGATATACCAATATTCATCCTTCAACAGTGAAGTGTGGTGGAAAAGATTCAAGAGATAAAATAAAAAATAGAATAAGCACAGGGTTTTTTCATTAACTATGAATTTCCTGGTGGTCGTAGGTTTCTAGACAGTTTAACATAATGGTTTTCTTTCCCTTACTGAAGTTCATTTGGTTTCATCCTCTGCCCCTAACAAGTCTTCTACCCTCAGGTGAATTGTTCCAATCCAACAAGAATAAAGCCTATGCTTTATTGGATAGATGATACAAAAGCCAACAATCAAATACTAGAATCCTAGCATATGAGCTATATACACAAGCAAAGAAAATCCCATAAGCTCTTCCCCCATTACACTTATCCCTGGAGCCATGCAAGTCAAGAAAACGAGGGTTTGTTAGCTTCAGGGGACTTGATGAAATTCCCAGTATACAGGCTGTTGTGAAGTGTGAGAAGCTCTGGTCCCACCCCATCCCAAGATGGTGGTTAAAAAGGCAGAAATAAAAATCCGTCAGTGCTCTGGAGGAAAACGCATATGTTCCCTGCTTTTTGTCTCCAGAAATACTCTAAAATAACAGAAGATGATTAGACAAAGAAAGTTAGACAGTAACCTAGAATGGAACCTCTTAGGAACAACTGCTTCAAATGCAATGATCCAATCAGCAAAATGGTCTTATTTGATGAACTGGTCTAAAATATTAGAGTTAACTTCACAATGGACACTCAGACAAAGGGAGGGTTCTCAAAGCACACTCATATTGAAGCATCCAGCCAAGAGATAATAGTAAGAGAGAAAAGCATGTTAACAAGAGAATAAGAACAGTAGACAGATAAGGAAATCAGCTCTGAATCCTGGAGAAGCCAGGCTGGCCACAAGGGAAGTAAGTGAAGTCCAGAGTTAGGAGGAGAGGTGGTGGTCAATCATGCCAGACAAGAGGATAAAAGTAAGGATAAGGAAGACAGAGACTGAGAGAGAGACAGAGAGAAAGAAAAAGAGGGAAACAAAGACATAGAGAAGAAAAAAGCCAGAGACAAAGAGAAAGAGAATACCACCTGTTATTCCACTCGATGAATGCATATTCCCAGAATAAATGTGAGGAGGAACATGTGAGTGTATTATATTCTCTGTGGTTTGAACTTTCTCACTGCTCTCATAATGTGAGCATCTTCCTTTACTAGTTGTAATTTTAGGCTTTCTTCATCATCTACATGGTCTATTCATTCTGCCTAGGCCAGTAGTATTAATAAGATATGCAGCTTTGGTTGGCCTTCCTGGAATTCCTATGCTTTCTTTGACTTCCTGATTTCCTGCCCTGCCTCATGTTGAACAAGACGGAGTAACAATTACGTGGTGTTATGACCACCGACTCATATAATTACCCTTATGTGATAAGCATGACCAAGAGTATCCTTTACCTAATTATTAATTTTCATGACAGCTAAGGCTTTATCTATTTTTCTTTCCTCCTATTTGCATAGAAGTTTTGGTTTCCACCAGTGTCCTGATCAATAATCTGGTTGGATATTGTTTTTAAAAAATCAATTTTGAATTCATACCAACCGTCTTAAATTCATCTACTCTCTTATACACACTGCCTTCTTCTAAAGAGACCATAGTGCCTGTATTACTACAACTGTTTAAAGATATGGAATTATGACTTATGGGTCATTAAAAGGATTTTCAATGGTAATTTTAGTTATACATGTAGTGGTAATTACCCTGGCTCCCACTGCTTGAAGGTCAAGTGAGTTATATTTCATTCTTCTCCCAAGGTTTTCCAGTACCTTGATGGATTTTACTGGCATATAGCTTCTCTGCCATTGGCTCAATCCCCCACAAATTGTATTTCCCCAATTTTAGAAATCCCCTGAACCCCAGTTCCATTTGATCACCTCAGTTCCATGTAACCACTTAGATCAGCATTTACAAAGGATTATTTGCTTCAAAAGTATAGTAAGAATGAATATACAAATATTCTCCACCAGTACCCTTGTTCCTCTTCAGTATCTGGGGGGCAAGAGGAAGAAGTAAGTTCACAGCTGAGCTCAGCTTCTATATAGCATAGTTCCACCAAGTTCCAAGCCCAAAGGCCCCTTTGCCCTTGAATCCCAGACACCTTAGCTTCTCAGGCCTTCCCTACTGGGTTGGCAGCAACATCTAGCCTGGAATTCCATCTCCAAAGTTGTTCTGGCTGCAATACCTGGATCGAAGGACTCCACAACCTGTATCTAGAACTCAAAAGAACAAATGAAATAAACCACAACCTCAGACCCCTTTTCCAAGGCCATAGGACTTAAAGGGAAGAGGCTAACCCTTCCACCCTACCACAGTTCATGGTGTCTATGAGTGGGCAAACATGACCTTGACCTTTTCAATGCCACTAGAAAGAGACTCTTCAGTCTCTTTTAATGAGCTTTTTTTTAAAGACACAGTTTTAAAGTTTTTAAAGACACAGTTTGTTGTGGTCATTCAGGCAATGGAAAGAAGCTGTTCCTGTTCATGGGAAAGGTCTATGGGGGAGTGCAGAATGTCTTCCCCCTGGCATCTCTCAAATGGTTGTCTCCATATTGGATGATCTGGGCATATATATATATACAGAGAAAGAGAGAGACACACACACACACACACACACAGAGAGAGAGAGAGAGAGAGAGAGAGAGAGAGAGAGAGAGAGAGAGAGAGAGATCCTCTTTACATACACAATACTAGCCTTATGTACTATCTTTAAAACCTAACCCTCACACGAGATGAGGGTTCATTCAGCTTCATGCCTTCTATATGTCAACTAAATGTATCTACACATTCCATCCCCTGCCTAGAACGTGCTCCTTAGCACCCCCAGCTCATTTAAAGTCAGCTCACAAGATACCTCCCTACATGAGTCTTTTCCTGATCCCCCCAATTGTTCATGCAACTTGCTCCCAAAGATGACTTTGTTTATATTCTGTGCTATATATTATATATTTTCTTTTCTCTGTGTGTGCTATATTGCTCCAGCAGAAAGTTAACTCCTTCAGGGCTGGAACTCTTTCATTTCTGTCTTTTAATCGCTTAAGGCTTAGCACAATGTTTTACCATATTTAATAAATGTTTGTTGAATAAATGACTACAGGTACCCTCACTACCTCACTACCACCTTGGGGTTATTTCTTGTCCTGAGAAGTGAAGAAGTCCTCTACGGATCTTAGGCAACTGGCCCAGACAAGACCTGTGGGTATATTCTCAATAACTCCTGGGCTGTTTAGGCTAGCACTGTTTCCTATTCAGGAGGACAAAGGCAGCTATAAACTTTTGAAAATGAACCAATATGACATCTGGTTAAGATGCCAATGTGAAAGCAAAGCCTAGCTCTCCTACATAAACCCCAGGAAATATCTGAAAAGAATTTGAGAAAAGACCAATGATAAAACCAAAATGAAACAGAAATAGTTTTTCCATCCGGTGCAGAACTGCATAAAATGATCACCAGAAGCTAGCAGTGGCAGGGAGAAGGATAACACCAGGAAAAGCAGCATGCTCTCAGGTAAACAAGGAAGCTGGCAGAGATAGAGAGAGAAACTATGCCAGGGAAGTCAGCACAAGCTCATTAAAATGAGTCGGAAAGAAGCCAGCACTCTGAAGGGGGTGAGAGTCACAAGCCAGCACAAGCTTTAGCATTTGGGGACCCGAAGCCAGATCCCAGGTATGGCCTATCAGAACAGAATCAGGAGATAGAACCAGCTACCACAAATCACTGAAGAGAGAAGCAGAGAGATTATGCACTCCTTGGAATGTGAAGAGCCATCATGGCAGGAGATATGGCCAACCCAGTGCCTATGCCTTGCCACCAGGGGCCATGCAAGAATCCCGAGACCAGCACGATAGCTACCATCCCACAGGGCCTATCAGGGCCACCACAGAAAATAGAACCAACTCATGATTATGGATTGGGCAAGGAAAGGGTCCGACCAAGACCAGAACTTCCTATGGATGATCAGGTAATTGAGACAGAAGCCAATGACTGAGACAGAGGATGGACTTAATACCAGGCACTTCACTGAGTTTGGCAGGAACATGCAAACTATGAAGGGTACAAGACCAAATAAAGTTCCTGTAATCAATTCAGGAATATCAGTGGATTGTCACAAATACAAAATTCCAAAACAATAACTAAAAACAAATGCTATGAGTAAATAGGAGAAAACTGAATGGAATGAAGAAATGCTAGGAGCTAAGAGGTGAACCCAGAAGAGAGTGATTCCACAACTATAAGCAGAATGTCAAAGGGAAAAAATGAGTTGGCTGCAAAAACTACAAGTATGGCTTGAAGAAATGAAACAAAGGATAAAAAATAAAATCGTAGGGGCAGCCAAGTGGCGCAGGGAGTAGAGCACTAGCCCAGGAGTCAGGTGGACCTGAGTTCAAATCTGGCCTCAGACACTTGATACGCTTACTAGCTGTGTGACCTCGGGTAAGTCACTTAACCAACCCCAATTGCCCTGCCTTCCCTCCTCTTAAAAAAAGAGAAAAATAAAATTATAAATGAAATGAAAATTTCAGAGAAATTTTGAAGGAAGAATAAATATCTTAGAAAAGTTGAGAAACCTTACCAAAGTAGGAGGTCCCCTGAAAAACAGAATGGAATAAACAGTATCTCAATGACTCCATAAGACAACAGGAAATACCAGAACAAAGTAAAAAGACTAGAAAAAATGAAGAAAATGTAAGATATCTACTATCAAAAACTGACCTGTAAAATGTCATAGATATAATTTAAGAATCATAAGACTCCCTGAAAATTATGACTCTACCTGAAAAAAAATCTACACACTATATTTCAAGAAATCTGTCCATTATAACAAAAAGATACAGCGAAAAAAAATCCATTGATCACCTCATGAAAAAAATAAAAAACCACCCAGAAATATCATAGCCAAAATCAAGTTTCCAAATCAAAGGAAAAAATAGTGCAAGCAGCCAGAAAGTATTTAAGTACCAAAGAAACATAGTCAGGACCACACAAACCTTAGTAGCATCTACAGTAAGGAGAAAAATTTTTGAATAAGTATTTTAAAAATCACAGGCTCACAACCTATATCTAAGGACAATCCTACAGGAGAGAAAAATGAACATTTGATATAATAGAAGAGTTTCAAAAATTTCAATTGAAAATGCCAGAGTTCATGTGAGCAACAAGATGGTGGACTTGACATTTTCTCTGATCCCCACAACCTCTTGGACCTCTCCAAAACAGAAGAACCAAAAATAAAGCAATTTCAGTGTCTCTATGGATGGTCTAATATACTCAAAATCCAAAAGAAGGTTAATAAAAAAACTCCAACCCAGGAAGTGATGCCAACTGACCCTCAGCTCACTCAGCACCTTTCCTTTACTGCCTATATTTCTGGTACAAAGAGGAAAAATATTGAGAGGGAAAAGACCCACATTAATCAATCAAACAAGTAAATATTTTTTTAAAAAAAATTTTATTAAATGCTTAGTATATGCCATTTACAAAATATATCTATCGCAACTACTTTTAATTGCAGCAAACTGCAGCAAGTAAAGTAGTTGTTAACTAATTGGGGAATAGCCAAACAAATTACTACTTTAATGGAATACTATTGTTATGCAAGAAATTATGGAAGAGACAATTTCAAATTTACTTTGTAGGATTTTATGAAATAATGCAGAGTAAAATGAACAAAACCAAGAGAACAATTTACACAATGATTACAACACAGCAAAGTAAAATAGCTGCAAAAGATTTAAAAACTGAATAATGAAATGGCCAGTAACAACGTCAGGAGCATGATGATGAAGCATTCTTACCCTTGCTTGGCAGGAATGTGATGGACTGTGGGTACAGAATGAGATGTACATTCTCAAACCTGGCCAGTGTATTGATTTATTTTGTGTGTGTGGCTATTCTTTTTTTATTAAGAGGGAGGGCTTTAATTTAGGGGCAAGGAAGAGATAATAATAATAATAATAATAATAACTGACGTTTATAAGTATAAGACTATGTGCCAGGCACTATGCTAAGCACTTTACAATTATTATCTCATTTGATCTTCACAACAACCCTGGGAGATAGATTCTATTATTATTTTCATTTTATAGATGAGGAAGCAGAAGTTAAGTGACTTGCCCAGGGTGACACAGCAAGTACATGCCTAAGGCCAGATTTGAACTCAGGTCTTCCCAACTCCAGCCAGTGCTCTATCCACTGTGGCACCAAATTATTAGTAAGAGAGGTTAGTGACAGTATTAATAACAAAATAAGAAAAGAGAATCAGTGAATCATTAAAAAAATATATTGAAGTGAGAAGAAAGCTTAGAGGAGGGCAGTGTGGAGCTATCATGTTAGAATTTAAATATCTTTTTAAAGTAGTAGAATCAGGAGGCAGAGCCAAAATGGCAGAGTAAGACAGGAACTCATCTGAACTCTCACAAAATCACCTCTAAACAACTACAAAATGTTGTCTCAAAACAAATTCTGGAAAGGAAGAACCAACAAATGGATGGGATAAAACAATTTTTCAGCCCAAGACATCTTAGAAGGTCAACAGGAAAGGGAGAGCACAGTCCAGTGCAGATGGTATCCAGGCAAGCCAACAGCAGTCTGTGCCACAGCAAGGCCTCCCTGCCCTGGAACAGGCTAGCAGTGAGGCCCAATTATACTGGTGAAGAAGCTTTGGACAGTGCTCTCTCCAACCCAGGAGTAGAGCCCAACATCAATACAAAATTAAATGTTAATATAGAGGCTGGGAAATGAGATGTGTGTGTGTATACACCATAGAAAGTTATTATGGTGACAGGGAAGATCAAAACACAAACTCAGATGAGGACAACAATTTCAAAATGGCTACATGAAAAACCTCAAAGAAAAATGGGAACTGGTCTCAGCACCCTTCCTCCCCCCCCCAAAAAAAAAAAAAACTCCTGAAAGAGCTCAAAAGGGGTTTTAAAAATCAAATAAGAGAGTAGAAGAAAAATTGGGAAAATAAAAGACTGATTTAAGAGAATCATGAGAAAGAGACAACAAGTAGTAAAGGAAGGTAAATGGAAAAATTATACAAAAATTCACTGAAGAAAACAACTCCTTAAAAAATTGAATTGGTAAAATAGAAAGGGAGGTACAGAAATTCACTGAAGAAAGCAACTCTTTAAAAAGTAGAATTGGGCAAGTGGAAGATAATGACTCCATGAGACATCAAGAAACATTAAACAAAATTTTAATAATGAAAAAATAGAAGAAAATGTGAAATTTCTCCTTGGAAAAGTAACTGACCTAGAAAATAGATCTAGGAGTGATAATTTAAGAATTATTGGATTCCTGAAAACCATGATAAAAAAAGGAGGTGAGACATAATATTTCAAGAAATTATCCAGAAAAAAAACAACTGCCCTTTTATCGGGAGTAAAATAGAAATTGAAAGAATCCACTAATCACTCCTGAAATAGATCCCAAAATGAAAATTCCCACAACTATTATAGCCAAATTCCAGAGCTCCTATGTCAAGGAGAAAATATTGCAAGCAGCCAGAAGGAAATAATTCAAATATTGAGGAGCCACAATCAGGATTACACAGGACTCAACAACTTCTACGTTAAAGGATAGAAGGAATATGATATTCCTTAGGGCCAAGAAGCTAGGATTACAACCAGGAATCACCTACCCAGCAACACTGAGTATAATCCTTTGGAGATGTGGGGGGAGGAATGGACATTCAATGAAATAGATGATTTGCAAGCATTCCTGATGAAAAGGTCAGAGCTGAATAGAAATTAAATTAATAAAAAATTAAACAGGAAAGAGAAATAATAAGGGATTCAATAAAGTTAAACTGCTTATATTCCTCTCTGGGAAAATGATATTTATAACTCCTAAAAACTTTCTTATTATTAGGTTAGTTAGAAGGAGTATATGGCAGAGGTATGAGTTGAATGTGATGGTATGAAAGTGAGGCAGTCCCTAAAAGCATTGCTGAATCTGGTCATTATTTTTTCTAGTCTCCAAAAGGGGTTCTAGGCTAGAATTGTATCTATCTGCCCTCTGCAAATATCTCTGGTCTGGGAATATGAGTCTGGCTTCAGAAGAAACACTTATTTTCACTCTTAATAGGAAGCAGTCCTTGGCACGTAAATCTTGGCTTACTCTCACCAGTTTAGGTCCTTCTCACAAGTTTCTGGTTACACAAATGACTACCACAAATACTGAAGAGCAAATAACATTTGTCCAAGCAAAACAAACAAAAAACAAAAACAAAACTTGAAAAGTCCTACAGATGGAATATACTATAAAAAATAGATATGAGTGAATGAGCTCTTCAGCTGAGAGCTAGATACTATCTCAGCTCAAGTCAAGAATGAGGACGCATGTTCTCAACTAGCAGAAATCCATTCTAGATTTCTCAATCTAGAATTACAAGCAAGTCCTGAAATATAAAAAGGCCATCTTTCCATGTGTGTCTTTCCCCAATGCCTTCCTGGAGTGTCGTTCCAAAGCTCTGGAACTAACTCACTAAGTTTATCACAGAATACTCTCTGCAAATCAGGAGTCACATCTTCCTACACCCACACAGTATTAAGCACCTGGCTGCCCTTCCTCTCTCTACCTGACTGCGTAAGAGCCAAGTTGGCACTTGAATTACATTTAAATTGTGGGAGTTAGACAAAATGACCTCTAAGGTCCCTTTCAGCACTAAATCTGTGATTCTAACTCTCAGATATTTGGAGATTTTGAAAAGTTAAAAAGTACTATACAAATACAAGCATTATTATTATGAAGTTACCATCACAAGTGATATTAGAAAGCAAAAAATGTAATACTTAAGGTTGAAGAATATACATCAAACATATTACAAACTACACAAAAGGGAGAACATCAGAAGACCAAAGAAATGAAAATAAAAGTGAGGAAATCATTTCAGTAAGCTTGCGACCACTCACACTTCATCTGATTTTAAAAATCCATTTTAATTCAAGGAGCAAACATATTACCTTCAGGTAGGGATGAAGAGCACCTCAATTTGAGACATTGAATTTTTCCAAGAAAAATCCCTACCCTACTTGTACTTGGGCAGGAAGCAGGTGGTTTAAAAAATGTTTAGTAATAATCATGCATTCTGAAGGAAAAATATGAATGACAGAATTTTATGGGAAAAGGCTTCTAACCAGAAAATAGCCCACACCTATAGTCTCCAGGTATGCTCTGAAGCACAACATCATCATCATAAGGAATGACCCCTGTGATCCAAAGGAAAAACATTCCCTAAAAGCACAAAGTAACTAAAAATGAATTTATCACTTGTAAAATATAAAAAGAATTCTCTAGCAAGCCTACAGACTTGTTTCCTCTAATTATGCATAGAGGAGTAATTTCCAAAGGAAAATTTGACTCTGAACAAAAGTACTGCCAACCTAGATGACAGGAAACTTGACAAATTAAAGTTCTTATTCCTACTTCACATAGCCTGTGATTTTGTAATTCTCAAATTCACTGTGACATCGTGTGCTAGAATTCCCCTGCTAGAACAGCCCCACATCCTCATCATAAAGTTCTGCCACCTGCAGAGGCTCAATAATGCCTTGTTATACGTACTTGAGAAGAGAGGGGCTTATCCTTACTGATGAGGCAGTTGGATGGTGTAGAAGAGGGAGTCCTCATAGTTAAGAAAACCTGAGTACAAATGCTGCCTAAGATGCCTGACAAGACAGTTAATCTCTCCCAGTCTGTTTCCTCACTCAAATGATGATAACAATAGCCCCTATCTTACAAGGTTGTAATGATCAAAAGAGATTATATTTTATGAATTAACGAAGCACTTACTTAGCACTTCTCATATGCAAAGCACTATACTGGGTGCTAGGGAAAAGTGGAACAGACTCTGCTCACAGGGAGCTCACATTATAATGGAGGATACAACACATTTGGAATGTTTCAAATGTAAGTCCAATGGAAAGATCTCATGGTCCTCAGGGTACAGCAGCAAAGCAGGTGGCAATATGTATTCTTTAAAATTATTTCCATTGATAAAAATTCTATCAGTTTCTTATGTTGAACCATGTGACAGTGTCAAGGACATGGATGGCAAGAACTTTCCTTTCTAGGACTTCAATAGCTGAGGCTACAGCATCTGTAGGAGAAGTTTCCAAGCTTTATCTCCACAGGAATTGCTTCCCAGGATGATGTCTTAGGGCACTGGACTGGAAACATTGCTATTCCCATGGCTCTTGGGTTCAAGGTTCTAGGATGTCTCTGTTGGGCTCTGAGGAAAGGTGGTGGTCAAGGTGGTCAAGGTGGTTTCACTTGCCAGGCATATACTCCCTCCTACCTCTCCTTCACAGTGCCTCACTGCTATCATTACTAAATGAGATAATATATATGAAGCATTTGGCAAATCTCAATCATATAGCATTATATAAAAGCTAGCTATTATTATTACTTATTGATAATGAACTAGCATTTTTTAAAATAAAATATTTTATTTTATTACTTTCCTGTTTTTAAAGAAGCCTTAAAGAAGAACTTGATCTTAAAATAGAACTGAACCTAAAATTGTACTTTGCAAAAGGATTGAAGAGCGACCTGGTTTCAATGCCCCTTTTCTACCTCTTGTAACAAAGTTGTTTCCAGCATTCAGTCACACTCTTCTCTGAGGCTTCTTAACAGATATATCATTCAGCTTTGACAAACAAGAATATGCAAGAATGACTATTTTTAGTCTTTCATCTGTAGCAGAAAAATACCCCTGTCAAAATGTCTTTCCCGGAACACCATTCCCTATGAAGATGGTGGCTGTCATCATTTCTTTAAAGAATTGGTTTTGTCAGATGATAACCCCTATAAGTGAGTGTCTCCAGGTTAAGATTCACAGGTATTTATCTGGCAAATTTTAAATGTGACAGCTCCAGGAACACAGTAGGACTAGAGATAAAGGGGTCAAAACTATATGCCCTCCCTGGAAAATGAAGACCTGCATGACAAAGTTAAGTTTCATAATTAACCCTTTCACCCAAAATCCAGAGATTCTAACTACAGAGCATGGCAAAATCAGGGACAGACATTGAAGAAATAGAAACTGAGAAAGCAGCCAAAGCCACAAACCTGATGGCAACTGAGGGAGAAGAAATTGGCAGTGCTCCAAACTATAAATCTTCCCACCTATCAGTGGTCCCTAGAAGGAACTCAGGCACTAAGAAAAAGAAGCAAATAATCATTAGATAACTATTCTTACCTAGCCTTTAACTACTGAAGTGATGTTGCCTTAGACAAGCTGAGACCTGGCAAAGATCTTAGCTTAAAAAGGCCAAGGTCTGCCACTGCATCATGACCCACCACCAGTCATTCAGATCTATGTCTTGCCACTGGACTCCAATAACTTTGGAGAATAAAGTGGGGCTGATGGCTTTGCCCAATTTACTTGCAAGTCAAGACATCATCCTCCTGATATCATTGGTCCTCTTTGAGAATGAAGGATGAGCAACAACTCCAAGAAAGGCTTCCCATTACACAGTACCATGAGACTCACTGTTATGGGTACCAGAGATGCACTGTCTTGAAAGCATTTTTGGTTCCTCTTACGCCAAGCACATCTACCAAATCCCAAACATTAAGTTACTCTTTACTGTAAGCAGAGAGTGAGGAAAGAAGTTGGACCTTCCTTATCTCCAAGGCTCCAATGTCCTAGTCTCACTAGGAGCTAAGAAAGAGGAACAGATGGTGTGTAGTCTCTCCTTCCTGGAAGTTAGTGATAAAATACTTTTTTCATACTTATATCAGAAATAAATGCTAAATAGGGGTCTGATAAATGTGGAGACCCCATCAGCTTCCTCAGCCACTAAAATGTGTCTGTGTGGAGGATGCTACAGAGCTTGCTTCAGGAAAATGTGTATGGTAAATGTATTGGAGAGACTGTAAAGCAGTGTACACATGCCATATAAAGTTCTTTTGGAGGGGAAACTCTTTAAACGGCTTCAGAAGCATTGGGCTATCAGCATGTAACATAAATTTATAGTGGCTCCAGTCAGAACAATTGCATGAATTTCTATAGCCTCATTCAGCAGCACATATGTAGGAGCAAAAGTAGCAAATTGTGGGAGTGATCCAAGGCTGAATCTTGGCAGAGGACAAATGTCAATATGATAAAGGGGCTAGGGAGTCAAGAGAAGATGACAGTGTAGAGTTGATTGGTTCTACAAGGAGACAAGATGGGGAAAAGAGAAAAGAGTGGTAAATGTAGAGGAGATGGGCTGGGAGAAAATTGAGGAGTCGAGATATTAGAGGTCACAATGTAGACGAAGAATAGCGTTAGGTGAGGGAAGGCAGAAGGAAAGGTGGAAAGCCGATAGATTATGATCAGATAGGGTGATTTCAACATTTTTGAAGAATGAGGTGGTACATTTGTGGGTGATGGCAAGATCAAGGGTATGACAATCTTTGTATATTGCTGATGTGGAGTGGAGAAGTAGCTCAAGGGAAATGAAAAGATAGTGGTTAGGGTGGTTAGGTCGTTGGAGGGAGAATCAATATGTATGTTGAAGTTTCCTAGTGTGAGGTGAGGAGCTAGGGCTGAGAGAAAAATTGTGAGCTGTGTACTGAATTTATTGAGGAAGAATGAGGAGTAACCTGGAGGTCTGTAGACAATAGCTATCAGGATTTTGATTGGGTGGAAGGGATGAATAGTATGAATCACAAAAGAGAAGAGGTTTCTGATTAGTGGAAGTAGGGAGAGAACTTGTAAGCAGCAATTAGTGTTGAGAGGTTAAATGGATCTGAGGTGCTAGTTACAGGTCCCTAACAATGAAGAGGAGGAAAGGGGCTTGAGCTGATGGTAGTTGATAAGAAAAACCCCCAACCCTTCAGAGTTATACCTCCTGGAACTCTGAGAGTCAGACGAAGTAGTCCAGAGCTTTAAATGCTACACTAGGAAGTCTTTTTTTTAAAGTTTCATTAATGTCTTAATACATACATACATATCCTATACATATATACATTATATATAATATATGTATAATTTATATTTTACAATTTCTCTCCTTTTTATCCCCTACAGAATCCAATGACAATGTTACTAAGGCAAGTACCACTTAATGATTTTTCCAAATTCTTTCCTGGGATAGTTGAGCCAACTATCATTATTAGTAGTTTTTAATAATAATAATGGCTAGCATTTGTATATAGCATTTTAAGGCAGCTAAGGGGTGCAATGAATAGACTACCAGACCTGGAGTCATGAAGACTCATCCTCCTGAGTTCAAATCCGACCTCAGACACTTATTAGCTGTGTGACCTTGTGCAAGTCACTTAACCCTGTTTGCTTCAGTTTCCTTATCTGTAAAATGAGCTGGAGGAGGAAATGGCAAACCACCCCAGTATCTTTGCCAAGAAAACCTCCAAATGGGGTCACAAAGAGTCAGACATGACTCAACAATCTGTGTTTTTAGTTTATTGAACTCTGAGCTTCTACTTTTGATTGTTTCTAGTCCCTTCATATCTAGACTGGTCCATCGGTTGACTTAAGTTTTTTGTAACCTGGGTAACTAGGTGACACAGTGGATGGAGTACTCAGCCCAGAATTGGAAAGACTTGAGTTCAAATCCAGCTTCAAACATTTACTTACTCTGTGACCCTGGGAAAGTCATTTGATCTCTGCCTGCCTCAGTTTCTTCAAATATAAAATAGTGATCATAACAGCACCTATCTCTCAGGGTTGTTGTAAGTATCAAATGAGAGATAATATTTGTAAAGCATTTGTCAAAGTGTCTCACACAGAGTTGGCATTTAATAAATGCTTGTTCCCTCCCTAGTACCAAATTGCTCTGATGGTTACTTATTGCTTATCACTCCCCTCTATGCACTCAGTCAGTGGTACAGCAAAACTAGCCCTCTCATAAATGTCACTCGATCCCCCACCATTATGCCTTGACCTGACTGTCCTCTATGCCTATAATGTACTTTTTCCTCACCCCTCAACTTTCAGAATCTTTAGTTTTCTTCAAGGACTAGGTCAAGTGTCTCCTTCTACAAGAGAACATTCCTGATTCCCCCAACTGCTAGTTCCTTCCCTACCCCCGGCACTTTCTATTTTGTATATACTATGTATGTAAGATATTGTATCCCCTAACTAGAATATAAGCTCAGTACATATTATATTCCACAGCTAGACTGTAAGCTCTATGAGGAAAGGAACCCTTTTCACTTTTGTATATCCAGAACCTAACCCAGTGCCTGGAACTACAGTTATCCCTTCCACATGACAACTTTCCTCATCTTGGTTTCAATATATCACAAGTCAGCATAAGAAATCAAATGCATTTTTTGGAGTTTCTCAGAAGCCACAGACAACACAGAAAAAGTTTAGAAACACAGAAATGCATAAAATATATTTATAGTATTATATAATGTCAACATATTTTATCTTTTAATCTCATAACAATGCAGACTTTTTCTCTGGTACAAAGGGAAGGCCAAAAGTTTCATGTAGATTTTCCAGATCACAGGGGCACCATCCCCCTAACCCCTCAAGATTTGGAAGGCATAACTGTAGTAGGTGCTTTATAAATGCTTATTGGCTGACTGGTTGATTGCTAGGAATTCTCATACAGATGTTGACCTATACCCAGCAGTACCTCAACCACTGGTCATCATTGCAAACTAAAATGCTTTCCAAAAGTTCATGTTCCAGATTGACTTCTTTACACATTAATATTCCTTTTTTCCATATTGGAGATGGTGATTCTTCTGTAATGTTTTCCAAACTTCTCTCCTTTCTTGATCAAAGATGTAATTTAACACTTTGCTTAATGGCTCAGAATCACCTTATGAACCTCTGCAGTAGCATGTCCCAATGACTGAGCTTCTTGATCCTACGGATAGACTTTGTAAGGCTGGTGGGCTTTTATAGCTCTCTCTGGCTTTTAAATTCCCATGTCTCCTTTCTATTGTCATGTCTTTTTACTGTTTTCAGTGAAAAATGCCCCCTCCACCTCTCAGATGCTGCCTTATTTAATACACAGTTGTTGGGGCCAACTGAACAACCCCTTTTACATGCGGCCTCCCCCACAGCCGCCCCCTTTACATAAAAATTCAAATATGTGGGCTTAACTCTGGCTGTTTTCCTCACTGATGAGAGATCCTTTTTGCTGACTTTAGAATTCCTACCTACGTTTTGTCTTGTTGAAGTGATAAGAAGCCTGCTTGCTATGCAGAGAAGTAGTAAAATACAGCAGTGTGTGTGTGTGTGTGTGTGTGTGTGTGTGTGTGTGTGTGTGTGCTCAGTACAAAATCCCCTTTCATTTTTTGCAAACCCTACCAAACTTCAGGCTTGTAACCACCCCAAGACACTTGGTAGCATTGCCCTTTAGGGGATATCCAGGCCCTCCTGGATGAAAGTTCAGCTCCTCTGCCTCCAAACCCCATTAATTCACATTTTATTGTGCCCTGTAACTGTCTCTCAGGCCTCATTAATGCAAAATATCTGTACACAGCCCTGCAAAAACAGCAGAGCTTCCAACCTGTTTATCAAAGAAGGACAATTTCTGCTTCCAGATTTGAGCTTTAAGAGACCTCGCTGAGATCATTTTATTCTTAAAGGTATAATCATTAGGCCTAATTAAGCTTAATAGGATTGTCATAGAAGTGGAAGGAATGTGGACCAATTTGGACAACAGGAAAGAGGCGTTGTTTTAAAAGGAAAATGGAAGAAGAGTTTAATTGGGCAGAATCATGCCGCTTCTCAAATGCCAAACTATTATTTTATTATTTTTATACTCCTCTGATACTACTTTGTGGAAGGGGGAGATGGGGGAAAGGAGGTGGAGGCTATGGGCCTGAAGAGATCCCTTTTCTGCAGATACAGAGAAAAGAGAACCTAGCATGTGGTTCTTCTTCATTAAGATCTGACTAGAAGGAATAGTTATATTTTTCAACCTTTATTATGAATAAAATTCCAAGTATATAGAAAAAAACCTGATAGCAATTACATATTAAACTATCAAAACAGAAATCCTTTTTGGTAAAGGAAATAAAACAATGATTCCGATTGAGAGACACTGGAAAGTAAGATAGAGATTGCTTAACTGAGGGCCTAGGAGACCTGGGCCCAAATTCCAGCTCTAATAATTTACTGGCTGTGTGATCATCAGCCAATTACTAAACCTCTCTGAGCCTCATTATCTATGACAGTTGAATGATGAAAAAAAAAAGAATTCACATTATCTACCTCACAAGGTGACGTGAGAAAAGAGTTTAATAAACTGTCAATAAGTGTATTAGGACTAATGGAGACTGGCAATTTTGAAAGGAAAGCCAGGGAAAAGATCCTCAAGCAAACAGTGTGATAAGTGTAAAAAGCATGGACCTGAAGTTGGAAGCCCTGAGTCCAAGTGGCCCCTTTGCCACTGATCAATCCTGTGACCTCCTGGAATCTCAGTTTCTTCATCTGTGAAATGGGAGCAATGCTCTAGATACTTTCAAGGACTCATCCTACATAAGCACTGCGTAAATGTGAGTTATTTCATGCCCCCATTGTTAACACCGGTGCTAGACGACACAATGGATATAGTGTTAGGAAGACCAAAGTCGGAATCTGGCATCAGATACTCACTAGCTGTATGACTCTAGGTAAGTCACTTAACCTCTGCCTGACTCAGTTTCCTCATCTGTAAAATGAGGAAAATAATAGAGCCTCCCGCCCAAAGTTGTAAGGATAAAGTAATGTTAATAAAGTGCTTTGTGAACCTTGAAGTGCTATGTAAATGCTATTGTTGTTAATTATCCTTCTTTTGAAGACTGACCTTCTGATTATTTGCTTGTTTTTTTAAACTGGACTTTTGAGGTTGCAGCAACTGTCTTTTTTTTAAGGCAACTGGGGTTAAGTGACTTGCCCAGGGTCACAGGCAGGATTTGAATTGAGGTCCTCCTGACTCAAGGGTTCTGCCACCTAGCTGCCCCTCCTGACAGTCTAAAAGACTTGCTAGGACATTAAGAAGTTAAATGATGTGTCATACAACTTGCCTTCCATGGAGAAGGTCTTCAGACACAAGACTTCCTGACTCAGAGGTCAACTCTTTATTGCTTGTTCTTTGCTGCTTTTCATAAGGGGCATGTCTTTTCATTTATTCACCCATTCATTTGCTTGTTTATTAATCAAAATAGTGTAAGGTATTCCCCAAAAGGAACTGCTTCCACTGCTGTAGCTTCTCCACATCTTACAATTTCCCAGAGCACTGTGAATTTAAGTGACTTGCCCAGGGTCACACAGTCAAGTTAGGGACAGAGGACACACTTCAACCCAGGTCTTCCCATCTCTGAGGACGACTCTTTATCCACGATTCTTCATTGCCTCTCCTATCTTTTGTGAGCTGCAATAAATCGAAGCAGTGTGTGAATAGTTAATGTTTATTTTTAAAATATCATCAGGTGTAATTATTCTGACAATAACCTAGATTTGAGGGGCTAGAGGTAGGTGTCTCTGAGACAGGTGTCTTAAAAAACTGGGTATCTATAAAAATCATGAAATCACTTGGCATCCAAGTGATCTGCTGGTTGCTAAGGAACTGTACTTTTTCTGAGAATCCATGGCATATGGAGTAGGACTAAATTCAATGGCCTAGATTTTCATCCTACATAACACAGCTTTCCTGGAGTTTTCTGGGATAGAACTCGAGTTCAGAACAAACTGTCAATCTGGAAGTTGCTTCTCCAGCTATTCTTTCCTGTTCTCCTTTTTAGAAATCATTTCACGTTAGAAATACATCATGATTGCAATGCCTAGATCATGCACCATACATTTGGTCATTTGGATTATGATGAGGGTCCACTCTACAGCACTTGAGTGCTATCCAAGTCTCAACTACTGTCCCTAGTCATTGTTGACCGGAAGTACAAATTCTGATGCATGTTAGTGCCAAATTAGTGAAATAAGCAAAAATATTTATTATTTAGCAATACGAACAAAACACAATCTAAGGATGCATTTGGGGGCTGCCCGCCATTTTGTTTTATCCCTAAGCTTTGTTACTTCTATTGCAATGAAGAGTTTGCAAAAGAGATTTTGCAGAAATTAGGGAGGTGACTCCAAACGTCAATAGAAAGCAAAACCAGAAATAGCTGACTGGCTTTCCTCATTTCAAGAACTAGAAATTCTAAAGCTGAAACAAATAGGTCTTTAAGCAGCTCTCATAATAGGTTCATTTATAGTTATTAATATCTTTTCAGCTCATGTTTTCATTGCACAAAACTTTAAATCAATCTAATTCCTTCTTTGTATGATATTCTCTCTAATCCTGGCCATTATGAAGTGTTTCCAAGATTTTACATCTTCAAAGACCAAGGCTCTGCTCTAATATCACTGCGGCTGATGATTTTCACATGTTGCCTTTCATAAACTACTTAACATGTAACACTATGTGTTAAGCTTAATGGAGAGTCAAAAGGGGCATAGGGGATAGTTGCTGAGTTGTGAAAACCTGAGTTCAAATCTTACTTCCAACACAATGGTTACTCTCTGTGTGACTCCTAGCACATTTCTCTGCCCAAAGAGTAACCTTTGGGCAAGTTAACCTCTTGGGAGCTGAGTTTCTAAGCCTCCAAGGTCCCTTCCATCTCTAAAACTATGATTCTATGATCCTGGAAACTGGCTTGGTTTCCCTGGCCAAGACACTTAATATCCTCTCACTATTTTAAAGAAAATTATATAGGAAAGTAGAGGCAGCTAGGTGGTGCAGCAGATAGAGTGCCAGGCCTGGAGTCAGGAAGACTTGATTTCAAATCTAGTCTCAGACACTTCCTAGATGTGTAACCCCAGGCAAGTCACTTAACCTCCATCTGCCTGTTTTCTATTATAAAAAGTAGAGATAATAATATCACCTACCTCCCAGGGTTGTAGTGAGGATCAAATGAAATAACACATGTAAAGTCCTCTGCACAGTGCCTGGCATATTGCAGGCACTTAATAAATGTTTGTTCTCTCCCTCTCCCCCACCCCCCAGTGCCCTGAAGCAACACACTAAAACTATAAATGGCATATCAGGTCACAATTTACACTGAATTTCCTTACTCAGACTTTCTTGCTTCAAGGAAATCACAGATCTGGTACCTTCTCATCCCCTGTTGACCTTCTTATATTAAAACATAATAAAATTATGTTTTATAATAATGCTTATGCCAAGAAAAAAATCATGCTATGAAAGCTATAATTTACTTCTTCTCCTTTAGGTACTAAGATTTGTTTAAATTCATACATCCCAGCTTGTTAACAAGCAGCTATTTATTATATAAGCAATGTGTGCATTGACACAAGTAAAAATACTAAAGAAAAAAACATTGATTACCTGTGACACAAATGTATGTTTCATGTACGTAGATGCATCATCCTACTAATGTGTATATGGTACTAACCTAATTCCCTAATCATGCCACTCAGGCATATCGAGCAATAATTTATAGTCTATATTATGAATGGGAATGACCTATATACATGTGAATGCCAGGACATCTTTTACATAAAGACAACTGTTTGTTCAGTGAGGATTTTTGGAAATTCATGCACTCATCCCCAGCTTAAAATCTATGTCTTTATTGTAAGCTTGTGAGGAGTTTGGTCCTTAAAAGTGAACACTTGTATATACACTTTCAGAATCATCTCTCTTGGCCAAAGGCACTTGACAAATTTTTCCATAGTCCATTCATATACATCCCTCGAAACTCCCAACGTCCCCATCCACCTGTCATAGCATCTAACTATGAAATTATCTTTCTAGTGGAAATGACCCTTTGCTCTGCCCTCACTCCCTGACACACCTCCTTTGTTCTCTGCCGACCAACCTACCTGCACAAAGCGACACCCTTTTCTTTTAAAAGCACTAAAGTCAGGGGCACTTAGGTGGCACACTGAGTAGAGTTAGGAGTTAGGAGGACCTGAGTTCAAATCCAGCCTCTGACACACTTACTGGCTTTATGACCTTGGGCAAGTCACTTAACCCCAATTGCCTTGCCTTCCCCTCTCAAAAAAACATTTTTAAAAAAATCACTAAAGTGACATGCTGCTCATGTCATCATTGTTCATCATGTCATGACTAAAGCGAAAGACAAATATCAGTAGTTTCTAACCCCCTTTACTCAAGAAGCAAGTTTTAAGAGAAGGGCTAGTTTTGAGTAATAAAGCTCTATCTAGTACAAGCTGTGGAATTATAGAAAACCACACATATCTGACTGTAGGATGCCTAACAGCAAAAACCTTATCATAGCAACCAGCTGAGGACACAGTGTTCCCAAAGATTATACAACCCACATAAAAAAGAAAGACTGTGAGAAAGTGGCAACAGGAATTACTGGCTGCATAGAATTCAAGTCAATAAACATTAATCCTGTTGTGTACAGATTCGTAAAGTCTTATCAAGTCCTACTCATGTATTTATTGGGGTACAGAGGTGACTCTGGGTTCCCAAAGGCTAAGTCCATGAAACATAATCTTTCATAGGTGCTAACAACTTGGAAGGGCTTTGCACATGAGTACAGTTGTCAACTCTGTGGGCTAGCCAAGCCACATTTGGAAAAGCTCATTGACAACTGTAGCTACCAGGTGAATCAACAAGAAGGGAATAGGAGTATCTCAGAAATTCATAGAGACCATCTACTTAAATCTACATCACTGGAGACAAGATCTACATAGCTGAGATCAAAGATCATTTGAAATTAGAAGTTGATGATATATGCAGAAACTAAGTGCAGGGGAAAAATGTAAATTTTATGTAACACATAGTCCCTACCCAAATGGAGTTTAAAATATTCAAGTCTCCACTAGAAGGGAAAAAAACAACCTATATCCTACCAATCTCTGTGAGCCATTGTGCTACATCTCTCCTCCATTTCTTACCCAAACATTCTGAAAAAGCCGTGTATGCTCATTGCCTCCATTTCCTCTCCTCTTACTCCTTAAACTTTCTGCAATCTGACTTTATCATTCAAACAAAACTGCACTCTTCAAAGTTACCAGTGACCTCGATTGTCAATTGAATGACTTTTTCTCAGTTCTTATATTTCTTGACCCCTTTGCCCTTTTTGACACTTTGTACTACCCTTCTCCTAGAGCCTCTCTGAGTTTTCATTATGCTGCTCTCACATGGTTCTCCTCCCACCTGTCTAGCCACTCTTTTTTACATTGTCCCTTGCTTGATTATCTTCCATTTCACACCCTAACTTTGAGTGTGTGCCCATTTTTTGCTGGATCCTCTTTAGATATACGTTCACTTGATGGGGCTTCTTTTGCCATATACTCTCACTTGATGGCCTCATCAGTGCCCATGAATTCAATGATCACCTCTAGGCAGATGACTCCCAGATCTCTATATTCAACCCTTTTCTTGCCTGAGATCCAGACCCACATCACTGACTGTCTATTGGACATTTTGTATTGGATGTCCTATGAACATCTCAAACTCAATACATTCAAAGTAGAATTCATTTTCTTTCCCCCAAAACCTACCCCATTTTCTAAACATTCCCGTTTCTTCAATGGTATCACCATCTTTCTAGTCACTCAGGTTTGCAGTTTTGGTGTCATCCTTAACTTCTCACTGTTACTCACCTCACACTACCAGATATTTGCCATTTCTTTTCATTCCCATCTCCAGAGCATCTCCACATGCATCCCTCCTCTCTACTAACACAACTACCCTCTCCCCTCACCCATTTCAGGCTCTCATTACCTCTCACCTGGACTTCTTCAGTATCCTCCTAAATTATCTCCTAGCTCCTAGTCTCCACTCCCATTCCGAGCCTCCAAAAAGCCCTCCATAGAACCACCAATGTGACTCTCCTAAAACTTATGTCTGACCCTGTCACTCCCACATTCGTTAAATTCCAGCATCTCCCTATTACCTCTAGGGACTCTTTGGGGTATTTAAGCTCTGCCATTCAAAGGTATTATCCTATCCTTTGAACCTTCTTACACATTACTCTATGGTGGCCTTTCTGTTTCTCACTTGGCATTACCTCTCCCATCTCCTGCCTCTGAATTAGCTGTCCCCCAAACCTGGAATATTCTCTCATATCACCACCTCTAAGAATTCCTAATTTACAACAAATTCAGCTCAAATGCCACCTTCTATGTGAAGTCTTTCTTGCCCCATAGCTACTAGTGCCTCTTCCCACACTCACCTCCTTCAAGGTTGCCATGTATCTGTTTTGTATGTATTGTGTGCGTGTGTGTATGTGAGAGCATGCTACCTACAAGAATGTAAGCTTCTAGTGGTCAGGGACTATTTTGGTTTTGTCTTTGCATCCCTAATACCTTGCAAAGTGCCAGGAACATAGCAGTACTTAAGAAATGCTTGTTGAAAAACTCATGCCCTAGAGGTTGTGAGAAAAGTGGCACAATGGAATTAGAGAGGGGGTACGTTATATAAATTAATTCAGTTATTCTTTCATTTCAATTTAGAAGTGTTGAAAGCAATTTGTTAACTCAAATGATAGAGATCAATAATGCAAAAATGTAATCATAGAATGGTATAGAGAGTATATTTAAACATTTTATGCCTATGTAGCAAACTTTTAAAGAAAGTCTATAAAATTATATGATAAAGATGTATGGACAATGGATCAATACTATGATATAGTGCTCAATACATAATGTCAAATAACTATATAAATACTACCTATTATATTTTTATTGTTATTAAGGTTTGGTCTATCTTGACAGGACCAAAGGCAGTGTTAGACAGTGGATATCTTCAACCTGGAGTCTTCTAGGGCTTCTTAAACTTTTTCCACCCGAGACCCTTCAGCACCTCTTAAAACTATGGATCTCGACTCAAAGTTTAAGAAGTGAGGTGACTAATTCCTATTCTCTATCCAGCCCCTATTTTTAAGTTAGTAACTACTAAGAATGCACTTCCCTGAATAATAAAGATTCTCATTTCTGTGAATCTGTTGATAGTTCATAGATAAAGTCTTCTAATTTCTTGGAGTGTGAAGGTGACCTTAGGTTCTTGAAGGCTCTGCCAGCAGAGCATTAACTCTACTGGTTCCTAAGCTGGAAAGAATTCAAGCATGGACCTCGTGGTGGAGGTGTCTCTGATTAGGGAACCACACCAGGATAGCCACATTGACTCTCAAAGGCCATCTGCTAAGTGATGGAGTTGCAACCCACTCCATTGGAAGAGTACCCACAATGACAATACTGTGCGTATTAAATTAAGAATATTGGGAACAGCCTCAAGAACTGCAATTTGACAATGATATAAAATGGTAGCCATTAATTTCCCCCCTGCTACCTCACTGTCTTTTATCATGACTTCTGAGTAAAGTGTCTGGTTCTTCAAGTCCATTTCCCTTTATTCTGCATCTTTTCTGGTTCAGGAGCTAACACTGGGGTGGTAAAGAGATAAAAGTAAAAAAGAAGTGGACCTGTGTAATCCGAAGCCTAAGCTGAGAGGTGCTGAATAATTGAGCTTAATAAATTTTGATGGTGCAAATTCCACTTTGGAAATAATAGAATTATGGAACATGAGAAAAAGCTTATTATGGAAAGTGGGCTTTTAGCTAGGGAGGGATAGGAATTATAGTACTAATGCCTGAGGCAGAGACGGGGAGGGAGAAAATTCCAGACAGTGGGGGATGGCCCTATAAAAATTCTGAGACATGGAATGTCATGTGGGAGGAACAAGGAAGCTAGTGTCACTAAATCTCAGCATACATGGAGACAAGTAAGGTTTAAGAAAACTAGAAAGGAGGGTGTCAGGCTATGAAGGGCTTTAAAGTTCAGAAAATTCTATATCTGATCCTGGGGGCAACGAGGAGACACGGGAGTTCATTGAATAGGGGAGTGACATGGTCAGACCTGCAATTTAGGATGATCGCTCTGGCAAGTGAATGGAAGTAGGAAGACTATTTATTTCAATAATCCAGGTGTGAGGTGATGAGAGCCTGTACCAGGGCACTGACAGTGTTAAAGGAGGGAAGGATATGTATACAAAAGATGTTGTGGAGGTAGTTTGACATGACTTGGCAACTATTTGGACACAGGGGGCTGAGAGTGAGGAGTGGAGGATGTTTCAAGCCCGAGTGACTGGGAGGCTGGTGGTGCCCTCATCAATGATAGGGAAGTTAGAAAAAGGGAGAAATTAGTTGTTTCAGACATGTTAAATAATGTTTATAGAATATAAAGTTTAAGGTGTCCGATAGTGAGTTGGAGATGTGAGACTGGTAGTCACAGAGAAGTTAAGGTTGAATAAATGAGAATCATCTGTATTGAGACAATCAAATTGACAGAAGCTGATGAGATCACCAAGTAAAATAGTATAGAGGAAAAAGAAAAGAGAGTACAGGACAAGAGTCTTGGGGAAGACCCACATTTAGAAGCTGTACCCTGGTAAAGATCCAGCAAAAGGGCCCAAGAAGGAACAGTCAGGTGGAACCAGGAGAATGGCATGGCAAAAAATGGTAATTAACAGTGTCTCAACCTCTGGGTCAAGAAAGATAAAGACAGAAAAAGTCATTAGATCTGATAATTAAGATGTTATGATTGCTTTGGAGAAAGCGGTTTCAGTTAAATTATGATATGGTCCAAAGGCAGACTGAAGAGTTGAGTGAGAAGAAAAGGAGAGGGATTGAATGTCGATGACCTAATCAAAGAGTTTACCCACAAAAGGGAAGAGAGAGATAGGGTAGTAAGAATGGAGTGATGAAAAAGTTTTTTTTTTAAAAGATGAAAAAGACATGGGTGTGTTTGTAGGTAGCAGGAAAACAGCCAGTAGACTGAGTGAAGATTAGTGAAAGAGGCGGGATGATAGAAGAAAGAATTTTCTATTAAAAAAAGATGGAATAGAATCAAGCATGAATTTAGAGAGGTTTGCCCTGGCAAGGACAAGTATTTCATGTAAGACTGAGGTAAAGGAGATAATAGTGAAAGCATCTGAGTGATGCGGCGAGAGAAGAGGGAGCTCCCAGCAAACAGCCCATTTTTTCGTCAAAATATGAAGCATATTCCCAGCAGAGATTGTGGGGGAGCTCTAGGAAGTATAAGAAGGGATGAAAAGGTTGGGGAAAGCAGCTGTGAGAGGGATAGTGAGTCAATTATGGAGATACAAAAGGATTGCCTTGTTACAGTGAGGGCCCAATTGAGATTATGAAGCACAAATTTGTAGTGTAAGCATAAATTTGTCATCGGCATTGATTATTCTCACAAGAGTTTCAGCATATTATATATCAAAGTTTATTTTTTTCTGAAAGGAAGCTACAGATACCATCAATTCATAGTTTCAAATAAATTTACTATTTAGCTGACTGGAAACTTTGAAAAAATTTTATCTATGTCATGTAACATACAAAACAACATGTTCATTAAGTCTATTTTATTGCTGCATAAAAACACTGTACAAAATTGGAGAGGAAAGATCACTGATTTCAAGAACAATCATTTTCACATTTTAAAACAATTTTTAAGGTGACATGGGAGTGTGAATTATCCTACACACATATACAAAATACAGTTAAAATCATTTAGGCCAATTCACCAGTAGCATTAATTTCCTAACTGAATGGACAGATTGGTCTCTGCTGTATCCTTATCACAATGTAGAAAAATAACCTGAGTTATTTTGTACTGAGGTACTTAAAATATAAAGGAAAAAAGATCAATTAATGACAAAACAGGCAATTTTCCAAAGATCAGGTAGTCTCCCATAAGGAAACTGACCACATCCCTCCATTAACCCTTTACTTATAACAACAGTCCAGCTGTTTTTTATACATTTATAAAACCTCGCTGAACCAACATTTGCCCTTCTTTAGAAATGTCTAAAATTTTACTGTTTCTTTTCATGAACAATCCCTCTAAAAAACAAATATTCATCATACATTGATACCGAGCATTTTCATCTCCTTGAATGCTGATCGGCTGCCACTCAGTAACAATATAAGCCAAAATAAAACTTGTGAATGCCATAAAGGCAATTCTAGCCTTAGAATAAAATCTTCTGGCCAAGTGAAATTGACCCTTTGGGATAAAGTATCTGTAAAATTCAGAGTGCACATGGTTAAACTTTTTGGAATGTCTAGAATGTTCAGATTTTTCATAAGCTATTTTTTCTGTTTTTAAAAGGGGCTTTCAAAATGAATCTACATGTCCTTGAGCCTCACAAAAAGAGAGGAGATCAAAAGCTGAAAGTGGTCTCTTTCTTGTTTGCATTAATTAATAATTGAGATTTCAGCATCTTTTATATGTGTGCTAAAATGGTTTTGATTCTCTTCCATGTTTTGATGGGCTTGCCCATAAAATCCCTGCAACAAATTGATGAGAATTAACCTGCCCTGAAACCACTTGAGCCTTTGCTCCCATCCCAGCATTATTAAGACCTAGAAAACCTGTAATAATTTTTTCTTCATCTTCATGACTTATTTGCCAGTCATGGAATGCATGGGGCTCAACTGCCTGGTGATTCTCTGTTACATATATCATGCAACACTGTTTACCAAGGAACTGGTAAACTGCATTTAATGGGAAAAGAAAATCCAACTTTTGGATTTATTTTTAATAGTATTTTTTTTTCCCCAATTACATGTCAAGACAATTTTTAGCATTCATATTTTACAAGATTTTTAATTCCAAATCTTTTTCTGGATTTATTTCTGTAACATATGGTTGATGAGCTCTTTTGCAGGCCTGGTACCATTAACTAACTGGTTTTCTGTGACTTGCAAAAGAAAACAAGGTCATCTTTTAACTTGGTAGATCAACTGAAAGCCCCCGTTCAGACGAAAATAATTTTTTCATATTTTTTATTGGTAAATTGTCTTCATTAACTATGCCATCTTCAAAGTCAGATTACTCCAACTCAATATCTCCTGCAAACAGGGTAATGATAAGTATAGCTGTGAATCCTGTCAGCAGACCAGCATTCTGAATAATGAAGAAGGTTAAATCTGTTTTTCTTCCAGTTACTTTTTCTCTTAGCATATCATTCATCTCCGGGAACTAGGGAAAAAGAAAGGCAGATTTTTAGAGAACTGTTGCCATCTTGTGGTGAACCAAGATTTTAGTCTGACATTCACAGAATCAGAGAATTCAGATTGAAAGGGACCTTAGATAATAAAATCACCCCTTCTTATACATGAGAAAAGTGAGACCCAGGATTTGCCCAAAGGCACACACAGAACTGAGTCAGGTCATGAAGTCATGCCTTCCAATTACAAATTCAGAGCTTTTCCCCATCCTATCAAATGATGAATCATTGGTTCAATGATCTAATTCAGCTGTTGAAATGCATCAGCACAAATGAAATTGCAGAAGAAAATGTGCCTTATCACCAAGAGTGGAAAAACAGAAATCATCTTTAATGGAATAAGATTAGTCAACCATCAGAAGGCTCATGATAAAACTCCTGAGATCCCTCTATACCTTTTGTCTTCATTTCTACCCTTCCTTACACACTAGCCCTTTACTTCCTTTTCTTCTATCCCATTAGAACAGAATGTCTTTGGTTCCATTCACCACTCTGCCAATGTAGAAACATATAACACCTCATTCCAAGTGAATCAATTAAAACTAGGTGCAGGGGGCCCAATCCAATTTCTGTGGGAATATCTGAAAATGCCCTCATTCAGACAGCTCCCCCAAAATGGTACACTAAATGCCATAATCCCTTTGTGAATACCCACCAGTACAAAGATTCAGAGAATCTTCAAGCAATCACAATAAATACAGGTACCCTCAAAGGCTTATGGCAAGAAAAACGAGGTAACAAATGAGGAAAGATTTTGCAAAGCAAAAAACATCATATAAGGTTAAAAGCATCATACATGCATGGTTTATTAGTTTTACAGATAGTATGGAATTGTGGACAGAGAGCTGACTCAGAGGTGAGAAGATCCATGTTCATGCCTTGCAGCTGTCACAACCTAGTTGTGTGATCCTGAGCAAGTCACTTAACTGCTAGAGTCAGTAAGACAGGAGTGGACATTCTGCATCTTTGGCAAATTCCAGTTCTCCATGCCATTCCCAGAGGTATGACATTGTCACTATGGGTGCTCTGGCAGTGGAGGGGCGGATACCTCATCACCTTAGGACCACCCTCAGCTGGTTTTTGAGTCAGAAAAAGAGACCCCATTGAAGCTTGAACTCTTTCCAGGTTAGGAAAAATGACCAGAGTTTATGTTCTGCCAGCATGGCTTCCAGAACCCAGAATCACCTCCAGACACTTGGGAACCACTGAAGGAGGGCTTCAAGAGGGAGCCAGAACTCCTGGCTGATGAGGAGCTCAATAAAGTAGGCCCTAGGCCCAGTAGAATAATAATACCAGAAATTTTAATAGTTGTTAATATGATTATATTATTGATTATTAACATAATTGGTTATTAATATTATGAATATTGATTAATCATTAATGTTGATTAAGATAATTGTACCAATTTATATATATTATTTTTTATTTAATATTTTATATTAATTATGAATATTTTATCATATGACTAATAAGACTATCACATCTTAATTAAGTAGTATTGTTATAGGGATAGGGACTAGAACTGTAATTTCATTGGTATAAAGAACTCCCAGGTGAGGAAGTCCCCTCTCCTAATGCAGGCCCGCACCTTCTAAGCCACTTGAAGTCTCAGGGAAGGGAGAGGTGAAGACAGTGGAGTCAAATTCAAATAAAAACAAGAGCCACCAAACTACATAAGCATCTCCAAGGGATGCATACTGACTTGGAAAACTACATATGAATGTGAGCTACATTATGTCTCCTATTATTTATTTTTTGAAGTACTTTCCAATTCTCCTTTAATCTAGAGGGTTACAGGCCATGATGCTATAAGACCTCCTTCCACTACCAATGGGAGTTACAATCTTTCTGCTCTCTTCATAGTGGAAAGATCCACACCATGAAAGTTCCTCTGACCAAACATATCCTCTACTGGAAGCCAAGTGAATGAGCCTTTCTATGCTCAGCTGGGCTGGCCCTCAGACAACAGATATAAAAGTATGTCATCATCCAAGGAGCATTTACTAAGCACCTAATACGTGCCAAACACTCTACTAAGTGTTGGGGATGCAAAGAAAACAAAACGAAAAAAAAAGTTCCTGCTCATGATGCTCTAACGGACAGTAGCCCACATTCAAAGTCTTATTAGTCTTGAAAGACTTCTCAGTATTCCTTTGAAAACTTAGGTTCACCTCCACTCCAAGAAAATACATAAGAATTACTGAAGTGGGTGTGTCTGTCTCTGTGTGAGTACATGGATGTGATGTACATACAGTTTGTAGTCACTTGGAGATATTGTTACACAGATTCTCCAAGCTGTTATGAGAAGACAGATTTTAACCACTGCAGTTAGTTTTAATTGATCCCCTCATAATAAGGTATAGGTGTTTGCTTCAAGGATCTGTGATTTTGCTCAATCTCTTCCAACGCAGAACACATCACCTCAGATGTGGTGCTGGTAGTGGTAGTTGTGGTTGTAATAATAACAACAACCCTGTAGCTACCCTGGGGCTAAGTCTCCCTGACTTTAGCTAGGTCTTCAGATGAACAAAGCACAGCAAGGTCCTAACTCTTTCCAAGACCCACTGGCCAAATTTTGTACTCCAGTGGCATGCACTTAAAAACCCAGGGTCAACTCCACAGCATGACTGAGACATCAGAAGACATCATGGAGTGGGGCTAGCACTGGACTTGGAGAACTTCAGTTCTGCTACTTATTTCCTACATGATCTTGGAAAATTAGTTAACCCCTCTGGGCTTCAGTTTCTTCATCCGTAAACTGATGCAGCTGGACTCAATGATCTCTAAGGTTTCTCCCAGGTCTAACTGCTGTAATCACTGTTATATCTGACTCTTCATGACCCTTTGGACCCTACTGTCCATGGAGTTTTCTTGGCAAAGATGCTGGAGTGGTTTGCCATTTTCTTTTCCAGTGGATTAAGGCAGAGTTTAAGTGACTTATCCAGGGTCACACAGCTATTTAAGTGTCTGAGGCCAGATTTGAACTCAGGTCTACCTGACTCTAGGCGTAATACTCTATCTACTGAACCATTTAGCTGCCTTTCTATAATCACACACACACACACAAAACCCGAACTTTTCAGGAAATGTCTTGTATGTTACTCCATTTATCCCAACTTTCTATATTTAGTGCAAGTTTGGGGCTGGCTAAGATTTTCACTACACAGATATAGAAATTCCCGGTATTTATCATCAAACTGTGCATCATCACAAAAGCAAGACACAAACAAAACCAACTCTTTGGCTACAACCATCCCAACACAAAATGAACAAGAAAGGCTTGGGTGAGAATCTCTACAATTTAGACAAAAAATAAGGTCATAAGTAAGGTATGATACTCTCTAGTGCAGAGGTATCAAACTTGTAGACAGCAAAACTCCCAAGTGGTGCTAAACCAGGAAATGTTTGACAAAATAAATAAAAATACAATACAATATAGATAATGCTCAACTGTGGTTTTCTGAGTCAATTTGTGGGTTTGAGTTTGACACTGCTTGCCTAGACTATCAATGACCTTAAGATTACCTGAGACAGGTTTTAAGTACAGCCATCTATCCATCATACCATACTGCCTCCACGTGTTTGCAGCCTACTATCCCTAAGACCGTTCCAAGGAGATGCCTAAAAGCATTTTCTCTCTCAGCTAGAAAAGTTTTACACAAATGGCTGTCTTGGGTTTGCTGCTGTTGTTCTTATTTTTAAACTTCCATCATGAGTTTCCCTGGAAAATGTGCCTTTCTTTCCCCTCTGTGGGAGGCAGAACGATAAGAAATAAGGAAGTGGTAAGCCCCTACCCCTAGCCATTCCTAGATATTAATCTAAAATTAAAATGAGAGTAAAAAATCTTCTTACCATGTCTGCCAGAGAAATATAGAGGAACATGCCACCGGCTAGTGCAAAAATAATATTTGGGGCAAAGTTGTTGCCCAGCAAAATGCCAAAGGCTAACCCAACATAGCAGGAGCATGCTGAAAGAAAGTTGAAAAATAAAGCTTGTCGGGTACTCATTCCAGCATTGAGTAGGATCACAAAGTCCCCTGGAAAAAGAGAACAGGAAAACACAGAATTAATCACACTGTAGAAGGATGTTGCTTCGAGAAGAAATGATCACTGAGGTCTCACAGTTTTTCTGTCATTTCAGTATAGCAAACAGAATGTCTGGTCCTTGGCATTTTGAAGATGCATTTGATCAAAATCACACCAGAACTAACAGATTCTTGCCCTGAATAGAAATCTCTTACCTAACTCATGAGGAAACTCTTCACACAGGATTGCTATGGAGGTGCTAAGTCCCTGAAGAAGAGAGAGGGTACAGGAAGCACCAATGGCCAGACCATCGATAAAGTTGTGGAGGGCATCACTGAGGGTGATCATCCAGGCAATGGTGCCAATTTCTGATAGCTTGGGCCCCTTTAAACAGGTACATGAACTTGATTCCTTTTTCCCATCCTACGGAGAAAAAAAGATAGTCAATTACCAAATAAATACTAAATTGTAGACACTGTTTTAGGCATGGAGGGAGGTACAAAAGCAAAATCCTTGACTTGAATTTTACAGCTGAGTTGGAAAAGCAAGGAATACATGACAAGTTTATAATACAAAAGCAAAACCACCATACAGATGAATAAAAGAAGAGATATTACAAATCATACGTGTACAGTTTGAGAAGCATCATTATTATATATAGGATAGAGAGCCAGGAAGATCTGCCTCTGCCACAGACTGGCTGTGTGACCCTGGGCAGTCACTTAACCTCTCTTTGTCCCCAGAAAACTCCAAGACTCTAAATGATGGAGAATGTCTAATCTGCACTGAGACAGATCCTCAATGCATTCTTGACAACAAAGAAACCATGGGTCCCACTCAACATTTAAGGGATATACTTTATTGTCAGATAAGTAATGGAGACAGACAGTAGGTTCTATGATTGCACAGGAGGGGAAGTCCCTATGGATGACCAGAGTCATTTGGAAATTCTTTGTAGGTAAGGAAAGATGAGTTGAGTATTAAAGGGAGGATTTGGATAAACAGAAAGGATGTGGGAAGGCATTCCAGGTAGAGAGAACATGGAGAAAAGTCAGGTAAAGACAGTCAGAGTGTCCAAGGGAAAGTGATCAGGATGATGAAGGGCCTCCAGGTCACACCACGTGAGAATCAGAAGTAAATGGGAATCTCAACCTGGAGAAGACTGGTAGCTGGCTCTCTTCAGGAATTTTAAGGGCTCTCCTGTACAAGAGGGATAGGTTAGTATTGTTCTGCTTGGGCCCAGAGAACTGAAGGAGAGGAGGTGGGAGTTAGAGAGGCAGATTTAGACTGCATGTTGAGAAACAAAAAAACCTCCCGATTCCTAGAGCTATGGAAAATCAGAACAGAGTGCTTCAGAACGTGGTGGGTATGAAAAACCTCATGCAAGGTTTTCAAGCAGAGGCTGAATGCCCAATTGTCAGGGATGCCATATGGGGATTCTCATTCAGGGACAGATTACACAACAGAGCCTGTGATGTCCCTTCCAATTAAGAATCTAAGCAATATATTGTGAAGTAAAAACCAATAGGGCATGGCCAATGACAGATATTACAAGGTCATTAAATGAATCAATCTCACTAAGGATGCAAGGAAATGTGTATATAGACTCCCTAGATTTCCTAGGGCTATCTCTTTCTGAAATCAACAAGCCTGACATATGTAAAGGAGAGGGATCTAGAAGGAGACTTCCAACTCATTCATTCCACATGACCTCGTGACAGACAGTCAACACTACCAAATTGAGACTGTATTAGTGTCAGTGACTATTTAGGATCTTATTGTCTTTGGCTTCAATTGTGTTCATTTATGGCTTTCCTTTCAACAAACAAGTCTGGCCATTAGGTTGAAAACTGAAGAATTAGCATGTTTACCATCTTTGAGCATTCATCAAATTCTACATGTTGATGAATAACAGTTCAAGTTGTAAGAAATGTGATAATATGATTGGGTCAGTCCATCAGTCAACAAGCATTTAAAAGAGATTATTACCATGGCCCACACCATACTAACCTCTGGTAATGTAAAGAAAGGCAAAAAGTCTTTGACCTCAAGGGTCTCATGTTCTACTGAGATTGATGATAAAGAAGTTCTCATAAGAAGGAATTGCTTCTTGATCTCATGCCATACTACAGTGGTGAATGGCATTAATGGTATTAATCTTCCGGATATATGCATATACATTTGCATTATTCAATTCACCAAATATTTATAAGCATCATGTGTAAAGTACTTCACTAGGCACTGAAGAGAGATACAAAGAACACAAGATAGTCTTTGTCTTCATGACACTTCTATTTTAGTACCTATCACTTATCACAGAAGTTAGGCACTTCTCC
This sequence comes from Trichosurus vulpecula, assembly GCF_011100635.1. Lineage (NCBI taxonomy): Eukaryota > Metazoa > Chordata > Mammalia > Diprotodontia > Phalangeridae > Trichosurus > Trichosurus vulpecula. The sequence goes on from NC_050578.1 coordinate 67,560,688, forward strand.
CTTTACCTAAGGGAGGCAAAGAAACATCAAATCATAACAAATTAGTGGTACACAGATGAGATCAAAATGCACAGGGCTTCAGCTTCCCATTTAAGATGTCTGGCAGTGAAAACACACCACAGCAGCTTCTCCCTTTATTTCAGTTCATCTTCTCTCAGAAATCCCAGGCCTTCATGTTTCATGTCATTTTATAAGCTCATTGTAACCGAGCTCCTAATTTCAAAGAAAACAGGGGCTTAGTTACAGATGGTTATGTGCCACTGCAATGAAACTATTGATAAAAACTGCTTTCAAAGACTGCCTAAGGTTTTTAAAAGGCAGTCCAGTCCAGTCCCTGAATACATGCACTAAAAATAAAACATTTCCTTCAAACTGTTTAATGTTGCCTAGACTCAAAAGATTTCTAATTTGACCTCAGTGTGTTACATTTTTCAAAAATGCAAATCAGGTCTAAAAACCTTACTTGGAGGAGAAAGAAGGAGATGGGGAAGAAGCAAACAAGGGGAAAAGATGAGAAGAATTAGAAATTAGAGGGGTTCTAAATGTCGCCCTTGTAGATAACCTCATTTCTGAAAATTCTTCCTTGCTTTTGAAAGTACATTTTAATTACAAATACTTAAAAATTTCAAGGTTATAAGCTTGACATTAAATTTTTCAAATGGCTCATTCTTAATAAAAATTATTTTCTAAGAAGAGGCTGTCTTTATATTTATCAAATGCTTTATAGATATATTAGGTAACATCAGCTTCAACAGACCCTCCCATGGAGAATACAAATGCTATTACTTTATCTTCAAAAGGGAATAGAATCTGGGGGCGGAGGGGGCAGCTTAACTGCCTTCTTAAGACTGACTGCTGCCATGATCAGAGAGAGATTATAATAAGAGAAAACTCAAGAGAATCTCTTTCCTTGAGAGACTAGAATAAAGTGTCATCTTTGACAAAGACTAAAGAGATATTTCCTGGGAGAACTGAGTTTAACTCTTATGGTGTGGATAATGTACCTTAAAGAGAATTCTTGAGAGACTTTGACACCCAGAAAGAGCTGAATGGTAGGACTCTATTTCCACAATTACAGAGAACTTGTACCTGATGGTTAGAGGTGACTTTGGCTATGATATTTCTAATTTTAATATTTTGATGAATTGGTTAAAATATATTTTCGTATTACTTGTTACAATATGAACAAACTGTACATCCAGTTAACACTGTTATTTATTTTAAGCCTATGAGACTAAGGGGTTTCAGAAAGAGACGAGAAATCTCATGGAAAAAGATGTTTCTCCATTTTACTTTATCAACAAGAGGCTTAGATATTACCAATTAACAGAACATATTTTGCATTGCTATTATTTTATAAGGAAATATCAAAACATACACCTTAACTGCCTTAGAATATGAGATGAGAATTAATAAGGCAATAAATCAAGTAACAAGATGAGACATGTGGGTTTGGTATGGACATTGACAAGAAATATGCACCTGACACATGTGGTAGTCACCTCTAAAGCCCCTTAGAATTACATATATTATTTCATTTGAGCCTTACCAATCTCAAAATTGTATAATCATCCATAGTTTACAAACAGGAAAACCTTCAGATGTTCAGTGACTTGCCCACACACACACAGCAGACCTGGGACTTGAATTCAAATCTTCTCACTCAACTACTCACTAGTCAACTCTAGCTCCTTTATATTTGTATCTTCCCAGAGTCCCTAGGCACTTGTTCCTTCATCAAAGGTCAACAGATGCTAGTGAGAAGTCATGCAGTTGTAGCATTCCAGCAGACAAAAAAATAGATATATGTACATGTTCCTAACACACACACACTCACACACACACACACACACACACACACACACACACACACACACACACAATCTTCCTTTGGCATGGGGAGGGGTCACAGGAATAGACTTTAAAAAGTCACCTCAAAGGACAGAAGACCTTTGGTGCACCTTCCTTCACCTTCTGAAACTCTACAGGTACTATAGTTACAACACATATACACAATATGAACAATGATATATGGAACAAGAGTTTGGGTCTACTGAAATGCTGGTTGGCACAGTCAGGAAAGGAGGTATAGAGGAGATGGGACTTGGAATGGACCTTGAAAGAATTTATTTCCAAACCAAAAACATTTAACTGAACCATTTGAAATCATAATAGTGATTTTGATTTTTCCAATGATTTACACACTCAAAATAGTTTATCTTCTTGTAGTGATTTTAAAAAAAGTTGCCAAGACTAAACCTAAATTACTTAATGGCTCATCTATAGAGACTATATTGGAATGCCTTTAATTCTGAAAAAGAAATTAAATTAATATTTCAGGCATGAGTTCTCTTAATGACACAGATATTATTGAGTCGATTTATCATCTCTCTCATTAAATCCAAGAGTGTAAAGTCCTAATGGACATCTTAGAAGAAGTTAGCAGCTATAAATTTTCAACAGGTTTGGAACAATCCACCATAAGAAAACTTTCAAAAGAGAAGTTTTATAACTCACTGGCAACTATTCACTCCTAATTCACTCCACCAATCTAATGAATCCTTATTTTAGAGTTCTGCTGTTCTTATCCATCTCGCAGATAATGCAAGAAGGTCTTGTGTGGGTTTGTGGGAGGGGTAGTCACAAGATTGGGATTGGAATGAATAATCCCAACTCTGCCACTGCGCTACTACCAGTCAGTGACTAGTTTTGACAAGTAAGTAAACCTTGATGCTGTTCTTCAGTCTCCTAACTTTTTAGTACAGTGGGGAGAAGGCTAGATTTTTGAGTCAGTGGACATGGGTTAGAATTTATGGTATATGTAACCTTCCAAGTCACTTAAGTTCTCTGGCCTTCAGTTTCTCCATCTGTAAAATACAGAAGGGAGAACTAGATTAGATCCCTCTAAGAAAGAAAAGTAAGGAACACTCTAACTAAGCTGGGGGTAGGGGTACTGAAATGGGAGAGATGAGAGAAATTGTCAAAGAGAAAGCGAAGAGGAGAAGGACAAAGCATATAATCTTTAACTGGAGTCCTGTCCTGCTGGAGACATGAATCCAGTTCCCTCCTACAGGGTGAGTTTGGCAGCTTCTCACTCCCCTGGCTTCCTAGGCAAGGAGTAGCTTCAGAAAGGAGTATGTCTTTCTGGTGGATTCTGAAGGGCCAGCGAGTTTGGGCCTTCAACATTATGTGGAATTAAGTTGTCAAAACCCATGGTCTCAGGTGGTAGGCATTCTAAAGCCCATAAATACATAAGAATTAAGATTAGGAAATTAACTAGCTAGAAGGGTAAAACATGCTATGGAAATGGGAGAGAAGAACTTTAAAAGTTAAAAAAAGAAATAAAATATCCTTTTAGCATGCTTATAAGAGGTTGTGATAAAGTGAGTGTTGGTCGAAAATCTGAGTGTAATTTGGTAATGGGAAAGGATATAAACATATACATTAGACAGTAAGCTTCATGAAGGCAAGAAGTTTCTTCTTTGTTAGCCCTTACTTCCTAGTACTCTTATATTTATCAAATGAATGAATATGTTTAAGTATAGCATTTAATACATATATACATATACATATATACACACTCAGATAAATAGAGATAAAGATAGATAGATAGATAGATAGATAGATAGATAGATAGATATAGGACAGAAGAGTTACAGCCATCAAGTGATTCTCAAAGTGTGATCCAGGAAACCCTTTAAGGGAGTCTTGAAGGCCTATTTTCATAATAATACTAAGATGTTTTTGTTTCTACCTAGTAAATATCAATAGATCCTCTGGGCTGTGCTAGAACTAGATTGAACTGGTTCTCCAAATTGCTAAATTTTCAGTGTAAGCATTTACATCCCAGAAATCAGCAAACATTACAAATCAGGGCTTGATTTACTGTTTTTATTCCTTAGACTTAAGGAAAGTAATAGAGGAAACGTTAATGATGCAGATTAAACTTAAAAGTGTGTCGTTTTCCCCCAGATAACCAGTCGTTAATCATTTACTAGCCCACCCCTAGATATAAAGCACACAAACAAAAGCTCTTTGGGTGAGTCCTCAATAATTTTTAGGAGTATAAATGTTTGGTTCTGAAGCCAAAAACTTTGCAAACTGCTGGTACATGGTATTATTACAACGCTGTCTTACTTCCTGAGCCAGCAGAAGATAATGGCACTAACACAACATTTGTGATATGCCCACGCAGGAGGCAAGTTAGATAGAGATTTAAGACTGGCAATAGGCCTCTCCATGTCACATATCTTCCATTATTTATAGTTGTTCCTAATTTCTAAATGTAGATTTACCAGTAAATCCAAATGACTGGTACTTTACTGGTGTTATTTGTCCTTTCCATCCTGAAACAATTCAAGAAAAATATTCAACATGGGCATGGGGGGGGTGGGGCGCAAGTTGATAGGGCTAACTGGAAGGGAGCTAAGAGGCTATCTATTACAACTGATAAATGAACAAACTGACAGCCAGAGGAGATTAAGGCACTTGCCCACATCACCTAGATAAGCAGGAAAGGAAAATGTGGCCAAAAGGAAATTTCAAATAGAAAAAAACAAAAAGGGAACATTCTTCTCAATCTATGTAATCTCTTCTCAGTCAATTGTACATAGTTTCCACTTATTTAGTTCCAAGAGGAGCCCACACTCATTTCCAATGCTCTTGCTAATGAAGATAATTATTAACAAGAAAGGAATCATTAAGAGAAGGCTGGCAAATAGTTTCCTTTCTGAAATGTGAGAGGCGTCATCTTGAGAATTTAGGATCTCAAACAAGTAGGCTTTATTTTCACTTGGGGACCATGCAATTTTGCTGCCCTGATACAAATGAACTTTTGGGAAACTTGAGGAGTCCTCACAGTTTAAATTAACACTGTTGGTGGAATTTAAAAGTACAAAACAAATTAAATATTTACAGTTACCCCAATGAACCATCTACTTGAACTACTTTTGCAAGAAAGCCTATACTCTCTGTGGATGATAATAATGACAGTACTCGGGCACATACAGGAAACAGAATATTACTTCCAAGCTCCCCTTCTCATACAACACATATTGGCAATGAGAGGAGACCTACAAGAACTTAGGAAGATTGCATTTACTGTGTTATAAATGGGTGCTTAACAAAGCTCAAAAGTATTCAAAACAAGTGCTACTTGCACCTTCTAAAACCCATCCCAGGCTTAATTAATTAAGTCCTGAGAGCCCACAGCATACTTTCAATAGTGCCAGGGAGAACCGCATGAAAAGTTTCAATGACATCCAGCTCCCCTGAGAGATTCTCCAGGCAAAATCAAAAGAAGAGCAAGAAGAAGCAATCAAGCCAAAAGGTAACACCAGGGGATTGATGAGACTAGGTCAAGACCTAGAGGCCAAGGTGTCCCCGGGGCTTCCCAGGAAGACTAAAGTCACAGTGATCTCTTGATATTCCATAGAAGACAAAGGGAATTCCCAGGTGGTGAGTGTCTAAGAAGGAGACAGAGGTGGAGCCAAGGACATCATCTAGGTTGGTCTACCAGAAGAGAGAGATTGTACAAGACAGGGACTGTGGCATATGGTGGCAGTTCTTGCTCCCTATCCAGCCCAGAGCTGTGAGAGATGGTAAGAAAGAGAACCAGGAACCAAATACCCCATTCAGAACTGTGACAAGGTAGCAGTATAAGCTTCCAGGCTATAGCAGGAATAGGACTCACCCAAAGAGCTTTTGTTTGTGTGGTTTATATCTAGGGGCGTGCTGATAAATGATTAACAACTGGTTATCTGGGGGAAAATAACACACTTTTAAGTTTAATCTGCATCATTAACATTTCCTCTATTACTTTCCTTAAGTCTAAGCAATAAAAACAGTAAATCAAGCCCTGATTTGTAATGTTTGCTGATTCCTGGGATGTAAATGCTTACGTTCTAAGAGGATACAAGGGGACATTGCTTGGAGCTAAGGCAACAGATATAAGTAAACAGAATAAAACCCCCAAGTTCAATGAAGAAATCCTATAAGTTAAGAGAAGACCCAAAGCTGAAGCTAGAAGAAGAGAGTAACTTCACAAACAATAAGCCCCATTAAAGAGAAAAGTTTGGTCACAAGGACTCCAAGAGTATATGAAAGAAATGAAGCAATATATAAAAATGAAATTAGAACTCTTAAGAAAAACATTCAAATATTAAAATAAAAGATGGAATAAATGACCAAAGGAGTGGATTACCTAAAAAAAAAATAGAATGGAGCAAAAAGAATTTAATGATTCAAGAAGACAAGAAGAAATATTAGAACAAAGGTTTTTTGGGGTTGAGTTTTTTTAAAACAAAAAATCAGAGGAACAAGTGAAGCAGTTACATACTACAATGGCTACTGTGTTAGACCTAGGGTCAGGAAGACACGAGTTCAAATCCAGACTCAGACACTTATTAGCTTGTGATTCTGGGCAAGTCACTTACCTCTATCTGCCCATTTTCTCTACTGTAAAATGGGGATCAAAATAGCACCCACTCCCAGGGCTGTTGTGAGGATGAGATAATATTTTAAAGTGCTTTGCAAACTTTAAACCACTACATAAATACTAGCTATTATTATCAAAAACAACTGACCTGGAAAACAGGTCAAAGAGAGAGAATTTAAGGCTCATTTAGACTCCCTGTGGGGAGTTTTAATCTGTGTCCCCTTATGAGATCACCTCCACATGGAAGAAGTATAAACATAACATGGCATGCCAGAATATGTGCACCAAGTTTGTCTCTGTCCTCAACAGAATGTAGGCTTGAGATGAGCAAGGATGATTTTATTTTTACCAAATGCATAGCACAGTGCCACAAAGGAGGTGCTTTAAAAAATGTTTGTTTCTTGATTAATTGATTCAGCTTGACAATCTCACACTTTATCTGTATCATTTTTTCTGGATAAATCTCTTCTTTTTGGATCCAGAGAGGTCCTAGTGGTGCAATTTACTCTGTGGGACAAGGAAGGAAGTACACAAAGCAAGCATTTATTAATTGCTTGCTATGTGCCAGACATTGTGCTCAGTGCTACACAATTATCATCTCATTTGCTACCTTCAACAACCTGGAGACATAAGTCTATTACTATCCCCATTTTACAGTTCATAAAACTAAGGCAAACAGTGGTTAAGACATTGGTCCAGGTTCAAACAGCTAGTAAATGTCTGAACTAGACTTGAACTCAGGTCTTTCTGACTCCAGACACAGGGTGTTAACCACTGCATCACCTAGCTTCCCCAGGGGTTTACAAAGATACTACCAGCTGTTTGGATTTTAATACCTGGATTCTACCCAGTCCCAACCAATCCCACTACACAAGATAACTCTACATATATCAGCAAGGTGGAATCAGAATGATGAGAGTGATGCCAACAAGAAGAGTGATGAAGCAGATTTGGCTTAAGGAGGGAATAACATACACATTCAATTGGGTATATTACCATATAGGAAAGTAGGTGGGAAGGGGATAAAAGGGGGGATGATAGAATGGAGGACAAATTAGGGGAGGGGGTAATCAGAAGCAAACACTTTTGAAAAGGAAAGTCAAAGGAGAAAATTGAAAAAATGGAGGCTAGATTAGAAGGAAATATAGTTAGTCTTTTACAACATGACTATTATGGAACTGTTTTGCATAATGATACATGTGTGGTCTATCTTGAATTGCTTGCCTTCTCAAGGATGGAGAGTGGGGAGGGAAGAAGGGAGAGAATTTGGAACTCAAGGTTTTAAAAACAAATGTTAAAAGTTGCTTTTACATGCAAATAATATATACAGGCAATCGGGTATAGAAATCTATCTTGCCCTACAAGAAGGTAAGGGGGATGGGGATAAGGGGTGGGGGGAGTGGGGTGATAGAAGAGAGGGCAGACTAGGGAAAGGGGCAATAAGAATACATGCCATCTTGTAGGGAGGGAAGAGATGGGGAGAAAATTTATCACTCAAAATCTTGTGGAAATGAATGTTGAAAATTAAAAATAAATTAATCTAAAAAAAGAATATTGATGAAGGAAAGGTTCATGAAGCAAGCAGAACCTGGGCTATCTTGGATGTGGACATGGCAATTGTAGAAAGCAAAGGAGAGAAATCCAGGTAGAAGGAATAGTATATGTGAAGAATTCTAGAATATGAAGAGATTTTAGGGGTCATGTAGCCTAAGCTCCTCCTTTTACAAATAAGGAAACTACAGTCCAGAGAGATAAGAGACTTCTCTAAGGTCATACAGTGGCAAAGCTGGGATTTGAATCCCAGTCCTCTGACTTAAAGAGTCTATAAGCCAAAGGGCAGTTTTCATTTGGTTTGTTTACCAGGAACAATTGTGATATTTCAAAAAGGAAATGATGATATAAAAATAGAGTAAAACTTTAGTTCTCTGGAAGCTAGTCATGAAGAAGAGTTCCGGACCTAGAAGTGGCTAGGAAGAAGGGGTTCAAGTTTGGGGCTGGGAGTAGAGAAGGAATCTTGTGGTCAGTAAAGCAGCAGCCCAAGGGCATTCAGGAACAAATGATTACTGCCAAAGAGAATGCAGACCCAAAGACTATATCTGATACTCTGTGGTTAGTATGGTCCAAAAGGAGTGTTACAGTTATTGAGAAGGTCCGTGGAAGATGAGCCTTTTCCAACAAAACTTGAGACGCACAGGAAAAGTCAACTATAATTTAGATACAAGAAAACAAAAAGGGAAGACAAAAAGGGGAAAAGTCAGGGAGATTAAAAATTAAATAGAAGTAGCATCTGTAATAAGAAACAATGATGAGCATAGCCAGTAACTGATACTCTGACAACAGGCAAGAGGCAGCAACAACAAGTCAGGAGACAGAATAGACTGCCAATCTTCAGGGACAAATCATCATCTCTAGTCCACTTGGCAACAGAGGATATCCATGTCTGGGTCACCTGTACTGTCAAGGGTGGCTGAGAATGAAAAAAGAATGTCAAGGATATCCAGTTTTCCTCAAGATGACTATGAGCCATCAACGAAAAGTCCAAATTACAGTCAACACGTTATATTTAAGAAGCTAGAAAAGTGCCTCTGGGATGTACATTTTAGACAGAATTTCATTTTATTTAAAACTTTTAGAGCAAACATCCACCTGTCTGGAAATCTCAGCCAGCCTGAATGACTGATTCCCAAAACATAGCCAAAATCACATTTTTACTGAACTATCTGATAAAGGTGATCTTTTTTCTGTATAAGGCATGTTGAAGTGGGGAAACGACTTAACAAAGAAAGGCAACTAGAAGTGATCTAGAACGCCTGGGACTGGCTGAGCCACCACACCACACCACTAAGGCCAAAGCCCATAGATCTGATTGTTCTGTGGACCAATTAACTTCCATTTTTTGTTGTTGTTCTGTCATGTCTGACTCTTCGTGTTCATGGCCAATTCACTTCATTCTTTGTTGGGGTTCAGTTGTGTCTGATTCTGCTTTGGGATTTTCTTGGCAAATGCATTGAGGTGGTTTGCCATTTCCTTCTCCAACTCATTTGATAGGTGAGGAAACTGAAACAAGCAAGGCTAAATGACTTGCCCAGGGTCACATAGATAATGTCTCAGCCCAGATTTGAACTCTGGATGATGAGTCTTCCTAACTTTAATCCTGGCACTCTATCCACTGTGCCAGCAAGCTACCCATTCTAGTCCCCCCAAATGACCAAAGATGAATCTCAAATAATAGCCAAACATCCTAAAGACATTTCACATGAGAATATGATGCAACAGCATAAAACCATCACCACTGCTATTAAGATAACTCCAAGCAAGCATTGTGAGTCAGTTATGTGATCTTTGTGTGTGTACATATATACATGTATATATGAATCTTACGCATATAGGATGATATATACATACCCACACATATACATATCTTTGCAGAGATACATGTAATAACAGAGAGGGAGCAGAAGAGAAGACAAGTGACAGGTGGTTAACAACTCGCTTAAAGTTTTATAGGAAGAAAACTAGGACCTAGCAATGGGATCAAGAAGAGAAAGAAATAAAATAGCACTGGAGAAAAATGGTGATGTTTGTTGACAATAATTGCACAGTTCAAGTAGGCCAAGGAGGACCGATTGAGTTTGGGAGGTCCTGCCTATCCTAAGGTTCCAGTACCATATCAGACTTGTGAAATGAATTCCCAATTCATAATGAGGACTAGTTGTCATCTGTTGGAATTTTGAGGGGTTATTTATAATGGGTTAATTTGTGATTTCTTTGGAGCAGGGTAATCTGAATGAGGAAATTCTCTCTATCAAGGCAGACTGGCACCTGCTCTGAATAGCACCATATTGTTGCCTATTTCAATGAGAGGTTAAGTGACTTGCCTGAGGTCATGGAGCCAATATATGTCAGAAATGGGACTTGAATCAGATCTTCCTCACTCCAAAGTCAGCTCTCTATCCACCATGCTACACAACCTTTTAATGGAGGCAAGTAAGTTGAGTTGACTAAGTAATGTACTGTAAGCTAATATGAAGAGATGGAGGTGGGGTGAGGAAATCTTCTAAAATTCCAACCATAACAGTCCACCCGTGTATATGAAGCAGAGCTCTGCTTCCTAAACGACAAACAATCCTTATGTGGATGTTAGGATTCCAATAGTGCAAGGCTAAAATGTTATGACACATTCAGAGCCATTGTCTCACTTGGAGACACACCTTGGCTCCAACTCACAGTTTCTTCTGTACCAGATCCATTTTATTTTTATGTTCTTTATTATTATTTCCAGAGCTCCTTCTTCACTGCTTTAGTACTTACAGGGCATCATGATTTCCTTAAATGAAAAAAACAATGACTTTGGTGTCAAAGGTTCTGGGACTGAAAATTGACTGCACCAAATAACCGTGTGACCTTGGGTAAGTCATTTTACTCTCTGAGCTTCATCCATAAAATGAAGACTAAATGAAATTAAAATCTAAGATCCATGATCACTGTGAGTCCTCCCTCATCCAACACTGCCCTTTAGTAGCGAATCTCATAATTGGTGGCATGGGGGTTGAGGAAAGGAAGACTCTTCTGGTGTTTATTTTTCTGGTAATGAGCCACCCTATCAATCAATCATTCGACAAGCATTTATTAGGCATGTACTACATTGCAGGCACTGTATCAGCTTCTAGGGTCAAAATACCATGTATCAAGATGCTCCCCACACTCATACTAACTCCCTTCCTCATCTCTGCTTCCTGTCTTCCTTCAAATCCCAGCCAAAAAAAAAAAACACCAGCTTCTCCAAGAAGCCTTGCCTGATCCTCCTTCATTCTAGCACCTTTTTCAAATTTATCCTATCTATTGCTCATTTATACACAGATGTTTGCATGGAGTCTCCCCCATTAGGCTGTGTGCTCCTTAAGAGCAGTGACTGTCTTTTACCTTGCTTTTTCTCCCAGGTGCTTAGCATAGCACTTAATAAATGTTTACTAAGAATCATGTATTCACTTTCTCCCGATATACCAGTATCCAGAGAAGGAAGTTATTGCACAACACAGAAGGACCAAAAAACACCAAAAAGCCAGGTTGGAGACTGCAGTCATCCAGTGACCTTGGAAAAACACAATCTTCTAAGTTTTCCAAGCTATAAAGCAGGTCATCAGTGGAGTTGCGACATAGGTTTTATGAGGCGATATTAAAAAAATACTTTGGATTTATACCCAAAAGATGCTCAGTAATATACACACACATACATATATACATATTATAAACACACACGTACCCTACATTTATATGTACATACACAGACATATCTCAAAAGCATAAATTTACAGACATGCCCAATGTATTGTGTTTGTTTTGCTTAATCATATTTTCTTACAAAGGGAGAGTTTGATTTGGAATAGGCAGGTGAGATTGGGAAGTGACAAGGAAAAAAGCATAAATATTTCTAAACAAATAAAATGTATTCTTTTTGATATTTAACATGAAGATGACCTCATGACATCAGCAATGAGCAGAAATGAAGTCTCACAGGGAAGAGAGTCTCTAGACAAGGTCCTTCCATTAAATCGATTAGCATCCAAGCCACTGATTAAGCACGGAGAACAGCTTTTTAAAGGTACCTATACTTTGCCACTAATTAAAACAATTTCATATTCATTCAGATAACTGGATAGAGAGTCCTGCAGAAGGCTCTATCCAAAAGCAAGTTCATTGTGGTGAATGTTAATATAAATTTCACCAGCCAATCAATGATCTCAGTGCTAACTGGGTACATTTATTAAGAGTAAGCCATTAATTTAGTCTCCAAGTACGCCAAATCCTTAGCATAGTCCCTAACATCACTAACCAAAGCACTCCAGCTATGAAAAGGTATGTATATCTTTATCCTTAGACATAAATGAATTTCCTTTATGCATGCCTTTCATATATGAAATATCTTATTACATTACCCCAAATGTAAATGGCATGTAGGCTGCCCCACACCTAATTTGTAACTGTATCTTTTTATTTGAGGGACTTTCTTTCCCAAAGTAGCCTTGAATAGAGAGAATGAATTATAGTACACACCCAGATGGCCAGCACTTCACCTGTGTCATGGTTTTTATAGTTTATTAAAACAGTAAAACAACCTAGACATGAGTAATTTTCCATTTCATGCAAGCCATTAAGTTAACATCACTCACCGGGGTCTTGATCCAGTATCTCAAAACTGCAAGGTGTAGCATGTAAAGAATGTAGTACTGTATTAATATAAGAGAAGAAGCAAACAGTAGAGGACAAAGAAGAGACATATTTTGGACAATCTCTCATTTCTCACTATGGTGCTGGATTAAAACAAAATCCCTCACATAATAGTGGTGCTGATGACTCAGTATCAGTAGGGATATAATTTATCTTTTTGATATCGCTGCATTTATTCTAAGCCTTTGACTCAGTTTGACCTAGATTTCCTCCTGACCAACATTTGCCAGGTAATGGTAGGGGTTTGGTGTTAGAGAGGTTAACCAATCATCTCTTAATTGCTAGATCACACGGCCTTTTCTTTCATTTTTGTCCTTTCATTTTTTTTCGTTCTGAGCTTATTCCTAGCCTCTCACCCCAACTGGGGGGAAAGAAAGTGAAACCCTTGTGACAAATATGCAAAGTCAAGCAAAACAAATTGCCATCCTGACAGATGGCCTTTTCTGAATCCTTATTCTCACTGACCTCCCTCTGGAACTTTGAAAACTGTTGGCCACCCTCTCCTGCATATTCCAGCTCCTCCCTCAATCTGAAAATCCTGCTCTCTTCCCCTAGCTATTTCTCTGGTGCTTCTCAGCCTCCCTTGCTAGATCATCACCCATATCCTGCTCCATCAATGCTGTTGTTCCCTGAGGCTCTGGGCTAGACAATCCTCTCCCCCTCCCCCCAATTCCCCTCCCATGGGGCCAATTATTATCTTTATGCAGATGACTAAAAAATCTATATCCAATTCTAATTGCTTTGCTGAACTTTAATCTGTCATTAACAACTGGCTACCAGACAGCTCCACCTCAATATCCCATGGCCATCTCAAACTAACAAGGTCCGAAACAAAGGCTATTATTTCATTATTTCTTTCTCTCTCTCTCTCTCTCTCTCTCTCTCTCTCTCTCTCTCTCTCTCTCTCTCTCTCTCTCTCTCTCTCTCTCTCTCTCCCCCCCCCCCCCCTCCCTCTCTCTCTCTCTCTCTCTCACACCACACACCAAATTTCCTTATTTATGTTGAGATGACCTCTATCCTCCTAGTCACCCAGGGTCCTACTCAGATTCATCCCTAACTCTTTCCTCTCCTTCACCCCTTCTAAACAGCTGCCAAATCGCTTCAGTTCTGCCTCCAAAGTATATTTTGTAATAGTTCCCATCTGTCTGATAACAGGGTCACCATCCAAGTTCACACACTCATCAGCTCTCTCCTGGATTACTGTAAAAGTCTCATATTTGGATCACCCATTTTCAGTCTCTCTCCTTTCTAATCTACCATTTATAGAGTTGCCAAAATAATCATGCTAATAACTCATATCTGACCATAACACATCCCTCCCTAAGAAGCTTCAGTGGTTCTCAAATGCCTCTAGGATAAAAGACATCCTATGAGTCTAGAAGGAAATACAATGCAGACTGGCATAGTCTGGTTCCAGCCTACATTTCCAAAATTATTCCACATACTCTATATTCAAGTTTACTGATGTGCTGTGTGGTTTTCCCCCATGCCTGAAATCAGCTTCCTCCACTGATCATCTCAGGTGTCACCTCCGAAAAACATTTCCTGATCCTTTTTAGTTGTTGGTATTTTCTCCGGCCTCAACTTATATTGTCTTTGTTTACATGCTGTCTACCTCACTAGAATGTGAGCTCCTTGAGGGCAGGGACTGTTTTTTTTTTTCTTTCTGTGCATCCCCAGGACCCAAGAGTGCCAGGTACTAGTTGCTGAATTGAACTGGTCCACGCAGCAATTAAATCCATGAGCTCATGACATCACAGCACTCCAAACTGCTGGGCAAATCTACCAAGCACCTTGGATTAAAGAAAGTCTTCTAGATTTTGACATATTAACTAAAATTTCTATTAAAATTAGCAGTTTCTACAAAGCAGGTTTAAATCATTTAAATACGCTTTTTTTCCTGAGTCCCAGGGTGAGCTGAAAGTAGGTGAGAGAGATTCCCAATTTTAGACCTCAGTACTTCCTTTCATAGGGTAGCTACGTGGCACAGTAGATAGAATGCTGGACCTGGAGTCAGAAACATTCATCTTGTCAAGTTCAAGTCTGGCCTCAGACACTTATCTCTGTGCCCCTGGGCAATTCACTTAATCTTGCTCGCCTCTGTTTCCTTATCTGTAAAAAAGAGCTGGAGAAGTTAAAGGTAAGCCACTCTACTATCATTTCCCCCAAAAGGGGGTTGGACACAGTTGACTAACAATTTTGTTTCATGGGTTACCATGGCCAAAGAATTCATCACTGGCATAACCTTACAGAGCAAGAGTGTAGTCCATTCCATGATTATATGTAACCCACGCTTTGGAGCTCTTCCAAAAGGACTTGGAGATGGAATAATGAGAGATATGGGGAGGAGGACTGCTTATGGGCAAGCTTCTTAAACACCTTACTATCCAGACTGCTTTTGACCTTTACCTTGAAGGGGACCTATGGGTAAAAGAATTCAAATAAGCAACCAGATACAAAGAAGCAAGCATGGAAGAACAAAAACTGTTACCTGCCCAATGAGGGGATTGAATGAAGTAGGCTGAAATAAGAGCAACAACCCAGATGGAGTCTAAATATTAGAACTTGTGGGTTTAACTGATGTCACTCACCAGTGACAGAATTCCAGAACTCGCCAATGACTATCTGAGACACAGGAACAAGGCTGATGACAAGAGATGTGCTCATCATCTTTGCACTTTAGGGGGAGATCCTCTCACTTGTCATAAATGCCAGTTCCTTCCTTGCTTCACGTATTGCCTAACTGACAAATACATGGAAGAGGAAGTCAGCCATATCTCTTCCTTCATGAAGCAGCAGATTGTGGCTGCTTTTAAAGCTGTTATTTTCATAAATAGTGATATTTGAATGGTTTGTGTGACAATATATTAAAATCCAGATTACCACTCAAACCTGTGCGAAGTCTGCTTCTTTGAATGCTAGCAGTGAGATTGGGAAATGTGAAAGGACAAAACCCTGGAAGAGAAGCAGATTTCAAGTCTTGAGGATTTATAACCCCCAAATTAAATTAGAAATAGTTAACTGGAAAAATATTTGCTATAAATTTCTCTGATAAAAATCTTAATATTTAGGATATGTTACATAAAACAGGTATAAAAACCTTTCCCCAATAGATAAGTGGCCAAAGGACATCAACAGGCAATTTTCAAAGAAAGATAAAGTATAAATAACTGTGAAAAAATATTCCTAATCACCAATTGCAGAAATGCACATTAAAACAGCTCTAAGATTCCACCTCACATCCATCAGATTGGCAAAGAAAAAAAGGACAATATTATTGCTAAAGGTGTTGAGCACACTGATACATGCTGGTGAAGCTGTGAAGTGGTCCAGCAATTCTGGAAAATAATTTGGAACTATACCTAAAAAGTTACTACACTGTATATACCCTTTCAACCAACAGCAACACCACTAAGCATATGCTGCAAAGAGATATTAAAGACAAAGGGGAAAGGCCCCATACGTAAAAAATATTTATGGCATTTTTGTTATAGCATGCAACTGGAGACAAAGCCGGTATCTATCAATTGGGAAATGGCAGAACAAAGTATGGTCCATTACTGCCAAGGATGAATCCAAAGAAACCTGGAAAAACGTGTATGAACTGATGCAGAACCAAGAGAATTATTTATAAAATGACAAGATTGTAAAGAAAGATAATTCTGAAAGACTTCATATCTGATAAATGCAAAAACTGATTACAATTTGAGGAGATTGATCATGAAGCATACTTCCTATCACTTAGTAAAGATGTAAGAGAGGATATAGAACGAGACACATTTTTTTACATATAACCAATACAACAGAAATTTATTTTGTTTGACTATACTTATTTGTTACAAAGGAGGACTTTTATTTGGAGAGGAGGAGCTATACGACACATTGTGAGAGAATGTTGTGACAGTAACATACATACAAAGAAGAAGAAAAGGAAAAAATATCAATGAAATATTTTTCATAAATATACAGAGAATGAAAGAATGTTCCAAAGAGGATACAGATAAGTACAGTAATCTTGATATTGCACCCTTGAAACTTATAGACAGATATAAATTTAATCAAGCTGTATTCAATATAAAACTATCTACAACATAGAAAAATGGTACCAGAGGGCACAATGGAAAAGGAGGGTACAGTGGGATCAGGATTCTTGAGGGACAAGATTGACATGGATAAGTTATGTTGGGAGCAAGGAGTGATGGCCAAGAAAGCGGCTATGGCCTAGGAAGCCAACAACAAAGATTCTAAATGGAGGCACAGGTCAGTAGATTGGCCTACTTTCCATAGTAGCAATGGTAATATGATTTGATGATCAGTCTTTGAACAAGACGAGAAAATGAGACAGGAAGGAAAGTGACAGAGGGGTTGGTGCGTAGCAGCAGGAGGGCACATATGAGGCAGGAAACCAAGAATTTCTGAGATCCTGGTGTTACTTTATACGTGGGAATTATCTAAATGAACAATAGTCAACTTACATAAGTTTTAAAGAGTCTTAAAAATACTTAGCAGTAAATGATTTGGATTTTCCTAAGTAATTTTTAGGGGTAATTTTTGGGGTAGAGTTGAAAA
Organism: Trichosurus vulpecula; assembly: GCF_011100635.1. Taxonomy (NCBI): domain Eukaryota; kingdom Metazoa; phylum Chordata; class Mammalia; order Diprotodontia; family Phalangeridae; genus Trichosurus; species Trichosurus vulpecula. The sequence continues at coordinate 67,577,921 of NC_050578.1, forward strand.
GATGAGTCCCAAAAATGAACAACTTCAGTGTCATCTCCAATTATTTTCTAGGTTTCAGAGATTTATTCAAATTAGGTATTGGGGATTAGAAAGGAAAGAACACTAGAGTAGCCACAGACACATATTCTATTGAAAAAGAGAAGCCAATACCTCAAAATTTATTTAACGTGAAGGTTGTGCTTCCATGGGAGCAAACACATGGATGCAGAATGACAAAGTCTACTATTCAATTGTTTAAATTGTAACGTCCTTGAGAGGATGGCTAGTTTTATCAATCTTGGTTCTTCATCACCTAGTACAGAATAGGTGCTTCATAAATGGTTGTTAAATCTGAATTCTGAGACTAAAATTATCAGTAACTATAACAAGTATGACCCTTAATTTTTAAAAGATGGTAGCTTGCGTCCCAATTATTTCAATAGTACTACAATCAAATATTCTCTCCACATGCTTAAGGCTTCACACTCATTTTTAATGCTCTTTCAAATGAACTGGATGTGTCAGACTTTGACAGATATTGCTAGCCTCACAGAGAGAGTGCGACATAACTCAAAGATTCTCATAGAAGATCAGCGGTGCAAAGATTGGCAATGTTATCATGCAAATGGCAAATTAAATTGGTCTCAAAAGTTATATTCCATTCAATGACAGCAAATGTTTCAAACTTCTGATTCACTCTCATGGCATCTGAAAGAAGAGAATGATACTGACCTCCTTTACCCTCTGAAGGTTATTTTCATATCTGGAGAGCTCTGAATTTTGTTTTAATAAAACTTTAGATTCTGTGTGATGTAGGAAAAAGGTAATACTGGGAAATAAGAAGCAGAGAAGGAAGGAGATGAACAATCTCTGAATTTTCTGCATTATCATACTGAAAAAAGTAGAGACACATGATGAATGTGGGTCTCAGCATATTGCCAACAATGATTTGTATCTGAGAAGTGATGTAACAAAAATCATTGAGGCCATGAATGGTTGACCAGGAAAGGAAGTGAGTCAGCCAAGTAACAATGGTGAGAAATTACAGAGGGCCAAGCCCAAATCCTGGGTGACTATCCACAAAATCGTAAAAGAACTAGGATAAGGCCTCCAATGAGTTGAATTGATCAAGTTTCATAGGGTCTTAAGTGCATAGATTTAGAGATATAAGGGACCTCTGAGACCAACAAGTCCAACCCCAAAGTGTATTTGAAAAAGTAGGTTCAGATCAACTGACTTGCTCAGGATCACACAGCTAGAAAGTGTCTGGGGCAGGATTAGATCTCAAGTCTTCTTAAATTCAAGTCTAGTGCTCTATCCACTGTACCATATAACCGCAGATTTATTGGGAGGGGGAGGGGAGCAGACACATGGACAGTAATCATTTAAAAAACTGAGGATACAAGGGCAGGTTGTAATTGATGTTGGAGGAGGGACCATCCACAGGGGAAGGAATCAGGTCTCATTGAAGTATTTTGTGTTATTCTCTTCTGAGAAAATAACACTAATGCAGAAAGCCCTAGAAGCTACTAAATCTGAGCTTCTTTGTCCGACATTCGGGACTATCCTAGATTCCCAGAAAACTACCATAAAGCACATTAAGAGAGAATATCTTCTGGCTGTTACAAGAAGAAAATCATTCTTCTAGTTGAGTTTAGTTGCTATCAAAGGGAATCTTAAGGTATCTCTCAGTTGAGGAAAGCATCAGATTGGTGTGAGGCCAGTAAACTAAGGATTTAAAAACTGACACTACGTGGTTAGCGTTTAACTAATTGTGGTTGTTTCACAGTCATTTCAGTTGTGTCTGACTCTTCGTGACCCCATTTGGGGTTTTCCTGCTAAAGATACTGGAATGGTTTGCCATTTCCTTCTCCAGCTCATATGACATATGAGGAAATTGAGGCAAGCAGGGTTAAGTGACTTGCCCTGGCTCACACAGCTAATAAGCGTCTGTGACCAGATTTGAACTCAAGAAATCTTCCTGACTCCAGGCCTGACTGAGAAATTTAAGAGACTTTCCCAATATGACAGATGCTAACTACTGCTGGTAATTCATGTAAGGAGAAATAATACTGCTGAACCTAAATCGGTTTACTGCCAAATAAAGAGGCAAATCACTAAATTCTGCAGACAGCTAAATTCTAAAGGACATGTAAAGCTATAGTAGCCTCATCTTTCAATTTAAAAAAAAGTATAACAAAATATTTCTCAAATAGGCTGGAATTTTTTTATTATTATTGTTTCTTCAAATAGAATAAAAACTTATTGAGGGAAGACATTGTTTCATTTTTCTCTTGCTTTCCCTCTACCCAACACAGTATATCTAGCCCATAGGAGGTGCTTGATAAATGCTTATTGGTTATCAGCAAATTATGGAACTAATTCCTTTGTTCTAAAATAACAGCAGGGATTACTAAAATGATTGAGGGAGAGGGGAGTGATCAGGACACTCTGATCAATCGATTTCTCATCTTCCCACCTACCCAGATGATGAAATCACAGAAGAGAAGGGGCAGTTATGCAGCTGCTATGCACGAGGAAGCTATGCAGCCTCCAAAGGCTTCATAATTTTAGGACCATGAAACAAAACAGAGCCGATTCTAATTTATCCTTGGTCATATCTCTTTGCCTCCTCCAGGGGGAGCTTAAACACTTTTAAAAAACACCCTGCATTCAGTTCCATGCAGTCTGACATCAAACTAAAGCAGTTTCAGGACATGGTGGTTTATCCTGATGTCAGTGCACTGAGGTTTTCACTTTTTACCTTCTTTCTCCTCAGTAATGAATGCAAGGGCTGGATCCATAATGGTTCTAACAGGCAAATTCACTCATATTATTCACTTATCTCTTGCATTACATATTTTTCCCTCACATACAAACATTGAGGCCAGAATCAAGGGCAATATTTTCCCCGTCTATTTTTCCTGCCTCACCCTTTTTTGAAATAGCAACCATCTAACCAATAAGGGAACCTCTAAACAAAACACACTTATTTTTGCAAAGGCAGTACATGATTAATTTCGGGAAGTAAACATTTGCTGGTTTCTAACTTAATAGGAAGAGAGGAAAGTTAGTCAGCACTTCTCTATTCCCGGCCCCTCCCCAGCTGCATTTTGCTCTACTTTGTCGTTTTCTAAATTGGAAGTTCTTAACCTGAGGCCCATGAACTTTTTTTGCCCCCTTGATAAATGTTTATTTATTGATTGACTGATTAGCATCACAGGTCCCATCCAAAAACCAAACCAAACCAAACCTCCAGCCTAACACTATGCCTTGCATAGAATATATGCCTAAAATTTTTTATCAACTTTAATTGAATGATGATTATTTTTTATATAAATATTTCTCTTTTTAATTTTATTATTTAATATTTTTAGTTTTCAACATTGATTTCCACAAGATTTTGAGTTACAAATTTTCTCCCCATTTCTATCCTCTCCCCACCCCAAGATGGATATATTCTGATGGCCTCTTTCCCCAGTCTGCCCTCTCTTCTGCACCCCACTTCCTATCCTTATTGCCTTTCCCTTTACTTTCTTCTAGGGCAAGATACATTTCTATACCCCACTGCCTGTATATCTTATTTCCCAGTTGCACATAAGAACAGCTTTTTTGAACATTTGTTTTTACAACTTTGAGTTCCAAATTTTCTCCCTTCTTCCCTCCCCACCCACCATCCTTGAGAAGGCAAGCAATTCAACATAGGCCACACATGTATCATTATGCAAAACACTTCCAGAATAGTCATGTTATGAAAGACTAACTATATTTCCCTCCATCCTATCCTGCCCCCCTTTATTCAATTTTCTCCCTTGACCTGTCCCTTTACAAAAGCATTTGTTTTGATTACCTCCTTCCCTGATCTGCCCTCCTTCTTTCATCCTCACCTTAGCCCCTTCCCCCCAACTTCCCTGTAGGGTAAGATACTCAATTGAGTGTGTATGTTATTCCCTCCTTAAGTCAAATCTGATGAGAGCAAGATTCACTCATTCCCCCTCACCTGCCTCCTCTTCCCTTCCATCATAACTGCTTTTTCTTACCACTTTAATGTAAAATAATTTTACATTTTATCTCTCCTTTTCTCCCTCTCAATATATTCCTCTCTCATCCCTTAATTTGATTTTTTTAGATATCATCCCTTCATATTCAACTCACCCTGTGCCCTCTGTCTATATATATATATATAGATACATATATATATAAATATAAATATGTATATATATACACACACATATATGTATGTGTGTGTGTGTGTGTGTATTCCCTTCAACTACCCTAATACTGAGAAGTGTCTCATGAATTACACATATCATCTTTCCACATAGGAATGTAAACAAAACAATCAACTTTAGTAAGTCCCTTATGATTTCTCTTTCTTGTTTACCTTTTCATGCTTCTCTTGATTCTTGTATTTGAAAGTCAAATTTTCTATTCAGCTCTGGTCTTCTCACTGAGAAAGCTTCAAAGTCCTCTATTTTATTGAAAGTCCATATTATTGTACTCAGTTTTGCTGGGCAGGTGATTTTTGGTTTTAATCCTAGCTCCTTTGACCTCTGGAATATCATATTCCAAGCCCTTCAATTCTTAATGTAGAAACTGCTAGATCCTGTGTTATTCTGATTGTGTTTCCACAATACTGGAATTATTTCTTTCTGGCAGCTTGCAATATTTTCTCCTTAACCTGGGAACTCTAGAATTTAGCTACAATATTCCTAGGAGTTTTCATTTTGCAATCTTTTTCAGGAGGCTATTGGTGGATTCTTTCAATTTCTATTTTACCCTCTGGCTGTAGAATATCAGGGCAGTTCTCCTTGATAATTTCTTGAAAGACAATGTCTAGGCTCTTTTTTTTGATCATGGCTTTCAGGTAGTCCAATAATTTTTAAATTATCTCTCCTGGATCTGTTTTCCAGGTCAGTGGTTTTTCTAATGAGATAGTTCACATTGCCTTCCATTCTCTGGGTTCTGTTTTATAATATCTTGATTTCTCATCAAGTCACTAGCTTCCACTTGCTCTAATCTAATTTTTAAGGTAGTATTTTTCTTCAGTGGTCTTTTGAACCTCCTTTTCCATTTGGCTAATTCTGCCTTTTAAGGCATTCTTCTCCTCATTGGCTTTTGGAGCTCTTTTGCCACTTGGGTTAGTCTATTTTAAGGAGTTATTTTCTTCAGCATTTTGGGGGTCTCCTTTAGCAAGTTATTGACTTGTATTTCATGATTTTCTTGCATTACTCTCATTTCTCTTCCCAATTTTTCCTCTACTTCTCTTACTTGCTTTTCCAAATTCTTTTTGAGCTCTTCCATGGCCTGAGCCCAATTCATATTTTTCTTGGAGGCTTTTGATGTAGGACCTACTTCTGGCTGTTTGTTTTGATCTTCGTTGTCACCAAAAAAAGATTCTATAGTCTAAGTCTCAGTCCTTTTATGCTGCTTGCTTATTTTCCTAGCCAATTATTTGACTTTTGAGCTTTTGGTCACGGTATGACTGCTTTAAGAGTAGAGAGTGCTTTGTCCCAAGCTTCAGGGGTTTTGCATTGCTGTTTTCAGAGCTACTTCTATTCTGAGGTGGTATGATACTCCTCTCCTGGCCTGTGCATGCAGGCACTTCTTTCTGCCATGTAACTTATCAGGAGGACTCCCTCTCCACAGTCACCACAAGCTCTGCCACACCAATGCTCCAAGAACTTTTTTTTAATATTTTAATAATTATATTTCAACATAACTGGTTTCCTCCCTAATCCTATAGATTTTATTTTATGCTTTTACAAATATTATGCTGAAAAAGGAGTCCAGGAACCCTGCTCTGGACCTAGCCAGAAGGTTACAGAGATATCATTAGTCCTTTTCCTCCTCATCCAACCCAACCCAAGGGTTACAGAGATATCATTTGTCCCTCTCCCCAAATGTGTGTCCAGCTCTACTGAAGCATATAGACAGGGGTCTGGGGCTGCAGCTGCTCTTTTCCTAGACCAAAAGGGCTTTAATCCCAAACCTGGAATAGCAAAGGACACTTTGGGATGTCAATGGAGCCCTTCTTTCAATTTTTAAATCATCTCACTCTTCCAATTTCTCTCTCTCAATCAACCAAGGTAGTTTTTATCTCTAAGCATTGAAGAATTGTTGGAGAAATGTCAGGAAAATAGATTTTAATTAATTTTGCCACTTATTACTCTGCAATTTGGGGTGAGTCACCATTCCTCAATAGAGAAGTAAGAACCTGAAAAATAATGAATGTTGTCAGTAAATCAGAACTCAGTTCTCCATAATTCCTCAACTCTCCTCTCTTCCTTGGAAGATTTAGAATAATCACATCTATGGAAAGGCAAGGAAAGCGTTCAGGTAAATAATAAATTCACTGATATATTTTCATAAGGAATCAGACTGATCATCAAAAATAAACTAGCCAGGCTTCCAGATAGCCTTACATGGCACAAAGAACACAGTAAATTAAACAAGAAAATGAAAGAATCATCATACCTGGAGAGAAACCACACTGACATTATCAAAATGGAGATGTCCGTTAGGCTGTGTTACTGCTGGGTTTGCATAACATTTGACTCCATTGATGGCAGGCACTTTAGGGGCTGGAGGGTTCACTTTTTCTTGGGAAGGAAAGAAGTCCTCATTTCCAAAGTGAGCATGATCATTCTGCAGTGGAAAAAATGGAAAAGTACACATTTCAGAGATCAGGATACAAGTTGATCAAGACAGGTAAACAAAAGGAGTCTGCCTTCTATTCACAAGTGGGAAAAATTCACATGTTTGTTCTGTATATATATATATGTTGAAGATAATCATTTAAAATATATGATTTTTCTCACTTTAAAACATTGTCCCATTGCCTATATTTTACTGACTTCTTTTTCTAGAAGATGCACAAACACATTGAAACAGAATGTATACAAACTAAACATGTCATTCGATGCTTACTTTGTCTTTGCACTAAGCAAATTCTAACTTTTATCATGCTAATCAATGTGTTGATTCACATTGTTATTTTAATTCAATTAACTGCAACTATATATATCAAATCACTTGTGCCTAGCAAAAATATCAAATAGAAAGAGACCTCTTCAAGAAAGCACTTTTACCTGCCCATAAGTCTTTAATAGCATCTTAAGTACTCTTTCAACAAAGAAGAGAATATAGAATCCACCAAACACAGCAGCTGCTTTTTCAATGTAGCGATCAACTTTGGGGTCAAATCCAAATGCCTAAGAGAGGAAGGAATAATAATTTAAATGAACTCAAATTATAATTTAAATGAACCCAATTAATTACAGGAAAACAATCAAACACCATACTTACTATAACATCAATTAGTGCCAAGATTACAAGGCCAATTTTCCCCATCTACATGCTTTTGTTGATCTGTCTTCCAAATACACATGTAAACATGTGCAAAAAAAAGTGATAATCACTTTGGCATATTCCACAGGGAGTCAAAATTAACTCAACCAAGCAGAAGACCACAGATAATCAAAGTAGTAATATAGCAATGAAAGGCAAAAGTTGCAAGACACCCCTCCCCCAGGGTCTGACTAGTCAGCAGTCCTCATTCATGTTTAAAAATGTAACAGAGGTCTTGGAGGTAATATGTAAGTGGAAAATCAATTCACTGTCCTTTCCTAAAACCTGTCTCTGGATATCTGCTCTTTAACAGGAATAGATGTATTATGAGCATCACTACCAAATCCATAGCTTGAAACCTTCACAAGTGAAGTACTTTTGTTCATAAATGTAGAGGGAAGGAGAAGTGAAAGAGAAGACTCGGGACTTGGGGTGAAAGATAAGGAAGAGAGAGATTTAAGAGAGCCAAGGGAGGCTAAAGAAGAGTTGATAGTATGTTTATTCCAAGGAGAAGAAAAAATGATCTAGGACTAAAAACCATATGAGGCCCTCCCTCCTTATGATGAACAGAGATAAACTCACTCACCTGCTCCCCCCAAAAACATCAAAAATGAAGAATTAGCATAAAAACATAGAAACTACCATTTGGGGTCCCCAAAACTGTAAAGTTCACAAGTGAACAGCTGCCTAATGTGAAAAGCACTGGGTTAGGAGCAAGACTTCTCACATACTCAAATGGAGCTGTAACAACCCATATTGGCCTACTTACCCAGTGAGATGCTTTTCTACATCCTTTTCTAGTTGACCACGGGCACTTCATGCCAATCAAATTATCAAGGGGAAACCAGCCTTCTACCATGAGAGAGCTTGAGGCCTGCCTCCTTTTCTCCTGACCTTATGAAAGTTCCAGGGAGAACTCTGGCAGCCCAGCCACTGTGCCTTGTCCTACCACATGAATAGCCTGTCTTCTCTTCCTATTATACATTTCCTCTATGGCATATTTTAGTCCTGTTCTTCTCTGATGTTCCTCACTAGATATACACTGCAGCTTGCTCCTATATACCATGAGCTCCTCCAATTACCCCGTTGCCACATTCCTTTTTAATTCTACAGTGACTTATATACTATGCCTCATTGGCTTACACCAATACCAGTACAATGTTGTTGATGATGATGAAGTTGTGGTTTAAATAGGCCTTTGTCTCCAAAGGAAACTTAAAATCAACAGCCTGGACAGCTACTCTTTTTTTTAATTTTTTTTTTGGAGGCAATGGGGTTAAGTGACTTGCCCAAAGTCACACAGCTAGTACGTATCTGAGGCTGGATTTGAATTCTGGTCCTCCCTGACTCCAGGGCTGGTGCTCTATCCACTGAACAGCTATTTTCAAATCCCAGGTCTACCACTAACAGGAAGCATCAACTTATATAGATGCCTCAGTTTTCTCACCAGTAAAACATTGCATCTGCCCTCTCAACCTACTTTACTGAGTCATTACGAAGCTGAAATAACTTTCAAAAATATGAAAGCAATGCTGCTCATGGTATCATGAACATCTTTTGGCAATCTGGTGAAGCTTATGGACCCCTTCTTAGAATAAAGCCATGGCTGAAGTGCAAAGATATGCTATACAAATTTCAACTGTCAGTTGATAAATATTTATTAAGTGCTTAAGTACTGAGGATACAAAGAAAGGTATAGGACAGGCCTGATCTCAGGGAACTTGCAATCTAATCAGGGAGACAACATGTAAAGAACTATGAACAAACAAGATACATACAGGATAAGTAGAAAATGGTCAACAGAAAGAAGGCACTATAATTAAAGGGAAGGGAAGGCTTCCAGAAAAAGCTTGGATTTTACCCAGGACTTGAAGGAAGCCTCAAAAGCCAGATGAAGAGGGAGAGCATTCTGAGCATGGGAGAGAGCCAGTAAAAACACCCAGGGAGATGGAGAGGCTTGTTAGAGAAGAAGCAAGGAGGCCAGGGTCAGTGAATCAAAGAGTATGAAGGAATGAGGGACATACGGTAGAAGTCATTATTATGAACACCTCTTCTAGCAGACCTTTCCAATGCCCACTTCTGGGTACTTCTGGACCCTTCAGGCCACTAGCGTGTTCCTTAAGCTCATTCTTTTGAGTCTTACTTTTCCAGTGGTACACAAAGAATTTTCTTTAAAGATGATGGCCTTTTAAGGACTTCAATTTAACACAATTTGTCAAAAGGCCTTCCAATTAATTGAAATATAAAGGATATATATTTACAATCTCTATATACATACATACAATGTAACTACATGATACATGATTTAAAAGTGCCTTATGAATCTATATGTATCATATTTTTGTCCACAGACTGATGGACCTCTCTAATGCTTCAAAAGATCTACGATTCCATCAAGTGATACAAACCATAACCCTTCCAGGTTTTAGAAAAAGTTCTTAATATGGAGTGTCCATTAACTTATTTTTTTAACATTCTGATAAGTGTACTTGGTTTCCTTTACCATCGTATGTACTTTATGCCTTTAGACACACGATTCTGAGAAGAGGTGCAGGTATTTCACCAGACTTTAGCTCAAGGTATCCAGGACACACAACAGATGAAGAAGCCATGCTTTAGCACCATATTTCACATGTTGTAATGTCTAACTTGCTGGTGATGAAACTCCTTTCACTTTGTGGAAGACAGGCCTCAGACAATCTGTCACCACCACATATTGGATGCCTTCCCAACATGAGCGGTGCTGCCAGAAGTGGTACTCAAGGAGCACAGTACTCAAGAGCTCAGGGTGACCTCCATGACCCAACGAGGCCCTGGAAGAGGACTTTATCCAAAGTTATAGATGCATAACAAACATGTGCACACACTTCAGCTAAGTCCAGGAAGAAAAAATTCATGATACAGGGCTCTAATTATGCATTGTATTCATCTGTTTTATAGAGATAGGGACTGAACTCGATTCCACTGATAAAGGAAATTCCCTTTCCCATGAAAGGTCAGCACCTTCTCTGCAGCTTAGAGTCCTTGAAGGACAGTGATGGATTAAGTGACTTGCCCAGGGTCATACAGCCAGTATGTGTCAGAGATAAGACTCAAGCCCAGGTATTCCTGGCTCCAAGGTCAGTTCTCCATCTCCTATACAACAATGTCTCTCATATATGATCTATGTGTATCACATGCATATATCATGTGAATTACATATTCTACTACTGTAAACAATAAAATTAAAATAAATATCCACATTATTCTATTAACCCGATAAATACCCCCTTTCTTGATTTTAGGTGTCAAGACATGAAATTGACAAATCATCCTAGATCTACACTGTGAAAGACAGAATCAAAATTTCAAGTGACAGTATTTGCTTAAGGATCTATGGTGACATTCATCAAAATAGAATGTTTTACTTGAAAAAAATAGTCCTAATAAACAGGCATAAACAGGACCTAATCAATATATTTGCTAATTAACCTTTCCTCTCTCAGAAAAACTTTGGTTTTCAGTATGACACGTATATATGGCTACTACTATACAATGAAAGTTTCTCTCTTCTTTGTAGCCATTTTGCTACTACTCATCTTAAAGTAGCAATACGACAGTATAATTCACTTCTAACTAAGGGATGGAATCTCTCTGGTCTTCAGGACAATTCTGGCTCTTGACTTTTCTCTAGATCAGAAAGCTGAATAACATACTCCAAAGAGTAAGAAAAGCTGCATTCCAAATTTGGCTAACTTACTTACTAGCTCTGTGACCTTGATTATAAGATATTTCCCCTTTCTAGGTCTCATCTGTAGAACAAGAGACTGGCCAAAGTACCCTAAATGTTTTTTAATTGGATTTTATTATTTCAAAAAGTGATATCCCCATTTGGGCCTATGGTTATGACAATTTAGCATGACTTTAAAAGATTTCATCCAAAATTTCCTAAAAGACCACAAGATGAAAATGTTATTTCAAGAAAGCCTTTTTTTATTCTCTACTCTGTGTATTAGCCTCTGTATCTGGGTATAGATTTCTTTGTGTGTGCCTCAATCTAAAGGGATGCTTTTTGTCTCCATCTCCCTGTCTTTCTCTGTCCCTTTCAGTGACTTTTCAAGCTCATCTCTCTCTCTTCTAACTGTTTTTCTCCCTTCACTGGCCAGAGTATAGACATCTTCTATTTTTTTATTATATTTACTGAATAATTTTATGTTTACTGCTTTTAATTTTAGGAGCAGCTAAATGGAATATTTCCAAGAAAAAAAAGTTAACAGCAGCGTTATTTGTGTGGCCTTCAGGAGAATTTTTTCCATGGGTCAGTAGCCCTTGATTGAAAGAAATGTTCATAACTGCTGCTCTGTTATCCCCTGGGCTTCTTTAGGTAAAGTAAATATCAGATGGGCATTTCCTTGTCTTCTCTGAGTAAATATGATACTGTCCGCTCTTAAAAGAAAATGGTAACACTGTATTGAAAAATTGGATTTGCCAAAAAGCAGAACAGTAGATATCTTTGAGCTCCTCAGAGGTGTACAGAAGTTGTTTGAGCATAACTGCTGGCCAGAACTTCCAGAATAGTAATTTTCTCTCTGACACAGATACCTCTGTAGTTTAGGACGAGCCCACAACCTTGCTAGGATTCGATTTTCCCTCAGATAGAAAACAATCCAACCAACTCAAAAAATGCTGCAAAAATCATCATAACTGAGGGAGCTCAGAATGTTTTAAAGAAGAAAACTGGACACTGTGTTATTATTAATAAGCACATTAACAAATAGCCAACGACCCTACCTCTGGAATAAGCTGGAAAATTGCGTTTGAAAAGAGAGTCCCGATGGCCAGTCCCACAAAATAAGTCAAAATCTTAGGGAAATATGGCTTCTTTAGCAACGGAGTCAAAACCAGTCCCAGGAGAGATGCCAGGTTGATGATAGTCACCGAAAGAAATCCGTATCCCCAGACTGTGAATGAGAATCAACAAAGATAAAGGATGAATCTGATAAAGAACATGCTTCAAATTCTAATTCAAAATAAATATTCACTAAGTTTAGAACAAATTTCTTCTTAAAGCCACAAAAATAATAAACTTTTGTTAACATAAATAGGGATAGGGACTAGTCTGTGATATTATTAACAATATCATTGCAGATAGTCACTTTCTCTTTAACTTATAGCCTTAGCAAAGAATGACCTAGAGCACTGAGAGATCTGGTGACTGATTCAGGGATGCACACCAGTATGTGTGTGTGTGTGTGTGTGTGTGTGTGTGTGTGTGTACACACATATACATACATATATATACACACACACATATGTATATACACATATATACATAGAGATGTGCATGTATGTGTATATGCATATATGTATGTGTGTATATATATATATGTATATAGATATATACGTGTGTGTGTGTGTGTGTGTGTGTGTGGCAATGGCAGGATCTGGATCCAAGGCCAGCTCTCTGTCCACCACACCAAACTGGCTCATGGGCAGAGAGGAATGCAGCCTAACTAACATTAGCAGGAATGCTGTTGGCCTTTTAATCAGCCCTCTTTCATTAAGAACCATAGAAGATTAAACCTGGAAGGACTGTCTATGAAAGTATAGTGGATTTCTCCTCTATTTCTTGTTGCTTCCACGACCTGTGCCAATCTGGACACCTAAGACAATAGTGGCTAACATTTACTTAGCCAGGCAGCTAGGAGGTTCAAGGGATAAAACACAGCACTGGGAGTCAGGAAGACCCAATTTCAAATCTTGCCTCAGACATCAAATACCTGCATGACCTTGGGTACTTCACTTCAGCTTTCTACACCTCAGTTCCTCCATCTGTGAAATGAGAGGGCTAGACCTGAAGATATGTAAGGTCCCTTACAACTCTAAATCTCTAAGCTCTCTAGGCCTATTAAAAGATCATTATGTATACCCATCCCCCATACCTAAGCTCAGGTCATGAGAGATGATATATTATAGTGAATCAAGAATCGGGAAAATCTGGGTTCGGGTCCTACTTCTGATTCATACTGTCTGTGTGACTGTGGATAAATTATTTGGCTTCTAAGTCACCCTGACAGCCCTCTAAATCTATAAACTTCAAAGCCAATGCTTATTATCTACTTTAGTACATGGAATTTCCTCACTATTAATAATAATGAGTTTCCTCACCAAAAGTTCCCTATACAAGGCTAGGGGGAAAAAAGAAGGGGAAAAAAGAAGGGGAAGAAAGCTTACGGTGACCTTACTTTTAGATAAAGATGGTAAGAAGGGAGGGATCCCAGAAATGAACTCCCCCAAAATCTCTCTTAATGAATTTCTGTAAAATCAGATAGGCTGAGACTATTGGTCCTACACATGTGAAGATCACCACAAAAGGTATAACAGGTCAACTACAACTTGAGACTTGTAATGTACGATCTTAGCAAAACATTTAAGGCTCTTTGGGTTTCAGCTTCCTCATCTATAAAATAAGAATTTTGGGCTAGATCATCTCTGAGGATCCTTGGAATTCCATCATGGAGAATGGATGGATGGCAGGAAGATGCCTGAGGGGGTTGCTGCGTAAAGAGGTGATGGTGATGGTGATGGTGATGGTGATGGTGATGGTGATGGTGATGGTGATGGTGATGGTGATGGTGATGGTGATGGTGATGGTGATGGTGATGGTGATGGTGATGGTGATGGTGATGGTGATGGTGATGGTGATGGTGATGGTGGTGGTGGTGGTGGTGGTGGTGGTGGTGGTGGTGGTGGTGGTGGTGGTGGTGGTGGTGGTGGTGATGTGATGCTGTTGTTGGTGGTAGTGATGGTGGCAGCAGCAGTAGTAGTAGGTAGTAAGGAGTAGTAGTAAGTAGTAATAGTATTTATATAGCACTTTAAGGTTTGCAAGTATTTTTACATGTCATCTCATTTGAAGAGCCCTTCTAGCTAAGTGCTATTATAATCCTCATTTTGTAGAGGAGTAAAACTTAAGCAGACAGAGATCAAGGGACTTGCCTGTGGGCACATAGCTAATAAATGACTGAGGCTGAATTCTAGTTAGCTAATGAACGCCTGAGGTCTTCCTGATTTCAGATCCAGTGCTCAATACACTGCACTACCTAGCTGCCTAGGTATGTGCCACAAGCATTTAGTAATAATAATGATGATAATGTTTATAACACTAAATGTTGCAAAGCATTTTACTAATTTCTCACTTTGTAAATTAGTACGTTTAGAGAAGCAGCAGTCAGGTAGTGCAGTGGATAGAGCACCAGGCCTAGAGTCAGGAAGATTCATCTTCGTGATTTCAAATCTGGTCTCAGACATTTACTAGCTGTGTGACCCTGGGCAGTCACTTAACCCTGTTTGCCTTAGTTTTCTCATCTGTCAAATGAGCTGGAGAAGGAAACAACAAATGACTCTAGAATCTTTGCCAAGAAAACCCCAAATGGGATTACAAAAAGTCAGACGAAACTGAAAAAATGGCTGAACAGTAACAACATCTCTGTGCAAAGGGCTATTAGTCACAGATATGATCATTGTCTGGCAGGTCTTTAAACACACTAATAATCATGCATGCTCCTCAAGTGCATCTCATAATTGGCATATAAATACGTAAAAGCAATTAACCTACTACACTCAAGGCCCTCACTGCTTGGACACAGGGGAAAGAGAATCAGGCTACTATTTTAAAATGAATTGGAGAATTTACATTTAACATTTTACCTTGGTTTGACTAAATCTGACCTTAATTTTTTAAATAAACTGATAATGCAAAATATTCTAGTTTACTTTTACTTTAAGGGATACAAGTTAAAAAGATAAACTGCTCTAGAGACAGCCGGCCAGAAAAGGGACAAAAAGACAGAAAGGCAAGGAAAACAGTAATAACTAGGAAGGATTAAACTTCTTCATGATTTTCTGATTTGTGAATTAGAGGATATGAAGTATGAACATGTTCCTAGATATCTAACAGTTAGACAACATTTTTTAGACAAAGTATTTTTTAAAGTAACATACACCTTTTCATGAGAACCCAGGAAAAAATATTGAAATTCCAGGGGGAAAAGAGATTGACAGACACAGTTCAAAACACTGAGAATAAATGACACGTTACTTAGGATAGCATTTAAATATATCATTCTCCAAATCTACAAATTGATTTCATTGATCCAGCATTAATTCAGCAAGAATTAATTTCCAACTATTCACCAGATCTTAGAGTAAACTAGCCAGAAATAAGCCTTAGCCCCCAATAGAACTACTTGGAGACACAAAAAGCTTTACTTTCCACTTAAATCAGATCATCATAAATATATGCCTATTGACATACTGCCAACAATACGTGCTGATAATGATTACAGTGAAATGCACTGAGTAGAAAGAAAAGCTGTTCATCTTATCTCAAGTTAGTAGGGAAAAAAATTCCCTCATCATTTCATGATGCTTTCAAATATAATTGACTAGTTTAAAATTAATCACTTGTGCTACAACATATTAAGGAGACTGAATAAGGGAAAAGTCTGAGCTGTTACTGACAACATAATAAACACTACTAAAAATCATGTTCTATCCTAGTGGAAAGAGCATAAGATATGAAATCAATATGTTTTCTTTATTCATATCCAAGCCTGGGCATCTGCCTGGAGAAGGCACTTCCTGAGGAAAATGGAAGCTATATTCAAGGATTTGAAGAACTTCCATGGAAAAGTAGAAATAAACATCCTCCTAGGTCAGAGAGAGAACTAGGGAGAGAGGGGGGAAGTTTCAAAGAAGCAAATAAAGGTTTTATTTCAGGAAAACCTTCCCTTGGGTTAGAGCTGCCTCATAGGCTGACTGGGGAGTGAGTTCCTCCTCAATGAGTTTCTTCAAATAAAGGCTGAATGACAGTCTAGCAGGAATGTTTTAGTGGGGAATCTTTTTCAGGTAAAAGGGGGACCAGATGTGGGACCACTGAGGTCTCTTACAACAATCTATGGCCCCATTCTCCTAAGATTGTTTCCCATTACCCAACTCTGGTACAATTAATATTTAAATTGCACCCAGTTCTATTTAGAAGGGGCTGCCAAAATTCTCTGGCATAACTATAATTCCAACATCCTCATCCTACCTAGGCCTTTAGAGATTCCTACCCCTTTTACTACTGCTCCATGCTCCCTGACCCCAGGACCCGATCCATAACATGACAGCTGCCACAGGAGGCCCTTTGTCTAAAAACCCTATGTAAACCCAGACACTCAGTGGCTCTCAGCCTACAGATGGAGGGCACATCCCCTTGCCCATCCAGACCACCACCTCCGGGGGGAGGGGGGAGGGAGAAAAAGAAGGCAAGCTGAATTAGACTCGATCCCTGAGAGGCATCACCTGTCATTCTAATTATCTTTAGTTTCCCATTCACTTAAGAGCCATCATAAATCTGCATGATGCTACTACAATTCTGAGACTTTGATTTACCAGATATGGGCAAGTGACTAAAACTCTGAGCCTCAGTTTGGTCATCCATCAAATGGGGTAATGAGATTTGTACTGCCTACCACAGAAATGAACATTTTTTAAATAGTAAAGTGAGACATAAATGATGCCTCTTATTATTGGCCTCTCTAAGGTTCCATCTCTCTAACTGGAATAATAATAATGCTCTTATTACCGAGGACCCACAGGTTTTTGTAAGGAAACATCGTTTTAAGTGTTCTAGAAAGGTGTGATTAGTATAGCCACTGCTTTGACCATATCATTTGATATAGACAATACTCCTGGAACTTCACTGGTATAGGGAACTCCCAGGCAATGGAGGCCTCCACCTAATCTGCAACTTGGAGGCTAACAGAGCTGCCTAGACCACTGACAGCCAGTCTATGTCAGAAGGAGGACTTGAACCCAGGTCTAGCTGATCCAAGGCCATTATCTTTCTCAAAATGAATCAAAGACATCCCGAGGGAAGGGGCTAAGTTATAAACGCAAACAAGAAATGGTATACGCATGGGATAGGAATAGTAGCAGGCCCCAATATTTTTGAGAGAAATGAAGAGGATTAGCAAATAGTCCTTAGATGGTTGATACCATAGGTTGTAGGTTCATTTTTATTTTTAAATATGAAGTCTAAGAAGGTGAGGAGGTAAATTCATGTCTCAGCAGCCAGAAAATGAGAAGAGAGCACCAAGTTAGAAGAAGGGTCAAGAAAAGCGCTAACAACCCCGAGTGTTAAATGTTAGCCCTGCCATTAAAAGTGATCTGGGTGCAAAAGAGGCCTGGAACACAAGAGGGCAGAAGTTTTGTTTGTTTTTAAAAGTTCAGTTTGGAAGAATATCCAGGGCTGTAAAATCCTAGTCACACTCAGTTCATCAGGAAGACTCATCTTTCCAAGTTCAAATCTGGCCCCAGACACTTACTAGCTGTGTGACCCTGAGCAAGCCACTTAACCCTGCTTGCCTCAGTTTCTTCACCTGTCAAATGAGCTGGAGAAGGAAACTGCAAACCACTCCAGTATCTTTGACAAGAAAACACCAAATGGGGTCATGAAGAGTTGGACACTACTGAAATGACAACAAATTGTCAATTAAATTAAACAAATGTTAACAGCAGCTTGTTCATTAAGCGTAGAAGTCTTAACAGGATTACTGATAATTTAAAATGTGCTGGGGTAGGTTTATTTACAGTTTTAAAAAGACAAAATCTAACAGTACCTATTTACATTATGCCATTTTGCTAATCTTTTTGCATTTCGCTGCAGTGAGGTTGTTATATTACTGGCCCCCATTCCCCCAGAGAGGGAGTAAGTTACATACTTTCTGAAGACGTTGGCCTAGATTTCTGCTTTGGATGGTGATCACAAGGGTGAAAGGACAGCTGTTGTAAGACGGCTGGACATATCTTAGAGAAGTTAGAAATGGTGATCCTGGTGTCATTGGAGAGCCCATGAATGGAAAAGACCTCTTCTGCAGACAAACACTGCAAAAAAAAAAATGAAACATAGGAAAAACCATATCAATAATACAAAATGACAGAAAAAGAATATGATATTATGAACAAAGAAAAATTCATCCAAAGGCACTCCAAAAGCACTTTCTAGGATTCTCGAAAAACAAGAAATCAGCAAAATGACCTAATTTATGGTGAATTAAAAGTCGGTCTGCAACATTCAGAAAAGTGAGACTTAACCTGCATTCATAAAAACAGAGTGAGAAGAGGGGCAGAAATCAGGGTCGCTCAAAAGCAAGAGCTAATCATTTCTGTGTCATATACTTTTGGCAGTCTGGTGAAGCTTCTGGCTCCTTCTGAGATGAATGTTTTTAAGTGAATAAAACAAAATTCATAAAATTACAAAGGAAACCAGCTATATTGAAATAAGTTATCTAAATATCTAAAAAAAAAACAAGTTAATACATACCAGGTCAAAAAAAAACCTGCTATCTAATAGTAGCCTAGTGAAATTCAAGCAGCAGAATCCCATATACTCAGTCTCTTGTCAGCCAGGTGACTCAGTGGTTAAGCACTGGGCCTGGCATCAGAAAGATCCAGGTCAGACCCTGGCAAGTCATTTAACCTCTGTGTGCCTCAATTTCTTCATCTCTAAAATGGGAGTAACAATAGGGGTTTTTGTGCGGATAAAATATTTGTAAAGTGTTTTGCAAACATTAAAGTGCTATATAAATGCTAGCTATCATTATTTACTATTTTTTAATGAGAATCTGTTTTTATAGCAAACCTCCAGTAAATTCCTGATGGCTAAAAAGTTTTCTTTCTAGTACTAGACTAAAAACTCTGTGAGGGACGGAATTTTGTATTCCTCTTTTTTTTCCCTTTTAATTGACATCTCCACTTCTCGTCCTCTCTTTGGCATTTTGGCTTCTACAAAGTCCTCTTGACAAGTTCAATTCTCTTCTTTCTTGGCCTTTTTGCAGCCTTGAACACTGTCAACAACCTCCTCCTGGATACTCTCTCCTCTGGAGGCTTTGGGGAAACTGTTTTCCCTTGGTACTCTTCTTACATGCCTGACCTCTCCTCAGTCTCCTTTGCTAGGTAGTCATCACTGAGGTCCTGCTCCTTATTATGAGTATACCCCAAGAGTCTGTCCTAGGTTCTCTTCTCTTTATCTCTATCTGCTATCTCAATGACCTTTGACCACCCTAGTTTGGGCTCTGATCATCCTCTCAGCCAAGCGATATATTAGCCTCCTAATCTCCTAAACTCTAGTCTCCCTACTCCAATCCTTCCTCCAAACCCCAAAAGTGATTTGACCACGTCTGACAGTGTCAAATCCCTTCATAAAAAACACAAGTGGCTCCCTATTACCTGTACAATCTACTATAACCTCCTCTTTGGGCCATTCAGAGCTCTTCCGAACATGATTCTATACTACTTGTCTAGCCTCTTTCTTTATTACTCACCTCCAGGTTCTCTACAATCCAACCATACTGGCATGCCCATTTTTTCCACTGGCTACTCCTTCTACTGTCTCTGTTCTGGCTATATTCATGCTTGGAATATATTCTCTCTTTATCTCTTCATCCCTCATTTCCTTCCAGATTCAGCTCAAAAGCCATTTTGAGACTTTTCCTGGTTCCCCCAGTTGCTAGTACTGTTCCCCTCCCCAGGGTACCTTCTATCAGCTCCAAATGAATTTTGTACCTACTTATGTGTCTCCCCCGTGATAGGGTCAAGATCTACCAGCCTTTGCCTCTTTTCCATTTGAGTTAGGTTAATTCTTTCCCTAAATGAGAAGGAAGTGGTCCCCTAGTCTGGAGAGGCTAAGGCTCAAGCTTTTTCTGCCTGGCCTTCTGGCTGCCTCAAGTCATGGTAATGTGGCTTTTTGTGGTCATTTAATAGTATAAAAAGCCCTTCCAAGTGATGGAATCAGGGCCCCTTCAGACAGGGATAAATCCACAGACAAAGCAGGCTAAATAAATCTCTTTCTGTTAACTGTGGAACATGACCAACATCAAATCTAAACTCTCAGAGGATGGACCTAAATCAGTCCTGTTTATCACACCTCTGTAAGAATCTAAGCTCCTTGAGGGCAGGGCCTGGGGAAGCTTGCAGCTTCTGAGGCATTTAGGGTGGGATTTCGGGTGTGGGGTTGTGTGTCACAAGTCATAGGTACAATGAGGGGCAAGTCATTTCATCTGTTCAAAGACCAAGCTGGCCTACATGACCTCCAAGGTCCTTTCCAATTCTCCATCTATAGTCCTACAGTATAGTGCTTTATGTAACAGAAATTAAGAGATGATGAGAATAATGTGCATAATGAACACTTCTTTGATAAACATAAATACTGTCCTATTAATTAAATTATATGTCCTAATTAATTAAATTATTAATCTCTATTAATTAAATATTCCTACAAGCTCTCTGATATGCATCTCATGTAGATTTCATGGCCCATAGGAAAACTAAGCATATTCCTTTTACATAGATAGCTTAGGAATCATGGAATATATTATTTTAAATACCCCAACAGTGTTATTAAAGAGTACTTAAGCATATCACAGAACAACACCAAAAAATCTTCACTTGGCCAAACTGATTATCATAAAATTGTAGGTTGATGCTAATGTTTTACCTTGGTATTTAGTCAAGGTCTTTTGGTAAAGAATCCTGAGATCCTCTGGATCAAATGAGATAATTGCAGAATTCTTTGTAATTGTACATTGTAATTGTAAAATGTCTATGTAAGCACCATAAATCTTATTGATGGTGGTGATGGTGGTGCTGGTGGTGGTGGTGTTGGGGTTGGTGGTTATTAAAGAGATGTGTGATCAAGGAAAACAGGAATAACCAGTCAACTAGGTGGATCAGTGGGAAAGAGTGCTAAACTTGGAGTCAGGAAAATCTGAGTTCAAATCCTGTCTTAGACATTTATTGGCTGAGGGACCCTGAAGAAGTCACAACCTCTCTGGGGACTCAGTTTCCTCATCTGAAAAATGAGGATTATAATAGCCTCCACCTCACAGGATTGTGAATAAATGAGATAACATACAGTACTTCAAAAAACTTAAAGCACTAAATACTAATTAGAATTATTATTTGTTGAGTACCTACTATGGAGCAGGTACTGTGCTAAGTGCTAGGGATAAAAAAAGAGGCAAAAGATAGTTTCTGCCTACAAGGAATTCAAAATCTAATGGGTGGGGGGAAACAAGTAAGCATATGTATAAACAAGCTTTATATAGGATAAATAGGAAATAATGAAAGAGAAGGCACCAAGAATGAGAGGGATTGGAAAAGGCTTCTCATGGAAGATAAAGACTTCAGCTAGGACTAAAAGGACACCAGGGAAGACAGTAGGCAAAGATGAGTAGGGAGAGCATTCTAGGAAAAGGGAATAGCCCCAAATGACCAGAGCCAAGAAATGGAGTATCCAGAAGAGCAAGAAGGCCAGCATCACTGGGTGAGCACTCAAATACAGCTATTAGGCAAGTGAGATAACATTTGTTCTGAATACAATCTGTTAGATATCTAATTATAAATTAGAGGGCAGATTACTAGAACAGTTACTGATCCAGCCCAAGCGCACTTTAGGTTCTTTGAAATGCTATCTGCAAAGGCATGGGGAGAGTAGACAAAACTCAAAAACTGTCTAAATAATTTCCATTTCACAGACTGGAGAGAAAGTAGTTCATTGAAAAAAGCAGTCGAAGCTTCCTGGCAAAATAACTTGAAGGAGTCAGAAGCCATCCTAACTCCATAAGTCAAATGTCTTACCCAGTTAGCCCACAATATGCCACTGGTTCATGGTCATCCATGAATACTATGACTCTGAGCATCAACAAGTATTATTAATCACTTGCTCTATGCCACTCATTATATGCTAGAGGCAAAGACAAAAATGAAAATCCCTGCCCTCGAAGAGCTTATATTCCAATGGAGGAGGGGAGGTGGATACAACGCTAATAGACAAGTGATCTTCAGGGGAAAGTTTTGGTTTACTGGCCACAGGAGTCGTGAGTGAAGTTTATGACCAAGCATGGGATGATTAGCATACTGTCTGTCACAAATATCTGGTGATAGATTGACAGTCTGCCTTTCTAGGCTAAAGACACTTGTCCCACTGATAACGCCACCTTCCGTAACTTGGGGGGGGGGGAGGGGAGTCAGCATAAGGCTTATGTTATTATGTTACGGCATCACATTTGAAAAGAAATGCCTTGGTCAAAATGGGCTACAGCCTACGACCTAAAACATTCATCATTAAACCCCATAATGATGCACAGCATTTGGGTAGATGTTTTCACTGGCAAGGAAACCAGAGGCTATAAAATGTCACTGACAGTTCTTATCAGCAAAGGAGAGTGAGAAGATTTAAAAAAGAAAAAAAAAAAACTGATGACAGAATGTGAGGCCAGCAGTACCCACTTAAATCCATAAGGTGGCAGCAGCAGGTTCAGCAGTGATTTAGTGGCAGGGACAAGAGTTATCTTATCCTGGTCTATCCCTGATATTTATACTGAAAATGTCATTCATCATCAGGCAGCATGGCCTCCCAACTATTATTTTCACATGTTGGGCCTCAACCTACTTTGACCTCCTGCTACGATTTAAACAAAACTTAAGCAACAGACATAAGTAAGGAATTGTCTGAGAAAGGATGGCAGCAAATATCTAACAAAGAAAATATCTAATAAAATATATTTGGCCAGAAGATGAGTGAGCACCGTAACATAAGTTCAATGACAACAAAAGCAGAAAAATTATGGCTAAAGAAATTCAAGTTAATTTCCTTATGAGAATAGCCATTCTGCCGTAAAACAGTGAGCTTTTCAGGGAAGAAGTGCCCATAGATTCCCCATGATGACTGCAGCTCTGTCCAAATAAAACACCTCAGGATTTTACCATCTTGGTTATCTTCACAAATTAACTCTTCACTATGTTCCTCCTCCACTGGCTCACTCACTGCAGCTAGGGGCTGGAAAGGTAGGAGGGTGAGGAAGAACTTTGGAACCAATGAGTTACCTTTACAATATCATTCTTTTCATTCCTTCAAACCCATCAAGAAATGAAAGGTCATCCCTGTTCAAAGATTACCACACAGTTTCTGGAGTTTTCTTCCAATATGGAGTGAGATTCAGTAGATACAGATTTGATTTAACAGATATTACTTGAAAGCCACTATGTCCAGAGCACTCTACTGGCGCTGGCCTCCTTGATTTCCCATAAACAAGTGCCTCCATCTGACAGCTCTGGGCATCTTCTCTGGCTGTCCCCCATGGCTTAAATGCTCTCCCTCTTCATCTCTACCTTCCCTAGATTCCTTTAAGTCTCAATGAAAGTCCCATCTTCTATGGGAAGTCTTTCCCAACCAGTCTTGACCCTAATGCCTTCCTTCTCTTAATTACTTCCTGTACATTACTTGTTTGTACACAGCTCTTTGCTTCTTATCTTAGATTGTCAGCTCCTCCAAGGCAGGAATTGTCTTTTACCTGATTTTGTATCTCCAACATTAAGCACAGTACCTGGCATTAAGCAAATGGCAAACATTTCTTAAAATGTTTACTGACTGACAGTGTGAGTGCAGAGGGAGATACAATGAAATGTAAGACCCACACACCTATCCTTAAGTTTACCCTGGTGGTATACAGGAACAGATCAAATAACAATCATTGTTTGTCCTTGTTCTGGAAGAAGACCTATGATATCTGGAAAGTGATGCCATGACTTGCAAGTTAATTGGATTTAAGTGAGGGAGGGCTGTGCATAGTCACCAGCCTCAATTTCTCCTGTGGAGCCAACTGGGTCCAGGACAACTGGAGATGGCCACAACCAACAAAAAGGAGTGAATGGCAAGTGCTAGACTCTGTTCTTGCCCTACACTAACCCCACTGGAGATTGCTTATACTCTCACAGATTCAATTTCCACCTCTATGAAAATGAGCCCTAAAATCTATCTAGCCAGCTCCACAAAAACAAGCTTCAAAGTAGATCAGAAAAGCATGAAGCTTACTACCAAAGGGACCTTTGAGAAGCACAAATGAGCAGGGGTGCTCTGTGTCCTCCTACCCAACCACCTGGGCATCTCTGATTCACCAATCGGCTCCGCTGGCAATGAATCTGGCAGTCAACCTTTGGTTAGTGTTTCGTGGGTACTGCTCTTTTACCTTTGTTGGGTCCCTCTCCTGAATTTAAGCTTCCCTGGAACTTCAAATATCTGCTTCTTAGCTGTGCTCCCACTTCCTTATCAGAATTTTTCTTTGACTCCTCGTTCAACATGCCTGCTACCCTGGGACCCCTGGAGGTTTCCCAGAGTAAGGCCTCAGCCTGTTTCTTTTCCTTGATCTCTCTAAATTTGCCTGTCTGGATGCTTCTTGCCTTATGTCTCCCAGGGGTATCATGATTATAGGTTTAAAAGTACCATGTTACTGAGTTGTTTTCCAAGAATGGTTCTTTTAGGGAGGAGTTCACTAGGATATTGGTTCTTGTCACTTACACTCCTTGCTGAAGAACAGGGATGGACCAGTGAGGGGTAGAATACAGAGTAATAAGGAGACAGAAGACAAAATGTTGTGTATACAAAAGAATGGGGGGAAGGGAAGCAAAAAAGGAAAAAAAAATAAATTTACATGATAACTTTGTTGCATATTTGAAGGAATAGCAAGTTATATATGGTAGATTAGCAATTTAACATACAATTTTTTTATGGAAAGGCTTGTTTTATTCTGTGAATTGAAACTAAAATAAAATTCCCCTTAAACATAAGTTTCACTAATAAAAAAAATTGCCTAGAGGATTTTCTCTAGACCTCTCTTTAGCCCCATCACATATTACCTTGTGTTATACTTACTTTATGCATGCAATTATCACCCCTAGTAAGTGCAAATTTCTTAAGGGCAGGGATTGTATCATTTTTCATTTTTTAAATCCCATTAAAACAGAGCCATAAACATTAAAAAAAAAAGAATGATTGGCCTAGGGTCACTTAGAGGAATTTGAATCTTCTTCTCCTCAGCCTCCAATCCAGTGCATAACGGGTTGCATTAACAAGGAAGCAGTTGCAATGTATGAAAAGCAGGAAGCCTAAACAGATATCCTAATTAAGATAAAATAGGTGAATTCTGAAACAAATGGGATGAATTTTGCCAGAAACTTAGCCTACTCCAAACTAATCATGTTGACCGATTTATTAGAAATTGTTTAGAGAGGAAGATTTATAATCAATTCTGGGAATTCTGATGTGAATAATATTCCAATCATTTACCAGAGCTGTAAAATAAGCAGTGTTCCCTGGCATTCTCAGAGTCAAGCTCTTTTCATCACTGCTCATTCGAGGGCCTCTTCCTAGAATGACCACTGTTATCCAAAGCTATCAAGAGAGAAACTAGGAGGACTCCTGATTTTTCTTCCTCAATGCTTGTTACCTCCTTCCACTAGAATATATGGAATTGAAGGTGATGACTTTGTTAATTCCTGACATCTGAAACAATAGGATCACCTCAAAATTGAAAAAAAAAACAACAAAATAATGGTGATTTTTTTTAACTGAAAGGTCTAGCAATCTGACCAGCTACATGCTTTTTGTCTGAAGACCAGACTGCCCATGCCTGAAGAAGCTTATCACCAGAAAATCAGTCAGTTGCTGTTGTTCATGGTGGTGGTGGTGGTGGTGATGATTTTACCATTATTCTTTAAAACAATCTACTAAAGCAAAGGATCTCCTGCATTGTTAGAGGGAGCATCCACACCAGTAAAAAATGAAACATAAGTACTTGAAGTCTCAAAACAAGACTAATTATCAAAATGGTCCTAATGTGGAATGCTAGGCACCAAGGGGAAAGTCCAATTCTGAACCAATAGAGAACAAACCTCGACCTTTCTACAGAATTAAGCACAGTTGGCAAATATCTCCTTCTGGATCCACTATCTTCCTCTGCTTTCATGACACCATTTTCTTGTAGTTCTCCTCCTACTACTGGCAAATCACTCCTTCCTGATCTCTTATATGGTTTCTCCCTCATCTTGCTGACCCTAAATATGAGTGTCTACCCCCAAGGCTTTGTCCTAGACTCTGGAGATCGCTTCTACTCTCATTGATTCAATTTCCACCTCTATAAAAATGAGCCTCAAATCTATCTATCCAGCTCTAAGCTCTTCCCTAAGCCCCAGTTCCAAACATTTTACCTTTCTGCCGGATATCTCCACCAGGATTAAGAGTCATCATTGAGTATTGGATGGAGAGCAGGCCTTCAAGTTGAATGGACCTGGGATTAAGTACTATCTCTGACCCACCTTGGCTGTGTGTTAGTGGTAAATCACAACCTCTCAGTGCCCTAGGCAAGACCATAAGTTGCAGAGAAGGTATTGGCTTACCTTAATAGAGGAAATTTCCTATTCCAAAAGTTCCCTGTACCAATGAGATCATTGGTCCAATACCTATCCCAATCTCTACCTGGATGTCCCAACGGCATCTCAAAATTGAAAGACTCATCTACACACACCCACATACACACACACACACACACACACACACACACACAAATATGCTCCTCCTCCCAGCTTCCAATTTTCTAATTAGAACAACACTATGTCTTCCCACTTTCTCAGGGTCCCCACCATGCTAGTTCACAACCATTCAGCCTATTGTAAAAGCCTAACTGATCTCATTACCTTGCATTGCTCCCTTCTGCAATCCATTCTTCAGTTGGGTCTGACCATGCCAAAAAACCTTGTCATGTTCAGAACCAAAGAAGCACTCACCACCCCAGTAAACTCACCTTCCCACATTTCATAATACAAAATTCGAACCAGAATCATAAATGCCCCAAACCACACATCTTGACAATGTTTAATTTCTTTCTGCTGTCATTCATTTGTTTTGTTTGTGGGGTGGGGAAGATGTTGCTATTGTTATTTTAAGACTAGATCTCCCAATCTTGTCCAAGTAGAAGGGCAGTTTACCTCCTCCTTAGGCAGCTTGGAGTCCTCTGCTCCCTTTTCCCAGGGATTCACCACATCAGTGGCAGACTTAGTATGGATGCCCCGTCAGCTTAAGCTCTATTACAACACAGAACTCCTCAACTCAACAGATCCACCATCCTCAGCCTCCCCAGCAGCAGGAACCATGTGAATGTACCACAATGTCCTACTCTCATTCTCATTTGTAAGATGTCACTATAATGATACTACAGAACAGGACTGCTTAGCCTATCTTTCATTACCACACCTTCAATTTGAATTCTACTTTAATAAAAACCCATGATTGGGACTTTATGGAGGAGAGTGAAACCAGCTGTGAAGATTGGATGTGAAAATACTACTTAAGCACTCCGCAAACCTTAAATATCTATAAAAATGTTGGCCATTGTTATTATTATTATTGGGGCTGCTGTTGCTGTAAAACAAAGTTCCCTTTCACAAGCTTCTCCCTGCTCCCCATCTCAACCAATCCAACCCACAAAGAGGTCATTAACTTCTTTTCTTCTTTAAGGAAAAAAAAAACACTTTAAGACTTAAGTCTTAAATTCACTTGGCTCCTGAAATAGGGAGATCATTTGGGAACATGCTGACTACTCCCAGGTCTATTGAATGTGGGCCTACAATTATCTGTAATTTGAAATCGTAAAACTATCTGAAGACAACTGAAGGCACTTTCTCACATTGCTCAAGGGCTACATAACATTCGCTTGCTCTTGTTTTTAACCCAGTTGGGTTGTAAGTGATCCCGACGTTAAATGTTTGCTCTGAGGCATTTATTCGTACGGTCACTTGAGCAGAGCCCATTCTGGATGGCGTAAAACTTACAAACTCTTATTCTCCTAATACCGTAAACTCTTTTCATTCAGCTTGCTTTACCTTTCCCCAGGGATCAGCACTCCTTCTCAGCTGCAGACCTGGTTTCTAGCTGCCATCTGTATCCCTTCTTTTCAAAGAGAAAATGGTTATTGCTAACACAGAAGGTTCCAAAACATGCATGTTTCATATTTTAAAAAAAATCAAACCACATGATACAAATCATATTTAGCAAAGAAATCTAGTTTATCAGAATTTAAGGGTGGATGAGACAGTGCTCTCACTTTGCAGATGAAGAAACCAAGGCCCCAAAATGTGAAATGACCTGATCAAGGTTAAAAAGTTATTTTGTAACTACCCAGACTTAAAGTCCATGTTCCTGGTCCCTAGTCCAGTAATCTTTCCAAAATCCCACACCACCTCCCACATCAAGGATGTTATTCAGGACCTAAATGAAGCAGGAATTAATTCACATTAAGTTCTTTCTAACTTTCACAAAAACACATCCCCTATAGCAACACCTTCTAAAGGGGCTATAATCAGAAATGCAACTACAGAAAGCACATTAACAACTTCCATTCAGATATAATCTCTAAACATTATGAGAGAAGGAAAAAATGTATCCCAGTATGTGTGAATCTGCCATCTCAGCTGCAGCTCTTCCCTAGTAAGACACCATGAATTTGAGGGGGTACACCCTTGCTTTCCAGCCTTTCCTGACAGTTTCTATTTCCACCTACACATAAAAATCAGATACTGCATTGTCAAGATAGATGTGTAGAGTGAGATGGAGTAATGTATAGAGTGCCAGCCCTGGAGTCAGAAAGACAAGAGTTCAAATCCCACCTCAGACTCTTTAGCTGCCAATCATTTAAGTTCTGTCTGCCTCGGTTTCTTCATCTGTAATATGAAGGTAATAAGAACACTTACCTCTCAGGGCTGTTGTAAGGGTCAAATGAGATACCTGTGAAGTGTTCTGTAAACCTCAAAGTACTATGTGAATGCTAACTATTGTTATTCTATCAATTCTCCCATGGCCAGCTGAGTAAATAAGACAAGGTAAACTGGAATTGCTCTCTCAGGCTAAAGGTGAGAAGTGGGCTAAAAGACTGCTTGGTTAAATACTCATCCAGGCTAGAAGCCTCAAAGTTTAGATGAAAGAATAAAAAGATATTTCTGCCATTCCTGAAGGCTAGTAATAGGTACTACCCCTGTGATTTCAGTAGGCTAGGGAAGTACCAGGTGAGAAACTCCTTTCATCGATCCAGGTCAATACATTTTCTGCCACTTATTCTCTCTTAAAGGATGACTTAGAGCACCCAAATGTGAAAGGATGTGCTATGGGAAACTCACACAACCAGCAAGTATCAGTGGGGGGACTTGAACCCAGGTCCTTTAGATAAACTTCAAGGCCAGCTTTCTCTACGCTGGACCACACTGCCTCTCTTCCTAAGGAATACTGAAGGACAAATTGACTAATGTGTCTTTTTGGTTATTGGTTAACTGGATAGAAGGGATGGTAAAAATTAGGGTGTAGGGGCAGCTAGGTGGTGCACTGAGTAGTACACCAGTCTTGAAGTCAGAAGGACCTGAGTTCAAATCCGGCCTCAGGCACTTGATACACTTACTAGCTGTGTGACCTTGGGCAAGTCATTTAACCCAATTGCCCTGCCTTCCCCTCTCCAAAAAAAAAAAAAAACTAGGGTGTAGATTCCTGTTCTCCAGGAGTTTAAAGTTCATTTTAGAAACATACTACACACAAATAGTAAGGATTTCTTCATTCAAAGACAAAACAAATCTAAAATACAAAACATAAATATTTATAATTTGTGAAAACAAAGGTCATAAGTCTCAACTTCAAAGGACAGAATGAGACCACACTTCTGCCAGCAGGTGTCTCTGGGTGCCTAACACTGTCAGCCATGGCCAATAGGTTGATCCGTGTTGACAGCACTTCCCTGCCTAGAACTAGGCCTTACCTGTCATTATCATATCAAATGATCGGGCCTGCTTGTGGACAAGAATGGAAATGATGAAGGAGTGATTAGGTGAATGAAGAAGAGTGCCAGACCCTCCCCCTATCTCATCCGTCTTGGCAATCCCCTTCTCCCTCCAACCTGGAGCTTTTGGACTAGCCAAGGCATAAGTAGCATCTAGCAAAACAATGAAGCAAAATAGTTAGGGGCGGACATATAGATTTTGGAATCATCATCATAGAAATGATCACTGGACCACTACAATTGATAAAATTGCTAAAAGAAAGGGTAGAGACAAGAGGATTCAAGACAGAGCCTAGGGGGACCCCACAATTAGGAAGTTTGATTTGGAAGGAAAGGGCAAAGAGAAGAGAGGAGAGAGGTATTAGAAGGAACTTATCCTAGGTTAGCTCTGAGCACTCCCGATACCTTACGTCCATAGGAGAAGTCTAAGGCAACAGTCTCCATCTCCAGATTGGGCAAAGGAAGAAAGGTATGGGGCACTCAAATATATACGGATAGGAAGTGAATGCCTTTTCCCACCCTGTGACTTTCTATAGCAGGATTGCTGCTGTTCCAAGAATCTTCTAGTTCTAGCCTCTAGGCTGATCCAAACATCCTTTTTGGAGTCCTAGATAGGGAAAGACATACAAATGTTGTAGTAATCATCATAAAGATGGTAATTGGACCCATGAGAGGTAACAAAATCACTATGAGAAAGGATAGAAAAAGGAAGATTCAGCATAGAGCCTTGGGGGACACCACTACTATGGAGTTGGACACAAGCCAATCCAACAAAGGTCACTAAGAAAGTCAGACAAGAAAGACAAGGAGAGAAAGGGAGGGAGGGAGGGAAGGAAGAAGGGACTAACCCAGGAGAAGTAGTGATTGACAGGGCCAAAAAGCTTCAGAGGTCAGCAATGACGAAGCCTGAGGAAAGATCAGATTTAACCATTATAACACTGTTGTCATCTTTAATAAAGGAGATTCTGTTAAATGGTGTGATCAGAAACCAGATGGCAAGGGTTAGTGAAGAGAGTCAAAGGATAGAAAGTAGTGGCAATGGGTGTGTATCTGGGAGAGATATAGATAACTTGAAGAAATGACAGATTCAAGGTTTTTTTGGTTTGGTTTGGTTTGGGGTTTTTTTGTCTGTGTTTTTTAAAGGATAGGGTAGACTTAAGTAGGTTTGTAGGCAACAGAAAAGGAGCCAGGAGATAAGGAGAAATTGAAAATTAAAGAAGGGAGACCAAGGAAGGATGATGGAGAAAGTAAGCTCCGGAAAGAGACGGGATGAAGGGCAGAAGGAAAGGGCTTGGCCTTGGGCAAAAAGAGCCACTTCTTTTTCAGGGACCAGAGCAAATCAAAGATTAAGTATAGGGGTTTTAAGGTACAATATAGGGAAGAACAGAAAGTGCATGATGGATATACTCTACATTCTCAATAAAGTAAAACACAAGGAGTACTATGGGAGGCTTTAGAAAGGAAGACAGAGGGGCAGCTGGATGGTTCAGTGGAAAGAGCATCAGGCTTAGAATCAGGAAGATTTATCTTGATGACTTCAAATTTGTTCTCAGAAGCTTATTAGTTGTGTGGCCCTAGGAAACTCAGTTAACCCTGGTTTACTTCAGTTCCTCAAACCACCATAATACTGTTATTCATTGAAAAATGCAAGGCAGCACTGGTTTCTAGAGGGGAAGGGGGGTTGCCTTGTGCCCAGCAGGCACGTTTTGATAATAGGCAGTAAAACAGTTTGGGGGTCCATTTTAACAATTTCACCAGGGAATCTGGGAGACTGTGAACTTCAGGACTCAGCAGGCATCTCTGTATAGACTGACCTGTTCCTCTTTTTTGTCACTGTTGTATCCCCTCTTCCCTTCCCCCCATGGTACTTTGACCAGTGTCTGGGTATTTATTTTTATTTTTTAAAGTGGCCATTGACAAAGTGATCATCACTTCCTAAAAGGTGTTTACATGCTATGTTCTGAAGCTTGTGCACAAAGGTTTTATTTGTGAAACATTAAAAGATTTCAGCTATTTGAGAGAGAGAGAGAGAGAGAGAGAGAGAGAGAGAGAGAGAGAGAAGGAAATGGCAAACAATTAGGAAGGAAGGAAGGAAGGGAGGAAGGAAGGAAGGGTTTGAAATAGCCATTTCTAGAAAGTCAATAGAATTGATCAGAAAATAAAAATGTTTATCATGTGGCA
The DNA here is from genome assembly GCF_011100635.1 of Trichosurus vulpecula. Classification (NCBI taxonomy): domain Eukaryota; kingdom Metazoa; phylum Chordata; class Mammalia; order Diprotodontia; family Phalangeridae; genus Trichosurus; species Trichosurus vulpecula. The sequence goes on from NC_050578.1 coordinate 67,610,107, forward strand.
GTGAGGACCCAGTTCATAAAATCATATATTTAGAAGGAGAAGAAACTTTAGAAGCCATCAAGTCCAACCCTCTCATTTTCCAGATGAGGAAACTGGGGCTGAAAAACATTAAGGGAATTTCTCAGGGCCACACAGTAAGTGTCTGAGGCAAGATTTCAGCTCCAGTCTAGTAATTCCAAATCCAAGGCCCTATCCACTGAGCCACCTATTAGAGAACATGAATTTCTATTGGACTTCATCAGTATGAAATGATGATGATGATGACAGCTAGCATTTATAAAGCATTTTAAAGTTTGCAAATAACTTCACATGTCATCGCATTTGATCCTCACAACAATCCTGGGAGGTAGATGCTATAATTATCCTTAGTCGTGAGAAAACGGAGCCTGAGAGAGGTCACATGGCTTACAAATGACCAAGGCAGAATACAAACTCAGGTATTCCTAACTTCAGATCTGACACCATGCAGTTTCTATGACTTCTGGCAGCTTTCAGCAATTGGCCAGGAGCCAGTTTTGAAGTGTCAAATGGTCAGGGTCATCCAGTGCTGGGGTTTAACAAAGCAGAAATAACCAGAGAAGGCAAAGGAGGATAATGATAGTTAAACTAGTTCACTACTGAGTCAAAACTAAGACAGGAGAAAAGTGAGTCTAGCTTCAGTGGGAATGCTGAACTGGGAGAATAGGGAGGTCACCAAGCAGATGAAGAATGAACCAGCTCAGGGTGTGAAAGGCACAGGGAGAGACAGAAGACCAGAAGGCTGGAGTCAGAGAACAATTTCAGAAATTCACGGGTCATAGATTTCAAATAATTATGACTGGTGGTAAGATTAAGGATATGGTCATCCTACTGTGTAGCAAAAGTTGATGAACTGGGAGGGTAGAGTTTTTGAGGACATCAATATGTGTACTGAAGTCCCCACATTTAAAGGCTGGGGTATAACTAGAGGCCAGGTGCTGAATTCCTTGAAAAAGGAGAGAAAGTGACCTGGGGACCTATAACAAGGACTTGAATATGGTGAGATAAAATAAGCCTCAAAGGAGAAGAGGCTCTTAAGTAATGGTGACCATTTAGTCTGGAGGAGGCATGAGAAGAAACAGAAGATCTCCTGGTCTTATGCAGGTGGGAACCCAGTAAGAAAACAAGTGCACAGGCCTGCCGGAGGTGACAAGGGATACAAGTTAACTGTAGGAAAACCAAATTAGGTGGATTTTTTTCAAAGTTACAAAATGCTCAAACTAACAAGTTATGTTTCTCAAAGCAAGTTACTTTATAACACTAAAAAAAACTTAGTAATTATAACAAGGGTTACAAAACGAATGTGAGACTGACTAAAGCTAAGTCAGCGTCACCACACATAGAAAGGGAATCTACTGAAAACATAACAGTGCTTTCGACTTCCCTTGTTCAATTACCTGAAAAATCTCTTAAAACAAGTCTCAAGATCCTTTTCATGCTTTATTTAGCACCGCATTAACATGTTTTCCCTGCATTTGGAAATCACATAGTTCTCTAAAACGGTGTTTTGGGGGACACAAAAATAGCTAATGTTGTAAAATCTAAGAAAGGAGAAACGGATGGGCTAGCTTGAAGGCTGGAGGACATGGGGCTGAAAACCATACCACCTACCTTGGAAACAGAAGGCTCAAATCAAAACAGCTGTCATCAGCCAACTCCAAGTGACTTAGGATGTGAAGCTTTAGGCTCAAGTGAACAAGGTAAAAACCAAAGCAGATACTTAAAAGTTACAAAAAATTGTAACTTTGCAGTTACAACACATTGTAGCTGGTACTTTTGGGAAGGAGCCAGGTTTATGTGACTACGAAATGATGAAGAGTTGTTAATGATGAAGAGTTGTTAATGATAGCGGGAGTTCCAGAAAACACAATGGAAGGGGGGAGGGGAAGGGAAAGGCTAGGGACCAGGAGATGGACAGAGATAAGAGACTGGGATAAGAGACTGGGGGACGGAGAGGGGGAGGGGGTGTGATAGCAGGGGATGAAAATTTTGTCTGAGACCTTTGTTAGCCATAGGACAGGTTACCACAAGTTATTCTCACCTTCAACCATCCTATGATAGTCTCAATGTCCTCTCTCAAAGAGGAGAAAAAGGGAAACGAGAATGGACATCTGTGGTTAATAAATAATCAAAGAAACCAGGAGGCCAATTCAGCATATTCACCATCATCTCAAAATGGCAAGGTATGACTTAAGTCCGGTCTAGTTCAGAACTAAGTGTATTTAGTTCCTGATTGGGCTTGGCATCTAAGGGGCTGCTCTTAAATAAGGTTCTAGCAGCCAGAGCCCTAGTTTCTGAGACTCAGACCCTAGGAGGATGTCTCGACTGCAGAATTCACTAAATCACAGAATTTAAGTCAAAAAATCTCAGTGGACAGCTGAGCCAACTCATACCCAAAAGACATTGCCACTGTAACTTGTCCAAAGAGTGGTTATCTAGGCTATGCTTGAAGACCTCTATGAAGTGAAACCTCAACATCCAGAGAGTCCATTTTACTTTTAAATAGCCTCAACTATTAACAAGTAGGGAGGGGAAGCATTCCTCAAATATCGGACCCAAACTTGCTTCTTTATGATTTCAGCCCATTGCTCTGAGTTCTGACCTGTAGGGCCAAAGAGAACAAAAGTTTACAACTCTTTCACATGACTGCCCTGCAAACACCTTACTTGAAGACAACCGATCATCAGGTGTCATGGACTTTGGGCCCCTTGACATCATGGTGGCCTCCTCTGGACACTGCCCAGTTTCTTCTTACTTAGAAAGGGATAAAGGAATTGCTGTGTGGCGGTGAGGGCCCAATAGAGAACAGATAACATAGAAAGCCTAGTGACTGAGACAGATGATTATGGTATCTCATACTAATAGCCCTCCAGACACACACACACTGCACTACAGCATGACTTAACCTTTTTGTGTGCTGTGTGTGGACCCCTTGGGCGGTCTGGCGAAGCCCATGGACCCCTCCTCAGAATGTTTTTAAATACACAAAATACCTTTATGAAGGAAATACACACACATTACACTGCAATACATATGCGCATATAGATGTGTGTATGTATACACTGTACATACATATATACTAAAATACAGCTATCAAAATGTTTATGATTTTGTGAGTTAATTTTTTGTATTTTTTTTAAATAATAAACACACAAAAGCCTCCAGCAGGGGAGATATAGATATTTTTATGGGCTTTTAAAAATATTTTAAAAAGAAACAAGTTCACTGCACCCCAGGCTAATAAGTCCTCAGTATACATGATACAACTAGTAAAAAATGTTTATTGACTACTGTCTATATCGTCCTCTGACTACACTATGAACTCCACAAGGGCTGGAGCCCAATTGTTACCTAAGTTTTGTGTCTCTTTCAATGTCTAGCCAAGCAGCAAGTGTTGTTAATTGTCTGTTGACATTACAAAAAGTAAAAGAAGTAACAGACTGCTTTTATAAGGATGAGGAGAGCTTGGAAAAGTCAAGATTAGTGGATGCTAAGGTGAATGGCAGCTGCTGAGGAACCCAAATGTATCCCTAGTTAATAAGATTTCATGTACCTTGTGCCTTCTCAAGGGGTGGAAGAGGGAGGGAAAAAAAATTGGGAACTCAATTTTTAAAAATGAATGTTTAAAAATTTTTTTACATGTAATTGAGAAATATTTAATGAAATAAATTTATTCCTATTAATTACTCATTCTTGTACCCAGAAATCAGTTTAGAGACATCTGAATGATAGGATTTTGGTTTGTCTGTGACATTTTTTTTTTCATTTCCAGGATTTCCTTCTGGGAAAACATTTGTAAGTTTCATATCATTTCATTGATTCAGACAAGCATGTTTTTACCAATTGGGAAATTATTTCCTTTGGAATTCTAGAAAAGCAACTATTAACAGCACATAAAAATATAAAGACTTTACAGAAACTTTTTTAAAAAAGTATATTTGAAAAAAATTTTATGCATTTGGAAGGTATATTTTCAGAGTAAGATCTCAACCTTCAGCTGGACTAGGCCTGCATGTAAGGCCCAGAAGGAACAAAAAGAAAGGTCCTCTTGGGCCACCTCTCACCTCAGGGAAAGGCCAGGCAAGCAGCAAGTCAATTGCTGTCTCTAAGAGGTTCCCAGGAGCTTCAACCTAAGGCAATCTTATACCCCTGGATGTGATGACTTGCCCAGGTCATACTTGAACCCTAATCTTTCCAGTTCCAAGACCAGCTTTCTAACCCCAAACTACCCCCAAGCTGTCTCTGCATGTCGTTCCCTACAAAATAAAATCAATAATCCCAAATTAATAGACTATTGCTAAGTAAACACTTCTCAGATAAGTGACTTGTTCACTTAATTGGTGGTTTCTTTGTCAAGGTTTGTTGTCAAGTCTGGAAATGTGAAAAATGATGCTCCTGTCTCTCAAGATTTTGTTTTCTTTTCCCACAACCCTCAAATACCTAGGAAGAATATAACAAAGGTCCTTTAGATGTTTAAATCAGTAGAATGGGGCCAGGTATCAACACAAGGCACAATCTACCCATTTGAGTCACCCTTACCCCCAGCAGGGAGGCAAACCACTAATAAATTTCCATTTGTTATTTATAGCAAACATTCCACATATTTTCCCCCTTTGGGGCCAGAAGGAAAGGGGAGGGCCAGTTTCTAAGTGGTTTGAAGTCCTTGGTAAGATGTAGACTATAAATGAAACAGTATTGGGTTTTGCTTTTTTTTTTTTGGTCAGCCAATCAACATTTATTAAGGGCCTACTATGGTGCTATGTGGAGTCCTGGGGACACAAAGAAAGACAACAGTGCAGGTTCTCAAGGAGTTCACAGTTTAATGGGTGAGACAACAAGCAACACAGATGTACAAAGAAGATTATATATATATATATATATATATATATATATATATATACACACACACACATAGAGAGAGAGAGAATAAATTAGAGAAAATCAGAGGAAAGGAATTAGAATAAAGAGTGATCAGGAAGAGCTTTCCTGTAGAAGGTGGAATTTTAGCTAGGACTAGGTGGCACAGTGGATTGACTGGTTGGCTTGGAGTCAGGGAGATTCATCTTCCCAAGGTCAGATCTGACTTCAGACACTTCCTAGCTGTGTTACCCTGTTTGCCTCAGTCTCCTCATCTGGAGAACCAAATGGCAAACCACTCCACTATCTTTTCCAAGAAAACCCTAAATGGGGTCACAAAGAGTTAGACACAACTCAGGGAGGGAGAAGAAAAAGAATGAAGGAAGCCAAGAGGGAGAGATGAGGAGGAGCCCAGCCAGTGAAACTGTCTTAAATTGGGGGATGGGGTGTTTTGTTTGAAGAACACCAAGGAGGCCAGTGTTAGTGGATTAAAGAGCAGGGAGAAGGTAACAAAGGGCTTTGAATATCAAAGAGAAGATTTTATTTTTGATCCTTAAGGTGATAGGGAGCCACTGAAGCTTATTGAGAGGAAAAAAGGGAGATGACATGATCAGACCTAAATGGTGGTATCTCAAACACCAAAGTAGAACCATCCATAAATACATTATTACCAGAACCCACTATCTCTAGTTCAAGTGATGGTGTAAAACAAGTGTGCCATAACCAAAAAAAGAAAAAAAATTCTCCCCCTTCTCTAATCAGTCACAGGACTCAAGGTTGGGTTAATTCTATTCTAAATGAGCATAGAACTAGCTTGACAAGGAAACACATTAGCAAGAATCAGTTTATCTGATTAACCCACTACCACCTATGGTCATAGGAAAAGGGATCTTGGCATTGAACAAAACAAACTGAGTTTTTATGTGGGTAGGAAAGTGTAGACCCCAACTGCAAGTAAATGGCCACTGAATGGCCAAGGAACTATGTGAAGACTCCTAGATAGCCATGGCACTGAATTGAAAGAATTATAAAACAAGGGGGTAAAAAAAATGTAAGCTAAGAGCAAATTCTGCTTCCTTCAGAATTCAGAGGAACACTGATCCATATCATTCCAAGGAGCAGAAAGAATTATAGTTTTGGAGTTTTAGAGACCAGAGTTCAAATCCTTCATCTGATACCCATTCACTATGTTGATCTCAACAAGACACTTAACTAAGTCTTTCTTTCCACATTTGTAAACAAGATATGACAATATCTGGTACTTACCTCCCTGAGTAGTCGAGAGGGTTAAAATAAATCATGTATGCAAACTGAGTTTGTCAGTTATTGGCAGCCTTTATATTAAGGCCAGAATTTTTATTATAGCTGAATGAAGCCAGGAAGGCCTAGGTGTTTGACACTGGACAAGTCTTTCAATTTTTCAGTGCCCTCAAGTCACTAAGATTAAAATTTGCAGAGATGTTGGCCTTCTCTGGGATAAGATGGGTAAGAAAAACCAACTCAATAAGCATTTATTAAACACTTAGGATGTGACAAGTACTGCACTTAAGTTCTGGGTAAAAGGAATTGCCTCATAGGAGAGTTCCCAGCATCAATGAAATCACTATCCCCAGGGAAACGAGAGCTGTTCTAGACAGATTTCTAAGAAGTGGATAAGCTGCGATCTTTTGGATAGTATTGACCGAACTCCTAAGGTCTTGTTAACTGCTGGAGAACTATGAAAGTACTTTCCCCTCTTTCTGAAGATGCCTCCCATACAATAGGTTTTGATCCACCGTTCTGCACCGCGGGCATAAAAACTGTGACCTGCTCCAGCCCTGACCTTGTGGAGTCCGCTTAAGACAAACTGGTCTTGCTTTTATTTTATTTTTTTTTTAAGTTAGGCGGTGAAACTGCAGATCTTAAGGCCAGCGTCTACTTGTTTCCTCTGATCAAATGTCTGCGTCTTGCACCTGGCAGGACAAGCAGAGGAAGAAATGAGGAAGCGGCAGCCAGGGTGGACAGGACAGGCACCTCTGAGCTGCCACGGGGCCCGGAGGTGGCTGGGAGAGGAAAGAGAATGAGGCCCGGGGAGGAGGAGGAGGAAGCGAAAGCCTGGGTCAGACAGCCACTGTCACACAGCCTACCTGGTTATAGTGCAAATCCAAGTGCTGGAGCTTCTCGACCGGGTTCTTGGACGCAGCGCCCAGATCATCCAGCAGGTGACCCACTTGAGCCACGGACAGGCTCCGGTTCTCCCCGAACACGGTCAGCAGATCCTCGGTGAAGTGTAACATGGAGCCGACCGCTCCCCCGAAGCCCCCCATCGCTGCTAGCAGCAGGAGCGCCGCTACGACATGGACCGGGCCCCCCATGGCAGAGCGCGAGGCTGCACGCTCCAGGGCTCCCCACGTGCGCGCCACGCACCACTCACTCAGCCCGCCCAAGGGGCTGCAGCGTTCCGGGCACCCCGAGTCCGCCGCTGCCTCGGCTCCCTGGAGCCGAGCTACGTGTTCAGTCCCACGCCGCGGAGCCTCCGGCCGGCCCCGCCTAGTCTTACCGCGCCTCGGTGCCGAGCGAGCGTGGGGTCACCAGCAGCTCCCCTCTGCGAAAGCCAAAGCTAGAGTCCCCTCCTCCTGGGCCGTCCCAGGGCTGGCCGGCATTGAACCGAGCGTCCAGTAGGGAGGAAGCGATAGGCAGCGGCAGGTCGGGGCCCCTGCTCCTCCGGGTGCGCCTGCGATAAGGAGGACAAAGAGGTTAATGAGAGATAAACGCGGCTTTTGGGGTCAGCCTCCCCAGCACCCTGCCCACTCCACCACAGCGCCCAGGGACCAGGGAACCGGCCGCCAGACCACCTTAGGCTCCGAAACCCGAGCTGGCCAAAGGCACCGCTCTTCCACACCGCCTCTGGAACAGGATTTGCGGAGGAACACGGGGTCAGCCTTGCCCAGGGCTTCCAAAAACAACAACCACCCTACATCAGCCAACTTCGCCTGTCCTCCCTCCCCCTCGCACACACTTCCTTTGTTTCTTTTTACTTCCCGAGACTAGAAGCTAGGAGCCCTGGAGCGACTCCTCTCTAGGGGAGTAAAGGCCGGGGAGAATCTGTGCCCAGAGACTTCTCTCCCCGTTTCCTCTTTGACACGTGCGTTTACCCCCTCCACGCCTTGCCTCGCCTCTTTCCCTCTCGCACTCTCTCTCCCTCCCTCTCGGTCTTTCTTTGTTTCTCTCTCCATCTACTTGGTGTCTTTCTACTGAGAAACTCCAGAGAACAGATGCTTCGCCCTTTACCAGATAAAGGGAAGGGGAAGGAGGGGCCTTGGGCTCGGCTCGAAACTGCCGGGGTGACTGCCGGGGTGGCTGCCGAGCAGGCCGGCGTTCGGCTTCTCCGGCCAAGTGAAGCGTGCAGGGACCCGCGCGGGGGCGCAGAGCGACCGCAATCCAGCTGCGCCTGGCGTCCAACTTCACTTTCCTCTCTCTCCCTCCCCTCCTCCCGGTCTTATCCTGGTCACCGCCCCCAGTTCCAGGGATTAATTTGCCCTAGAGGACTCACATCTGTGTCAGGGCACCTGACCCTCCTTTTTTGCTGTTGTTTTCCACGCCCTCGATCCTTGAGAGAAACGAGTGTCCAAAAATCGAACCTGGGGTGTCAGCCGTTGTTTGAGAACTTGGCAGGAACTGCCTTTTAGGGTTTTGTTTTGTTTTTTTTAATATATTATTTTCGAAATCCAAGGAGAAAGAGGAAAGTAAAGCGGCAGCCTGGGGTCGGGCTAGCTGAGCCAGCGTTATCCAGACTGGCCCTTCCTGACACCGCAGGGGTTATCCGTGCACAGAATAGATGTTTATTTTGCAGGCTGGGACTTCCAGAAAAGCTGACTTGGGTGTGAGGTCAAAAAAAAAAAAAAAACAACAACTATCAACCATGTGCAGCAGGAGTGGGTGATGGTAAACGAGTTGGATAAGATAGCTTAATTGTCTCTGATAAAATGAAACCATTACATATTGTTGCACTCCCAGGAATGGTCATAATAGCAATAATAACGACTCCGGAGTCTAGAGCTGCCTTTCGTCTGCGAAGCTCAGGGCACTGTGGCAAACAAAACAAACTAGCTCCGTTTGAAGAGCACTACTGGTAATGTTGAATCGCATCCAGGAGAGGGCTGCTATCAAGACTGGTGAAGGGTCTGGAAGAAGCTCACAAAGTGGAAGGATTGGAAATTGTGTTTACCAAGGAGGAAAGGAGACTTCAGGGAGCGAAACATTTGGTTTCAGTTTTTTGGAACGCAATTCGATGGAAGAGGAATTGAATTAGTCTATGTAGATCCAGGGTGAGAAAGAGGGGGAATAGGAGTTACATGGATTATATAGGTTGAAAGAACAATTCCAGCTCTGCAATAATGTAATCCATTATCTCATTATCCTTCTGAAAGTGTTCAAGCACCCACCAACTGAAAATATATTGGGAATTCCTGCAATTCGTGGGCTTTGATGACCTCAAAGATTCTTTTCTATTCTAAGACTGTTTTGAAGTTGGGAATGAGCCTCATTTGTACTAGCTCATAGGAGCTCAGATGTAGACCTGGAAGAGACCTCAGAAGCTATCTAGTCCGACTCTTCCTTTTATAGATTTGGAAACTGAGACACAGAGATTAAGTGAATTGCCTACAGTCAGACCAAATATCAACTAAGTGGGGATGGGGGGAGAGCAGATTTGAACCCAGGTCTTCTGACTCCAGAGCCATTGTTTTCTCCACTGTACCAAGGGAAAGAAATTAATTAACAGGACAAATGAGCATAGAGTAAATCTGGAACAAAACTAAAAGCTAAAAGAAGCAAGATGTCTAAGACTTCATCCATTGCTGTCTTATTAAGTTTTCAATGTCAATTTTATATAAATTTCTTTCTTTACCTATGTAAATGTATGAATTCTATCTCTGTCTCAAGGCATTTCTTGGAAATCTGGTAACACCAGAGAGACCATCAACACTCACCAAGTTAGTTTCCAAGAACTACTCTATTATGCATCTTATTGCTACTAATTTATAAAATAATTTGCATTTCCAACCATTATGAATGGGCCCCACAATCCTGGGATATCATTGATAGGAAGAATTCCCTAGTAAGGAAATTGCCTTCACCATCGAGTACCTGCTTTTCAACTTTCACTCTTAACAGAGTTGCCTGGAAGGTTAAGACTTGCTCAAGTACGGATCAGATATTGGGTTTGAACTCTCGCCTCCCTAATTCTAAGGCCAGCTATCTACTAACATGACATTGCCTCAAAATAATATCTAAATTGTGGATTAGTGTGGAATAGTTATAAATCATTTGTGTGTACATGTACTAGAGACAGAGTCATCAATCTGCTGACCTCAAAATCAGTGAGAGCAGAATAAAATAGTCATAATGCTTTGTGACCTACCCAAATAAAGTTATTGCTTGCCTAGGCAAGTGGAAAAGAAAACTTCAGAATGTCAAAGGATAATAATCAGGGCAACATACACTTAATAAGCAATTTAAGATTTATAGAATGCTTTCCTCCCAACACTTCCATTAAGTAGTTAGTTCAAGTATATTATTTGTATTTTACAGATATGAAAACCAAGGCTCTGGCTGGTCACCAGGTTTTGCCAGTGTCTACAGATCTATAAAGCACTTTTCCTAGAGTCCAAAGACCTAAATGGTTGATCCCAGGTCCAGCCTTTCAACTCCAATACATAAATATTAAATAGTATTTACCAGGGAAGATCCCATATACAGGCTATGAACATGAACTCTCTGTTAAAGCAGACCTCCTTTTCTCCTATGTCAGATAAGAATATTATCTCATCTACCTTACAGGGTTGTAATGAACAAATGAAAAGATGGATGTAAAAGTGCTTTGTAAACTGAAAAGGAATGAATATTCAAATATAACATATTATTAGTGTGATTTCACTAGGAGGCCAATGGAAGTAGCCTATGAAACACCTAAAGGAAAGGGGAAAAGCCACTCAAAGACATTATCACTTGGATGATTTAAATTCAGGATGTTACGGAACAGACAGCTTCAAAAGAAAGATTAGAGTCTGTGTCTCAGAAATAATACCCTTCTGACTAAGTTAATCATAGGCTTCCTAATGAAAATGACAGCTGATGACACTGACATTCTTGAGAGAGTTATGAGAAATGCTTTCATAATTAGTTTGGGGTACTGCATTGATAGGAGTACTTTATAAATGCTAAGTAAGAAGAAATGGAAATATTTCACAACATTCACCATAATCACATACTCCCCCCGCCTCCCAGTATTATACACAACCCTCCAAACCAATACAGGATTTATAATACTGGATTTATAATCCAAGGAAGCAAAAAACATTCTTGATATTGGTTTTAATTTTATGGTGAAAGGGTCCCTGTTTTGTTTTTTTTGTTGGTTTGCTTCTTTTAACATTATAAACACAAAGGTATAGCAAAGAGAAGAGCTGTGTATCTAATGTCTGAGAATGAGTCAAGCTAAATTTGGAAAAGGTCAGAATCATCAGATTATCAGCCACTGCGTAATTAATATATATTAGCCACAACAACCCTCAAAGACTATCTAAAAATGATTATTGCTATGCTCCATAAATGTGAGTTATTAGTATTATCCTTAAAGACAGGCAGCTAAGTGACCCAATAGATAGAATTCTGGGCCTGGAGTCAGGAAGATTCATCTTCTTAAGTTCAAATCTCGCCTCAGACATTTACTAGATTGTGACCCTGGGAAAGTCACTTAATCCTGTTTGCCTCAGTTTCCTCACTAAATTTAATACATAATTAATTAATATAAATTAATAATAATAAATGTAAAATGAGCTGGAGAAGGAAATGGAAAACTACTCCAGTATCTTCACCAAGAAAACCCCAAATTGGGTCACAGAGAGTTGGACATGACTGACAAATGACTAAAAACAACATAAAAAAAGAAATATGGAGTAGTCAATCAATAAGAATGTATTGTAGTTGAAAATGTAGTATTTTCTACTTGTCTATAATACTAGTTGGAGATGATTTCTTTTTTAAGTATAGTAACTATTGGAGATCATAATAATGATTGGCATTTATACAGTACTTTAAAGTTTTCAGGGTGTTTCAAATACATTATCTCACTAATATGATCTGATTCAGTAAGAAGAAGGAGGTAAGAAGCCAGTTCTCACTCTGGCATTTATGTCTGCCAGCTTACTGACTCAAAGTACTGGGACGGTATGAGTTTCTCTTTGGTTCTCATAGAGGGGATGGACCACCTTTTCTTCCCTAAGTATGCATCTCTTGGGGTGACCACCCATTTCATCAGTCTAAGGCGTAATTAATATGGATTTGCCCAGTCAAAATGAGTCTCTATCAATCTGCTTTACCCTTCCTCCTCCCTGAACTATATCATTGAGCCCTGGTTGTATGTCCTTTATATAATGGAGGAATGAAATAACATTCTTGCATACTATATACAGGCTTGCAGGAAACAAGTATTTATTAAGTGCTTATTGTGTGCCAGGCACAATACTAAGTGATGGGGATACAAATCCTAGCAAAAATTCCCCAAGTGAAAAGAAATACAATCTCTGCCCTTAAGGAGTTATAAACAGAGACAGGAGGTCAGTGAAACATGATCAGCCTGGGTCTGTTCCCTGAAAATGGAACACTCTGGAGGGAACTCACCAATGAGAAAAGTGGGCCAGCATGGCAGAAGGATATTTCAAAGTAAGAAGACAGTTGAATCATGTTGCGGAAGTCTAGAGAGTCATAAATAAACAGTATTTTCTTTCTGCATAGTAACAACATAATAAAACAAAATATAATAAGCATCTTCCACATGATTGTGTATCTGTTACTTCTAGACGTAGGCAGACCCCCAGACAGTTCATAGGGCTACTCTGACACCAGATTTTCAATAGAAAACTCAGTGTTTCTGTGCCACAGCTGCTATTTCTGAGGGTGGGCAAAGGAATTTAGGAAACAGAGTATCCAAATGATATTTGACTTACACTTCCAGGAAGTCCAGTCTTTGGAGCAAGTCTCAGGAACTCTGGACTTGGATCTTGGCTTCTCACAGGTCAGAGACATAGACTTAGGACCCAAGGCAGACTAGAGCTCCAAGTGGCTGATGCTTTCATATTTGGTTGCTGGCAGAGACCTTTGGCTATTTGTCATCACAGCTCAGTCATTTTTCATTGGGTAGAGAGAGGAAGTTAAATAGTAGGCTCCAGGTGTCCTTCCACCTTTAACTCTTTAATTCTAGTTTCAGATGGCTAAGAGGCACCTTTACAAGTGGAGTGTGTGTGTGTGTGTGTGTGTACACATCATATATACATGCCTGTATATGTATATACATACACACATATACATATACATACACATATACATACAAATATGTATATATTCACAAATGCAGATACATTCTTATATGTGCATATACACACAAATGCATAGCATAAATACAAAGAAACTCAAATATATACAAGGTAGTTATATACAATGCGGCTGAAGAGAGAAGCCACCAGCAATTAAGAGCAGCAAGAAGTGAGTACATTCCTGGCCAATAGAAAGACACGAAGGCAGGAAATGTGTTGCCGTTGCTGTTGCTGTTAAATTGTTCAGTCACATCTAGCTCCTTGTGACCCAATGGACCACAGCACTCCAGGCCCTTCTAGACTCCACTATCTCTCAAAGTTCGTGTTCGTTGTTTCCATGACATCTGCTATCCATCTCATCCTCAATCTTTGTCAAAGCCACTCTTTTGCCAGAGTAGAAAGGAAAAAGGGGAGAAAGTAGAAGATGATGCCAGTTGTTTTTTTGAGATGAAGAAATGGGAGAAGAGGGACTGCATGTAAAACACCACCCATTTCTCAGTCTAGTAAGATACTAGGTCTTCAACTGAGGGGGGGAGGAAGTGTAGAAGGTAAAAGAAGAAAAAAGATTTGTGAAATAAGGATTCAATTCACAAGGAATTAAACAACTGTTTTGCTACAGTGGTGGTTGTTGTCCTTCATTCTCAAAGAGGACCAAAATGACATCACTATGCTTGAATCAAGATTCAATGTGGCCGACTGTGGCCGATCAGGCGAATACAAGCTTGGAATGCTCTTCCACAGGTTGGGCACAAATAGTCTGTGTGAATATTTGGGGTGGATACTCCAAACTTGCGCATCCTGTGTTTCCTTTGAGCTATTTCAATTCTGCTTTCCTCATAGAGCACAGCATCTTCTCTGATGTAGAAACACCATGCTGAGCAGTCCTGTGCCAATGTCTCCCATGTCACACAGTCAATTCCAAAGTTCTTGAGAGAGACCCTGAGAGTGTCCTTGTATTGCTCCGCCTGACCACCATGCAAACACTTGCCCTGTGTGAGTTCCCCATCAAATAATCTTTCTGGCAAGCATATGTTTTAGATTTAGTCCACCTTATCAGTACTGTTGTGAGACTTTTTTTTAAACTGTGTTTAGCATTTCATATATAGTAGAACAGAATGTGGCTGGTAGGAGGAACTGAGGGCTCAGGTTTGGCAAAAGGTGAACAGTGGGCATGGGGCAAATGGGGTATGGCATTGAGCCAAGGAATTCCAGAATGGAGGATAGTATAAAATTAAAATGGCTAACTATTGGGTTGAGATCGGAGAAGATGGAAAATGAAGTCACACAGTGAAGTCAGAGTAATGGCCCGAGAAAGTACTAAGAGGTAGGGGAATTGGAATTCTTCATGAAAATGAAAGGTAGTTTTAGGATGGTAAGGAACAGAGAGAAATGGAGTGATAGGAAATTATGGTCACATACAAGAAAGCCAGAGTTTCTAATTAGGGAAGTGGAACTTTTGGGTAGTAGGTAATAGTGAGATCTAGCGTGTGACTATCCCTATATGTGGGTAAAGTGGGAGAAAGGAGTAGGTTATGAGATGAAAGGAAGCCAAGAAATTAGGAGTTTAGGGATCCTAGGGGATCATATATGGGAATATTAAAATCCCTTAATGAAAGGGGAGTAGGGGAAGAGAGGAAGATGGTAAGCCAGGTACTGAATTCCTTGAAGGAGAAGGGAGAATTACCTGAGGGTCAGTATATTACAGTCACTGTAATTTGGATTGGGTGGGAAATGTTGATCAAATGCATTTTATATAAAGAAAATTTCCTTGTTGAAAAAGGCAAAGAGAGGGTCTGGAAGTAACAGAGAGGATGAAGGTGTATTCTGAATCCTTTTCCAGGACTAGTGTGTAAGGTGTGTGAGGAACTACAGCTAGTACTAGAAGGATATCAAGGGATGGATGCATTGTCATCAGAGGAGAACCAAGACTCAATGAAGCTAGACCAGGGGTGGGAATCCTGGGGCCTTAAGGCCACATGTGTCCTTATAGGTCCTTAAGTGCAGATTTTTGACTGAATCCAAATTTTTACAGAACAAATCCAGGATTATGACAAGTAACATTATTCCCATTCTAGAGATGAGGAAACTAAGAATCAGGAATCGGTCCATCATTACACAGCTAGTATGTCAGAGGCAATATGTGAACTCAGGTCTCCCTGACTGCAAGCCTAGCATTCCATTCTAGCATTCCAAGGGCCACATGTGACCTTGAGGCTGCAGGTTCCCCACTCCTGTGTTATACCATATTCCCGCTCTCATTATATGTTCCATATGTCTCATTTAATAAAAAGCATACATATTGATAAATGGGTGTGGAGTCCATATCCATTCTTTGCTTGATGCTGGACATTTTGTTACAGAACAATTACTTAGGCTGCTGTCTTTTCTTGACGTAAAGAGTAATTTACATAATTTATAAAACTGTTGCTCAACAAGTTACTAAGTAAATTGAGTGGAAACATGAGCTGACTTTCATTGTTATAACTGGAAGTTAAAAATATTGTTTTCTAATTTTTTCAAGTGAGAAACATCAGCCCACATTCTTTTTTAAATGCTAGAGATTGCAAAACAGATTGTGATTTTAAGGTATCTTTCTACGTTTATTAAGTACTTCAAGGATATGTGACTTTACTGGTGTGCATATTCCACAAACACAAATTTCAATCCCAGCATATCTCTGAAAGGATATTGAACCCCAAACCACCTGCGCATTAATGGGATTATCTTTTATTGAAATGCTAGCATATGGTCTCCAATAGTTGTTAAACTAAAAGAACTGAGAATTATGAATTGTATGACAAGTAGAGAAAAGGCTTTCTGCTCCAATGTGTGTATACCAGTTGCATTAAGAAAATAATGGATTCAACTCCTTATTGCTTTACTTATGGATAACAGGAATAACTTATGTTTATGTAATATTTAACTGTTTAGAGGGCACTAACTTACAACAGTCCCACCAGTCAATCAGTTAGTCAGTCAGCAAGCATTTCAGTACCTGTACTGACATGAAGGAGGTAGTACAGACATTACAATCCATATTGGACAAGTGAAGGAACTAAGGCTTAAAAACTTGTCCAATGACACACAGCTAGTAAGTGGCAGAGCCAGACTTCTGACCCAGCCCTCCCACCAAGTCTTGATGCTTTCTCACAGTGGATAATATGAGATATTAGGTAATATGCATAGCATGAGATAATATCCATATCTCATATGGTTAATGGTCAGGTTCTGAAGTCCTTGATGAAATAGCACACAGGTAAACTCAACTGTCTCCTATGCTCCCTTGAAAAGAATATGTTGTAATTATCAAGTCTTGTATGTGGTAATCAACTTATTGATCCCAACAGGCCCTGGATAGAGAGCCACACATCCAAAGGTATGATCAGGCCCCCAAATACAGAAAGGACAGGGCCTACAATTCATTGCATATCACCTTTTCTACCTCTTGTGATTAAAACTGAGTTGATTCATCATGAATGCTTTCATATAATGAGCACCCCTCTTCCTAAGTCACTGTGAATTTGAGGGCATGTCAAGTCCAACTGGATACCAAAGTTACAATTGAGTTTCAGATGTGAATCTAAGAAATGGTTGAAAGAAAAAGAACATTGTTCAGAAATTCCAGAGTCAGAAATATGAACTGGATTAGGATTTCTTCTAGCATGTGAATCTCAGACAAGTGACTTCACTGTGAATCCTGGTTGTCTGAGGTGATGAGGACATGAAGGTAGAGAATAGAGAAAGATAACTTAGTAGAATTCAGTAGAAAATTCAACCTGGGTCTTAGGATAAAAGTAAGGTGATCTAATAAGAAAGGGAAAAGAATGACTTGGGTGGGGGGGAATCAATTTAATGTCAAAACTATGCAAAGCAAACTGGCGATGTGAAATTATGTACTTAATAACAACTCAGCTATAAATCATTTGTACCCTGACACTGTCACACTATAGGTAAAGTAGTGTACTTGAAAAGATCTGAATATGCTTTATTGAAGTGGGCAACAATAAAATGGGTTTAAAAGGATCAGAAAATAGAATGAAAAAAAACAATGAATCCAGGACCATGTTGTAAAACAAAAATCTCCCAGCTCTTTATGATATTCTAGAGCAGCAATAAAAGTGACTTAAGACAAATTGTGGTGGGAAGCAGACTGAAAGATCTTTCTTTGGGGGAACTTTCCTGCAAGTGCCTTATTTTATTACTCATGGTGTTCAGGATACCTTCCCAGTAGTAATCCATGCTGTAGTATAACTTTATGTGTGAGGTTAAAGAACCTCACTTTATGTCATTAGAAAACAGTTATTCAAAATTTAATCAAAAAAAATAATCTATATGTGGCACCTCTGGGGCACTCTTCCTTCCTGAAATGGCCTAGCAGGTTAGGTTCCCAAAGGGCAATAATAACTCCTCCCCTAGGGGTTAGAGGTATAACCCTGAGACTATGGAGGGTATGAGCCCCCATCTGGTATGCTCCCAATTGATTATCAACCAGATTTAATTAGCTATTAGAAAGGAATATTTATTAATGTGGTTTAGTGAGAAAAAGTTGACACAAAAACATACCCTGCAAATAATGCATTAATAGGAAATTTTCTTTGTTATCAAGATAGTGAAAATACTTCTTTGTAGCCTGTCAGCACCACCATTGTTTGCTTTACTTGTCAAAGAAAAAAAACTATTTTTGTTTAGTTAAGTTTTTGAGAGGTGAAAACATTTAGTGCTTTTCTGGTATATGGTAAAAGATGTTGTTCTAAACCTAAATTCTTCCAAATTATTTTTAGTTTTCTGGGATATATGCTGCCACAAACATATATATGGGAAGAGTGGGCTCAAACTTAACAGTGGGAGGGAAGTATAGGATATACATGTAGCAGAGGAGTAATTTGACACCTGTTTACTAGAAATCCTTTTGTCTCTTAGAGTTCTTGTAGAGTTCTCTTTAGTTGTAGTTATAGGCTGAGCTTTAAGGGTTCATTCCCTTGTAGAATCCTGAAGTTGCCTGTCCTTCCTGTGTCTTGTGTGCCTATCTTCCTACAGCCTCTCCAACATTGACTATTGACTACAAATAGTCAACAGCCTTTGACAATATCAGTCACTCTTCTTGATATTCTTTTTTCTCTGGTTTCTCCTCAGTGGCTCAGTCACCTAATTCTATTGATCAATATCAGAGGAATTGAAGTACACTAACTAAACCCATTAGAGAAGGATTTATAAACAATAATGCCAACTTATTCATGTACAATGGAGGTATTTACCTCTCATGGAGACCAGGGTATGCATCAGGCCATCCCCTTTGCAATATGACAGTATTTGGGAAATCTAGGTGGTAGGATCCATTCAACACATGCTAAAGCTTTAGATTATAGCTTACCTAGCTTGCAACTAACCTAGGCTGCTTGGTGAGCATGTAATCATTAAATAAAAGAAGCTGAATATTTATAGGATATTTTTTATCAGATCATGCCAGCTTTGTGGTTCACCTTTCTATACAAGATACCCCAAAAGTCTTAGGATATACCTATCTCACAGATTAGAACATTTAAATGCATTCATCTCTACCTCTTTTTTGCTGGACAATGAGTGCTCTGTAACAATGTATTCTTATTCTAACGCTATTTTTTCAAATATTCATGACTTTCTTTTTGTATTGTCAATATGCTATCATCCATATTTTTCAACACTTAAAAATAATATAGTGATGCTTTTAAAAAGACTATTGCTTTCCAATGACCCACTCCCTTTCTCCTCCATAGAGTACTACCTTGTAACAAAAGGTATAATTAAGGAAAACAAAGCAAAACAAGCGCCCCAAATCCAAATACATTGGTTATTTGTTGTTTCATTGTTCATCTGTAGCTCACTGAACATCGCTGCTGACAAATAGAGATATGTCTCATCTTAGCCCTCTGCAGTTACACAGTAATAAAGGCTCTCGATAAATGCTTATTGATTTATTGAAGTCAGGATTAAATTGTATTGAAATGAGTTCTGATGTCTTTCACTGTTGTTTCACTGTTTATATTATTTATGGCTATTGTGCAAATCCTTTTCCTGGTTCTTCTTACTTCACTCTGCTTCAGTTCATATGAGTCCTCTGAAGATTTTATGAAATCTTAATAACTGTTTCTTAATGGCAAGTTAATATTTCATTAAAGAAAAGTACTACAATTTATTTAGCTATTCCCCAATCAATAAGCACCTTTTTTTGTTTCCAGTATTTGCTGCTACACATAATACAAAAATTTGCTGCTGCAATATAAATGCTTATGCCTAGTTGTGGGATTGCTAAGTATAGTGGCAATCAGGGCAGGGCTCTTTGCTATTATTCTCTTAGGTGCCTTTAATGATTCTGCCCTTTGTTTGAATCGGGGCAGGTGAAGTCGGATTTTTTTTTGTATTGGAATGTTTCTCAGCATTAAGACAATTAATTGATTGGAAACCCTTTATAAGGTGGTAGTAGGGATTAACTAACTTTCCCACACCCTAAATGGGACTTTTCACTTTTCTTTGTTTGAGTGTTTCTCAGCACTGAAGTAATCAAGTGCCCCAGAGCCCCGAGATAGGTATAAAGATTCGAGGTTGGTGTTTGACTTTTGGGGGTGCACTCATTGAAAGAATGTAGGTGACAAGACTCTGGACAAGCTGTTGAAACCCACCCCCCCCAGCTTTGTAACCCAAACAAATAGATGTTGGTGCTTTTCTGGTAACTATGAATTGTGATTTGAGTCAGACAAGGTCTGTCTGTTGATGTTTGTAATTTCTGTTTGTATTTGCCTTGAAGTTCGGGCAGGCTGATCTTTTCCCCCTGAACTAAGTGAATGATATATGTATGTTTGATTAAACTGAGATTGTTAACCCCTTAAAGTTGCTTTCCTTAGAAAAGCAGATCAAAGAACCTGTGTTAGCAGCCCCTCTGTGTGACGGTTGTTGTTGGTCTTCCATAGCCACAGTAGCTGCTAGCTACATTATTGGTACATAGGGTAAAGGGCATGAACATTTTAATGACTTTTTCCAGCAATTGTAGATCATTTAACAGAATGGTCATACCAATTCACAGTTCCTTTATGAGTGTGATTGTCTGCTGGCTGCCCCTTGAACATTTTTTCCAGTCTTGTCTTTTGTAATCTGAAAGGTCAGACTGTTTTAAGGTACCTTTGCATTGGCAGCTAGGTGACACAGTAGCTAGAATACTGGACCTTTAGTCCCATAAGGAAAACCTAAGTTCAAATCTTGCCTTGGATACTTATTAGCTGTATGATCCTGGGCAAGTTACTTAACCTCTAACTCTCAGTTTCCTCATTTTCAAGATAGGGATAATAATAGCACCTGTCCCACAGTGTTGGGAGGATGCAGTGGGATGATACACGTAAAGTGTTTGCGAACCCTCACGCACTATACAAATGCTAGTTCTTATTATAATTTTATCATTGTAACTTGGAGCTTGCTTTATATGATAACCAACACTTACAGAGAATTTTTACATTTCTTTTTTTGAAAACTGCCTGTTCATATTCTTTGACCAGTTATCTACTAGAGAAGGGCTCTTGTACTTGTATGTCGGTATCAATTCACTATATATCTTGGAGGCAACATGGTATCATGGATAGACTATTTGTTTTGCAGCCAGGAAAATGTGGTTTGGAATTCTACCTTAGACACACACTGTTGTTGTCATTGGTATTGTCTAGCGTTTCCATCATGTCTGACTCTTCGCGACCCCATTTGGGGTTTTCTTGGTAAAGATACTGTAGTGGTTGGTGATTTACCATATCCTTCTCCAGCTCATCTTACAGATGAGGAGTAGAGGCAAGTAGGGTTGTGACTTGCCCAGGATCACATGGCCAGTAAGTGTCTAAGGCTGGATTTGGACTCAGAAAGATCACCTCCTGATTCTGAATCCAGCGTTCTATCCACAGTGCCAGCTGGCTGCCCATAGAAACACACTCACATTCTACATCAGTTTCCTCTTCTGTAACATGAGGATAATATTAGCAACCTATTTCATAGGCTTGCTAGGAGGATCAAAAGAGAAAATATATGAAAAGCACTTTGCAAACCTTAATCTGAAAGTGTTATATAAATGGGAAGCAGTTAAATGACACAGTAGATAGAGCACTGGGCCTAGAGTTATGAAGAACTGAGTTCAAATCCAACCTTAGACACTTCCTAGCTGTATGACCCTGGGCAAGTCATTTAACCTTGGTTTGTCTCAGACTCCTTATCTGTAAAATGGAGACTATAATAATAGCACCTTCCTCCCAGGGTTGTAGTAAGGATCAAATGAAATAATAACAAAAAGTGCTTGGCACACTGCCCGGAACATAAGCTCTCTGTAAATGTTCACTATTACTACTACCTGCCATCATCATTGTTAAGCAGAGATATTTATTGTGATGACTGTTTTTACTAATCAACATTTCCCCCTTATTCTATCTGAATTGATTTTTATTTCTGTAAAGCTTTAAAATTTGTTATTGGGGGCAGCTAGGTGGCGCAGTGAGTAGAGCACTGGCCCTGGAGTCAGGAGGACCTGAGTTCAAATTTGGCCTCAGACACTTGACACATGTACTAGCTGTATGACCTTGGGCAAGTCACTTAACCCCAATTGCCCTGCCGAAAACCAAACAAAAAAAGAAAAAAAAATAAAAACAAACAAAAAATTTGTTATTGATATTGGGTTTTTTTTTTATCTTTTATGATCCCTTGTTCATTTAATATTTCTTCTTGTATACATAACAGTGACAGGTACTTCCTTCTGCTAGACTTTATCTTTTTTTAATGAAATGGTCTTCTCACCTGGCTGTATGTACTACTCATTATTGGGATGACTTCACCATCCTGTAAGATCTCATCAGCCTTGATTATTGTTGGGAAGTAGGTTTCAGTCATGTCTGACTCATCGTAATCCCATTTGGGGTTTTCTTGGCAAAGATACTCGAGTGGTTTTGCCATTTCCTTCTCCAGCAGATGAGGAAGCTGAGGCAAATGGGGTTAAGTGATTTACCCAGGGTCACGTAGCTACTAAGTGTCTGAGGCTGGATTTGAATACAGGAAGATGAGTTTTCCTGACTCCAGGCTTGTCACTCTATCCACTGTTCCCCCTAGCTGTCTTGATCAGTCTTGAAAAGCCACCTCATCACCACCCTCTGCCTCTTTGATTATGGGTGGGTCCAGGAACTCCAAACCTCCTTTTTAAAGAGATACCCCAGCTGCAGAGGTTTCCTTGATTTTCAGCTTCCTTTTGTGTTTTGTCTTCCTCTATTAGATTGTGGTACTTAATAAATGCTTATTGACTGACTGCCTTTTTAGGTAGAATATGAATTTGGACCTTGTTGTAGTATATGGTGGAAGATGATGCTCTAAACCCGATTTCTTCCATATGATTTTTAGTTTTCCCAAGAGTTCTTGTCAAACTTCTCAAATAGTTTGTGTTTGGGGGTTTATTGAACACTAAGATACTTTTGTTCAACACCTTTATAACAATTCTCAAATTTACATGTAAGGGTAGGGGCCAAGATTCCTTGATTGAATCGGTTAACCAAAAGTATATACTAGGTTTGAACAGGACTTTAATAAATTTGGGAGATGTGGCATACTTGAGTTCTTGCATGAAAATAGATGATACCACATAGGAAATATTTTGTGACTGACTGAAACAGTCAGGTGCACCTCTGGGCCTATATATAATGTAGCCAGTCATACTGGAAACAGAAGCAGTCAAGCTTTAAGAGCTTCCAGGCTTGGAATCACCTTAAGGAGGCAGATCCTTGAGTCTATTCCAAGGGGAGTATTACAGTCTTTGTCTCCTATATTGTCTAGGTCATCAGAGATTGGACCCAGAGTAGACAACGCATCCAACGGCAAGATTGCAACTGCAACAATACATAAGTATAGTTGGTAGAAGCAACACAACCATTTTGGAAACAACTTGGAATCATGCAAATAAAAGGACTAAAGTATACATATCCTTTGACTCAGAGATTCCATTAATAATAATAAGCCTAATAGGCTTATACTCCAAGGAGGTAATTGATAAGAAAAAGGTTCCCATATACATCAAAATATTTATGCCACCACTTTTTGCAGCGGTACAGGATTGGAAACAAAGTAGATGCCCAGTGAGTGGGGAACAGCTAAATAAAGTGTGGCCCATGAATATAATTGAACATTATTATTCCATAAGAAATGATTAGCATGGTAAACACATAGGAAGATTTATATAATCTGATGCACAGTGAAGTAAGCAGAGCCAAGAAAACTACATGATGACTACAATAATAGAAATGGAAAGAACGCCCACAGAAAAAATTAAAAAGAATGTTGCATAATTACAAAGTACAAGCAATGCCACAAAGAAGAAATATGAAAACACACCCATTCCATTCGATCCTTTGCAGAGGTGGGAGGTGCACTGGTGTGGTACATTGCATAAATTTTCAAAGTTTTTTAGTGTGCAGTACAGATCAGGTTTGTGAACTTTTTTCTCTTCTTTCTATGTAAAAAAAAATATTATTGGGGCCAGCTGGGTAGAGCACTGGCCCTGCAGTCAGGAGGACTTGAGTTCAAATCCAGCCTCAGACACTTGACATTTACTAGCTGTGTGACCCTGGGCAAGTCACTAACCCCAATTGCCTAAATAAGAAATAAATATTTTAAAGAATATTATTAGTTATATGGGATTATTCTTTAGGAATGGAAGGATACTGGGTTAAATTATGGTATTATAAACAAATTAAGATAAATATTATTTTGAAAAATCTTAAATACTTGTTGATTGCATAATTAAATAAAATAAATTCAAGAAAACATTGGAAGATCTTTATAAGTGAAGGAAGTAGAACCAAAGAACAATATTCACAATGATTACAATAATGTAAATAAAAAAACATTAGAACAAAGGGAAAGTCTAATTCTATTAATTAATCTTGAACTCAGAGAATGAATAATGAATCATGCTTTCCTCATCCTGTAACTGCTATAATATAAGCACTTAAAGATATTGAAGGATGTTAGATGACCACTGTATTTCAAATTAAATTATAAAACATTTTGACTAGAAAGGCAGAAGGCTACAAACCTTGTCAGATATGGTGCTGGTGTGAATTAACTGTTTTTCTTTGTTACAAGAAAGGGTTCAAAACCAGTGTTCAGGGAGGAAGTATATCTCCAGAAATAACTTTAAGGTAAAAATAAAAGCTTTTAACACATCTTACTTTTGAAAAAAAAAGTTAAGTAGTTGAGGTAAAAAAAATGTAAATAAACCCTAGGGGAAAACCCCCCCAAACCATCATCTCTTCCTAACTTTGCTATATTACTTGTCAAGGATATCTTCAACCTTCTAGGCACCCAAGACTACAACCTCTGGGTCATCCTCGACTCCTCACTCTCTCATGCCCCCCCCACATCCAAACTGTTGCCAAGTCCTATTGATTCTACCTTTAGAGAATCTTTTGTATACCCTCTCTGGTGTATCACCCCCTCCCTGGACTATTGCCAACAGCCTTCTTGTTGGTCTACATGCCTCAAGTTTCTCTTCTCTCCAGGCCAATCTACACTTAGCTGTAAAAGTGATCTTCCTAAATCATAAATAATCTCACCATGTCCCTCTCTCATATCCAATAAACCTCAATGGCTATCTATTATCTCCAGAATAAAATATAAAATCCTCTTTTTGGCTTTTAAAGCCCTTCATAACTTCCCTTTCCAGTCTTCTCACGCTTTATTCCCCTGCACTTATTCTAAAGTACAATGGCACTGACCTCCTTCCTTTTCCTCACTCAAGACACTCCATCTCCTGACTCTGGGCATTTTCACTGGCTAACCCTCATGCATGTAATGCACTCATTCCTCACTTCTGTTTCCTGGCTTCCTTCAAGTCTTACCTTCAAAGGGAAGCCTTTCCCAGTCCTCCTTAATCTTAGTACTTTCCCTTCAAGATTACCTCCAATTTATCCTACAATTGTTTTCATGTCACTTTATCTATTAGATTATGAGTTCCTTGAGAGCAGACTGGTTTTTTCCACCTTTCACTATGTCCTCTGTACTTAGCACAGTACCTGTCAAATAGAAGGTGCTTAATAAGATTCTTGTTGATTTAAAGAGAAGTCCAAATGTTTTATCATTTTATTTGAAATATAGTGGTCATTTAACAACTTCAATATCTTTAAGTGCTTATATCATAGCAGTCATTCTAACAAGTATCAGTATCTCTTTGAGTCCAACAAGCTTCAAATTTACTTTATAAAACAATGGCCTATAAAAATCTTTAGCTACTTAGTTGAACTTAGAAAACTGATTCAGAGGTCTTTGACAACCAAAAGGAGGAATGATAGGTTGTATCTTTATGATTCTCAAATAACCCATTGAAAAATGAAAAAGTTTTAAAATTTTTAACCAATTGTTTTGGATACATAACAGCATCCTCTCACTCCTCCAGTCTTCAAAAAGAACTACTTGAATGATTTCCTTTTTCTAAGTTAACTGAACTGACCACTTGTTGTGACCAGACAAAAATATAAAACTCAGCTCACCCTGAATATAGTAACTCAAATTGTTAATATTAAAATGCCCTCATATACAGAGGCATGACTTAGAAAGGAAAATTGTTTTTACTGTTAATAGAAATTTCCATTTTACTGGCATTAAATATTCAATCACTACCAATTTTTAACTAATTTTATATACTACCTTTGCAAGTTCCAAGTTAAGTACTTCGGATTTCTAGATATATCAAAGGGCAGCCAACATAATCCTTTCCATTTTTCATGTATGTATGTTTTTTCTTGACACCACTTACCCAGCTTCCTCGATGCTAGTCAAGGAACATAAAAATTTCCAACCACAGGGAGTCTGGAACTTGTTGGATGCCTGAGACCACACAGGCTGCCATACCCTGGCACAGTGCCTGGCACAAAGTCAGCATTATATAAATGTTAGGTATTGTTATTGTTATTATGCTGATGACTTACTGACCAGATGGGTTTCTAGATGGAGATGGGGGGAGGGAGCTCATCTAGAGAAGCTGTGTCCTTGTTTTATATCTTTGATGCACTGGGGCGAAGTAAACCTCTTCATTAAATGTTGAGCACCTTGGGGAGTGCCTCACTTTGTCCCAACATGGAGTAGTGAATGGTTAGATGGCCTTGTCAGTAAGGCCTGGGTTCTAGTCCCACCTCTGACGCATACAGTCTAGCTAACTCTGAGTAAGTCCCTTCCTCTCCAAATGTTATCAGAATCCTTCTAAGACTCCATGTTGCAGAGGAGGCAACGATTTGGATTGGTGGAAAGAGTTTCTTCAGTGGGAGCCCCCTCTAACAGTGAAATCAGAGGTCAAGTTCAAAAATTAACTCTCAGAATGCCAGGGAAAAGTCATCAGTATTTCTAGTTGATGTATATAAAGAAACTTTAAATCTTTTAATTAACAGATTAAGATATTCAAAAAGGTTATTAAATGTAGCAGTTGGTGGGCTGGGCTTGGAAGACCCTTCTTTTTTTGAAGTAAGGTTGAACTTATTACCTATTCAACTGCTGTTAGGCAGGGTTTGGGATAAATAACCCTGGGAGCTTTCCTCCCAGAGTAAAGTTCAAAACAGCAGGGATTGGTAATGAATCTCAGTGCGGTATCAGTGCAGGTGTTCTTGCTGGCAGAGGAAATGCAATGCTTGGTAAGGCAAGCTAAGGATTGACATGTGGAGGCACAGGTAGCCAGGTAAGGCCAAGGTCAGGTCAGGTTCTACAATGATTTTGGAGTATTGGTGTGGGTCAAAGCTGCTCACTAGATTTGATAATCTGGAGGAGCAATGTAGGACACAATGCTGGTTGGCTAGGGAAGACAAGGTGTGATAGGACCAGTGTTTTTCCTAATACAACTTCTTTCAGCTCCAGCTTCCCTTATGCTGGTCTAGGAGCATAAAAAATTCCAACCACAGAGAGCCTGGGCCTCTCAGACTTGGTCTGTACCTGAGACGTTGTTACTATTCTGATGATTTACTGACCAGATGGAGGTGAAGGAGGTCTCCTTCAGAAAAGCTGTGTCCTTATTTTATATTCTTGATACAATGGGGCAATGTAAAACTCGTTGTTGGCAACTAGGTGCCAAATCTGGCCTCTTAACACTTACTAGCTGTGTGACCCTTGGCAAGTCATTTAACTTTGTTTTCCTCAGTTCCTCATCTGTAAAAAATGAGCTGGAAAAAGAAATGGCAAACCACTCCAGTACCCTTACCAAGAAAACCCCAAATGGGGTCAGGAAAAGTTGAACATGATTGAAAAATTACTGAAGAACAACAAAAAAACCACTTTGTTAAATGTTTATCTTCTTCCTCCTTCTTTCCTGTGGGGTAAGATACCCAATTGAGTGTGTATGGTATTCCCTCCTCAGGTCAAATCTGGTGAGAGCAAGATTCACTCATTCCCCCCCCACCCCACCCACCTTCTCTTCTCTTCCTACAGAAATGCTTTTTCTTCCCGCTTTTATGTGAGATAATTTACCCCATTCTATCTCTCCCTATCTCCCTCTCTCAATATATTCCTCTCTCATCCCTTAATTTGATTTTATTTCTTTTAGATATCTTCCCTTCATCTTCAACTAACCCTGTGCCCGCTCTCTCTGTATATATATATACACATACATATACATACATACACACTCACATATATATACATAAACATATATATATATATATATATGTATATACATATTCCCATCAGTTACCCTAATACTGAGGTCTCATGAATCATACACATCATCTTTCCATGTAGGAATGTAAACAAAACAATTCAACTTTAGTAAGTTCCTTGCAATTTCTTTTTCTTGTGCTTTTTCTTGATTACCTTTTCATGCTTCTCTAGATTCTTATGTTTGAAAGTCAGATTTTCTATTCAGCTCTGGTCTTTTCACTGAGAAAGCTTGCAAGTCCTCTATTTTCTTGAAAATCCATATTTTTCCTTGGAGCATGATACTCAGTTTTGCTGGGTAGGTGATTCTAGGTTTTAATCCTAGCTCCATTGACCTCCAGAATATCGTGTTCCAAGCCCTTTGATCTCTTAATGTAGAAGCTGCTAGATCTTGAGTTATTCTGATTGTGTTTCCACAATACTAAAATCGTTTCTTTCTGGCTGCTTGCAGTATTTTCTCCTTGATCTGGGAGCTCTGGAATTTGGCAACAATATTCCTAGGAGATTTCTTTTTGGGATCTATTTGAGGAGGCGATCGGTGGATTCTTTCAATTTCTATTTTGCCCTGTGGCTCTAGAATATCAGGGCAGTTCTCCTTGATAATTTCTTGCAAGATGATATCTAGGCTCTTTTTTGATCATGGCTTTCAGGTAGTCCAATAATTTTTAAATTATCTCTCCTGGATCTATTTTCCTGGTGAGTGGTTTTTCCAGTGAGATATTTCCCATTGTCTTCCACTTTTTCATTCCTTTGGTTCTGTTTTATGATATCTTGATTTCTCAACAAGTCACTAGCTTCCACTTGCTCCAATCTAATTTTTAAAGTAGTATTTTCTTCAGTGGTTTTTTGGACCTCCTTTTCCATTTGGCTAATTCTGCCTTTCAAGGCATTCTTCTCGTCGTTGGCATTTTGGAGCTCTTTTGCCATTTGAGTTAGTCTATTTTTTAAGGTGTTGTTTTCTTCAGTATATTTTTCAGTATTTTTTTTGGGTCTCCATTAGCAAGTCATTGACTTGTTTTTCATGGTTTTTTTGCATCCTTCTCATTTCTTTTCCCAATTTTTCCTCTACTTCTCTAACTTGCTTTTCCAAATCCTTTTTGAGCTCTTCCATGGCCTGAGACCAGTTCATATTTTTCTTGGAGGCTTTTGATGTAGGCTCTTTGACTTTGTTGACTTCTTCTGGTTGTATGTTTTGGTCTTATTTGTCACCAAAGAAAGATTCCAAAGTCTGAGACTGAATCTGAGTGCGTTTCCGCTGCCTGGCCATGTTTCCAGCCAACTTACTTGACCCTTGAGTTTTTCAGCGGGGTATGACTGCTTGCAGAGTAAAAAGTACTATGTTCCAAGGTTGGGGGGATGCACCAGCTCTGCCACACCAGCACTCCTCCTTCCCCAAGAACCCCCAACCCGGACTGGACTTAGATCTTCAGCAGGCTCTTCACTCCTGCTCTGATCTGCCACTTAATTCCTCCCACCAGGTGGGCCTGGGGCCGGAAACAACTGCAGCTGTAGTTCTGTAGCTACCCCACCTCCGCTGCCCCTGGGGCAGTGGCTAAACCAGGAACTCCCTCTTTCACTCTGTCCCCAGCAGCTTTTCCCACTAACGTTCTCTGTTGTCTTTGGTGTTTGTGGGTTGAGAAGTCTGGTAACTGCTGCAGTTCACTGATTCAGGGCACTAGGGCCTGCTCTGCCTGGCTCCTGGTCTGGTTGGTCCGCGCCGCCCATGCTGGGCTCTGCTCCGCTCCCAGCTCTGTGCGGGATAGACCTCACCCAGCAAACATCCAGGTTGTCTTGGGCTGGAGCCCTGCTTCCCTCTGCTATTTTGTGAGTTCTGCAGTTCTAGAATTGGTTCAGAGCCACTTTTAATAGGTTTTTGGTGGGACTTGGCAGGGACCTCACACTAGTCCCTGCTTTCCAGCCACCATCTTGGCTCTGCCCCCCCCCACTTTGTTAAATGTTGCATGCCTTTCAGAGTACCTTACTTTGTTCCAACATCAAACCTATACTGAGAAAGTGGTGTCTTTATAGTTGAGTCCCCAACATTTGGCATAGTCTTGACAGGTTGGGACTAGGGTAGATGACCTCATGGCTCCCTTCATGGTTGAGTTGAGGAAAGTGCCCTGCAAATATAGAAGAGGAGGGTGGCCTGATTGGATATGGGATACTCTCTGGCTCCTTGTTACTAGAGCCCTCCCATATGGAGAGTCTTCTAGGCGCAACCAGCTTTAGGCTTCCACTGAGGCAGAGGGCTTAGTTCACTGGGGGCTCCCACAGAGGCAGAGGACTTAGTTCATTGGGGGCTCCCACTGAGGCAGAGAGCTTAGTTAGCAGGGTCTTCCACTGAGGGAGAGGGCTTGGTTCAGTGGGTGCTGGAAGGGGCTGCCCAAAAGAGTAAAGAAGCCAGCATTCCCTGGTTTTTATTGACTGTATGGCATACATCAGACTGAAAGTCAACTGGGCTGGCCCATCCAGTAGCTAGAGACACAACTCTCAGTTTCCAGAGACCATGCAATGAAAGCTGAGAAGCCACTAGTGGACCCTATGGCAGGGCAAATAAAGAGATCTCTTCTAGTGAGGATGGGGCATAAGGGGCCCTGAACTATAGAGTCTCTGATCCAGAAGTCTTGAATCTTCTTAGAAAAAAAGCCATAAGGCTGGTGGACAGCAGATTTAGGGCAAAGAGTCTCTACTGACATTTAGACAACCCCAAGTTTATCCCAGAAGGAAAACAGTGACTCCCTGCCTGAGGGACCCAACTGTGGGCCACCCTCTCTACCAAATAGTTGTTTCAGGAGGAGTTCAAACAGAAACCTGAGGAGTTCCTGGAGCAATGATTCCTGAGTGTGGTCTAATGGAGCCAATGCTGAGATGCTCTCTGCCATAGATTTCTCTAGCCTGGGGGAACTCTCTGAGCATCTACTTTTACCAAGCCAACTGAATTTATTAGGTGTTTATCCCTTTTAGCTTGGCTCTGTACTTGGTCTTATAAAGGTGAATTCTCTTTGCAGCCAACTCACAGATGGAATCTGCTAGAGAGGAGGTGAAGTTCCTAAAGGAAATGGGTTATTTAGATTGTATTTATGCTGCCCTTGCCACCAAGTCCTGCCATACCATATACCCTGCCAGTCTCAGGGGAAATTAGGTCCTGCCTTCTGGGTGGAGGCCTTCAGATGTTAGCTATGGGTCTCTCCCACCATGCAACCATATAGGTATGGGCTGATCAGTTGGTAAAATTTGAAGAGCAAAGTGGGGCAGTTGTGGACAATATAGCCATCAGTACAAATAGATGCTCTGGAAGTCGGGAGGAGAAGACATAGAGCCTGCAGCCATGCTAGGTAAGCAGAAGGAAATGGATCCATCCTTAGGAAGGAGGTTTCAGTGTGGGTCCTGAACTATAGGGTTGATAAGTAAGTAATGGCTAGCCCCTGGGTGGGGGGCAGGATGAGGAGGGTCTTTTAAAACTGTACACAGAAATTCAGCATTAG
The DNA here is from genome assembly GCF_011100635.1 of Trichosurus vulpecula. NCBI lineage: Eukaryota > Metazoa > Chordata > Mammalia > Diprotodontia > Phalangeridae > Trichosurus > Trichosurus vulpecula. The sequence continues at coordinate 67,641,497 of NC_050578.1, forward strand.
GGCACTAGGGGCCCTTTAGATTGCTCAGGCTTGAGGTACCCTCAAAAATCCTATCTAACTTGTCAAGGCAGTCCATGGAGAGAATGAGTGTTATAGGTTCACTCAATATTTGCGTAGGCCCTTTTAGCAACTTTTAGGCAAGTTACTATAGGCAAGGCTGAATGGTAGCTCTTAGAGTTAGCTGAACTACCTCATATAGTTATCACCATACAGTTGTTGTTCCTCCTTCTGATTCAAAGAAGACCAAAATGACATCTCCATGTTGGGATCAAGGCACAGTGTGTTTGACTATGGCTGATCAAACCGATACAAGCTTGGAAAGCCCTACCACAGGTCTAACACAAATAGTCCATTTGAACATCTCTCTTTTCTTTTAAGCTACTGTGATTCTGCTTTGCTCATAGAACACAGCTCTTTTCTTTGACATAGCCATGCCATGCTGAGCCATCCTGTGCCAGTGTTTCCCATGTTGCACAATTGATACTAAAATTCTTCAGAGAGATCTTGACTGTCCTTGCATTGCTTCTTCTGACTTCTGTGTGAGCATCTGCCTTATGGGAGTTCTCCACAAAATAGTCTTTTAGGCAAACATACATATCTGCCATTAGAATGATGGGACCAGCCCATGAGAGTTGCATTCTCTGCAGTAAAGTTTGATTGTTCAAAGTTCCAGAAAGGACCTCAGTGTCCAGGACTTTTATCTTGCCAGGTGTTTTATATCCTTGGAGTTAGGGCAAAGTAAGACCCCTTTGTTAAAAGTTCAGTGACTTGTGAATGCCTCATTTTGTCCCAACATCAAACCTAAATGGTTCTGGCATTAGAGCCACACCTCGAACATGGGAGAATAGTCAGGATCAGAGAAAGGGGACAATTAAGGGAGGTTCTCAGGTTACAGCAAAACACAGCCCAAATGGCATTACCTAGTTTACATACAAGGTCCAGAGCACCATTTTCCATGTATTCCCCCTTTCTTTTTTGTTGAGCTTATTTCGATTCTCCCAAACAGCCAATTTAGGGCATATCATCTCCCTTAACAATTGGCCATCATATTTGGAATCAAGGATGGAGATACAAGTTCCAATTATCCTGAAGCTTTGTAGTCATACCAGTCATAGCATAATGCTTTTTAATGAATTGCACCTGGACTTTAGCTGGGCAATTAGAGGGCCAATTTTACCCTTTCTTCTGGTTCTTTGTCAAGAACTCTTACAAAGTTACCCTCACTGACCAAGTCAATCAGTAGATCCAGATGTCCAGGAGTTCTGAAAGAAAATGGTTATTCATTTGCAAAGCAAATACTTCAACTACAAGCTCAACAATGGCCTTTCTTTCTCTAGAGATTCCTTGCCAAGTTCTCTGTGGGGCTGGGTATCAGTGATGAACAAGCCATTCCACTTCACAGCTAGGCTGGGTCCTCAGTGATCACTGTATGGCTACTGGATGAGGCAATCTGCTACTGGACTGGACCAAGCAGCTCGGTTCACTCATCCGCTGGGCTGGCACCTCCCTTGGCACAGTTGATTGACCACCAGGTACGGCTGTTGCTAGACTTGGCCAGGAATTCTGCTTGGTCACTAGTACCATCCTTCAACGGGTAGTTGAGATCTGTACTACCTCCAGTCTCTGAAGTGCTACTATGATCTTTCAGAAAGAGTAGAGACCCTTAGCGGAGGACTGGTAGAGATGCTTATCTGAAAATTGGTAGAAGGCCTCTACTCTTTGACTCTTTCCGGGACTTGGCACTGAGGCATGATACACCAGGAAGGTGAGATAGCTATTTTTGTCCCACAGTCCTTCCCGGTTCATCCTTATTCATTTTGACCATTGTTGAAGTCTTACATAAATGAGCACCTAGGATATATAGGTCACCTGGATATGTCATCCATTGGTATGCTGGTCACTCTGTCAAAAGTATAGAGTGAAAAGCAGGAGCAAATAAGTCCCAATCCATTTTCCCTCTCCTCATGAGGAAAGAGAAATGTTGGCTAATAAAGTTTAGAAGGGAGGATGTTTGTGGGACGAGATTGGAGAAAGATTACTATATCTTTACAGATCTGGCCAAGTATCTTTGTTGCTGGTAGAGCCAAGAATGTGGACTGAATAAGCAACTGATTTAGTTCGTTTTGGCATTTTGTGTGTTTCGCAATCAAATATGTTTATAGCTCTGCAATGGGTCTATTTTTCTGTGGGAAATGATTCCCTTCTCTGATCTCACCTTAGAGAAAACTGAAGGCTTAACGTGGTCCAATCTCTCCATGTCATGGGAACTAGTTAGGAATCTAACTGGTCTAGATCTCCAAGGAAACAGATACATTTGGAGGTGGAATTGAGTTAGGAAGAAAAATAGTTTGGCATATGTTGGAGAAGAAAAACTTTTCCTTGGTCTGCACCAATCCCAAATAAAATTTCTTGGGTCACTTTAATATAAATTAGAGTCTCTAGGTTCTCCCCAAACAAGACCTAGACCCTAAGGCAAGGAAATTAGGAAAATTAGAAGTTGCTATTCATTTTGCTGACATTTTTACCTCCCAAACCTGTGATTTCATTGGAAAAGGGACCTCCAAAGAAGCAAAGTCTCTCTAGGACCAAAAGTTCTCATCTGTTCTTAAAGAGTGGCCTGGGGTACTGAGAGGTTAGTTTAATGACACAGAGTCGAAGAGCCCTTAAGGGCCAAAGGCTGACACCCCTGTCTTGGTTCTTGAAGAGCTTCCAGAAGCTTTTTATCCCTCCAGCCACAGTGTCTCTTTCTCTCACATTGGTTTTTAACTTTATTTTATTTTTAACTTAGTCAGTAAACACATTTATTTCAATATACAAAAATCAAAAAAGAGGATCACACCAGAAATTTGAGCTTCTGTTTCTGAGTTGAATAGTTTATTTTTAACATATGTATATATACATACGTATATATACATACATCTACATTTATTGTCATCAATAGGTGATAACAAACCTGCTCTATTAGTTTATACCTCTTTATCCATTTTTCTTGTCTCTGCATTTTTAAATATTTTCTTGATGTTCTTCTCTGCATTTCATTTAACCAACCTGTCCCCCACATGCTGCACCAGCAAAACAAACCTGTATAGTCCAGCAAAACAAGTCAACACATTGTCCACTTATGAGTATATGTGTCTCATTCTGCATCTCCAGCGCATCACCTCTCTGCCAAGAGGTGGGAGGTCCATTTCATCATCCATCTTTTGAAGTCACTGTTATTCCCTGCTTTGATAGGAGTTCTGAGATCTTTCAAAATTCTTTCATTTCAAATTTCAAAATCCTTCAGAGTACTGTCGCCAGCTCTAGTATTTCCAAGGTTCCTTACCTAAAAAAAGCCACATAATGCAGATCACAAATAAAATCTGTACAACAAAAGACTCTTCCCCTTTCTTACATACGTACGCGCAAACACACACACACACACACACACACACACACACACACACATACACATATGCTAGACATAATTAAAGGTTTAATCTAGTTAAAACATGTTGGACTATGGAGTCAAAAGACTCAGATTCGAATCACATCCTTAATTCTAGCCATCGACATCATTTCACCTCATTTAGGCCTCCCTTTCTACATTCTTAAAATGAGGATACATCCACTACAATCCTCACAGGGATTGTAGAAAAGTGCCTTGTCAACTTTAAAGTGTTATGTACTTTTGAGCTGTTATGAAATGTGTCTATTCTATTTAATTTAATTGAATTAGTATTTATCAAGTTGTTTCTCTGTGTTAGACACTGTGCTAGGTACAAGAAATAAAAAGGCAAAACAATGAGATAGTCCCTGGCCTCAAGGGGCTTCTATTTTACTGAAAGAAACAGCATGAACAAAATGTGTGCAAAAAATACAAAGTAATGGGGCAAGGCTGGAGGAGGGGTAGTTCCAATAATATTTTTCCAATTTTGTCTTTTAGATCTGGTACCCCGGCTGAGTATACAAAGGAAAGAGAAATGCATGCCAAGCTGGCCCAGATGGGGGAGTGGGATTGCGTAGCTTTGGTTTCATACCTTGATATAAATAGAGCACTGTTGGGGGAAAGGCTCCATGTAGATAAGTGCACTTAGAATCTGGTGTAATTTACAGGAAAAAATGGAGGCAAAAACAAGATAGATATTATAAGGAAAGCTGGTGCAGAGAAAGCCTCAAAAGACCACAAGCCAAAAATAACATATCCTAAGCTCCTAAGAACTGTAGATCAGTGTCACTGTGTGTCAGTGGAAAATTTCAACAGACATAATCCTTTACAATCCTTGGGAAAAAAATATAAGCAGGTTTACAAATCTCCAGTTATCTTTCTTTGTGTGCAATATCATCCCCCAAATGCTCACCTTTAATCTTTAGGAATAACTTTAAAAGAGTGGCTTCTGATAAAGCCCAAATACCATGAAAGGTGTATGAGGTTTCACCAAGTAGTCTACAGGCTGCCACCAAAGAAAGTTACCCTCCCCAAACTGGCTCCTTCCTTTCAAAAAGTGCATCTTCCCCTTTAAATTGAATTTGCTTAAAGATTTGAGACTTATCTTTAGTACTTTTTCCCTTTGTATTTCTCCCTTTCCTCCTCCCCATGGTCACTACATATTTCTATTCCAGCTACTGAGACACCATATACTGCTGAAGGAAATCCTAAAATTGCCATAATTGGGGTCACTACAAATTCATGTTATCTAAATCCAATTTGTCCCTGACTATTTCAACAGAATTATTTTGGTCTCCTTGACTGTCTAAATATTCTTTTGTCCTTAAGCCCCCTACTCTATCACTGTACCTCCTCTTCAGCCATGACCTCCCTTACTTTATTGAGAGTCATGTGTTCCTTCCTCTTGGAGCCCCACACCTCTTCTCCTCTATATCACAAAACTTCTCTTTTTTCTCCCCTGTCCTTTGTTCCTTTCTTCCAGTTCCAGTGGTAGAGGTAAAACCCTGCCTCCTTGCCAAAGCCAAATCCCTCTACTTCTGCTCCTCTTTCTTGTCCTACACTTTCATGGATAATTACCTCTTTCATTTCCCCATCTCCCTCTCTTTTGGCTTTGGTTCCCTCCTCTCTTTGTACAGACATGCTTTTTGAGGATCCAATAAAATAATACTTGTAAAATGCTTACTACAGGGCCTAGCACACAATAGCTTCCTTTAAGTCCCCAATAAAATGCCCCCCTCTACAGGAAGCCTTCCTTAAGATTCCTCATTTCCCCTACTTTCCCTCTTTTATTATTTCCTATTTATCATGCATATAGCTTATTGTTGTTATTAAGTCATTTCAGTCATGCCCTATTTGGGGTTTTTCTTGGCAAAGATACTGGAGTAGTTTGCCATTTCCTTCTCCAGCCTGTTTCACTGATGAGGAAACTGAGGCAAATGGGGTTAAGTGACTTGCCCAGGGTTACACAACTAGCTGAATTTGAACTCGGGAAGATGAATCTTCCTAACTATAGCCTGGGCCCTCTATCCACCATGCCACCTAGCTGCCTGTATATAGCTTGCTTTGTTTATAACTTGCTTTCCATATTTGTTGCATGTCGTCTCCCATGTTAAATTGTAGGTTCCTTGAATCCAGGACTATCTTTTGCCTTTTTTATATCCCTAGTGCTTAGCACAGTGCCTAGCACGTAGTAGGTGCTTAATAATTATTGATTGATTGATAGACCCTAAATAAATGCTTATTATTATTATTCTCTCCCCTATGCTAAAAAAAATTCTTGACAATGCTACCTCTCAAGATATCATGCTATAGTTCTATTCCCTTCATTATTAAACTTCTAGACAGAGTAGTCTTACCCTCACTGTCTCTGCTTCCTTATCCAATGATCCCTTAGCCCTTGGCAATCTTTCTTCCTTCTGCATTCTTGTAATGAAACTTCCCTCTCTAAGATCGTTAGTGGCTTCTTTGACTATCCCTGTTGACCTTGCAGAAGCATTTGACATAATTGGCCAACTCCTCTTTTTGATACCTTCCTGCCTCTGATTCCTTGCCACTATTCTCTCCTGGTTTTCCAATATGATGGTGGTGATGATGATGATGGTAGTTATGGTGATGATGATGATGATGATGATGACGATGATTATGATGATGGTAATGGTGGTTGTGGCGGTGGTGATGAGGATGAGGATGAGGATGATGTTGATAGTGATGAAGATGACAACAGCTATCAGGCCAGAAGATAGCACTTTAAGGTTTGCAAAGTGCTTTACATATTAACTCATTTGATCTTCACAACAACCCGGAGAGGTAGGTGCCACACAGAGATTAAGAAACTTGCCCAGGGTCATACAACTAAATAAATGACTGAATCAGAATTTGAATTCAGGTCTTGCTGACTCCGAGACCTGGTATCTGTCCACTGTGCCACCTAGCTGTCCCACATCTGACATCTCTTTCTTGTTCTCCTTTGATCATCTTCCTTCTCCCAGTCCCTAAATGTGTGTGTCCCTCAAGGCTCTGTTCTAGACCTTGTTTTATTTTCTTTGCACTATGCTCTCTTCCCTAACTTCAATTATCACCTACCTCTAAGTGGATGACTTCTACATATAAATCTACAATATAAAATCACCCCTGATCTTTGGAACTCTACTCTTGCATTTCCATCTTCGAGCTGGTCATCTCCGTTGGGATGTCCTACTGGCTTTTCAAATGCATGTTCAAAACTAAATGTATCATTTCTTTCCCCCCAAACCTGCCTCGTCTTCCAATTCTCAAAAATCTCATGTTCGGAACATTAAAGTCATTAAAGTCATCTATGACTCTTTCCTCTTCCCACGTTTAATCAATTGCCAAGTCCTGTCCATTCTGCATCCAACACATGTCTCCTGCCCATCCCTTCTCTTCATTAACCTACCATTATGATTATTCAGACCCTCATTGCCTTTCACCTGAAATCTTATAGTAATAGCTTCCTCGTTGATCACCCAGATTCCAATTTCCCCTCTAAGTCTTGTTTTTATTCACACTATTGCCAAATGTACCTTCCTAAAGCAAAGATCTGACTATGTCACCATTCTGAGTGAAATGTTTTTAAGTCTTGCAATTGACTATAGAATAAAATACAGACTTCTTAGCTTGGTCTTGAAACCCCTCCATCATCTAGTTTATTCTATTTTATTCTGCTTCTTTATATATTTCAGCCAAACTACACTAGAGAAACAAACAATGTGATATACTGCAAAGAAGACTGGATTTGGCATCAGAACCAGCCCATCTGGCTTTGAATCCAATCTCTGCCACAACTTCATTTTGATATGTATCCAAATGATTTCTATACATATACACACATACATACACATATATATATACTTATGTGTGTACGTATTGTATATATACACACTATATATGTTCTATGTTTTACTTTTCTATTTTCTATTTGTTTTATCATCATCATTAATATTATTATTTATTTTTCTATTCTCTATGTCTATGTTTAGGACAGCTAGGTGGCACAGTGGATAGAGTGCCAGACCTGGAGTCAAGAAGATTCATCTTCACAAGTTCAAATCTGGCCTCAGATACTTACTAGCTATGTGACCTTGGGCAAGTCATTTAACCCTGTTTGCCTCAGTTTCCTTATCTGTAAAATGAGCTGCATAACTAAACTTTCCTCCATCTGTTTGCTGATATTTACAATTCCCAAACAAGAGGTAAAAACTAGATATAAAGGAAGAACATAGGAGAATAACCTGAAGAAGGAAGAGAAGTGGGGATTGCCACAGATAGCAAAAGGATTCAGGAAGAGAAACAGGAGGCCAACAGTGAAAGGAGAACCCCAAACTTTAATAACTCAATCACTGTGTCTTATCTTAATAAGAGGATAATTTAGTTATTCAGGTAATATCTAGAAGAATTCTATGGTTAGATTTACCTTTCATAGTAGCCTTGGAAAGATATTATCCAAGGGAGCTATACCTCATCAAACTCCTCCTGACCAGTGTCCCATGAACATCTCAACCTCAACCTGTCCAAAAAGAAGCTTAATCCCTCTTCCCCTAATCCTTCTACTTGTGACTTCATTATATCTATCCATGGAACTAACAATCACCTGATTTCATATATCAGTGATTACCTCAAGCTGTTGCTTCTGTCTCACTTCTTGTATGTGGTCAATTACCAAGGGTGTCCAATTCTACCTTCATAATGTGTCTCATCTATCTCCTCCTCTACGCACCCACAGCAACCACCTAATAAAGGCCCCAGACTATGAGAATGATCTCTTTACAAGTTTTTTGGTCTCCATCCTCTCCCCACACTAATCTTTCCTTCACACTACTTAAAGAATGATGTTTCCTACACATAGAACTTATCTATAGATCCAGTTGCCACTGTCCCCTGAACAAGAGGTTCTTAACCTTTTCCAATAGGCCAGGTATGAGGTAATGAGGGCCTGAACCAAGGCGATGGCAGTCTGAGAAGAGGTGTCTGAGGATAGAAGGAGGAATATAGGAGAAATGTTATGAGGGTAAAACCTATAGAACTTGGAAACAGATTGAATGGGTCAGAGTGGGGGTGAGGTAAAATAAGTGGGAAGTGAGTGAGAGTGAGGACATCCCCATAATTTCCAATTCTTTATGAGTGATCTTTTTCAGCTGACAGTCATTAAGAGCAGGTAGCAGAATAAACAACTTAGAATCAGACCACTGAATTTTTTTTAAATAGTGAAATATATTCAATCAAATTGTCAAAGAGTTTTTTGTACCATCGATACATGAAAAAATATTTTAAAAGTTTGTTTCATATTTATTCAATCCTTTTAATGTCTTTTTATATGTTTTATAATATACATAATTTATTAGTGCATGCTTATAATTTAAAAATAAATATATTTTTAAAAAAGGTAAGAAAGAAGGTGAAGAGTCAAGGTTGATGCCTAACAGAATAAAATACAAAGGGTAATAAGAGGAACCAATTGTGTTATTATCAATTGGTCAAAATATTAAAAACAAAAACAGCTTTACAGACCCCCAAGATAAGAAACCCTGCTCTGAAATTATAAGTTGCAAAGTATTTGCTGTTCTTCATTGGTAGTAGAGTTTCCTCAAAGATAGTTTCCTACACTAATGAAATCATAGTGATAATAATAACTAATAATAATAATTTACCTTCATAACATTTCTCCTATATTCCGCCTTGTCTCCTCAGTCAATAATAATAATATCAATCCATAGAGTTAATTATATTCCTGCTATGCTTCCAAATTATCAGCAGTTCCCTATTGCCAGCCAAATAAAGTTTGAAATTCTCTGACTGGCATTCAAGACCCTCTAGAATTCTTCCTCAATTACCTTCCATTGGGCATGTTTCTTCATTCTTCACACACCACTTTGGTAACTCTCTAATGCTCATTATCACTTAAAATCAGGCATCCTAGTTATGACAGCAAACCCCTTGAAAGCAAGGAAAAAGTCTTAATGAAATTTTTTATTCATCCAAAGGCTACCACTTAATATATATTTGCTAGGATTTTTTAAATTATTGTATTATTACTAAGCAGCAATGACTTTTTAGCTGATATTTTTGTACATGACTAATGTGGGGATTTATTTTGCTTGACTATGCACATTTGTTACAAGATTTTGTTTTTCTTTTTCAGTAGTAGGAAGGGGAAAGGGAGAATGAGTGGAAGCAAGAGAAAATAAATGTTTATTTTTTTTAATCTCATGGTTTATAAAGGAAAGCTCAAATTGGTAATATTTGTACAGCTTAGTACAATGCCTGGCACATAGAAGATGGCTATGTAAATGCTTTGACCTTTTCTTTTCCCTTCCCTCTTCTCCTACAGTGCCTTTGGTATCAAGTTTGATTAAACTAATTTCTCTTAAAAATTTATGATAATTCTGAGCTTCTCTTCCCTTCTGAACCAAAGACTTTCATAGCACATGTGAGCCACTGAAGATCCTAGAATTAAATATCCCCAGCCCTGACACAGATTTGACCAATTCATTTAACTTTATGTGGTTTCCTTTAAGACAGAAATAATCAGTTGCTGTACTGTTCTTTCTAACCTGCCCCAAAAAGATTTGATAAGAATTAACAATATGATTATGCAAGCTTTCTATAAATCAACAAAAGCCATTATCAGAGCTTAGCCAATGTGGACCTCCCTACTGAGATTGTCTGAGATTCTCAGTCTAGGTCTGTCAGGTATAAACAGGTATAGGTGCTACCAAACAATGAAAACTGTGGGTGACAAATTCAATGCTTATGTCCAAAGACCACCCATGGAGAAGAGCTCATCACTGAAGGTTGGCCATCATGCTTTGAATTTTCCCCCATTAAACAACTCATAAAACCAATTTACTAATGAGTGTGAAGGCAGGGGAGTTCATAGAATCAGAGTGGGAAACTGAGTCCCCAAGAGATGAAATGATTTTTCCAAGGTGACATCACATATTTTTGCATTATCAGGAGACAATGCTTGGGTATAAATTCCAGATCTGCTACTTATTACCTAGGTGACCTTAGGGTATTGATCTCTAAGGTCACTTACAACTCTAACAAGGCCCATTATTTTTATTAAAACTCTGGAATGAAATGCAAATTTTTTCAGAACTTAACACCATGTACAGCTTTTAAGGCAGCCAGATAAAAATGCCAACTCTGATAAACATATCACTGACAACTGGAAAGCAATCTATCAGAAATTAAGCCTAGGCCAACATTTTACACAATATTTAAATTCCAAATGGATGCATGACCTGACTATAAAGATCATATGATTTAAAAAATGAGAAGATAAGGACATCATATGCCTTTCACAGGTATGAGTAGGAAATGTATTTTTTAACCAAACAAGTGGCAGAGGAGGCAATTACAATCTGATGATTTGAAATTGAAAAGCTTCTTCAGGAATAAAATGAATGCATCTGTGATGGGAAGGACAGTGGCCAAACAGGGGAGGGGAATCTGCATGAAATTCCTCAGATAAGAGTTGGGTTTTCAAGGTATCAATACAACTAAAAGAAATAGGTAAGAGCAAAAATCATTCCTCAATAGATAAGAGGTCAAAGGATATCAGTCCATCAGTAAACATTTAGTAACCATATATGCCATATAACCATATATGCCAAGCACTATGCTTAAGCCCTGGGGATGCAAAGAAAGGCAAAAGTCCCTAACCTCAAGGAGCTCATAATCTGATGGGGGAGATAACACAAAAACAAGCTATTCTTGTTGTCCAGGCCTACTCTTCATGACCCATTAGGGTTTTCTTAGCAAAAATTCTGGAGTAGTTTGCCATCTCCTTCTCCAGCTCATTTTACAGATGAGGAAACTGAGGCAAAAAAAGTTTAAGTGACTTGCCCAGGGTCACACAGCTAGTAAGTGTCTAAGGCCAGATTTTAATTCAGGTCCTCCTGACTGCAGGCCCCAAACCCTATCCACTGCATTCTATCCACTGTGCCACCCAGATGTCCTTCAGACAAGCTATTACATAGGATAAATTTGAGAATATCAAGAGAAAGAAGGCATTAGGATTAAGAGGGATTGGGAAAGGCTTCCTGTAGAAAGTGATAGTTTATCTGGGGCTTGAAAGAAACCAGGGAAGGCAGGAGAAAGAGATGAGGAGAGAGATCACTCTAGACATGGGGGAGGGAAAGAAGGAAGGAAAGAAGGAAGGAAGGAAGGAAGGAAGGAAAGAAGGAAGGAAGGAAATATTTATTAAGTGCCTTCTATGTAGCAAGCATTGGACTGAGCATTTTACAAATATTGCCTCATTTGATCCTCGCAACAACCCAGGGAGATAGGACATCCAATAAGTGGTTGTTCTTGAAGACTTCCAAGGAAGGTAAATAGGAGGTGGCTCATTCCAGTTTTGGGGAGCTCTAAATTTTTTCCGACATCAAGCCTAAATTTGTCTCTTTATAACTTCCACCCATTGCTCCTACTTCTGGCCACCAGGACCAAACAGAACAAGTGTAATGCCCTTTCCACATTACAACCTTTGAAAACTATGATGTTCCCCTTGTCTTCCGCTGGCATCCTCAATATCACCAATTGATCTTTATCTGGCATGGCCTCAAGACCCATCCCCATCCTGACTGCCCTCCTCTGGGCATTCCCAGCACCACACCATCTTTCCTAAATTGGCATCCAGGGCTGAACACAAGGCTCCTATTTATAGTCTGGCCAGGGCAGGGAGCATATGAACTCTCAGCCTCTCACTACTGGAAGCTATGCCTCTCCATGCAGCCCCACAATGTACTCAGAAGCTGTTTTGACTGATCCCTCATCCTGTTGACTCATCCTGATCCTATAGCACTACTCTGAGTCCCTTGGATTCAGGGTTTGAATTGTGACAGAATGATTCAGAACATTCTTGTCTTCTCTGGAGGACTTTACATTTTCATATCACTTCTCCTAAACAGATGGATGCCATTTTGGAATGCTATATGCATGTCCACAAATGAATTGGTATAGCTTACAACTGCATAGGCTTCCTGCTTCTGCAGACACAAATAATAATAGTAATAAGAACAATTTAAATATTTGAGTATGGCTTCATGGTAGCTAAGACCTCTATAGAATCATAGAATCACTGAAACTTTGAGCTAAAAAAGACCATCAGGATTCTCTGCACCAATGCTTTCTTTTCATAGAGGAAGAAATTCAGGCTTAATAAAGCACAGGTTTTTCTGTTGTTCAGTTGTTTCAGTCACATCTGCCTCTTTGTGACCCCATTTGTGATTTTCTCATCAAAGATACTGGAATGGTTTGCCATTTCCTTCTCCAGCTCATTTTACAGATGAGTAAACTGAGGCAAACAGGGTTAAGTGACTTACCCAGGGTCATACAGCTAGTAAATTTCTGAGGCCAGATTTGAACTCAGGAAGATGAGTCTTCCTAACTCTAGGTCCTGGATTCAATCCAACAAGTCACCTAGTGAAACTCTTAGTTTACAAGGATTTTTTTTTGAGTATTCAAATTTTAGGAGAAAAATGCAAATAATTATCTTCCTCCCACCAAAGGCCAACATTAGGAAGTAAGTTTACTTTTTTTTTAATCACTTCCTTCCTTTCTTCCCTCCTTTCCTTCCTTCCTTCTTTCCCTCCCCCATGCCTGGAGTGATCTCTCTCCCAACTGCTAAATATAATCTTCTACAACCCTCTACAGTGGTCACTGGCATTCATCATGGACAGTTTCCAAAATGGCAGCACACTTAATCAACAAAAAAAAAATGAATTGATTCCCCTCAAACTTGTATTATACTGACTTATGGGTGAAAAATGGATTGAGACTTCACTGTTGCATTATTTATTACAAATACTGAAAATGGTTTAAAACAAATGAAAGAAAGTTTTGGTTTGACCCTCAGTTAACAGGAAACAAACAGAATATTCCATTCCCTAAGCATCTGGTTGATCAAGATTTACATATATATACATATATATATATGTGTATATATACATATATACATATATATGTATATATACATATATATACACATATATATACACACACATACAATTAATCAGATTGGTAGTTTAATTTTTTTCTTGCAACCCCAGCATGTTATCACCTTTGTTCTCATTTCTCACATCCCATTAGCCCACACTGACATCATCCAAAGATTATGTTACAAAGATAAATCTGTGTCAACATCAGCTGATTAATGTAGATGCCACTGAAAAATCTTTCTATTAGAAAGTTTTCATAATTACCCAGTATATCTAGATTGTATCTCTCACTAAGAAAGAAAGTTTACTTTTACTAATATAGCAGATTTAAAACTTTCTGTAATTATATTATGCAAATACAACATGAGTGACTTAGTTTGTATTCAAAAAAAAAACTAGGAACATTAAGTTTATGGCTACAAAATGGTAAATTGATAAAGGAATAGACATTAACTCCCACTATCACCATTTCCTACATAAATTTAACATAAATCATAAGTAGATAGATGGATGGATGGTTATAGGGAGGGAGGGAGGAATGTAAGAATAGAGGGATGAAGGCGTGGAGGAATAGTTGGTTGAATTGGAGGAGAGGTGGGGGGAGAGAGAGAGACAGAGACATAAAGAGACAGAGACAGAGAGACAGAGAGAGAGATAATATGCAATCCCCTATGTGGAAAAGCCTAGGTAGGCTGAATCTGGAAAGTCATGATGCAGTGCAGTGGACACGCATTAGAAAGAAGTGAAACATGAGCAGATATTTTGGAATTGGTTCAGTATGCTAACCAGGTAATGAAAAGGAGTATCTTTGGTGTAATAGGAAGCCAGAACTGGAGTGCACTGAAGAAAGCACTAACCGTCCCAGGGCTAGTGTCTTGGTGTGGGCTAAGACCAGACTTGCTGATGCTAGAAAATGATGATGAGATGTTAAGGGCTGTGCCTGACCTATAAAGCTACTGGCCCTGTTGCTGATTCTGTCACTGTGAAACATGAGGTAAGAGTGAAGGCAGCATGTTATAGACATATCTGGAAAGTGGTGTGGAGCACGTGGCCCCTTTGCCAAGAATCCAAGGACAGCTAAGCCAATTTGCAGAATCATTGCTCACTGAGCTCCACCTCTGACTTTCCAGACTTTCTCTACCAAGCCAGAGGAGCCTCCCCATCCTGGAAGTTCACTTCACCCCTGGATGCCTCACACTGAAAGTCCTTATGTTCCCTTTCTCTGATTGGCTAGTTTTTCTTAGAATCTCCATTTTGAGGAAAGAACCCAATCCCACAATGTTATTCTCTTCTTACTACACAACTTTCCAGAATTTCTCTATAATGCCTTTTGTGGGCATAACTTCTCTCCATCCCCTATTTCTTTTTATGTGTTTGTCTTCTTCCATTAGAATGTAAGCTTCTGGAATAACTAGGTGGCACAATAGATAGAGCACTGGCCTTAGAGTCAGGAAGAATTGAATTCAAATCCAGGCTCAGACACTTTTTACTTACTAGCTGGGCAAGTGACTTAACCCTAATTGCCTCACCAAAAAAAATGGAAGCTTCTTGATGACAAGGACGACAAAGACTGGCATTTCTGCTCGTATTTATATTCCCAGCACTTAGCACAGTGCCTGACACATAGTAAGTGCTTAATAAATGCTTGTTGATTTGACTTGAAGATATTAGAAAAGAATCATCAAGCAACTGGTTTGTAGAAATGTTGGTACAAGATCCAATTAAATCCAATCGTCCCAAGAGCATTTAGTTAACAAAATGAAAGAAGAACAACAATCAGATGAAAACTAGATCATATCCGTGAATGTTTCCATACGAATAATTTTCCATATCAATAGCACTAGATCCACCACATTTGGTTTCTAACATCTGAGTTCCAATGCATGAGGAAGAACAAAAAGTAGAACACTAAATAAAACCAAGACAAAGAGTGATTGGACTAAGTCAAAGATTACAACTGTCTCAAAAGTCAGTTACTTATTCAAATCAATGGTCTGAAGCATCCAGTCTAGTAGAGTCAAGGATGAAGAGCAAAAACTGGATAGAGACAATCTCAGAGAGATTTGCATCCATTCTGAGCCTCCCCAGTAAGAATCTGATCTCCCTGGTATCTCCTTATGTTTCCCCAAATATTATTTTCTCCTTTCCCCCTCTTCTTCCTTCCCCTGGGAGACTGAGAGTTTTAAGAAGGAAATATTCACCATATACCAAGATGTGGTCAAAATGGGTACAGGATTTAGACATAAAGAGTGATACTATAAATAAATTAGGGGAGTATGGAATAGTTTACCTGACAGATTTAAGGATTAGAGGGAAATTATAATGACCAAACAAGTGATAAAGAACATTATGAGATTGTAAAATAAATAATTTTATTATATTAAATTTAAAAATTTTTGCACAAAAAGGAGTACAACCAAGAGTAGTAGGAAAGAAGAAAACTGGGGGATTATTTTTAGCAAGTATCTCTGATAAAGGCTTCATTTCTCAAATATATGGAGAACTGAGTCAAATTTGTAAGAATAGAAGTCATTCTCCAATTGATAAATGGGCAAAGAATATGAACAGGCAGTTTTCAGAAGAAATAAGAGCTAACTATTATCATATGAAAAATGCTCTAAATCACAATTGATTAGAGAGATGTAAATTAAAACAACTCCGAGGTTACCACCTCATACCTATCAGGTTGTCTAATATGATAGAAAAGGAAAATGATAAATGTTGGAGGGAATGTGGGGAAATTGGGACACTAAAGCACTGTTGGTGGACTTGTGAACTGATTCAGTCGTTCTGGAGAGCAATTTGGAGCTATGCACAAAGGGCTATAAAACTGCATGCCCTTTGACCCAGAAACACCACTGCTACATTTGTATCCCAAAGAGAAAAAAGGCAGGGAGGGGAAGGACCTATTTGTAAACTAATATTTCTAGCAGCTCTTCTTGTGGTAACAAAGAATCAGAAATTGAGGAGATGCACATCAATGGGTAAACAGCTGAACAAGTTGTGGTATAAGATTGTAATGGAATAGCATTGTGCTGTAAGAAGTGACAAGCAGGATTACTTCTCTGATGCAAGGTGAAATGAGTAGAACCATGAGTAACGACATCATACAATAATCAACTGTGAATGACTTAGCTATTCTCAGCAATACAATGATCCAAGATAATTCCAAAGGACTCATGATGAAAAATACTTTCCACCTCCAGAGAAAGAATCGATGGAGTCTAAAAGCAGATCAAAGCATACTAGTTTTCACTTCATTTTTTTCATGATGGTTTTTTGTCTATTTTCTTTCACAATATGACTAACATGGAAATATGTTTTACATGATCGCATATGTATAACCTATATCAAATTGCTTACTTTCTCAGGAGGGAGGAAGGGTTGGAAGGAGGGAGAGAATTTGGAACTCAAATTTTTTTAATGAATTTTAAAAACTATTTTTAATGTAATTGGTAAAAATAAAATATTACTAATTTTTTTAAAAAAAGGAAAACATTAAGAATTCAGCATAACTGCTGCCTCAGTATTATATTTCACATGTCTTTGGTGTTATTACATTTCACAACATTTAATTCAATGATTCATTTCAACAAATATTAACTATGTAAGAGGTATGCTATAAAGATAGCTAAAATACAGATTTACTCTAAAGGATGTCTACAGTTGTTAAGTTAGTTAAGCGAGATAGCAGGGGAGTAATGTTTGAGTTGAGGAGATTGAAGGAAGAAAAACTAATGTGCTGAAGAAGAGAAATATTCTAGGTCTTCTTTCTGTCTCGTTTTTGCTACATTTCCACTGCGAGGAAAATGAGGACTACAGTTTCTCTGGCTGCTCTTGCTGGCATCCTCCCAGATGTATGATTTTAAAATCACAAATGCATAGTAAAGAAATGGTATCGGTAACTTTGAATCACAGCTCCCTTGCAGAACTTCATTCCGAACTGTTACATAGGAATGGTTTGTACAACACAATAGCAAATAACAAAAGGGACATTTTCAGAGAAAACTAAGACGTTTGTACAAATTGATGCAGAGTGAACTAAGCAGAACCAGGAGAATAATTTAAACACTAACGATGTTTTAAAGAAGAGGAACTTTGAAAGACAAGAGAACTCTCATCAAAGCAATGACTAACCAGGATTCCAAAGGACCGGTGATGAAATACACTAGCCACCTCCTCACAGAGAAAGACAAACTCAAGATGAAGAATGAGATAACTTTTTGGAAATGGCCAATGTGGGGATTTGTTTTACTTGGTACCAAGGTCTTGTTTTTCTTTCAATGTGGGTGGATGGGTGGGGAATACCAATGACGTTATTAAAATGTTTTAAAATTTAATTTCCAATTAGCAAAAAATCTATTTTCTCTCCCTCCAAGTTCTCTATTGAAAAGACAAAGTAATAAACATTTATTAAGCACTTCCCAGGCACTCTGTTTAGCCCTAGGGACACAAAGACAGTCAAATACATCCCTTGCTCTCAAAGAGCTCATATTCTAGTGGGAAAAGCAACATACAAACTATGCATAATCAAGATCTGGATATGATAAATAGAAGGTAATCTCAGAGGAAAGGCACTAGCCTTAAGGGGAAGTGAGAAAGGCTCCTTGCAGAAAGTGAGGTCTTGACTGAGACTTGAAGGAAGCCAGGGAAGCCAGGAGGTAGAGATGAGGAGGCAGAGAATTCCAGGCATATCAGATATTAGGGACAGCCTGTGAAAATGCCTGGAGTATGGAAATGGAGTGTCTGTCCACAGAACAGCAAGGAGGACAGTGTCACTGAATCATATTCTCCCTGGAGGGGAGTAAAGTGTAAGACAACTGGAAAAGTAAGAAGAAATCCAGATGTCAAGGACTTTAAAAGTCAGACACAGTATTTTATATGTGATCCAAATTAACTGCCAAATCTAATGGCTTTTTCTCAATCTTCAACCTTCTTGACCAGGAATAAGGAACCTGAGGCCTCAAGGCCACATGTGGCCCTCTAGGTTCTCAAGTGTGGCCCTTCGACTGAATCCGAACATCACAGGACAAATCCCCTTAATAATAGGATTTGTTCTGTAAAGCTTGGACTCAGACAAAAGGCCTCACCCGAGGACCTAGAAGGCCACAAGTCAAGAATCTTGACCTTTCTGCATCTAGGTGACCTTGAGGCAGTTAGGTGTTATAGTGGATAGAGGGCTAGGCCTGAATTTAAATCAAGCCTTAGTTAGTAGCTGTGTGATCCCGGGAAAGTCATTTAAATGCACCTTCCTTGCAGGTTTGTCACAAGGATCAAAGGAGATATTTGTAAGGTACTTAGCACAGCATGTAGTAGGTACTGTAGAAATGCTTATTCCTTTCCCTCCCTTCTTCTTTCCCTTTGACATTTTACCCCCTTGCTCTTCGTCTTAATAGCTCTTCTCTCTATATTTTCATGACACTGCTATGTCCTGGTTCTCCTCTCACCTGTCTAATTACCCCTTCTCAGGCTTCTTTGTCGGGTAGCTCACGCCCACTAACAATGGGTGTCACCCAAAGCTCTGTCCTGGGCCCTCTATGTTCTCCACATATACTGTTTTGTTTGGTGATCTCATCAGCTCCTATTCATTCAGTTATCACTTCAATACAAATGATTCTCAGATCCAGCCCTAACCTCTCTCCTCTCCTCTGGTCTCACATCTCCAAATGTCTATTGGACATCTTGAAGTGGGTTTCCCATAGACATCTTAAACTCAACATATCAAAAAATGAACTCATTAAATTAAAAAAACACCACCTTTCTTCCTAGCTCTTCTATTACTGTGGAAAGCCCTTCCATTCTCCCAGGTATGCAGGCTTGAAATGTAGGAGTCATCATCCACTCCTCAGTCTGTCCACATTTATATTCCCATGTGTAGATCCAAGCAGTTGCCAAGTCTTGTCAATTCTAGCTTCATAATGTTTCTCCTACTGTCCTCCAATTTGACCACTAACCTAGAGCAGGTCCTCATCACCACTTGACTGGACTACTGCAATAGCCATCTACTTGGTCTTCCTGCCTCAAGTCTTTTTCCCCCTCCAATCCAGCATCTAGTCAGCTATCAAAGGTGTTTTCCTAAAGCACAGGTCTGTTCATACCAGCCCCACTACTACCTCATTCAATAAACTCCAGTGGTTCCCAATTACCTCCAGGATCATAACCTGACCCTTTCTGCTTTTCAAATCCTTTCAAATCTTATCCCACACTGTGCAACACAGTGATGTTGGTCCCTTTACTGTTCCTGACTTCCCAAGCTTTCCTCAAGTCTCAGCTCAGATCTCACCTCCTGCAGAAAGCTTTTCCCAATCTCTGATCCCTGTTAATGCCTTCACTCTGAGATTATTTCAAATGTATTCTGCATATATTTTGTTCATACATAGTTATTTGCATGTTGTCTCCCACATTGGACAGTGAGCTCCTTGAGAATGGGGACTGTATTTTTTTGCCTTTCTTCATTATGCCTAATGCCTATCTCAGAACATGGCACATAGTAGGTGCTAAATAAATGCTTGTTAATTTGACTTGATCCTGGAAGTAATAGGGAGCCACTGGAGTTTAATGAACAGGATAGATGATGTGGTCAGACTTGCTATTTAAGAGCTGAGCGATGGATGGACTAGAACGAGGGAAGAAAAAAAAACACGAAACCCGTGTAACAAATACACGTGGTCAAATAAAACATATCAAAAAATTGGCCATGTCAAAAAAATATATGTGGTTCTACATCCTGAGTCCATCACTTCTCTCTCTGTCAAGAGGTGGGTGGCATGATTCATCCAATAAAATTGTAACCATCTTGCCAAAAGTGAAACCAAAACTAAAAAAAAAAAAATTTAAAAGAAGACAAGAGGGCATTGAAGCATTTTAAAAATGCAGAGAAAGAAATTTACATGATAACTTTATTATATATTTAAAAGGAATAGCGAGTTTTACATAATAGATTAGCAGTTTTCATGTGCAGTCATCTTTTTTATTATACTCTTATGGAAATGATTGTTTTATTACAGAAATTAAAAATAAAATAAATATTTTTAAAAGAATATCATAAAAAAGAAAAATGCTTAGAAGAAACAGGACAAAGGTCAGTAAGAAATTCAGACAAACAGGAAAGTTTGGAACTAACATGTTAAATTTATTTTATGAGTAAAGCGAAAAGCAAGGCACTTATAACACGGATTTGAAGCTTCATGTGTAGTCCCCTTTTTTTTAGTTCTGCTTTGTATATGGAAATGATTGTCTTATTTTTTAAGATTCTGTAGGAATCTTACAAAAGGAAAATAAGGAATAAACAGTTAACTATGTTCATTAGTTTGCATCTTTCACTTTGGTTCACTGGCCCAGATAATGGAAGAGGGTAAAAAACATCTTTTTCTACCATGACTTTTGTTTGCTTGTTAAACTTCACGACGGATAGAAGTCACAATTGTTTCTGTCAGTCCACTCTATGAATTACATTTTGCATAGCTAATGTTCATGTTTTTAAAGAAAGCCTCCAAATGCTTTTGTTCAAATCCCAATACCAGGAACTAGCCTTAGAACTGAAATATATCTTATCTCAATTGACATCAGAGGGGCCAGTGCAGACAGTAAGAAATGATAAACTTTAGTGTTTTTTTATCTTGACAAAAAACCTGGTGAGTTCTCAGTCTTTTTGGGTGCTTTCGAGAAAAAATAGAAGAGGCGGCGTAAGATACCAGGAATGAGACCATATGGCATGTAACACCCTTGCACAGCAATGTAGCATATATATTACACTGACCTCAATTTTATGGGCTAATATACTGATTCGAGGTGCCACTATAGACCTGCTCATGTGATTAATGTTATTGTTGTT
Organism: Trichosurus vulpecula; assembly: GCF_011100635.1. Lineage (NCBI taxonomy): Eukaryota > Metazoa > Chordata > Mammalia > Diprotodontia > Phalangeridae > Trichosurus > Trichosurus vulpecula. Next base: position 67,662,717 of record NC_050578.1, read on the forward strand.
AGTTAGTTAGTCATATCTGACTCTTTGTGACCCCATTTTGGGTTTTCTCAATAGAGATATTAGAATGGTGTGCCATTTCCTTCTCATTTTACAGATGAGGAAACTGAGGCAAACAGGATTAAATGGCTTACACAGGGTTACACAGGTAATAAGCATCTGAGGGCAGCTTTTAACTCGGGTCTTCCTGACTCCAGGGCCATCACTCTATTCACTGCACCACCTAATTGCCTTCATGTGATTAGTCACCAAACTCTATTAATAGATGTAATCTATTATTTATCAATATATAATATATACATATAATCTATTATATATCTAAAATTATTTAACTCTCCCATATATAAAATCTTACTTTTTCCCCACCACAAATAAGCTTGCTAGCTAGAATTCCATCCAACAAGCATAGACTTAGAACGAAAGAAATATGGAATGGAAGAATAGAAAAGGCTCTGGGATAAGAAGATCTGGGTTCCAGGCCCAACTCTGACACTTATTATCTACTTAGCCACTCTGTACCTCAGTTTCCCCAACTGGCTGGATTAGATGGCCCCAGAGATCCTTATCAGCTCTAGGGTTAGGATCCTTTATATAAAACTTCCCTCTATCTCAAACTATATTAAATTGAGGCAGCTAGGTGGCTGAGTAGATAGAGTGTTGGGCCTGGAGTTGGGAAGACCTGAGTCCAAATCTGGCTTCAGATACTACCTATGTGATACTGAGCAAGTCTCAACCTCTGTTGTCTCAATCCACTAGAGAAGGAAATGGCAAACTATTCCAGTATCTTTGCCAAGAAAACCCCATGGACAATATGGTCCACGGGGTTATGAAGAGAAGAACACAACTGAACAAAAACAGAAATATTAAACTGTGCCCCTGTAAACTTCCAGTACTTAGAAATACACTCCAGTGCTACATTGGAAACAATATCTGACTACTGCCATTAGCCTGGCATAAGCATAATTAACTGATCCCTGGTCTGCAGGTTGGCCTGGGGGGAAGCTGTGATGATAATGATCATGCTGCAATCATTCCATTTAAATATGGCTCCCAGGAATACTACAGAGGGATCTCAGTTATTTCCATCTCACACGGTTTATGTGACCTTCCAACCTCTCCTGATCCAGAGTTAGAAAAATCAATGTTTCCTGAATGCTGAGAAAGAAAACACTGCAGGAAACAGGGGTAGTTCTCAAGGCTGACTAATGCCAAGATAGCCAAAGTAGAAAAGTATGTAAGCAGAAGGGATTTCAGCTAAGATACTCTGAGGTGGGCAAGGGCACTGTCAGAAATCCATCATGGGAAGTGGGGCAGAGGGAGAAGGTTGTTTTTTCAAAGTCAGTCTACTCGCTGGGCTGCTCTCCAGGAGGCCCAGGTTAAAGTACAAAGGCTGGAGAAACTGACCTACTTACTTAGTTTGAGAGCTTTGCTGCAACGAGCCCAAATGTGCTTGTCTGGATTCTGTTTTTCCTCTACAGATTGTTTGGATATTTTGCTGTCGTTTTTCTTTTCTTCTTTTCACTTTTGTATTTCATTTGGTTCTTTTAGTTTGTCTAGATTTTATTCTAGAACATATTAGTATCAGCAAGCTTCTGTAGCAGCTGTGTCATGTGTCATTAAGCCACCACACCTACTTTTCCTAGCACAGTCCTGTTGTAATTGGCTTTGGTGCTGGGCCTGTGGCAGCATTATGAGGCATCTATGTTGGCAATGGAGTTGTCACTTTTTAAAACCAGCTAATTCAATGATTTTCAGAACTCAACAGGGATTTCTTGATATTTACTAATTGATCTGCTTTCTTCTTCAGTATTTCAAGAGATCTATAAAGGACTTCTAAAATGCAGGTTTTCTTCCACTCCCCACCCCAACCCCCCAACAAAAAAATCTACTTTCCCTATGTCTTTATGCAGAATATCTCATAATTTCTCAAGGGTGCCTTCACAAACATTCTGAAGAGACTAGGTATGATTTAACTTCAGAGTTTTTGCTGATGAGGAAACTGAGGCAAACAGAAGTTAAGCAACTTGCCCAGGATCAAGTAACTAGTAAATGTCTGAGGTTGAATTTGAACTCTGGTCTTCCTAATTCCAGGTCCAGTACCACACCATCCAGAAGCTTTATGTCAATGAAGCATTTATTAAACGCCTGCTATGTGCCTGGCACTGTCCTAGGTGCTAAGTATAGAAACATTATAGAAAAAACAGTACTTATACTTGAGGAGTTTAAACCATGTGTATATGAAGAATTTCACTATTTTAAGCTCTTGATTTGTTGGCGATACTGTCTCAACATTTCAGCCATATTCCAATGAATGGCCAAAGGCCAGGGACTGTGCTAAGAGTTGAGGATACAAAGATGGACAGAAACCATATAAAAACCTGTCAATCTAGCCAGTTGATTGAAAAATGTGCAGGACAGGGATAGATAAAAGTTATACTGGTTGTTTCAACCTTGTCTAGATAGCATTGAATTAACTATTCTGCTAAGGAGTAATGTTGAGGAATTACATGGAGCCTAGATGTGATGTCTGTTTTACTCTGATGAATCTTTCATCACTGTATAATCACTTCTTAACTGAGATCAAATTTTTTAAAAAAAGAATACTGCAAAAGCAAATATATTGTCCTTTCTAGAGGAGAAAAATTTTTGTTTGAAATACTCATTGTCTCAGGTGTTCATTTTAATTTCCCCAAATAGGAAAAGCCTTTCATATGAGTAAGATAATGTAAAACCTTGATATGACTTCAATAATACTGTACATATAAGGGCTAAGTTAAGATAATATACACACACGTCTGTACATACATGTGTGTATGTGTACATATGTGTGTATATATATACATGTATACATATTTATGTATACATGTATATGAAAGATAGATATAGATAGGAAAGTATGAGAGAGAAGAAGTATCAGGCTGGATACAAAACTGAAGGTCTACAGAGCCATTGTGTTGACCTCATTGCTATAGCCTGTGAAACCTGGACAGGCTATCAGCGCCATGCCAGGAAACTGAATTGCTTCCATTTGAATTGTCTTAAGAAGATTCTAAAAATCACCTGGCAGAATAAGATACGAGACACTGAGGTCCTCTCTCAAACTGAACTGTCAAGCGTTCAAACTCTACTGCAGACACCACAACTCTGATGGGCTGGCTATGTAGTCTGAATGCTAAACACACACTTATCCAAAAGATTATTTTACAGAGAACTCACACAAGGCAGGAGCTCATGTGGTGATCAGAAGAAGTGGCACAAGGACACTCTTAAGGTCTCTCTGAAGCACTGGTGTATTGATTGTGAGACGTGGAAGATGCAGGCATGGCGTGCCTTCCTCCAAGATGCTGCTGTATTTCATGAGCAAAGCAGAATCTCAATAGCATAAAGGAAATGTGAACTATACAAATCCAGAGACATCTCCATCCCAAATGTTCTAACAGAATACTTACAGTCAACCTGTGGTAGAGCCTTCCAAATTTATACTGGTCTGACCAGCCATAGTCAAACACACAGTACCTTGACCCCTATATCCTATAAATCCATATGTAAAATGCTCTTTATGGAAATAAATACAGACCTAAATAATTTTAGAAATAGCATTACATATATATTTTTTCATATATATGTATATATATATACACACACACGTATATTTATACACTTATATGTATTTATATACATATATGTACATACTGTATAATCAGTTCTTGTTTGCATGTTTCTTTGATTGTTTACAGACATTGGGGAGGCTGGGGTGGGTGATTTCAGGGAATCATACCTATTTACTCTCCCCCTCCCAACTTGGAAAGTCCCTAATCTTTCCTCCAACAAGGTGTAAGAAGACTGGAAAGGGAGGAGGAAGCAGGTTATACAGGGCTTTGCATACCAAGCAGAAATCTTATGGGATTGGTTATCTTACCTCTCACCTGGTATGTAGTACCTGCTATTTCGTTTCCTTTGGATACCTGTATGTCTTGTTTTCCAGCCAGATTATAAATTCCCTATCAGCAGAGACATATATTTTATCTCTCCACACTCAGGGTCTTATGCCCCATTTGCTACTAAAGTCTAGTATATATAAATGGTAGGTGTTTGACAAACACTTGTTGATGATGGTGGCAAGAATTTCAACATCTTTTTTAGCTTTGCAACTTTTTAATCACTTTGCAAACCATTTACTGCCTCACATAGCATCTTGCCATCTGCTCTGTCAATTACCCAATTCTCCCTTCCTGGAACAGAGCAGATTTCCAAGGTTGCATGTTCTTTCACCATGGGGTTTTCATCCACTCAGCTTTGCTGCTGCCTTGGAGTTGATCTATCCTATCTGGTGAGTAAGTGAGCAAGTGAGTGAGTGAATGTGTTCCAGTTCACTCAACTGATTCTGCGTAGCTGACCCCAGAGCATGCATCATATCCTATCTTGCCACCCACTAGGAGGAAACCAGCACTTACCAGGCATCTTGCAATCTGCCAAGGCACTCTCCTGAACTCCTCCCTTCTCCCAACACACATACACATTTCTCCACTTCTTTCTCTTGTTCTGGAAATAGTCACCAAATCAATCCTACCATCATTACCAGAAAGGGTGGACTGCCATGTGACTTCCACTCACCATCCAGGTGACTACCCAGACCACATCTCCCTTCCCTTGCCATCATTCTCCTATATGTATCTCATCCACTCTATTGGCATGTAAACTCCTTGAAGACAAATCTGTCTCAGTTTTGGGTTTGTACCCTCCAGGGCCCAGCACAGTGACAGACACATACTAGGAAATTAATGACTGGTTTGTCATTTATTCATTCACATAAAATGATTTTAATAGGAATCCCCACTCTAATTATAAATAAACAGTAGTTTTCCAAACTTTACAAGGTCTTGATCAACTTTTCAGTATTTTAAAAACTCCCTTTTCAACAGTATGGATATACCCCTTACTAAAGCACATCACAAACCATTCGATGTCCTACTAGATAGCCTTCAAGAATGGATGTGGTCAGAAGGTATAAAATATTTGGGAATATATATACCAAAACACACCCAGAAACTATATAAATCCATATGTAAAATGCTCTTTATGGAAATTAATACAGACCTAAATAATTTGAGAAATAGCATTTCTCATGGGTAGTTAAATCCAGTATACTAAAAATAACAACACTTCATAAATTAATTTAATTATTCAATGCTTTACTAAGACAAACTACTAAGGATTATTTTATAGATCTAGAAAAAAATTACAAAATTCCTATAGAGAAATAAAATGTTAAGAATCTTAAGGGTCATAAAGAAAAAGAATGGGAAAGCAGACGTCTATCAGTATCAAATCTTAAACTACATTATGAAGCAATAACCATTCCACAATTTTTGGTTTAAAAACCGAGGTTAATCAATGGAACAAATTAATTACCTAATATAGATAGGCAAATGAAAATAATAGTACAGTGTTTGGTAAATCTGAAGACCTTAGTTATTAATGTAAGTAACCACTACATGGCAAAAACTGCCTGGAAAACTGGAAAGCAGTTTGGCAGAAATGAGGTATTTATCAGCATCTCAAAGCCTATATCAAAATATTGTTGTTGTTTGTCCTTTGTTTTCAAAGAGGACCAATGACATCACAGAATGATGCCTTGACTCCTGTCAAGGAGTGAATTGGATTTAAGTAAGGCAGAGTTGTGTAAAGTCATTCGGCTCACTCTCTTTCAAAGTCATCAAAGTCCAGTGGCAAGACAAAAGTCAGGATAACTAGAGATGGCACAGGATGTGGTGGATGACTTTAGCATCTTCAATGTCTGACCAGTCTCTTAAACATCTGCTTCAGTTGCCTTCATAGCCTTTGGAATGAGTTATTCTCATCCAAATATTGCAGTGAGGGAAATCTTCATGTTTGGGGTAGACACCACCTTCACTCACCGAGGGGTTGGTGGCACGTTGGTTACCCAGTTGCCAAGATGGTTTACCAGGGAGTAGCCACCACACATGCTAAAGTTTCTTGGAGCAACAGGTGAGAGTTGAGTGCCAGGTGGACACCAAAGGTGCCCCTGAAAAGCAGCCCTGAAAAGCTGACTTAGACATAAAAGGTCATGTCATAAACAAATTAGAAACACAAGGAAGAAATTATCTTTTATGATTATGACTAAACTTGTTTATGACTAAACAAGTAATAAAGAAGATCACAGGAGATAAAAGGAAGAATTTTCATTATATAGAATTTAAAAATTTTACGCAAACATATCCAACACAGTTAACTTTAGACAGGAAATAAGTAACTAGGAGAAAATCTTTGCAGCAAGTTTCACTGATGAAGGCTTCATATCCAAGATGTGAAAGAAACTGATTGAAATTTATAAGACTATGCTATTCCTTAACAGATAAATGGTCAAAAGGTATGAACAGGATATTTTTAAAGGAAGAAATTCAAACAGTCAAGCACTATGTGAAAAAATGTTTTAAATCACTAATAATTAAAGAAATGCACATTAAATCACCTCTGACATTTTACCTCTCATGCATTAGATAACAAAAATGATGGCAAAGAAGACAAAAGAGGAAAATAACAAATGTTGGAAGGACTACAGGAAATATGCATTGTTGATGGAGTTATAAACTGGCCTAGCAAGCTTGAAAAGCATTTTGGAACTATGCCCCCAAAGCATACTCTTTGATCTAGCAATACCACTACTAGGTCCATACACCAAAGAAATCAAAGAAAGAGGAAAAGGGCCTATATGTACAAAAATACATATAACAATTGTGGGAATTGAGTGAACAACACCGACTCCATCTCGTGATTCAATTCTGGATCTAACTCAGTTCCCTTTCTATTAAATTATGGGTCTAGTCCAATTTCTGTCTTGTGAGAAAACTCGATTCAATTATGTGAACTGTGAGAAAACTTTATTGCACTGTTTGAACCTAGGTTCTGCATCACTGGGGAGCTAGCCCACCTCTACCTGCTGCTCAGAGACCCTTAACTAGGGACCTATGCTATGCTGACCAGAAACCCAGTCAGATCTGAAGATTGATGCAAAGAGTTTTCTCAGAATTTTACCTCTCAGACAGCTCATATGTCTTATTTGAAAACTGGCCCCATATTGTTCAATCAGTTATTGTTTACATGTTCCTTAGATTGTTTACAGACATTGGGGAGTTTGGGATGGGAGGGATACCTCTTTTTCTGTTTTCAGGGAATTGCTCCTGTTTTCTCCCTCCCAACTTGGAAAATACATAATCTTTCTTCCAATTAGAAATCAGATTATCTCATTTTGTATCCTGATTAACGGTTTTCTTTTAATTAATTAAGTCTTATTTGATTAGGTGTTTTTAATACATCGAAATCTGTCTCATTCTGTATTCAGGGTCTTTGGACAGACTGAGGAGTCCAATGACCCATTTGTTGTGCTTGTTTTGCTAAGAAACAGAATAGCTTGGATTGTTTCTTCAATTATTTTTAATTACCCACCACACAATTCTTTTCATAGTTGCCTCAAACTGGAAAGTAAGAGGGTGCTCACCTACTGAATAATGGCTAAATACAAATGTGATGGAATATAATTGTCATGAAATGGAGAAATGGACAGTTTCAAAGGAAGCTGGGAAGACCTATAAATTAATGCAGAGTAAAGTAAGCAGAACTAGGAGGACAATTTTTTTCAGTAACAATAATATTACAGAGAAAAATAACAGAAAAACTTTCAAACTCTAATCAATGCAACAACAAACCAGGAGTTTAGAGCACTGAAGACAAAACATGGAATCTATCTCCTGCCCAAGAGGTAGTGGCCTTAAAATGCAGAATGATATATAAACATTTGGTTATAGCTAATGTGAGAATTTGCTTTGATGGACTATGAATATTAATTGTGAGGGTTTTTTTTCATTTTGTAATTGTTCTGTTGTGAAGAGACAGTGGGAGGATAAGATATCAGTGTTAATTTTAAACTGTCAACCATTTTTTTAAAATGGATATGGCCAAAAAGTCAGTACCTTGTAGTGAACCATCTGAATACCTCACTCTAAAATTTGTTACTTGGGCCCTTGAGCAATTGATAATGGGTCCATACTCAAAGTTTCATAAGACTTGTCAAAGCTTGTAATTCTATAACATAAATTTTATGAACCTAATATTACCCTCAGGCTAGGAGATATCCTCAGAAGAGGACTTTAATGGAAAAAATGTTTTGATTATTCTAATATAAATAATTTTACACAACTAGGTATTTTCAAGAGTAAGTTATTATAAATACTTGCATCCCACAGTTGTAACTAACATGCCCATTTTGTATGGTCCCTAGGTTTGGGATCAGAGAGCTTAGGTTCAAATTTCAAGTCTCTCAATTAATTATTATAATTAATCTCAATCAAGTCTGACCATTATATGTGTGACCCTCAGCAAGCCACTCAACTTTCAGGTTCCTAATCTCTAAAATGAGGGGGTTAGACTATGATGACCTCTGTTCTCTTCTATATCTAAACCTACTATTCTATGCTATGGTTGTTTAGTCATGTCCAACTCTCCATGACACCATGAACTTGTCCACTGTGTTTTCTTGGCAAAAATGCTGAAATCGTTCTCCATTTCCTTCTCCAGCAGGTCTTCATTTGTACAGATGAGGAACTGAGGCAAATAGGGGATAAGGGACTTGCCTGGGGTCATAGAGATAGTAAGCATCTGAGGCTGGATTTGAACTCAGATCCTCCTGACTCCAGGCTGAGTCCTCTATCCACTGCATCACTTAACTACCTTAAGATTATCTCCTATTGTTATTTGTTGTTCAGTCATTTCAGTCATGTCTGACACTTCATGACCTCATTTGGGGTTTTCTTGCTAAGATTATCCTTTGATCCACCTTCAAACCTACAATCTGTAGTCATGTTACTTTGCTATTATACAGGGTATTCCAAAAGTCTTAGTGCGGTCTTAAGTTATTAAGGTTTTAAGGTTATTCTTCTGAGGTAGGGAGAATGCTGCAGGGAATTTTTTGTTTCCACTTTTCCATTGGCATGCCCATGATCATCCAGTTGAAAACCGAAGCTCCAGTCTCAAATGAAAGTCTCCTGCTGTGCCAGCTATTGCTGTTTTTAATGAATCTCCATCTTGTAGTTTCACAGAATATTAAGCCCATGATCTAATTTATTGTAGGTGAGTTTCATCCCTAAACATGATGGGAATTTGCAGCTGAAGGGTCCAAGAAACAGAAACATTAAGGAACTGGATGAAACAATTAAGGAGATTTCTGACTCCCAGTTCAGTGCTCAAAAGAACACAAGAAATTTATTTAGAACAATGCATTGATTGGAAAATAAATTTAAAAACAAAGTCAAGCTCAACTGTAAATAGCATTGTTTAATCTAAGTCTGATGTTACCACATTCCTATATGGCATAACAGTTTATAACCATCAGCTTTTTCTATTACCTCAAAATTGTTCTGGGGGCATGCTCACTCCCCCTCTTTATCAGTCCTAACCAGGAGCTCAGCAGCAAAAGAACACAGCAGGTCAGATATAGCACATTATGGTTTTTTTTTAAACTTTTGTAAGAGATATCAGGGAAGCGTTGCTCAGTCTCTAGCAGAGCTTTGAGATCACTAGAATAGTAATGTAAAAGAGTGTGTGCGTGTGTGTGTGTGTGTGTGTGTGTGTGCGCGCGCACAAACACACACAGGCGGTATTATTACAATGTTATAAATTTTACCTATATTTTCTTTCCTTGACTCTGGAATGCTATAAAAGCAACCTTTTTTTCAAATCATCTATTTAAATGTACCTTGGCTAAAATTTAATGAACTTTGTTCATCTTGCAGACAACCATAATATTTATTCCATTAACAATATGTTTTTGCATGTAGGAATTTCAGGTCATAAAGAAAAGTATTGCATAGTAAGGATTAGGATGGATTTCTTTCCATATATATGTTTGCAAGGTTTTTTGCAGATCAGTAATTTATATGGTCAAAGAGTTTAATAAACCATAAATGTTTATAAATTATTTGCAAAGGAACTATGGCTCTAAGTTCAGTAAACAAGATTAATAAATAGAAATTAGTTATTAAAAAAATCCACGACCACAGTGCTGGATTCATAAATCTTTGCTAGTGCAAAAATTGTAACAAAGAGCCCATATTCATTGAGCTTTTAAATTAATTACATTCTTTTTAAAAAGCCTATAACTGTAGTTTCATAGGCTTCTAGTGTGGAAACTCCCTTCACCAGGCAGACTTGCAACTCTCCTGCAGTTTCTATAATTAGAGAATTGTTTGAGTCAGGGATATGTTAGGTAACTTGTCTGTGGTCGATATGTGTCAGAACAGGGAGGTCCCTCTATGCAGCTCACCAGGATGCCTCTCTTAATTCATTAGGAAAAGAAAAGACAGAAAGGAAAACATAAAATTTTAAAGACCACCATAGCAAACAGATAGCAGCCTCAGAAGTCATGCAGTGGATATTTCCATGATTACTAATTTGCTGGGTTGTTATAAATATGCTTCTTTCTGGAAGAAAAAACAGAAGATGAAGAGAGTTAGTAATAGGAAAAAAATATATAAGTAAAGTTTGCCTTTGGCCCAAGACTGCTTAATTTCAGGGCCCATCCTTTCAGTGACTTCACTTCTTTCTACACTCTCTTCAGATGCCCCACCTACTAGGGCTGCCCCTCCAGGGGCACTCCCCAGAGCCCACTCTCTCATGGAGGCAGCTGGACAAGAAAGAGTTTGCCCTTGCTTTTTCTTCACTCTGTTGAAAAGAACTCACAAAATATCTCATTCATTTAAAACGACCAGACTTTCGAGCAATCAGCTTACCTGATGAAATAATCTTTGCTCAATAAATAATTTTATAAAGCAAATGTTACTTGGACCCAGGTAACATTTTAACTGCCTTCTTTTTAAGGGGAAAATGGCCTAATTTTCATGGAATAACTTTAATGGGGGGATTTCAGGCCTTCTAGGAGAACATTAGGCCTTGGGAGGCTGGTAGGAGACACATTTGGGGGTAGGCAGGCTCAGTCTCTCAAATCACAAAATATAGATGAAGAATTCACTGCAATCTAACACTTATTCAAGATAGCATAATGATCATTTTTATATGTAATTGGAGGAAAAAATAAAATATTATTTTAAAAAGACATCATGCTAAATTTTTGACAGAGATCCTTAGAGCATGCAAAAATGAAAAATAATATGGTCCCTGCCCTCAAGGAGTTTCTAGGACTCAACAAGTACATGATCCAATGAAGAATGTGATTGGGACAAGGAAAAGGCCCAGGCAAGGTACTATAAGAAAACCTGAGAAGGAAGTGTTCACTTTCATCTGGGGGAATCAGGAAGGACTTGAGGTGATACAAGGAAGGCATAGGCACACAAAAAGTCTGTGTAGGTGTGTCTGGGTATACACTTATATGCCAGTAGACTTCTCTTTTAGGATTCAGTGCCCACTGGGGACCTTTGGACTACTCAATCTTTAGGGAGCCTGAGCTGCTGGAGGTGCCACCCCTACAGTTGCTTCTGTCCCCTACTTCCCCCTCCAGAAAAGTTCTGGTTCAGGGAGAATAGGGAAGAATCTAGTGACTCAATTGCCCTGCAGTGCCTAATCCCACCAAGACTCTCTCCCACATGCTGGTGCTGCTCAGGCTGTTCCCATCATACCTATACTTGTAGGGACCAATTCCTGGGAGGTCAGAATGGCAATTTGCTTTCCCATTCCATTCTTCCACCCTCCTGCCTGGGAATTTCAGGATCCTGCGAATGACCAGGTTAAAAAGCAACCAAATGTTATTTTCACTTTTGACTCCCGTTATCACTTGGTTTTCCATGTCTCAGTCCCCAGTGCCCCAGGACCCTAGCAGGTAGAGACAAGAAAGACAAAAAGGAGTTTAAAATGTCACTCTTAACGGAAGGCAGCTCTTACCACCAGCCTTTAAACTCCAGTGTGAGGCCTTCTCAGAAAGATGTGGGGGTAGAGGCAAAGCCCAGCTGGAAAGATAAGATTTTAGGCAAGAAGATAAGACTGGAAAGCTGGTTTGCATTTAGGTAGAGAGGGAAGAGTTAGATGGAAAGGAACCCTGAATCTTTCTTAGTGGTATCGTGGCATGTTTATTATAAATAAACATCTTTTAATTCTCAAAAAATAGAAAGAAAAGGAGCCCTTTGCAAAGTTTGTATTTTTACAGTAAAGTTTAGTTGTTGACTTTCAGTATTTAGTTGTTTTATTTTCTTTAGTTTGTTCAGTAAATAAAAATAATGTTCTTCATAATAATATATTGTTATGGTGTTTTAAGGTTTTCCAAGAACTTTACATATGTTGTCTCATTTGATTGTCACAACATCCTACCTATGAAGCAGGTGCTAATATAATCCCCATTATACAGATTAGAAAACTGAGGTTGAGAGAAGCAAAAGACTTGAAATGAGGTGGTTACACATATTATCCCCATTTTAAAGATAAGGAAACTGGACCTGAGTGAGAGCTTGCTCAGGGACATACATCCAGTATGTGCCTAAGGAATGATTTGAACTCGGGCCCTCCTGACTCCATGCCCAGCACTCTTTTCACTTTAACACCTAGCTGGGAGAGACTGAACAGGCAATAAATATTCACCTTTGAAAATAATTTTAAAATTAAATTCTCTGGGTGTATTACATGGAAATGTATTCTACATACCTAAGGAGGTAGGGAAGGATTTCAGTGGGCCATGAAAGAGAGGAAGGGAGTGACAATTTTGGGAGCAACACCCCGGGAGTGGGGCAAAGAAACAAGAGAGAGAAGTAGGAATCTGCTAATGACCAGTCATTCACACCATTTTTTGAGTTACTTTATTCTCAAGTTTGATCTAGTTCCATTTGAAGCCTTTGGGCTCAAATTTGGAAAACAAAGCTGGGTCCTCTTCAAGGGCTCCCCTCTTATCAGCAGTAGACCCTGGGGCCCTGGAGGAGCTCAAGATAACCTTTTGAGGGCAATCTAGGGAAGCAAGAAAGGGTTTTTTACTTATTGTGGGGGCCTGGTTAGAGATTTTCTTTAGTTAAGGCAGAAGCAGGTGCCTCTGGGCCCCTTTACAGGTTTGGTTCACCTGGGCCAAAGATATGTGGCAGCCAGACCATGGGAGTGGGGTCACAGACTTCCCAAAGTCCCTTCTATTGCCCAATTCAGGGTCTCTCTAGGTAGTTATTCAGGAAGGTCTGAGTCTTGCTCTAAAAAGAGCTTCCTAACACATTTGCTAACAACCAGAGTACTGTGGATATGTTTTCCTCCATTAATTTGTGTGCCACTAGTGTGAATGGTGCCAGGGTCATGTGCTTGCCTACTGTAGAGAGGATAGGCAGGGGTGTGCGTGTGTGTGTGTGTGTGTGTGTGTATGTTCTCAGCCATTTTTCAACCATGTCCAACCGGGCCTGGAGTCGGGAGGACCTGAGTTCAAATTTGACCTCAGACACTCAGTAGCTATGAGACCCTGGGCAAGTCACTTAATCTCTGTTTCTCTCAGTATCTCCATCTTTAAAATGGGGATAATAATAGCACCTACCTCCCAGGGTTGTAGTGAGGATTAAATTAGATAATAATTATAAAGTGTTTAGCCTGGTATCTGGCACATAGTAAGCACTATGTAACTGTCAGTTATTATTATTGATAAAAAGCATACTTTCAAAGATTATGGGAGACAGGAGCCAAGCAGGTCAGAAAAAGATGTTGAGGCAATCAAGGTTAAGTGACTTGTCCAGGGTCACACAGCTGGGGCTGGATTTGAACTCAGGTCCTCTCAACTCCAGGGCCAGTGTTCTATCCACTGCACCACCCAGCTGCCCCTGTTGGGATACTTTTTCAGTTTAACTGGGTCCAGGAGCCAATCAGAGTTGCTTCCTCTGCTGGACTCACGTTGATTATGGCAGGCTTCACATGGGAGTGATGCACCTAGGTCATCTGCTTAGTAACTTTGGTGGTAGTATTATTGGTCAGCAGGATCTGGAAAAAGCCCCTATCCCAAAGCTCAATTGGTCTCTGTACAGTCAAACATATCTGTATCCCATAGACAGTTGAATAAAGTCAATCTGCAGATGTTTCACTCGTATGGGGCACCCATTTCCTCCCCTTTTATTTCACAGTCTATTCTGGAAAGAGTTAAACCATTGACAAGGAAAGTAGCTGGGGTCATATCATGACCAGCAAACTTGGCATACAAGGACTTGGCTCCCAAAGCAACATCAGTCCAAGCAGAAGTGATAAGCAACTTACAGATTAGGTAACAGATGCATAACACAGAGAACTAATAAAACAGGCCAGATTACAATAGGGTAAATAAAGAAACCAATATAGGGGTGCTAAGTGCTTTGGCAGCATCCATGGTCTTCAGGAGTCTGGGAAACACCTTCTGTGTATCTCTCATATAGATGGATGCAGGGCAGCTCTGGGGAGGTATTTCCTCCACCAAGTCCAGGGTCCAGGTCACTTAGGGAGTTTCTCTAGGTAACTCTGCTAAAGCCTGCTACAGATAAGATTTAATATAATTTAGTCAAACAAAATAGTGGTAATTTAATGACAAAATCTAATCAGACGTGACATCCAATAATTAGACTTTCTCTGTCTTTCTCTATTTCTGTTTCTGTCTCTCTATTTCTGTCTCTGCCTCTCTCTGTCTCTATGTCTCTCTGTGTCTCTCTGTGTCTCTCTGTCTCTGTTTCCCTGTCTCTCTGTCACTCTGTCTCTGTCCCTGTCTCTCTGTCTGTCTGTGTCTCTCTTTGTCTCTCTGTCTCCCGCCGCCCGTCTCCAAAGCATGGGAGTCTCATATGCTTAAGTATTTATTATTTGTCTGGCCCATACAGGAAAACTGAAAACTCTAAACTGTGATCTAGAAATAAGCTAAAATCAGATATTCCCAGGGTTTGAGTCTTGAGTGCGGATGAAGTAAATCACAGAGACTCCTATTAGGGAGAGGCCCGCAAAATCAAATGCCTTTAACCTCTCTGGGTCTCATCTCCTTTTCATCTGTAAAATGAGGGGGTAGGATTAATGGCCTCTGAGGTCCCTTCTGGCTCCAGATCTATGATTCTATAACCATATGACTGACCCTGTTCACCAGCTGTGGTTCTGAATCAAACATCTAAGTATTCAAAGGATACAAGAATGATACAAGTTATATAAGAACAGACCAGTGTAAATCCCTCACTATTATACCATGTTATAGAAATGCTTGTTTTAGTCCATAAATTAAAAATAATATTTAATTTAAAGAAAAAAAACCTCAAATTGCAGATCCTATTACTAGTATTTTTAGGAGTTTCCTCTTCACCAAGAAGAAAGTAAAAAACTACTGTATATTGCTGTTCTAACAATGCCAGATCTTAGCACAAAAAAGCATATTCAGCTGAAACAATTTTTAAAATTGGACCTCTTAAAAGAAAGTAGGCCTTGAATTGAAAACAGATTGTACCTGCCTGACATTCGGTACAGAAATAACAAAGTCAAATATTTGCTTTTCTGACACTGATAAATTTTTAAGCATTTTCCAAAAATAAGTATGAAGATGTGCTAAGATAATAGGTTGTTAGAGATAAAAAGGTTGTTATAGAATTGGGAATCATCTAATCAGTCACCATCATTTTATAGAAGTAGGAAGATGATGAGATTTTGTGCTGGTCAGAAGAAAGGGCAAAGCCAAGGAGTTCTTATTTCTGGAAGGTAGATCGTCATTGTTGTGTTTGTCCTTCGTTTTCAAAGAGGACCATGGCATCAGGAAATGATGACATGACTTGAAGCTGACTTCGATTTGACTGAGGGAGGGCTGTGCAAGGTCACCAGCCTCACTTTCTCCTCCAGGGCCATCTGGATCCAGTGACTTGATATTGATCAGGATGACTGGAGATGACCCAGGATGTGATGGGAGACCCTGGCCCTTTTAGGCTCAGGCCTTTTCATGTTCTCACTTAGAGTGAGGCAATGCCCATTCAGTAAATAGACCTCTTTAGGAAGTAAGTCCTGAATGTAGGCCAGGGCCGCAGGGACAATGACTTTGTCTTCCTCCTTTAGCTGTCATTCTCCCTCAGACTCATTTGCAGACCAATCAGTGGCTCTTCTGAGCAGGTTGGGTTTAATTGTGTCAACGCAGCTCTCATGGGGCTTTTTAAGAAGAGATCCTGTAGAGCTGTTTGGTTTTTTTTTTTTTTGGTGGGGGTAGAGGTAAGGGGAGTTGTTAGAGATTGAAAGGGAATTATATGAAATTTTCTAACCCTGTCAGGTGGTCGTCCAAGAGTATGGCCTTCATGCTAGCACTGGGCACAGAAAGTCAAAGTAACAGTTAATCTGGGGCCACCCTGACTGGCTTTTGTTTGACTTGGTGAAGTATACAAGGGACCAAAAGAGTTCAGTGAACTCTAGTTAGGGAAAGATGTGCACATGTTGGCCAAATGATAGTTTTGGTCAACCAAAGACCAGAAGATGGGAAAAGGAGAAATCTGACTAGCAGAGACAGAAAAGATAACTAAGCCCTCGGTAGAGAGCAGATCATTGATATTAGTAGGGAGAGCAGCAGCCTGGAAGCAGCAGAGATGTGTTTCCCTGATCATACATGTGCTTGGTGTGTGCCTCTTCTTGTGTGTTTCCTGGCTGCCCACATTCCCTCTGCATCAATAAATCAACAAGCATTTATTAAGTGTTTACTCTGTGCCAGACATTCTGCTAAGCCCTGAGAATAAAAGAAAGGTAAAAACAGTCCCTGCATATGCCCTTAGGAACAGGAAGTTTTACATAGCAGATTTGCAGTTTCATGTGTAATCATCTTTTTTAATAATATGTTATGGAAATGCTTGTTTTATCCTATAAATTAAAAACAAAAATAGAATAAATATAAATAAATAAATAAAAACAATTAAAAAAAGAATATTGGCATAAAGACAAACAAACAGCCCCCTGCCCTCAAGGGGCCCACAATCTAACAGGGGAGACAATATACAAACAACTATGTACAAACAAGATATATGGAGGATAAAATGGAAATAATGTCAGAGGGAAGGCAGTGTGTTAAGGGGAATTGGGAAAGGCTTCTCGAAGAAGGTGGGATTGGACCTGAAGGAAGCCAGGGAAGCAAGAGGTGGAGATGAGGAAGAAGAGCATTCCAGGGATGAGGGGTAGCCAGGGAAAATACTCAATGGGAAAATAGAGCGAGGAAGAAAGTGAAGGCCATTGTCACTGGTTTGTAGAGTATAAGAAAAAGAGCAAAGTAAAAGAAATGATGAGCTCAACAATCATACAAAAACAGGGATAAACCTGCTTGGAAGAATTAAGAGAAAAATGAACAGAACTAAGAGAATGTTGTATACATTAATAGGAATATTGTTTTAAGCACAACTTCAAACAGCTAAGTCATTTTGACTGTTATAAATACCCAAATTAACTACAAAGGACATATGAAGATACTATCTGTATCCAGAGAAAGAACTGATAAATAGATGTATAGAGTCATTTTACATATACCTATGCATATTTGTGTCTAATGATAGCCATCTCTAGGGCTGGAGGTGGGGAAGAAAGAAAAAAAGGAAAAAAAAAGGAAATTTACATGATAACTTTATTATATATTTTAACATGAATGGCAAGTGGCATATAATAGATTTGCAGTTTCATGTGCAGTCCTTTTTATTATTATACTATGTTATGGAAATGCTCATTTTATTCCACAAATTAAAAATATTTTTTCAAATAAAACATAAGAAGACTGAAAAGATTGGAAGGATTCAGGTTCTGAAGGGCACTGAAGCCATAATTATGTGAATGCTCTGCACATTTACCCTCCCTCACTTGCAATGTGGTAACTCCATGTGTGCAGAGGGCAGTTGGGAGGGAAAGGAGGAAAGAGATCCTTTCTTGTCACTTTATTTAATATGCTAATTAATTGAATGAACTAATGTGTCCTCTTAGTGGGAAGTCTGCTAAGTCTCATATATGACCGAGGATATGCCAGGTGCTGTACAGTTGAGGAAACTCAAGATGAGAGGTGGAGAGACCAGGTCAAGGTCACACTGCTAATCATTGTTGAAGCTGGCAGCAGAACCAGGCTCCTGACTGCTAAGCCAAAACGCCCTGACTCCATCTCTCAGCTTGCAGCCTTTCCTCGGGCTATCCCCCACATGTGAAATGCTCTCCCTCCTCTTCATTTGCTGGCTTCTTCAGCTTCCCCTAAGTCTCAACTAAAATCTCATCTCCTACAGGAAGTCTTTCCTCACTCTTTTTAATTCTAGTCATGCCTTCCCTTCTCTTAACCATCTCCTATTTATCCTGTATATACTGTAACTCTTTCATACATATTTGTTTGCTTGTCTCCTCCACTAGACCATGAACTCCATGATGGAAAGGACTGTCTTTTGCCTCTTTTGTAGCCCCAGCACTTAGCACTATGCCTGTTACATAGTAAGCACTTAATACATGCTTATTTGCTGACTGACTTACTCCTTCCATGATAGCCACCATTGTTCTGACTCTACCATAGAACAGGTTTTCAAATATTGAATGGATGGATGAAATAAGCATTTATTAAACACCTACTTTTCCAGGCACTATGCTAAGCATTTTACAAATATTATCTCATTTGATCCTAATAGCATCAGGTACTATTGTATTGTTATCCCCATTTATAGGAGAGGAAACTGAGGCTGGTTGAATGAGGGGTTGAGTGTCTGAGATTGGATTTGAACTCAGATTTCCCTGACTCCAGGACCAATCTTCTATCCACTGTGCCCCCTAGTACTTAGAAGAACCAGCTATAAAACATCTCATATACACATGATGGAGAGAGAGTGTGTTGAAGGTCACCTGCATTGGACTTCAAATCAACAGTTCTTAGGGCACTGGGAACAGTCAGCTGTTTGGCTGATTTTGTGACCTTAGGAATTTAACATGACTGATGAATTCCATTCTAATAAATACTAAAAGTTCAGAAAAAGGAATGTTATTTAATCTCCTGTGAAGGTCACTTGAGATATTAATGTTTCTAAGATCTCAAAACCGAAGGTGGTACCTACTTGGAAGCTAGCATAGGCTTTGCCAGAAGACAGTTGAGGTTCATCTGCTGCACTGAGATAAGGATGTAAGATCACACTCTGGTTCCCACAATGAAGGGCAGCCAGTGTAGTCACATACCAAGATCCAGGCTGACTATGTGAAGTACCTGGAAATGTGCCACCAAGCCAAGACTTGCAGGTGGGTTGTGCCACTTACTTATACATCCACACAGAGTCTCATATCATAAATGGGGGAAAATGAAGCCAACTGGAAGGTGTCTAGGGAAAGACCCCTCTTCCCAAATAGCATTCTCCTCACTAGAAGGTGCCTAAGTGTCCCTGAATCACACCAAGAACTCAGAAAATTTGATTGTCTCTAGTTTCTTATAACAAAGCAGCCTCATGGGGTAACATGTAGCAGGAAGCAGAATCTATGGCCTCTGGACTTATCTTGCCAATTTCCTTTTTATTCATCCCATTGACTCTAATTATTTCAGGTATGCTATGTTTAGTAGAAATAAAAACTGGAAGAGATGAAGGAGAGGTTAGATTGTCAGGGGAGCAGCAGCTCTTAGAAGACACCCACCCATACCACTCCTATTCATTCCTTCCTCTATTCTGGATTTAAACTTTGGCAGAATGAGTAGGGTTTCCTCTTAGCAGAAGCATAATGTGCTAGATGGGATGTAAATTGGTTAGTCATGGACAATGGTAGATTTGCTTGGCTTGGATACATGTATTTGTTTCAAAAAGAGGCATTCCCACTCAAGTCAAGTCAATGAGCATTTATTAAGTCCTCGCTATACAGTAGGCACTGTGCTGAGCACAAAGAAAAGCAAAAACAATTCCTGCTCTTAAGGAACTCACAATATAATGGGGAAAACAGCATGTAAACAAATACGTATAAATAGTATAAATTAGAGATAATCCCAGAGGAAAGGGAGGAGCATCACACAGAGGACCAGAAAAGCTTCTTGCAAAAGGAAAGATTTTAGTTGAAATTTGAAAGATTTGCTCATAGGGAGAGTAGAAATAACACAAAGACCCTGGATACTTGTAAAGGAGTAGGGGATACACCTAAGAAAGAGAGAAACATAGAAAGGGTGAACAAACTTTGCTCTAGATCAATGCTACTTAATGTAACATCGATGTTCATTTCTTCTCTAGGAAGAGCTAGTCATATGTTCTCTGAGTCTAGAGGGAAGGATTGAGGAAGAAGTAAAACTAGAATTCCCATCCCCCTTATTGGATGAGAGTAGGGAGGAGAAGAGTTCTGGGGTGGTCTTTCCTCCCATATTTCCCCCACCCCCATCTTCTACATTCCTTATTACTATAGAAGGCACCACTATCCTCCCAGTCATCCAGATTCATAACCTAGATACCATCCTCAATTTCTCACTTACACTCATGCTCATACCACACACACACACACACACACACACATGCACACACACACACGTATATATGTATAGATATGCATGCATATATACCTAGATGTCATCCTCAATTTTTCACTTACACTTGTACACCATACACGTGTATATATATATAAAACTAGGTCCTGCCACTTCTGCCTTCATGGCCTGTTTCATGAGATAATAACAAAAGAGGTTTCCTTCTCTCTTCTGACACTGCCCCTGCTCTGGTGCAGACCATCATTACTACACATCTAGATGGTCCCCTTGCCTTAAGTTCCTCCTGACTCCCATCCTTCCCTGGTTGCCACAGTGATCTTTCTTAAAGCATAATTCTAATCATCACACACACACACACACACACACACACACACACACACACACACACACACATATACAGTGCTCCTGCTCAGTAAACTCCAAAGGCTCCCTATTACCACTAGTATCAATTATAAAATCCCATTTGGCTTTTAAAGACCTTCACAACCTGACCCCTTCACACTCATTCCAGTCTTCTTACACTTCACTTCCCACCATGCATAGAATTCAGAGATATTGGACTTCCTTCTTGCTGTTCCTCAAAGACAATGCTACACCTCCCATCTCTGACAATACCAGCTGTGCCCTATGCCTGGAATTCTCTCCCCCCTCAACTTTGCCTCCTTAGGGGATAACTTAGCTCAAATCCCACCTTCTGCAAAAAGCCTTTCCCAATCCCAATTCTCTCTGAAATTACTACAATTTACCCTGTATATATCTTACATGTATAGTTGTTTGCATGTTGTCTACTAATCCATTAGAATGTGAACTCGTTGAGAGCAAGGATCATGTTTTTCCCTTTCTTTGTGTCCCTAACTCTTATAGTGTCTGGATTATTAATAAACATAGTAATATTGATCAAGATTAATAATATAAATAATGTGTTAACATATTACTAACAAATGCTTGTTTACTGAGTGATTGTAGTGATAGAAATGTAAAACAATGAAAACAAAAAACATCTATAAGACATCAGAAATAAACAGAAAATTATCTGAAGAAGCTCAGAAACAAAAACAGGCCATTTTAAGTGACAAATGCTAGAAAATATTTGGGAAAATTCAGACATTAATGTACTGTTGGTAGAGTTGTGAACTGATCCAACCATTCTGGAGAGCAATTTGGATCAATGTTCAAAGGACTATCAAACCACGCATACCATTTGATCCAGCAATACCACTGCCAGGTCACAGAAAAGGACACATATGTACAAAAATATTTATAGCAGCTCTTTTTGTAGTGGCAAAAAATTAAAAGTCAAGGGAATTCCCATTAATTGGGGAATGGCTGAATAATCTGATATGTGACTGTGATGGCATACTACTATTGTGCTTTAAGAAATGGCAAGCAGGGTGCTTTCAGAAAAACCTAGAAAGACTTACATGAACTGATGCAAAGTGAAGTGAGCAGAACCAGGAGAACATGGTACATAGCAACAGCAATATTGTGTGAAGATCAACTGTGAATGACTTAACCATTTGCAGTAATACAATGATCCAAGACAATTGTGAAGGACTTAAGATGAAAAATGCTATCTACCTCCAGAAAAAGAAGTGATTGGAGTCTGAGTGCAGATCAAAATATATTTTTTTCACTTTATCTTCCTTAGGTTTGGGAGGGAGGTGGTTCTGTGTTTTCTTTCACAATATGACTAATATGGAAATATGTTTTGCATAGCTGCACCTGTATAACCTATATCAAATGGCTTGCCTTCTCAAGGAGGGGGGAGGGAAAGGAGAGAGAGAATTTGGAACTCAAAATTGTAAAGAACAAATGTTAAAATAGATTTTACATGTAATTAAAAATATTTAAAGTGAAAATGTAGGCAATTTTGTTGCTACCACATCAAATTTAGGACATGTTTTTAACTTCAGTATTGTAAAAATAAATAAATAATCATGAGGACTTTTATAAACTAATGATAAATCAAATGTTCTCATAAGAATAATTTATACAATAACAGCACTGGAAAAGCAAACAACTTTGAAAGATGTAAGAACTATGATCAATACCATAATCATTTATGATTCCAAAGGTTTGATGATGAAATAGGCTATCCATTACAGAGAGGTGATGAATTTAGGGTACAGAATGATGTGTGTGTATGTATGTTATTTGTATATAGTCTTTGAGAGAATTTGTTTGTCTTGACCATACATGTTTATTACCCCCAAAAAATGTGTTTTGCTTTTTAAAAAAATACTTGGCTTAAAGCACTATTTGCACAAGACTTTCCTAATTGGTGGAAATTGATTACTCAATACTTGGCACCTGCTTGAAGGTGGAGCTGGAGAAAATAGAGCTCTTAGTCTTCTGGCTTCTAGTTTCAAGAAAAAAGGTCCATTATGTCAGACTCTCTTCAGGTCCCTAAAAGCAAAGAGAGACTTTGAGAAGAAGCCTATATAGAGAGGAGGTGACAATTTCTCATTTGCCCATTCCCAGCTTAATACACTAGAGATTTGGGGGGACTTCCCCCTCGGGTGAGAACTTAGGCTGTCAGTTGAATTGAGTTACCTCACTCCCAATAAGAAGGGTATATATTCTCATAGGCATACTTTCCCTGATTACTCTTTTGCTATTGTTGAGTTCCTCGACCCAGAGTTTTCTAAAATCCTCCCAGAGAGTAATTTCTCCCAATTTGGTCCATGTGGCTGCAGGTCAATAAATAAGGGGGCATGATTAAAAGATAAGAAGTTTAATTAATATCAGCTGATGGGCAGTTGCCAGGTGGATAGCTAGGGTCTGAACAAAAGGAGACACAAATGTGTAGGATTTTACAGGACTTTAGAACCACATTACACAGCAAAAGGAAAGTCAATCGGCCTATCAAGTGAGGCTGATTAGTCATTTTCCTTATTTAGGAGGTTGAGACATAGGGATATTCTCAGGGGAGAATGTGTTAGCCTTGGGGTCTCAGGGATTTCTGAAGATCAGGTTTGTTCCAGTGAGATATTTTCTCTGTAGTCAATCTCACAAGAATATTCTGTCCAGGCAAGGAATTTCTAGATAGAGAAGGCCTCTTTCAAGATATAATTGGTCAGTCAGGTTT
Organism: Trichosurus vulpecula; assembly: GCF_011100635.1. NCBI lineage: Eukaryota > Metazoa > Chordata > Mammalia > Diprotodontia > Phalangeridae > Trichosurus > Trichosurus vulpecula. The sequence continues at coordinate 67,686,203 of NC_050578.1, forward strand.
ATCTTATTGTTGCCAGTGTGTAGAATAGAATACAGCCTGAGGGCCTATCTCTATTTACACAACCTATAGTTCTGTTTCCTTGGTCTCAGAGGTGACTCTTTTGGGGAGTAGTTATTTCTCCTCCTCCAAACTCACAATAGATAGGTTTATACACCATCTTGGATAAATGGGCTTATATGCTATGTGCTATGTGTTTTGATCATGGAACTGGCATCTGGTTGGAAGTGAGTCAAGCCTTGGATACATAGCTTGTGCCACTCTTTCCCCTATTAAGGGATAGTGATCAGGAGCACAACTCGAACAGAAAAATTACTTCCCCTAGACTAACAACATTTCAGAGAGCAGATTGAAATAATTCTAGCCTAGTACATTTTCTCTCTGAGGAGAGCAGAGTGATCAGTCTCTGGTCCTACTATCTTGCTTTTTTCAGGGCAGCTAGGTGGAGTCAGGAAGAACTGTTCAAATCTGGCCGGGCAAGTCACTTAACTCTATTTGCTTCAATTCCTCATGTATAAAATAAGCTGGAGAAGGAAGTGGCAAACCACTCCAATATCTTTGCCAAAAAACCCCAAATCACAAAGAGTCATACATGACTAAAAATGACTGAAAAACAACATAAGAGAATCAAAATTTCCCTTGGAGAAGAGTAAAGAAACTCTAGAGTTATATAGTTTTGTCTCCCTATGAGCCACATCTAGACAGACCTATGTACATGCACATGACCTACATGGGCAAAATACAGCACATGACACACACACATCCGACATTTTAATGGGATAAGCAGTGAGAGGAAGAGAGATTTCTGTTATTTTTTAAATGGAAGGAGCAGGAATATGCTAAAACAAGCTTGTAATAGATAAGGAGAGTCAATTGTTAAATTTTCAGTGTGAGCATTTAGATCCCAGAAATTGGAAAATACTATGAATCAGGGCTTGGTTTATTATTTTGTTGATTGTATAGATTTAAGAAAGTAGTGGAAAAAATGGTAATAATGGAGGTGAAATTTAAAAGTGCATCCTGAGGGCATTTTTAAGCAATTGTTAAATATTTGCCAAAACATTACTGGGTGGAAGATACTACAGATATGAAATGTGTGCATTCTCAGATGAGTTTACCGTATTATTAATTTTACTTAACCTTCTTTTCTTTGTATGAGACTTCTCAGGAAATGAGAATAATCTGCATAGGTTTGTGATACAAGAACAAAACACATCAATAAAACTTTTTAAAGTTACAAGTTCACGCTTTCACGTACAATCTTTTTCTGTTCTTTTTACTTCTTCATTGTAAATTTTTTTAACAAGCATCATAATAAAAAGAAAACTCAATTAAGGAAAATAATTAGTATGGTTGAACTTGACCAAAAGACAATTAATTATTTGTAGTTTGCTGAGAAATGAAGAAAATAGAATCAGCCTTGTCCTCCTAGAAGCTCCTCTGAATGGGTCTGACCTTATGCCTATTTGTCCAATACTTTGGGAAGGTCAATGAATCCTGAAGCTCGGGTTAATTTGTATTCCTCTGTGGGGACATGAATGGGGTTAAGTGTTCTGAAATATCCCTCCATTCTGTATTTTCCAAGAATTTTCACTTGATCCTACTCCCTGCATACTTTCTTTCTTTCTTTTAGCAATACCATTGCCTTCCCAGAAGAATTAAGCAATGAAGGATTTTTGTTTTCACTTGCCAGTCCTAGTTTTGACCCATCCTAGGTCTCTCCCTTATGACTCAGAGAGAAAATATTTAGCCCTTCTTCCTAATAAGAAGAAAAAATGTGTTATACTGTTGGGATTGGCCTAGAGCAAGATTTTCAAGTAGACTTTCCCTCCCCTTCAAGCATTCCTCTCATCCTCAGATGTGTCTCTACTCCTTTCTAAGTACCCAAGGTTCTCATGTTTCCCATTATCAAAATCTGCTTACAGAAAGGAATCTGATAAACTCAGGTGGACATTTCAATGGAGAGCAAAACTTAAGCCAAGGGAAGTCATCTATAATGGTGGAATGTTAGACACAAGCAACTCGGGGAAGCAACCTTGTCTGGCACCACTCAAACGATGACATCGTTTCAGAGCCATCTCTTCTTCCTAATTCTATTTTGCACCTCTATCTAGTCACCAAATCTCATTCTTTCTTCCTTTATAATATCACTCACCTTCATCCTTTCTTTTCTCATCTCATTGCCCTTGGCTCAGTTGAGATCCTCATCGATCACTTCAATAGTCTGCTAACTGGTTTCTGTGCCTCCAGGTTCCCTACTGCTACTGACTTACCAAATGTCTTTTCCCAGAACAATGTGTCTTACAATTGGCTCCCCACTGTTGAAAGTATAAAATGTAAACTTCTTAGTCTTTCATTCAAGGTCCTCCAAAATCTCATGAGCAATCCGCCAGGACTCCCTAATTTGAAATTTCCCAGGCTGGCATACTTAGTGTTCTTCAAATTTATCTTAATGATAGACATAGGAGATTGCTCGACAGAGATAACAGATCCTAAGAGAGAATTATCTAAGTCTATCAATCTACTATGTCTATCATTGCAATCTATCTACTATCTATCTCTACTATTTATCTATGTCTGTCTATCTATCATTTACTAATAAGAGCTATCCCAAGGTGGAATGACTGCCTATTGATGCACTTAAGCTAAGGCTGGGTGACCACTTGTCAGGTATCTTATAAAAGAAGTTTTTATTTAGCAACTGGCTGGACAAGATGGTCTCCAAAATCCATTACAACTCATATTTCATGATTATGTGATTTAGAAAGAGGGGCAGAAGAAGATTTGGGGAAGATGGTGGAATAAGACAGGAAATTACCTGGGTCTTCTAAATCCCCCCACAAATAATACAAAATAACACCACAATATGAACTTTGAGCAGCAGAAATAATTAAAAATCAGGGTAGAGCAGTTGTTCTCCTAAGATAACTTGGGAGGATGTTAGGAAAGACCTGACTTCCCAGGGTTGTCATTTGACGTGACTGACTTGCAAATGCTTCCATACGGAAACTGCCAAACCAACAAACAAGCCCTGGGGGCAGCTCTGTCAGGCAGAAGTCTCAGATTCACAAACTTTCACCTCACAGACAGTGGTAGATCAGCAGCTGATCAGGGAAAAATTACACAGCCCTCCACTGGCTCTGAATGCCAGGCCCAGATATGCTGATCAGGCATAGGTCCTGGGCTGTGGCTGTGGCTGTGGCTGTGGCTGAGAAAGAGTGACCACCCACTGGTGAATATGGCTCACATGGGGACCCTCCTGGCTGTGGGCCTTGCAGAAAAGCAGAGTCCCTAGTTTTGGTTCCAGGGCAGAGGGGTGAACTGAAGCTTGTAGCTGCAGGAGAGACCACAGGGAGGAAGAGCATTTGCAGTGACAGCCCTGGCCATGGTTCAGGGGCAGAGAAGAGTACCTGAGGTCAGGCCCCCAATAGAGCTCAGAAAACAACAGCCAAAAAAAAAACCTGAAGTCTGATATATTATCCTTCAAGCTTCAAGATTGGAGCCCAAATTGAACATAAGTTACCAAACAAGATATAAGCCACTAAAAATGAGTAAGCAAAAGAGAAAGAACCCCAAAATAGAGAATATTGGGTTCAAACTCAGAAGAAGACAGTGAAGTTAAAATAGCTATTTCTATCTCAAGAAAAAAATGGTCATAAGCCCAAAAGAGTTTTAGGAGACCTTGAAAAGGACTTTAAAAATTAAATAAGAGAGGTTGAGGGAAAATTGGTGGGGGGCGGGGGGTGGACTAATGCAATAAAATCAAGAAAATTATGAAAAGAAAGTCAAACAATTGGAAAAAGGAATCCAAAGACTTTTGGAAGAAAATAACTCCTTAAAAACTAGAATTGGGCAAGGGGAAGCTAATGATTTAATAAGACACCAAGAAATAATAAATTTTTTTATAAAAGCAAAACAATGAAAACAGGTGAGAATGTGAAACATCTCATCAGAAAAACAACTGACCTGGAGAACCCTTTGAGGAGAGACAACATAAGAAAGTTATGATAAAAAAAGGTCTAGATAAAATACTTCAAGAGATTATTAAGGAAAAATGCCCTGAAGTTTTAGGATGAGAGAATAAAATAGAAATGGAAAAAATCCACTGATCACCACCTGAAAGAGATTCCAAGATCAAAACTCATAGGAATTTCATAGCTAAGTTTCAAAGCTCTCAGGTCAAGGAGAAAATACTACAAGCAGCTAAAATTAAATTTAAATGTTGTGGAATTACATTCAAGATAACACAAGATTTAGCAGCATCTGTATTAAAAGACCAAAGGGCATGAAACAATATACTCCCAAGAGCAAAGGAGCTGGGCTTGTGACCAAGAATAACTTACCCCACAAAACTGTGTGTTATCCTGAATGCGGGGGGTGGGGGGGTGGGAATGACATTTAATGAACTAAAAGACTTTCATCAAGTGTTGGTGAAGAGAAGACCAGAACTAAAAGGAAAAATATAAGAAGGTAAACATTAAAGACCAATTATGAAGGACCCAATAAGTTCAAAATCTTTACCTCTTATGTGGGAAAACATTTTCTGTAACTCTTAAGAATGTTATCATTAGTTGAGTTGTTTGAAAGAGCATACATAGATAGAAGGCTTGTGGTTGAGTTGAATATGATGGGATTATCCTAAAATATAAAATTGGGTAGGGAGGTAAAATGGAGCAATTATTTCATACAAATGAGGCAAGAATGGAAGAACTGTAACAGTGGAGTAAGGAGGGAATGGAGGGTTGATAGTGCTAGAACTTATTCTCATTGGAACTAGGCTAAAGAGGGAATAACATACACATCTAGAAGGATACAAATGCCTTCTTAACTACCAGAGAAATAGAAAGGCAAGAGGATAGGATAAGGGAGGGACTTTTAGAAGGGTGTGCAGATCAAAGAATAGGAGGGTAAGGGGTGAGGATAAGGGAGGGATTTTTAAAAGAGGGAGATGATAAAGGAGGGATTCTTAGGGTGCAGAATAAGGAGGCAGTGATTATAAGTCAATTAGATGTCTGAGGAGAGGTGGAGTAAAAAGATGGGGAGAGAAAAATACACTGAAGAAAAATAGGATGGAGGGAAATGCACAACTAGTAATTATAACTTTGAATGTGAATGGGATGAGCTCACCCATAAAATGGAAAATGGATAGCAGAATGCATAAAAAAACAGAATCCAACAATACATTGTTAGCAAGAAACATATTTTAAAATGAGAGACACATATAGAAAAAAAAGAAAGGACCATAGTAGAATTTATTTTTTTATTTTATTTTACTTTATTTATTTAATATATTTAGTTTTCAGCATGATTTTCACAAGAGTTTGAATTACAAATTTTCTCCCCATTTCTACCCTAGCACCCACTCCAAGATGGTGTATATTCTGGCTGCCCTGTTCCCCAGTCAGCCCTCCCTTCTGTCACCCCACTCCCTTCCCATCCTCTTTTCCCTTCCTTTCTTGTAGGGCAAGATAAATCTCTACGACCCATTGTCTGTGTACCTTATTTCCTAGTTGCATGCAAAAACGTTTTTATTTTTGTTTTTGAACATCTGTTTTTAAAACTTTGAGTTCCAAATTCTCTCCCCTCTTCCCTTCCCACCCACCCTCCCTAAGAAGTCAAGCAATTCAACATAGGCCACATGCGTATCATTATGTAAAACCCTTCCACAATACTCATGTTGTGAAAGGCTAACTACGTTTTGCTCCTTCCTAACCTATCCCCCTTTATCCAATTTTCTCCCTTGACACTGTCCCTTTTCAAAAGTGTTTGTTTTTGATTACCTCCTCCCCCATCTGCCCTCACTTCTATCATCACCCCTTTTTTATCTTCTTCCTCCTTCTATCCTGTGGGGTAAGATACCCAATTGAGTATGTATAGTATTCCCCCCTCAGGTCAAATCCAATGAGACCAAGATTCACTCATTCCCCCTAACCTGCCTTCTATTTCTTCCTACAGAACTGCTTTTTCTTGCCACTTTTATGCGAGATAATTTACCCCATTCTGTCTTTTCCTTTCTCCCTCTCTCAATATATTCCTCTCTCATCCCTTAATTTAATTTTATTTTTTTTAGATATCATCCCTTCATCTTCAACTCACCCTGTGCCCCCTCTCTCTCTCTCTTCAAATTAAATTCAAACTCTTGTGAAAATCATGCTGAAAACTAGATATATTAAATAAATTAAATTAAAATGTGAAAAAAAAATTTAAAATAATTAAAATAAATAAAATAAAAAATAGATATCATCCCTTCATATTCAATTCACCCTGTGCCCTCTGTCATATGTGTATAGATAGATAGATAGATATAGATATAGATATAGATATATGTATGTGTGTATATATATATATATATACATACACACATATGTATATGCATATTCCTTTCAGCTGCCCTAATACTGAGGTCTCATGAATCGTACACATCATCTTTCCAAGTAAGAATGTAAACAAAACAGTTCAACTTTAGTAAGTCCCTTGTGATTTCTCTTTCTTGTTTACCTTTTCATGCTTCTAAAAAATCTAACCAAAACATAAATAATAAAGAAGTCAAGGAGATGAATAGAATCTTAGATAAGCTAGATGTGATATTTATCTTGAGAGAAATGAACAGGAATAGAAAGAAATACACCTTTTTCTCAGCAGTATATGGTAACTTTACAAAAAAGACCATATAGTAAGGCATAAAACTTTATAGTTAAATGCATAAAAGCAGAAATATTAAATGCATCCATTTCATATCACAATGCAATGAACATCATATTCAATAAGAGACCATGGAAACACAGATTTAAAATTAATTGAAGACTAAGCAACCTAATCTTAAAAAATGAGTGGGTTATAGAACAAATTATAGAAACAATCAATAATTTCATTAAAGAGAAAGACAATAATAAGAAAACATACCAAAACCTATGGGATTAGCAAAAACAGTAATGAGAGGAAAATTTATATCTCTAAATATTTGCATCAATAAGATAGAGAAAGAGTATACCAATGAACTGGATATACAATTAGAAAAAAAAACTAGAAAAAGAACAAATTGAAAATATCCAATTAAGTGTCAAATTGGAAACTGAATGTAAGAAAACCATTGAATTAATAAATAAAACTAGAAATTAGTTTTATAAAAAACAATAAAATAGCTAAACCATTGAATAACATAGAGTCAGAAAAAGAGAGAGAAGAAAACCAAATTACCAGAATCAAAAATAAAAAGGTGAATGTATCACTAATGAAGACAAAATCAAAGCAATTATTAAGAGTTATTTTGTCTAATTGTATGCCAATAAATTTAATAATCTAAGTGAAATAGGAAAATATTTACCAAAATACAAACTGCCTGGATTAACAGGAGAAGAAATGAAATATCTAAATGAACCTATTTTAGAAAAAGAAATTGTACAGACCATAAATGAGCTTCCTAAGAAAAGAGCATCACGACCAGATGGATTCACAAGTGAATCCTACCAAATATTTAAAGATCAGCAAATTCCAATATTAAATAAATTATTTGGAACAAGAAGCAAAGGAGTCCTACCAAACTCCTTTTGTGAAACAAATATGTTGCTTATGCCTAAGTAAGGAAGAGCAAAAATGGAGAAAGAAAATTATAGAGCAATTTCATTAATAGGGATGCAAAAATTCTAAATAAAATACTAGCCAGGAAACTACATCATTATATCATGAAGATTATATATGGTGAAATTTATACCAGGAATGCAGAAATGTCTTAACATAAGAAAAACTATTAACATAATTTATTATATGGATAACAAAAGTAACAAATCATATGATTATATCAGTAGATGCAGAAAAGCTTTTGAAAAAAATGCAACACATTCCTATTAAAAACACTCCAAAGCATAGGTTATGAACAGTCAGACACAACAGAACCACAATAAGAAGTAAAAATCACACTTAGACTTCATTTTCTATTTGAGTTTGATACCACTGACCAGTCTAACTGCCTCATTTTACAATTGAGGAAATTAAGGATCAGAGAGGTAAAAGAATTTGTCAGACATCACACAAAGCAAATCTGGGATTGAGCTCCCACCAAATCTGGCAGTCTTCCCCTGCTCATCTAGGATGATGCTGTTTCTCTTAAAAACTCAACATCTACTCTAAATCCATTCATGATCTCTGAAGAAATATAATTCTGGGGCATAAGTATATGTTGAATTGAATTTGATGTTGTGTTTCTACTACTGACTATTCCATGATCTGAAAAAAAAGAAAGAAACAAGATCACCCAGGCAGAGCCTGAGATCAAAACTCAAAGGAGTTTTAATAAACACAATGTATCCTCCTTTTAATGTATGCCAGAAAAATATAGAAAGCATCTACCCGTGGGGCAAAACAAAGGAACAAAAACTCAAGGGAAACATTTAAACATGAAAAACAGGTATATGGAGAGAGGATTGATTACATCACTGCTTTATTTTGATGAAAAGCTAGAGTTCAATAAAGCCTGTTTTGACCTCTAGGTCCAGAGAAGTTTTGCCAATGAATGGAGCATACATATATTGTCAGCCAAGAAACTATCCAAACATTGAGGATTCAGTGCTTTAATACTCTATCATACCTGTCAAAATACTCTTAAGGGCCACTTCATACCTTGTCAATGTAGAATTCACAAGTCATGACGTGTTCAGCAATACCGATCATAGTTCTACAAAGGAAGTTTTCAATACTAATTAGAGTTTGGGGTCCTTGCACCAAAACTGCATAGGGTTGTAATATCATTTGGAAAAAAACTAATACCATGCACACCCTTTGACCCAGTAATAATACAATACTAATTCTGTATCCCAGAGAGATCAAAGAAGAGGAGAAAGGGCCTATTTGTACAAGAATATTTATAGAAGCTTTATTTGTGCTGGCAAAGATTCGGAAATCAGAGGGATGCCCATCAATTGGGGAATGAACAGGTTGTGGTGTATGATTGTGATGGAGTACTATTGTGATGATGAGAAATGATGAGTAAGATGCTTTCAGAAAAGCTTGGGAAGACATATATTAACTGATGCAAAGTAAAGTGAACCAAACCAGAACGTTGTACACAGTAACTGCAATATTGTAAGGATTATCAACTGTGAAAGACAGCTACTCTGATCAAGACAATGACTTAAGACAATTTGAAAGGACTCATGCATGACGAAAAATACTATCCACTTTCAGAGAGACTAATGAGCTCTGAATGCAGACTGAAGCTTAGTAAATGCTTATTAATTTATATTTATAGTCATACTTTATGTTGTAGCAAAAAAACTGGAAAGATTGTGGGTGCTCATCAACTGGAAAATGACTGAACAACTTATGGTATAGTATTGTGCCATAAGAAACAAAGAATATGAAGGATTCAGAGAAACTTAGGAAGATCTGTATGAACTGATATTAAGTAGAACGTGGAGGACATCTTACACAATGATGATGATAATGTAAAGAAAACAACTTTGAAAGATCTCACTGATTGATGCAATGACCAATCTGCCTTTAGAAGATTGAGGATGAATCATTCTTACCACCTCTTGGTAAAGAAGTGGTAGACTAGAGGTATAGAATGAGGCATATGTTTTCAGATACAGCACCCAGTTCTCTCATGGCCTCTTTTCAGTCCTCAGACCAACTCTGCCGTGGTAGTAAATGCATATTTCTCAAAGCTATTCTCTGTAGCACATTCTCCTCCTAGATTTTCTGTCTCTTCTGGGTTTTTATAATCACTGTCTGTCCATTTGTGTGTGTGTGTGTGTGTGTGCCTGTTACGTATATAATTATATATACATTATATGCATGAAGAGTTGGACACAACTAAAAATGAATAAACAACTAAAATACACGTGAAATCATGCAAAATATATTTCCATTTTAACCATATTCCAGCCCCCCCAAAATTTAAAAAATATGCTTCAATTCACACTCAGAGTTCATTCTCTGGAGGTGAATAGCATTTTTTTCAGTATGAGTCCTTTGGAACTGTCTTGGATCATTGTATTTTTCAGAGTAGCTAAAGTCTTTCACAATTGATCATCATTACAATATTGCTATTATTGTGCATAATAATCTCATGGTTCTTCTCTCTTCAATTTTTGTCAGCTCATATAGGTTTTGCAGTGTTTTTCTGAAACCACCCCACCGCCTTGTCATTTCCTACAATACAGTAGTACTCCATCACAATCATATGCTACAACTTCTTCAGTCATTCCCCAATCAATGAGCATCCCCTTGATTTTCAATTCTTTGCCACCACAAAAAAGAGCTGATAAATATTTTTGTGTGTACAGGTCCTTTTCCTCTTTCTTTGGTCCGTTTAGTATACAAAACTAGTAGTGGTATTGCTGGGTCAAAGAGTATGCACAGTTTTATAGCCCTTTGGGCCTAGATCCAAATTGTTCTCCTGAATGGTTAGATCAGTTCACTACTCCACCAATAGTTCATTAGTGTTCATTTTCCCCTTATCCAGCCTTAATCATTTGCCATTTCTTATAAGTATGAGGTGGTACCTCAAAGTTGTTTTAATTTGCCTTTCTCTAATTAATAATGATTTAGATAATTTTTGTATGATTATAGTTTTGATTTCTTCTGAAAACTGCCTGTTGATAGCCATTGAAAATTCATCAATTGAACAATGGCTCTTATTTTTATAAATTTGATTCAGTTCTATATTCAGTATATGTTTGAGAAATGAGGGCTTTATCAAAGAAACTTGCTGAAAATTTTTTGATGCTTCTTCTTTGCTTATGGTACCTTTTAGCAAAATGTAGTTTCTCTGTCCCTTTTAAATAGGTCTATTTTTGCTTTTGCTTTGTCTGAGATCATGATTGCTACCTTTACCTTTTTTAGTTTAGCTGAAGCATATCAGACTCTTCTCCAGCCCTTTATTTTAACTCCATGTGTGCCTTTCTGTTTCAATTTTATCTCTTATAAACAACATATTGTTGGATTCTGGTTTCTAATCCATCCCATTGTCTGCTTCTGTTTTATGGGCGAGCTCATCTCATTCACATTCCCAGTTATAATTATTAACTCTGTGTTTCCCTCCATCCCATTTTCTTGTTTCTTCTTTTCTCTCTTCCTTTTATTCTGTTCCTCTGCAGAAGTCTATTTTACTTTACTTCTCTTAATCCACTCTCCCTTTTATCATCTCCCCCTTTCTCTTATCTCCTTCCCCTCCTATTTCCCTACTGTGTTAGTCATATTTCTGTACACAACTGAGTGTGTATATATATTCTTCCCTCTTTGAACCAATTCCAATGTGAGATTCGAACATCGCCTGCCACCCCACCCCACCCCTATCTTCCCCTCCACTGTAAAAGCTCTTCCTTTCACATCTCTTTTATGTAAGAAACTTTTCCCTGTTTTACCTCTCTTTTCCCCCTTCTACCAGCGTATTTCTCTGACTCCTTCATTTTGTGAGCAGATCACTCCAACATAATTGATTTATATCCATCTGTCTATGTAAACTTCCTTTAATTGTATCTATGTAAATTTCCTTTAATTGTCCTAATAATGATAAAGTTTTTAGAAATTACATTATCATCTTCCCCTATAGGAATGTTAACAGTTTAATTTCATGGAGTCCTTTATGATTACTCTTTCAAGTTCATTTTTGTGATTCTTTTGAGTCTTGTGTTTGAATGTCAAATCCTCAATTCAGCTCTGGTCTTTTCATCCTTCATTTGACTTTTTTTTATTTACTTCTTGATGTCTTATAGTGTCATTAGCTTCCACTTGTCTCACTCTAATTTTCTTCAGTGAGATGTTGTAACTATTTTTCCATTTGGTCATTCCTGATTTTTAGGGCATTCTTTTATTCAGTTAATACCAATTCTTTTTTATTAAGGTATTATTTTCTTCAGTACTTTTTGTGCCTCCTTTACCAAGTTGTTAATTCTCTTTTCATAATTCTCTTGCATCACCCTCATTTCTTTTCCAAAATTTTCCTCTATCACATATCTTTTTTTAACTCTTCCAGGACTTCTTGTTGGACTTGGGTCCAATTAGCATTTTTTTCTTTGAGGCTTTGTTTGTAGCTGTTTTCACATTGTTGTCTTCTTGTGAATTTATGTTTTGGTCTTCCCTGCCACTTCAGTAGCCTTTTATGGCCAAGTTTTTGTTGTTGTTGTTGTTGTTGTTGTTGTTGTCGTCTGCTCATTTTTCAAATCTATTTCTTGACTTTGAATTTTATGTTAAAGTTGGTCTCTGCTCAACTAAGGGACAAGCATGCATCGTTCCAAGTGTCAGGCTTTTTCATGCTGCTTTTTTCAGAGTTTGTTTTGGGGGTCTGCAAGTTTTTGATGCTTCCAAGGTGCTGTGATCTTGGGAGAGAAATGGTTACTGTTCTCCTGGACCACAATCTGGTCTTTACCCAGGAAAGGCCCCTGGTTCTCTGCAAACACAAACACTAGCGCTCTCTTTGCCTTGGAACTGCAACCAGGACACCTGCTCTCTTGTGACCAACCCCCAACACTGCTCTCCACCCTGCAACTATGACCCAGAACTGGGTATGGGCAACAGAATTGCTAGCCAGGGCTAGTCAGGCTTTCATCCTCATGTCATTAACTTTTTCCTGCTGAACTCCTAAGTTTTCTTAGGCCAGAAAAGTATCTCGCCCTCACTTTTTATTGTCTGTTACTTCAAAATTTGATTTGAGGTGATATTTTAAAGTTGTTTGGAGGGGAATATTGAGAAAGTTCATCTGACTTGCCTCTAACCCACCTTCTGGGTTCTGCCCCATCCTGGTCACTTACTTTTGCAAGAAATATGGGGGGTTTTTGTAAATTTCTCTAAAATTCTGAGAAAATTTTCTTTCTTTATGTTGGGTTTGGTTCTCAAGAGCTGCCCATTGCACCACTACTAGGGCTGTATTCCAAAGAGATCATAACAAAGGGGAAAGGACCTACATGTACAAAAATATTTATGGCAGTTCTTTTTGTGGTGGCAAAGAATTGGAAATTGAGGGGATGTCCATCAATTGGAGAATGGCTGAACAAACTGTGGTGTATGAATGTAATGGAATACTATTGTGCTATAAGAAAAGATGAGCAGGCCAATTTCAAATGACCTGGAAAGATATTTAAATGAACCGATGCTGAGTTAAGTGAACAGAACCAGGAGATTATTGTACACAGTAACAGTAACATTGTGCAACGATCAACTATGATTGACTTAGCTCTTTTCATCAAAACAGTGATCCAAGACAGTTCCAAAAGACTCATGATGGAAAAAGCTATCCACATCCAGAGAAAGAACTAATGGAGTCTGAATGCAGATCGAAACATACTATTTTGGGGGCAGCTAGATGGCACAGTGAGTAGAGCACTGGCCCTGGAGTCAGGAGTACCTGAGTTCAAATCCGGCTTCAGACACCTAACACATTCACTAGCTGTGTGACCTTGGGCAAGTCACTTAACCCCAATTTCCCTGCCTATTTTCCTTATACCATTTTCACTTTTTTAATGATTTTTTTCTTTTTGTTCTGTTTCTTCTTTCACAATCTAATGTAGAAATATATTTTACATGATCATACATGTATAAAACCTATCAGATTGCTTTCTGTCTTGGGAAAGGGAGAGGGAAGGGAAGGAACTCAAAATCTTTCAAAAGATGAATGTTAAAGATTGTCTTTAGTGTAATTGGAAAAAATAAAATACTACTATTTTTTTGAACTGCCTTTTGTTCTGGATATGGCTATTTGGCTACACCTGTTAACACAAATAACCTCAGATTAGTTTTCGGGTTTTTTAATGGCTAATAAAAACCCTCATATTAGATTCTATAAGGCCCATTATTTTAAGTTGTTTATATTTCTGATGGCTGAGAGTGAGTATGAGTAGGAATTGTTTTCTACAAACAGCCTGGATTACATTTTGTATTTGTAAACGAACAATTTTTGTGATAAATCTGGAGGGAGGAGCTTTCCCTCTGACACTAATGGTGGGGGTGGGGGGAGCAAATGGCTTCATCTCTTTTGTCTCAACATACCTAGCCACTTGCTTTAAATCAGTGTTGTCTCAGGCAAGCACTCTGAGGCCTAGGATACTTGCTTAACTTGAAAAGATCCTGAAATTATTTTTCTGTACTCAATTTTGTTTTGGAAATTGAATTTTGTCTTCCTCTTCTGGAAAACACTTTTTTTGCATTGTTTTATTTTTCTCTTTCATAAGAAATAATATTTTTAGAACCAAAGGTAGTTTTGTTTCTAGCTGTAGCCTACAATTTTTTAATGCAATTTTTATTCTGTCTTATGGTTTTTTGGAGGTATAACAAACTTATCTCATTTTAGCTTATATAATTATATAATTGTTACATTACATAATACTTGATTACATATAGAATAATCGCATAATATGTAATATATAATTATATTATATGTAGTATAATTATATATAGAATGATTATATAATATGTAATATATAATTATATTATATGAAATATAATTATATACATTCTATATATTATATAAAATAGATGCGTTACATATACAATTATTTGTTTTGCAATTGTATAATTGTTGCATTTTTGATGTGTATATTTCTTAAAAATCTGAATGCTACTGAATGTATAATTACTTGCTATACATGAAAAAGTCATTGGTACCATGTGCAAAATCAGTCACTAATGCAATTATTCTGAAGTGATCCCGTGTTTTAACCTTGCTTGACTTTGCCTACATGCAGCCAGCCTACAGAAAAGGGTAGGTGATGTCATCAAATCTATGCAATGCAGAAACCATTGCTAACTATGGTCAAGGTGAGACAAATACTCCTAAACTTCAAGGATCAATATAGTCCACAGGGCTCAGCCTTAACAGTCCCCAGACCTTCTGGAGTATGGGCCATAGAAGCAAAACAAGGCAACTTCAGTTCCAGAACCTTAGGTACTGAACCTGAGATAATTGGATAAGAGTTGGGAGTGAATCATGCTATTCTCCCTGAAGAGGTAAAGGGCCAAGGGAATGGACAATACAAAAGCCTCCATCAATTCATCATCACAATAACAGATCAACTTTTTGTTTTAATTGAAGATTAAATGGTCATGCTTATTTTGGATGTACTAGCAAAGGCAACAGAACCTTGGTCATGCAGAATTTAAAATCTGATTCAACTTTGGTAAACTGGAGTGAACCAGGGAGCAGATCACCCTGGGCCATAAGGAGAATTACGTTAACTTCATTATCAATTCCTTTTGGATCTATTCCACATAGACTCATAGGACCTTATACAAAGATGATGATAAAAATTGAGAAGTTGGCCCACAACAATGGATATCAAGGTTCCATCATTTCCCAATCTTTTTTGACAGGTATTGGCTATAGTAATGGGGCCTAAGACAAATGGAATGAAAGGAATGTGTGTAGACTACTGGACTTAGAACAAAAGGACTAAAGTGGACCAGTACACTGAACAATGGGGATAAGATGCACCAGGTTGTCTGCTAGGCAGTCAGTGATTTTCATTCTAGGATATGCAAAGTACCAGATTCCTGCATCTAAGGAAGACTTCCATCTATCCAAGGACTTACAAATTAGCTGACTATTGGAAAACTTACCCATACAAAATAATTGAGAGAATAGGCAACTTGTATTCTTCCGAAGTCACCCCAGAGAAAGGAGAGAGTCCTCCTGGAAGTATTCACCACACTCCCTCATACAGAGAACTGGACTTTCTAATGAGCAGGTGGAGAGAACTGATGGACACTCACCTAGGAAATGACTGAGAAAAAGGAACTGTCCACCAGCTGTACAAACACTTTCTGACCCAGATACAAGCACCCAAAGTGGTATATCCAGTGAAGGAAACTTTTTGTATTGTTATGTACAACTGAACCCAGATGCAATGCCTTTCATGTTCCAACTGCTACAGAGACTCTTGGGGTAAAGATGCAATGCATAGAGCTTGAACATACTGACAGTCAGCCCAGGTGTAGACAGACACACAAGTCTACAATGATCCTTATGGTTGGCCCATATCAATTGCTAACTCTGGTGTGGGAGCAGAGAGATTACTTAGTGACAGGGGAACTAAGCCTATTATACCAGTCACTAGGCTAAGTTATGGTGTTATGCTTAAACCTGAAGACGTATTTATATGTGTCTGGGACATAATAATAGAGATTGCCCATATGAAATGTGATTTGCATGTAATTGTGTATGTACACTGTTGTGTATGTCATGTTTGAATATGTTTGGTGGGTTTTTTTTAATTTTGCTGCTACATTTATTTGACAATGTTTTGTGTTGTGCTCATGCTCTGTTAATTTTTATTAATTCTTTTGTGTACGTGCTAATGCTTTTAGATAAGTTTTATTTCATATAAAGACCTATTAATAGTAATATCGTTACAGCTAGCTAGCTTTGTTCAACATACTTACTGCTTTCGATTGATTGCTGTGTTCTATGGATATGCATCTACATTTCAAAAGTGCATGTGTTTTGTATGTCCTGTATGTAATTAAGCATGTTGTCATTGTCGTAACCTCCCAGGTGGTGCTTTGTATAGTACCATCTCTACTGCATGGATTATTAATATGCATTATTAATATTTCAGTTTCAATGGTACTGAAGATTGCTTACCTGGGACACCAGGAAAATGATCCTCATTGTTTTTAAGTACTGATGCTTGTGTTTGTACTGTATATTTACAGATTTTGAAAACACCCCAGCTGATCTTTGCAAGTGTTTTAGCCCAGGGAAATAAGGTAACCTCTATTCCAAGACCCATTAAAATGGGACTCTCTCTGTATTGGTGGAGATAAATGTCTGTAAGGTGTGGGGTAGAGTTGGACAGAGAGAAAAGCTCAAGTGACTTTAGTTCTTCTTGAGATAGTCTGAGTTCTCTTCAACCTTCTAGGCACTTTGGGTACTTCTGGCTTCCAGCTTCAAGAAGAAAGGTAGAAAGGGCCAACTTTAGCTCAGGTTACTGAAGGATAAGACCCTGGAAAGAAGCTGATTGAGAAGAGTAGGCA
This sequence comes from Trichosurus vulpecula, assembly GCF_011100635.1. NCBI lineage: Eukaryota > Metazoa > Chordata > Mammalia > Diprotodontia > Phalangeridae > Trichosurus > Trichosurus vulpecula. The sequence goes on from NC_050578.1 coordinate 67,703,165, forward strand.
GTCTCCAACATGGCCCTATGCCCAGTTTACTGCACTAGAGACTTTGGGGACCTTTCCCTTGGGTGGGATCTGAGACTCTCTCTTGGTTGAGCTGTTACCTCCCTCTCAATGAGAGAGCTCCATTACTCTGTATTGTCTGACATATATTGTCATATGAATACTTCCTCTGATTTTTATTTTGCTACAATTTGGATAAATAGGTCTTCTTCCATAATTGCCATGTGTGTTCATTATGAAATTGAAATTGGGTAGAAAAGAGATCAAGCCTTATATATGAAGTTCAGTGTCCTCCTTCCCCCAATAATGAAACAACGGTTAGCTTCAACCCGATCATACCCTCTAGATGAGACCTGAACAACCTGCAGCCTGCGGATCTCTACTGTTCGCAGCACACCAAAGGATTTTGGGTGACCTGTGAAAAAAGTAAAGGAAGATGTCTTTTGTATGCAGAGGAAAATCTTTGGCATGCCACAAGAGGCCAGCATGCTGTAAGTGGCCCGCGGGGCCACAGGTTTTTCAGGCTTGCCCTAGACTAACAATATTTAAGGGAGCCTAGAATTCTAGGCTGATACATACACCCCTCTCTCTGAGAAGAGAAGAATGATCTCCAGCCCCAAACACCTTCTCCCCCTCCTGGTAGGAATTCAAAGTCTCCTTTGGTAGAGGGTGAAGGAGAAAAAGCTAGAGATGTCTTTTCTACCCTCCTTGGAGCTACAGAATGATATCCCCATGCCACAAGTGAAGGGGCAACCCCCCAGAACACATGGGATCTCTCCACACATATAAAATGCATATTCATTTCCCCCTCCTATTCCATCAGAGGCCAAGGAAAGAAGGGGAAGTCACCAACTCTTTAGGAAGAAGTATATTGAAGGTCTAATTGCTCCATGACAAGCCTCTGCTTTAAGGGGCTCTTGTGGAGATCAAAAAGCCATTCTTGGTCTTCTGCTCTTGGAAGCCACAGGGAGCTCTTTGATCTCCTTATCCCTACTCAGCTTGGAATTAACACCCTTGGAGGGGATTCCCTCCCTCAAAGACTTCCTACTGTAGGTCAGAGAGTACAGAGATAGAAATTTGAGGAGGCTTCTGACAAATGAAAATGCTTCTGTCCCCTCTTCTTCTGGTTTTCTATTTTTAAGTCTTGGGAAAGAGTGGAGAACTGTCAGCAGGGAAGGATGAATGGGACTGGAATGTTGGATAGAGTTGCTTTTCCTGGATTTGGTCCATGTGGATGTGTAGTACACTGGTAGAGCATAGCAACATTGCAGACACAGTGAGTGCCTCACCCTTCCCTGAGCACCAGGGAGAGGCATTTTATAGAAGAATAACACTTGTCTTTTGTGTTTAGTTGCTGAATGCCATACTACCCAATTTCCTGATTCAAACAGAAGGTGAAGGCATTAAGTAGGGCCAGTCAGAGGTTAGTTTCTGTCTTTCCTTTCAACTTAAGCTGCTTTCACATAAACTCTTAATTAGAGCATTTTATGGTTTCTGACTCAACTATGGTCTATTATCAGGGGCATCTGGTAAATGTTTAATGGCTAGGGATGGGGCAGGGGTGGGACAGGGGAACTGTATGTATGATACACTTTTAAGTTTAACCTACATTATTAACATTTTCTTCATCGTTTTCTTAAGTCTAGACAACCAGCAAAATAAATCAAGATGATTTGTAGCATTTGACAGTTTCTGAGGTACAAAAACTCATACTGAAAACTTAGCAATCAGTTAAATCATATAAACCAGCTCCAGCTCTAATATCCTGGTCCATAATATGATACTTGCAAAGAATCTGGGAGGTAGATGAGGAGTGCCTTGTCCCTGGGTCAGGGGTGAGGAACCTATAGCCTTGAGGTCCTGCCCTAGGTGTTTCTTTCCTTTTAATATATAATTCATTGGTTTGGTTCTGAGGAGTTTTCTCTCAACCAAATCCCAATCTACAAAGAGCAACCTCAACAAAGGTAGTGATTGTGTAGTCTGGAAATGACAATATAGACAAATCGACCAATCAATCTCCAAATATTTATTAAATGCCTACTACATGCTAGCAATGGGCAGCTAGGTGGTATAATACATAGAGCACTGGGCCTGAAGTCAGAAAGACCAGAGTTCAAATTTGACCTCAGACACTTACTAACTGTGCGAACTTGAGGCAAGTCATTTAACCGTTGCCTGCATAAAACTGGGGAAGGAAATGGCAAACCACTCCAGTATCTTTGCCTAGAAACTGCCCCCACCCAAACAGTTGGTCCATGGAGTCCCAAAGAATTGGACATTACTGAATAACCAAAGAACTATGTTCTAGGCCTTGTGCTAGATGCTGGGGATATAGAAACAAAGCTTTTTTTTTAAATCCCAATTTAAAAGAACATTGTTTTCTTCTTTATCTAGGTGAGTAGGTTGGGTGGTATGCCAGCTATTTCTGCTAAAATGGTACCATAAGGCTACTGGTACATGTACTGAGTACCTCTGATGGAGTCTCCCCACATTGTCAATAAGCCAGTAAGCCTGCTTCCAAGACAGCCATGATGATGACTAATGGAAGTACCTTGGAGAGACATTGGAACATGCTCTGAAATTGGTTCTGCTATCCACATGATGAATGACAGCCTTTCAATCTGGCTGCATGGCTGGAATTTGGGGTGCCTTCAACAAGGCACTAACTAGGGCCAACAGCCTCAGGCATATTTTTCTTGACTGCTCTACTATCCATTTGATTTTTTTTCTCTAATGGTGTCCAGTGAGAGACAAAACTATATCAGACAAACTTCAGGAAGAGCCAGACCAAGAGTCTCATTTTGCCTGGGCAGTGCCTTTTCAATGCACCCAAATTCAAGCTTCACAGGTGACCAGAAATCCTCCTCTTCACTGTGTGGTTAGCAAACTGGAACCAGTTGCTGAATGTCTGGGCATGCTCCAAAGTCCACATGGGAATTGCATCAGCAATCATAAAGACTGGGCTTATTGGCAAGTCCCACCCCATGCCCTCCACACTGAGAGAGAGAGAGAACACAATGATCCTGTGTGGAATTGTAGAAAAAAACCTCAAAAGTCAAGACATCTGGGCTGGAATCTAAACTCACTGTCTAAATGACAATGGGTAAGGTATGTTATCTCTCTGAACTTCAGTTTGTTGGTCCATAAAATGAAACAATAATATTCATACTTCCTACCTCACAAGGAAAGCACTTTGTAAATCTTAAAATATAATATGAATGGGAGCTATTATTATACAATGTGCATTTCTGTTTTTTTTTTTAGCAAAAAGTGAGTTTCAATTCTGGTGAGCATTTCCTGACAATTTTAGACATTAAAATATTATACATTAAAAGCACCTGGGTGGCACAGTGGATAAAGCATTGGGCCTGGAGTCAGGGGGACCTGAATTCAAATCTGGCCTCAGTCACTAGCTGTGTGACCCTAAATAAGTCATAAAACCACTGTCAGCCTCAGTAAACCCAAGAAATCCCTTCTGCCATAGGCTAGTTGTCCTTCTCTCAATTCCAAATTGATAGGCCTGGACAAAACCACAGCAGAGAATGGTAAGTTCATAAGGTATCAACTTTCATCTCTATGCGTCTCTCCTCTTCTAGATTTCTAACTGCCTAGTGGACATCTCAAACTCAATCAATAACTCAAAACATTCAAAGTCAAATTCATTCTCTCCCTCCGCCTAATCCCTCCCATCTTCCTAATGCTCCTATTCCTGTAGAGAGCACCACTATCCTTCCAGGCACCTGGTCTATAAAGTACTTTTCTTATAACCCTATAAATTAGATAGGACTGCTATTAATAATAATCAAAATACATTTTGTGTTTTAAGGTTTTCAAAGCATTTCATGTACATTATCTCATTCAAACCTTACAGAAACCCTTTGAGGTACGTACGATAGGTATTTTACAGTGAAGACCTGATGCCAAGAAGCTCTCACATTTCTATGTCCATACAATAAGTAATAGAGGCTAGATTTGAACCCAGATGTTCCTGACTCCAAATGTGGCAGTCTTTTAACTTCGTCATAATGATCTAGACCAGTGATTCACCAGTATTGGGAATTCTCAATGAATTAACTCCTTCTACCAATGCAAAGAAGCAATTTGGTGTCTTAGCAAGTAGTCTGGAGCAGTGAAGGTTAAATGACTTTACCTAGGATCACATAACTCATATATGGCAGGTTAGACTTGAATCTAAGTCTCTCTGTCTCTGAGGCCAGCTCTTTATTGATTATATCAAAGGTGTCAAACTCAGAAATGGGCCTACTAAAGTACATAAAGATCCCTGTGGCCCATACAGATTTAGAAAACCACATATTAATACTATCTGTGTTCTATTGTATTTTTATTTATTCTGTTAAATATTTCCCAATGACATTTTAATCTGGTTAAGGTGTAGTAGGGAGTTACTTGCCCTGCAGACAGCATATGTGACACATCTGGACTACATCCAACTATAGTATATCTCAGCTATATACATTTATCTTTTCTGTATCTTGGGGTTAGGGATACAACATCTTCCCACCCCCACATCATCTGTATTCCCTTACCCACCCACCCACTCTTCCCCATTCCAGTAATCTGGAAAATCCAAATAAAAATTTTTGGCCATCTGTTTATACCAGAGAAGAAGTCTGAATTGTTTTTTTTTCTTTCGTGAGATGTTTATAGTACTTTATTTTAAAATTTGGATTAAGTACTTTGTTTCATCTGCTGACCTTCATGTGTCATCTGTGGCTTCCACAAAACTCCCAAAAAATTCCCACTTAATTTCTTATGCCAAACCTTGATGGGGAAAGTCATAATGTGGAAGGGATAATCTTAACCTTAGGCAACAACCAAAATAATTACTGACTTTGTGTAGCACTTTAAAGTTTAAAAATCCATTATCTTCATAGAATTATATTCTCTTCCCTTTCCCATTTTGATCCCTTAACAAATTAGTTTAATTCTACAGTGTCTTCTCTTTAGTCCCTTGGAAGTACTTGTCCTGCCAAGCCCTAGCCTCAGATCACTGCCACCATCCTCTGGCTTCCCTCCTGCACGTGTGCTGTTGAACAAAGTTGGAGAAGATCATCTGTAACTGTACTGACTGGATTCAGTACATGTTTATTACATAATCTCATCTTGGTCTTCAAAGCAGCAAGGCAATCCTTTTACACTTACCTAATTGAGTCATTATCCCATTTGCTACAAGTGGCTCTTCTAAATTTTTTCATCCCTCCTCAAACCACCAATGACTAACTCTCCCTCCACCCTCTCAGCTGAGAATCTTGCCTCATATTTTACTGAAAAAATTGAGGTCTTTTGCTAAGAACTCCCTCTTCTCCTCATCTCATATCACTCCCTCTATCAACCCTACTCTCTCACTTAATAGTCAATCATTCTCTTCCTATTGGTTGCTTCCCTACTTCCTATAAGTATGTCCATGTCTTCCCCATCTTCAAACAACCCTCATTTGAACCATCTATCCCCACTAGATATTCTATATCTTTCTTTCCTTTTGTGGCTAGACTCCTTAAGAAAGCCATCTGTAATATATATATCTCCACTTACTTTCCTCTCACTTTTGAAACTTTCTACAGTCTAGCTTGTAACTTCATTTATCCAAAACTGCACTCTCTAAAGTTACCAGTGATCTCAATCACCAAAGTGAATAGCCTTTTCTCAGTCTTCATCTTCTTGTTACCTCAGAATCCTTTGACATGTCAATTACCCTCTTTTCCTTGATACTCTCTTCTCCCTAGATTTTTGTGACAATGTTCCTTCCTGGTTTTCCTCCTACCTTTCTGACCACTCCTCTTTATCCTTTGCTGGATCTTCATCTATTTCATACCCAATAACAGTGAGTAACCTCCAAGGCTTTGTCCTCAGCCCTCTTCTCTCCTTCCTCTATACTACTTGAGTTGGTAATTTCATCAACTTTCATGGTTTCAGTTATCATCTTTATCCCAATCTCCTTGTCCAGCCTAACCTCTCTGCTGTTTTGCAGTCTTTCATCTCCAACTGCCTTTTAAACATCTCAAACTGGATGTCCCATAGATATCTTTTTAATTTTTGTATTTATTTTATTTTCAATTTACAGAATAAAGCAAGCATTTCTACAACATAGCATAATAAAAAATATGATTATATATTAAACTACAAATCTATCTTGTACAACTTGCTATTCCCTTTAAATGTGTAATGAAGTTACCATGTAAATTTCTTTTTTTATCTTTTTTCTTCCTCCCCCCCCCCGCAGAGATGGCTACCATTAGACACAAATATGTGTGTGCACACACATGCACACACATGCATACATGTATATGTATATGCACACACATATATAGATACATATAAAATTATTCAACATATACTATTATTTATCAATTCTTTCTCCGGATGCAAATAGTGGCTTTCTTCGTATGTCCTTTGTAGTTAATTTGTGTGGCAAAGAACTGGAAATTGTGGGATGCCTACCAATTGGGGAATTCCTGAACAAGTTGTGGCATATGATTGTGATGGAATGCTATTGTGTTATAAGAAATACTATAATAATGAAGAGAGAAATGAACAGAACCAAGAGGACATTATATATGATAACAGCAATATGGTTTTAAAAACAATTTTGAGTCAATAAGTCCCACAGATATCTTAAACTCAACATGTCCAAAACTGAACTCATCATCCTTCCCCAAAAACTTTCCTCTCTTTCTAATTTCCTTATTACTGTTGAGGGGACCACCATCTTCCAGTCATCCAGGCTCAAAACCTGGATGTCATTCTCAGCTCCTCAGTTGTCAAGCCCTGTCCTTTGTACCTTCATAACATCTGTTATATATGTTCCCCTTCTCTTCTCTGATTTCCACCATCCTATTGAAGACTCATCACACCACTCCTGTACTATTACAATAAATAGTCTATTGGTTGATGTCCCTTCTTCAAGCCTCTCCCCACTCCAATCCATCCTCCACTCAGCTGTCAAACTGATCTTTCTAAAATGCATGTCTAGCCATAAACTCCTTGGCTCCCAATTGGGTTTGTCCTTCATTTTCAAAGAGGACCCTGGCATCAGGGAAATGATGACATGATTTGCAGTTGACTTTGATTTGATTGAGGGAGGGCTGTGCAAGGTTACCACCCTCACTTTCTCCTCCAGAGCCATCTGGATCCAGTGACCAGATAGTCATCAGGATGACTGGAGATGACCCAGGATGCAGTGGGTCAAATGACTTCCAATTACCTCCAGGATCAAATATGAAATCTTCAGTTTCATTTTCAAGGCCCTTCATAGCCTAGCCCCTTCCTGGTTTTCCTGTCTTATTACACCTTCCTCCCTTCCTTGTTCTCTATGATCCAATGACACTGAACTCCCCATTGTATCACAAACAGGACACTCCAACCCACAACTCTGAGCATTTTTCTTGGCTGTCTCCTATGCCTGGATTTCTCCATCTCTTCACCCCTACCTCCTGGCTTCTCTGGTTTTCTTCAGGTCTCAGCTGAAGTTCTGCCTTCTGCAAAAAGCTTCTTTTCAGTCCTCCTTTGTTTTAAATGCCTTCCTTCTGAAATTACTCCCAATTTTCTGTGAGCTCCTTGAGAGCAATGATTAATCTTTGCCTTTTTTCCCACCGCCACTGCTTTAAAATGCCTATAAAATAGTAGGCATTTCATAAATGCTAGTTGACTAACAGTTGACATTATTATAAAAAGTCAGCTCTATGATTTTCAGCTTCCTTATCTTTAAGATGATGTCTAAAGCCCCTAGCTACTCTAATATTCTATGGGTCTTTCCCCCTGAAAAAAATCTAAGAATGCTATTTAGCAAGTATTTATTGAGCACCTAATATGTGGAGCACCTGACACTTTGCTGAGCACTGAAGATACAGAAACAAAACTGAAAACAGTATCTGCCCTTATCACAGATTATAAATGTTTGCTATTCTTAATCATAAATGCTTGTCCATTGATTTGTGGTGCTCATATTCCCTTCAAGGAAACAAAATATGTGCAGAGAAATATGAAATAAACAAAAATGCTCATTTTAAAAACATGACCATTTGAGGTCCCATAAATATGCCCAATGGTGAAATAATCTATTACTGAGATTCAGCATTTAGTTATAGATATAATTGCTTCATTGAACACACTCCACCAAGTCTCTTAGAAAACCCTATTTCAGGTTCGAACATTACCTTTGTGGTTTGGTGTCTCCTTCTGTCCTCTCAGACGACAAACTCTCTCCCTCAGGTCTGATGCAAATTTTAAATTCCTTCCATAGTTCTATAATCCACAATGAGGTGAAATCACTCCTTGTGGTTGGTTGACTTATTCCAGGAGTTGGCCAAATAGTACAAGAGGGTAATCATCATGTTAGAAATAGACTTGATTACCCACTAGATTAATACCAGTGGTTTTATCTTGGCCCTTTCCTACATATATCTAAAAGCATCCTGCCAACATTCATAAATTTTTTCAGAGAAGTAGCTTAGAAATGGAGGAAGGAAGGAAGGAATAAAGGAAGAATGGAGAAAAGAGAGGAAAGAAGGAAAGGAAGGATGGGAGGGGAGAAGGGAGAGAGAAAGGAAAAAGAGAGTGAAAGAAGGAGAAAGTGGGAAAGAAAGGAGGAAGGAAGGAAGCAGGAGGACACAAAGGAAGGAAGAAAGAAAAGAAGGAAGGAAGGGGAAAGGAAGGAAGGAAGGGGAAACAAAGGAAGGAAGGAAACACAAGGAAGGGAGGGAGAGGAAGGAAGTGAAGAAGTGTGGGATTTATTAAGTATCTTCTATGTGCTAGATACTTTGCTAAGCACTTTACAAAAATATTCTCATTTGCTCTGCACAACAAACCTGGGAGGTACTTGCTATTGTCTTCATTTTGCAGTTAGAAAACTGAGGCAAATGGTGGCTAAATGACTTGCCCAGAGTCACACAGCTAGTAGGAGTCTGAGGCTGTACTTATACTCAGGTCTTTCTCACTCCAAACCCAGCACTCTATCCGCTGCTGCATCACAGGCTTATCTTAACACAAATGTATGATGTCTCATACCATTAGAAGTTGGAGGTCCCTTATTCTCCTTTTATGAAATATCTAATTTTTCTTAGGCACACATTGTAGAACAGTGGGATGGCTCCTGGCTCAAGGAAGTCCCTAGCAAGGAAGATTCCCAGTCAATGTGTCCAATCTCCTGAATTATATTACATCTTTGGGATATAAACAACAGTTGAGCTACCTCAAACCTGGTAGGAATTTCAATGCATCCATGATCTCACCAATGTGGATACTGCTTCCAGAAGGAAGGAGTTCTCCTACACCTTCTCATTGCATGCTTATCCATGTCCTCACATGAATTTTTCACAAATGGTCTACCCAATATGTTAAATGACCCCCTCTGGGTTTCTTAATATTTTATGCACTGTGCCAATGTGATGCCCATATTAAGTTATGTATTTAGTTATGTATTTCTAGGTTCATTCATTCACTCACTCACTCAACAGTAATGTATTAAGCCCCTGCTATGAGCACAGTTCATCTATACACTAGTGGGTCTGATCCATCCCAAAGCTAAAGTGACTTTTGCTTCTATAGGAGCCATGCTTTCATTTCTGAGTTTCTCACTTTCTATGGCTATTTCAGGCAAATTAATGTAGAAGTTTGAGAATCCAATAAAATGTTTCTTTTTAAAAAACTATTTGACCATAGTCAGGAGAATTTTGATTCATGATATACCTTTGGGCTCTACATATTACTGTCTTTTAGGAATTTGCCCTTTTACTTGAGTGTTTGTTTTGACAATGGGGAAAAATTAGTGTGCCTTAAGCAACAGTTCAAGGACCCTTGGATGCAAAAGAACCAACATTAATTAGAGGTGAAATTACTTATGCATTAAGGGTGGAACAGATTCCCACTTACCACAACCATAAACACTTTATCAAACTGTCAGATGAATTTTGATATTGTAAAACAAGGCTAAAAACTCATGCAATCGTAATGAAGGTCTTGAACCTACAATATTTACCAAAATGCTGCCATGAACCTGATCTCCCTTTGTGTACCTTAGTTCATCAAGGTAAAGACCCACAAGTTACTTACTGTGCTCAACACAACCGTCTTGGATAAGCAGAGGCTGGTTTTGACAACTATGAAATAGCCCATGTGTCTCACTCTTCTTCCTGTCTGTTGTATTTTAGGCAAGAGAAACTTTACTGAGGAAGGGTTGGGATAGAAAGAGAGAAAAACACAAATCCTCCAGCATCCATCTGTCCTAGCAGCTCTAATAAAAGCTAGTATTTATATAGTGTTTTACAGTTTACAAAGCACTTTGTAAATATGATTTCATTTTATCTTTACAACAACCCTGGGAGGTAGGTATTATTACTGTCTCCAATGTACAAATGAGAAAAGTGAGAGTGAGTCACACAGCTACACAAGTGCCGGAGGTAGGATTTAAACCCAAGGATTGATTTCTCAACTACAAGTCTTGTACTCTATCTACTACCCACCTAGCTACTTTTTGTAGGGGAAGAGGTTGAAGTTATTGACCAAAATGAAGTTTACTAGTCTTTAGCTTCTTTTATTCGCAGCTCCCCTGTCTCTTATGACCCCAGAAAATTTAAAATTGTCGATAGTATGTTCCCTTCTCAATGTGTTTTGGCAAAGAATTTCCATCTGCTCAGGTACCAATGGATACTGCCAGACAACAAAAAAAAACAAACCAGGAAGCCTGGTATTCAGGGCTGGACCTGACCCAGGCAAGTTCCTCTAGTAATTTAGATTCAATATTGGAACAAAATGAGACCCTCGTAGCTCACTCAATAGTTTAAAAAGTATGGCTTATTTAGCCACAGCAGGAGAAAAATATTTACCAAGGATATGCACTGACTTCCTGAGTTGATTCAGCATTGTAAAGTTTTCTTACCTGAATTGCCATCCCTTCCCAGTAGCCAAACATCAGAAAGAGTGCCTCTAGTTCCTAGATAAAGTCAACAGCCTAAACCTTTAGTCTCTTGAGCCAATCAAGTCTCAAAGATAGTTTAAATACCTTTTAAGTAGGGGGCGGATCCAAGATGGCGGCTGGAAAGCAGGGACCAGCATGAGCTCCCTGCTGAGTCCCTCCAAAAACCTATAAAAAATGGCTATGAACCAATTCTAGAACTTCAGAACCCACAAAACAGCAGAGGGAAGTAGGGGCCCAGCCCAGGACAGCCCAGATGGTCTCTGGGTGAGGTCTATCCCACACGGAGCTAGGAGCTGGGAGCTGGGAGCTGGGAGCTGGGAACGGAGTAGAGCAGAGCCCAGCCTGAGCAGCATGGACCAATCAGACCAGGAGCAGGGTGGAGGGAGTCCTAGCACCCTGAATCAGTGAGCTGTGGCAGGTACCAGACTTCTCAACCCACAAACACAAAAGACAGGGGAGAAGGTTAGTGGGAAAAGCTGCAGGAGTGGAAGGAGGTCGCGGTTCGGCTTCCAGCCCCAAGGGCAGCAGAGGTGGGGCAGCTACAGCTGCAGCTGCTTCTGGCCCCAGGCCCACCTGGTGGGAGGAATTAAGTGGTGGATCAGAGCAGGAGTACACAGCATGCTGAAGATTTAAGCCCAGTCCGAGTTGGGGGTTCTTGGGGAAGGAGTAGGCTGGTGTGGCAGAGCTGGCACCTCCCCCCCCAAACGTGGAACATAGAACTCTTTAGTCTACAAGCAGTCATACCCCACTGAAAAACTCAAGGGTCAAATTAGTTGGTTGGGAATATGGCCAGGCAGTGAAAACGCGCCCAGATTCAGTTTCAGACTTTGCATTCTTTCTTTGGTGACAAAGAAGACCAAAACATACAGACAGAAGTTAACGAAGTCAAAGAGCCTATAACAGAAACCTCCAAGAAAAACATGAACTGGTCCCAGGCCATGGAAGATCTCAAAAAGGATTTGGAAAAGCAGTTAGAGAAGTAGAGGAAAAATTGGGAAGGGAAATGAGAAGGATGCGAGAAAACCATGAAAAACAAGTCAATGACTTGCTAAAGGAGACCCAAAAAAATAATGAAAATACACTGAAGAAAACAACACCTTAAAAACAGACTAAGTCAAATGGCAAAAGAGCTCCAAAAAGCCAATGAGGAAAAGAATGCCTTGAAAGGCAGAATTAGCCAAATGGAAAAGGAGGTCCAAAACACCACTGAAGAAAATACTACTTTAAAAATTAGATTGGAGCAAGTGGAAGCTAGTGACTTTATGAGAAATCAAGATATTATAAAACAGAACCAAAGGAATGAAAAAATGAAAGACAACATGAAATATCTCACTGGAAAAACCACTGACCTGGTAAATAGATCCAGGAGAGATAATTTAAAAATTATTGGGCTACCTGAAAGCCATGATCAAAAAAAGGGCCTAGATATCATCTTTCAAGAAATTATCAAGGAGAACTGCCCTGATATCCTAGAGCCACATGGCAAAACAGAAATTGAAAGAATCCATCGATCGCCTCCTCAAACAGATTCCAAAAAGAAATCTCCCAGGAATATTGTCGCCAAATTCCAGAGCTCCCAGATCAAGGAGAAAATACTGTAAGCAGCCAGAAAGAAACAATTTGAGTATTGTGGAAACCCAATCAGAATAACCCAAGATCTGGCAGCTTCTACATTAAGAGATCGAAGGGCTTGGAATACGATATTCTGGAGGTCAATGGAGCTAGGATTAAAACCTAGAATCACCTACCCAGCAAAACTGAGTATCATGCTTCAAGGAAAAATATAGATTTTCAATAAAATAGAGGACTTTCAAGCTTTCTCAGTGAAAAGACCAGAGCTGAATAGAAAATTTGACTTTCAAACACAAGAATCAAGAGAAGCATGAAAAGGCAATCAAGAAACAGAAATTTCAAGGGACTTACTAAAGTTGAACTGTTTTGTTTACATTCCTACATGGAAAGATGACACGTATGATTCATGAGACCTCAGTATTAGGGTAGCTGAAGGGAATATGCATATGTATGTTTATGTGTGTGTGTATATATATATATATATATATATATATGTGAATGTGTATGTATATATCTGTGTGTATATGTGTATATATATGTGTGTATATATGTATATATATATATATGAAAGAGAGAGAGAGAGCAGACACAAGGTGAGTTGAAGATAAAGGGAAGATATCTAAAAGAAATAAAATCAAATTAAGGGATGAGAGAGGAACATATTGAGAGAGGGAGATAGGGAGAGATAGAATGGGGTGGATTATCTCGCATAAAGGTGGCAAGAGGAAGCAGTTCTGTGGGAGCAGGGGAGAGGGCAGGTGAGGGGGGAATGAGTGATCCTTGCTCTCATCAGATTTGGCCTGAGAAGGGAATACCATACGTACCCAATTGGGTATCTTACCCCACAGGAAAGAAGAGGGAGGAAGATAAAAAGGGGGGGATGATGGAGGGGAGGGCAGATGGGGGTGGAGGTAATCCAAAACAAACACTTTCAAAAGGGGACAGGGTCATGGGAGAAAATTCAATAAAGGGGGATGGGTTGGGAAGGAGCAAATATAGTTAGTCTTTCACAACATGAGTATGGTGGAAGGGTTATACAGAATGTTACACATGTGGCCTATGTTGAATTGCTTGACTTTTTAGGGAGGGTGGGTGAGAAGGGAAGAGGGGAGAGAATTTGGAACTCAAAGTTTTAAAAACAGATGTTCAAAAACAAAAAAAATGTTTTTGCATGCAACTAGAAAATAAGATACACAGGCAATGGGGCGTAGAAATTTATCTTGCCCTACAAGAAAGAAAGGGAAAAGGGGATGGGAGGGTAGTGGGATAATAGAGGGGAGGGCTGACTGGGGAACAGGGCAACCAGAATATATGCTATCTTGGAGTGGGGGGGAGGGTAGAAATGGGGAGAAAATTTGTAATTCAAACTCTTGTGAAAATCAATGCTGAAAACTAAATATGTTAAATAAATAAATTTAAATTTAAATAAATAAATAAATAATTATAAATATCTTTTAAGTAAAAAACTAGCCTGACTTGCATGGGGGTAGAAGTTAGGATATTGCATCTACACACCTAAGATTCCATCCTCTCAATACCCAAATCATAGATCCCTTCCACAAAGTGAGGTGAATCAATCTCAACAAACACAATCTGAGGTCTGTGAGAAAAGTCCCAGTGGCCTTCAGTTTATAAAGGATTCCTGAGATTAGCACCACTAATCACCTCCCACAAACTTATATCAAGGATCCATGAATCCATTGAGTACTGTCACTCTCTGCCAACACAGGTCGAAACCCTGCCAAGTGTTAGTTGATGAGGTTAGTTAGTGGCCCTGTGTGAAAAAAAATCATGTGATATCCAGCCTTCCTAATGACAATAAACCTCTCCAAAACTTAGCTCATCCAGTTTAATGGCTTAAAATTTTTTGGTTGAGTTGTGGTACAGGGGAAAGAGCACTGGCTTTGGAGTCAAAGAACCTGTGTTCAAATCCTGCCTCTGACACTTACTTGGGCAACTCGTGGCCAAACCACTTGTACTTCTTAGTCCCAGTTTCCTCATCTATAAAATGAGGGGTGAGACAGCAGTAACACTATATAAAATGATAAGTAATGTTATATTATGGTTTCTTCCAGATAGGCTAAGCTATTTTTCCATTTAAAAGGAAGTAAAAATGTCTTTGAGACTTAATTGGTTCAGAGACTTTGACAGAGCTTCCTAGTGGTTTAAGTACAAAAGCCAGGTTATATACAATCAGGGGCTCTTCCCCCAGGCTTGACACATGGTAACCAGTACATGAGCATAGCCAGCTCTGAGGCAGGAAAATTATACCCAACTGAATAAAAGCTCTATCCTTGATGAATATCCTTTTGTTGACTGTCAGATTGACTACAGTGTCCTTTTGTTCCAGTCCTGAACCTGGACCAACAAATTGACCTAAATGGGACCTGGACTAGACAGCCTCTGAGGTCTGCTGAGGTCACTTTAAAGGTGGATCTTTGATTCTTTGAGGATAGCCTTAAGTTACACCACACACATGTATGGAATGGAAATTATAAAAAAAATAAAGAAGAAGAAGAAATAATTGAAAGATCATAAATTCAGAGTGCTAACGGACATTAGATATCATAGTTTATTCTGTTCATCTTACAGATGAAGAAACTGAGACTTAGAGACATATACCAAATTGTCTGAGGTCTCATTGTAAGTGCAAGGGATGAGATTTGAACATAGGACCTCCATGAAATCTTTTACCACAAAAAAGATCTCTTCTCTTAAATAATGACCTTCCTGATTTCATAGTGTCCTATTACTTTCTTATTTAACTGATACCACATGGTAGAGTTCAAAGAGTACTTGATTTGGAGTCAGAACTCTGTTCAAAACCCATGTCTGTCACTTACTATTTATGTGACCTGGAGCAAGTCATTTATTTTATCTGGACCTCTTGTTTCCACATGGTAAAGTGAGGCATTTTAATAATAAGAAAAGTGCAATTTAAACCGACTAAAAGATTTCACCTCATACCCTTCAGAATGGTGAAGACAACAAGAAAGGACAATGGCAACTGTTGAAAGTTGCATTGTTGGTGGAACTGTGAATCAGTCGAACCATTCTGGAGAGCAATTTAGAACTATACCCCAGAAGAACTATGTCCTATATACTTTGACCCAGCAATAGGACTACTAGCTGTCTACCCCTCAAAATATCAAAGACAGAGGAAAAGGATTCATGTATACAAGAATATTTCTATCAGTGATCTTTATTATAACAAGGAATTTTAAGCTAAAAGGGTACACATCAATTGGGCTCAACAAATTATGGTATATAGATGTAATAAAATATTAGTGCACCATCAGAAATGACAAAAGAGATGTTTTCAGAGAAATTTGAGAAAATCTGTATGGACTGAGACAGAAGAACTGGGAGAGCAATTTATACAATAAAAACAACATTGTGAAAACAAACCTTGGAAGACTTTAGAACTCTTCTCAAACACAGCAATGACTAGCCACAATTTTAGAGGACCTATGCTGAAGCATTCTACTCATTTCTTGGCAGAAAGGTGATTCGCAATGTACAATGAGACATAATTTCCTTTACAGTTAGCGTGAGAATTTATTTTCCTTGATGATGTAAGTTTGTTATAACTGTTTTGTTTTTCTTTTTTCTCATGGTGGGGAGGGAGCAAGGCAGGGGGGAGCCAAGGATAGGGCTGCCAAAAAAAGGAAAACAAAGACTAGAACATGCTTTGAACACTTTGCACATGTTTTTAAAATATACAGAACAGAGTAAAGAAAATTCAGAATTGAACATGGACAAGCAGGGAAGTTTTAGTATTAATGTGCTAAATTAATAAACAATTTAAAATTTGAGTTGCCCAGAAAATCATAGTTTTGTATAACCTCTTTTCTGTGTTCCTTTGGGTTTTGGAAAATTCATGTTTGTTCCATATCTGGAAGTCTCATTCCTGATCTCCACCTCCTAGATTTCCTGACTTCCTTCAGGTCTCACCTAAAGACCCACCTTTTGCTGAGGCAGAGCCAAGATGGCGGCTGGAAAGCAGGGACATGCTTGAGCTCCCTGACAGGTCCCTCCAAAAACCTATAAAAAATGACTCTGAACAAATTCTAGAACTCCAGAACCCACAAAATAGCAGAGGGAAGCACAGATCCAGCCCAGGACAGCCTGGATGGTTGCTGGATGAGGTCTATCGCGCACGGAGCAGAGGGGAGCATAATCCAGCACAGGCGGCAGCAGGACCAACCAGACCAGGAGCCAAGTGGAACAAGCCCTAGCACCATGAATCAGTGAGCTGTGGCAGTTACCAGACTTCTCAACCCACAAACACAAAAGACAACAGAGAAGGTTAGTGGGAAAAGCTGCTGGGGACAGAGTGAAAAGAGTTCGCAGTTCAGCCACCACCTTGGAGGCAACAGAGGGGAGGGGCAACTACAGAACTAGAGCTGCAGCTACTTCTGGCCACAGGCCCACCTGGTGGGAGGAATGAAGTGGCAGATCAGGGCAGGAGTGCACAGTCTGCTTAAGATTTGCATCAGGTCCGGGTTGGTGGTTCTTGAGGAAGGAGAAGTGCTTGTGTGGCAGAGCTGGCTGTATATAAATAGCTCTGAAATCAACGGCTGCATCCCCTCAAACTGGGAACAAAGTACTCTTTGCTCTACAAGCAGTCATATCCTGATGAAAAACTCAAGGGTCAAGTAAGTTGGCTGGGAATATGGCCAGGCAGCGAAAATGCACTCAGATTCGGTCTCAGACTTTGGAATCTTTCTTTGGTGACAAAGAAGACCAAAACATACAGACAGAAGTCAACAAAGTCAAAGAGCCTACATCAAAAGCCTCCAAGAAAAACATGAACTGGTCTCAGGCCATGGAAGATCTCAAAAAGGATTTGGAAGCAAGTTAGAGAAGTAGAGGAAAAATTGGGAAGAGAAATGAAAAGGATGCGAGAAAACCATGAAAAACAAGTCAATGACTTGCTAAAGGAGACCGAAAAAAATACTGAAAAATATACTGAAAAAAACAACACCTTAAAAAATAGACTAACTCAAATGGCAAAAGAGCTCCAAAAAGCCAATGAAGAGAAGAATGCCTTGAAAGGCAGAATTAGCCAAATGGAAAAGGAGGTCCAAAAGACCACTGAAGAAAATACTACTTTAAAAATTAGATTGGAACAAGTGGAAGCTAGTGACTTTATGAGAAATCAAGATATTATAAAACAGAAACAAAGGAATGAAAAAGTGGAAGACAATGTGAAATATCTCATTGGAAAAACCACTGACCTGGAAAATAGATCCAGGAGAGATAATTTAAAAATTATTCGACTACCTGAAAACCATGATCAAAAAAAGACCCTAGATATCGTCTTTCAAGAAATTATCAAGGAGAACTGCCCTGATATTCTAGAGCCACAGGACAAAATAGAAATTTAAAGAATCCACAGATTGCCTCCTCAAAAAGATCCCAAAAAGAAATCTCCCAGGAATATTGTTGCCAAATTCCAGAGCTCCCAGGTCAAGGAGAAAATACTGCAAGCAGCCAGAAAGAAACAATTTGAGTATTGTGGAAAAACGATCAGGATAACACAGGATCTAGCAGCTTCCACATTAAGGTACTGAAGGGCTTGGAATATGATATTCTGGAGGTCAATGGAGCTAGGATTAAAACCAAGAATGACCTACCCAGCAAAACTGAGTATCATGCTCCAAGGCAAAATATGGATTTTCAACAAAATAGAGGACTTTCAGGCTTTCTCAGTGAAAAGACCAGAGCTGAATAGAAAATCTGACTTTCAAACACAAGAATCAAGAGAAGGTAAACAAGAAAGAGAAATCATAAGGGACTTACTAAAGTTGAACTGTTTTGTTTACATTCCTACATGGAAAGATGATGTGTATGATTCATGAGACCTCAGTATCATAGTAGCTGAAAGGAATATGCGTATACATATATATATATGTGTGTGTGTGTGTGTGTGTGTGTGTGTGTGTGTGTGTGTGTACATACACATATGTGTGTGTCAATGTATGTATATTTGTAAGGGTGTATATGTGTGTATATATATGTGTATATATATGTATATATATACACACAGAGGGCACAGGGTGAGTTGAATATTAAGGGATGATATCTAAAAGAAATAAAATCAAATTAAGGGATAAGGGATAAGAGAGGAATATATTGAGAAAGGGAGAGATAGAATGGGGTAAATTATCTCGCATAAAAGTGGCAAGAAAAATTGGTTCTGTAGGAAGGGAAGAGGGGGTAGGTGAGGAAGAATGAGTAAATCTTGCTCTGACCTGAGGAGGGAATACCATACACACTCAATTGGGTATCTTACCCCACAGGAAAGAAGGAGGAAGAAGATAAAAAGGGGGGATGATAGAAGGGAGGGCAGACGGGGGGGAGTAGGTAATCAAAAACAACAAACTCTTTCAAAAAGGGACAGGGTCAAGGGAGAAATTTCTATAAAGGGGGATAGGTTAGGAAGGAGCAAAACATAGTTAATCTTTCACAACATGAGTATTGTGGAAGGATTTTACATAATGATACACATGTGGCCTATGTTGAATTGCTTGCCTTCTTGGGGAGGGTTCGTGGGGAGGGAAGAGGGGAGAGAATTTGGAACTCAAAGTTTTAAAAATAGACATTCAAAAACAAAAAAAAAAAAGTTTTTGCATGCAACTAGGAAATAAGATACACAGGCAATGGGGCGTAGAAATTTATCTTGCCTTACAAGAGAAGAAGGAAAAGGGGGATGGGAGGGGTAGTGGGGTGAAAGAAGGGAAGGCTGACTGGGGAATGGGGCAACCAGAATATACGCCATCTTGGAGTGGGCAGGAGGGTAGAAACGGGGAGAAAATTCATAATTCAAACTCTTGTGAAAATCAATCCTGAAAACTAAATATATTAAATAAATTAAATAAAATATTTTAAAAAAATAAAGACCCACCTTTTGCAAGAAGTCTTTCTCAGCCCTTAATCTCAGTCCTTTATTGATAATCTATTTATCCTATACATATCTTGTTTGTAAGTAACAGTTTGCTCATTGTCTTCCCTATTAGACTGTGAGCTCCTTGAGAGTAGGGATTCTATTTCGCCTTTATTTGTATGCCCAAATCTTAGCACAGTGTACTTAGCCCATAGTAGGTCTTTAAAAATGTTTGTTGACTTACTTTGGTGGTTAAGTTCATAGTGAAAAAAATTAACTAAAATTAGAGAGTTGGAACAGATGATTTCTAAAGTATCTTCCAACTCTAAGTCCTATGGAGTGGGTTTATTTAATTAAATCAAGGCATCTATTTCCTTTATCATGCTAGGCACTTAAGTAGGTAAATTCCCTTCCATCTCCCTTTTCTTCTATGCATACTAAAACTAGAAATCATAATTTAAAATATTGCTCATGGCATCAAATAGATAAACAAAACACATGGCCTTCTAAATCATTTCAGAAATATAGAGGAGGAGGTTTAGAAAGTCATTAATGGTCACATGAGCAAAAAGGTGGTGGACTAGACCTTTTCTTTGATCCCTACAATTTTTTAAACCTCTCCAAAACAAACTTTGAGCCAAAGATAAAGCAACTTCAGCTGTTTCCATGATTTTGGACACTCATAATTCAAAAGAAGGCAAAAGAACCCAGGAAGTGACACTCACTGACCTCAAGCTCACTCAGCATCCTTCCCTCACATCCCACACTACCAGCAGTGAAGCAATACTAGCTGATCCAAGGATATGATACAGGCTTACATCAAAACCCACCTCTTCACCCCAGTGCCCCCTAACTCTTTCCAGTGCCATGGAGAGCCTGACTCTTGTCTACAGAAGTTTGCTCAGGTCTCAAAAGCAAGCTTAGCCATAGCCCTTCAGGAACAAAAACTTGCTTGGGGCTATAACCCAAAAGCACTAATGTAGCAAAGCTCTGATCTCTCAGTGCCAGGTTAGAGAACTGTGGAACAGAGGGAGAGGGACAGGTCACCAAGACAGGACATTGTATGTTGAGGAGCCTGTGCTACATCCAACTAAAGCAGTTCTGACCACCCAAAGATCATTTGGGGCATAGACCAAGGCTGTTGAAGTATGAATTTCCCAGTGTGAAAGGAGGCTGAGACACTTTGAGATCCAGACTCCAGGGAAACCGCAATCAGAAGGGAGGGAGTCAGTAAGTGAGTGATAAGAAAAATGAGAGGGAAAATAAATGGAAAATAGTGAAGATTTCAGGAAGAAGAAATATCAAAGACCTTGAATATAAACAGATAAATCAACACCAATCACTAAAGGAAATATGGCCTCCAGATCTAGTAAATGAGTTCAGATATCTATGAATAAATAATGTAAAATAAAGGAAAATTATCCAACCCTTGATGAGACATAGGACCCTATGGTATTTGAGTAGAACATGTAACAACAACACACTGTTCCTCAGTGGTTCAAAAGAGAAATGAGAATTATGGGGGCAGAATGTTTGTCCTACACAGAAAAAAATAATGAACAGAACACAAAAATTTGAATCTTCAATGACAAGTCTCACCAAAGAAACAACAGAGAGAAGAGTAGACTGGGAATTCAAATATGCAGAGAGGAAGGACAACCTGGGAGAAACAAAAAACCAGAAAATAGGCTCACTATGCCCATAAAAGTTACTGAAATTGAACACATGCTGTGCAGAGACAATCTAAGGATCATAGGTCTCCCAGAAGACCATGACAAGGTAAAAAAAACCTTAAAACTATAATGAAGGAAATTATAGAAGAAAACATCACAGAACTTCTAAAAATGCAACTCCAATAGAAAATATTCACAGTTCACTTCCAGAAAAAAAACAAACTCAAGGCTACAAGCTCCAAGACAATAGTGGCTAAATTTAACAATTCAGTTCATAAATAACAAGGTCTGAAAGTCATCAGGAAAAAGATCTTTAAATACAAAGGAAAAGACATTCAAATAATGAAAGGCTATTCTGCATCCACTAGAAAAGGGAGGAAGGAATGGAATAATGTGTTCCAAAGAGCAATTGGTCTCAGGACATAGCTCAGGCTGACTTATCCTGCAATTCTGAGTTTAACCATACAGAACAAAAGCTAGATATTCAACATTAAAGAAGAGTGAAAAAGTTTTAGAAAGAAAGTCAGAACTGAAAAGATTATTTGCCTTTCAAACACCCCAAACAACAGAAATTCGGGGTTGAATAAATATAGCAGGCAAGGATAACAGCAATAGAGTGACAATAGAAAAACAAAAAGAGACTTCTTTTGAAATGTACGCAAAGAGACTGGAGGGAAGGTGGAAATCTGAAACAGTGAAGGGACATTTTGGACAGGACCTGGTGATACCCTGCCTACAAGATAATGCTTCTCTTGTGGGACCACATTACAAAATGGGAAGATATTTAAGCAAGAAGGGAAGAAGAGAGCAAGGGGAAGAGAGAGGTGAGTGGTGTTCTGGGGTGAAATCAAGAGCTAGCAATAATGGGAAGGTGATCTCTATGGTCTCAGAAGAGAAAAGGCTATAGGGAAGTTAGTTGAGGAGGAAGGAGAAAAAATTGGAAAGGAGAGGAACAGAAAGAAGCCTTCCTTGTGTCGATGGGTGAAAACAAATAGTTGGTGAAGGAGATGAGAAGTTTATACTGGATGAGGCCTGGATGATTTGTTGCTTGAAGTCTATTTGTAGAGGGTAGGTTGACACCTCTTTGTGTCACCTTGAGGATGGGGAAAGCATAGACACAGGGAAGAGATTTCCCAGCAAATATAGAAGAAAAAAGGTCAAAAAGACAGGGTATGGATCAGTGGTGGGCTTCATAATCAAATAATTGGCATTGTTTTGGAAGTGAAACACAAACCCTATAAGGCAGGGGCAAAAAGCACCTACAGGAGAGAACTTAGAAAGGATACCTTGGAAACTTTGATTGTACGATTGTATTCTTCATATACCAAGTAAAGCAAGAGACCAGATCATTATAGAGATCACAGGTCAGAAAATGGGGTGTTAAACAGAGAAGATGGATAACGAACAGAGTGAAAGAAATTCTTTTTGGAAAGGGGTACATTTTTTTAAATAAGGAACAAGACTAACTGAAAGGGAGAATAACATATGAGAAGAGGGGATCGGGGAAACAGAATGACAGCCAAATGGGAGCAGAGCCACCTTAAAAATATTTTTTGTTTTATTTTTTTAATTAATAATTTATTTATTTTCAGGTTTTTAACATTCATTTCCATACGTTTTAAAATTTCTCCCCCTCCCCAAGATAGCATGCAATCCATTATGGGCTCTACACATACATTCCTATTAAACACATTTTCACATTAGTCATGTTGCATAGAAGAATTATAACGAATGGGAGAAACCATGAGAAAGAAAACAAAACAAAAGAGAAAAGAATCTGCTTCACTCTGCATTTGAACTCCATAGTTCTTTCTCTGGATGTGGATGGCATTTTCCATCATGAGTCCTATGGAAAAGTTTTAGGTCCTCGAATTGCTGAGAAGGGCTAAGTCTATCAAAATCAGTCCTTGCACACTGTGGCTGTTACTGTATACAATGTTCTCCTGGTTCTGCTCACTTCACTCAGCATCAGTTCATATATGTCTTTCCAGGTTTTCCCAAAGTCCACCTGATCATCATTTCTTATAACACAATAGTGCTCCATTACATTCATATAACACAACTTGTTCCGACATTCCCCAATTGATGGGTATTCCCTCGATTTCCATTTCTTGGCCCCACACAAAGAGCTGCTATAAATATTTTTGTACATGTGGGTCCTTTTCCCATTTGCATGATCTCTTTGGGGTACAGCCTTGGAAGCTCGGTCAAAGGGTATGCACATTTTTATAGCCTTTGGGCATAGTTCCAAATTGCTCTCCAGAATGGTTGGATCAGCTCACAGCTCCACCAACAATAAATTAGTGTTCCAACTTTCCCACATCTTCTCCAACATTTATCATTTTCCTGTTTTGTCGTGTTGGCCAAGCTGATAGGTGTGATGTAGTACCTCGGAGTTGTTTTGATTTGCATCTCTCTAATCAATAGTAATTTAGAGCCCTTTTTCATATAACTATGGGTAGTTTTAATTTCTTCCTCTGCAAACTGCCAGTTCATATCCTTTGACCATTTATCAGTTCCCCAATTGATAAATGGCCAAAGGATATGAGCAGGCAGTTTGCAGAGAAGAACTTGAAAATATTATTAAGTAAACTAAGTAAAAGAACATAATACTGTGCCTACATCAGAAGAGGGAATTTGAAACTGAAAAGCTTCTGCACACACAACATTAAGGCACCAAGGAAAAGAAAAGAAGTGGGAAAAAGTCTTTGTATCAAATTTTTTGACAAGGATTTGGTGTCCAAGAAATATATATATAGATACAGTGTATCTATATATGCCTATGCATATATATGTATGTGTGTATGTATGTATATATGTGTGTATAAAATAGCCATTCCTCAACAAATAAATAACCAAAAGATATGAATAAACAGTTCTCAAAAGAACTGCAAAGTATTCACAAACATTAAAAAAATTCTCCAAACCACTAATAAGAGAAATGTACATCAAAACAACCCTGGAGTTTCATAGCATACTTTGCAAATTGGGAAAAATGACAAAAAATAATAACAGCCAACGTTGGAGAGATCTTGGAAAAATAGACATATTAATAAATTCTTGGTGGAGTGAGAAATAGTACAAGCATTTTGGAAGGTGATTTGGAATTATACAAATCAGGTGATTAAAATGTTTGTACCATTTAAATCAGAGATCCCATTACTGAGCTAATTCCCCAAGGAAGGAGAAATGATCAATCACAAGTCCAGCAGCTACAGCACATCAGGGCTTGGGTGATCTGAGCCTGGGCTTCAGGACCCTGGCTGCCTTTTCTGTTTTCTTCCTTTCCTGAATATAGGTGGCCAAACAGCAATCCTAAAATGGATAAATGTCCAGTCTTGAGGGCAACGCTGTGAATTTGAGAGGTCTGAGATTCTGGGTCCCTTGCCAGAGATGACTGATAGTAAAGGGAGTTTTTACCTTGGAAAAGATTACCACAGACAAGGGTAGTAGCTAAATCACTGGCCTGGTCTTCCAGAAGATAAGAAGCTAAAGGCAATTGTGTGGACAAGTGCAGAGAGGAGGTAAAGTGTGAAATCACTATTAAGCAGTCCCAGGAATTGCTTCTGTGTTGTCTCACACTAGTAAGTAAGTATAATACTAGTTACACATTACTACATCCTATTTTGAGTCTTTGTTAATGAGTCTTTTGTGCTTAGCACTAGGGGAGGAGGGAAGGATTAGAGAAAATAAATGGCTGTCTTTTATCAGATTGATATATGCATTAAGTAACTTTGAAATTTCCTTTTGGGGATTCCAAGACATGAGTCAACTCTAAGTTTGAAGTAAATTTTCCCTGGGGCTCAGGATGGAGTATAAATGATCAAGGTATTATGGGAGGGCAAGAACTGGCAGAACAGAAGCAGAGGGAAGAACCTCTTAAGTGTACCAAACCACCAGATAGGCTTCCAGCCCAGGCCCACAGCCATCAATGAATGAAAACTCATTGAGGAATTGGGTGTCACCTTTCTCACCACTCCCCAACAACAACTGCTAACAAACTGCACCCAACAGACAAATAAGCATAAGAGTGGCAGTGCCCTTGAGGTCACTAGTTCTGCTGCCAGTCCAGCCCCTACCACCATCATCAGGGAAGCAACTGCCATGAAGAAGGGTCCAAACATTCCCTTTAACTACCAAATAACCACCACACACAGGGGAAGCAAATCAGCCGAACTGACATAGCAAGGGATGCTAAGAGAAAATCAAGAAGCAGCATGTGCCAAGCAAATCAAACCACCACTAGCACCATGACCACCATCTCTTCTCACATCCCAGTGGAGATATCCCAGGGCCCTATACCCAAGAGCCGTCCAAATATGAAGGCTTCCAGCCAAATGCCCATAGCTATCATCCTGGGAAGTAACCCCTATGGAGGTGCAGATGCTACAGTTACAGCCAATGAAGAAATTTATGACTCCCAAGGTCCTTGGCCCTTTCAAAAGGTTCAACATCAGAAACTGACATGCTTTTGTCAATGGAAATGATAATAAAGAGGCATTACCATGTGCTTTGCTAATGCACCCTAAAGAACATAGGACCAGTACTGTATTTGAGACTTTCAGACAAAATCTTCCATAGGCGTTGTCTCCCCATTAGGATGGGACCTCCATGAGAGCAGGGATTACTCTGCTTTTCTGTTTTGTAACCCTGGCTCAGTATAATGCTTTTCACATACTAGGTGCTTGATAAGTATTTTTTGTTTGTTTGCTTGTTTTGGTTTTTAGTCATTCATTTACCAGACCTTTTCCCATCACTCAAGGGAGTGGCTTGAATAGTCCAGATATAATCTGCAGCCAAGAAAAGTTTGAGGATGGATTGTTCTTTTTTATAGAGAATTTTTTTTATTAGAAAACTGAAGAACTTTATATTTGTTCCTGGAGGAAATAGGAACAACTATCATTCATTGAGTATGGGTTTGACATTTCCTTGGCTCTGGCTCTGAGCTGCCATCTCCCTCTGGAGAAAGGTAAACTTGAGTTCTTATCCTCTGCTGTCTCCAGGGCCCACATATGCCCAATATATGCTATATGTCTTGCTATAGCAAACTATAACCTATGACATCAGATTGCTCTATCTTGATTCTGGTCCATGACAGCTCAGAAACACTCAGGACTCCAATTTACATGTGACTTACTTCTATCTGCTTATTTCCTTTCAAGTTTGTATCTTTTGACATAATCTCTCAACCAAGCACAAGGTCCATGGGATTCTGACATGCCGAGCATTTCCTTCAATGAGTAGAAGCTCCCTTACCTTAACCATAAGCAAAGGCAATCCCTTTCTATAAAATAGCCTCCCTGCATGAAAAAACAATGCCATGTTTCCAAAATCACCCTACGTACATCCGTACACAGACCTCATAAAAATGCATTATTTTGGTCACTGGCAATTATCTCAAATATACACTATAAATATATTCCATGTGCAGTATATAGTATATAATATCCACTATAGAGTTGTATGCAGTAAAACCTAACACATAAGCCAAAAGCACAAATATAACACATTACAGTAATGCACAGCAGACAGATTAATACACAATAGGTAAAGCATAACATCATGCACTCTATCAGGGTTGTGAACATTAGACCAAATATAGAAGCCACTTTCCACCACCATTTGAAGTTACCACCAAAGTACACAATAAGACATACCTAAGCCTGATATTTCAATAGGTTCCACTCTCACTATCCTAAGACTCACTCATCTACAATTACTAACTCCGTAGATGGTCCAGGCTAACTACTGTTGCCTTCATCTTCTAATGAGGCAGCCCCTTTTTTTTCTTGGGGGCCTCCATTGCCTGAGTATCAGACTGAAAAGAAAATGACTCTTTCCCTCCCTTCCTTACTGTCTAAATAGAGATGCCCTGCAAACTGGCAGTCGTGGCAGAATTGCCTGATCTTCACGATAATAACATGCATTTTCTTCATCATAAGGATCATAGGCTGGATCCCCCTGCATTTCAGCTAGGTCTGACATCAATTGTCCACCTGCAACTGGTGGACAATTCTTTTTTTGGAAACCACCTCCAAGACTTTCCATTTTATTTATCTTCCAGTCACCAAGGAATCTGACTCTTTGAGCAAAAGACTATTGCAACCTATCATTTTTGCAGAATCCCTGTATTCTCTGGGGTAGATTGGGAAGTTACCCAATTTTTCTCCCTTACTTGGTATGGGATACCAAGTAGTCCCCCAAATCACTGTCTTGGGTTTTCCCTGGAAACCAAGATTTCACATTAAGACTCTTGATTGAATCCAACATGAGTATTCCCATCTTAAGAAGAATCCACTGAGGGGCAGTCAGGTGGCACCGTGAGTAGAGCACCGGCCTTGGAGTCAGGAAGACCTGAGTTCAAATCCAGACACACTTACTAGCTGTGTGACCTTGGGCAAGTCATTTAACCCCAATTGCCCTGCCTTCTGTCCTAAAAAAGAAGAATCAACTTATATAGCAAAGTAAAACTCAACCTCTCTACCTGTGCTTTGTTATTACTGTTCCTGTAGTAAGTCACCTTGACCTCTAATCCCAAGCCCCTGCTCTGCTGAGTGGTTTATCTTCTATCAATCTTGGCCAATGCAACTTCAGAGGGTTCTGGTTGAAATGAAATGAACTTTCTTTGAGGAGATATCCATGAGCTACACAGGACCATTTTCTTAAGCTTTTCTTTCTGTCCGCCATCTTTGTCTCTGTTTTCTGACCAGGTATATCAGCTCTAACTAAATGAGAATCTATCCTTGCTGCTCACTCTTTTATAGCTGTAACTCAAAGGTTTTATTATATCACCTCCCTGGTCATTTGTGCCAATCTACCATTGTTCATCTATTTTTCAGGCCCTGATCCTTTGATGACACATTTCAGAGCAACCTTTCAAACTGATAGGTAAAGTCAAAGAATTTTTATCCTTTCTATAGGAGGGCATTAAGGAATTTGCCATAGCCATCCCAAATATTCTATGCACCACCAAATCTATTATTCAAATCTGCAAGCACTGGAATATTTCAACTGAATGGTGTATGGTGATGGAGCACATGAGGTTAAAAGCATGTGTCCTGAGGCTCTCTACTATGTTTCTCAGCATTGGTCCCTATCACTCCTGTTTTGCTTCTGTGATATATCCTAGCCAGATTCAGAAGATTTCTCTCCTAATAAAATTGGGGCTATCCCCCTGGAAAAAATAGCATTGCTTTCTTTGTTGAGTATTTTGCACTAGTACTGGTAAACTGAAACTCCCATCTCCACCCCTGTGACTGGCTATTGCCATTACTATCATCTGCCAATGACTATTGAAGAAGGTATAGACACTGCCATGATTGCCAGGGCCACCAGCAGCTGAAAATAATGTGGCTTCTGGGTCATCATCTTTTGAAGATGGTGTTGCCCTTCTGAGCAAACATCTTACAATTCTCACTCCATCTTCCTCTTATCATGAACACTTTAAACTTGTTCACTGGTTCCTCATCAGCAGAAGAGGATTTCATAATTACTTCTTAAGTAACGTGTCCAGCTGTTATCTCCAGAGGGATTTTAGAATTCCCTCACCATTTCAGATGGCTCAGAGTGTGTCTATTGCTTCATCTTCTGACCTGGCTGCCTCAGTCAAGAGCTGACATTCTGCCTATCTCTCCTTCTCTTCCCCACCCCCCACCAAAGTATGGAGAGCATGGTATAAAGCCCTGGAAATAGCATCATCATCACAATTGATTTTTTTCCCCTCACCTGTGATTTTATCAGTGTTGATAGCTATTAGTAAAGAAATTCTTTCTACCAATGAAGAAATACCAATGATAGATATTAGTGAAGAAATACTGTCTAGCTATTCTACAACTTACATTCTTAAAGAGTATCCGAGGGTGGCAAACTAAGAAGGTCCAGGATCATGTTGTCAACATGTGTCAAAAGCAAGAAAAGAACTCAAGTCTGCCTGACAGCAAGCGTGGTCCCTAGAGAGAGGAAAGGGAATACCCATTTATATATCTACTATGAGCCAGGCACTGGGCTGAGTTTTATAATTATTATCTAGTCTGATCCTCACAATAACCCTGTGAGGTTGATGCTATTTACATCTTTTTACAGTTGAGGAAACTGAGGCAAGCAGAGGTTGAGTGACTTGCCCACGATCATAGAAATAGTAAGTGTCTGAGCCTGGATTTGAACTCAGATGTTCCTGACACCAGGTCCAGAACTCTATGCAGTGCCAATCTAGCTGCCCCATTCTCCATGCCTAGGGGTGTGCTGGAACAAGCTTGAAGCCACTCAAGAAAGCCAACTATTAAATGTTCAGTGTAAGCATTTATACCTCAGAAATCAACAAATGCTACAAATCAGGGCTTAACTTATTGTTTTATTAATTGTCTAGACTTAAGAAAGTGATTGAGAAAATATTAATAATTCAGATTAAACTTGTATGTCCTGAATATTTTTTCCAGAGAGCTGGTTTTTAAACCTTTACCAGTTCACCACTGACTACTTCTCTATGTCTTTCAAAATGAATATTCCTCACTGAGTGTCAAGACCCATTACCAAGCACCAATTCTCCAATAACTGAATAGATGTGGAGACTTAACTGCAATATACAAATAACGCAAGGTGTAGTGACAATTCCCAGTAGAATGTAAGTCCCTTGAGGACTCTCGTTTATCTTTGCATCCCCAAGCATCTAGCACATACTCATCTAGGTATTTAACAAACACCTGTTGGGTTGGATAAGCTAGGAATAGAATTCACCAATGTCACTTCAAAATACACAATTATACAGTATACTTTGTTTACTTCACTGAAGTTACTTTAGCACATAAAATTTTGTATCAATAATAAAAAAAAGTTAGGGATGTTTTGTCATGGTACACACAGTGATAAAATAGTTATTTAAACCAATTTGTCTGGCTTGTAATAGAGTTGCACTGGAAAACTGAGGTTTCATTATTATAAGGGAACCCTTGCCATCCTGGCATGAGACCTAAGAATATGAACCAAATCAAATGAGAAATTGACAGGAGAATCATGACAAGCATGCAGAAGATTCAAGGGAGCAAGCTAGCTAGCTAGCTTATGCAGGGCATGGCCAATGGGAGAATACATTCCAGTAAGGAAGAAAAATAACCTGCAGGACAGTAGGGGAAAGGGAATAACGAGTAGGGGAGGTAGGGAGGAGGTAGATTCCTGATTCAAATGTGAGTCCTAGCTTGAATACTAAATATGTCTGCTTCTTTGTAAGCTAGTCAATGGTTAGCCACAGGGTAGTGAATGGACAGTTGGCCTTGGAGCCAGGAAAATATGTATTAAAATCTTGCCTTCGACACCTACGGCTGTGTGACCCTGTCATTAATATCATAATGCCCTGTCATTAATGCCATAGTGCCCTAGTTAATTTTCTTTTTTTTAACTGATTCCTTTTGGGCTTTTGTGATGCATTTACTAGTGGTAACACATTAGTAATACTTTTGAGCCTATACAAACACACACATACGCACACATATGCAGGTATATTTGCATATATACATACGCATAGATCTTATATTGTTTACATATGTATTATATACATAAGTACATAGGTTTACATATATACCACTCTTTTAGTGTGTGTGTGTGATGCATATTTTAGTACACATACATATATATGTATATATATATACATATATATGTATACACACACATATACACATATACAAACACATGAATAGTTTTATATGTTCTTAATTTTTGAAATTGTTACTATCTGCACTGCCCTCCCATACCTTATTATAAAGAAGAAAGAAGAGGGGCAGAAAACCAGCAGTTAAGCAATACCAGCCATCAAAACAGAGTCTGATAAAATATGCATTGTTCTGCAACCCAAGACCCCCACCCCTGCAAAAAAAAAGGTGGTACATTTTGGTCTGTCTTCTTCAGGGCAGAGTGGTAATTATAATTACAAAGCATTCAATTTTATTTTGCATTATGCTTCTTTACATTTGCGTTGAGGTAGTCATTGTGTATATTGTTTTCTTGGTTCTACTTTCCCATCAATCCATATGCAAATGAATAATTTCTCATTCTTTTCTATATTTTTTCTGTTCATCTTTCTTACAGCACAACAATATTCTATTACATCCATTCACTATGATATGTTTAGGCATCACCCAATAGACAGGAATCTCCTATTTCTAAATCTTTTCTACCATAAAAAAGTTACTATAAATATTTTGGTATATTTGGGATAGTGAAATCCTTTTTATTTGTTTGCATGCAAATTTTTTTTCTTTGAACTATGGCTTCTTGTAACCCCATAATTTGCATGCCAAGTGTTCAACAGGTCAGGTTTTTCCCCCTTATTTCATAATTTTCCATAGGAGTTAATGGGGTCTTCCCTTAGTTCTAGGAAAAATGGAGAATTCTCAAAATAACTGTTAGCACCTGAATCGGACAAGCTTCTCATTCCTGAGATGATTGCCACCCCCTAGGGTCACTGAATTTTTGTCATGCTTGAGCTAATAATTAGAAGAATGCATCTAGCATAGGCTCTTATCAGCTATATAATGGACACCTGTATCTAATGCTGCTGAGATTATTTAATTTGTAAGACCCATCTTGAGTTCAAAGACTCTTCACATATATCTTAATTAATCAGCAGCTTCCTCTCAGCCCCCTAAAAAAACTTAAGAGTTGATCAAAAAGTGAGACTTGATTAATAAATGTCATTAATGTGGAGTCAATTTTCTATAGAACCAAAAACAAGACTCAAATTGCATTGCTGCTAAAGATTCATCCTGCAACTTATACAGATGATCATGCTCCTGTAAGGAAGTTAGTGACTAACAATGGA
This sequence comes from Trichosurus vulpecula, assembly GCF_011100635.1. Classification (NCBI taxonomy): domain Eukaryota; kingdom Metazoa; phylum Chordata; class Mammalia; order Diprotodontia; family Phalangeridae; genus Trichosurus; species Trichosurus vulpecula. The sequence continues at coordinate 67,735,039 of NC_050578.1, forward strand.
CTAAGAACTTTATAATCCCAAAGGAGTGTGACCCTTTCTTAGGAACACCTAGAGGAGTCCTGTCAGCATTTGCATTCCTAGTGTTCGTTATCTAGCCAGAGTCCAGTCAGCTATACCAGGTCCTTCAATAAACCCCACTAAAATACTTGTGAGTCATATGTTGGGTTTTGAGGTCAGATTGTTAGTAGCGCAACAGTAATGTTCCCCAAATGGCTATCCAACGAGATAACATTTACTGCTAAATGTTGGGGAATGGATAGATGAGACTGATTACTCTTCTAACCCCCTGAATTAGCTCCTAAAACCTAGCATAACTACACCAGTCCCTGGGTTACAAAGACAAAGTTGAAAAATGATGCCTACCCTAAAGAATTCATATTTTACCGGGCAATAAAACATGTATAGTATATACATATCTCTCTATTTCCTTGGGAGGAGCTGTAAGACAGAAGAATAATCCTTCAGAATATATTCATGCCCTTTGTGTCATGACAATGTAAGGAAATTAAAAAGCTTTGTATTATCCAGGTTATAGCACAAAGATAACTGCTTTTATTGCTGGCAGCTATGTCAAGACTGGAAATTGAAACTAGTAGAGAACAGGAACCTTGGATGTTTCACTAAGTTTTTGTTCTTGCTCTTATCTTTATTCATACGCCAGCCAAAGAGAATCTTAAGAGTAATGGGAGCCTGGTCATTCCATTCCCTGTCTTGTTCCTGTATATTTTGAGGGGATGGTGACCTCAAAATTGTTTGGGGGAATGTAAGCTCAGGGAACTTTCTAACCCTAAGTCAGGTAATTGTCTAGGAATAAGGACATTGAGTCAACACCAAGGAAAAAGCAATCAGAAGAATACATGATCTTAGCCTAAAATATTCTGTTGGATTTTATCAACTGCCTTAATGACTGTTGTGGCTCATATTCTCAGCTATGCATTAAAATAACTGTGGTTCAGGAAGAGGGTTCTTTTAGCCACTGCATCCTAGAGAATGGTAACAAAGAGAACCTAGATAGATGAAATTCAATAAATCATAGCAGAAAGGCAGCTCAGTGAGCAGAAGACCAGAGGAGGTACTCAATAAAAACAATTTGATTTAATCTAAAGATGTAACACTTAGTAAAGAGCAATATTATGGCATGTCCAGAGGCCATCAACTGCTCTGTACCATTGGAGATGTGAGTTGCTTTGGCTATAGGCATGTCCTGGACATCAGTATGATTTCTATGTCTGTCCCTTTATCATACATATTCTCTGTGTTGGTGCCCTCCATGTGCATTCCTGTTCAGGTGAGAGGGATGGCCAACAACTACAAGAGTCTCTGAGGAGTGAAGTCCTAGGTCATCATGGAGGCAGCACGGCACTGGGAGAGGCCCTTCAGGACACAAAGGATTTTTTTCTCCTCTTAGAGTTCTAGGCCACTTGCAATGTTTCATTGCTCAGTGTTCTTGTCCTCTTGAGCAGAATTTTCAGTATCCAGTCCTCAAGAGTACTTAGGTGAGTCAGCTTGGTGCAGTGGAAAGATTATTAAAATTATAGTCAGGAGATCTGGCTTTAAATACTATCTCTGACATTAATGCTAGTTATGTTAGCATTGGCAAGTCACAACTTTCCTGAAGTTCAGTTGCCTCAAACGGGGATAACACTATTTAATGATCTACCTCACAGGTCTGTCATAAGGAAAATGCTTTGTTTATAAACCTTAAAGCACTGTGGAACTGAGTTATTCCCATTACCTTAACTTTGAGAATGTTTGAGGCCCATGCCAATAACAACCCATAATTAGTATCCCTAAGAGTAAGTCCCTGGGCTTTGATAGCTTCATTATCAAACAAGGTTAATGATTGGTCAGAATTTCCCAAGTCCAGGCTAAAAATATGTTAATAGTTTCACCCAGATGAATTATTTTCTGAAGCTCATTATCTCAGTGAAGTCAATGCCTGTGGTAGTTTACTCTTAAGCTAGTAAAAAAAAATTTCCCTTTGGTCAGTGAGATCATTAACCAAAATTCTGCTTTGGGGGACATGTTAGTATGCTAATACAGACAGCAGAACTTGTACTTCAGTGAGTACTGAATAACATTTATATATTCTTATTGTGGTGTTTTCCCTCTGAAATAACTTCTACTTCTGTTGCCTTAGTATATAGAAGACAGGACAAAAAGAGAGAGAAAGGGAGAGGGGGAAAGAGGGGGAAAAGAGAGAGAGACAGACAGACAGAGACATGGAGGGAGGGAGAGAGGGAAGGAGGAAAAGGAGGGAGGGAAGGACGGAAGGAAGGGAGAGGAGGGGAAGGAAGAGAGAGAGAAAGAGAGAGACAGAGACAGAGAAACAGAGACAGAGAGACAAGGAGATAGAGAGACATACAGAGACAGAGAGAGAGATAGAACTAGCATTTCTGAGCATCTATTAAACACTTAGTATTCATCAGGCACTGTGTTAAGCGTTGGAGATACAAATACAACTGAATAGGATAATCCTTGCCTTCAAGGATCTTACACTCTAAAGGAGGAAGACAACGCATAAAGGGTGGTGGGAAAAGGTGGAGAGTAGTATACACGCAATTGCGTGGTATAAAGATGGCAGAGAAATGAAATGGAGGCCTGGGCCCTGGCGAGATAAAGCAAAAGTTCACTTATCAGAGCCGGGGGAACCAAGACTACAATCCAAATTTCCACAGTGGAGAGGAGGTGAGAATAAAGGTTGGAGAGCAGGTAGTACCTTTCATGGGATCAAATGGGAATATCAGAGTTTCCTACAAGAAAAACCACAAACAAGGGATCTTCAGTTACAGCTTCTCGAGATGAGCTTAGCCATTCCAAGTTGTTTGCAGCACTGCCCAACTTCAGTTAATGGTATGTGCAAATCTGGTCTCAGATACTTACTCACTGTGTGCAAGTCACTTAACCCTGTTTGCCTCAGTTTCCTCATCTATAAAATGAGCTGGAGAAGGAAATGGCAAACCACTCCAGTATCTCTGAAAAGAAAACCTCAAATGGGGTCACAAAGAGTCGGACATAACTGAAAAATGACTGAACCACAAATCCGTTTCTAGTATATTGAGGCAGTATATTGAGACAGTGCAGTGGACTGAATGTTAGACCTAGAGTCAGGATGACCTGAGTCCTAATTCTGCCATAGACACTTAACCATATGATTCTGGGCAAATCACTTAACTTCTTTGTACCTTAATTTACTCATCTGTAAAATGAGGGAGTTGGACTCAGTGGCCTTATTCTATGAACTAACCTGCAAGCCCAAGTCAAAATGCCTATTCCCTGCAAGTTTTCACTGTTGATTCATTTTTATTTCCTTCTATTTTTTACTCTCAGTAAAACATTTTATTTTAGCTTCTCCCTCCCACTTAATAGTATTTTATTTTTTCCAATTACATGTAAAGATAGTTTTCAACGTTCACTTTTATAAGATTTTGAATTCCAAGTTTTTTTCTCCCTCCCTCCCCTCCACCCTCCCCAAGAGTCAAGTGATGTAATTTTATGTCCTTCTAGTCTGAAATGGGAGTTCAATGTTCTCTTACAAGATAGCTATCAATCAAACAGTTCACCTAAGAATGGTCTAAAATGGCCTTAGGCAACATCAAGGTTAATAGATAGACCGACTAAAGTCCTACTTAAAATATCATCAGTACTAGACGGCCAGGCAATCTCAGGGATCTCAGGGTACTTTTGGTCACGCTCAGTTCCCTAGAAAGCAAAATCTTTTGTTCAGTTCCAAAGCCCTGGCCCATTATGGAGGTTTTTTTAGCAGGAAGGAAGGCAGGCTTTATTAAGCACCCAGTGCCAGGTGCCAGGTGCCAGGCTATGTACTTTACCAATATCATCTCACTTGATCCTCACAACAGCCCCGTGAGGTAAGTGCTCTTATTATGTTATCCATCGTGGAGCTGAGGAAACTGAAGGAAATAGGGTTTGACTGGCTTGCCCGGGGTCACACAGCTAGTAAGTGTCTGAGATAACACTTGAACTCAGATCTTCCTGACTGGCCCATTGCCATACCCGCTGCACCATCTGGCTGTCTCTAGGCAAGAATGGGAAGAGAGACTTGATCTGTGATTTCATTGATAGAGAGAACTCCCTCAGTGAGAGAGGATTTTTCATTTTCTCAATAAGAAAACTCCAACCAAAGAAGATCATCCCCTTCTCTGCAATTTAAAGCCTTTGAGAGTTGCCAGGGGTAATGAGAAGTCAAGTGACTTGTCCAGGGTCAAACAGCCAGTATGTGTCAGAATTAGAACTTGAACCCAAATAGTCCTGGTTCTGTGGCCAATCTTTATCACCTATCTTACAGTGAGTTATTATTTGGTTGTCACTCTCAATTCAATCAGGATTACACACACATACACACACACACACACACACACACACACACACACACACACACACAGAGGAACGATATTCTAACCCTTCTCCCCCCATACAAGTTAGACTAGTTTTTCCTTAAAAGGTATTGATGCCTATCAACTGGGGACTGGCTGAACAAGTTGCAGTATGTGATTGTGATGGAATATTATTTTGCTATAAGAAATGACAAGCAGGAAAACTTGAGAAAAACCTGGAAAGACGTGCATGAACTGATGAAAAGAAAAGTGAGCAAAACCAGGAGAACATTGTACACAGTAAAAGCAACAGTATGACTTAGCTATTCTCAGCAATATTCTCAGCAATAATGGAATTCAAAATCTTATAAAAGTGAATGTTGAAATCCAAGACACTCTCAAAGGACCCATAATGCAGTATGCTATCTGCCCCCAGAGAGAGAATTGATGCTGTCTGAATACAGACTGAAGCATGCTGTTTTTCTTTTCTTTTTTATTTGTCTTCTTGCACAAAATGACTAATATGGAAATGTTTTACATGATTGCACATGTATAACCTATATTAGATTGCTCCATGTGTCAGGGAGGGGGAAGAGCAAGGAGGAAGGGAGGAACAGAATTTTGAACTCAAAACTTTTTTAAATGTTTGGTCCGTTGACGTGATTCCCTGGTTATATGAGAATAAAGTAGCCCAAAAACTCCTGGGGCTCTGCTGTTTGGTGGATCATGATGGGCAGCTCAGACACAGAAGCCTCAATCAGCTGAAGCAACTCAAGACATCCTCAGTTTTTATCTTTATTGAATACTCTTCTCCTGCTACGACTAAGTAAATCTGTTTTTAACTGCTGAATGATTCATATGAGACTAGTGTCTCATTTTGATTCAACATCAAACCCAAGTTACGAAGGGACTGGCCTGAGTGAGGTGCAACCCAGAACACTCACAAATATACCTTTTCCCCATAACCTTTACTTTGTTCTCTCTTCCTTACTGGACTATGTTCTTGCATCGTCTATACCCCAGAAAGCCTGGCTAACAAATGACCAATCTTGCTCCCTTGTGACTTCTGCATGCTTATAATGATTTTCACATCAAATTCTTATGCCTCACACAATGATGATACAGAAATTACAACCAGGAACAGATTTGCTTCCAGGATTTTACTTTTAATAAAACAAAAATGGAAAAAAAGAAAGATGATCAAGAGCTGCCAATATAGCATGACTCATTATTATGGAACTCTCACCAAAGGAGCTCTCCATTGTCCCTAAATCTCTTCAAAAAATAGATGTTATCTCTGGCATTCACGGGGGCGGGGGGCACCTCCCTTTATTTGATAAAGTCCCAATCATAGACTCATGAATGCAGAGCTGGGAAAGACTGTCAAAGGCAGATAGTCTAAGCCCCTTATCTTACATTACAGGAAGTTAAGGGGCAGGTCAGGATCTGAACCGAGAACCTCCACTTTCAAACCAAATGCTCTTTCACTCTTTTCTGTTTTTTTCTCTTTTTAAAAATAGGGTAAGCAAAACCTGTTTAAAGTGACATCAGAAAACCCCCAACTGAGGACAAGAAAGTTCTAACTCTGGAATGTGAAATCCAGATAATGGAAAAACTGCCTCCTCCTGTTAGGTCTCATTGCAGAACATCCTTAGAAATACCAGCACATTCAGGACTGATAACTCAGAACCTGCTCCCTGACACCTCTGCTACTCTTATCTAAATCACACTTTAAGATTATCTTAATGACCTTTAACCTTAGCTTACCCCGGCTCCTAACTACTCCAAAAATCTAGTAGTACTTGTTGGAGTCTTTGGGGTTCTACTCCTTTGGAAGTTCTTTAATGGCCTTGTCATTAAAGGTGACATTTGTCTTTGGGACCCTCTCACCAGCCTTTTTGCTCCTGGGATCTCTTTTAGGTGGTGATCCAGCGGATTTTTTCTATTTCTGTTTTCCCTCCTTGTTCTAGAACTTCAGAGCAATTTCCCTTGATAATTGCTTGTAATAATGTATCAAGAGCCTTTTTTATTGTAATTTTCAGATAGTTCATCTATTCTTATTTCTCCTCTGTTCTCCAGATCAGTTGTTTTTCTGATGAGATTTTTCAAATTCTCTTCTATTTTTTATTCTTTTGATTTTTTTTATTATTTCTTGGTGTCTTAGAACATTATTAGCTTCCCTTTGACCAATTCTGTTTTCAAGGAATTATTTTCTTCCTTAAGTTTTTCATTCTCTATTTTACGTTCTGGGCACTTGCAGGAGAGTAACTTTCTTTTCATAATTTTCTTGGATTGCTATTTTTTTCTAATTTTTCCTCAACCTGTATTATTTGATTTTTAAAGTCCTTTTTAAGTTCTTCCAAGAATTCTTTTTTTGATTGGGACCATTTGACATTTATCGTTGAAAAAGGAACGCCTTTTTCTTTTTAGCTCTGCTATCGTCTTCCTCTCCATGTGAAGCCAGGTTTTCTCTATCTCCATAGTACCTATCTATGGTTGAGTTCTTTCTCCTTTGCTTACTCATTTTTATTCATTTTTGTTTTATTTTGTTTTAGCAGTTATTGGGGTAAGCAAGTTCTAGTCCCCAAGTACGGTGAGTGATGTCCCAAGCCTCAGGTCTTTCTTACCGTTACTTTCTGAGATCTGCTCTGGGGTTCAACCTTTACCTCTCCCTTCCACTTCTAAGCCATGGTTAGCATCCCTAGCCACACTGTGCCACAAATGATCTTGCTTCTTGAGGTCTGGTCCCTTGGGTGGCTGCAAACTACAGCTATCCTCTCTGCCCCAGAACCGAAACTAGGGACACAGATCTCCTTCAAGTGCCAACAGCTAACAGAGTCCCTGACCCTCACTGCTGCACTCCCTAGGTGTGTGTTAGCTCCTTCTCCCCACAGTCACAGCCCAGGACAGGTCTAGTCAGCATAGCTGTGCTTAGCATCCCTCAGCAGCTGAAGGTACTTCAATCTTCTACTCAGCTGTCAGACTCCCTCGCTATCAGTGAGATGAAGGTTTCTAAGGCAGAGGCTTCCTCCCAACACAGCTTCCCCCAGGGCTTGTGGTTTGTTGATTCTTCAGAGTTGGCCTGGAGGTGTTTGCACTTCACTTAGGCCAAACCTTTGACCCTGGAGATGTGTCTTTCCTGGGGTCTTCTCAAGTCTTAGGAAGACAATTGCTTGTTTATTTCTGCTGCTCCACATTCCCTCAGAGATAATGGTCTGTCTTTTTTTGTGGAGAAATTTTGGAAAACCAAAAGTTGTCTGACCTACTCTACTATCTACCCAGAATCTACTCCCAATAACCAAGCACTTTTTGGGAGTTGTATAGTAATGAAGAATTTTCTTCCCTTTCACACACACTAGTTTTCACCTCTTAAAATACTGTACTTTTCAGAGACTTAGAAGATGTTTGCTGTAGAACACTGGCCCCTAGCCAAACCTTGTGCAAATTTCAAAACATTCTGCAATATTTCTGAAGTTGTCTCTTTGCAGCACCTTTTTACTCCTTGGAAACTTGCAAAAAGTGGAAAAGAAAGGAGATTGTTCATTTTTTGTCCATTCTTAAGGCCAAAAAAGAATGCTTCCCTTTCCCCCCACTACCCTGGCAAAGAAAGAGAATTCTAAATGTCCAGCTAAGTTAAGCCTCGCATTGTCTTTCCTTCCTATTGCTTTGTTTGTGATATGAAGCCAAGGCCATACTCAGGATTTAAAAGAAAAAGATCTAAAGCTTTGACTTTTATTTTAATCCCATTTGGGTAAATGAGAGACGGAACTAACAGCTGCCAATGGAGGTTGGGGTGAAGGAGTGCACACCCCTGGAAGCTGTCAGGAAGCCCTCATAAAAGAAAAGGTATTACATGTACTCCACCATCACTCCGCCAGTAACCTATGGCATGTGTGCCCCAAATGACACATAAACTAATTTTAAATAGTATGGGGGGCTGCTCATTGTTGGCACTCTCAATTCTCGTTGTAAATGTCCAACCCCTGCTATTTTGGGGAGCTATCGTCTGCATACCACCAATCTGGAGGTATTGGTAGGTAATCCCAGTAATATTTTCTCCACTGTTATTAAAGTCAGGACATTCCCCCTGTTCTCAAGAAGTCAGCCAACCACCACCCCCACTTGGAGCAGCCCCATGGATAGAGTATTATATTTATAGTCAGGAAGACCTGACTTTGTATCCTGCCTTAGACACGAATTTTGTGACACAGGTAAGTCATTTAACTTCTCTCATCTCAGTCCCTTCATCTATAAAAATAGGGCTACTAATAATGGGGTTTTTTGAGGATCAAATGGGTTAACCATACATAAAGTACTTTGCAAACTTTAAAGCACTATAAATTCTTGTTATTATTACTGTTAAATGGGGAAAACAAGTAACATTATTAAAGACATCTATTCCTCTCAAGAAAATTGGTACGTGGCCACCACATACTCCAGATGAGCACTCCAGATGAGCAAAGATCATAACCTTAGCACATCGGTTCTGAATGGTTGCTGCCATGATTTTGCACAAAGGTAATTTAGAATCATATATGTTAGAAATGGGAAGAATGCTGAGAGCATCTGGTCCAGGTAGCTATCTAAAGGGAGATAAAATTTTATTATGCGTGTTTTATGGGTACCACCAATAGCAAATGAAGCAGCATGTTACAGTGGATAGGCAAGTGGATTTGGAAGAAAGGAAGACCTTGGTTCTCTCTTCCCTGTGTAAGCCGCATCATTGAAGGGAACTTTCAAATGACCTGCTTTTGTATCTTTTGTCCAGTGTTAGTTTTTATGACCACCGTTTTGTAGTACGGTCTGAGATCTGTTAATGATCTGGTAGCATTTACATTTCACTCCTTGGTATCCTTGACCTTTAATTCCTCCAAATGAATTTTGTCATTATTTTGGCTCCTGACCTCATCTGCCATCTACCATAATTAAATACTACATGGAGTCTTTCTTGAGAGATACATAATAATTCCATGCAAGGTAGGTATAAGAAAGGAACTCAAGTATATATCCAATAAAGCATCCAACAGGATTCATGCTGTTCACATGGAAGGCATCCCTCTATCTCTCCTTCTCTGATGTTGGCTTTGACTAGAAAGAAAAATCTCTTCTACTAGTCTGGAACAATGGTGACAAACTCAGATAAAAATTGTAGGCCATTAATCCATACGTAAATATCCTTGTGGGGTGTATATTGATGATTTTAAAATGTAGTATTATCTGTTTTATTGTATTTTGTTTATTTTGTTAAATATTTCCCAATTACATTTTAATTTATTTCTGGCTATGCTCGAGTGTTACAGGTCACCTCTGGACCAAGTTTATGACAACTCTGGTCTAAAGGATTTTGACTAGCTTCAGATCATTAATCATCCTCTGCTTATTATTTCTCCTGTTTATTTCCTTGAGAAAGCTAAGGGTGCTATAGCAAAAACATTTGGGATTGCTTTAGGAAAAATCAGGAACGTCTCTACTTCGTATTGGGGGCTGTATATGTCCTCCACCTTCCTCCGACTGCCCAAACCCCACAGTTCTACCAGTACAGCTTATATCAAATATAAAACAGAGTTAATAGCTGTAACAATTTATTGTAACAATTGTCAAAAAAAAGAAAACAATTGTGAGGGAGAGAACAGAAAGCACAAGGGGAAACGGGAAACACCTGTGGGCAAACATCTTCCTCTAACAGAACAGTCTGGGCCAAAAACTCCAGAGAAATGGGGCAGTTACAAACAGCTACCTCCTCCTCTTGACTGAGAGCCAAAACAGAAGGAAATTGTTCTAAGGGGCACCCAAGCCTGGTCTAATCAGCTCTTCATTACTGCTCCCAGTCATTCTTGGACTCATATCAGTTGTATCATTAACTAGGGAAGGCAGTACTACATTGAAGCTGTCACCTGAAGGTCCTTGAAAGGGAGAGAAGAGAATCAAAAATTCCAGGGTAAAGTGCTTGACTGCCAAAATACACTGGCACCAAGATAGAGGAAGGAACACAGAAGCCTCTTGGCCTGGCTTCTCCCTTCTTTCTCCCAGAAACGTCCACAAAACCTCTTCCCAGAAGTCCCTGTTACCACACAGCATTTTTTTTTCCAATTTGTTTCCACCAGTAGAATGTAAATTTCCCAAGACCCTGGCACATACTAATTGCCTACTAAATATTTCTTGAATTAAATTGAAAGTGAAGTGAATTATCACTCAGGAATAGAGAATTAAAATGCTAACTTCAAGAAGAGTTTGGAGGTCAATGTCTAAATCCCAATGTCTTCCTTATGTTGGCCTAGATGCTTTTCTCTCCCTGTGTCTTTCTTCTTTCTTTTTTTTTTATATTTCTCTTATTTTTAATTTATGGAATAAAACAAGCATTTCTATAACATAGTATGATAAAAACAAATTGCAAATGAAACTACAAATCTATTATGTATAACTTGCTATTCCTTTTAGATACATAAAAAAATTATCAAGTAAATTTGTTTTTTTCTTTCCTTATTTTCTTTCTTCCTGCCTTACCCTACCCTAGAAATGGCTACACTTAGATGCAAATAGGTGTGCACACGCGTGTGTGTGTTTTATCAGTAAGGCAGGATTCACGTTATTGATAGTGACCATGAATATGCCTGCATAGTTCGATATTGCAGAATATGAGAGAGTCTCTACATAGAAGGCAGAAGTAAAACATTTATTCAGACACCAGAGGATCAAATCTCAAAGCCAATGATTCCAATTCAACATAGCAGTAATTTCTTCCCCAAACCAGTAAGTGCAATTCAATATAACATCAAGGAAATTAAAACACAGTATTGCAGCAGGGAGCCAAGCCATCCTGGAACCTTCCCCTCTGCTGATGCCTTCCAGGAAACACTCACTCACAAATTCTAACTGTCTGCTTGCCTGCATCCCCTCCTCTAGAAGTTCTGAAAGCTTGTAATTCTGAAAGCCCTTGCAGTTCTCTCTCTCTCCTTGCAGTTCTCTCTTCTTAACTTAACAGCTATCTTCAGAGTATATATATCCTTTTTAGGGCCTGAGGGCTTCATACCTAATCAGCAAAAGAGTGTGGGCCTGGGGCTTCTCCCCTAGTTAGGATGTGGGTCTTCCTATAAACAAGCCTCCCCTGATCAAGCTTCTTGTAACTAGCTCTACCTGAGACCTATTAAGTTGGTGGAGAAGATCTTTAATCACATTAACACCACATATGTAGATATGTATATGTATGTATGTATGTGTGTAAAATTATTGTTTATAGGCTTCTATTTATCAGTTCTTTCTCTGGATGAAGATAGTATCTTTCTTCATATGTCCTTTATTTTTAATTTATGTATTTGTAATAGTCAAAGTTATTCTTAAAACAATATTGTTGCCACTGTGTACAATGTTCTCTGGGTTCTTGTCTTTCTTTTTATCACTTTTCCCAAGTCACTTGGTTATTACTCTCCCCATCTATCCCATAGCCAGTGCTTTCATTTAGACAGATGAGTGAGTCTTTAAAACTATCTTCATGGAATTCATCCAGCCTGTCTCCTGTACTAACCCAAGATCCTTTGGTACGAGGCACTGCCTTTAAGGTTGTACAGATTAAACCAATAAGTCGATTTGAATACTAGAAGAAATTCCCATTGGCCTCTCTTTGTGCTGATGATGCTGCCACCAATATAATGAATGTCCTCCAAATCCACAGAACCTACTGCAAGAAGTATGGCCAGGACTAGCCTCACAAAGTCATGTAGTACAGGAAGAGCATGGCCTCCCTATATGCTTAGGGAAAAAAGCATTATGATCAGAGGCAGCTCAGTTACTCAGAGTTATCAAACAAAGCGAATTTTACCCAAAGAGTGCCTAGACCACTAAAAAAAATAATAACTGTATTGAGGTTTTAGTAGTGCCCTAGGAGGGCCCTAGCCATTAAGAAATGTAAGTATTTTGAACTAGAAGGAGACAAGAAGAAAATATACCAAATGGTCCTGTTTTAAGCTCATTTTTTTAATTTCATAAAAATGTTTTTATTTTGTTTTCAGTTTTTTTTATTTATTTTAAATTTATTTATTTAACATATTTAGTTTTCAGCATTGATTTTCACAAGATTTTGAATCACAAATTTTCTCCCCATTTCTACCCTCCCCCCCACTCCAAGATGACATATATTCTGGTTGCCCTGTTCCCCAGTCAGCCCTCCCCTTTGTCACCCCACTCCCCTCCCATCCCCCTTTCCCTCTCTTGTAGGGCAAGATAAATTTCTACACCCCATTGCCTGGGTATCTTATTTTCTAGTTGCACGCAAAAACTTTTGTTTTCAGTTTTTATCACAACTGAAATTTTGATGTTATAGTACTTGAAATCTTTGGTCTCATATTTGTTGTGGGGCAACTAGGTGGCACTGAGGATAGAGTACAGGGTCTGAAGTCAAGAAGACTCATCTTCATGAGTTCAAATCTGGCCTCAGATATTTACTAGCTGTATGACCCTGGGCAAGTTATTTAGCCCTGTTTGCCTCACTTCCTCATCTGTAATATGATCTGGAGAAGGAAATAGCAAACCACTCTCATGTCTTTGCCCAGAAAACCCCAAATGGAGTTGGACATAACTGAAATGACTAAACAATATATTTGCTGGTTGGGGAAGAGAATAATATAGATGAGCATGTAAGTTTGATCACCTTTTCATTCAGATATAAATGTGGATATAAATGAATCATATCTCAAAATCTTTTGTCAGCCATTCAGTCCATAAGCATTTATTTACTAGGCCTTTATAAAAATAATAAAATGATAATAATACTTTGCTGTTCAGTCATTTTTAGTCATATCCAATTCTTCATGACCCTATCCACTGTGCCACCTACCTGCCCTGGTAACAATAATAGTTAGCATTTATGTAGCATTTGAAAGTTGGCAAAGTGCTATATATTTGATCCTCCAAACCCTGAGAGGTAGGGGCTATTATTATCCACATTTTACAGATGAGAAACCATGCCAGGCAACTTATTAATGATCAGGATACAAAGAAGGGTAAAAACAGTCCCTGCCTTTGAGGATCTATTCTAACGTGGGAGACAATGAATAAATAACTGGGTACAGAAAAGACAAATACAGAGTAGATAAAATCTACTGAATCTGGAAGAAGAAGGCATCTGCAGCTGAGGAAACAGGGAAAGGCAAGATGATAAGACACTAAGAAGGGGAGAGGAGGGAGAAGAACATTCTGGGCATGGGAGACACCCAGCACAAAGGTAGAGAGACACAAGATGGAGAGCCATGTTGAAGGAACTACAAGTGGGCCAATATCTCTGATTCAAAGAGTTCATGGATGGAAGTAGGGTATAAGGAAGCTAGGAAGGTTGGAAGGCACTAGATTGGGAAGAGCTTTAAAGTCCAAAGAGATGATTTTATATTTAATCATGTAGGTAAGGGAGCTATTGGAATTCATTGAGTAGCATGGTAACATGGTCAGACCGGTACTTTAGAAAAATCATCATAGCAGCCAAGTGGAGGATGAATTAGCAGCAAGAAACTTGAAAAGAACAAATAGAAGATTAGTGTTATAGTCTGGGAGAGAGAGGTGATAAGGGCCTGAACAAGGGTTGTACTTGTTGGGATCCATAGGGATACAAATGAGCAATGTTATGAATATAGAAATAAGAGTTGGCAATGGAGAGGAAGGATGAGGTCAGTGACAATGTGCTTGGGTGACTGGGAGAAAGAAGGTGATGTCAGCAGTAACAGGACATAAATAGAACATATTTAAAAGAGGTAAGGCACTAAAATTAAGATGGTTGATGACTTCTATATGTGTTGTGCCTTCTTCCATTGGATTGCAAGCTCCTTGAGAGAAGGAATTGTCTTACTGTTCCATGTGCATCCCCAGCACTTAGCATTATGCTTTGCACATAGTAAGAGTTTAATTTATGTTTGATATATTCAGTAATTAAAAAGAGAAAAAAGCAGTAATAGGACCGCATAGAAAGGAATAGCATTGGGTGGGGGGGGGAGCTAATCAGGTCTCTTGAGGGCGTATGGAGTATGAGATCCCTACAGGACATCCCATTCAAAATGTCCAAGAGGCAGTTGGAGATATGTGACTATAGTTCAGCAGAAAGATGAGAGCCAGGTATATTGGGCTCATCATTCAAGAAACCTAAGTGGGGATTTCTATGGAGTCTTGGCTGTTGGTGCCATTGGGGGTGGGAGGAATCAGTTATTTATTCACTATGTGCACAGGCAAATGGGAGGTGAGAAATTTGGTTGTTGTTGTTGGGTCATCTTAGTTGTGTCTGAGTTTCAGTGACCTCGTTTTGGGTTTTCTTGGTAAAGATACTGGAGTGGTTTGCCATTTCCTTCTTCAGCTCATTTGACAGAAGAGGAAACTAAGGCAAACAGGGTTAAGTGACTTGCCCAGAGTCACACAGCTAGTAAGTGTCTAAGGTCATATTTGAACTCAAGTTCTCCTAATTCCAGGGCCCCTTTATCCACTGTGCTACCTAGCTGCCCTGAGTGATACATTTTTTTAAAAGATAGGAACAACTTTGAGTCTAGTCCTAATGAATAAAGCTTAGTTATAGTGACATTCAGCAGTTTTTCAGTGAATTCATTCTCATGGTGGGTTACCCCTTTTTTAAAATTGTTTTATTATTTGATGTGTTTTAGTTTTCAACATTGATTTCCACAAGATTTCAAGTTACAAATTTTCTCCCCACTTCTACCCTGCCCTCACCCCAACATGGCATACATTTTGATTGCCCCTTTCCCCAGTCTGCCCTCCCTTCTGTCACCCCACTCCCCCCCCACCTTATCCCCTTTCCCTTTACTTTCTTGTAGGGCAAGATAGATTTCTATACCCTATTGCTTGTATATCTCATTTCCCAGTGGCATGTAAAAACAACTTTTTTTGAGCATTTGTTTTTAGAACTTTGAGTTCCAAATTCTCTCCCTTCTTCCCTCCCCACCCACCCTCCTTGAGAAGGCAAGCAATTCAACATAGGCCATGCATGTATCATTATGCAAAAGATTTCCATAACGGTCATGTTGTAAAAGACTAACTATACTTCCCTCCAATCTATACTGTCCCCTTTTATTCAATTTTCTGCCTTGACCCTGTCTCTTTTCAAAAGTGTTTGCTTTTGATTACCTCCTCCCCTGATCTGCCCTCCCTTCTATCATCGACCCTCTCTTATCTCCTTTCCCCCTACTTTCCTGTATGGTAAGGCACCCAGTTGAGTGTGTATGCTATTCCCTCCTTAAGTCAAATCTGATGAGAGCAAGATTCACTCATTCCCCTTTACCTGTCCCCTCTTCCCTTCCTACAGAACTGCTTTTTCTTGCCACTTTTATGTGAGATAATTTACCCCATTCTATCTCTCCCTTTCTCCTTCTGCTAATATATTCCTCTCTCGCCCCTTAATTGTATGTATGTGTATATTTATTTGTATGTGTGTGTGTTGGTTTGTTTATAGATATCATCCCTTCATATTCAACTCACCCTGTGACCTTTGTCTACATATATATATATATATATATATATATATATATATATATATATATATTCCCTTCAACTACCCTGATACTGAGAAAGGTTTCATGAGTTACAAATATCATCTTTCATGTAGGAATGTAAACAAAACAGTTCAACTTTAGTAAGTCCCTTATGATTTCTCTTTCCTGTTTACCTTTTCATGCTTCTCTTGATTCTTGTTTTTGAAAGTAAAATTTTCTATTCAGCTTTGGTCTTTTCATCAGGAAAGCTTGAAAGTCCTCTATTTTATTGAAAATCCATATTTTGCCCTGGAGTATTATACTCAGTTTTGCTGGGTAGGTGATTCTTGGTTTTAATCCTAGCCCCTTTGACCTTCAGAATATAATATTCCAAGCCCTTTGATCCCTTAATATAGAAGCTGTTAGACTTTGTTATCCTGATTGTGTTTCCACAATACTCGAATTGTTTCTTCCTGGCTTCTTGCAATATTTTCTCCTTGACCTGGAAACTCTGGAATTTGGCTACAATATTCCTAGAAGTTTTCTTTGGGGGATCTTTTTCAAGAGGCGATCAGTGGATTCTTTCCATTTCTATTTTACCCTCTTGTTCTAGAATATCAGGGCAGTTTTCCTTGATAATTTCTTGAAAGATGATGTCTGTGCTCTTTTTTTGATCTTGACTTTCAGGTAGTCCAATAAATTTTAAATTATCTCTCCTGGATCTATTCTTCAGGTCAATGGTTTTTCCAATGAGATATTTCACATTGTCTTCCATTTTTTCATTCTTTTGGTTCTGTTTTATAATTTCTTGATTTCTCACAAAGTCACTAGCTTCCACTTGCTCCATCCTAATTTTTAAAGTTGTATTTTCTTCAGTGGTCTTTTGGACCTCCTTTTCCATTTGGCTAATTCTACCTTTTAAGGCATTTTCTCCTCATTGGCTTTTTGGAGCCTTTTGCCATTTGGGTTAGTCTATTTTTAAGGTGTTATTTTTTCATTATTTTGGGGGTCTCCTTCAGCAAGTCATTGACTTGTTTTTCATGATTTTCTTGCATCACTCTCATTTCTCTTGCCAATTTTTCCTCTACTTCTCTAACTTGCTTTTCCAAATCCTTTTTGTGCTCTTTCATGGCCTGAAACCAATTCCTATTTTTCTTGGAAGCTTTTTATGTGGACTCTTTGACTTTTTTGACTTCTTCTGGCTGTATGTTTTGATCTTCTTTGTCACCAAATAAGATTCTATAGTCTGAGTCCTTTACACTGCTTGTTCATGTTCCCAGACAACTACTTGACCCTTGAGCTTTTTGTCAGGGTATGACTGCCTTCAGAGTGGTGAGTGCTTTGTCCCAAGCTTCAGGGGTTTGTACTGCTGTTTTCAGAGCTACTTCTACATAGCAAGCTCTGCCACACATGTGTACCTCCTCCCCAAAGATCCACCAACCAGGACCACAACCTGAATCCAAGCAGGGCAAAGCAAGAGAACCCTGCCTCTGTGCCAGCAAAGCACTCCCTGCACTCCCGCTCTGATCCACCAATTGATTCCTTCCACCAGTTGGGCCTGGGGCCAGAAGTAGCTGCAGCTGGAGCTCTGGAAGCAGCTCCCAGAGCTTCCTTCTGTGGCTGCTGCACCACCTCTACTGCCCAGGGGCTGGAACCAGACTGCACACTTCTCTCACCCAGATCTAGCAGTTTTCCCACTGACCAGCTAAGTTGTCTTTGACATTTGTGGGTTGAGAAGTCTGGCAACTGCTATAGCTCAGTGATTCAGGGCCCTAAGGCCTGCTCCACCTGACCTATTGCTGAGTTGGTCATTCCCAGTGCAGTCCACACTGGGCTGTGCTCTGCTCCCAGTATGGTGTGATAGACCCTTCCCAGCGACCATCCAGGCAGTCCTGGGCTGGACACCTGCTTACCTCTATTATTTCATGGGTTCTGTAGCTCTAAAATTTGTTCAGAGCCATTTTTACAGGTGTTTGGAGGGATTTGGGGGAGAGCTTCATCAAGTCCCTGTTTTCCAGCCACTATCTTGACTCCGCCCCCCGAGTTACCTCTTTTAAGGCATTATCTTAATGAATCGATACTTCCCATAAATTCTTAAATCAAGTAATCCTCTGCAAAGAACTATTTAAAAGTGATTAAAATCCTTAATATTGAATCATTAAAGGGATGGCTTTTTAGTGAAAGAACTAATGATGATGCTACGCATATAATAAGGCATAGTGGAAATGACAGGTGTGTGAATAGAGAAGACCTGTGTGGATGTCACTAACTCTATAGAATTTTGTACAAGATTTATTTTTGTTGTCATACATAGGCTGCAAGCTCCATGAGGACAAAATAATGTCTGTCTTGAACTTTGTACTTCTCCTCAGTGTATAGCACAGTGCTCTTTACACAGGAGATGCTTAATAAATATTTGAATTAAATTCATAAAAAATTAATTCAGTCTACAAATATAGATATCTAAATATCTAATATCTAGATATTATCTATCTAATATCTAAATATTTAAATATCTAAATACAAATATCAATAGTTGGACACACCCAATATTTAGAGAAAAGTGGTACTTTTTTGATGCCAGAGTAAATATCTGCATCTGATAAGATAAGGGAAATCTGTTATGACTTCCTTGGGTGGGTGAGGGACATTGCAATCACAAAATGTTTAACATTTGGCTGCACATGCTGGCTGGAGCATAAAGAGCCCTTTAAAAACATCTCGAGGGCAATAGATCCTATCACACTAAGAAAGCCAACCAAAAAAAAATGACTGATCATCCGGTCTGACTTAAAATAGAACCTGAAAAACTGGCACTAAAACTGAAATGTGGTATGAGAAGTAAGAACTTTCAGATCTTGTCTTTCAAAGGCCTTCTACAATTTGAGGTTAGGAGTTGGCAATCCTGGAAAGTCTGTGGGACACCAAGGTTCTCCTCTATCACTTTCCTTTAAAAAATTATTTTTAATTTATAGAATAAAACAAGCATTTCCATAACATAGTACAATAAAAAAGATGACTGCATATGAAACTGCAAATCTACTATGCATAGCTTGCTATTCCTTTCAAAAATATAACAAAATTATCATGTAAATTTCTTTTTTCCCCTTTTTCTTCTCTCCTCACCTCCTGCCCTAGAGATAGCCACCATTAGACATGAAGACGTATATATAGCGTATGTGTGTATTTATGTATTTGTATATATACATATACACCTATGTATGTATATATACACGAATGTATCATATGTATATATACAATATATGTATATTTGCAATATATATAATTCTGTACATACTTCTGTTTACAAATATATGTAAATTTATTCTATACATACTTCTATTTACCAGATCTTTCTCTCGATGAAGATAGCATCTTTCTTCATATGTCCTTTATAGATAATTTGGGCATTTATAATAGTCAAAATGACTTATTCACTCAAACTTATTCATAAAACAATATTGCCATTACTGTATACAATGTTTCTGCTCATTTCACTTTTCATTATTTCATGCAAGTCTATCCATGTTTTTCTAAGGTCATTGAACTCATCGTTTCTTATAGCATAGCAGGATTCCATTCCAATCATATACCACAACTTGTTCAGCCATTCCCCAATTGATGGGCATCCCCCCAATTTCCAATTCTTTGCCACCACAAAGAGAGCTGCTTTCCCTTGGAGGTGGTGAAGGTGGGGAGTTCTGCTGAACCCACACTGACTACCGACTTGGAAGGAAGAGGAAGGTGAGGACTGGTTCGCAGCCAATAGTGGATCTCCTAAGCTGATGGGAAAGGGTTAAAACTGCAGCAAATGAGCTATAAAAAGCAGCCTGTGTTCATACCACAGGTTCCTGACAGGTGCTCCACCTTGTCATAGACTCTCAAGGAACACAGGCAACTAGTGGAAAAAACACCCCTCAAAGCATGGACTTTATTACCTCAAAGATAGTAATACAACAATATCACATGGAAACCGCTTACTTAATGTAATCACGGTCTGACACATACCCAGACTCCATCACCTTGCTTAGCTGATGCAGCTCCCCATTTGGAGAAGCTGAGAAGGTACTTCTACGAGAGTCTTTGGAGTGATTGTGGAGTGTACAAAGACCTTCTGCAGCTGTCTCTAGTCTACTAATCATGTGGCAAAGATTGATTATAGTGACATTTAAGTGCCTTCTACCTCTCTCCTGCCTCAGTCACTCTCAATAGTTGGATTCCTTTGGTCATGGTGTCTAGTGAGAGATCATACTATAAAGGGAGAAGCTTTGGGGCCTTCTCCCTCTCAGTCCATGGGGCCTCAGTGTTTCACCTCTGAATTTGTTCTTTTCCATTCTAGATAAAGAAGATTAGAACCTCTGTGATCCTGTGAATTTTACTGGGTGCCTGAACATCTCAGCATTCTAGAGTCCAGAGGGAACTTTGGTGTCCCAGTGTTCTATGGCAAGTTTTGCATCCAGTCCAACATCAATGCCCCAAGGAACAAAGAGTGACTCAAGCCAACAGAGGAGTTAAGAGGAAGAGATTCATCTGCAGATTGTCTAGTCTAACTCCTTCATTTTCACAAATGTAGAAACTGAGACTCATAAAAATTAAATGAGTTGCCCAAAGTCACACAGATGCAGAGTATAACAGACAAGATATGAAGCCACCAGCTCTGGCTCCAGTAAGTGCTCTTTCCCGGGTACTATGAGAAGCGACTTGGACAATGTTACCATTTGTCTGTGTTTGTGTTTCCCTTCCCCATGTGTCTTCTTTCCTTTTTAATCACATTTTCTAACTCACCTGGCTACTATACTCCCTGTAGAATGAATGTATCGGGTTGTGCTTGAGGTCTTGGGCAAAAAATAGACCAAAGGGCTAAGCAGTGACATCTCTGTGTCACAAAGTAAGTAATAAATGTGTCCTTGACAACGTCTTCTGGGTGGTTTTCTGTTGTCTCAGGTGTACATATGTCCAAGGTCCTGAGATTGTCAAAGCCAGGGGTTAAGGGATGCCACATCTGTCCTCTAAGTCTCTGATTCTCTGTTCTAAGCAAATAATAAATAACCATAATACCTTGTATCAATGATATGTCCTCTGAGATATAGTTAAAGATTTAGTAAGTATATGGGGCATGGCGTGTTTAGGGAGAAGTGGCGCCTTTTCAGGGTTTCTCATCCATGTCGGTGTTTGCCTCTCACCCAACTCTCACCAGTGGCTCCAAGAAGCTATAGCATGCTCAGCATCCACCCCACCAGTAAAACCTTCTTAGTAATGAGCTAAACCAGGTGGAGGGTAACTGGCAGGCCTCAAATCCATCGGTGAGTTAGAGGGATGTCTGCCCCAAGCATGTGAAGACTTCCCCCAGCATAAGTGGATGAGAACAATTGGTTTCAATAGCCATGAAAGTGGCTAAAGCTTAGTCAGACATTGAAGATGCCAAGGCCATCCACTGCATCCTCAGCCATTCCTGGTAGTCTTGACTTGTATCTTGCCTCTGGACTTCAATGACTCTAGAAAAGAGACTGAGGCTGATGACTTTGTGAAAATTCTACCTCACTTAATTCCAATTCAAGAACAGAACATCACCCTGTGATGTCATTGGTCCTCTTCAAAAATGAAGAATGAACATATTGTTTTAGAGCTCAATAAGGGAAAATACATATCCTATTAATAGCCAGCTCTGAAACTTCTTCATAACATAGTGATGATGATCCTGTGTCACTGAAGACTGTGATGGTAGAGAATAAATTCTGGCAAGTCTGTCTAAGCTGAAAAGACTTTAAGAAGAGGTTTGGAAATAGGCTCTGTCACCTTGCTAAGTTGGGAGAGGATCATCAGAAGGTTGACCACTGGGTAAAGATTTTCTCTTGAATTACTACTACCCACAAAGACAGCCTGTGAAAGCAAAAAGGGGTTGCAGTGTGCCTTGGGAGAATGAATACTCATGTGAAAAGTTTAAAAGAGCAAACCACTGATCTTTTAAATAATAAAATGTCTTCCTTACCTGATCCTGTGAAACATTCTTGTCTAGCAGGCTGCTGACTACTTCATCGACTATACTCCTCTTCCTATCAACTTATCATGTTGGTATAATCCTAGAAACAATCATTCTTTAGCTAAGCTTATGCAGGAGCTATAGTATCACCTTTAGCATGCTTAGTTTACGCTCTTTGGTCCAGAAAACTACTCTTTTTGATCATTTAACTAGGTGGAATATATTAAACCTAATAATATTTAAATCTGTTCTAAGATGATGGGTTTCTTTAAATCACACACACACACACTTAAAACACACTTAATAAGGAGACTAATAACCAACTTTACATTTACCTGCAGATATATAACAATTTTTCAGGGGAGTGGAGTGGAAATAGCATTAAATTTAGTCTTAGGGCTCGAGTTCAAATCCTGGCTCTGCTACTTACTGCATGACTCATTTAACCTATTTAGACCTCAGTTTCCTTATCTCTAAAATGATCCAGTCAAACTAAATGAGCCATAAATTCCCTTTAAGTTCTAAATCTATGAACCAATATGAATTGAGCACCTACTATGTACCAGGCACATTTTTAAATATATAAAATACTAAGACATGTAGCATGTAGGTCACTGAACTTGGGGTCAAGAAGACTTGCGTTCAAATCTTGTTTCAGATATTTAATAGCTATGTGATTCAGCAAAAGTCATTTAAGCTCTCTCAGTCTCCGATTCTTTATCTATAAAATGGGAGAAATAGTATTGTCTATTTCACAGGGTTATTGTGAAGTTCAAGTGAGGATATGTACATATATGTGTGTGTATGTATATATGTAGATGTGTATGAATATATCAACTTACTTATATATGCACACATATGTATGTATTATAATATATTACTTTATAAGCCTTAAAACAATATAGGAGGCTCAGTGGATAGAGCACCAACCCTGGAGTCAAGAGCATCTGAGTTCAAATCTAACCTCAGACACTTGACACTTACTATCTGTGTGACCCTGGACAAGTCACTTGACCCCAATTTCCCTGCCCCCCATATATATACAAACACACACACACACACACACACACACACACACACACACACACACATATATATATATATATACACACATATATACATACATATATGTATATACACGTATATATACATATATATATGAATGCTAGTTATTATTATTCAAAAAATTGAAGAATGATAAATAAAAGAGTGATTTATCATGGGATCAGTAATTATTACTAACTAAAACAAAGTCACAATATTTTATTGAATGAGCAAATAAACCAAAAAGTATCTTAATCTAAAACTTAGCCATTAATTTTTGAGCAGTTTGGTAACATCATCTCTTGTGATTAGAGTGACACAGTACTGGATACAAGGGATTACCTGAAGAAATATAGGCTCAGGAATGTGGATAGGGAGAGTAGAAATATAGAGGCTATTGACTTAAGCTTGTAAACTGCTCTCCCCATCACATTGCCAACTTTTAACCCTAGATCAACATTTCCATACCGGGAAATGGAAAACATGTTTAATAAGGAAAAAAGAAAAAAAGAAACTTTTACTCCTACATTAATTACATGGTTCTTCAAATAGGAACATGGTGAGGGCCCTCATCCCTTCATGTGTGGACTATTTTAATACTCTCCTTACAGTCTCCCTTCTCTCAATCCTGCATTCAACTGTCAAAGTAATCTTCCTAAGGCACATGGGTCCGTGTCTCTCCCCATTCCACCGCCTGCTCAATTAACTCCAGTGTTTGCCTTTTATGACCAGGATTAAATATAAAATCTTCTGTCTGGATTTCAAAGCCCTTTACAACCCAGCCCTTCCTACTTTTTCCAGTCTTCTTATGCTACAGCTGTGTGACCCTGGGCAAGTCATTTAACCTTGTTTGCCTCAGTTTTCTCATCTGTCAAGTGAACTGGAGAAGAAAGTGACAAACTGCTCCACTCTCTTTGCCAAGAAAACCCCAAATGGAGTCATGGGGTTTGCTCACTCAATAACAATAATGCTCCAACTGCTCTCCAAGTGCTCTACAATGCAGCCTCCTTGCAGTTCCTCGATAATGATGATGGTGGTGGTGGTGGTGGTAGTGGTGGTGGTGATGATGATGATGATGATGATGGTGGTGGTGGTGGTGGTGATGGTGGTGGTGGTGGTGGTGGTAGTGGTGGCGGTGGTGATGGTGGTAGTGGTGATGATGATGATGACGATGAATCATTTATGGTATGCTTTAAGAGAGGTAGACAGGTATGTAGATGAAGTGGATGAAATACCATCTTTAGGGTCTTCAAAGTCAACACCTAGGTTCCAGTACTGCCTTTCACACACATAGGCTTTGTGACCCAGGTTAATTCATTTAACCTCTCAATGTCACAAGTAACTCAGAAGACCATAAGTTGTGGAGCAGGTGCCAATGTGTATCAGTAGGTGGAGTTTCCTCACTGAAAATTCACTATACCTATCAAATAGCATATGACTCCCCCAGGGGGGAAAAAAGACTGCATTTGTTTTAGGAATTTAAGGTTTTTCAAATAATTTTCTCATCCATTATTTAATTTCATCCTCACAGTCACCCCATGAGGTATAATAGGACTGAGATTATTGCCTTCACTTTACAGATGAAGAAAAATGAGCCCTAAAGTACTGTATCTTTTGATTACTTGTCAAAAAAACAGCTGAAGACTGATAAATCTTCAGGTTTGTGTGAATAGCAATCTCAAAGACGAGAACCGCTTTTTTTGGAACTCAGTCTAAACTGGACAAAAAGAAGAAGGTTAAAATCTCAGCAAAGTAGATGTATTTTAGACTTACTACTAACTTTCCTAACTACAAAGTTAAAGAAATAGTAGCCCGATAACGGTGTTGGGTAGCTGAAAGTATCCTGTGTTTAGCGTTGTAACATGTGGCTTTAAAAGCCAGCTCTGCTAAAGACTACTCTGTATGTCACTCTGTGGGCCTCATTTCCCTATCTTTAAAATGGAAAATTGGGGGCAGCTAGGTGGTGCAGTGAGTAGAGCACTGGCCCTGGAGTCAGGAGGACCTGAGTTCAAATCCAGCCTCAGATACTTGACACACTTATTAGCTGTGTGACCTTGGGCAAGTCACTTAACCCCAATTGCCCTGCCTTCCCCCCTCTGAAAAAAATAAAATGGGAAATTGGAGTGTAGATGTCTCTAGATGGTTCTAAATTTATCATCCCTTGATCTTGTGAGTCTCTTTTCCCAGAAATCCTTTTAAAACTTGTAGATATCAATTCACAGTGATAGTTAAGTTATATCAAGGCAGTATCCTAGCAACTAGTCTTTTCCTTACTTCACTATACCCAAGGCTAACGAGCAGCAATCTTAGGATGAAAAGAACATAATGACTTTCGCAATGAGTATTTGTCAGATGCCACTAGCTATGGGGCCCTCTACTAACACTGGGTACTCCAGTAAATTTTCAATCCAGTGAGGTCCTCCTCCTTCTAATATAGCTGTGTGATTTTCATATTGAAGTTATAGACCATGTTTTTTGAGAGTCAATGTGGCAGAGTGGTTAGAATCAGGAAGACCTAGGTTGAAGTCCTGCATACTAGCGATATGACCGTGGCCAAGTCATTAACCACTAGGAAACTCTTATTTAAGATGTATAAAATATAGAGTTACCCTTCCAGTAATCCAGGTGTTAATCCACTGATTATTTGAGGGGCAGCTAGGTGGCACAGTGGATAGAGCCCCAGGAAGTCCCAAGGTTCAAATCTGGCCTCAGACATTTACTAGCTGTGTGATCCTGGTCAAGTCACTTAACCCTGTTTCCCTCAGTGCCACATCAATAAAATGAACTGGAGAAGAAAATGGCAAACCTCTCCATTATCTCTGCTAGGAAAATCCCAAACGGGGTCATGAAGAGTCAAACACAACTGCACAACAACAAAGACAAACAAACAAAAAAGATCAAAAACAAAGACATTACTCTATAGGCATGGGATATTTTAAAATGCATTGCTGTATTTTGTTTTAATGTAACAGATTTCGTAACAAACAACCCTACAAAATAAATAACCTAAAAACAAGTACAATGACATAATTATGTCTGTTGGCTAGTTCATATCATCTTCCACTTTTGTAATTTGCTGATTCTTATTAACGGAAAGGAAGGATGTGTTCTGTCACTTTGATAGCATAGGACTAACATTGGCCATTGTATTTGTCCTGACTTTTGTTGCTTCTCCATGTCAACCATACTTCAGTTGTTGTAGTCTTTATGAAATATCATGCCTATGTATGCCCTCCTGAATGTTTCTTGGCATGATAGGCCTGATTCTCTCCGCCTTTTTTGCCATGAAGGTACAGTAGTTGACTCAGGACCAATTTTTCAAGGCCCTGCCTGACAGAGGAAACGCAATAAATTCAGTGCCTTATGGATTAACTCGTGATCATGAGGCAGCAGGATGGAGCTTTAAATATATTCACAAAGCCCCTTGCAAAAGTGTATGGGGTAACATACTTTCTTTGATCTGATGTATGTTGATTGTCCCTTCAGTGAAGGGAATAAGCATTTACATAGCTCCTACTATGTGTGCACTTTACGAATGTCATCTCGTTTGATCCTCACAATAATCTGTGAGGAAGGTGCAATTATTAGCTTCATTCTATATTTGAAGAAACTGAGGCAAACAGGGCAAATAGAGATTAAGTAGCTTGCCCAGGGTCACACTAGTATCTGAGGATAGATTTGAACCCAGGTCTTCCTGACTCCAGGCCCAGCACTCTATCAACTGTACCACCTAGCTGCCTATATTTACTTTACTGTAAATGTGAGGATTTTCATCTTAGCCCAATACCTGGGTTGTCAGCCATGAATTCTTTCACTAGAGGAAGAAATCAGTTCTTAGAGTAGAAAACATGTTCTCATTCTCCAAGTACAAACAACCTTTTTTTCCAAAATCATCTGTTTTGTTTTTCTTTTTCTTTTAAAAGAAAAAAATTAACTGTCAAGTATTATTTTACCCTAGTGGTACTGTGCTTCTTGTCATGCTTGGACAGATACCTGATCTCATCCATGAGTGTAGTGCTCCCTCCAGTGGTGCTAATCACAACCCGCCTCTCCCCCCAGGCCTTTCCATCCTGTCCAAATTTGTTCCACATCTCAAAAGCTCCTCAGGGGCTCCACCCAGGCTTCTGCTGGAGGCCTTTCTCAGGATCTCTGAACATTACACAGAAGATGAAGATCATTATTATACAGAACATGGAGACCATTATTGCATTTTTGCAAATGTTTTTAACTCCTTTCTCTCTCTCCCTCTCTCACTCTCTCTCTCTCTCTCTCTCTCTCTCTCTCTCTCTCTCTCTCTCTCTGTCTCTCTGTCTCCCTGTCTGTCTCTCTTCTTCTGTCTCGCTTTGTGTGTGTCTCTCTAACTCTCTCTGTATCTGTGTCTCTCTCTGTCTCTCTGTCTCTGTCTCTCTCTTCACTCTCTCTTCTTACTAAAAATTGATTTGGGTAATGACTGTAAGAAAGCGGGAAAGAAAGACCAAAGAACTGTCTGTTTCCTATAGATAGATGTGTATATGTATGTGTATACCCATGTATTATATACATATAAACAAATGAATACATGTGTGTATATATATATGTATATATACATATATAATATACATATATATGACCCAAGGAACCAAAGCATCCTCTGATTTAATTCCTGACCTTTGAAACACAAGCTTATACTCTACATGAGTATACATAAATACACATACATACAAACACATACATACTTACGTACATGTGTGTACAAATATGTATTATATGTAATATACATATCTATATTATTTTTAAAATTAATTAATTTACTCGTAAGTTCAGTTTCCAAAACCCAGGAACTAAAAGTGTATTCCAGTTATTTGGGTCATAGGAGTTGACAACAAAACAGTTCCCAGAAGATGTGCAATTCATTTAGAAAAAATGCCACATCGTTATCATGAAAAAAGAAAACAATTCATTTGCTGACATGTAAGAAATCCTCAGCAGAGTTGAGAGCATGATAAGAGTGAAAAGATGAATGGATTTGGAAGCAGAGGGCCTGGCTCTATTACTCACTCCCTATGGAACCTTGGGCCACTTGCTTAACCTTCCCAGGGCCCAGTTCCTCATCTGTAAAATACGGAGTTTGCATTAGGTGATCAATCTCTTTCATCTCTAAAGCCTTGGATTCTACACTTCTGTCAGTCAAGCGAGAGATGAACTTTTCTTTTGCATATCCATGGCGCCACCTTGTGGTATCACAAATTCCACAAAATTCTTCAAAATCAGGAAATGGGTGTTTTGTGTGCACACCCTAAGAGCTGCACTTTAGATGGCAGTTGCTTTACACAGAAAAGGCCTTTAGAAAATGGAACCTTCAAAGATGGCTTTTAAAAAAATGCTGTGGTGTGCTTTTTTTCCCCAAAAATTCACAAAAAAACAATTCTGAAATATTTCTTCTTCTACGAAGCATTACAATTTCTGAAATAACAGATAGCCACTCAAGACCAGGGGCATCTTGATATTGTAGAACTTGGAGTCAGAAAGGCTGGATTTCAATGTGACTTTGGGTAAATCATCTAATGCCTCAATTTTCTCACCTACAAAATAGTTTGGATCTCTAAGGTGTCTTTCAGGTCTAAATCCTGTGGTTTTAAAAGACCTCTAAATTTTGTGTAAGTATAAATACAGAGAGGTATTCTAACAGTCATTTAAACCTCTGTTTCCCTAGAAGGCAGCTGAGTTGCTCAGTGGATAGAGCACTGGGCCTGGAGTAAGGAAGACCTGAG
The DNA here is from genome assembly GCF_011100635.1 of Trichosurus vulpecula. Taxonomy (NCBI): domain Eukaryota; kingdom Metazoa; phylum Chordata; class Mammalia; order Diprotodontia; family Phalangeridae; genus Trichosurus; species Trichosurus vulpecula. Next base: position 67,763,603 of record NC_050578.1, read on the forward strand.
TTCAAATCTGGTCTCAGACACTAGCAGTGTGACCTTGGGCAAGTCACTTAATCTCTAATTGCCTTAATCCACTGGAGAAGGAAATGGCAAACCACTGCAATATCTTTGCCAAGAAAATCCCATGCCCAGTATTGGTATGTTATGTTATGGTCCATGAGGTCATATAGAGTTGGACACAATAGAACAAGAAGAAAGAGGGTTAAAGTCAGAAAGAGTTGGGTTTAAGTCTCACCTCAAATGTGGCCCATCTGTGTGATCCTGACAAGCCAATTAACTTCTTGGTGCCATCAGTCAGCTTTATAAGACTTAATTTGTAGAGGAGATATTAATCTGCACTGGTAGAGGGATTTTCCTCACTCGGAACTGTCTATACCAATAAGATACCAAAATAAAAATCTTACTAGTACAAAATAGATTCACACAAAGCAAGTTATGACTCATTAAGAATATAAATACCATAATATTTAAGTATTTCTTTCATTTGTTATACGCCCTACTCAGATGACAGAAACCCATTAATGTTTACTTTGCTAGTTAATGTAAACCCTATAATTAACACACACACACACACACACACACACACACACACACACACACATATCTGACAGTAGAGATTCTCTATGTGAATGTAATGAAGCATAAGGAAGGGTGTTGTAATGGACTATAAAGGCCATTTCTTGAAGAATATACAGATATACCCTGCTATGTTCCAGTCTAAGATACCACACAGATGACTCACAAGATGATGAAAAATCTAATTAGCCATGAAACAGGAAGAGCTGATAAGTCGGGGTTGCTAGGTTTCGCAAGTGATAGCCCACTCCTTCTCTTGGTGGGTTTGAGCACAGAGAACTTCTTTGAACTAGTCCTAAGAGTGGGGGAGAGGGGCAGGGAGGGATTGCTACCCTGTCTCCTTCTTGATAGTGGAGGTCAGAAGCATGTAAGCTTTTGTCTCCTTGTTTATTCTTTCCTGATCTTGGGCAAAGACAGAAGTATCTAGGTAACCTTGTTCTGGGAGATCCAAAGATTCCCATCAGAGGCCCATTCTTGATTGGAGCTGTACGGTGGCAATAGCAGCAACCACCAGAACAGCAGTGAGTGACCAACATGTGAAAATAGCTGTAGCTAGCAAGAATTCTGAGAATATGACCCCTCGGGGAACGAAGAAGCGCTGACTCTGGATTCTAGAATGGCATTAATCCTGATACTGGTAGGCCAGTAGAGAGTAACATGACGGGGAACCTCATGAGGACTCCATAAAGGGAGAAAAAGAATCCTAGATCAAGGATTCTTAAGGTACCCGCATGTTCTCTACCTAAATGCCTGCCTACCTTTGTCCTTTAAGCTTACTTTCTATAGGTACATTTCGTAGGCAAGGAGAGAATTCCTCTTCTGTTTGAAATGAATTTTATACCAATTGTTCTTACCATGCCTGCCTAATAAATACCTTTTATAAAAAATAATTATTACAATGCCTAACTGTTCATGGGGAGCACACTGATGGGGGCTGAGGAGCACCTTGCTAAAACTACAGGCCCTTAGGGGTTATTCCTAGAAACCTAAGAGTGTGTTGCAGTTATCCTTTGGGGACTGGGCCCATCAATTCAATTGGAATTTGGGCAAGTAGTCATCCATTCAATAGGAATTTGGGCAAGTAGGCATAACATAAGCAATTTCTAAGAAGAAATCTTTTTTACTAAGATTTAAAAAAAACAGAAAACTTCTAGGATATTTTCTCATTGCTAGGTGTCTTTTGGTTCATTTTCCATAAACTTGCAAACAATAAAAAATAAAGGTACCTTATGAAAAATATGAAGATAAAACACAGTTCAGCTTATATTATAGGCATCATTTTACTTCTCTGACTCACAACGTCCCCCCTGAACCAATTAGATATCTCTACTTCTGTCCCTTTCCTCATCTTTTATCATTGGATGAAAAGGGACAGTCACAACTTCCAGGACCATGTTTCATGCAATTTCCAATGGCAATGGTACCGCACTATGCCTGTAATTGAGCTAAGTATTGGGGAGAGAACTCTGAAATTAGAGTTCTCAGGAATCCTGAGAATAGCTCAGATAACTGCAGTATGCTAAATAATTTTGTTGTTCATTCATGTCCAACTTTTCATGCCCTCAACTGGGTTTTCTTGGCAAAGATGCTGAACTGATTTGCCAATTCCCTGCCGAGCTCATTTTACAGATTAAGAAACTGAGACAAACAGGATTAAGTGGCTTGCCTAAGATCACACAGCTACTAAGTATCTGAGGCCATATTTGAACTCAGGATGAGCAGTCTTCCTGTACTCCATCCACTGTGCCACCTAGCAGCCTATGCTAAATGATAGCTAACATTTATATAGTACTTTTAGATCTACAAAGAACTTTAAGTACGTTCTCTGATCTGATTCTCACAACTACCCTGTGAGATAGGTGCTATTATTTATCCCCATTTTACAGATGAGGAAACTGAGGCTGAGAAAGATTTAGTGACTTGCCCAGGGTCACACAGCTAATAAATGAGTCAGGATTCAAACTCAGATCTTCCTTATTCCCAGTCCAGCCCTCTATTCACTATACATACAGTGTCTCTTTTTATGAGAAATCATGTTGTTACCCTGAAATGCTCTTGGAGTTATGCAACCTTCCCCTTTAAGTCATTTGATAAAGTACTGCTCTATCTCTGAAGAGGGATGAGACCCCCTTTGTATCCTTTCATTCACTACTTCAGCAAGATCTGGCTGATTACTATACTTCCAACAATTATTATTATTATTAACATTTACACAGAGCTTAGAGGCCATTCCCACTCTCATTTTCCACCCACTCCCTCTGCTTCCTCCACTTTTCAACACGTGAGGAAATAGAGACCCAATGGCATAGTAGCTGAGAACAGTAGAAACCCAGCGTGGGAGGAAGTGCTGCCTCCTTAGTGGTTGAAACGATAGAAACATTTACAGGGCTCAAGAACTGACCAGAAAACAGAGCCCCAAACAGCTGATGTGTCCTCTAGTCTTGGCAAAATGCTCACCAGTTTTGCAAGAATGTTTTTTCCAAAGACATTTTCCAAGCTGACATCATCTGAAAAAGATTCTTAACAAAAGGGATTCTGATTTAGATCTTTCAATTTCTGACCAGACAAGAAATACCACAATGAAATTTCTGGAAAATTGAACCATGTATAAATATTGGGCAAGTTTTGCCAAATAATTACAAAATCAGGGAATACTTGATGGAATTAAAATATATCATTTATCTCACATTTCAGGATTAAGGCTTTACTATGTTAATTTTTTAGCACAAGAAACTGCAAATCTATGCCAATTTACCATGCTAATTTAAAGGAAAACAGTCTAATTAAAATTTATTTAGATTCATTTTTAAACAGGATGCTGAAGAGTTAGATTCGGGCTAGGAGCGGGGGCAAGACAGAAGGGGAAAAGGGAAGGAAACCAAGAGAATGATTACATAAGAATTTGAAAGCTGTGAAAATGAAAGTGCTTAGTTTTCAGCAAAGACTCTATAATGCTATAACCCTAAATCACGTAAAATAATGACAACTGGAAAACAAGCATAACATTTTTTCCAGAACTGAATCATCAGTCTAATTAATATGAATGACTTCAATCTGGTCACAAATATATTTATGACAAGGATCATGGAAGGGAAAATGAGAAATATTTGCAAATAAAAAAGACTAGTATCAAAATACAAAGGAATATTATCTAAAATATTGGTCCAAACCTTTCAATTTTCTGAACCACTTCTCCCGACTATCTAACCAGCCTCTGAATGAGCATCAGCTTTAGCTTTTTTAGGTCAAGAATAAACAATGTTAATGTGTTTTTCCTTCTAAGAAGAGAAGATCATCAAGTTCTCTATTATACTTAAGAATATTGGTTCTGTCCTCTGAATTTTCCTACAATCTTTAAGAAGAGGGGCGGAAATGATCCTCTGATTCTTTCTGTGTATCTACTACAATTCCATGGGTTCGTTCAGATATTTGATGTCTTCCTAAATGAAGTCCAGCATAGCATCCTAGAAAGTCACCATGCCTTGAGTCAAAGGATCTCCATTCAGTTCCTACCTTTGATGCTCCCTATTGTGTGACCTTGGACAAGTGGCTTGAACTTGTCATCAGTTTCCTCTTGTATAAAATAAGAGCCTTAGGTAAATGACCTTTTAAGTCCCTTCCTTCTATGATTATATATTTACTTATATAAAATGATTATTTTTTTAGCCAGCTTTTTATTTGAAGACATTGCTTGCTAGGACTTTCTGTCCTAAAAAGGAAAATGAAATCCTAGAAATAGTTGTTCACCAGGCAGTTATTGACTACAGTACAATTAGTACTGAGAAGCCTTCTTTATTGTTGCTTTGGAGTCTGTGGAAATAAAAATAAAGAGGCTATTGAGAAAAGAAAAAAGCCACATTTTAAAAGTTGAACAGTCTTTCATTCCAGAGGGTTCTGGAGAGCTCTTCAGTATACCTACTCCTTGGTTATCCAGTTCATATTTCAACATCATCTTTTTGAGACTTCTCATTGATTCTACTTTAGATCTGTGTATGAATCCTTTTTCTCCTTCCTTCTTGATAATCAGAACTCCAAAGAGCAATCCTAGGAGATAGAGAGTACAGTTATCCATTTTACATCATGGGGGTTAGGAGCACAATCTGGAAAATCCATGTAAAAATTTTTGCCCCTCCCTTTGTACCAGAGATAGAGTCTTAATTTTTTCTTTTTCTTTTATAGAACGTTTATAGTACCTTATTGTAAAATTTGGGTCAAGTATTTGGTCATAGGCTCTGTCTTGTCTGTTGGTCTTTACATGTCACTTGTGGTTTTCCCAAAAGTCCCCAAAAATTTCTATTTAATTTCTTATGCTGCCCTGAATAACTGTGGGGAAAGTCGTGATGTGGAAGGGATAATTGCATAGCACTTGCCCCATTTTAAAGGAAAAGAAACTGAGGGACAGTAAGGTGAGGTCATTTTCTCAGGGTCACATGGGTGCTAAGTGGCCATGTCAGAGTCCTCTCACTCCCAGATCTGTCTTCTGTTCTTGACATCACACTGTCCCTCTCTAGGACAGTACAGAGGGACAATCAGCACAGATGTGAAGCTTTGAGACCTTCATTCAACAGAATTCCTTCACAGGTTAGATAGAATGCTGTGCGTGGCACATTGTCTTTTACACATGATTTCTTCCCAGAAATGACTTTTATCAATGACAAAAGATATCAGTAAAACATATGCCTTTTCTAAAGGTTTTTTTTTAATAAGGAAAGAAAGAATGGTATACGGCTAAATGAAATTACAGGGAAATTTCCCCTTGGATGAGATCTGAAACTTTCTCTTCGTTCAGCTGAGTTATCTTGATCCCAATGGAAGAACTCATTTACTCTGTGTATTATCTGGTATGTCAACTATCAATTTGGATAAATGGCTTCTTTGCTATTTGCTATGTGTGTTCATTGTGGTACTGATATCTGGTGGGGAGTGGGGCGGGGGGGAGCTTGGGTATAGAGCTTGGGATTCTGCTAAGATACAATAATCACAAATTTAGTCTGAACCTAAAAACTACTTCCCCTAGACTAATCATGTGAGCTTTTTTTTTTCTCCCTCCGACATGGGACACAGTGAAAAGTGTTAAGCCTGGAGGCAGGAAGACCTGAATTCAAATCCAGTTTCAGACACTTATTAGCTATGTGGCCCTAAACAAATCATTTAACCTCTGTGCTTCAGTTTCTTTAAATGTAAAAGAGGATGATAATAGCACCTACTTCCCAGGGAGGATGTGAAGATCAAATGAAATGATATTCATAAAATGCTTAGCACAGAATCTGGCATGTAGTAGGTGGTTAATGAATGCTTGTTTCCCACCTTGCTTCCAATGATAGAAATTTCTGGACTACTCATCTATGTGGTTTCTTCTGTCCTCTCTGGTTTAGCAATTCCAGAAAGTTCCTTGGAAAAGGTTTTTAGCTGATGGGAAAGAGATATGACTATGCTTCATACATTTGCCATGAATTATGAGACAAAGAGCTGTTCATTTATTTGTTTTTTAACAAGTTTCCTGGCACATAAGCTTAAGCTGTTCATGACCCTTTCACAGACCTGGGCAAGAAGATTATACCTACTTTTGCATTTTCTTTTTGTTACATATTTCTCTATCACTCTACACGTTGCAAGTATATTGGGTATTTGATAATGGAAAAAGCAGACAAATACCTTATTTCTGGATCTCTTTTCTTTTGGTAAGACTCCAAATACCTTACTAACATTAACTCCTTAGTCCTCACAACCTACCATATTTCTAGAGGGGAAAACTAGTTAATTTAAGAGGCAGTATTGTATGGTAGAAAGAGTGCTTGCCTTGGAAACCTGAGTTCAAACTCTACCTCTGCTGTGTGGCTTTAGGCAAGACACAACCTCTTCAAGACCCTATTTTCTCAAGTAGCATGTAACCCTTAGCTCAAAGGGCCATTTGTAGGAGAATGATTATCATTCTGACCCTATACTTGTGGGAGGGGCAAGCAGAGTTGGCAGGAGCCTAAGAGAATAGGGATTTAATCTCTGTGGGCATTGAGCATCAAGAGAGAAGATGATCCATTTCAGGCTCTCTTCAGGGCTTTAGAGGGACAAATATGCTGGGAAGAAGTCAACATGTGGAATAGTTGGCAATCTCTATCATGTTCTATCTCCAGATTGCTACACTAGTGACTTTGGGGAAATTTCCCCTTGGATGAGATCTGAAACTTTCTCTTGGTTCAGCTGAGTTATCTTACTCCCAAAGGAAGAGCTCATTTACTCTGTGTATTATCTGGTATATCAATTTTCAACTTGGATAAATGGTGAGGAGTGGTGGCAGGAGGAGGAGAGGCATGGGTATAGGGTTTGGGGCTCTGCTAAGATACAATAGTAATGAACATAGTTTGAACCTAAAATCTACTTCCCCTAGACTAATCCTATTTAAAGAATCAAATAGATATAATCTTAGCCTGGTACCTCCACTCACTGAGGAGAACAGAATGGTGGTCTCTGACCTCAACCTCTTGCTTCCCCTCCTGGCAGGAAACAAAGTATCCTTGGAGAAGAATGGGTGAAGGAGGTGCAAGAGAAATCTATTATTGCCTCCCTGTGAACCACATCTAGACAGACCCATGTGGATATAATTAGTCTAAATAGCACATGCGCGCGCGCACACACACACACACACACACACAGACACACACACGCACGCACACACGCACACACCATACCACCATAGCATACTCTACATGGTAAAATGAGGAGGTTGGACTAAATCAGAGGAATCATACATGACACCAGAGACTAGCAACACTCCCAAGTGAGTCCTGATGATGGGACATCCCCGGCTATCTTTTCCAGCATTGACTGTATCTTATCTGAGGTTGCAGAAAATTAAGAGACTTGTTCCAGATGAAATAGGCAGTAAGGATTGGAGGATAGATTGGAATCTAGAAGCTCTGACTCCAAGAGACCATGCTCTTTCCATTGTACCATATTGCCTTTCCTAATAAATGTTTTGGGAATTTGAAGGTAGATCATAGGACCATAGACTTGGAGTAAGAAGGGAGCTGTAAAATCACAAATTTCAACCTTCTCACTCTCTAATTTTAAGGATGAGGAAAATGAGGCACATTTTAAGTGATGTTGATATCTTTATTTAGTCCTTAAGGATTCCTGCATGTCACCTTCTTTGCAAAGGATCAGCTTCTCCTCCTCCTTGATTTTCACTAGATGGCGCTATGTAGTCTTGTTATTGGGTATGTGATGTGGCATACTGGATTTCACATATTCTGATTCAAAGTTATTGTTTTTTGTTCTTTCCTCCTACAGGGTTGGATTTCCACTATGAAAACCTGGAATTTTCTCAGGTTGTAGTAGACAAGACCTTTTGTACTTATCTAGGGCAGTGTCCTCCACAGTGGTGGTCATAATTCTAAGAGGTCCATCGCATGACCATGTAGGTGGTTACCGACCAGAGTGGTCGGTAACACCCAGTCATGAGATGTGTCTTTAATATGACCACACCAACTCTATCCCCGAAAAGTCCCCCAGTCCCACCCTATACTATGAAAGTTTCCAACCTCCCCCTTTCTGAGTCAGGCACCCCCTTAAGGCAATTATAACTAAGTCATTGAACACCTACAGCTTCTGTGTAAATGCCATTGGGAAAATTCCCACCACCACCCAATTACAGATCATTTTCCCCCTCCCAGACACCTGGTGATTACAGTCGGTGACAACTTAAAGTGAACTCCAATCTGAGAGGCAGTGACCAAAGGGTAAGAACATTGTCCCTTCTTTTCATTTTGGGTGAGACAAAATGAGTCATGCCAGATGAGAAGACATAGATGAGCTGGAATCTACATTACAAACCTCTTTGCATTATCTTTCTTTTATGCATATTTTATTTTTAATTTGTGGAATAAAACAAGCAATTCCATAACATAGTATAATAATTAAAAAGATGGTTGTACATGAAACTGCAAATCTATTAGGTACAACTTGCTATTCCTTTTAAATATATAATAGTTATCATGTAAATTTCGTTTTTCTTTTTTTCTTCTCTCCTCCCACCCTAGAGATGCATTATCTTTCCCTCCAAACCCACCCCTCTTCCAAACTTCCCTACTGAGAACACCGTCATCTCTCCAGTCACCATGATTCATAATGTCAGTGTTTTCTCCAGCTCCTCAATCTCCGTCATCCCATTTATCATCATTTTCTAAATCTTATCATCTCTCCCTCCATGACCTCTCTTGCATGTGTTCCCTTCTCTACTCACACAGGTGTTGTTCTGCCCTGACAATGTTCTCATCACCTCCCACTATTACAATCGCCTCCTAATCCTCAAGTTTCATGTTCAAGTCTGTCCCCTCTCCAATCCATCCTCCACACAACTGTCAAAGAAAGCTCAGGTCTGACCATATCTCTCCAAATCTGAATAAACTCCGGTGTTCCCTATTGACTCTAGGATCAAATGTGATTTTTGTATTTATCTTAACTTTTTAAAAATAGGTCAATTTATAAAATATAGGACCTGGACCAGTGATTTCATGGGTATTGGAAACTCTTGGGTTAAAAGAAAAAGATTGGGGGGTAGGGCAGAGTGCTTCTACTAGTGCACTTCAATGCTTTCTACTGAAATTTATCACACTTAGAAAGCTATCTAGAGTCCTGAGTGGTTAAATGACTTGCCTAGGCTCATACAGTCAGCATGTGTCAGAGGTGGAATTTGAACCTAGGTCTTTCTGACTTCAAGGTTGGTTTTCTATTCATTACACCATGCTAGTACATGTATATAATCGACAAATAAATAAATATATGCATATTGGAGACGCATGCTCAAAGATGCTTTACTTATAGGAATAGGCAATCAATAAGATTTAGAAACCATTGGTTGAAGGTAGAGAGGAAGCTATATTATCTTGACTTCACCTAAAAATTCTACCTAGTGACCTCCCAGTGGTCTTGCTAACTTTCTATATCGTTTTCCTCCTGGCCCTGGCCCTAACTTCCTCAACTTCAAAACCATTCCTTTTCTGCCATTGGCTCATCCTAGAGCTTTCTTCAGTGCCTGGACCTTCCTTGCCCTTAAGAGTCGATCACCATTTCAAGCTCTCTTTTCCCATTGGCAGATTCCCCTTGGAGCCTCCATTTTGTTGAAGAGCCCAGGCCAATTTACCTTCATTCTCCTCCCAGCCCTGTCCCTGACTCTCTGGACTTCAGAAACATGTCCTCATGCCAAGTAGCTTCCTCCTCTCCCATCCTCTAATTTTCACCTCCTTTTTGTGTACTATCTTCCCCCATTAGAATAGAAGCTCCTTGATGTCAGGGACTGCCTTTATTTTTGCTTGTATTTGTAACCCCAGAGCTAAGCACAATGTGTGGCATTAATAAATGCTTACTTCTTTCCTTCCTTCCTTCCTTCCTTCCTTTACTTCCTTCCTTCCTTCCTTCTTTCTTTCTTTCCTTCCTTCCTTCCTTCTTTCTTTCTTTCCTTCCTCCCTTCCTTTCTTCCTTTCCTTCCTTCCTGCCTTCCTGCCTTCCTTCCTCCTTATAAAAAAGCACAAAAAAGGGGAAAATATTCAAATTGTGATATAATTGTCCCTTTGTATAGATTCACATTTTTCTAGCACTTAGCATGACAATTCCTGTCACATGGTAGGCATTTCATAAATACTTATCTCATTGACCGGTTGATTTTAGTTTTGGATAGCTTGAGCCCTCAGCATAAAGACAACTATTCTATTCTGGAACTCAATAGCAAATATGCAATTTCTCTGGTGGCTGTTAGCTAACTAAATCTAAGATCCCTTTAGTGAGACCATGCTTTCCCTGAAGTGGCAATTTTTAAATTACCCTTAATACCTAACCTAATCCCTTATTCAGTGAATAAACTTAATAAATGTTTATTAAATTGAAGTGATAAATTTACATTTGCATGAAGAAGCTTTTTTTTATTTTAAACTGTCTTTCAAGCTGCTTCAAAACAATGTTCCTAGCTCATATATGTTCTTAAATAAAAAATGAAGCTGTGATCTCATTGATAAAAGTATTCCTTCTTTGTGGAAAGGCTTGCTATTGTACATATATACATACTAAAAACAAGAATTTGAAATAAATACTTGGTAGAGCAGGATGAGGGCAGCTAGGTGGCACAGTGGATAGAGCACTGGCATTGGAATCAGTAAGACTCATCTTCCTGAGTTCAAATTCAGCCTTGGACACTTACCAGCTGTGTGACCCTGTGCAAGTCTCTTAATCCAATTTGCCTCAGTTTCCTCATCCGTAAAAATGAGCTGGAGAAGGAAATTGCAAACTACTCCAGTATCTTTGCCAAGAAAATCCCAAATGGGGTCATGAAGAGCTGGATACCACTGAACAACAGCAAAAAGAGGGAGATGACATGAAGGGTCTCCACCTTGGACCCTTTGTTTCTTTGCCTTTCCCTTTACCATTCATTTGGCTGGAGACCAAAAAGAATCCCAAGGCTGAGAAAACAGGAGTATCTTAGATCAAAAAGCCCTTTGACAGTGTGTTAAAAAGGAAGTCCCCAAAATACTTGAGTGGTGCAGTTTGGCAATTGAACACTAATGGATGAATTCCTTAGGGTGTCTAAATAATTGTATATCATTGTCTCAGCAGCAGGATGCTTAATCCTGCCAAATATTTTTGAGTGATTATAGGTAGCTTTCTGGAGGCTCTGCAGTGTTCCAAGGCCTGTGATAATCACCAAAATGTCACCACAAACAAGGACATCTATTTAAAAAATGCCTTTTTTATTGGGACTCAGCACTAAAATCCACCCAGTCACAATAGAAAAGAGCTTCAGTGAATATGTTATATCTTACCTGATTTTAATGATCATATACTCACCAAAAAAAGAGTTTTTTAGGAAATCTTACATAATTCTTACATGTGCCTAAGACACATCTTTCTTGAGAGAATAGTGTTTTGCTCTGTTAAATCAAATGCTTTTGCATAGTCAACAAATAATAGCCACAGTGATATCTTTTATTGTCTGCATCTTTCTGTCAATTTGTGATGCTAAAAACGTGTTCTACTGATATGTATATATATATATATGTACATATATATAGTCATACATATCACACATATATGCATATATGTATGTGTGTATATATAATTTATATATTACAGAAGACTATCTCTTCCCCTGCTAATACTCTTATCATGTCCTCAATGCAAGTATATATTTACCCCCCCCAAAAAATTGAATATTGTTGGCAAAGTAGGCATAGGGGTCTATAGTTACTGATCTTCTCTTGATTCCTTTTTTTGGTAATAAAAAGTCCCAGATTTTTTCCACGCTTCCTTCAGATGCATTAAAAATCCATCCCAAAAATGCCCTCAAACTTTTGTTGCTTTCAGCATAAACATCTTCTGTGAACACTTGGTCCAATCCAGCTGGTTTTCCCATCTTTGTTTTTGTCAGTCTAATTTCATAAGCACATCCAAGACTGGTGTTATAGTCCACATGTGGCATTTCCACTATCCTCCATGGTGAAAAGAGTTGGCCACAATTTTGCAGATCTTTTCCATATTTCATCTGTTGTTCCCCCTTCCAGTTTCGCCATAAATATCCTCTGCATGATTTTGTTTAGTTGATTGTCTTGCTAAGCTTTCTTTTTAATTTTTTTCCCTCCACTGTTTCTCCCTATTTTATGAGGTGACATTGTTCAGAATCTTCTGCAGTATTTCTCCATAAACTTTTTAAAGTGAGTTTATAATTTAAAGCAGTCTTAAATTTGTCTGCCATGACTCTTTGCATGGCAAGTAAGGAACATCTTTTATGACTAATGGATTTGATTTACATCAGCCTAACTTCTTTATGAAGTTGTTCTTGTCAGTCAATTTGTTGGTTTTTTTGTCAGTGGATGTTCTCTTTTTCTTCCACCCATTTCCTGTTTTGGATTTCAATAACTGGTTTAAATAGGTCAAGTTGGAATTGTCTTATTTGCGTGTCATAGTTTTTTCCTCATATTTATCCTTTCTTCTATCTTTGAATTAATTTTGATCTTTTTTTAGCAAGTTGTAGCCCAAGGTAATAGATTCAGGAACAGTTCCCACATCATTAAGGTGAAAATATTCAGTGCTCATAATGTCCAGCACATTCCAATTCTTTTCTTAAGGAAAGTCTCAATGATGTACAGGCATGAGACTTTTCTACAGTCTTCAGGACTTTGGCCTTTCTCATTTCTTATTACTGAATTGTATTTTCTGACATATTTTCAACATCTTCCCCTAGTCTTACTTTTGCATTGGTGTGGCTAAATATAAAAGTATATGTTAATTCAGTTTGGTGGGTATGTCAAGTTCATTCATTTCTCCATCTCTTCATACTCTGTGATAGATATAGGTACCTAGGCTACAATTATTTTCTTGACCAAATGTTCTGTAAAAGAATGTTTCTTCTTGTCTTTGAGTGATCATAAAACAAACCCCTTGATCTCCCCCTCCAAGGAGAAACTGTGGCCTCCCCTTCCATTTATCAGAAAATTTCTTCTGTCTCCTGGTTTTGTTTATAGCAAAAAAAAAGTCAAGATTAATACAATTCCATTTCTTCAGTAGTATGTCCAATGGATGGGATCTCACACTTAAAGTACCAACAGCTAAGTTAAGGTTTCCAGATGGTCTAAACACTGTGATTCTTAGCAGCCTCTGCCTACTTTTCCATCTTCTACCCCCTTCCCTCACTATCACTGGTCATGACCAGGCACAAGGGATAGAGCTTTGGACCTGAAGTCAGGAAGACTTGAGTTCAAATCCAGCCTCAGACACTAGCTGTGTGACCCTAAGTCATTTAACCTCTGTCTGCCTCAGTTTTCTGAACTGTAAAATGGGGAAAATAATAGCAACTATGTTACAGGGTTGTTGTGAGGATCAAATGAGATAATATTTCTAAAGTGTTTAGCGCAGTGCATGGCGCATAGTAGGTACTTAATGAATGTTTTTTTTTTCTCTTCCTCCCATTTTTTTCATTTTTTTAGCAGATTGTGTCATAAAGCCCCTTAAACTATGATTGCTGTGATTCACTTCATAGTTCTTACTCTGGTTTCTATTATGCTTCTTATTATGTTTATAGGGATAGGTTTGCTTTTTCAGAATTTTGCCACTGAAAATGCCATTCTTTCTCTGAGCAATGTAAAAGAATTGATAATACTTGCTAAATATATGTATCCATATATGTGTGTATCTTAATAATTAAAGCCTTTCTCCTCTTGTCTTTGTGTCTTGAAAGTTTATCACTCCTCTCTGCTAAAAAAAAATAAACATAAAAAATAAAAACCTGTTAGCATTCATTTATATAATCACAAAGGGAGAAGTCATAAGCACATCCACAAGGCCTTTTATTCTCTCCAGAGAGAACAACCCAAAGGCATCTTACTGGAACTGGCCAGGAAATTTAGAATTGGCTACTATCCTATGTACCTAAGTCATTTTAATCTCTTTTTACTTTCTTTTGTTTTCACCTTGGAAATCAGCCAAAAAGGTTTCTGTGGTGAATAAAAATGATGCTAAGGTACAGTTTTCTCAAGGGCAAAATATAGATTTTAATAACAATGACCCATATACTGTTAGTAAAAACAGGTTTTGCTGGCACCTCAGCAGTAAGCCAAGGACCGGAGCATGATCAATTTATTAGGTAGGGTAGAACAACCAGTAAACTGGGTCAGTGGTCTCTCTCAATGACCAAACACCCAGAGTGAGGCCCAACAGGGCCTTTTAAACCTAGCTGTGTCTTCCTTTTTACTGGCTTGACAGTACATCATTTGGACCTGCCCTGGCAAAGGCCAGACAATCCTGTTAAGTAGACATTTTAATGAGGAGGTGGTTTAAGAGTTATCAGCTCCTCCCTACTACTTCATTGTTGGAGTGGGGGGGGGGGGAGTGTAGCTACTTCTCAGGTGATAGGATTAGTCTTCAACTAGAAAAAGTTAGCTGGCCTTCGGATATGGCTGATGACTCCCTTCTGACATTTAACACATGCTAGTTGCTTTATGAGACCCAGTTGCCTTTAGAAATCACAGCTAGAAAAACAAAAACAATCTCAGTCAGGTACCCCACTCTGTTGGTCCCCCCCTTGGAGACCAAGTCACCTCTAACTTTGATGAGGAAAATGGAGGAAAGGAGACTTGTCCCCTGCGGAGGGCCTAGCCCAACGTAGCTTTCTATTTATAGGGTGTATGGGGTGTAAAGTGAGGAATAGCACCTTTGGTATGAGGGCTTGCCAAGCCCTTTTCAGGGCTGCTCTTTTACCTTTGGGGTCCAACTGGTCACTCATCTCTTACCTGTGGCTCCAAGAAGCTGTAGCATGGGCAAGGACCATGGTCCAGGAAAACTGTCTAGACACCCAATGGAATGGGTGGGTGAGAACAATTTGTTCCAATGACAATTTGTTCCAAGGTCATCCACCAGGCCATCACCAGTCATCCTGACTTTTGTCTTGCCACTGGACTTTGAGGACTTAGGCAGAGTGAGGCTGACAACTTGGTGCAACTCTGCCTTACTTAAATCTAATTCATGCACAAATCAAGATGAGGTCAATGGTCCTCTTCCGAAACCAAGGATGAACAACAAAAGCAAGGGTCCCACTTAGGAGGAGCCCAGCCCATGGTGGTTGAGGAACAGATGACTTGGGGGATAGGAGTGATCAAATGACTCAATCCTGCCCTTCAGAAAGTGCCTGGTAAACTAGAGTGAAAAAAATTGGGGTCTGGCCAAAAAGGGAAAAGGATGGATTTCAAATTAATATGATAGAATATAATATTAATTTTCCTCATCTCCCTCCCTTTCTCCAATTATAATTTCATGGGTAAGTGTCCAGCTGGACACAAAAAGTCCCACAGCACCTGAAATGATAGATAAGACCATCTATATCCCACCTTGTTAGCCAATTTTGAGCAAATTGGAAAATAGTCAAATCTCAGTAGAGATTACAGACCCAATATGTGTATTTTACTTGTTTATGAATTATATGCATGTACTAGTACAGTGTAATGGATGGGAAACCAGCCTCAAAGCCAGAAAGACCTGGGTTCAAGTCCTATCTTGGACACATGCTGACTATTTCACCCTGGACAAGTTATTTTCACTCTCTATGTTCTAGACAACTCTTGAAAAATGTAAATTTTTAAAAAATGGCAAAGTTCAATGAAATAAGAGGTTCAGTCCCTACCTTTATGCAATCTAATATTCTTAATCCTCTCAACGAGTGATTACATTCCGGGTCCCAGAGCATGGATCTGAAATCAGATGGAAAAGATAAGATGTTGCTTTTCCCAAAATCACCATGATGGAATGTCCAAAAGGGATTGGAGGAGAACAACTCTACTAATTGCCAGATTTAGGACTTTTCCTATACACAGAGGGGAAGCTGGGAAGCCATCTTTGGAGGTGTCATACCATTGCCTCAATTTGTATGCAGATTTAGAGGACCTTAGCCTCCAACTTCAGCCCCCTTGTTGGTTATAACAACAACAACAATAATAGCTATAGTTTACAAAGACCTACTATGTGCCAGGCACTCTGCTAAGTACTTTACAAACATTGTCTCCTTTGATTCTCACAACAATTTTGGGAAGTAGGTGCCATTATTATCCCATTTTACAGCTGAGGAAACTGAGGCAAATGGAAGTTAAATGACCTACCCAAGGTCTCGCAGCTAATGTCTGAGGACAAATTTGAACTCAGGTGTCCCTGACTCCAAGCCCACCCAGCACTCTATCCACTCCATTATCTAGCTTCCTCTCAGTACAAAATATCCCTTAAAAATTTTCTTTTTGGGGTAACTATGTGGCACAGTGAGTAGAGCACCAGCCCTGGAGTCAGGAGGACCTGAGTTCAAACTCAGACACTTGACACACTAGCTGTGTGACCTCGGGCAAGTCACTTAACCCCAATTGCCCTGCCTTCCCTCCTCAAAAAAAAACTCTTTTGGAAGTGTAAGGCTTGTGCGTGACTTTTCTCCTTTTTCGTCTTCCTAGTGTGACTGTCAAGTTACCACATAATCACTCTTTTGGAGAGACCTTCATCCCTAATATTGGCATTCACACAGTGAGTGAATCTTCAACTGCAATTTAAGTTACCACTGCCAAAGCTTTCATCACCAAGTGGTCAAGGTACTGATAATTATCCTATCTGTACTTAATTATACTGTTACTTGGAAAGGAGGCACAGCCTATTGCTGGGACCATACCAGAGAGCTAGTATACCATACGTCTGGCATACTCAAACTTATTGAAAACACCATGGTCACCCAATCTAGGCCTTTCTTAATTTTATAAACTTCAGACACATCTTCTCTTTGCTAATATTTTGTTTAAAATGTTTGCATCAAAGTACATTAAAGATTTTCATTGTTATTTGATCATTTCCATCATGTCCACATCTTCAGGACTCCATTTGGGGTTTTCTTGGCAAAGATAATGGAGTAGTTTGCCATTGCCTTCTCCAGCTCATTTTGCAGATGAGGAAACTGAGGCAACCAGAGTTAAGTGGCTTGCCTAGCTAATTAGTATCTGAGGCTAGATTTGAACTCAGGAAGATGAGTCTTCTAATTGCAAGCTCAGTGCTCTGTCTACTATACCAACTAGGTGTTCTTAAAAATTGTTTAGTGGTTTCAAATGCTTCATGGCCCCATTTGGGGTTTTCTTGGCAAAGATTCTGGTTTGCCATTACCTTCTTTAGCTCATTTGACAGATGAAGAAACTGAGGCAAACAGGGCTAAATGACTTGCTCAGGGTCACCCAGCTAGTAAATATCTGAGTCCATATTTGAACTCAGGAAGAAGAGTCTTCCTGACTCCAAGCCCAATGCTCTATCTACTGTGCCACCTCGCTGCCCTTTCATTAAGCATTTTTTTTGTGTTTTAATTCTCCTGGTTTATATATCAATACCTCCTTCTCAGTTTTCATCTTTTCAGACCAGAGTTTTAAACTATTTAGTTTGTTCTTGTATATATTAACCTTTCACCCCATCCCTTCCCCCTCGGTCTTTTCAAGTTGAGGTCTTTAGCATGTAGTATCCTGGGCCACCCTAGTCATCCCGATCCATATCTGGCCACTGGACCCAGAGGGCTCCAGAGGAGAAAGTGAGGCTGGTGACTTTGCACAGCTCTCCCTCACTTAAATCCAATTCACTTGAATGTCATGGCATCCCTTCCCTGATGTCATGCTCCTCTTCAAGAACGAAGGACAAGCAGCAAAGCAAGCAAGCAGCAGCAGCAGTAACCCTTCCCCCAATACCAATATTATCGACTAGTCCTCTACTGGACTTTCTCTAGCTCCTTTATATTGTTCTTGAAATGTGGCCAGCTCAGCTGCTTGCCCACAGGATTCCAGAAAGTGGTATATTTTGCTCTGTTCCTGGTTCTACATTCTGTAAATTTTCATAGCCTTTTTTAACCCCTCTAGAGCAGTGTCTTCAGGAAATACTGTACATATAGGGCTGTATAACCAAGGGTTCATGAAAATAATTTTTAACTTTAGTTTTTAAAATATTTTTAAATTTTAATAATTTTTAATTTCAGTTACTAAGTGTTAAAACATTTTGATAACTACATTCCAATAAAACTAGTTTTCTTAGTAATCCTATGTACAGCTAGGTCTTGATTATTGTGACTAATGAATCTCCTGAAGTGGTTGCATAGATTCAGATTTGTACTTTTTGAAGTTACAATTACATAAAATATGCTAATTTCCAGCTCAATGGAAATATACACTGTAAATTCAAATAATGAGATCACTTCAGAGAGATTCATTATCCATACTAATCTGGACCTGGATTTCTTTACTTTATGCATTTAAATCATTTTTCTGAAAAGGGGTCCACAGGCTTCACAAGACTATAGCCAAAGGCATGTAGGACATGCATAAAAAGCCCTCATCTACAAGCACTCCTGGGTCCTTTTCCTGGATTGCAAATGATAGGATAAAGGCCACCATCTTTAATATACTCCTGGATCTAGGATACAAGCTCAGTCCATACATCCCCTCCAGAAGTGTGTAGGGCTTGGACAAAACATGAACTCAGAAATCCAGTAGGCTGGAAGAATAAGAAAACCACCACAACAAAAAAGATTCCCACAATAAAGAGTCATTAATGTGACAAGGAATGCTCAAGACACAAACTGAAAAGAAGAAAATGACTACAAAATATCTATAAGCAAAGCCTCAGTGGAAAACACGAGTCCTCTGGAAGCTTGAGTACCAGATCGGCTTATACCCTGAATTCCTAGAAAAGAAGAATCAAGAGTTAAAGGGGGGGAAGGGTTTCTTGTTTCTTATAAATGAGATGCTATTTACCCTCTTCAAGGAGATTCTTTTGTGAAGGCACACTAGGCCACCTTTTGCCTCAATTCTTACCCAGCCTTTAATTATTGAAGGAGCATTGCCTTAGACAAACTGAGACCTGGGAAAGACCTTCTCTTAAAAAGGCCAAGGTCTCCCACTGCATCTTGGACCATTGTCAGTTATCTTGAATTATGTCTTGCCACTGGACTCCAATGACTCTGGAGGAGAGAGTGAGGCTGATGACTTTGCATAGATAGCCCTACCCCACTTATATCTAAATCACTAGCAAGTTAAGACATCACCCTCCTGATGTCATTGATCGTCTTCAAGAACAAAAGACAAACACCAACAACTCCAGGACCTATTTTTCCCAAACTGCAGTGGATCCTTAGAAATCAAGATAGACGATTCCCAGGCCGGTATAATCTTGCTCCCAGATAAATGGATCAAAGAGCTCACAGAATCTGAGTCCTAAAGAGAACTTTCTCTTTTTATAAATGATCGTATCCTAACTCTGAAAGGGTGTAGTGATTTCTGTGATTCTCCCAGGTAAACCAGTGGCAGAGCTAGACCTAGAACCCAGATTTTGGCCTAGACTCCAAATTTTCTGACTCCCCAACCCAGCAACCTGGCCTCCTTTCAGTGTTTGAATTGGCAGAGGCTGCTTATGTTAGAGCAAAAAAAGGTCAGTGCAAACACAGAGAAATAAACATCTCATTAATCTTAAGAAACAGAATAATTAACTTCCCCTTTCAAATCCTTTTTTTCTCAAGTGACTATCTCTTTTGTAACTTGAGCCAAGTTAGAAATGGGATAAATTGCTATCTCTCATCACAATTAGGCCACAGTGTTAATTTACTTAACAATTAAGTGAAAAGCAAATAACAATTAAATTAGTGATTAAATGACTCAAACCCCTCCATAAATTTGCCCACATGGAGACTTTCAAGAACAACAGTAACAAAACCCTGATTTTCTTGTTTATGTAAGACTAGACTCTCATACTGTTAAAAATAAATAGAAATATGGCAGATCAAACAGATTTTTATGTGTAAGGTTGTATTTTAGAGGGGCAGGAGGGCAACATGGAACAATGAAAAGAACCTCAGACTTGTTCCAACTGTGACCATGAGCTAGTCACTTGCATTCTCTAAGGGTCAGTTCCTTCAAGTGTCAAATGAGGCTAGAGGAAGATTTGCATGATATCTCTCACATGGTAGCTTGGAGGAAAGGATTGTGTAAACAGCAAACGTCTCCATTTGCGTGAGTTGTCCATGTGTCCATAGGAGCTCTGCCAGCAGAGATTGCTGGTGATTGGAGAATAGAAGGCCCTGCTGTGCCCTTGCCAACAGATCAAGCAGAGAAAAGGAGAAGCCCAGAGTGCAGCCCAGAGCACTAAAGACAGGACAAGGGAGGAGATAGGAGCAGAAATCCAACACAAAACCAGAATAAAAAAGCCAGAAGTCAAAAACCACAAGGGGGAAAAACCAGAAGTTTAAGAGTTAGGTCAGTGTGAAGACAAGTTGTAAGAGGTACAGATGGCCTATGTCTAATATCTTTTTGCCGCATGAGAGCCACAACCATCCTGTGTCCTTTTAAAAATTATTTTTTTAATTCTAAATTCTAAATATTCTTCCCTCTTATCCTTCCCAGAAAGTTATCCCTTATAACAAAGAACAAAATGAAAGGAGAAATAAGGTAATTCAGCTAAACTAACCAATACCTCGACCAAGCCAGACAATATATGCAACATTCCATAGCCTGTACAGATGAGGGGAATTTTCTCTTACCTTCTTTGGTGGCAAACTTGGTTGCTATATTCGGTGCCTCTTTGTAAAGCCGATGATATAAATGAGTTAGACAGTAAATATTTCTTAAGCACCTACTATTTAGAATTTAATTCAAAATTCTAAATTTGATTCTAAATTCTAAATTTAATTGAAAATTCCAAATTTGGTGTTTAATAAACACCAAAAAATAATGAACATTTCCAAATACAAAGTACAACGAAAGAAGAGAACTACAATGAAACAATCTCCCCGATGAAAAGCTCGCTTTTCTCTTCAAGTATAATAAACTTGACACATAACTTCCAAAGCTATTCTGCTTCTCTGTTTCTCTCTCTAGCCCTCCCTCTGTTCTCCCCTGTGGATCCTTTCAAAATATTTCAGCGACTACTCAATGTATTAAAGGTGATTCCCTTCCCTCTCAACTCCTAGATGGAAATTGAGGGATTAAAGTGAATTCGACAAGAATTTATTGAGGCTGTATTACATATAAAAAGAAAAAGCAATCATTGGATGAGAGATCTAGAGTTAGAAGGAAGCTTGGAGACCACCTAGTCCAAGGCTTCTTAATCTAAGGGTCACAAACCCCCAAGAGTGGTGTAAAAAACTTGGTTGGGAAAAATTACATCTTTATTGTCACTAGCCACTAAATAAAATTTAGAATTTTCCTCAATTATGCACATAGGTAATCAACTTTTTTCTGAGGTGTCCATAAGCTTCACCAGACTGCCAAAGGTATCCATTACACGCACACACACACATACACACACAGAGTTAAGTATTGCTGATCTAACCTGATATCTTTTTTTTTTTTACAAATGAGGAAACTTAGTCTTGCAGACATTAAGTGACCCCAAAGTTCTCATAGGACATTAAGATTCAAACCTAGAACCTCAGGCTCGATTCTCAGCATTCTTTCCATTGAATCAATGCTAAATGCTAAATGCTAGAACCATATGAATAGCAATGCAGTAGTGCAGTGTCCAGATTGCTTCAAATATTTTGTTTTTAGCCTTTGTCTCTATTGTCCTTTGTTTTCTTGAAGGCACATTTCCAGATAAATTCTTTCCTCTAACCCTCCCCAGAGAGTTACCTGTTATAACAAAAGGATAAAATGAAAGAAGAAATTAGGTAGTTCAGCTCCTTTCTGCCTTGGACATGTATTGGCCATGTGACCATGAGCTTAGTACTCCAGACAATTTGCTGAGACTTATTTAAATTCAAGAAGTTCAGTCATGTCCAAGTCATACATTCAGACAGTATACACAATACTCCATAGCCATAGTACCCCACACCTGTAGAGATGAGAATTTTCTCTTGCCTTCCTTCTTTGGTGCCAAAAATATTCAATTCATCTTTGTAAAGCCAGATGATATAAATGAACTAATAAATATTTCTTAAGCACCTACTATGTGTCATAAGTAAAGGAAGAAATCCAGGAGGTAGAGATGAGGAGGGAGAGCATTCCAACCTTGAGGCACATCCCAGGAAAATGTCTGGAGCCAAGAGATGGAATGTCTTGTTTGAGGAACACTCCAGAACATTTACTTGTGGTAATTTTAACTAAAAGGCTTTAGAAAATATAGTCACAGATGGCATTTTAGAGGCAACCTAGCTAAATTCTCTCAACATTCCCCTCCAAACAATGTTAAAATAATGTGATGAATCATATTTTAGAATGACAGCCTAAGAAAACTTAAAAAGGGCTGGGGTCGGGGGTGGGAAATACCTGTCCAGAGCCCTCACACATGGTGGCAGCAACAGTGGGAGCAGCAGCGGCTTCAGGAGCTCTCAGCCCAGAGATGGTAGGGAGGTCAGACAACTAGACAGAAAGGAATTACAGGGGACCTTTTGCTGTCACTGGGTACAGCTGGCACTGATTGACAACTCTATTGCTTATACGCTATTCTGGGTCACAGTTCAAGGTTGAAGAGGTGTGCTGGTGATCAATTACAAGGGAAAGGGGGCCCTGGTCACCGTTCCAAGGCAATGAGGAGAGTTAGTGATTGTGGCTACAGGGGACCAAGGGCCCTTCCCGGGTAAAGACCAGAGCACAGACCAGGAGAGCATGACTACACCTCTCCTAGGACGACACCATCTTGGAAGTACCAAAAGCTTGCAGATCCCCAGAAATATCTCTGAAAACAACAGCATGAAAAAGCCTTGATCTTAGAACAGTGCCTCCCCACCCCCGAGGTGAGCAGACCCCAACTTTAACACAAAGTTGACATGACTGAACTTCTTAAACTCAAAGTCTCAGAAAATGGTCTGAAGCACTAAGCCCACGCTCACATAGCCAGTACATGTCCAAGGCAGAAAGGAGTTGAATTTCTGACTCTGATATCAGCCTCTATCCTCTTTACCATGTTGCCTCTCTCTCATATATATAATAAATTTCAAATTGACTTAATGGATTTAAATATGGAAATCACACTGTAAAAAAGAAGAAAGAGAAATTATGCTCATCTGAGTAAATGTAAAAAGATTATTAAAGATGAAATAGATTTGATTATATAATTTACTTTGATACCTTGAAGGACTTGGGGTCTTATTGACATGGATACTACCTGAAACAATGTGAACCTCACACTATCCATTCAATCCACCCTGTGCAACTCTTCTCTATTCCCTCCAAAAACTCTTCCAGAGAGTCTACACAAGATGCTAGAGGTCCTCCTTGTATTCTCCTGACATGGTGTTAAGAGAATTTTAGAGCACACTCTCTCCATTAGCCATTCATTGCTTTCACTACATAACTGACTTGCTTTTTTTTTCTAATCAGACATTTCCTCAATATCCTTTATATTATTTCTTCTGCTTCATTCTCCATTTGTGTTGTAGCATGTTCAAATGAGCCAGGCACCTCTTCATTGTCCTTTAGGGAATCCTCAGACTCCCATCACCAGATTTCTTCTTTTGGAGGGAGAGGATAGATTCAGATTTGTAACATCATAGTTTCACAACTTAGTTCCTTTGGACATTGAGAAGTTCAGTTACTTGCCCAAGATTCCACATCTAGTAATGTGTCAGAGGCAGAATTTGAATGAGGACTTCCTGATTTCTACGTGGACTCACTACCTACTACACAACACTGCCTTTCCACAAAAGTTATTGGTATTAAAAAGATCAACTTTTCCTCATATTCATCAAAATATTTACAACAGCCCTTTTAAAAAATTAATTAAAGTTTTGGGTTCCAGATTTTATCCCTCCCTTCCCCACTCCCTGAGACAATAAGCAATCAGATATAGGTTATACATGTGCAATTATGTAAAACATTTCCATATTTAATTTTGTACAAGAAGACTTGAACAAAAGTAAAAATGAAAGAAAGAAAGAAACAAAGAAAGAAAGAAAGGAAGGAAGGAAGGAGGGAGGGAAGGAGGAAGGGAGGGAAGGAAGGAAGAATAAAGAAAGAAAGAAAGAAAGAAAGAAAGAAAGAAAGAAAGAAAGAAAGAAAGAAAGAAAGAAAAAGAAAGAAAGAAAGAGGAGGGAAGGAAGGAAGGAAGGAAGGAAGGAAGGAAGGAAGGAAGGAAGGAAGGAAGGAAGGAAGAAAAGGGGGGAAGGGAGGGAGGGAGGAAGAAAGTGAAAAATAGTATGCTTCAATTTGTATTCAATCAATATTAGTTCTTTCTCAAGAGGCAGATAGTATGTTTCGACATTTGTCCTTTGAGATTGTCTTGGATCATTGCTGAGAATAGCTAAGTCATTCACCGTTCTTCATCAAAAAAATGTTCTATTGTGTACTATGTTTTCCTGCTTCTGTTCACCTCACTATGCATCGGTTCATGTAAGTCTTTCCAGATTTTTCTAAAACCATCCTGCTTGTCAGTTTTTATGGCACAATAATATTCCACGACAATCATACACCACAGCTTGTTTAGCCATTTCCCAATTGATGGGCATCCCTTTGATTTCCAGTTCTTTGCCACCACAAAAAAGAGCTGCTATAGATGTTTTTATATGAATAGGTCCTTTTCCCCTTTTTGGATGTCTCTGGGATATAGACCTGGCAGAGGTATTCCTGGGTCAAAGGGAATACACAGTTTTATAGTTCTTTGAGCATAGTTCCAAATTGTTGTCCAGAACGGTTAGATCCATTTACAACTCCACCAACAGTGCACCAGTGTCCCAGTTTTCTTACATCCCCTTCAGCATCCAATATTTTCCTTTTTTGTTATAGTACCCACTCACAACAGCACTTTTTGTAGTAACAAAGAACTAGAAACAAAGTAGATGTCCATCAACTGGGGAAACACTAAATTATGGTACACAAATATAATGGAATATCACTTTGCTATAACAAATGATAAATATCATGCATAGAAAGAAGCATGGAGAGATTCATATCAACCAATGCAAAGTAAAATAAATTAAACCAGGAAAATATTAAACATGTAAATAGAAAGAACAACAACAAAATAATTGAAACTGAATGATACAAAATTATAATGGCCAAGCTTGGCCTTAAAAAGGGACATTAGAATACATGTCTTCACACTACTTTTCAGAGGTGGGAGATCATGTATGTGAAGCACATTTAACATCAGGTCTTTTTCTTTTTTTGGAGGGGGGAGGGCAGGGCAATTGGGGTTGAGTGACTTGCCCAAGGTCACACAGCTAGTGTGTCAAGTGTCTGATTTGAACTCAGGTCATCCTGACTCCAGAGCCAGTGCTGTACTCACTGCAACACCTAGCTGCCCCATCATCAGAGTTTTTTCAATGTTAATTTTGTTGAATTTTTTTTCTTTCTCTTTGTAAATTCTTTTTTAAAGGTATATATAAAGAATGACTCTTGGTAAGGGAGATACAATGGTGAATGTGGGTGATATAAAAACAAAAGGTTTCAATAAAAATTAATTTTTCAAAATGGGATTTTGCTTCAGGAGGAAGATTGAGATCATTAAAAGAACTGCAACATTTCTCACAGGTAATTCAACCCACTCTTTTCCTGCTGCCCAGATCTGGGTCCAGATCATTATCCATTTATATCATCTGTCCATGATGTATGTACTAACAGACAAGCCCTATGAGCAATCTATTTATCTACATATGATAGCCTAGACAATAGGCATCCCTCCTCCACTTGGAATTTCCTGTGAATAATGGAGCCCATAGTTTTTGGTTTGGGTTTTTTTCTCTTTTAATAACATTCTTATGATATGATCCCAGTGATGAAATCACTGGGCCAAAAGACATAAGCAATTTTTAAATTCCTATCATAGCAATATTGCTACATTGTTTTAAAAAGGTTGCAGAAATTCATGGTTTTGCTTTCAATGTGCCTATTTTCCCGTAGTGATACCTGCATTTAATTCTATCATTTTTAACTGCATTTGCTTTTGATGAATATCAGATAGTATCTGAAAGTTATTCAAATTTGAATTTATCTGATTATAAAGTTTTTTCATATAATTATTAATAATTTATGCTCCTTCCAGAATTGTTTATTGATATCCTTTGGCAATTTATCCATTGAGAAATATGTTACTCTTATAAATTCAACAGATCCCTATAGATTCTGAATGTCAAATGTACAAAAATGCTCATAGCAGCTCTTTTCATGACGGCAAAGAAACAGAAATTGAAAAGTTGTCCATCAGTTGGGGATTAGCTAAACAAACTATGGTATACGATTGTGATGAAATACTACTGTGCTATAATAAGTGGTGAAGGGGAGGATTTCAGAAAAACCTGTGAAGACTTATGAACTGATGCAGCAAAATGAGCAGAACCAAAAGAACAATTCACACAGTAACAATGATACTGTAAAGATAATCAATTGTGAAGACTTAGTCATTCTTATCAACTTGATGACCACCACAATACTGAAGGACTCATGAAGAAACATGCTATCCACCTTTAGATACAGAGCCGATGGACTCAGAGGGCAGATTGAAACATATTTTCTATCTCTTTCTTTTTTGGATATAGTTAATATGAGAATTTGTTTTGCTTAAATATACAAATTTGTAACAGATTTTTATTTTCTTTCCTTAATGTGTGGGAGAGGGGAAGGTCAGAGGGAGACAACTGGGAACTGAAATTAAATTAAATTGAATTTTTAAAATATGGTATTTGAGACTTGGAACCAGATGAGATGAAACCCTTGTTGTCCTGAGTAGTTCTATCATCACCACCTATTATCTCTAACACTAAATCATAAAACAACATTATTGACTATTTAACCACCAGGGAACACATTCTGGTGATTTGTGCTTGTGCAACTGGGGTAGAAATCCTCACTAGGTACCACGCTCTCTATGGTTACCAGAGGCTCAGCTCCTTTCTATCCCTCAGCTCTATTTCTCTGTGACGGAGTTTCTGGTTGTCGTCTATGAATTTGTAAAGGTACCATTTAAAATTTAGCCCCAAGCCCCAACTCATTGGCTAGCTCTGACTTCTTTTTGAAATAGATGTATTTCATTGAGCCCTCATTGCCTTCTTGACATAATGATTCTGGTTTTGCCCAAAAGCAAACTTGCATGATTGGATTTACTCTTAGCATAGGCTCAATAAGCAAATTAGAAGTACCTAATGACCAAAAAACATAATATATAATAAAATAATAAAACATATACCAAGCAGCTATGAGCCTGCTGTTCTCTCTAACCCCCAAATCTGCCCAGACCTAGACTCAGAATGGGCATGCATATCCTAAGATATGTAGGATTTCCATTTATTTTTGATTATCCACTTCCATCATCCTCTAAGCAAGAAAAGGAGAATGGAACAACCCAGTTTCCATGAGATGTTCAGCTCACTTTTCCAGCAGGACTTGTTATTAGAAACAGAGGCATTAGAAACTCTGAAGTCTGGGGTTCAGTTCAGTCCAGGATATGACTCAGGATCTCATGCAAACTGAAACTCATAAAGGTGGTACTTTTCCCTGTCTTGGTTTCAGCTGTCCAGTGGCCGGCAGGGACCACTTCAGCTAGCCCATCTGATAAGAGGGTGAGTGGATGCTGCAGGAACTCCCAGCAAGGAGTCATCGCCATTTCATGTCCTAATGACCCTTTGCCCCTTGAAAAAAGCACAACTCTCATTTACCATGTCATCACTGCCAATCATCTCCTCCCCTGCCCACTCCAAGCCTAAAATCCCCATTGCTCCATTTAGCAGGGCAGAGAAGCAGCTGGAGAGTAAGAAGGCATTATATCAGAAAGATCCTGGAACTTGATAACTAGTCTACGATCATCAAAGTCATACCTCAAAAAATACATTGAAATGGGGGTGGACGTGCAATGAGAACAGCTTTTGGGGGGTGAGCTAAACCAAAATCCCCGTAAACAAGGAGATCAGAACAAAGTATTTTTGGATGCCTATAATCAATGGCAGAGTAAGAATTTTTCATCTCTGGAACCCTGGATTAGGATTTGGGAATGATACTGAGGGAATATATGAATCAGACAGGGAAAAGGTTTGCTTAGCAAGCTCACTATATCAGATATTGTCTGGAGGGGACAGTTATAATAACAATAATTATTACTATTATAATTGCTAGTGTTTTACACTTTAAGGTTTGCAAAGCATGTTATCTCATTTGATCTTCAAAATAATCCTGTGAGGTAGGTACCATCATTGTCCCCATTTTAAAGATGAGGAAACTGAGGCTGAGAGTAGTTTTGACATTCCTAGCATCAAATAGCTAAGTCAAAGCAAGTGTCTGAGGCAAGATTCGAATTCCAGCCTTTCTGACTCCAAGTCCAACATTCTCTCCACTCCAGTTCCTCAGTGTGTTGGACAGCATGAAATGGTAGAAAGAGTGCTGTGTCTGGAGTCAGAGGGCTTGGGTTCAAATTCTACCTCTGATAGTTCCTACCTATGTGACATTGGACAAGTCCATTCATCTCCCTGGATGAATTTGAAATTTCCCTTTCCCCATATGTAAAATGAGAGAGGGCAGCTAGGTGTCATACAGCTAGTAAGTGTCTGAAGTCCAATTTGAACTTGCCCAAGACGAGACTTCCTGACTCCAGGCCCAGCACTCTATTCATGGTACCATCTAGGTGTTCATCTAAAAGTGCCCAATGAGATGTTTATCTTCAGACATGACCAATGGGTGGATTTTGCTTTTGTGGTTATATTTATTAGTTAGAAGGAAGTGAAGACTTTGGGAAAAGGAGTTGTGGCAGTGATACTTAAAATAGAGGAAGAAAGGAGTATAAATTAATCATTTTTAAAAAATTCACAGAAGACAGCATAAAGAAATCCAAAAGGGAACACAAAGTAATGTCACTCCTATTATATCAAATTTGAAATATATATTTAAAAAAAACAAGCTGTAGTGTAGACCTGTGGTTTCATATGCAATCTTCTTTTTTTGTTCTTTGTAAAGGGGAAATTTCATGGTAGTTAATGTGTGTTAGGTCCATACTAATAAAAAGGAAATAAAATTAAATTTAAAATATTTAAAATAAAAATGTGTTAAGTCCATAATAATAAAAGGAAATAAAACTAAATTAAAAATATTTAAAATAAAAACATGTTAAGTCCATACTAATGAAAAGGAAATAAACTTAAATAAAAATATTTAAAATAAAAATATGAAATTAAAAAATAACATTATAGATATTGCCTGATTAGGACATGGTACAGCAGAATGGACTCCTCCTTCCTTCCCTGCCTCCCTCACTTAGAGACCATGCCATTTAGAATAACACAGTCAAAGATCACATAACCATTTTGGGCTTTAGCATCACCCTGTTGACTCATACTAAGCTTACAGTTCCCCAAAACCCCAGGATGCTCCCCAGGGCAAGTGCCCCCATTGCCCTATGGGAGTCATGCTTCTCTACAAAAGCCAACCTTTTAAAAGTAAATGAGTATATGTATGTAGCTTGACTATGGATTTCTGGGAAATAGCATCAACAATCAGAAATAGAATTCTTTTTGAAAAGAGTAACAAAATCTAAGAATAGGCAGCTAGATGGAGTACTGAACCTGAGGTCAGGAAGACTCATCTTCCAGTTCAAATTTGACCACAGATACAAACTAGCTGTGTGACCCCAGGCAACTCATTTAACTCTATTTGCCTCACTTTCCTGATCTGCAAAAATGAGCCGGGAGGGAAATGGCAAACCACTCTAGTATCTTTGTCAAGTAAACCCCAAATGGTGTCACAAAGACTTGGACATGGCTATAAGAGGACTGAACAAGTCTATGAAACAGTCTAAAATTGTGCTGGGTTCTTCAAATACCTGCTGTATTGTCAAACCAAAGAACACTCTCCATATGTTCAAAAGAAGTATTTCTCATGCAGGCCATCCAAGGATTGGGGGAAGGAGCTGGAAGAGCTTAGGCTAGAGAAGATAAGACTAAGGGGAGCCCAGACGACTGTATCTTTGACCATATCCATATCTGCAGACTGAGATCAACAAATATAGCATGCATTGTGTTAGAAAATGTGGAGCAACAATAAGGAAGTCTTCCTCTAGGTAAAAGAAGACATATACCTCTGTGTCCATTCTCATAGGACTAGATTAAAGGTTGGGAAGTTTTAGATTCTTAATAGAAAGACTCTTTTCCCTTTATGTAAGTTCTGCAACCTTGAGTTTACCATTACATAGTTTTATTTTCCCTTTGATTATTAGAAATAAAAACTTTGGAGACAAGACATTCTCAAATGGTTTTTTTTTTGGGCGGTGAAATCAGGATGGATTTTAGTCTTCACTTTGTGAGTTTAAAATGAATAAAGAATGAATCATACACACCCTAGAATGACTCAAGATTCTGGAGAAGACATTTATTTCTTGCTATTTTTTGTTCCCTAAAGGAAAATAATTTTTACACATTTGGGACCCAATATGACAAACAAATTCCATCAAGTTGTGCTTACAAGTGTTACTCAAAGAATGAGTCTTTTTGTCCCCAAATTATACATTTGATAGAATCATAAACTGTGGGGCTCAAAGGACTCTTTCTCCTGCCACTTTACAAACTGAGGCCTTTTTTCTCTAACTTTGGTGATTTAACCAAGGATTCCTAGGACCCCTGTTCAGTAATTCCAACACTGTCTTATAAAATGAGCTTGGCTATGTTATGAGAAGCTCAAACAAGGTAGAGATTTTTTAAAACTTCATAACTTATACAAATGGACATGGAAAGAAAAACAGAACTGAACATACTATAAATATAGTGACTGATCCTGGCCCTGAAGAAAGGTTTAGAAAATGCAATTCCTCCATTTCAATGAGGGAGGGAGAGAAGTATGGAGATGAAATGTTGTATATGTTGCCATACATAGTTGATGTGCTGGTATGTTTAGCTGTTGTTGAGTGGTTTCAGTTGTGTCTGACTCTTTGTGGCCTCATTTGGGGTTTTCTTGGCAAGGATACTGGAGTGTCATTTCCTTCTCTAGCTCATTTTACAGATGAAGAAACTGAGGCAAACAGGGTTATGATACTTGTCCGGGGTCACACAGCTAGTAAGTGCCTGAGGCAGCATTTGAACTGAGTTCCTCCTGATTCTGGGGTGCGTGATCTAACCTGTATGCCATCTAGCTGCTCCATGGATAGCTGAACTGCTATTTTTTCCTTTTTTTAAACTTGATTACAAGGAATGGTTCAAAAGAGAAGACAGATGGAAGGGACATAAGTAATACTAATAAATTAATATTTAAAGAATCTTAGATCTAGGGCTAGAATAAAAAGAATAGCTAATATTCATAGAGAGTTTTGAAGTTTGCAAAGTGCTTTATGTGTGTTTCTCTCAGTGGATCCTCACAACAACCATAGGTGGTTGTGGCTATAATCATTCCCATTTTACAGAGGAGGGAACTGGAACTGAGAGACTTTAAGTGACTTGTCCAGGGTAACACAGCTAGAGTCTGACACAGGATTCAGCAGTGTTCTATCCACTTCAACGTCTAGCTTGAGAAACCTTAAAGAACATTTTTTTCAGATGTGTCAAACTCACAGCCCATGGCTACATGATGTGGCTTGAGTGTGACCCCATCCAGATTAAAATATAATTGGGAAATGTTTAACACAATAAGCAAAAATACAATATGACATAGTTAATGTTAATTTGTGTTTTTTAAGTCAATAGGTGGCCAGCAGATATACATTTCTATTTGAGTTTGGCACCATATTCTAGTCTATCTTCCCATCCCATCAGTACATTTGACAAGCAAATAGTTAAAGGAAATAGTAGCCCTCCCTAAGTGTTTGTGTAACACAGGAAGTAACAAACTCATTAGGTTGGTAGAAGTATTTGGGAAATGAGAAACA
This sequence comes from Trichosurus vulpecula, assembly GCF_011100635.1. Lineage (NCBI taxonomy): Eukaryota > Metazoa > Chordata > Mammalia > Diprotodontia > Phalangeridae > Trichosurus > Trichosurus vulpecula. The sequence continues at coordinate 67,795,466 of NC_050578.1, forward strand.
AAGAGATGACTTAACAAAAGGAAGGATTTCAAATGGCCTTCATAGAGGAGGCAGGAAAATTAAGTTGGTTTTTTTTCTATCACCTCCCTGAGAAAATAGAACATTAATTTTGCTATTTCGCAAAGCTATAATTAAAATTATGCAATTGCTCCATCGTGTTCCAGTTGAATTTGTACCAGATGTTACATACAAGTCTTACAAGTTCAGCTTGCGGGATGTCTGAGGCACAGGTTGCCCTAAAGATAGGACATTTCTCCAGCAGAGAAGCAGAGGGGTCTGGTTAAAATCCCTAGTCTAGATTCACCAAGAAACACTATGGAGGGTTGAGACTGCATGATTTCATTTCTATTCCACTTCTATGCTTTGTTACCTAGTTTTCCACATGGCGTTTAAGAAATTACTTGGCCGTCTCCAAGAAAATAGTTTAGGTCTGGCTGTTTATGTTTCATGAACCAAAAAGTTCAAGAGAATTTATAAGAATTCATCATTAAAACATATTTGTGTCTAATGATAGCCATCTCTAGGGTGGGGTAGGGAGAGAGGAAGAAAAGAAAAAGAAAAGGAAATCTACATGATAACTTTGTTATATATTTAAAAGGAATAGCAAGTTGTACATGATAGATTTGCTGTTTCATGTGCAATCATTTTTTTATTCTACTATGTTATGGAAATGCTTGTTTTATTTCATAAATTAAAAATAAAACTATATAGTGATCAGCAAAAATGTACATTACACAGCGTTACTGATTTAATGGAGGGCTCAGGAACAGAGCTATAGCGGGGGCCAGGCAAACAGGGCCATGGCTTTGCCCCAAAGCACCAAAATTAGAGGGCTCTGAAACCATTTCCCATCCCTGTCCTTGAGCTCTACAGGAACAGAGCTTAGCATATTAACTCCTAAGGCCAGGAGACAAACAAAGTGATAAGGAACTGCCACATACAATTCTGGTGTTATGGGCACTGCTTCCCTCTCCCATCTCCACCACCAACCACCCCAAGTGTCACGATGAAGAAGTCAGCAAAGGACTGGGTCCTATCCCTGCTAAAGCAGGAAATACTCATGACTACTGAAAGAGCAGAAATAACCAGTTTAAAAGAACAAATTTCTGAGAAGAAATCAGAAAACAAGGCACATGAGATAGCCAAGTGATTGTATTGTGATTTTAGAAAGAAGACATAAGCAACACATTTGGTTCCACTCAGTAAGAAGGTGGAGGAAAATTATTGTTTCACAAGTTTGAAAAGACTAAGAACTCATCCATGCAATGGCCAGCTTAAATTCCAGAGGACCTATAGGTGCTACCCACCTCCTAACAGAGATAATGGACTCAAGAAGCAGAACAAGAAACATTTTTTCATGTGACCAACGTGGAAATTTGTTTTGCTTGACTATATGTATTTGTTTACAAGGATTTTTCTGCCCTTTTTCAGTGGAGGAAGGGAAGGGGAAGAATTAGGATTCTTTCTAAAAAAAAAGTGTGAACAGAAGGGACACCGAAAGGAATCACAGACAAGAAAGACAGCTCTGAAAGTTATTTATTAAATCAATTTGGTACTTAAAAATAACAGCAAGATCTACATAATAAAGATTTACAGTTTCTTGTACAATTCTCTTCTGTTCCACAGTATATATGGAAATGTTCATTTTATTTGGAGTTTAAGTTTGAAATTACATTTCTTTTTAAAAAAAGAAAATATTGAGCTGTGAGCTCTTCTACCCAGCGTGCACTTGCCTCCCCCTGCCTCCAGGTTCTGCACCACCTTCTCTCCCTCTTAAGGGTTTAAACTTGCCACTTCCAAGTTTGCCATGGATGATATATGATATTATTACTCTCGTTGTTGGCCATGGCTCTGGAATGTGCAAAGCTGGCTTTGCAGGAGATGGTGTTTTCCTTTCCATTGTTGGGTGCCCCAGACATTGGGGTGTGATGGTGAATATGGGCCAGAAAGGCAGCTATGTGGGGGATGAGGCCCAGAGTAAGAGGGATATTCTAACTCTGAAGTACCCCCATTGAACTTATTGTCACCAACTGGGATGACGTAGAGAAGATCTGGCATCATACTTTCTACAATGAGCTCCCTGTGGCCCCTGAAGAGCACCCGGTACTGTTCACAGAAGCTCCCCTGAACCCCAAAGCCAACAAAGAAAAGATGACTCAGATTATGTTTGAGTCCTTCAACATCCTAGCCATGTATATCACCATCCAGGCTGTGCTGTCCCTGTGTGCTTCTGATCATACCACTGGTATTGTAATGGGCTCAGATGATGGAGTGACCCACACTGTGCCCATCTATGAAGGTTATGCCCTTCCCCACACCATCCTCTGTCTGGAACTGATGGGCAGGGATCTGGTGGATTTCCTCATGAAGATCCTGACCCAGAGAGGGTACAGCTTCACTACTACAGCTGAGAGAGAAATCATGTGTGACATCGAGGATAAGCTGTGTTACATTATCTTGGACTTTGAGCAGGAGATGGCCACTGCTGCTTCTAGTTCCTCTCTGGAAAAGAACTATGAGCTTTCTGATGATCAGGTTATCACCATTGGCAACGAGAGGTTCTAAAGCCCAGAAGCTCTCTTCCAACCATCTTTCTTAGGTATGAAATTCTGTGGAATCTGCAAAACTACCTTCAACTCAATCATGAAGTGTGATGTTGACATCCGTAAGGATTTGTATGCCAATACCGTATATTGTCTAGTGGTACCACCATGTACCCATGCATTTCTGACAGGATGCAGAGGAGATTACAGCCCTAGCTCCCAGCACAATGAAAATCAAGATCATTGCCCCACCTGAGCGCAAATACCATGTCTGGATTGGAGGCTCCATCCTGGCATCTCTTTCTACCTTCCAGGAGATGTGGATGTATGATGAATCTGAGTCCTCCATTGTCCACCACAAATGCTTCTAAATGGACTGTTTGTGTTTATTTATTTATTCACCTATCTATTTATTTATTTGTCAAAGAGTGTGACATGATAATTGCCCTAAAAAAGAGATGAGATTGCATGGCTTTATTTGGGTTTTTTGTTTGTTTGTTTTTGGAGTTTAAGTCAAGATTTAAAAACTAGAACAGTGAAGATGATGAGGAGTCTAACTATGTTGGAGGCAAACATCCCCAGAGTTCTACAGTGTGTCTTCAGGACTCTGATTGTACATTTGTTTTGTTTTGTTTTTAAAGAGTCATTCCAAATATGGTATAATGCATTGTTACATAGAGCTACAAGCCTCTGTAAAGGCTGTCCTCTGCTAGAGCAAAGGAGCTACGTAACAAAAATTCGGATGGGGAAGGAGGAAGCTACTAGTATTGTTTTACATACAAATTATGTAATCCCTTAAAAAAACTTTTTGTATCTTCCGCCTTAATACTTGTTCCCTTTCTTTTAATTGTCAGCCCTGAATGAATGGCCCCCTAAATTCCCTCCCTGCCTCCAACATAGATATGAATGAAGACTTTACAATCTCCGTGCAAGTTTTATGAGATTGATGCCAGTACTTGGCAGAGGGGAGGAGCTTTACCTGTACACTGACTTAAGATCAGTTCAAATAAAAGTGCACACATTAAAGAAAAAAAAATTATTATTTGAATGTGTAATGTAACCGAGTGCCCAAACTTCCCTGCCTGAGTAGGATTTAAGGTTTGCGAAGAATTCTGACAGTTGGCAGAGACTATGAGCTACATCCTCTTGTTCTCCTAGGAGTATCTGCAGACCTTACAGATGCTAAAGCTCATGACTGGGGCAGCTGGGTGGTGCCTTGGATAGAGTAACAGCCCTGGAGTTAGGAGAACCTGAGTTCCAATCCTGCCTCAGACACTTACTAGCTATGTGACCCTGAGCAAGTCACTTAACCCAGATTGCCTCCCAAAAAATAAAAAAATAAAAAATAAAGCTCAAGTCTGCAATTAACAGGGCCATACAATAGAGAATCAGATACCATTTTTCTTATGATTTTAGGAAAAGCTGGCATGATCTAGAAATAACTGGAAGTGAAATTTTTCTGCAAATCAACTGAATCATAAAGGGAGCTCTTACTAGTTTCTCAGTTCTAAATTATTCACAAAAACAATTTCTCAGTCTGAAACAGTCTTTGACTCATAGGAAGCTCTAGGAATTTTCATTTCAACTTCAAAAATATCATTTAGAGTCTTATGAGGGGGAAAAACAAGGGATATATATGCAATTCAAATTCAGTACAAAATCCCCTTACTATGTGAGTGTCATGGTAGAAAGGGTAAAAGTAGGCACTGTTTTCATATTTATCTTGGCATCTACAGCTCCCAGATGTGTCTAGAGTAGGTGCTCAATAAATGGTTTATTATTATTATTAAATTGAATTAAATTGCATTATTATTATTATTGAATATCATTAAATTGATTGAATTGGGATCAGAAGATATGAATTTGAATCTCAGTCTTGCAACGTAGTAGCTGTGTAACCCTGGACAGGAGGCAACTAGGTCACTTAGTGGATAGAGCACTGGGCTTGGAGTCAGGGAGATGTGAGTTCAAATACAGCTTCAGACAGTTATGAGTGACCCTGGGCAAGTCACTTAATTTCTGTTTGATTTAATCCGCTGGAGAAGAAAATGGCAGGGATAGAGGAAAATTTGGAACTCAAAATTTTATGAAAATGAATGCTAAAAATTGTTTTTACATATAATTGGAAAAAATAAAATAGGAGAAAACAAGGATGCATATATTCACATATACACACCTATAAGGATATACGTATATATTGGTCTGCTGTTGTCCTTCATTCTCAAAGAAGATCAAAATGACATCACTATGATGGCGTCAAGGTACAGTGTGACTGATTGGGCCAATATGAGATCGGAATGCTCTACCATAGGTCAGGCACAAATAGTCCGTGTGAACATTTGGGGTGAATTCTCTAAATTTGCACATCCTACATTTCCTTTGAGCTATTTCAATTCTGCTGTGCTCTACACTTCTCTGATGAGGGCATGCCGTGCTAAGAAGTCCTGTGTCAGTGTCTCCCATGTCACACAATCAATTCCAAAGTTCTTAAGAGACACCTTGAGAATATCCTTGTATTGCTTCTTCTGACCATCTGTGAGCACTTGCCCTGTGTGAACTCTCCATAAAATAGTCTTTTTTGGCAAGCGTACATTTTGTATTCAAACAATGTGTCCATGTCTATATGTACACATAGAGAGAATATGTACATATTACCTATTTATTTATATTACATATATGCCCATATATGTACATGAATATATATTCTCCATGTATATATGTGTAGATAAACTAAATATAAAGAGAACAAATACAAATAAATTATATCATTTTAATTTAAAAAAAAGAAGGAATTGGCAAACCACTCCAGTATCTTTGCCAAGAAAACCCCATGGATAGTATTGGCATGCTATGGTTCATGGAGTCACAAAGAGTCAGACATGACTAAACAACAACAAAAAGACCTTGGTAAGTCACATAACTTTTGTCTGCCTCTATTTCTTCAACCATAAAATTAGACTAATAATATGCTTCCAAACTACCTCACAGGCAGGTTGTTGTGAGTATCAAATGAGACTCTTTGTATAACACACTTTGCCAAAGCCATATAATTCAGCTTGTATAATTTACTATCGTTATCATTGCTATTCACATGCATTGAAGGTAACAAATGTAAATAATGTGATGAGCCAAAACATCATTTATTTTTGGATTTAGAATGCATTGTATATTTACTTTCTAATGTCTTGGCTGATATTAAAATTAATTAGCTTATCCTGAGCACAAGCCAACTGGCAGTTTGGGGGCATGGAGGAAGAAGAGGTGATGGAAGGTGGCAAGGGAAAGGTGATTTGACATTCTCAAGTTGCTATTGATAATCTATAAAGTGGATGGCTTATAATTAAGAGGAAAGTAGATCATTTAAGTGTCCCAAAATGCAGAAGCACATTTACATTAACTATATTCCTTCTAGTTCCCTTTAAAAACCAATAGATGGTGCTATCACATTCCAGAAAATACTTTGGAAAAGAAATGAGAAATTTAACATTGGATCTAAAATGTCTATCTATCAAAATTACATATTGAGGGTCAGAGGAAAGAAGAAAGATCAGAAAATTAAGGTTACAGTGAGTTCAATTCAACCAGCACTTATTAAGCATTGTACTAGGCATAGGAGGATACCAAAAACAATCCCTACCCTCAAGGTACTCTCCTGGGGAAAGACAATGCTTCTATTTTCAAACATTCATTTGTTCACTTCAGTAATGCCTTATGCTTTGATTCAAGTATCCTGTGACTGTGACTCTCAGGTTGGAATGTAAGTGTGAAAATCAAATTTATCAAATTTCAAATGTATTTTCATTTACTTTCAAACTGTAACACTTAGATTCTTTAAAGAGAGTGTTGTAACAATGGAATTTAGTGTTGACAAGTAAACAAAATATATTTTGAATTTTAACACCATCTTGGCAGCGATACTGTGCAAGCAAAAAAGCAGGATAATGATGTTAGCTAGCATTTGTATAGAGCTTTAAGGTTTGCTGAGGGCTTTACAAATACTGTATCATTTCATCTTCAGTAACAACCTTGAGAGGCAAGGGATTTTGTTATCACCATTTTGCAGATGGGAAAACTAAGGCACAGAGCAAAAATTTGCCCAGGATCATACAACTACTGAGTGTATGAAGTAAGTTTAGAATTTGGGTCTTCCCTGACAAGTCCAATACTCTATCCACTGCATCTTCTAAGTATTCCAACAGATTAATCCAAGAGGAAATGTATAATTGGAAAAGGAGATTAGATTGGCCAGTCATATCCTGAGAGCAAGGTTCACAGATCAGAGTGATAACTAGGAATTTTGGCCCCCAGGGCAAGAAGCAAAAAAAAAAAAATGGCCCTTCGGCTTTGGGTGGGGCAAAGAGTCAGAGACCCTGGGCCCTGGTGGTATGGGAGAGTTGGTGTGGAGAAAGAGTTTTCCACGGAAATTATTTGTTAATATCTAATTCAGCGCAATCAGGGCAGCTCAGTGGTACAATGGATGGGGGCCTGGAGCCAGGAAGACCTGGCCTCAGAAACTTATTATCTGTGTAATCCTGGGCAAGTCACTTCACCCTATTTGCCTCAGTTTCCTCATCTGTAAAATGAGCTGGAGAAGGAAATGGCAAACCACTCCAGTATCCTTACCAAGAAAACCCCAAAATGGGGTCACAAAGAGTCAGACATGACTGAAACAACTGAACAACAACAACAACAGAAAAAGGGAAGCTTAGAGAGGCGCGGGTTTAGGCAGGAAAGATAATGAAATCTATCTTGGAAATGTTAAGTTCGAGGTGCCTATGGGACATTTAGTTAGAGAAACCCATCAAGTAATTGGTGATGCAGTATTGGAACTGAGAAGAGAGTCACTAGCAGAGAAAGATACTTTTAGTCCATGAGTTAAGTTTATTTAGAGAAAAGTTGGCAGAAAGACGAGTATAGTTACATTCAAGTAGGTTCCCTCAGTTAGTGTGCCATCTCTGCCACCCATGTAATCTTCCTATTCTTGGAGAGATCTAGAAAGAAGAAATGGACCTTCAGGCTAAGAGGATGGGAGGTCGTGTCAATGGGTCCCTGATGCTGATAGGATAGCCCTACCCATCTCTTCCCTATGCCACAGTGCAGCCACGTTATAACTTTCTGGTTGAAGCTTGGGCACCGACAAGCTATACCCCTCCTAACTATACCCACCAGGAAGGTATGTGCCCAGCTCTTACTTCCCCAGGCTCAAAGTCATATCTATGATAGCCAATTCCCTATGCCTGTGAACAATTTGCCACTCTCCAAATTGGATAAAGCCAAAACTTTATGTGCCTTGCCCTTCTTGTGGATTAGAAACTGATAGAGTGTGGAGTGATTCACTGGAACTCATGAAACATAAATTTACCGTGTTGGATATATGGACAAGAATTATAGAAATATTCTTGTATATAACCTGTGAAGACATACATGAGTTGGAATCTGCACTGATGAAAGGAATACTAATGTGGATGAGACCATAGATCCCAATGAAGTACTGAAATATTAGGGAATACAAATGACCTGAAGCCAAGCAGGATTAATGACTATCAGACTCTAGGTAGCTATTAAGGGAGGAGGAGAAGGGAAAGGGAATAAGCATTTATACCATGCTTACTATGTGTCAGGCACTGTACTGAGCACTTTTCACAGATGTTATCTCATTTGATCCTTAAAATAACCTTGAGAGGTTGTTATTATTATTGTTCCCCTTATCAATTGGGGAAACTGAGGTAAACAAATTAAGTGATTTACCCAGGGTTGTACAGTAAGCGTCTAAGGGTAAATTTGAACTCAGGTTTTCCTGACTCCAGATTGAGTGCTTGATCCGTTCTGCCATTAGCTGTCTCCTAACAGCCCCTAATGATGCCAATACACTCCTCATAAGGGAAGAATCTTGATGAGAGAAATATATCTGAAGTATATACATTCACTTGATCAATGCTGTTCCATCCATTTAGAACAGTATCCTGCGCTTAGCCTTTAGCTCATTGCATTGAAAGAATATTGAAGAATTAAAAGTTAGACATAGCAGGATACAGTGGAAAGAATGCTAGGCTTGGAATCAGAGGACTAGCCTTGTAACCTCCCTTGGCTAGGATTTTGTCATCTCTAAAATGATTTTGGATTGAATGATTTCTGTGGTCCCTCCCAGGTCTAAAGTCCTACCTAGCTTTAGCCTAATATTGGTTTAATTTTCCTTTGGAGAACATAATTATCATCTCTCATTGATTACCAATAAAATTGAAACACATACAAGTACGGTTGTCATACAACACAAGATGAAATGACCTCAGAGAAGAGGCCATCTACTGGTCTGCCCTTTTCACACATAAGACTGAACGTAGGAGAGCTTCTCTCTAAATATTTGGTGTTGTAATTTGCCCTGTCTGCTATTTATGTTGTCAAGGCAACTAGGCTGTAAATGCCCCGAGGGCAGGTACCTTGTCTCAGTTTTTTTTGTTAGACCCCCAGTCCCTAGCACAGTAGCAAACATATACCTGTCACTCAATCAAATTATTGATTGCTAACTTAATTTACAGACTGTTAAAAGGCAGGACGCATTCTTAAAATTTTTATATTTTATTTTTCCCAATTACATGCAAAACAATTTTTAACCTTTGTCTTTTAAAATTGAGTTTCAAATTCTCTCCCTCCCTCCCTTCCCCCCTCCTTAAGAAGGCGAGCAATTTGCTATAGATTATATGTGTGCAGTCATGCAAAACATATTTCCATATTAGCCATGTTGAGAAAGAAAACAGACAAAAAAGAAGTTTAAAAATATACTTCCATCTAAATTCAGACTCCATCAGTTCTTATTTTGATGGTGGATAGCATTTTTCATGTGAAGGACAGGACCCTATTCTTGTGAAATCTGAGTTTCCTGTATATTTATCCAAGGACCTCAGACCAGGGCAGAGACTACAGCTTGTTTTTTTACTTTAGTACATGTAAGTATTACTCACTGATTATGGGTTTCTAAGTTCCTATGGGAGCTTGCTGGATTTGTTGAATTTTCTCTTCATTTTAGTAGGAAATCACATTGCAAAGGAGAGTTCTATAAGATGGGAGTGTTCTTGGGAAGCATAGGAAATGAAAGGCAGCAGGAAGTACAAATACACAAATGGATCTGTGATCTCACTGTGGATGTTGTCTCCAGCAATGTCCATGCCCGCCCATCCTCTGGCCTTCTTATTCATGTCTTGACATATCTTTTGCCATGAATCAGGGGCTAAGGGACCAGAGTTCCACCCAATATGCAAGGGGACTTCTTCTCAGATCACCAGCACACTAGAGGATCTTGTGGGCTATCTATCAGTTATCCCTCACTCTAGGCATGAAATCAGGCTTTCTTCTCTATTGACACTTCTATGGTGACATCCTTGTCTCCAAATGTTCTTTGGAATTCCTTACTTTCATGTGCTGCAGCCGGTTTACACCTACCATAACTCTCTGTGATACTCATTTTTTTGGAGACTGTGGTACTTTTACTGATTCTTCCAGCTATGTATTAAAGTTGATCCTTACTCTAACAGGTTGGCAGTGTGTGTATAGACATCTGATTCAAGAATGACTTTCTCATCCATAATGAATCAATTCTTGCCTATCAAAATGTGGTCAGTTTCATTTTTGCCATGTTATCTGGTACTTGACCTGGCTGGCCAATGCCTACTACTTTTCTTGAAGAAAGTGTTCATGACATGTAGGAATGATGGAGGATTCTGTGAAGTCCACTAGTCTCTGGCCTCTCTCCTTATTCTGTCTTCAAGATGCATCTTACCACCTTCACCTATTCCTACCCTTGCATTGAAGTTATCAATGATCAAAGTATGTGGTGACTGAATTTGGAAAATCTTACTGAGTTTTTTTTATAGAATTTTTCTACTTCATCCTCTATCACAAAGTACAATCATCTTCTTTTTGCTAATTTATCATGAACAGAGCAGAAAGGACCCAATGCCCTGTAAAATAATATTTTCTATTATTGTTATTGATCCTTCATTTCTGAAGAGAACCAATTAACATCACAGGGTGATGTCTGGTTTTTTTTTGAGGCAATCAAGACTAAAAAACTTGCCCAAGATCACACAGCTACTAAGCTTCTGAGGTCTAAATTGAACTGAAGTCCTCCTGACTCCAAGGTCAGTTCTCCACCTGCTGTACCACCTATCTGCCCCTATGGGCTAGTGTCTTGACTTGTTCTTAACAGGATTTAAATGAGGCAGAGTTGCACAAAGTTGTCAGTCTCACTCTCCTAGAGTCATCAAAGTCCACTGACAAAAGAAAAGTCAGGACAACAACTGCTACGGTTTTACTAATTACAGTGAATGCTAAATTAACTTCACATGAAAGAAAGAAGACAGCCTGGGCACTGATAATCCCCTGAAACAACTAATAATAAAATTCTCTTTGGAATACATCTTCTATAATTTACTTATTTTTTGCTGTAGCTGATTTACCTTCCTAATTACTTTTTAAGGGTACATTTAAGTGAATCTCCATTCCCTAAGGGTACTTTTTTTCAACAAGGCGAGACAGCTCAGGGATAAAGAAGCAGTAAACAGAAGTAATAATCATTGTATTTTGTTAAATAACTTCTGTGTAAAAAGAGGGGATACAGATTTCTCCACAAGAAATCTTCATTTAAGGAAGAAAGAAAAATGTAACCCTTCAACCCCAATACATATCTCTGTGACAGCAGCCAGGAAAATTTGTCCCCTTAATGAAATTCTCTAACTTTATGGGTTAATATTTTAGTTGATTATTGTCAGAGTCTCCATGATGAATAAAAAGCTGCCCCTTTTGTCTAGCACTAGCAGGACAAATTATTATTACTCTTCTGTAGGTCCATAAAAACTAGATTTCAGGAGACACTGTAAAGTATAGTAACATTGTTACTAGAACCGTTGCTTCTTAATAGGATTTCTTCAGCTTGCAGCTCCCTCATTTTTTGTAGACATCTTTTACAGGCTATATAGGAAGCTGCTTATTTGGTATACTTTTTTCCCTTGGATTTTACATTCACACTTAATATCTTACAGAATAGATACAATAGAACAATGGGTAATGAAGCCATTTTCTATATGTTTCAGACACAATTACAGGGAGAGATCTACACTTGGTATCTTAGAAGCTAGAAAGGAGAGACCTTTAGAGATCATCTAGTCCAAAAAAGACGAAAAATCTCAGACTCAGGTTAAGAGACTTTGTCAAACATTGTACAGGCAGGAAGCGTGGAGTTGGATTTTAAGCCAATTCCTTCTGAACGCAGAGCCAGGGTCATTTCCCACTGGATAGGGAGGTGGGTTAGTAGTCAAGTCTGAGAGAAATGCACTTAGGAATGTGTGTCTGAGGCTGAAGGGAAGGCAGATTCAGTCTGTACCCACAGTAAGCCAGCTCTCTCTCTGTTAGGCACTTCATGCCAGGGTGACTCAGCAGACAAACCCAACACCCACTGTCCAAAAAGCACTTTGGGTACTGACTGCATGAAATAGAGACAATCACCCACCACAACAAAGGTGGCCAAAGAGGGACCTTTTTAGGAAGGAATTCTTACCAGCTTCAGGGTCTGAAGGGCAGTTCCAGCATTGCAGAGGGGCAAAGGTGATTCACTAGAGAAGGAAATGACAAACCACTGAATCTTTGCCAAGAACCACCCCCCCCCCCCAAACATCCACAGGGTCTGGAAGATTCAGAAGTGACTGGACAAGAAAGGAGTCCTTGCAAGAGAACAGAGCTCACCTGTCTCTCCAGACTTCAACATTCACATTGTCCCTGAGGCTAAAGCCTCGGACTTGGAAGAGCTAGCACATTTGTGCCCTTCCTAAATATAAATACTGCTGGATCCTTAGGGTATGTAATTGACACTGAGTTGTTAATGATTACAGGCTCCACTTAACCCTCGATTGGTTAACAGGGAGTGGAAACTGAAGCTAAGTGGGAGCATGGTAAGAAGTCTTAGACAAAAGACTTAGACAAACATGTTCCGGTATTGGAAAAACTGGCAGATACGGTTACAGAGCCACTGTTAGTGGTTATTGAAAGACTGTGAAGGGGAGAGGTACTACAAGCCTAGGGAAGGGAAAATGGTGCACTTTTTTTTAAGGGAAGGGTAGAGAACGTAACATGCAGGTCAGTGAGCCTCATTCCAGTGCCCGGCAAAATCCTAGAACCCATGACTAAGAGGGTGATCTATGAGAAAGTTTAATCAGGGTCCATAAAAATCCCAGATGGCTTCAAAGTAACAAGCCAAGCCAGACTAATTTCCTTTTTGGACCCGGTAATTAAAGCAAGGGATTAGTGGAGTGCTGGAGATAAGGCCTACCTAGATTTAAGCAAAACAATTGACAAAGAAAATATCTTCCTCTATCTTGGTGGACCAGATGGAAATAGCCAGGCCGGATGATAGTACTTAGATGAATTTTAAATGGATTGAATGACCAGATCCATAGAGTAATCATTAGCAAGTCAGACTACTTGGAAGCAGGTCTCTAGTGGAGTGTTCTGTGTTTTGATGATAAAATGAGATATTTGTAAAAAGCACTTAGCACAATTCCTAGCACACAGTAGGCACTTATTCCCTTCTCCTCCCCCCTTCCTTTTAACATTGTTACCGGTGAGTTGAATGATACCATAGGATGTATGTTTATCAGACTTGCAATCTGACACAGTTGGCAAGGATCACTACCATACTAAAGGACAAAGTCAAGATCCAAAGAGATCTCCTTGGACTAAACCAATCCCCCCACTAGATAGTAAACTCCTTGAGGTCAGGGACCATCTTTTGTTTCTTCTTGTATCTCCAGTGTTTAGCACAGTAATAGAACATGGTAGGTGCTTAATAAATGTTTATTGATTGACCTGAGGAATGATCTGAGCATCAACTGCTATCGGTATATTAAGGGAATAGAGGAGAAAACAATGTGACTACATTGGAAGGTTAGTATAGTCAGTCAGTGACTGAGAATTTATTAAACACCCACTATTGCCAGACACTGTGCTGAAAACTGAGGATATAAAGAAAGGCAAAAACACAGTCCCTGCCCTTAAGGAGCTCAAAGTCTAATGTGGAAAACAACATGCAAACACCTATGTACAAAAACAAAAATGACTGAGAAAGCCTTCTTGCAAAGGTGAGATGAGCTGAGTCTTGAAGGAAGCCAGGGAAGCCAGGAGGTAGAGATGAGGAGGAAGATTGTTGCAGGCAAAGGAGATAGGCAATGAAAATGCTTGGAGTTAGGAGATAGAATATCATGGGGAAGGAAGAGCCAGAAAGTTAGTGATACTGGATCAAAGCATATGGGGGGGAGGTGGTGTAAGGTGTAAGAAGACTAGAAAGGTATAAAGAAGAGGGGTTATAAAGGGTTTTGAAAGACAAATAGTATCTTATGTTTGATTCTGGAAGTGACAGGGAACCAACTGAGTTTACAGAATTGGTGGCAGGGGTGGTGGTGGTGGGGGTTGATATAGTCAAACCTGCATACAGTTCAGTGGAGAATAATTTAGTCTAGATGAGTAACTGGTGGGAGAAAAGGTTAGTAGAGTTACCTCAATGCTTGGATAGGGAATTTGGACTTTATCCTAAGAGAGAGAGAGCAATTGAAAAGTTATATTAAACAAAATAGGCATGAAGAATAAAACAAATGATACTGGAAACCAATGATAAGACAAGTGATTGTGTACTCTTCCAAGGACTGTCTCCATTCCTGCAGCTCTTAAAATAGAATGGACCCCACCCCCATCTCCTGGATTGCACTCCTTTCCCTGCGTTTTCATTAGAATTATACCTCCTACCTGTTTGGCTGTTCCATATCCATCCCCTTCACTGTTTCATCCTTTTCCATCATCCATAAGTGAGGGTATTCCCCAAGGTTCTGTCATGGGTTTTTTTTTTCCTTCTTTCTTTCTATTATCTCTGTGATCTCATCTACTCCCATGGATTTAATTATCAACTCTATAAAGGCGATTTCCAAATCTGCTTATCCGGTCTTAATCTGTTCCTACATTTCCAGCTCCCTGCTGGACACATCCATTGGAATGTCTTGCTGACATCTTAAACTCAAAATGTCCTAAATTGGAATATTCTCTTACCCACAAATTCTACCAATTAAAGGGATCTTAAGCTACAAGTCAGCAAAAATTTTCCTAATTCAAGTTGTTCAAAAGTGGAATGGATTGTCTTGATAGTTGATGGGTTCCTCTTTCTTGAGAGTTTCCAAGAAAATCCTGGATAAGCCCTCATTGGGTGGGCTAGAGAGGAGATTCTTGTTCAGGCATGAACTGGGTTGGGTCGCCTTTAAGAGAACTCTGAATGCTGAGATTCTATGAGAGGTTGAGGAATTTACTATGGATTTAGTAGCAAGTGAGTTAGACCAGGAAAATTGCAATTTGTCGCACTTGTTGGCCTACCTATGGATGCAAATTTGTAGCATTGGCAATGATTGATGGTGCCCCACCCTTTGACTTCCTCTGAATTCCCTTCAGCTAGAGAGCTCCCACTACTTCTGTTACCCCAACTGTTATGACTTCTGTCATAATCACAGAATCTAGGCAGCAGCCTACACTCTTGGTACCACCCACCTGGGTTACTCCCTTAGTCCATAACAAACTTCCCCACCTCCCTCCTTTCTGTTTCTAAGCCATACCATTGGCAAAGTGGTCCTCCTTAGTCATAATCCAGGTCTAACCCTTACTCTGCTTAACAACCTCTAAGAGTGAAAGACACCAGCATTTAGCTTTAATGCAGTGACAATCCATTCCAGTGGGCTGATGATGGAGCATATTTTCCTGGTCTCAATAGAGAAGCAGTGGACCATAGATCCAGAGCCCTATTTTTGTGGTCAGACAGGACTGATGTGTTGGTTCGTTTTGCTTAACTGTTTCTCTTCTTTATAAGGGTGGATCCTATGGGTCAGAGTTTTTAATAGCCTTAATAAAATATTTCTCAAAACTTTCAATAGATTCCTCTTGTTGACTAACTTCAAATTCCTTTACCTAGAATTCAAGCTCCTAAACAGTGGGGCGGCAGCAACCCTGTTAGTCTTACCATATACTACTTTCCTTGAATATACTCCATGTTTCCCTCCCTGTTCCTTAAACATGCCCTGTTTCTTTTCCTTTCCTTTCTTTTCTTCTCCTCTCCTCTCCTCTCTCCTTTCCTTCTTTTTTTCTCTCTCTCTCTTTTTCTTTCTTTCTTTCTTTCTTTCTTTCTTTCTTTTTTCCTTCCTTCCTTCCTTCCTTCCTTCCTTCCTTCCTTCCTTCCTTCCTCTCTCCCTCCCTTTCTCTCTCTCCCTCTCTCTCTCTCTCTCTCTTTCTTTCTTTCTCTCTTTCTTTCTTTCTCCCTTTCTTCCTTCCTTTCTTCCTTCCTTCCTTCCTTCCTTTCTTTCTTTCTTTCTTTCTTTCTTTCTTTCTTTCTTTCTTTCTTTCTTTCTTTCTTTCCTTTCTGTGCTTCCTTCCTTTCTTTCTTTCTGTCTGTCTTTCTTTCTTTCTTTCTTCCTGTCTTCCTTCCTCCTCTGAGATTCTGCTCCTATTAGCTATGTTTGGAATCACCTGTCTCCCCTCTTTACCAGATAAATTCCTTCCCTGCCCTTAAAAACCAGTTCAAATGGCACCTCCTCCAGGAAGTCTTTCTTGATTCATCTACTCATTGTTACCCCCTGGGTCTTACATAGAACTCTCTTTTTACCACTCTCTTGCACTTATTGTGTTTGTATATGTGTTTGGCAATAGAATTATCTGGTATATCATTTCCCAACTACATGTTTAGGATCATAAATGTGCAAATTTTTTAAAAAATTAACAAGTACCTTGTATTTACAAGTACTGTGGATATGAATGCAGTACTTGCCTCCTTCCCAAACTGTGTTATGGTTAAGTATTTTTGTATATATTGATATTGGTTTGCTTTACTTACTCTGTATATATGGATATGTAATTATTGCTTTCTCTATTAGAAATGCAAGTTCCAAGTGAGCAGGGATTGTTTCATTCTCTGCATGTTTATCAAAAGCACCTAGCACACAATCAGTTCTTAATAAATACTTGTTGATTGATTGATAGAAATTTTTGATGGGGGGGGGTCACAAGGATGGTAAGTAGAGTCATAGGGAATGTAATTCTCATGCCTTTCCCAGAAGAAATGGCAGTATTGAATTGACTACAGAAGAGATGAAAAGGATTGAGGCAAGGAGGGTATTGCAGTGTATCCAGGGGTCTTAAAGGATTACTGGGTGGAAAATTAAGCATACTCTGTACCAAGCTAGATTGGAAGTTGTAGGAGTTTACTACTCTGTACCAAGCTGGATTGGGAGTTGTGTGAGTTTTCTACTCTGTACCCCGAGCTGGATTGGGAGTTGTAGGAGTTTTCTACTCTGTACCAAGCTAGATTGGGAGGTGTAGGGGTTTTCACCCACTCAAAGATGACCGGTTATGAAAGCATCCAAGCCCCAGGATAGGAGTTCCAAAGCACAGTAGATTAAACCTAACCCCCCACCCCCTTCCCACTCATCCACTTCTGGAGGTGGGTAGGGTCTCTGGAGGTCTGGTCAGGAGGCTTCAGTTCCAAGTGGCCGGAAAGCCTTAGTAACAGAGCAGTTGACAAGATGTCCCAGGTGAGATAACTGGATGATGGGTAAAGTGAGGTCTGGGGCCAACTTGGGGCTATGTCTTATCTAAGTATTGAATCCCTCACATCTGGTATAGAGCTCTACACAGCAGGCAGGCTGTTGCAGTATTAAATTAAAGAGAGAAGATAGAACTTGAGTTCTTCAGTGTCTTGAGGCCTTCATCAGTGATGGGAAGAGTTAAATAGGGGAGAGGAGACAAGAAAGTGTTTTAGACAGAAGAACTTAGGGGAGTAAAAGTACAGGGGTGGGACTAAGGAAGATAGATGTAGAGACAGTGAAGAAATTGACCTGACTATAATGTAAGACATATTTTGGGAAACTGTAAGTGATAAAGCAGAATAGGGAAAAAGGAGACCAGATTTTGTGGCCTAAATGTCAGGCTAAGGATTTATGATTTGATTTATTGGGCAATGAGGCTACATATGATCTCGTACTCTAAAATTATGCATTGATGCAGCTAGGTGGTACCATGGATAAGCCCTGGAGTCAGGAAGACCTGAATTCAAATCCTGTCTCATTTACTAGCAAGTCATTTGACCTATGTCTACCTCAGTTTCCTTAGTTGTAAAATGAGAATAATAATACCACTTACTGCCTAGGGTTGTTTTGAGAATCAAATGAAATATCCATAAAGCACTTAGCACAGTGCCCGGTATATAGTTGGCACTTAATAAATGATTGTTTCCTTCTTTCTCACCTTCCTACCTGGTATTATAGTTCCTTGTTTATGTTATTCCTTTAATTACTGCTGTTCAATCATTTTTTCAGCTGTGTCCGACTCTTCTTGACCCCATTTTGGGTTTTCTCAGCAAAGATACTGGAGGAGTTTGCCATTTCCTTCTCCAGCTCATTTTACAGATGAAGAATCTGAGGCAAAAAGGGCTAAATGACTTGCCCAGGGTCACACAGCTAGTAAGCATCTGAGGCCTGATTTGAACTCAGAGAAGAGGAATCTTTCTGACTTGATGCCCAGCACTTTATCCACTGTACCACCTAGCTGGTAATGGCCATCATTTCACCTTTTTATATAGGTAATACTTTATAGTGTACACAGTACTTTGTTTACAAAATCCCTGGGAGGAAGGTAATACCAGGATTGCTAAACCCATTTTAAATGTAACCCCAGTCCCAAGCCCATTGGTATGGTACTCTCTCCTCATTGGTGGAGACTGAAATGCCACTGATCCTGAAGGGCAAGGCAGAGTTGTCGAGAGAGACTGAGACAGAAAGAAAGAGGTCCAAGCATAGTAACCAATTCCACGGCCAGTAAGGGTGTGGGAGAGGAAAGTCCCACACCAATGGGCTTTGGGACTGGGATTGCATAAAGAGGAAAAATTTAAGGCTCAGGTAGATTAAATAGTTTGTTCATGGCTATAATATAGAATTTGAACTCCTGACTCACCCTCTCTTTCTGCCATAGGATGCTGCCTCCATTACTAGCATGTAAGATCTTCAAGGGGCAGGATGTGTCTTAGGATCAAAGATTTAGAGCTTGAAAGGACATCAGAGATCATCTAGTCCACTTAGCCCAGGGGTTTTTAACCTTTTTTGTGTCATGGACCCCTTATCAAAATAATATTTTTATATACACAAAATAAAATCTAAAGATTTATAGAGGAAATGAATCATATTGAAATGCAGTTCTCTAAATATTTTTTAAATAAGTTCCAGGAACCCAGGTTTAAGAACTCCTGACCTACAGATGAGGAAATTGGAGGTCTGGAGAGGTTAAGGGACATTCCAAAGGTCACACAGGTGGCCAGGGTCAGGGCCATGATTTGAAGCCAGCTTCTCTGATGTCATTTTGTGGCACATCTTTTGCACCACGCTTTCTCCAGGTTGTCATTGTTCATTTTCATATCCCCAGTACATAACATGGGAAGAGCTTAAGAAAGATTCATTAAATGGGATGCTTGCTTTGGTTGGGATGCTGGATTAGGTGACCCAGAGGTCCATTCCAAAGATAATTCTATTAATCATAACATGTTCAATTCAATTAATTGCAATCATAATATAGAATATTATAATTATATATTCTAACTGTAATTATTTTGTAACAATTCAATTAATGGTAATATTAGGATATTATAATTGTATTATAGATATTCCAGTTTTAAAAAAAAATTTCTTTTATCTCTTCCATTAGAAAGTGTTTTCTAAAAGGAAACGTATCGATCTCCATGACCAACACAAATGTGTGATTTTTTTTCTAGTTTAAAAATTGGCAAATAATTCCTAAATATTTGCCAACTTTTCTAGCTATTACTTTAAGTAGGAAGAAGATCAGTCTACATGAAATACTGGAAGAAAATTATTTTGGACAAGACTAAACTAATGGTTTAGAACATTTTGTTTGTGTGAAATATGGGCACCATTAAAACACAATGAGGCTAAGATTTCCAAAATCAAGACAAAATGGTCAGCCATACCATTTGAACTTGTGCTTCAGCAAGCCTTTATCAAGTTCCCCTCAAAGTTTGTCTAATTTCTAACATGACGAATGGTGATTTAGTAGAATAGATGTTAGTTGTCATAATGATGGGCTCCTCCAGATGTTTATAGCAATGCATCATTTGTCACAGAATATAAGACAGCTTTTAGATTTCTTCTGCTTATTAACATTTTCTCCATCATATTCTTAAGTTTAGACAATCAACAAAACAATCAAACCCTGATATGTAGTGCTTTCTGATTTCTAAGGCAAAAATGCTCACCCTGAAAATTCAGCCATTGGCTCTTGAGTTTGAGCTGGCTCCAAGACACTCCTAGTCCTCTTCAAGAGGTGTGCATACAGGTATCAGATGAGCATACATCAAAGGCAAATGCAGAGTTTATGTCCATTCTGAAGATAAGACACTTTCCAGAAAAGTATAAAGTCAACCACTTATCAACAAAGCCGGCCATCCACAAATCTGGGACCCTAACCCTGTCTTAGTCCAAGCCCAGTAGAAGGTATCCATTTAATAAAGCTCTCTTACTTAGCGCTTTTTAGCTGATGATTTTTTAGAGTTTTAAAGACAAATGCATGATCTTCCTCTCTCTCTCTCTTCAGTTAGAGAGATTGATATTCCCTTGGCTCTTTGGGTTTTTGAGGTTCTGTGACTCAAAATATCCTAATTTCTTCACATAGCTTACAGGAGATGAGGGCTACTTTGCCTTTTTGTTTTGTCACGTCCCACTTTTTGTGACCCCTATGTGGAGTTTTCTTGGCAAAGATACTGGAATGGTTTGCCACTTCCTTCTCCAGCTCCTTTGACGGATGAAGAAACTAAGGCAAACAAGGTTAAATGACTTTCCCAGTGTCACACCGCTAGGAAGTATCTGAGGCCAGATTTGAACTAATGAAGTTGAGTTTTTTTGACTCTAGGCCTGGCACTCTATCCACTGCACCACCTAGCTGCCTTCTCCTTGATTTAGTTAGCTATTAATCATAGAATCCAGTGTGCAATGTGTCATAGTCTTGGCTCCCAACAATAGGGAGACTCATACTGATTCTATTGATCGCCATTTGTTGAATTTCAGTTTGTACTCCCTTCTTGGCAAAAAAACAAACAAAAAAAAAAAAACAAAAAAAACCCAAAAAACTGAATTCTCAAGTTACAGAATTTAGAGTTGGGAAAGTACTTTCAAATTCACCTTATCCATCCCCTTCACTTCATAGATATGGAAAAGGAAGGCCCAGAGAGATTATGGAATTTACCTAAAGTCATATAGGCACTAGATAGCAGCGCCAAGATTCAAACTGAGGTCTTCTGACTCCAAATTCTATGTCCCATGTACTTCATACATGCCACATTTCTCTTCTAATGCATATTTTAAGAAATATATCCATAAATAGCTACAGGGCACATTAAAAAAATAAGCAACAGAGAAGAGGTTGTTGGTAAGAAAAAATAATTAATGGGAGAAATGTGTATAGGAAGGCTTCCAACCTGGGCCCAGTTTGGGCCTTAATTTTGTCCCCAGCAGAGTCAGAGACTAAAGTAAGAGGGGAGAGACCAGATCTCTAAGATCCCTTCCAGCTCTTCCATTCTTCTTATTCACTTGTATCTGCCTCTAGACAGTCTAGTCTACTGCTCTCAGTATAGCAGGCTTTCATTAAGTACAGTATTTGTTAAATGAGGAACAAGGAAAAAAAATACTTGGAGGATTAATTTGCATCCTAACCTACATATGGAAATTAACTCTTAGCCTTTCCTCTGGGAACAAACAAACAACCCAGAGCTGCCAAGACAATTCTTAAAGCATGTTGGCAGGGCTTTACAACACAGAGACATGTCATACCCTCCATAGCAGAGCTGCTTTCTCCCATTGCACCGTTAGGACCCTGCCTAGGGATTAGTGAGTGGCCTCAGGCATGTATATTTGTGTAATTTTGAATTCCTCTGCACTCCACCCCCCTCTCCCAAACCACATAATAGTCTCCTCCTCTTCCTAATAACGACTCTAAGGTCAACCTTAAAAGCAGGACAATAGGGTGTGTTTTCGGGGACATTGGATCAGACTTTCTGACTACCCTCCCCCTAGTCCTTTTCTTCAGAAATTCATTGCTTTGTGCCATGTTAGAATATCCCTAAATATCATCACAAGTCGTCTTAAATGTATTTGCTGCTGTTCCATCCTTTCAGTCTCGGGACCTTTCCTGAAGAGGGTGGAGAAGAAAGTTGTAATCCTGAAAACCATATATATATGTGTGTGTGTGTGTGTGTGTGTGTGTGTGTGTGTATATATACACATACACACATACATACACACACACATATATACACACATATACATATGAGTACATATATACATATATGTGTGTATATATATACATATATATATACACGTATATATGTGTATATATATATGTATATATATCTGTGTGTATGCAGTATTTAAATAGGGGGTGGATATGAGCTCACTGGGGGAGGAGAGAATAGTTCTGAGGTGGAAGGGAGACTCTTACTGGGGAGGAGAGTGAAGAAAGAGGTGTCTAGAGACACCAAATCTGACCTCCAGAGGCACCTTCATTTTTCTCATTTTCTTGGCCTAGGTGTGGACAAATCCTTTTCCCCCAAAGTTCAGCCATAACCAGGCTGGGATTTTTCCTCAAAGGGAAAACTGTCGAGCAAAGCCAAAACAAAACAAATGGCAAAATAAAAAGCACAGGGGTATTTTCCGAAGGTTACTCCAGTCTGACCACTGATTGGTTTTGTTGACATTTTGAATTCTTGTTCCTGGTTCTTACCTCAACTCTTCCCCTAAGATTTCTACCCACCAATTGCAGTACATATTTCATCATTTGTAAAATGTGGTCCCTTCAAGTTCCAAAGTGTCATGGGCTGCTATGATCCGGTCTCAAGTTTAGCATGGATGCCCAGTCTTACTGAAAGACTTGCAGGCTCACAGGCACATGTAGTCTTCTCTGAGTTCTCAGGTCCTTTTTGGCTCTCCTATGATACTACATCTGACCAGAATTGAAAGTAAGCTGGTCTTGTCTAAACCATTATTAGCATATTATTATATTAGGTGGTTATATTATATTTATTATATTATGCTATGTTATCTTATATCATATCATATCATATATATTATATTATATTATATTATATTATATTATATTATATTATATTATATTATATTATTAGGATATTATAAAACAGTATCGTAGGGTGGAAATAGCACTGAACTTGGAATCCAAAATACTTAGTACCTGTAAGATCTTGAGCAAGTAACAATCTCTGAACCTCAGTTTTATCAACTGTGAAACAGAAGTAATAAAATACACTGGGGTCTTTCTACTTCATTGAACTTTCCTCCAAAGTTAGTTGGTCAGTCAACAAACATCTGTTTAATGCCTACTAAGTGCCAGGCATATGTACTAAGAACTAGAGTTTTTTAAAAGACAAAAACAAGAAACAAAATCACTTCCTTCCCTCAAGGAACTCACTGTCCAACATGAAGACATATACAGGATAAAATGGAGATACTCAACAGGGGATAGGCACTAGAGTTAAGGGGGGGATCTAGAAAGCCTTCTTGTAGAAAGTGCTTTTTTAGCCAGGAGGCAGAGGGGAGGAAGAAGAGAGTTCCAGACATGGAGGAGAGTCAGTGAAATACATAGTGTTGGGAAATGGAGTGCCTTGTTCATGGAAGAGCGAGGAGGTCAGTGTCACAGGATCAAAGATTATCTAATTGAGAGTCAGGTGTAAGAAGACTAGAGAGGAAAGAGAAGTCCCGGTTGTGAAGGGATCTGAATGACAAACAGGGCTTCTTATATTTGATAAGGTGCCACTGGTGTTCATTAAAGGGAGCACAATGTAGTCAGACCTGCTCTTTAGGGTAGCTTGACAGCTAAGTGGAGGATAGACTGTACTGAAGAGAGACTTGGGAGGGAGACCAACCAGCAGGCTCTTAAAAGTCCAGGTGTGGGGTGAAAAGAGCCTACACCAGAATGGTCAGAAGAGAGAAAGGGGACACATGTGAGAGATGGTAAAATTGAGAGGACTCGCCAACAGATTTGATACGAGGGGTGTGTGTGTGTGTGTGTGTGTGTGAGAGAGAGAGAGAGAGAGAGAGAGAGTGAAGTGAAGAGTCAGGGATGGTACCCCTAGGCTGTAAGCCTGAGGGACTGGGAGGAGTAATTGGGCAAAGATAATGAGTTCAGTTTGGGCCATGTTGAGATTAAACATAGACTCCTCTCCTTCCCTATCTTAAAGTTCTAACAAAGTCCATTTCTGCTCTGATGGATGCAGTAAGCTCTGAACTGCTTAGTAGAGCAGAAATGGCTACTCTACTTTGAATCCAAGGACTAAATCCACCTTCTGTCATTTATAAGCTCCACCCACTTCCCCAGGTTCTTTTTCATGACTCATCCTCTGGTGCCCTTCCCACCTCTCCCCTCCCTAACCCCAGAACAGTGACATTTCGTGAGTAAGCTTACGACAGAAAAAGACTTTATGAATATATTAATAACAACATACTTTCTATCAACCCATAAGAGGTTCTTCTCTCCCATGGGGATTTACACAATATTAGGCAATTTCCTCAGAACTAGAACTTTTCCTTAGAGTAAAATGGGTAGAGTTGTTCTTCAATTCAACAAGCTTATAAGCCCCATGCTGGGCAATGAAGGAGATAAAGTTTAGATAAGACACAGTCCTTGTTCTCACGAAATCTACAGTTTTAGTAGCAAGACATGAACAGGACACAGATAAGTATAAAACAAAACAGTAAGTGACAAGGGCATTAAATATGTGTCAAACAAAGTGGCCTGTAAGGTCCTGGGAGAGCTGATGAGGAGTCCTTTCTGACTTGGTAGAATCAAGGAAAACTGTGTAGAGGAAATAACATTTGACTTATAAACTTTATAGAACTCAAAAGTGGAACAGAACATTTCTACAATTTTAATGTTTGCTCCTTTAGAGGTCACATTCATCCCTCAAACAGAAATAAACTAATCTTATAATTTCCCTCAGTTGTGATAAAACTTATTTTTACCTCCAACCCCCTTTCCTTACCCTTCAATGAAATTTTCTGCTTTGGGAAACATCATCTTATAGCCCCCTCCCCGAGCTGTAACAATCAGAAGCAGCCCTGGGTATATTTGAGAAGATATGAGCCACCCAGAGCTAATGACTTCATCAGCCTGGGAATCTGAAAATGAGAGCCAGAATCAGACCCCAAGAAGTCCTTAATTTCCAGGCCTCTTTGCCAAGGTCTTTCCACTAGAGGAAACTGCCACCAACCTAATAATTTAGAGGCTGGGCATTATTACCTTATGAAGATTAGATTGGTTAAAAAGAAATAGTACCTACTGAACTCTTCTTTCTCTATTGGTAGAGTGGATTAAGGGTGAAGGTAGTGAATAGGGAAGCACAAAGACTTCTTGTATGAATTCCAGAAGTCTGGTTAGAAAAAAAAAAGCTATGAATTCTATTTCTTGCTAGTATAGCTAGTCTAGGCCTAATGGCAATTTTTGTTCTTTTATTTTGAATGACATGTAAAAACAATTTTTAGCATTCATTTTAAAAAAAGACTTTGACTTCCAAATTCTTTCCATCCCTTTCCTCCCTCCTCCTTTAGAAGGCAAGCAATTTGATATAGATTATACATGTGCAGTCATGAAAAATATATTTCCATATTGGCCATGTTGCAAAACAGGCAAGAAAAAAAAAACCAGAAAAAGAAAGTTTAAAAAAAAGTGTGTTTTGATCTGTATTCAGACTCCATTAGTTCTTTCCCTACAGGGGGATAGTATTTTTTGTCCTAAGTCCTTCAGAATTGTCTTGGATCATTGCATTACTGAAGATAGCTAAGTCATTCAGAGTTGGTCATCATACAATACTGCTGTTATTGTGTACGACGTTCTCCTGGTTCCGTTCACTTCACTTTGCATCAGTTCATACACATCTTTCCAGATTTTTCTGAAATAATCCTGCTCCTCACTTCTCACAGCATAATAATATTTCATCACGATCATATCACAACTTGTTCAGCCATTCCACAATTGGGGCATCCCCTTCAATTTCCAATTCTTGGCCACCATAAAAGAGCTGCTATAAATACTTTTGTCCATAAAGGTCCTTTTCCTCTCTCTTTGATCTCTTCAGGATACAGACCCAGTAGGGGTATTGCTTGGTCAAATGATATGCACAGTTTTATAACTCTTTGGACTGTTGTCCAGAATGGCTGGATCAGTTCACAACTCCACTAAGAGTTAAGCCATTATTCTTCAATGAATCTGTGATCTCCTTGATGTCAATACTTCACCCCATCTGCTATCCACATCTCACCTGGACTAACTTTTTCCCAAGGTCTGCCAGAGGCCCCCCTACAGAAGGCCCACCCAAAGTACCGTGGGTTTCCTCTAGCTAGGACTCAACATTAGGTGGTAAAAATGAAGCATGCAGCCTGTCTAAAATATGAGTTCATCCTTCAAAGGATGTTGAAGGAATGCATGCAGGGTATATTTAGGCTATATAGCACACTGCTTCTTGATCATTTGCTGTTACAGAATGGGGCCAAAGAGGCCATTGAAGAATCTGAAAGGTCACTTGCTTTGGAAGACCTGGGCTCAAATGCCCACCCCCCTTTAATATGTACACTATTTGTGCGACCCTGGGCAAATGAGACTACCCCAGGGCTTAATGGCAAATCACATTTGTAAGTAAAATTTATACCTTATTTTATATACATAATTTTATTGGATCTTTATACCACCAAGTATAGTACAAAGGTGTTGGAGTCAACTGCTCCTGAGCTATCAAGCTATGTTCCTAACAGTGACCAGAAAAGGAGGCCTGGGCCCTTCATATCTATGACTATTGAGAAGGCATAATGGTAGAGTGGGTGTAGCACTGCATTTGGAACCCAAAATGTTTACCAGTTTTGTGACTTCGGGCAAGTCACTATCTCTCTGAGCCTCAGTTTCCCTATCTGTACAATAGGAGAAACAGAATTCACATCGCCTCCTGGGGTTTTCAGACTTGAATGAGGCAATGTATGCCTAAGAAAGCAGTGTGTCAAAGCCCTAAGTTGCCAGAAGTGACTACCCTTATCATCATCGCGGTCATTACATATATAATATATAATCAGGGGCAGCTAGGTGTCGCAGTGAGTAGAGCACCGGCCCTGCAGTCAGGAGGACCTCAGTTCAAATGCGGCCTCAGACACTCTACACATACATGTACTAGCTGTGTGACCTTGGGCAAGTCACTTAACCCCAATTGCCCTGCCAAAAAGCAAATAATAATAATAGGGGAATCATTGCAGACAGAATTTAGGTGAAGGTTTTTTTTTTTGTTTTGAGGGTTTTTTTTGGGGGGGGGGTGGGGTCACAGATAAAAGATTCAAACCCTGTAAATGTATAATCCTAGAGCCTTTATTTGTTATAAGGTGAGAAATATTATTAAAAATAATAGAATTTATATAGTGCTTTACAGTTATCAAAACGTTTTACACATATTATCTCACATCATCCTAATAAATACCCTTGGAGGTAGGTGCTATTATTATCCCCCTTTTACAGACGTAGTAACTGAGGCAGAGAGCTAGTGTCTTGGGGCTGATTTGAAATCGGGTCAGGCATGCTCGGCCACCGCGCACAACAACAACAACAACAACGTGGGCGTGGGGGAACCCTAATCGATCCGCGGGGGGCTCCCAGCAGGTGCTCCGCTGCCCCCGCACAGATCCCAGGAACAACGGCCCCCGCCCAGCAGCTGGCCCGGGGCCTCCAAGCTCGGGCAACAGCAAACGAGGCCAAGGGACTGGAACAAGGCACGCGCGGCCAAGTCCAAGTCCCTCCTCCCGTCCCTGACGTTGCGCTCTGGAGAAGGGGTCTAGGAGCGGAGGCCAGAGAGGGGCGCACAGGCAACCCCAGTCCCTTGTCTCCAGCCCTGCCCCCCAGGAAAACGGGCTTCCCCCGCCCCCGGACTGGGAGTGTGTCTGTGAGTGTGTGAGTGTGTGTACGCGTCTGGCCTTGCTAGCTCTCTTCGGCTCAACGTCAGTGGGAATTTCCAGCCAGGAAGTGAGAGAGTGAACGAGAGAACGAGAGAGAAGTGCGCCCGCAAGCTGCTAGCAGGAAGGGGAGGTTTCGCCACCCGAGGGCCAGGGGACGCGCTGACAGCTTCCCCCTTTCCCCTTCCCGTCGCTCGGTCCCGCCCGCCCGCAGTCCAGTCGGCAGCCCGAGCTGCTCCGGGGAGAGCGCACGAGTGAGCGAGCCGGAACTGCGGAGCGCCGGCGGCCGCCGAGGGACAGGGCGCTCACGCTGCGGCTCCCCTAGCCTCCCCGGCCCGGGCTGCGGGCCATGCGCTGTGCTGCCTGGTGCTAGGCTCCGCTGGGCTGAACCACGCGCGCAGCCCGCCCGCCTCTGTCTTCTACGGCCAGCCCTCCGCTGCTGCTAGCCGGACCCGAGCGGGGAGCCAGGACGAGCTGGGAGGCCCCGGAGAGCAGCTCCCCCAAAGGGTAAGAACAAAGTTGGGGCCGGGGGAGGGGGGAGGCTCTTCCTGCCGGGGAAGGTGCGGACAAGTGCGTCTCTTCACGCTGAGTCCCCCCACACGCCGAGATCCCCACCCCGCCATCCCCCGAGTCTAGACTTCCTCATTCCTTCTCGACCCGCTGGAGGAGGTTGACACCAGTTGCGAGGTGCATGGGATTGGTGAAAGAGGAGGAAAAAGGCAGCCCGGGACCGGGGATGGTGCAGATCGGCTCGGGGGAGCCCAGGGCCATGTGGTTTGGCCAATTGTGTTATTTTCCCCAACCTCCTCCAACCTTTTGAAACGATGAAAAAATCTGGGCATCTTGGACTGCAGCTGCTCGGGAGACTTCATTTTTCTTTTGGGGGGGTTTGGAGTGGGGGGGGGAGGGAATGACTAAGGGCGTACGTGTGTGTGTGTGTGTGTGTGTGTGTGTGTGTGTGTGTGTGTTTGTTTGTCGGGTGGGGGGGGAAGGTGTTTTGAGTGAAGTGCTGAACCTGATTTTTGTCCAAGGACGTTTTACCAAATGAAGGCAGAAGAGAAGGCTACCGATTTTTCTTCATTTGAAAACCCTCTAGTTTCCAAGTCTTGTTAGCTATCTGCCATCCCCTAACTGAAAATGGGCCCATTCTTCCCGGGACCTCTGGTTATCTTGCCAGAAAGATTAAGTCTATAGGGGCATTCCTGGACCCTCAGAAAGACATTCTGAAAGAGGGGAGTGTGGGTTCTTACTACACTTGCTAAATCAAATAGTCTGTTGATTAGTTCGTTATCTGAAACATGGTGGTGCTGGCATATATGCAGGGTGTCCCAAAAGTCGGAGGGCAGTTATAAGTTTTAACAGCCATAATTTAAGCTCACGCTGCATACAGAGCTATAGTTTAAGTTATTAAAAGTTTAAAGGTGAACTCGTAAGTATGATCTTTCTATAGTAAAATTAATTTACACTCAGAATTTTCTGTTTCACATTTGAAATAACCAGGATATCAAATACAGTCGTTTGTTTTTACTGGATATGTTGAAAGTTAAATAGAAACCATCAGTTTAGGGCTTATTCAACTCAATGGATTTTTATCAGAGTAGCTGATTCCAAATCTTGGTCTATTCACTATATAGTAAATCTAGGAATATAGTATGAAGGTGGTGGTTGAGCCATTTACTGTGTTAGAATAAGCCAGTGATCCTCCCAGAATCCTGTTTCCCACTGTTTGGAAGCAAGGTACTTCCAGTTGGTGTAACATTGTTACTCTTGGGAGTCACTGATCTTCCTGAGTAGACAGTGTTGTTTGCTTTTTTGTCTTTTAGAAGGAACACTTGATCAGAATTCAAGGGCCCTGCTGAAGCATGTTGGTGAAATTTAATTTTACAATTCTTCACATCCTGTTGTTTGAAGTTAGTCATTTTTAAAGCACCTACTATGTGTCAGTGTCTTGGCTAAAAACACAAGGAGACCAAGAAAAGCAGAAAGACCGTTCTTCCCTTCAGGGAACTCACATATAATGGAGGAAATAATACATAAAAAGAAGCTGAAAATTGGGGGGGGGCAGGGAAGAGCGGACTGGGAGGATACCCTGCCTAAGAGATGACTGAAGTTCTGAAGCCTGGTGGTGCGGTGGGCCTCCTCCTTAAGTGGGTGAGGATCTGGGAAGAGGTCTCCTCTGTCCCTCCTCTACCCTCAGCAGTTAGAGGGAGCCCCTTCTCGGACTGGGGTTACTTAAGGAGGCTTGAGTTTCAGAGCTCATTCCATCTTTAAGGAAGACAATGATGAAGTCCAAGACAGCAGCCAGGTGGTAAACGAGGTAGCTGCCCAATTCCAAACCAGTTAAATTGTTTTGACTGTCTTCTCTGCAATGGAGAAAGAATTTCACTGGAATAGAGTAGAACAATTAACTTGAGACTAGTGTGTTTGGAAAGAAAGAATTTTGGAAGAGAGCTTTTTTGTATTTGTTGCATTTGTTTTTCATGTGTAACATGCAACTGAATTGTTAAAATGCAAAGAAGGAGTGTACTTAGAAGAGATAATATACTAGGACTTTTCTTGAAATGATCAGTCAGTTAGACTTTATAATTATCTGCTTATTACTGATAGATCTTCAACTCAGATTTATTTGGCAAAATGTCCACCTGAGCTAAGCAGAGCCTCAACCAGCAAGACAGTTTCATATGAAGGAAGAGCTACCTTCCACAAGTATAGAAATGGAATGAATGAATGAAAAAGCATTTATTATTTAAATCATGACTTTAAATAATGTGAGTTCTGGATTCTAAGCATAAATCTTTGGTAATGTCTTTTAAAAATGTTTCCTATTCTCAAAGTCATTTCTGGAGACAGAACACAGATGTTATAGCCAGAAGGGACCTTGGAAATCATATTGTCTAACCCTCTCATTTTACAGATGAGAAAACTGAGGTCCACATAAGTTGTGATTTATCTAGGCTCACACAGCAAGTTAATGGCAGAGCTAGAACTGAGTTTTTACTCTCATTCTGTGATTGTTCCTCTACTTCTTTATTGTTGTGGTCACTTCCAAAGCTTTCATCTTTTGTTTTTTAAATGCCTATTTTGTTTTTGAAATCCCTGTTTTCCATGTGAGTTACTGTGCCCAAATATTTACCGCAAGCCACAGCAGCCCTTGTTTTTCAAATCTAACTTATAAATATTGGAGCACATTTACAAAATAGCCAAGTCCCCCTCTCCTGTGCTAATACTGTTGGGATCTTTGAGCCAACTTGCTTTATATAGATAAGTCAGTCATGTCCCACTCTTTGTGACTTCATTTTTGGGGGTGTTCTTGGCAAAGATAGTGGAGTGGTTTGCCATTTCTTCTCCCACTCATTTTCCAGTTGAGGAAACTGAGTTAAGTGACTTGCCCAGGGTCACCCAGCTAGTAGTTGTCTGAGGCCAGATTTGAACTGAGGTCTTTTTAACTCCAGGCCCAGGCTCTATCCACTGTACCACCTAACTGCCTTTATACTTTTAAGCTCTTTAGAAATATCCGCCCTAATGTCTGAGTTATAGTTGGCCAAAATTGATTAGTCTGAAGTGGGGCAGGCTTTTAAATTCAGTGATCAGGGATGTAATCACTCTCTTGCTCTGGTCCCTGGGTACAAATTGGACATATATCAGAAACTGGTAATAGAGAGATAATTGTTATGTTTTCCAGCCCCTTTAAAGGATCATAGATTTAGCTTTAAAAAGGACCTTAAAAGTCGTATAGTCCAACCCTTTTCAGTTGCAGAGATAGCCACTGGAAGGCCTGGGATTTGATCCAAATGCATTCACACTGAAGTCCTGAGTTAAGATTTTCAGGGTATTCCACAGTAGCTAGGCGGTATAGTGGATAGAGAGTACTTGAGTCCAGATCTTTGCTCCAGTGTTGCCTGAGATACTCAGTAGCTGTGGGCACCTGGGCAAGTCACTTACCTTGATTCAGTGACCCAAGCTACTGACTCCCTGCCTCAGTTTTCTCTTCTGACAAATGAGGTTCGTGATAGCACCTGCCTCACAGGGTTGTAAAGATCAGATGAGTTACAGTACAAGATAGTTTGCAAATCTTGAAGCACTACATAAATGCTAGCTAACATCATTTTCCTGAATTGCTGAAAGGCTTCATTCCCCTTTAAGAGATCTTCTTATTTCCAAAGTATGTAACGAGCTTTATTTTCATATTGGTATTCAGATTGTCATAGGCATTGCTAATATATGTGTTAAGTGCCATGGAAAAAGAATAACTCAGTATATTGACTTGGCCTATAACCTGCACTTAACTCCTATTTCATCAGCTCCCTGGGAAAAGTGCAGTACACATTTGCAAAGTGTTTCCAGATTATTTTTTAAAAGATTCTTTTTACATTCTTCTTAAGGAATCTGTGCATTCACAAGAATTTTCAGACCGCAGAAATGCCTATACTATATTTCAAACACATAGTTACTTAATTTTTTTTAAAAGTATTTATTTCCCTCCTCCAAAGGGTAGAATACTGGCTTTTGGGAGATACTGCTTCATACTGATCAAATGAAATCTAATTAGCAGGAGCAGAAGCAAACATGGGATTTTTAAATTTTAAAAATTTAGGTTCACAGGTGTGGAAGATAAATGGCTTCATTTGGCAAATAAAATAACAGTAAAAATAAATTTCTCTTACTGCTTACCCAAAATAACTGTGGAAACTCTCCTTTCATTTTGAAACTTTGAATGGAAATAGTTCATTACAGGAGGGAAATATCTGGAGATTGAGACTGTTTGGAGATTTGTCCTAATGCCCAGCAAGCCTGATTTATCTATCCCCTTTTAGGCTAAATCCAAGGGGAGTCCTAACAGTAATGGATGCATATGCAGAAGGGGTCACTAGATCTGTAAAGAGAGATAGTAAATTGGTCCTATTTTTGCAGGTCGATGTTTTGTGTTAAGAGACAAATGTAGTTAATTACAAAAAGTAGACACTTTCAGAGATCATTAGTCCAGGGGTGGGGAACCTGGGGCTTTGAGGCCACATGTGGCCCTCTAGGTCCTCAAGTGCATCAAAGTTTGGATTCTGTCAAAGGCCCGCATTTGAGGACCTAGAGGGCCACATGTGGCCTCCATTCCGCAGGTTCCCTACTCCTGATTTAGTCCAACCACCTAATTTAAGACAGATCCCAGTCTAGCTGAATAGCATTAACTCCTCTGCCACCAGCTCCCCTTTATGTAACATCTTCCCTCACTAGAGTATAAACTCTTCGAGGGCAGGGATTATCTTGCTTGCTTATATATGTATACCCAGTGTTTTAGCACAGTGCTTGGAACATAATGAGAACTTAATAAATTCTTTGTCTATCTTTCCTCTCTGTCCCTCTTTCTCTCTGTCTCTGTCTCTCTCCTCCCCATCTGTTTCTTTCTTTTTCTCTATCTCTCCATCTGTCTACCTATCTATAATCTATCTGTATCTACATCTATCATTTATCTAGCATCTGCCTCTCATCTATCTACCTACCTATCTTCCATCTATTTATCTTAACAGTACTATAGGTTGGCAGCTATATTACTCTAGAGATATTTTAATCTCTATTATTATTATTATATTAATATTTAATCTCTCCTACTATATTCTTCATTATTCTTGATTTGGCACCATTTACAAATTATTGGCCAGTTATAGTATTCTTAAATTAGAAAAAAAAACTGCCTTCCAGACTTTCAGAGAAATGTTGTTCTTCTCTGTAACACACCAGAGAGTCTTTGATGCTTGAGTTGGTCAGCAAGCTTCAGTAGAATGGTGACCATTGATCTGGAGAAGTGATCAGAGCGTCACAGAACCTTAAAGTGAGAAAGGAAATCAGAAGTCACTGAGTCCGACCCATGCCTGAATATTCTTTGTGCAGCATTCCTGAAAAGTGGTCCTGTAGCTTCTCTGGTCAAACATCAGCAACAAAAGATCTCCCTGTCCTTCCCAAAGCAGCTTATTGCTATTTGGGACAGTTCTAAATGGTTTAACCACATTTTTTCCTTACATGTAACTTGAATTTGTCTCTGTACCTTTTATCCCCTGCTTCTAACTTTGACCTTCGCTGTTGTTTGTCCTTTATTCTCCAAGAGGACCACGACATCAGGGAGGTGATGCCATGACATGCTGAAAGTGAATTGGATTTAAGTGAGGGAGGGCTGTGCAAAGTCACCAGCCTTACTTTCACCTCTGGAGCCATTTGGGTCCAGTGGCCAGATATCAGTCAGGATGACTGGAGACAGCCCAACTTTGACCTTTAGGACTGAACAGACCCAGGCTTTTCCGAGTGATGGTCCTGCAAGTACTCCCCAGTCTTCTCTGTTCTAGACTGGATGTTGTTCCCCATGAATTTTCAACATTTTCTCTCCTTTACACAGCTTTTACATAGACTTTACATAGGCTTCCTGTCTGCCTTACCTGGAATATTCTCCTACCTTTCTTCTGCCTCAGAGAATCCCTACCTTTCTCTCAAAGCACCTAACATGGGTATGAACTCTTCATACAGGACGCTTTTGCAGCTCTTTGCCATTGTGTATAATTTCAACCCTAGAAATTCCCTTGTATGTATTTTGCATATACTTATCTTTGTATGTAGTTTTCTTCCATAGACTATAGTCTTCTTGAGGACGTGGGTTCTTTTGTTTTTGTCTTTGTTTCCAGTACCTCCTAGAGTGCCTTGTATAAAACAGGTAGTCAATAAATGCAGATAGATTGCTGGGTCTGGAATTAGAAAGACCTGAGTTCAAATGCAACACCAAATGTGACCCTGTGTGACCCTGGACAAATCACTTAACCTCTATTTGCCTCAGTTTTCTGAATGTTAAAATGGGGAGAGTAATAGCACCTACCTCCCAGGGTTGTTTCTCACAAACGAAATAATTATTATCACAAAATGATATTATCACAAGTGAGATAACATCTGTAGAGTACTTATATAGCACAGTGCCTGGCATATAGTAGGAGCTTAATAAATACTTATTCCATTCCTAAGCCTCCTCACCATTTTATGTCCTCTGGTTGCATTTCAGCTGATCAATGTATTTCTGAAAACGTGGTGCCCGCACTCGAACACAATATTCTAAATGTCTGACCAGGTCAGAGTACAGCTGGACTATTTTGAAATCTTTTTGAAATCCCTTCAAGATTCTCCTCATGCCACCTTCTTCATGAGGCCTTTCCAGGTTTCCCCAGCTGCTGGTACACCCCCTCTGAAGACTACATTGTATGCATTTTGTACACATTCTACATACAGGTTGTCACAAAAGTCTTGGTATAGTTTTATACCTTTAAAGCTTGAAATTTATGTGTACATCTTGCCTTCTTCTTAGAATGTTGATTCCTTGAGGGCATGGAATGGTTTCCTTGTATCTTTGTACATTCCCAGTTTTTGGCATGTTTTAAGAACTTAATAAATGCTTGTTGGTTGGTTGACACAGATATTATGCTGCTTTTTAAGCTTTTTTTCTGTCACTTTGCAGGCTCATATTAAGCTTGTAGTCCATTAAAATAAAATTCCCAGGTCTCTTTTCCATCTTCTGCTTGGCACTGTGGCCCATACGTTGCTGTTGTTTTTAACAAAAGTGCAAAGCTTAACATTGATTGTTGTTAAATTGAGCCTCTTGAGCTACTCACTCATAGATCATGACACATTTATTTACTGTGTTAACTATTCCTCTCAACTTTGGGTCATCCAGTTTCAGAAGCAAATCATCTGTGTCTAGATCACTGGTAAAAATGTGAACACTTCAGGATGTAGGTTAAATCCATGGGCCATCCAGTAGAGACCCTACCTCCAGGTTGACAAGAACCCATTGATAATGGGTCAGTGTCAATTTGACAACTGATCCATAATGATGACTTCTTTTTAGGTTAAGTCAATCAGCCACCTAACTGAAGCCATCTACCTACTCTCATCTATTCCATATCTCTCCATCTTGTCCATGAGGATAATTCAAGAGACTTGAACATTTTGTTGAAATCCAAGGATACCATTCTCCTGATGTAGGGTGCTTAGATGGAGTAGTATGGTATGATAAATCAGAAAAAAAATGTAAGTAAATGCAAAATTTTGAAAGTACATAAGTTAGCTTGGTACATTTTTGAAACTGATTTGTCCATAACCAATTCTCCATAACCAATTCTCCTAATTCTTGAATATTCTGTGATTGTCTAACAGCTTCTTTATACAAACAGTTATTAAGTTATTAAAATTCTACGCAGTCCAATTAAGTATGACTTGTTATTGCTTTGGATTTTTCTGTAACTACGAGCAGTCTCTTTTGCTAGGCACTGTGGATACAAAGGGGGAAAAATGCTCCATTCCTAGTTAAGAGGAGATCTACTGGGCATGAGAAATTAGGGAAGGAGGTGCCTACATCTAGTAACTGCAAAGATCAGTCAGCCAATGAATAAGTATTTATTAAGTTCCCACTTTGTGCCAGGCACTTCGTAAGGCACTGGAAATAAAAGTACAAAGAATGAAACAATCCTTACTTGAAATGAGCTTATATTCTAATGGGAGAGAAAACATGTAATATAAAACTACGTATAGCATGAATATTAAATCAATCAATAAATACACATATGTGTATACTTAGACATACAAAGTAGATGCTAGCAGTTTTTTTTTTTGTTAGGGGAGGATCAGGAAAGGATTGATGTAGAAGGAAAACGGTGCCTAAGTTGCCTCTTAAAAAAGAGAGGTATTCTATGAAGGGGAGGGAAGGAGAGACTTTACCAGGTATGAGGGAGAGCCAGTATGAAGGTACAAAGACTAGAAATGAAGCATTGTGAATGAGGAACAGAGGGAAGGCCAGTTTGGCTGCATCACAGATGCAGGAGGGGGAATGATATCCCATAGGGCTGGAAAAATTTGTCGGGGCCAGATTTGTAGGGCTTTAACTGCTAAATAGATTTAATTTGATGAAGATTTCCTTTGACTACTATTTTCTTTTTCACTTTTTTGCCTATTCTTTTTAAAGTTTAGGTAATTAGGAATAATGATTAAAAAAAGCTTTACTCCCCCACAAAAAGTATGTTGCTTTGCCTTGACATTTCACCATTTTTGGAAAGATCTTATAACCCTTATTATAACTTCTTGAATCTTTTATCTGCAGATAAGTAACAGATTATTGCAGACTTCACACTATAAGTTTATGAATTTACTGAAGTAAAAAAAATCTCTGACAAGTGCAGTTTTAAATATGAATTTAGTCATTCTGTATCATTTATATTTTAAAAGAACTTAACTTCATAAAGGAGAAAATATGCTTGAAAAAGTTCAAGCTTTAAGAAAAAATTAACCACAACCTATGTCAAAACATAAAAAGTATAGTCGTTTCTGAGGGAACTAACCAAATCATGATAATATAACCAGGATATGCAAAGAAATATTTTTTTAATTGAGCAATTAACATTGATTTACAAATATTGGCCCTTGTTCTATACTAAATAGGAATGACTGAATTTGTTTTGGGTACAAGTTAACTTTTGTGGGGGGGGATGCCAACTTAGTTGTACTGGCCTACTCAAAGTTCTTCCAAAATGGCTTGTACTGGCTTGCCCCAGGCCTTGGAAGCTTGGCCCCCTCATCTGTCTTCATAGCTTCCTGTTTTTCTTCAAGATTCAGGTCAAATCCCACCTTCTGCAAAAAGCCTTTTCTAGTGCCTTCCCTTCTCAGATAACTGTCATCAATTCTGTATGTATCTTCTATGTTCCTCATTATTTACGTTACCTTCCCCATTAGATAATACTCTCCTTGAAGGCAGGGGCTGTGTTTTTATATCCGTTACTTAACACTGGTGAAAAGTAAGGACTTAAACGCTACTTACTGACAGACACTTTTGGAAGGCATCACTTTATTAGTTACTATACATAGACTATTTCTTTTTTTTTTTGCATTTATTTTTTGTTAATTTTTTTTTTAGTTTGCAACACTAACTTCCACAAGTTTTTGAGTTTAAATTTTCTCTCTCCCCCTCCTCATCCTTCCCCACCCAAGGCGGCATGTGATCTAATATAGGTTCTACATATACCTTCACATTAAACTTATTTTCCCAATAATCAAGTTGTAAAGAAGAATTATAACCAATGAAATGAACCATAGACTATTTCTTATGCCAGGGATAGGGTATAGGATTTTCAGAGTATATATTTCTTTCCTTCTAAAAGAATTACTGTAATTTTAAATGTACTGGAAGTGATAGCTTATTATTGAATGAAATTTAGTGCTCTCAAGAAGAATCATTTATGAACCACAGAAATTAGCTTAATTTCAAAATTTTCTGGATTATATGGTCATTTTGTACCATTAAAAGTGGAGCTTTGTAGCTAGGTAAGACCTGAAGCTAATTTGGAACCTAGTATCTCCAATAGTAGTAGGGAAGAGAATGCTACAATCACATTGAATGAAATTCAAGGATTATAAAATTAAAATTAATTCACCAAAATTTAAAAGTCACTTACCTAATGTGCCCCTCAGTGGTTGACATTGTCCCTGTGAGGTAAAATGGAAAGAACACTGGATCTTGGGTAAGTTACTTCAACCTCCCTAGGCTTCAGTTTCCTCATCTGAAAAAGAGGGGACCTGGACCAGCTAATTGTCAGGGTCATTTCCAAGTCTAAGTGTACAGTATATGAATTACATGCACCCAAACTAGCAGTTTTTGTATTCCCATGGATAGGCAGCAGAGTTCTTTTTATCAGATTCTTCAGGCTGCCCTGCCCCATGAACGGGACACCCTATATCTTAGCCCCTCATGTTTCTCTGGCTGCCTCTCCCTTATGCCTGGAATGTTTTCCCTCTGGGTTCCCTGTATTCTTTTAAGCCCCCATTAAAATCCTGTCTTCTACAGAAAGTGTTTCCTAGCCCCTCTTAATTCTAGTGCCTTCTCTCTCAATAGTTGCCTATTTACCCTGTCTATAGTTTGCTTGCATGTTGTCTCCCCTATTAGATTGTGAGCCCCTTGAGGGCAAGAACTGTCTTTTGCCTCTTTTTGTCTCCCCAGCTCTTAACCTAGTGCCTGGCACATTGTGGGTGCTCCATAAGGTTTATTAGTTAATTGATTGCTCTCTACTTTTTTCTTCTCTTGGCCCTAACCTCTTTGGCTTCCTAGAGTAACAAACAACCCCTTCCTTTAACCTTATTCTCCTATTCATGAATTATAAAAGGTCAGTGTTAATGTTTATTTACATAACACACTGTCTTAAAGTACTCAGTAGAATAAAACATGATATTTATTATTCAAAGAATTTGCTGGCTGGAGTAATTCTTTTTATTTTTAATTAGCTAATTAATGATTTTCCCCCTCAATTACATGTTAAAACAAATTTTAACATTTAAAAAAAGTTTTGAGTTCTATATTCTATCCCTCCCTTTTCCCTTCTCCTCCCCCCTCCCTGAGATGGTAGGCAATCTGATATAGGTTGTACATGTGCAATCATGTAAAACATTTCCATATTAGTCATTTTGTACAAGAAGATGAGAACAAGAAAGAAAGTGAAACATATCATGCTTCAGTCTGTATTCAAACAACGTCAGTTCTTTCTCTGGAGGCAAATAGCATTTTCATCATGAGTCCTTTGGGATTGTCTTTGTATCATTGTGCTGTTGAGAATAGCTAAGTCATTCACAATTTTTCATCATACAATATAACTCTTACTGTGTATGTTCTCCTGGTTCTGCTCATTTCACTTTGCATCATTCATGTAAGTCTTTCGAGGTTTCTCTGTAATCATTCTGCTTGTCATTTCTTATAGCACAATACTATTCCATCACAAACATATGCTACAACTTATTCAGCCATTCCCCATTTGATGGGCATTCCCTCGATTTCCAATTCTTAACCATCACAAAAAGAGCTGTTATAAATATTTTTGTACAAGTAAGTCCTTCCCTCCCTGCCTTTTAAATCACTATGGGATATAGACCTAACACTGGTATTGCTGAATCAAAGGGTATGCACAGTTTTGTAGTCCTTTGGGCATAGGTCCAAATTACTCTCCAGGATGGTTGAATCAGTTCACAACTCCACCAACAGTTCATTAATATGCTGGAGTAGTTTATAAACAGCCCTGTTTTTCGAATCCCATTTGCTCCTGACCTGGAAATTCCATCCCTGTCCTCCAAAGAAATCAACTGAAACTGAAACTGCAGCTGAGAATGAAAGCCTAAAACAAATCAAATGCTTCCTACTCCCTAGTACCACCATCCTTGTTAATTATATCATTTTGTCTAGAAAATGAAGGTGATATATCTTTAAAGAAAATTAATATGTTTACCCAAGAAATCACATTTGTTGTTCATTCATTCAGTCACGTCTCACTCTTTGTGCCCCCTTAGAGTCTATGGAATCTGTGGCGTAGACCATAGCCCATTAAGCCCTTCCATCCTTCACTCTCCCGAAATATGTCCAAGTTCATGTTCGTTGCTTCCATGACACCATCTGTCCATCTTATCCTCTGCTGTCCCTTTTCCTTTTGCCTTCATTCTTTTTCAATATTCTGGTATGCACCACAGCAGTCCACTAAAGAGTTATTTAACTTTAAATTACGCTATTAAGATTTGCTTTGATTTGAGCCTTTTTAATAAATCAGATGTAGAACTTCTGGAAAGAGGAGAGGAGTAAGTTGTCCGTTGACTCCTCTGATCACACAGGAGTCAGTACTACAGACAATGGCCTTTTCTCCCAACTAGTGAATGGCTGTGTGGAATATTGAATGGGCTTTGTGGGCATTAAGATTCTCACTCTAAATATAGGAGTTGTTTCCTTACATTCAACTTGGCTAATGTCCCAATATTCTGGGAAATTCATGTGATGTGAGCCAAAGGGTATGAATTGAACCATCCTTGAAATGATACTACCATTATACCCCCAGGTCTCTGCACACCTCTTATTTCCCTACAAAATGAGTTTCTAAGCTGTACATTAAGTATTCAAAGAGGGGGGAAAACCTGCTTGTTGAGTGCCCCTTGACCGGTCTGCTTAGTGATGGTGGATTCACAATTGGAAGACCTTGTCCAATTTCTTTGTTTCCTGGCTGTGTTACTATGAATTATGTTGTAAATCTTGAGGTGACATATAAATATGGGCTATGATTATTGTTAATAATTAATAATTGTTAATAGCCAGCATTAATATGTAAAATTAATAATTGTTAATAACCAGGGTTCATATAGCAATTTAAGGTGTGCAAAGTGTCTTACAAATATTATCTCCTTTTGTCCCTGGGAAGTAGGTGCTATTAATATCCCCATTTTATAGTTGAGGCATAGGTTAAGTGACTTACATACAACTAGGAAATATCTGATCCTGGATTTGAACTTAAGTCTTTCTGACTCTGGTTGCAGCACTCAGTCATTTGTTCCACTTAGCTTCAGTTATTTGGGCAATAATATAATCAATAATCAGTTGCCTTCTGTGTGCCAGGTACTCTGTTAAGGGTGAGGAGGAAAACAAATAATAAAGGAGCTTACAATCTAACTGGGGGGAGGGGGAGAGACAAAACACAGAAAAGAAAGCTCCCTGGTGGGAAATGAGGAGATGCCTATTCTTGGCCCTATCCTTAAATGGCAGTTTTGGAGTACATGACTTCACCCACGAGTCAGAGGGGCAGAGGGTAGTGATGAGCTGTGAGTACCAAGTCTGTGTGATCTTGTAGGAAGGTAATATTTCTCAATGATGGGGTTCTTGGGGGCATGATGGAGAAGTCAAAGAAGTCTGAAAGGAAGGCTGCCTGGGTGGGAAATAAAAGGATTGGGAAAGGACCTCAAAGGTCCTTCCTTCCTTTTAGATGCAGCTGAGGCAACTTTTCTGATCCCTATAACAACAGTTAATACCTTTCCTCTCAAACTATCTTGTATTTAATTAATTTATATATGTATGTATGTATATATGTATACATATGTTTGTATTATTCATTTTATACATGTGATATATGTCCTTTGTTGTCTTTCCCTTTAAATCATAAGTGCCTTATCATTTGGGATTGTTTAATTCTTTTTACTTGTGCTTCATAAACACTTGTTAATTTCGCTGATTGACCTCTCTTTACAACAATCAACAGACACATTGTAAGTGCTTACTATTTGCCAGACCTGGTGCTAGATATACATAGACCAAAGTAAAATGGTCTTTGCCCCCAGGAGAATTTATATTATGTCAGAGAAGACAACATGTGCAATCTAAGGAAATATATATCAAATAAATGCAAGCTAATTTGGGGGAGAGGCAATAGCAGCTGGATGGATCAGGAAAGCTTAATTTAGAAAGTGGTGCTTTAGCTAAGTTTTGAAGAAAACTAAGGATTCAAAGAGGCCAAGGTAAGAAGGGAAATATGTGAGAAATTGTGGATGTAAAATCTACAAGACTTGTCAACTGATTAGATTTGTGGGGTAAAGAAGAGTGTGGAATTGAGAATGACTTCAAGATTGCAAGCTTGGGTGACTGGATGGATGATAGTAGCCTTGATAGAAATTAGGGAAATTTAGAATAAGACTGGGTTTGGGGAGAAAAATAATGAATTCTATTTTGGATATATTAAGTTTGAGGTCCTTCTCTAATTCAAAATGTCAAAGGGGCAGTTGGTGATGTGGGAGTGGACTTTAGGGGAGAGACTAAGGTTGGGTATATAGATCTGGGTGCTATATTCACAGAAGTGATCATTGAATTCATGGGACCTGATGAGGTGATGAGGTAAGTGAGAGAGTATAACAGTAGAACAAGGCCTAAGACAGAGCCACAGAGGGCATGCCATGGATAATGATCCCGCCGAGGAGCCTGAGAAGGAACATTTCGACAGGTAGGGGAAAACCAAGAGAATGTGGTGCCATGAAAACCCAGAGAGAAGAAGGTAGCCAGGAGGAGGTCAACTGTAAAATGTTGTGCTGAAGTCAAGAAAGATGAGTGTTGAGAAAAGGGCATCAGACTTGGCAAGCCATATATAATTGGTAACTTTGGAGAGAACATTTTTAATTGAATTGTCTGACAAGCCAGATTGCTAAATATTGACAAGTGAATCAGAAGAGGCAATAATTATGGAAAACTTGTTCAGGAATTTGGCTGAGATAAAGTTAGGAGAATACAGTGCTTGGCATATGGTAGGTACTTAATAAATGTTTATTGATAAATGAATGCACATTAAGAGCACATTATGGTTTTTTTTAAAGAATGGAAAAGAGTTGGATGTGTTATATAAGCAGCAAGGAATGAACCACTAGATAGGGAGAGAATAAAGATTTTTGTAAGAGAGATGGATGATTGTGGGGATATGCTTCTAGAGAATAGTAGAAGAAATAGAGAAGCTGGACTTCGTAAGGAGAAAAGCTATTTCTTCATCAGAGACTGGAGAGAGTGGAAGGATGATTTCAAACGGTTTTCAGATTTAGAATGGGGGGCAGGCAGCTAGGTGGCTCAATGGATAGAGCAGTGGCCCTGGAGTCAGGAGGACTCAACTTCAAATCTGGCCTCAGATATTTACCAGCTGCGTTACCCTGGGCAAGTCACTTAACTCCGATTGATGAAAGAGATTGAGATTTAGAATAGGAAGAAAAGAGGGAGCTCCTAAGGCATGATTTCCATTTTCCTGATACAGAGAAATAACCCAGACTGGTGCTAATCCCTTCTGCACTTGAGGCTCCTTCCCTCTCCCCACCCCTAGGGACTGACCACTCAATGCCTCTGGAAGCACCTTTGTACTTTTTGAGAACTTTACTTGTGAGGAAATTTTTCCTTACTGTATATGAAGAGAAAATTTGCCTCTCTAATTTACACCCCGTGCTCCGAATTCTTCCTTACGGGGCCAGTCAAAGAATTAATCCCTCTCCTGGCCAATAGCCATTCAGATAATTGAACAGAAATATCTTGTGCTTCCTAAATCTTTTCTCCTTCAATCTAAATATAGCTGGTAATATACCTTTGAGCCTCTGTTTCCTCATCTTTAAAATAAAGACAATGACATTTACACTGGGTTGGGTTAGACTAGGTTTGGGTATACAGATTTGGGTGCCATATTCACAGAAGTGATCATTGAGTCCATTGAATTGCCAGTCCCAAGTGATTATGGGGAAAGAAGTTTGTAAACCTTGAAAGGTTGCATAAGTGTGAGGTTTTTTGACTTTCCATATACCATAAGCCTACAAGCTGGGCAAATAGCCCACTAAACACATTATTTAAGTCTTTTGAAAAATCCTTCCTGCTCCAGATTTTTAGGAATGGAGTACGGGATTCTTTGTTTATGGGAAATCTGCTGCTTACTTTTTTGTATTACCTTAGGCAAGCTACCTATGTCTGGGTTTTCTTGTTCCTGAAAGTTCCTAATAATACAGCAGTCTCCAGACCAGAACCTGGTACCCTGTATGGTTTAAAGCTGCACGTGATAGGTATAGCAGTGTACTACAGTGTAAAGAGAGAAAAGGAAGGAAGGAAGGAAGGAAGGCAGAAAGGTGGGAAGGAAGGGGGAGGGGGAGAGAGAGAGAGGGAGAGAGAGAGAGAGAGAGAGAGAGAGAGAGAGAGAGAGAGAGAGAGAGAGAAGGAGAGAGGAGAATATTTATATACCATTTTAAGGTTTTGGAAAGCACTTTAGATATTTGATCCTTATAACATTTGGTCCTTATAACAACCCTAC
Organism: Trichosurus vulpecula; assembly: GCF_011100635.1. NCBI lineage: Eukaryota > Metazoa > Chordata > Mammalia > Diprotodontia > Phalangeridae > Trichosurus > Trichosurus vulpecula. The sequence continues at coordinate 67,839,698 of NC_050578.1, forward strand.
CACAACACTGCCTGTTGCCAAATGAGCATCAGTTGAAGGAACTCAAAATGTTTGCTGAGAGAAGAGAAGATTTTTAAAGGGGGCATAATAACTGTCTTGAAGTATTCCAAGGGCTGTCATGTGGAAAAGGGTCTAGATTTGTTCTTGATCTCAGAGAACAGAGCCTCCTAGTGAGAGATAGAAGTTGCAAGGAGGTTAATTTAGACTTGATGTGAGGAAAAAACTTGGTGAACAGATCCAGCTGAGCAGAAGTCGGATAAGATGTTGCAGGGAGGTTTTCAGATAAGATCTACACCAAGTTCTTTTGGTTGCACACCTTTATAAGTGAGGAAAAATTATTTGAGTACTCACCCTCGTATGTTCATGTTTACTTATAAATTATGGATGTGTACTAGTGTACTAATAATGAAGTACATTATGTGATTTGTGCACACACAAAAACATTTAAAGAGGATGAGACACCAATAAACTAATATTTGATCCTAGAGGCAATAGAGAGCCACTGAAAATTATTTTGAGTAGGGAAGTGACATAATCAAACTTGAATTTGAAGGAAATCTCTTTGGTAGCTGTATAAAGAATATATTGGAGTAGGAAAAGACCAGAGGCAAAAACAAACCAATTAGGAGACTATTACAATAGACCCCAGGCCAAAGGTGGTAGTTGTCATTTGAGACCTGGGACAGATGTAGGTTGAGAGAGAGTTAGGTATCTAAGATGACTCGGAGGTTACAAACCTGAGTGCTTGGAATGATGTTGGAACCCTCAACAAAAATGAGGAAGTTCAGAAAAAGGGTGGGTTTGAGGGAAGAGAAAATGGAATGAATTAGTTGGCGCAGTCACAACCCATCCATGTCTTCTCATTCTTTGAGACTGTCTTTTTCCGCTCAGAAAAAGAGAGGTTAGGATTGCCATTGTCTCCGGTGCACAGAGCTAGATCTTCTAGGGAGTGCTTCATTCTGGGGAACAGTGAGTGAATGGGGGGAGGAGGTAATGGAATTTTCCCAAAGGCACCTGCATGACCATTACTGTGCATATATGGGTAATAGCTCAATTCTAACTGAATTGAGGTGTCTACACCAGGTTCAGAGAGGGGAAATATTGTGAACTTGCACAGTTGAGGGAGGGCAAAGAATTGGGGGGTGTTAGGGGAGTGAAGGTAGGTGGTTGTGTTGGAAAATGTCCCAAGATTTGGCTAGTTGCAAGAGGATGGGATGTTAGCGATCTTACTTTCAGATTGACTGATCACATAACCGTGGAGTTAGGCCATGGCTGGAGACCACTATTCTTGTTGGGTGTCTCGTAGAAGGACTTCTAGCTCGGGTGTGGGTTGACCCCTTCCAACTCTGTAATTCTGTCATCAATATCTAAGTCATTACTTTAAAAGAATAAATTGTTGGTTAAAATAAACTAGACATACTATTCGCCTCCAAGAGAAAGGACTGATGTTGTCTGAATATGGACTAAAGCATACTTTTTATTTATTTTTATATTTTATATATATAATATATATAATTTTCCTTTTATTTTATTTTTATTTTTCCCCATGTAAAACATGTAAAAACAATTTTAACATTCATTTTTAAAACTTTGAGTTACATATTCTCTCCCTTCCTCCCTCCCCATCCCATCCCCCCACTGAAAAGGCAAGCAATGTGATATAGATTATATATGTGTAGTCATAAAGCATACTATTCTTTCCTTTCCTTTCCTTTCCTTTCCTTTCCTTTCCTTTCCTTTCCTTTCCTTTCCTTTCCTTTCCTTTCCTTTCCTTTCCTTTCCTTTCCTTTCCTTTCCTTTCCTTTCCTTTCCTTTCCTTTCCTTTCCTTTCCTTTCCTTTCCCTTCTTTCCCTTTCTTTCTTTCTTCCTTTCTTTCTTTCTTTCCTTCCTTCCTTCCTTCTTGAATCTTGTACAAAATGACTAATATGGAAATGTTTTACATGATTACACATGTTTAACTTATATTGGATCTCTTACCGTTGGGGAAGAGGGGACAGGAGGAGGGAGGAATACAATTTGGAACTCAAAACTTTTTTTAAAAAAGCAAATGTTAAAAACCATTCTAAATGTAATTGGGGGGAAAAAGAAAATATTTAAAAAGCTAGATACTAAAAATGAAAAGCTAGAAAATACAGATTATTGTCATTAAAAATTTTGTTGACACTCATTTTATTAAAAACTAGTATAATATGCATCTGTTCATTCGTTGTCCTGTTGATACTAGTTAACTCTATAACTAGGTAATTTTCACATAAAATTCCAGTGGGATTGAACTTTCTGGGTTTTCTAACTAGGAACCTCATAAGTTAACTTTTATAAAGTAGCTACTAAGACAAAGGAAAAAGAAGGCACAGAAAAAAATTTCAGTGCAATTGGGGTTGTTACCGTAATTGGTGCTTCCTGACCTAATCCTGGTGAGACTAATGAGGCTGACATCACACTCACAGAGTTCTGTCAGATCTGGCAGGAACCTCAGAGGTCCTCTAGTCAAATCTCTCTCTCTCTCTTTTTGTTTTGCTTCCTTCTCATAATCTACCCACCTGCATTCACACTTACCGTTCCCTATCTCCTTCCTCTCCTTCCTCTCCTTCCTTTGCCTGTTCAGCACTATTGCCCAAATTTCTTAGGTTCCTGACTGGCTAAAGGGTTGAGCTCTTACAGCCTGGCAAACTTAAGGTTGGGGTTGGGAAATACCCTGCGTGTGACTGAAGGACTGAGATCTTGGAAAGAGAGATCATATTTTCCGAACAAAATGTGCTCATGTGCGTGCATGCACACACAAACACACACACAAAGGGTAAATAAATAAATGGTATTCCTTTTTGGAAAGTCTCCTTAAAAGTATGCTCCCTTTTCATGAAATCAGGACTGTCTTGTACTATAACTTAAAGCCTAGAGTGACCTTCTGTTCCTATAAAACCATTATATCTAATTCATAAATTAGAAATTCCATGGCTACTCTTTGTATCATAGTATTTACTTTATATGAAGTCAGTGTAGGAAAGACTTGACAGCTATAACCAAATTAAAATGAGCCATGTGCAGAGGGGGTGGTTTTTGCATTTGCTGAGCCTTTTGTTTATCATCAAAAGGCCTTTTCTGGGGCTATATTTCCACCAGCACCCAGCTTCTCTTTCTCACTGACTGGCCATGACTACACACGCACGCACACACACACACACACACACACACACACACACACACACACACACACACAGAGTTAGCTGTACACCTTTCAAATAGGAAAGACAATAGTGTAGGAACAGAGTAATTCTCATGTGTTGTTTTTTACTTTTTATTTTTAAAGGGTTTGCCTTAACTTGATCAGAATCAATCCATATAGAATTCAATTTGAAGCTTTAAAAAAAAATCTCATTTGGTAGTGGAGTTAAAGAAGACCTGACCATTTGCTTCTTTTGTGTGATGGCAGGAAATCTTCATGTTGCCAAAGTCCAATCTATAATCCACAAAGCATTCTGTTTCCTTAGATTAAGATGTCAACCCTCAGCAATGGTACTCAAGAGTAGTATTTAAAAGCTGTTGGATTGAGACATCTGAATGCAAATTTGATCACATTTGCATCTATTCCCTTCTACTGGTAGGAAGAGGAAGTTCCTAGCCTCGTCCCAAAAGCATTAGAAATTTGCAATGTCACTAAGGAAGAAGGAGGTGTATTATGAGTAAATAAAATTTCCTTTGGATGCCAGCAGTGGAATGGTCCAACTTAACTTCTTTGCAGTGAGCTAGAAAATTTTTAAATATAGATAAAAAGTAACATCATTCTGGAAAGATTTTAGAAAAAAAAAGTAGTCCCGATTTAGGTTAACCCTGAGTTCGAGAAATTTCCTAGGTTAGAGCTCGTAGGATCATAGATTTAGAGCTGGAAAGTACCCCAAAAGACATCTGGCCCAACTTCCCTCAACATTGACAGATGAAGAAAGTGGGGTTTGGAATGGTTAAGTGAGTTAACCGTTGTCACTCAGGTAACAAGGGTCAGAGTTTTATAGATTTGATCCAAATTCTTTTTCCTTAGAGAATAAATTAGCATGAGAGATGCCTTCAGCACAGTACAGTTAGAACATCTATACAACTTTCATCTAAATATTCAATCAAGTCACCAGCGGTGATTAAGAATAAGACCATGTGCTTAGAATTATGTTGCAGTTAAGATGGAGACCAATACACTAATACACTGGTCTTTTAGCTGGTGGCATGATGTCATGTATATATTATTTTCTTTTGGGGAATGAGGTTTTACTTCAGTCATATATTTGTTGAATGGCCTATTAAGTGTGCACAGTACAGTACTGAGAATTATGATGCCTATTTTGAGATATCAGAAGTTCATGGTCTGTTCAAAGAAACACTTCTATAGATGGAAGTGAAGTAACAATGATTCATCTTGTTTGCACATAGTTGTTTGCATGTTATCTCTTCCATTAGACCATGACCTCTTTGAGAGCAGGGACTGTTTTGTTTTGCTTTTTTCCTTTCTTTGTATCCTTGGTACTCAGCACAGTGCCTGACACATAATAAACACTTAATAAATGCTTATTGTTGACTGACTGAAACAAGAAATTGCTGTGGGCTTTAGTTGTCAGGAATGACTTAATGGAGGATTTAGTATTTCAAAAGATCACTGGATCACAGATTTAAAGGTTGCTTCTGGGACCTTGGATGTCATCTAGTCCAGCCCTTTCTATTTAAAAATGAGAGAATTGAGGCACAGAGGAAGTGAAATGACTTACCCAAGGTAACACAACCAATAGGTATCAGAGATTGGATTTGAGCATAGATCTTTGACTGTAAACCCATCACCCTTCCTACTATACAGTGCTACCTCTCAAAGATGTTCCCTGACTGGAATTGAATCCTAGGCTGTGGCAGTGAGATTCTAAGATCATAATCTCTAGACCTGAAAGGATCTAGGATTTGGATTATGAAAACAGTAAAGGGAATGGTTTTCCAGGAGGCGTAGGTCCCAACATGAGAGAATTAGAGGAGGATTTTTGTTGGACAGTAGTCACAGTTGAGATTGGAAAGGTATTCTGGAGTTGAAGACTTTAAACTGAAAGCAGTATTGAGGTCGTTGAAGATTTCTAATCCCAACTGTTTTCAAAACATTAATCTGTCAGGGTATGCTGGAGAGAGAGAAGTTAGTAAGAAAATGGTAGAAGAGAGACTGATTAGGACTGCCATTCTCCAGAAGTGACATGATTAGAGTCTGAACTATGATAGTGACAGTAGGAGAGGAAGGCAAGGATAAATGTAGGAGGTATTCTAAAGGAAGAATAAATAAGGTTTAGTAACTCATTGAATATAGGACCCAAGGGAGAGAGATAAGAACCAAAGGTGACAGACAGCAATGGAGTTATGAAGCAAAAGAAGCAAGTCAGAAAGAAAAGGGAGTCTTGTAAAGAGACACTTGAGCCTGCATAGGGAGCTGTCCAATAAAGTCAGATTTTTGACAGTACCCATGCAGAATGCAGAAGCAGCAAAGGTACATAACTAAAGATGGATATAAGAGAGTAGAATTGAGACTTTCTAAAAATGCAAATAAAGAGAGATTTGTAAGTTTTATGGGACAAGAAGAATAAGGGTAGAGGGAGTTTTATCCATTACTACGGAAGTGTAAACTATCATTACTATTTTTTCCCTAAAGTGTTGCTGTGATTCTTCATTCTGGAATAGAGATGGCCTTAGATTTTCTTTTTTTTTTAATTATTGAGATTTTTTATTTTTTGTTTATAACACTTGGTTCTACATAATTTTGAGTTCCAGGTTTTCTTCCCCCCCACTGTCCTCCCTCCCCAAGATGTCGTGGAATCTTATATATCTTCTGCATATAACATACTAGTCAAGTTGTGAAGAAGAATTATAACCAATGGAATGAATCATTAGAAAGAGGAAACAGAACCAAAAAAAAAACCCCAAAACAAAAACAAGAGGAAAAAAAGATGAGCATAAAGTATGCTTCAATAATGCATTCAGACTCCATAGTTCTTTCTCTGGATGTAGATAGCATTCTCCATCGTGAGTCCTTTGGAGTTGTCTTTGCACCTTGTGTTGCTGAGAAGAGCAAAGTCTATCAGGGTTAGTCGTCACAGAATCCATATGCCTGTGGTTGTGTATAATCTTCTCCTGGTTCTGCTCTGCTTACTCAGCATTATATCATGTAGGTTTTTCCAGGTTGTTATGAAGTCCATATCATCCCTATTTCTTATAGCACAATAGTATTCCATTATCTTCATATACCATGACTTGTTCTGCCATTCCCCAATTGATGGCATCACCTTGATTTTCTTTACTACCACAAAAAGAACTGCTATAAATATTTTTGTACATATGGGTCCTTTTCCCACTTGTGTGATCTCTTTGGGATACAACCTTAGAAGTGGTATTGCTGGGTCAAAGGGTATGAACATTTTTATAGCCCTTTGGGCATAGTGATGGCCTTAGATTTTCAAAGGCTATACCCAGAGGAGATGGGAATTACCTGGCACGTGCTAGCTGCCAGGCTAGACAGGCTTCAGTTACAGAAATGCCCTCAATATCGACCTAGATAAATTTTGAGCATTATATGATTGCTACTATGATAGAATAAGCATTTTCACCTGAATAATTGAAAGGAATAGTACTTTTGTTGGTCTTCAAAAAATGAGTAATTACTAGGCTAGGCACTGGTAGCAGGAAGACAGATGCCATGCAATGCCTGCTGTCAAGGGGATTACACTCTGATGATGGGGCTGATGTGTATACCAGTGATGTCAAACTCAGATAGAAATGGGAGCCACTGAACCATACATATGCGGGCAGCATATTGATTTGGGAAACCAAATGTTAACATTATCTGTGTTCTGTTGTATTTTTATTTATTTTGTTAAATATTTCCCAGTTATGTTTTAGTCTGGTTTGGTACTATTGTGGGCAGCAGGCCATATGTTTGACACCTCAGATATACACAAACAACAGCTCTGCAGAGCATAAGGCAGTATACCACAGAGGAGTGGTCCAGGAAAAGTACCAGGAGGACAGAAAGGTATATTCAGCTAGAGAGAGAATGAATAGTGTCTGGAAAGCTTCTCGAAGGGGGCTGGTAACTGAATGGGAGGGGATGTTGAGGGCAGAAACTGAAGGAAAAAAAGAAAAGCATTTAAGCACAGAAAACATACACATGGTAAAATGAAGAACATTTAACTCATCCTGTTTTGGTTTAAATGCAGAATAGGTGTAAATACTGTGTGAGAAAGATGGAAAAGTAGATTGGACGAGAGAACATTGAAGGTTTTCATAGCCCTTGACTTATAGCTCATTAGATTGTCATGACAGCCCTGAAAGGCAGGTACAAACAACTATTATCTCCATTATACTGTTGGGGAAACTGAGGTTGAGAGCAATTATGTAACTTGTGTAGGATCAAATAGGTGTTATTAAATCCAGAGTCCTGTCTGCTGGGCCAGATTGCGGAGAGCCTTAATTGCCAAACTAAGGAGTTCGTTAATCAAGGGGAAGTAAATGAAAGTTTTGGGGTAGAAGAATAAAATGATTAAAGCCAGTGAAGGCAGAATTATGAAGGAGTGGACCACCAGCAGGAAAACCAGTGAGGTATAAACTGTTAAGAAAGAGGCCTCAGCTGTATGGGGAATGAATTGAAATAGAGAAGGTAAGGAAAGGGAGTAGATATTGAGAGCTCTGGGGAGGTAAAAATGGTTAATTCAGTTTGATATTTTGAGGTTTTGGTGCTGATGAGGTTTTCATTGTTCAGATGTTTTTAGTTGTGTCTGACTCTTTCTGACCCCTTTTGGGGTTTTCTTGGCAGAGATAGTGGAATAATTTGCCATTTCCTTCTCTAGCTCATTTTCCAGATGAGGAAACCGAGGCCAACAGGTTTAGTAGACTCGCCCAGGGTCACACACCTAGTAAGTGTCTGAGGCCAGATTTGAACTCAGGAACATGAGTCTTCTTGACTCCAGGTCCAGCGCTCTATCCGTTTCACTACCTAGATGCCTTTAGAAGCATTAATATTATTATTTATTATTGCTTTGGTAGCCATGAAATATTAAAGGAACCAGGGGAATACCTCCAGATACTTTATTAAGGATTTACAAAAAGAGAGGAAGAAAAATCACCCTGGGTGCAAAGGGATGAGTTTGTTGTGGTCTGGGGGGGGGGGCGGAATTTACCTCCAACAATGAGATTTGGATTTATTGAAGTATGTATCGGGGCAGATAGGATGGTCTTAATGGATGATGGAAAAAAAGGTGGACCTACTCAATTTCTACTTATCTTTTCTCTGTCGTTGGTAACAATCCTTAGGTGGCATGATAGAGTACTGGACTAGGATTCAGGAGGACCTGATTCCAAATCTTACCTCAGACACTTATTTTCTGTGTGTCCCTGGGCATGTTATTTGACCTCTCTCAGCCCCAATTTCCTCATCTATAAAATGGGGTAATAATAGCACCTACTTCACAGTATTATTGTGAAGATCAAACAAGATAACATGTAGAGTACTTTGCAAACCTTGAAGGGCTATACAAGTGTTACCTAGCTATTATAAGTGAAATTGAAATCTGTAATAATTGAAGAGATAATGGCAATGAGGTCACATGCAGTGAAGTCTAGTATGTTATTGTTTACAAATTGCTTTTTCTTAAAACAACTTTGATAGGGCCCTGGAGTCAGGAGAACCTGAGTTCAAATGTGACCTCAGATATATACTAGCTGCGTGGGCCTGGGCAAGTCACTTAACCCTGATTGCCTCCAAAAAACTCAAACCAAAAGAAACTAACAAACAAAAACCCAATCTTATGAGACCGGTGGTGCAATGAGTAGCACTTAGATCAAATTCTATATCCAAAGTACTTTGTAAGGTATGGAGTACTTTATAAATGTGAGAAATTGTTATTTTATTATTATCCCCATTTTAAAGATAAGAAATTTGAACCTGATTAGTTGTGACTTGACCTCAAATCAAAGATCAAGTAATCTACACCTAGAACCAAAACCATCCAATTCCAAGTTTTTCCACCACACCATTTTCCAGTGCCTTGATATTTGAATGGAGCCGCAGTTTCATTATTGGTGATCAGTGAATGCCCTCTCAATCCATAAATCATCCCTAGGTGGTCCACCTTACAAGCTGGTGACCTTCCTCCAGATTTCTTTTTTTTTTTAATTTTTATTTATTTATTTATATTTAATATTTTTATTTTCCCGCATTGATTTCCACAAGATTTTGAATTACAAATTTTCTCCCCATTTCTACCTTCCCCTCTGCTCCAAGATGGCATATATTCTGATTGCACCATTCTCCAGTCAGCCCTCCCTTCTGTCACCCCACTCCCCCCCATCCCCTTTTCTCTTACTTTCTTGTAGGGCAAGATAGATTCCTCCAGATTTCTTAACATCGAAGATATAGAACATATAGGCCTCTTTATCCAGCTCTCTTTGAGCTACTTAATTGAAGGGATTTCCCTGTTCTTGCCAAATGGAGATCATAGTCACAGTCAAAAAATCCAAGGAGATGAGAAAAGTTAGCTATCTCAGCATGTTCTGTACAGCTGCTCCACATTTTTCCTCTAGCCTCAGGACCCTCCAAGGAACATGCAAGTTAACAGGAGAATGCCTGTTGTAGATGAACAACCCACCTTTTTAGGCTTTGTCAAGAGCTGTTGTGGCTAATGAGCCACAAGAATTTTAGACAAAGATCATATGTAATGGAAATTTGGCTTCTTCTAGGTCCAGGATGTATTTATTCTCTACAATAACTTCATTTTGTTTCATTTTTCACCCTCTGTCCAAATACTGGACACATTTCCAAGCTTAAGTAATATATACAGTACTGGGGAGAGCTACCATGTTCCTGGCTTGCACACACTTCTATAACATGTGACTGTTACTTGTTTGATCACCTTCTTCCCTGGTCATACATCTGATGACCTCATTCGGCTACCTCTTTTGCATAATCCTTGGTTGCTAGTGTGCTGTTGCTTACTTCCGTCCAGTTTATGCTTCTCCATTGCCATTGGATAACCCTCAATTTTAAATCTTGGGAGACTGGTGTTCTATGACCTGTAGCCATATGGTATTACCAGAAGAATAATGATATTCTCTTGTTTCAGGGATAAGTTTAGAGTACAACGGTTTCCCAAAGGCAGTCTAGTCCTAGTTCATTGTCTGTATGTGGTATCGGTCCAGGACGCATGGACTGATGAATCAGCTTTATATGTTGTCAATCGAACTGCCCATTGTCATTTGGACAATAAACCTTCTAAATACACTTGGTTTTTTGAAAGCTAGGGAAACTTTTGTGTGGTTATTTCTCTCATTTAGGAGATAGCAGTGTTCTGAGAGTTGATGTAATCAATAGAATGTCACTTATAAGCGGGAATTCCTGGAGAACTTTATCTTCTGTAGAGAATCTCTCTAATATTTATGTTTTGTCTTGATCATCCATCATGGCACTAGGAAACACCATTGAGAATGGTGTTTGGCACATAAGGAGAATGTCTTACTATTTTTTAGGACACAGTGTTAGTAATAATTTGAAAATTGTGACAGGAGCAATAACCCACCGCCCTACACCACCAAAACTAGGCTAGTTTTTTCCTTCAGAAATAAGGAATCCATCCTCAAGACTTAATTGACTCAGGGACTAAGGCTCAGGCCATTGAGGTAGTTTTTTGGTGGCCCCAGTAACACTAGAATTAGGAGGGGTTGAAAAAGCCTTCCTATACAAAATAGGATTTTAGTTGAGATTTCAAGGAAGCTAGGGCAGTTAGGTGGTGCAGTAGACCTGAAGTCGGGATGACTCATCTTCCTGAGTTCAGATCTGGCCTCAGACACTTACTAGCTGTGCGACCCTGGACAAGTCATTTAACCCTGTTTGCCTCAGTTTCTTTATCTGTAAAATGAGCTGGAGAAGGAAATGGAAAACCACTCCAATATCTTTGTCAAGAAAACCCCAAATAGGGTCAGGAAGAATTGGACATGACAGAACAACAGCAATCAAGGAAGACAGGAGGTGGAGATGAGGAGGGAGAGTATTCCAGGCAATGGAGCACAGCCAGAGAAAATTCCTGGAGGAGAGAGACGGAGAGTCTTGTTCATGAAACATATTTTGGCTGGCGTCACTTGATGGAAGAGTAGGTGGGGGTGTAAAGCATAAGAAGACTAGAAAGGGGTGGGGTGGTGGTTAGATTGTTATGAAGGGATCTGAATGCCAAACAGAGGATTTTGTATTTGATCTTGGAGTTTATTGAGAGTTGAAATAGTCAGACTGGTTAGTGAGTATCTGAGGCAGGTTTGGAGCTCAGGTCTTCCTGACTCCAAATCCAGCACTCTTTATCTTCTGGGTCAAGTATACTTGGCAGTTCAGCTGCTTTTCCTGTCTTTTGGAGATCCCTAAATGGCATCAAGTTACCCGGTCTGGTCCTTGTATCCCTGGGTACCAAAAGAGCTTGTAGATGTGATCACTGAGGAACAGACGTGTTGAAGAGGCAGAGACCGATTTTCAGAAAGGGGAAGAAGGTAGCCTCGGGAATGTGCAGGCTGATGGTGAATTTGACATTACGTCCCAGCAAAATTCTAGGATGAATTAATCACTGGATGGTTTGTAGGCACTTAGGAAGGGAGGCCATTATTCCTTCAAACTGCCTTAGCTTTGTTAAAAAAAAAAAACAAGTCATGAAAAACAAACCTTTTCTGACAGGGTCCCTAGGATCATAGACATAGCACTAGAAGGGACCCCAATTTAAACCACTCCTTTTATAGGTTGGGGAAAGTGAAGCCCTGATGAGTGACTTTTCTAAGCAAAGCTAGGATTTGAACTAATGGCCCTCTGATTCCAAATCCAGCGCTCTTTCCCTTATACTAGTAGTTCAGAGAAAAGTTCTGTAAACATGCCAGGATTTCACCATGACATTTGAAAACCTTTTGCAGTATCTTTGTGGACAGTGGGCCAGATGAAAAGAGAGTTGGAAATATTCCTTGGAGGCAGCCAAGTGCTACAGTGCGCCTTGAATCAGGAAGACCTGAGTAAAAATCCAGCCTCAGACACTTTTTAGCTAGTCACTTCATCTCTGCCTCAGTTTCCCTAACTGTAAAATGGTGATAATTGTACCTACTCCATAAGGTTGTAGTGAGGATCAAATGATCTAATATTGTGTGTGTGTGTGTGTGTGTGTGTGTGTGTGTGTGAAAGCGCAGTGTCTGGCACATAATAGGCACTATACAAATGTTTATTCCCCTTCCTTCTGTAGGTAATTAAAAATATAGAGCTGGTATCAAGGAGAGAGGTGGGTACTAGAGATACAGATTTAAGACATATTCACCTAGAGGTTACAGGTTAAGCTGTGACAAGAGGTGAATGGGTAGCACACCAGGCCTGGAGCCAGGAAGATCTGAATTCAAATCAGCCTCAGACACTTATTGTGTGACCCTGGGCAAATCACTTAACCTCTATTTTCCTCAGTTCCTCATCTGTAAAATGGGAACACGTTGCAGAAGGAAATGGCAAACCGCTCCAATATCTTTGCCAAGAAAACCCCATGGACTTTGTGGGATCATGTAGAGTCAGACATGACTGAATAACAATGAGTGAAGAAAAGAAAAGCTATTTATTGTAATTCTAGTAGAAAATAACATTTTAAGGTGGTAGGTCATTCCTTAATGCCAGCAGAAATTTATATTAACTACCTACTTTTTAGTGGAGCATTCTAACAGTTGGTTCCATTTTTCTTTACTTAGGAGTTTTGGTAGGATAAATTTTTATTCTTGTATATATATAGATATATATATGTATATGTATATACATACATATACATATATATACACATACACACACATATATACATACTTACATACATACCTACATACATATGCTATAAGACCAGAGAATGGATTCTGGCACATGGTGGTTAGGGAGGGAAGGGAAATGTTTTGTTTTGGAGTCAAAGAATGAATTATTACTGAAGTACCCCACAAAAGCAGAATCAAGTGTTCTCACTTAGTTGATGGTCCCATAGCATTATCTTCAGGGATAACTGTGTATGAGGCTCCAGAATGCCTCAGCTCTCTCTCTCTCTCTCTCTCTCCCCCCCCCCTCTCTCCATATATATATATATGTATATGTATATGTATGTGTGTATATGTAAATGTGTATCTCCAGGGCACCAATATGAAGGATGGTGGTTGTTGGGGTTGTGTTTTTCTCCCGCAGTAACCAAAGGGAAGCCAAGAAAATACAACAAAAAAGCAATCAGCGCTTGAACATGAGGGTTAACTCAGATGCAACCATCATTTTTCCGGGTGGGGTGGTGATAGGGGTTGCTATTTCATTTTCAAAGTTTTTTCTTCTTGAAATAAAAAAAAATAGCAAAGAATTCTTTTCAGAGCCCTGTTTTGAGTCTTTTGTTTTGTTTAATTCAACAAACATGTTAATCAGTAGAGATACAGATTTTCAAATTCCCCAGGACCTGTCCTCAAAGTGTACACTAAGTGAGATCTTGAAATAAACTGAAATAAACTTAAAGGTCGAGTATTCGTTTATCAATCCATACCAGAGTAGACCCATTTGAAGGTCCTCCGGGAGTCCTGTCATAGAGCTAGCATAATAAAAGAAAGCAGTTTTCACAAACAAGTCAAGAAGAAAAACCACTGCTGCTTATGAGTATGAGAAAAAATCCTTGTTCTACATGTGAATCCAAACAGAATCATGAATTTAGGGGATAATGGTCCATCAGGAAGTTACAAAGTAATTCTTTGAATGCATCCTCCTCTGGGATTAACTATGACTATAGCCTCGTAGATCTTTAATTAAAATGGGAAATGAAAAATATTATTTACCCGTATTTATGGGATTATTTATATCCAGCTACCCCATGAGACCTTCTCTTTTTTATTAATTTTTTAAAAAGCTTTGAACTTAAATGCCACAAATAATAAGAATTTTTATATGCAAGGCAACTACATTGTGTAGAGCACTGGACTTAAGAGTCAGGAAGACCCGAGTTCAAATTCATCCTCAGATATTTACTAGCTGTATAACTTTGGGAGAGTCACTTGACCTTTGGCTGCTTCAGTTTCCTTATCTGTAAAATGGAAATAATACAAATAATATCTTTCTTCCAGGTTGTTGTGAGAATAAGATAAGCTGATATTTGTAAAGCATTTTTAAACTTAAAACATCTGCATAAATGTTGTCAATTATAATTATAATTATTAAAGAGAAGAAGAGGATTGTACAGCAGAGCGTTAGCCACTATTATGTATGGCTTGCTTTTCATTTAAAAAGTATATAATAACCATGTAACTTACAGAGCAGTCCGTGCGAACTTCTTGGTGTCTTTGTATATTTTTTTTAAATGCCTCAGTAACCCTTTTTCTTTTTTTTTTTTCCTGACAATCCTCTTAGAAACCTCTCCTCTCCCTCCTCCTCCCCCTATTGAAAGAAAAGAAAAACAAAACTCTTGTAACAAATGTGCATAGTTAAGCAAAACAAATCCCACATTGGCCACTTCCGAAGATGTCTCCTGCATCTTGAGTCCATTGCTTCACTGTGACAGCTCATTTCCAAGAATTCTGCTGAATAAAGCACGAATCATTTCTTTCTCCAGTAATACCGACAGCAGGATGTTTAGAAGAAACAGGCCCTTTTAAAAGAAAATGTTTTGAGTGAGAGGCTCCAATTTTTTTTTCCTTTTTCTTTATCATGCCCATTTATTTACAGTGGGGATTGTGACTTTCAGCCAATCTGCACCTTGACAGAGTTAGAAGGTGCCTTATTGGTCATCTCTTCTGCCCCAAGTATGGTGAAGTGGATAGAAAGTTGGTTTCAGAGTCCAGATGACATGGCGTCGCTGTTGTTTGTGCATTGTTCTCGAAGAGGGCTGTGATATCAGGGAGGTGATGCTGTGACATGCAAGTGAATTGGATTTAAGTGAGGGAGGGTTGTGTAAGGTCTTCACTTTCACCTCTGGAGCCATCTGGGTCCAGTGGCCAGATATAGATCAGGAACTGGAGATGGCCCAGGATGCAGTGGGAGATGTCAACCTTTTCAGACTAAGATCTAAAACAGGTCTCTTTTTGACTGAGGCATCCTCCCCCCACTATACGCATACATATTGGTTATAATACCCTGGGCAAGTCTCTTGACCATCCCTTGTGTCCAGGGAACTCTCTTTGGTGGTCAGGGTAGTAGAGTGGAGAGAGCATTAGCTCTGGAATTAGAAGGCCTGGGTTCTAATCCCATTTCCCATGCTTACTAACTGTATGACTTTGGGTAAGTCACTAAAATTCTCTGTTCTTCAGTTTACTCATGTGCAAAATGAGGCTAGTTGTACTAGATGACCTCTGAAAACTTTTTCCACTCTATGTTTATGTTCCTATAAACAAGAAATTTCTTGACAACCTCCCTGATGAGTGGTCATCCAGCTTTCACATGAAGACCTCTGACGAAGAAACCCCAGTATATAGCAAGACAATACTTTCTACTTTGGATTGCTCTGGATTGTCAAGAAGTCCTCTCTATTGTTCCTGGGACCAAGAACAAAGCTAATCCCTTTTTCACATACTTGCTCTTCAGTACTCAAAGATAGCTAATGGTTCCTCCCTCAGTTTTTTCTCCTCCATCTTAAATATCCCCAGTGATTTCACCCGATATTTTTCTGTAGCTTGACCCCTCATGACCCACTCTCTTGGTCCACCTTCTTTGGACATCCTCAAGATTGTGTTTTTTTTCCTAAAATGTGGCAGTGGTCCCCAGATCATCATATTCCAGATATTGTCAGACAAAGGCAGAAGACACCAGGACTATCACTTCCTCTGTTCTGGGAGCTGAGCTTCTATTAATATAACTTAAGTTTGTGTTAACTTTTTTGGCTGAAATTCTGTTGACTCATTTTGAATTTGCAGTCTACTTAAAACTCCCCCAATATGGACTATTGTCCAACCACACCGCCCTGCCTGCACTTGTACAGTTGAGTTTCTGTGTTTTTGTGTGTATGCAGATTGATTTTTAACCTGTTTAAGACTTTACACGTTTGGCTATTAAATTTTATCTTGTTGGCTTCGGCCTTTCTTTCTACACTATCATAATTGTATGTGTGTCATTTGATACATTAGCAGTTAGCTCTCCCAACTTTGGGCTACCTCCTGGCCAAGTCCATCTTAATGGTTCCCAAACTAAAAGAGAAACTATGGAGACTGAGTTTAGGCTGGATCTAATCTTTAGAAGCGAGATATTTTATCTCTGTCTTTCTGACAGTTCCCAATCGGTGTTAGGCTGCAGGGTTTCTGTACTTCTAAGCAGAGAAACATGAGGCGTTGGTCTATTCTTACAAGAATGGATGGTCCTTTGAAAAAAGATGCAATTACATCATGCTAATTTAACCACTTTTGCTGGCTTCAGTGAGTAAGTACTCCCCACAGTGGGTATTCAGAAGTGATCTTCACACAAGCAAATTATGATCATCTTGGGCATTTCTTCTGGAATTTACCCTTCTGTATTCTACCCCTGCTCCATTCTGAAGTCAGTCAGCCTTGATGCTAAGTGTGAAAAACAAAGCAAAAGATTCATTAGGATGGGTCATTTACTTGCTAGCTGCAGTTTGCTGGAATGTATTTCCCTCCCCCTCCCCCCACCCAAGACACACAAATATTTCTTAAAGTTTTCCAACAGATCAAAGAAGAAGCCTAGTGCATGAAGCATAGACTCCTGGACTTCCCACTCTGGTCTTGGACCCTTCACATTACTTTGTCTCTCCCCTTTTGATTTCTTTCTCCTTCCTCAAAAGTACAAGCATTGAGGGGTGGGGGAGAAAAAGGAGGAGTAAGAACAGGGTAGAAGGAGGGAGAAAGAAGGGACTTTCCCTATATAGTTTTTCAGTGGCAAGGGCTTAGTTTGTATTTTACAATTTTAGATATAAAACCTACTTTTGTAATTAATGCAAATATCACCCAGTGATTCATCCTTTTTAAATGAATCTTGATTCCTGGAGTGTTCTATTTTAAATTATTATAAAATTGTACTGACATTACTATTGCTTGCCTTAAGATTTTTACTACTGTGGTTTATCACAATAAATTCATCTTAAGTAAGAAAAAAAACTTTTTGAAGCTTCTGATTTTAACTGTCAATCTTGTGACCCCTTTAGATTGCAGCTAGGTTGTTCAGCAACTAGTTTGTAGTGCACTTGCTTGTTCGTGCACTCTCTGTCTCTGTCTGTCTCTGTCTCTCTGTCTGTCTCTCCCTCTCCCTCTCTGTGTGTCTTTCTGTCTCTGTCCTTGTCTGTCCATCTCTCTCCAAACACACACACACACTCATACACACACACATATACACACAATATCTAGATCTTGGGGGGACCTTAGAAGCCATTCGGCTTAACCCCTCAATTCTCATTTTACTGATGAGGAAACCGATTTGTCGAGTTAAATAACTTGTCCAGGGTAAGAACTTAAAAAGTGTCTGTGGTAAGATTTGAACTCAATTCTTCCTGACTTCAATGCCAATACTTTATCTACTTTGTCAACTAGCTGCCTCTAAATTTTGTGGTTTGTAAAGTGTTTTGACACATTATAGGTACTATACTCAACACATTTGACAGAAGTAAGATGGTAATTCTGGTGGCATACATGAAGTTGATTGGGTGGTATGATGCCATAGAATATTAGTCAGATTTATAAAAGCTTATCAGGACCCCATTTTTAGAAGCCTAATGAGCACCCAGATGTTTGTTTAGCAGGAAGTTCACCAGTCTATATCACAGGATGTAGTGGGTATAGTAACTAGAGTTGGAGCCTGAGTACCTCTGAATCCCCACTCTTCTTTCTTACTTATGTGACTCTGGACAAGACATTTCATCTGTTTTGCCCCTACTTGAGGGTCTCTGTAAAATGATGGGTTTGGGCTAGGAGACTGCATTTTTGGGGGAGGCCATCATGGTTAAGTGACTTGCCCAGGGTCACACAGCTAGTAACTGTCTGATTTGAACTCAGGTCCTCCTGCCCCCACTTTACCCACTGTGTCACCTAGCTGCCCCTAGGGGATTGTTAAGGTCCCTTCCAGCTCTGGATTTGTAGTCCTGAGCTCCCAACTAAATAGGCTCCCAGTCTCATTCTGCTTTTAGCCACCAACTTGTCATGACTGACTGACTCAATGGGAGGTCAGAGGCGATGAGCAGTATTTAGTCATTACATTGTAATGCTTCTCCTGCTGCTCCTGATAAGAAAAGTGGCAGCTTAATACTAAAATTAATAAATTTAATTAATAATAAAATTAACTAATGTTTATTTATGAATTGAACTGAATTACCATACCTGTTACTATAGTGGTGTGCTTTACAGCTAGAGAGAGAGACTGAGAGACAGAAACAGAGAGAGAGAGAGAGAGAGAGAGAACCCTTT
Source organism: Trichosurus vulpecula (assembly GCF_011100635.1). Taxonomy (NCBI): domain Eukaryota; kingdom Metazoa; phylum Chordata; class Mammalia; order Diprotodontia; family Phalangeridae; genus Trichosurus; species Trichosurus vulpecula. The sequence continues at coordinate 67,858,106 of NC_050578.1, forward strand.
ATCTAGAATTTGCCCAAGGTTACACAGCTAATTCGGGACAGGGCCAGAGCAGGCCTCAGGAGTCCTAGTCCAGTGATGTTTCCACTTTACCAAATTTTCATGGCTGGTGATAGTTACACTTTTTCATAATCACTACAATATTTAAGGATTTCATCATCTGTACCCTCTGCTCACTTGTTTTCACCTTCCATGTAGACTTCTCTAAAGTGGACGGTGCCTGAGGGATGGAGGGAGAGAGAAAAATTTGGAACTTAAAACGCTTTTTAAAAAATTAATGTCAAAAATTGGCTTTACATGTAATTGGAAAATATAAAATACTGTTTAAAAAATAAAGTAAAGTCTGCATAGCGGAGAGTAGTAGGGAATGGCTAGACAGAGCCTCCTAATCTGGAGATAGGTGAATCATTCAATCAATAATTGATTGATTGGAAAATTAGGTGACATGGACTCAGTATTTCTGGAGGAAGAGGATTTCTTGATACCATCTAAGACATCTAGGCCCCTTGCCATTCAGGGCAGTTAAGGAATAGTCAGCTCTTAAGTTGAATTCCAGTCAAGGGTGTAAAGCTTGGCAAGCAGTTAGCCAACTTTAGTGTTCTGCAAGAACAGGGTTTTTATTCATTCATTTATTTTTAATTTATTTAATTTCTAACGTTTTATAAGACCAGCATTTTTAAAAGTCTTAATTTTTCATATCATATGGGCAAAATTGAATGTAAGATAGACTGAAGTAAAATTAGCTTAGATTAAAATAATGATCAGTCATTTGGGAGCATTTTGTGTTTGAGATTCTTTATCTGTGGCATTGAAATATTAGCAGGGCTTTGTAAGTCGAGGATGTCCTGGAACCTGCAGACTCTAATACTCTGGCACATGTTTAGGCAACTAGGGAAATGCTGGCTTTTAATCAGAGGATATAGGTTTGAACCTTGAGTCTGACACTTACAGTCTAGGTGACTTTGGGTAAGTCACTTAATTTCCCTGTGATCTGTTCTTTCAAATATAAAAGGAGAGAGTCGAACTAGTTGACATGAAAAGCTTCTTTCAGGCTTAAATCTATGTGTCTGTGAACCTTGACCATTAGCTTTTAATTGTACTTTTTAAATAGGCTTTGTTGTTATTAAGGTTATTGGACATCAGTATGAACATTGTAGGAAACAGCTTAGTTCAATGGAATGAATTTATATCAGTGTCATATAGAGAAACTGAAGACAGAGACAGACTCACTGCACTTAGGTCAGGCCCTTCCTGGAACGATATAACTGGCTCTGATTTCTGTGCTTTAAGTAGCTTGTAGAGAACTATAAGATGCCTAAGGGCTGGAATAAGGGGTATTCCAGGTCAAACTAGCCATGGAGAGCTGATTGTTAAATTTTCAGTGTGAGTGTTTACCCCTCAGAGAAAAACAACCAACGCCCTTAATCAGGGCTTGATTTATTGTTGTTTTGATTGTCTAGATTTAAGGAAGTGATGGAGAAAATGTTGATGATGCAGAGTAAACTTAGTGTGTCATGGTCATGTTGTGGCCCCACCCCACCCTAATCCAATAGCCAGTTGTTAAACATTTTACTGGCATACCACTGACTGGCATCTAGGTTTTTTTTGTTTGTTTTGTTTTTAGGAATTAGGATGATTTAGTCCATGTGGATATTTCCCCTTTCCCCTTTATATTGCCTTTTCTCAAGTCCACACTTGAGCACTGAGCCTGGTTCCTCCCTATCTTTTTCGTTTGTGGATTTAGTGAAATTTGCCTTCCTGCTGTTCCTCATAAGACACTTCATCTCCTGATTCATGGCTGCTCCCACCCAGACCTGGAATGCCACCCCTCCTCATCTTCATCTTCTGCTTCGCTAACTTTGGATCTGAGCTAAAGTCACATCTTTCTCCAAGAAGACATTGCCAGGCCTACTTAAATATTTTCCCTCTTAGACTACCCCCAGTTTATCCTGTTTTCATATTGTCTCCCCCATTATCTTGTGAGTAACTTGAGAGCAGGGATTTTTTTTTTTTTGCCTTTCTTTGTATCGTTGGTGCTTAGCACAGTGATTGGCACATGGTAGTTGCTTAATAAATGATAGTTAACTGACGTGATATTTTTAAAAACTCTCTGGTTAATTTTTTGTTGGATAATTTTGAATGTTTTTAATTTGCTGTTTGCCATATTATCACCAAAAGGAGGCCTTCCTCTCTACTTTCCAAAGAATACCATGATCCCCCATGAGGAAGACAGGGAGGGAGAGAATCCTTTCCATCCTCACTCTCCAATGCCTTTCATTTCTTCCTTTCAGTTCCAAGATGGCGGAAGAGGATCCTTACAAATTGGTAATCCACGAACAAGTAAGTGCTGGAAGGGTAGTATTTTCTTAATTGCATTTAAAGCATTCATATTGGCTTACTGAAAATAGGCAGAATCAACATCAGTAGTGTTAACTAGTTAGTGAGTTCATTGGAAACCTGTCCTAATCAAGGGGTCCACAAGATTTAGTAAGTAGAGGCACTATGCTGAGCTGGGGAGGGGTGGGGGAGTGGGCAGAGGAAGGCAGCGTGTAAATAATGATGTAGGTGCAAGGTATCTAGGATGTCCCAAAAGTTACAGTGTGCTTATGTAGTATAAATGGCAGGTCCTCTCAGAGGGAAAGCACAGCAATAGAGGGAATGGGAAAGGCCTTTTGAAGAAGGTGGGATTTGGGCTGAGTCTTAAGGAATCCCAGGGACCATAGGACAGGGACGTGTGGAGTGGGAGCTTGGACGGGCGTGGGGTGACAGGATGGAATGTTTGAGACATAGCATCTCTAAGTCATAGAGTACTGGGAGGGGAGTAAAATATAAGAAGGCTGAAAGAATTAATGCACACTGCAAAGGCAAATCTGTGTCTCCTAAATTCTATTTTGTTATTCTATTGTATTATACCGGACTATATGGTACTGTGTTGTATTGTATTACTATATTGTATCATATTGTTTCGTATTGTATCATATTATTTCGTATTGTATCATATTACATTGTATTACGTTATATTATATTACATTATACTACACTATATTATATTATATCATATCATATTATAATAGATATACATTTCTATTATGATGCAATAAAAAAGAAGGCCAGGTGGCTCAGTGGAGAGAGCATGTTGGGTCTGCAGTCAGGAAGATCTGAGTTCAAACTCAGACTTAGTCACTTGACCTCTTTTCTGCCTCAGTTTCCTCAACTGTAAAATGAGGATCATCACAGCACCTACCTCCCAGAGCTGTTGTGATGACCAGATGAGATAATAATCATAAAGTAATTAATACATTGCTGTAACAACAATGTTGCTAACAGCTGCTGTGGGGGTGAAAGATCAACAACACCAGCACACTGAAAGACTGCCACTACAGGGTCTTTGATCTGCTTTTCTAAGGAAAGCAACTATAAGGGGTTAGCAATCTCACTTTTAATTAAACATACATATGTTATTCACTTCGTTTAGGAGGAAAAGCCAGCACCCTGAACTTCAAAGCAAATACAAACAAATTACAAACAGAGACAATATAAACAGAGCAAACACACACAGTTGTCAACAGTCAGGCCTCTAGTTGTCTGATCAAAGAATTACATAGTTACCAGAGACAGAGGCACCAACATCTGGGTTTTCAAAAGCTGGTAGGGCTCCTGCAGCTACCCAGAGTCTTGTCTGATCAAATCATGCAAAACTTTCAGTGACTGAGAGCCCCAAACAAAACGCTGACCTCTGAGTTTATATACCGTGTTCAGGGTCAAAGGGCGTCACAACCATGGGACCCAAACCTATGTGAACTAGACTTTCTTGTTTCTTAAGCAGGGCAAAGGCTCTTGATTCAATCAAAGAAACAAACGGTCAACTCATCAAAGGCACTTGATTACCTCAGTGCTACAAAAGAGAAAACAGTAAAAAAAAAAAAAGGTCCCACCTTAATTACTATTACAATTGTCTGGCACATAGTAGCTTCTGTATAATAGTAGGCAGCTGGGTGGCGCAGTGGATGGACTGCTGGGCATGGAGTTAGGAAGACTCCTCTTCCTGAGTTCAAATCTGTCCTCAGACAATTACTAGTTGTATGACCCTGGGTAAGTCACTTCACCGGTTTGCCTCAGTTTTCTCACCTGTAAAATGGGCTGGAGAAGGCAGTGGCAAACCACTGCAGTATCTTTCTCAAGAAAACCCCATATGATATCACAGAGAGTCTGACAGGACTCAACAAGAATACATATTTCCTTCTTCCTACCTCTACTTCCCATTTAAAGTTATTTCCTAGTCCTTTGTGGTGGTCGAATCAGAATTTAGCTTTTATTATCTCTAATGTGGGCCAAGCTTTCTCTCAACCAATCAATTCAAAACCAACTATAAACTATTGTTTCTTTAAGAGTTAGAAGCCAGGGGAGCTAGGTGGCACAGTGAGTAGAGCACCGGTCCTGGAGTCAGGAGGACCTGAGTTCAAATGTGACCTCAGACACTTGACACACACACTAGCTTGCCCATCTTGGGCAAGTCACTTAACCTTAATTTCCCTGCCTTCCCCCCTCCAAAAAAAAAGAAGCCTCAGAATGATTTGAATTAGTAATATTAAATTGATGTAACCTGTAAAAATAGGTAATGTTTTCCAGAATAACTATTGGTATTTAAAAATGCAAATAAAAAAACCACAAGCAGCTCATTCCATAAAAGTTCTTTTGCCCCATCTTTATAGATGCTCCTTCATGCCTCTAATTTCTTATCCTTACTTCATTTGGTCCTTGCGACTACACTGTAAAGACTAAGAATCTTCATATACAGATGAGGAAGGGACACTCAGAGGCATGTTCACCCAGTAAGTAGCAAAACCAGGAATGAAACCAGAGAGAACACAAGGTCAAAAAGCAAATCTAAGTCAGAAGGGCTTATAAATTCACTTTCCAAAAAGCAAAATGAACTCTCCTACTTTGATTTGGGTTTCATTTTTAAAGAATACACAGTTTTCATAGTAGCAATGTGTTTAATCAGTCAGCCAGCCCGCAATCATTTCTGAAGCACCTACTGTGTGCTAAGGACCATACTAAGTTGCAATAAAAGGCAGTGAAGACATTCCCTGCCCTCAGGGAGCTCACAGTCTAATGGAGGAGACTACTTACAGATGTGTGTGTGTGTGTATGTATGTATAAACCTCATTAATCTTAGTGCCTTCCGTCTAAGACTACCCTAAATTTATCCCTCTTGTGATATGTAAAAAATATAGGTTTCTCCTGTTAAAAGTGAAAATTAACTCTCACAGACTTAACAGTTGTTTTTGGTTTATTTTGAAAGGGGGGGAAATGGGGTGGGTCCAGGAATGCCTTCTTTGATTGTAATGTGACAGACACTTGGTTATTCAGAATGTCAGAACCTTTGTTTTACCTTTCACTTTTAATATTTAAAGGTGAACCCTAACCTATGTATAAGGACTGTTCTGCTTGGTTTAAAACCATGTTTTCCTGCCTAAACACAGGAAATCTTTTGTCAATAAAAAATGATCAGCCCTCCAAAAACTGCTGGGGAGACATTCATTTTGAAAGTCCCTCTCATGTGGGCATCTCTACCCTCACTAGCAACAAGGGTGGAGCATTTCCTTATCTTTCTTCTCTTGTGGGGTAAGGGGCCCTTAAAGGCATGTGCTTTGGGGTATGTATATTTTCTTTTTCTTTTCTTTTTTTTTAAACTTTGGGCTCAGTGGTTCACACTTCCTAAAAGTCAGCAAGTACCTTCCTGATAGTATCCAGAGGGGCTCACCCAAGACATGCCTTCTCTTCCTCATCAGAGAAGCTCTGGAATGTGTGGCGAAGTATGGGTCAGTTCCTAGTTCCAATCTCTCCAGCTGAATGTGGAGCTCCTTGGAGAATAGTCTTTTCAAGTCTACAGCCAAGCCCCGAAATGCCTGATCTTTTAAAACCAACCAGCGTCATTCTGAAAGTTTCCAATTTGCTATTCTACATAATTTCAAAAAGGATCAAACCCTCAAGAAGGAGGCTAGACGTAGAAATAAGAGAGCACCGCATGGTAGATATTACCTGCGTGGTCCTTAGGAAGTTAAAAAAAATGTTCTTCCCTAGTCTTTGTATAGCTTTGGTGTTTTAAAAAATATACATCTATTGGCACAGTGTTTTATACACTTCAAATTCAATTTTTGAGGTATCCCAGGAAAAATAGTGGTTTAATTTATTTTTAAATGGTCTTTTTTCAGATGTTTCCAATGGAACCGTATAATATTGGGATAAATGCAATTTTTAATAATACAGGATTACTTCCAGCACAGATACCACTGATAACAGGTAAGACACCCTTCTTCCTCTGCAGAGTTAGACTTATTTTTCTACTGTGGTTGTTTTGTTTCTTTTTATTATTATTATTAAATTCAGATGTCATCAATTAGTCTAGAAATTCATGGTTTTGCTTGAAATAGAACCAGCTTATTAGAACACTAAATAGAGCATTTTTACCAAAATTGACCTGAATAAAGTGCATCAGCTGCATTACCCATAGTACACATAACCATTGTTATGAATGCCCCCTGTTAGCTAGCAGTTTTATGCCTTGGATGCATGCCCTCTGGTCCCAGACTACCCTCCCTCCTACTGTCTCCCTCCAATCTCTTTTCAGTTTTGTTTCTCAAACTCTCTCTAAAAAAGGTTGATTTATATTTAATTGTGCTGTTAACTATGTCTTCCACAGCATCACCATTTGCCTTTCCTCCCAATCATTTGGTGTTGAGACCAATGTTGGCATTATTCCTTTCTTCTCCTGTGGCCAAGTTGGGCCCAATCCTCCGTTTGAACCCTGGATGCACAGGATTTCTAGAAATCTGTCCCCATGAGAAAATCTTACTCTTTTATGTTGGCCAGATCATAGTTTAACTTTTATTATCACCTCTGTGGCTAAATCTTTCAACCAACTGATTTCAAACCCTGTACATAATTCAGATTTGTGCTAGATTTCCAGATTTTCACCAATTTACCTCTAATTCTAAAACTGCTTTGGCCACTCCTGTCTCCTCCTCTTTCGTCTCTCTCATTCCCTTTGTTTCTTTCTGACAGGGATCCTTTTAGGAGCTTTTTTTGTTTCCCTCTCTTACCAGAATTGCCTTGGTTGTCATGGTGTTATACAGTTGGCTATTTGTTCCTATCATAGGAGACCTGTCCTGATCTTTACTCAGTAAAGCTAAATAAAATGTCCAGGATCTTTAGGTCTTACTGCATCTGCATTCTGCTCTTCCTCCCCATTCCCAACGGCATTCTTTCCATATCTACCATCTAACCCATACTCCTAGGGGGTCTCAAAGTGTCGATGATGCAGAAAACTAAAAAATCTCCAACTCCATTTTATTACTTAGCAATTGTTTGCATTGCTTTCCTTTACCCACCCTCCTTTCCTTGATGTTTTGGGTTTTTTCAGATTTCTTATGTTCCACTTGAATTATGATTAAATCTTGTTGCCTCCCCTGAGTGCCCAGAGTAAAACTCATGGTGTCCCAGAAGTTTGCTGGAAACCAGCAATTAAAATTTACCAATCCATAGAGTAGGTCATCCCTAAGTAGGTAATCAATCTTTAGTATATTGGGCTTTTTCATTGGAGTGTAGGACTGCTTTTTAGGTGCTCTGCACTTAATTGAAATGGGGTATTGAGCAATTAGTTAAGGGAGACTTTGTAATTATTGATACTTCATAAAATGTCCACTGGAATTAGGCCTCAGGCCACCTCATTTACCAAGTATTTTAAGTCACCTGTTTCCCCATTTTTGTAGTCTCATTTCAGTTGGTCATTCTTGTCTACTAATTTTTCTCCAAAGAACGTTTCTCTTTTTTTTAATATTTCACAAACTTTTCCAAACACTGTTCTACAGTATTTTCATGACTATAATTATGGCAAAAAATGACACCAGATTTTTCCTCCATTTTCTGCTAGCTGATGGACACATTTCTCGTGTACTAGCTATCTCTCAGCCTAACAAAACAATTTTTTTAAGGTACCAGACAGAGCTGAGATCTTGTGAAATCTTGCCCAGGTTAAGCCCTACTTCAATTTCCTGTGTACAGATGAATCTCTTTACTTTCTTGGTGGCTTCTGGGCTTCCTGTGAAATTTATGATTCTGATTTTCACCATATTTTACTATTTTCCTGGTGTCAGTGCTTTCTTGAAAATCCAGTGAAAGGTTTTGCCCTGGAGAGCTGTCTTCATTCCAGTAATGCCTGTGCATGATACTAGCAGGCATTCCAGGGTAGAATTTTCCCCAGTATGTTTTTAATGTTGAGTTAAACAAGGAAAAACAAATAAAATTAGTAAAATTGGTATGAAGCTCACAAAAGAGTCATCTCAGCAAATGCTTTGTTTTCAGAGTTTCCTGTTCTATGAAATATTTTGCCCATAGTAGAATTTTTTTCAAAACTAAATTATAGCTGAAAAGAATCTACATTTTCCTGATTATTCTTTCTTATGAACTTTTTTCATCATTATGGAATAGAAATTTAACTTGAAAATGCCTACAAAAATTCATGCACAGCAAGTATAATTTTTTGACCGACTTTATTTAGAGTATAATTCTTGAGGGAGGGGTGAGAATTGGTGCTACAAGTCATCAAGAGTTTATTAAGTATCTTTTATATATCTGGCACTGTGCAATAGAGAAAACTCACATTTGAAGCAGATAACCTTGTAATATCTCATTTAAAAGATGAGTGTTCAGTGCTGATAAAATAATCATAATCATAATCATAATAATGCACAAATATAACCTTGGCTTGATAGCAGCATTTTAAAGTTTGAAATTTAATTTGAAGTTTAAAGTTCTCCAATCAGCCAATCAGCTTGTATTTAACTGTGCCAGAGACTTTGCTAAGTGCTGGGGATTCAAAGAAAGGCAAACCACAATTCCTGACCTCAAAGTGCTTACAGTCTAACAACTATGTACAAACATGATGTATATAAGATAAGTTGGTATAGTGTCAGAGAAGACATGAAGATTAAGGAGGCCTGGGAAAGTTTTCTGGCAGAAGGTGGGACTTCAGATTAGCCTGGAAGGAAGCCAGGAAATCTAGGGAGGTAGAAATGAGGGAGAAAATTGCAAGCCGGGGGAGGAGCCGGGGAAAGTGCTTGGCGTGTAGTGTTTAGAGTTTGATGTCTTTTTGACTCAAGTATAAATTGGCTTTAAGTGAGGCAGAGTTGCACAAAGTCCTCGGACTCACACTGTCTTCCAGAGAAGATTGGAAGATCAGAAAAGAGGCTAATGTCACTAGATCTCAGAATAAGTGGGGAGGATTGAGGTGTCAGCGGCCTGGAGAGGTAGAAGGTGATGCTAGGCAAATCCCTTTGATTTGTTCTATGACGTTTGGCTTCAGTCAAAGGGCTGCACTTGAGAACCTAGGGGCCACATGTGGCCTTGAGGCCACGGGTTCCCCACCCAGTGATCTAAAGGGTATAGGGAGCCCCTAGAGTTTTCTCTTCCTCCTGCTTCCATTTTGCCTGTTACATTTTTGCACAGGTGCAACATTCTTTATTAACATTGTCTTCCTGTTACAGAAAAATGTTTTTTTTTTCTGAATAAATATACTACTTTGGCAGAAAGATGCTTTGCATATTTTCAATTTCTTCAAGAGTTGCATTGCAAAGGTTCAGTTCTAGCCTTGTAAATTGTTCTTTGTTCCCTCTTATGTTCAAAACGTTAGATTCCTTATTTTTTTTTACAGAGTTATTCACAATTTCCGCATTAAAGCTAAAAGAGAGAAAACTGAGGGATTGAATTGATAGAGGGACAAAGACAGAAAATACTATACTAACTTTATATGCAAAACATGCACGTTATTCTTCGTCTCTCCCTGTTGAAGCATGATATGTTTCAAGTTCATTCATTGTCCTCGGACTTCTCCCATAAGTTAATTCAGTAATGTAACCACAGGAAATAATTACACTTTAGTTTCCAACTGTTTTTCTCTTGTCATTTTTCCAGATTAATTCCTGGCAGTGAAGAAATGAAACTAAATCTTCTTTTAAGCCATAAATCACTTAGAATCTCAACGTTAGGGCTTATTTCTAATTCATGAACTTATCCAAAGTACTATCATGTTTTTATCTGAGGGAAAGAAGTTTTAAATGACTATCCTCACATTTAAAAAATCATCAATTTTAATTTGAGTGCAGTGGGCAGAGCCTCATGCCTTTTGTCTTTCAGAATCATAGCCCAACATGCTATTGACATAAAAACTAACCAGGTGGGAGAGATTCTCTTGTAG